>NC_140593.1:595260954-596646629 GCF_964204655.1 Triturus cristatus
TATCTTTCTTGAGCACTTCAACTTAGATAATGTCACAATATTCCAACAAAAACAATATCAGGGCCCTGAAATGCTCAACTTTCACGTAGAAAGATCCTGCTTAGTGTCAGGAGTTGGTAACTGTTATCTATGTGACAAAATCCATGGCTTGTGTACAGCTCTGTATCAAGCTACACCCCTCAACAGTTTTACTACATTGCCAGTGTCTGGATACCTTCACAGGTGACAAGCAATGCTTTATAAATGTACTGTTTGATTAATTACTTGGATTATGGAAGTGCTTACTTACTCTCACTATTTGAATAGAAAAATCGCCTATATAGTTCTGTTTAGCAAATTCATGTTAGCTCTTGATTAGGTAATTTTCCACTAAAGCAGAGCTTTAATTCCTCCTAATATCCTTCCGGACTATTACCAACTTGGCTGATCGTCTTACAGGAAATAGAAGGGAACAGGAAATTGATAAACACTTTTCAAGCATTCCCTTTTCATGGGATCAAAGCACTGGATAGAGCATTTGACTCTCAGTTACAGTTGCATTTAATGATTACGTTTTATATAAAAAAATAATTTAAATCAATCTCCATATCTCCAAAAAGTAAATCCACGACCAAATAATTTCCTTGGTAGAAGCACACTTTACAAATTGAAGATCTACCTAGAAGTGTTTGTTACAGGCACGGTGTAGAAACCACCTTGGAATGGGTATAGTTTCAATTTAGTATAATACCAATAAAAGATAAAACTGTACAATGCATATAATAGGGCAAACCATAAATCAGCCCCAAATTGAAGGAGATCCGGGTCTTGTGAGTAGGTTGCTGTTAGACCTGCCATTCATAGGGTGGTCTTTGCCTCAACTTTTTGCCTTCTTATCTCCACTTTTTTGGTATCTTTTTGTTGGCCTTAAGACTCTGAGCACTTTGCCACTGCTAACCAGTGCTAAAGTGCATGCGCTTCTCCCCTAAAACATAGTGACATTGGTGTATACTGATTGGCATGTTTAGTTTACCTGTAAGTCTCTTGTAAAGTGGCATATCATATATCTAGGGCATGTAATCTAAATGCTACTACTGGGCCTGCGGCACTGCTTGTGCCACCCAAACAAGTAGCTTTTTAAACCTGTTTCAGGCCTGCCATTGCAGGGCATGGGTGTGCAGTTTACTGCCACTTCGATTTGGCATTTAAAACCACTTGCCAACCCTTAATCCCCCCTTTTATTACACGTAGGTCTCCCCTAAGGTAGGCCCTAGGTAGTCCTATGGCCAGGGTGCTGTGCAACTAAAAGGTAGGACATGTACTTTTCAGCTTCACACGTCATGGTGGTGATAAACAGCTACATTTGTTTTTCACTATAGAGAGGCCTACTCATAGGCTAGTATTGGGAATTCCTTAACACAAACTTAAGCTCTAATTTCAGATTATCAAGCAGTAGCTAAATCATGTTTCATATCTTTGGAATGGTAATGATAAATCTTCCTTAGTGGTAACGTTGGATTTGACTTTACTATTTTAGAATTGGCACTTTCAAGAAAGTGGACATTTATCTGCTCTTACCTTTGCTCTGTGTGCCTGCAGCCTATCTCCAACACAGGTGTGGCCTGGGTGACAGCTATACTTTGTGCATCCCCTCTAGACAGTCACAAACACAGGCAGGTGAGGCTTATCTGCATTGTGAGTATTCATCTGCATTCATCTACATTCTGATGGGTCTTCTTGGACAGGGAGGAATGGGAGGGGGTAAAGGTAGTGCCCTTTCCACTCACAAAGCACCACTTCACACCCACAGATAGCCTGCCAGACAGGGCTGGGTTTAAAGGGAACATTGTGCACTTCAGAGAGTTGATTTGAAGTCACCCCTACATCAAAGGGACTTTTGGGTACAAGTACTGGTGCTCTGACCCTACCAAATCATTAAACTACTGGACCTGGGAAGAACTCTGCTTGAGTAAAGATTACTATGCTGTAAGGATTGCCACTTTGCATTGACTGTTCTTAGCAACTGCTTCTCTGCTTTGCTGAGCTGCCCTCCTGCCTGCTGATCTCTGCCCTGCTGAGAACAGGGACTGGACTCATCTCACTTGAACCCAGAGTAACTTCAAGGGCGTGCTGGCTTGCTTCCTATTTCCTGAAATCTCAGCGATACAAAAGACTTCCTGCATTCCTGCTGGTGCTACTGGACTCTGCCATCTGTGAGTCCTACCCCTGCCTGAGGTGGCCCCTCCAGTCCTGGCCTCAGAAGTGGGTGCATCGTCACCACTTTCCCAGTCATAACTAATCCATCACCCTTAGAAACCGATGCAGAGGCTGTTGAATGACAAAGGCTCCACAGCTTGCGTGGCCCAAAGATGATGCTCTGCATGGCTCGACCAAGATGCAGTGCCTTCATCTTTATGGAGCTCGATGACGAATTGGGAACCCACTGCATGAATCGGAACTGATGCATCATGCTCTCGACATCGACGCTTACTCCATCCAATGTACTTTTTTTCAGTGGGACCTGCATGAGTCTTGTAGATGATCTGCCCTCCATCGAGGGCAGCCTGAAATTTGGCCTGAACTTGTGACCTCAATAAACTTCTGACCGCTATTGAATTCTAAGCACTATTTTTGCATTTATTCTTTAAAAATTCAACTTCTACTGATTGGATTTTTGTTGTGTTGATCTTGTTTTACTCAGATACATATTCTTTCTTTTTCTAAACCTATGTGGAGTTTTTGTGGTGTTTTTATTGTGTTACTGTGTGTTTGTAGAAATACTTTAGAATAAGTTAAGCCTGCTTGCTCTGTGCCAAGCAGCCGGAGGTTGAGCGCAGGTTAATTTAAAGTGTGTATCAAGCTTAGCCTGACTAGGACTGTGGTCTCTTCTTGGACAGGGTGGAAACCTCTGCCAATTACTAACAATTACCAACTTCCAAACCATAAGTTCCTAGTACTATTTATTGATTGCACACTGAGTTTATTAGCATGTACTTTAGTCCACTTTCTAACCTTAAGAATTACATCACAAATAGTGTTTTGAATATTGTCTACATCAACTGATTTGCTTGTGGGCCCTAAACCCCCATAGAGGAGGGAGGGAGGGAGGGAGGGAAGGAGAGAGAGAGAGAGAGAGAGGGAGAGAGAGAGAGAGAGAGAGAGAGAGAGAGAGAGAGAGAGAGACCCCCCCCCCCAAAAAAAAACCAAGGAGGAGTGATCACAAGAAAACAGTGCCAAGGGGAGAAAGCACATATGAAAAAGAACCTGCAAGAATTAGATAAATAGAATGGAAGTGCAGTGTGGTTATAGAAAGAATGATGGAATCTAAAACAGCCAGCCTTTGTATATGCCAACGCATGCCTAAAAATTTTTTCGGCCCCTGCTCATTTGTTTTTATAAATTAAGCACTGCTGAAGCCTGTGTTACTGTATGAATCAAATCAAATACGTCTTTAATACAATGTAGTCTGTCTGTCAGTGACAGTTTAGATGTGTCATCATGGTAGATGTTCCAATTTTTGCTGGGTTTTGTGTTCCTTTTTGCATATTTTTAGGCTTCGTATGAGTCAAATTACATTTCCCTCGTACTGTTAAACTCTGAAGCAAAATATTCGCAGTCTAGCCCCACAAGCCGTCAGACAGTTGCACCTAGACTACCTTATTTATGGACTAGTATTAATTGTTCTTTCCCCTTAGCCATAGTTGCCATTTTCAATTATTCAAAAGAAAACATTAATGCATTTGATAACAATAGACCTGAGACTGCGCATTCCATTCCTTTTCTGCAACAGCACATAGGTATCATGTAATAAAAAGCCTGTAAAATGTGAGTCAGTCATTTCCCTCAGACATTATCCAATTATGAATCTGGCAAGCCCCCAATTAAATGCACACATGCAAGATAGTGTGTAGGTCCTAATATGCTCCTGTCCCCATAGGGTTAAATCATATTGTTTGCGCGAGACTGCTTATGGATATACTGCATCTGGTTCAATCTAATTGAGCATAACGCTTTCCTTCTGTCCCAGGGCTCTCGCTGACGTGATGCGACAGGGGGACCATTACAACGCAGAACACATGGAAAGAGACGCCAGCCTCACAGTCCACGTGCAGCACTACGAGAACATGCAGCCGAGGCCGCCCGCCAACAACCTGCGTAAGTTTTACGCTATAACATGGCGTTTGTGGCAGGAATTTACTGTAAACTGCAAGCTGGTGTGTACACGAAGAGTGTAAGCAAACCTCAGCCCAGGTGCCCATGTCAATCAGTGATTCTTTGATGTGGCACCAATTAAGGTGACATATGGATATTTAGCAACCTTGGATTTGGTATGCAATGACTGCTCCCTCCATGTGCCACGTTTAGACTATTGTGAGGTCTAGTCATTTATTTCTAAGTGCAGACTACATATTTATGTGAAATGGCAGGGCAAACATAGCAACGTGTTGGGCATTGTTTGAAGAAGTTGTAATTGGATAATCAAGAGTTTATGCTGTGTTTAATAGAACGAAAATGCAGCACTTTACCCTGATTACATTGCACATTGTTTTCTTTGGCACAGGGAGATGAAATGGAGATTATTTTGCCCAGAATCACACTGGGTGTTGAGCAGAGATTGGGATTCGAACTTGGTTTCCTAGTTGTCAGCTCTGGCTGTTAGACCACACCTCCTGTTATGTTGATTCCTCCTTTAGGCACCATTTATATCCTTTATCGCGGGAGCACCGTGAAGGTGATATTCTTAAGGTGATTTAGCAGACAGAGGCTAGGTACTCTTGCAGCCGGAGGAGGTGGCGAGGCGGATGCTGTTAGGACAGGCAGCAACACTGCTTTCCTGGCAGGTTTAGCCTCCATGCATTAGGTCAGGATTGTATATGGGTCAGCCTGGACCGGCAAAGTTCAATGGTCAGTGATCAAGTGGATCCAGCTACCTTTGTGATGGTGCTTGGTATGGAGACCAGTTAGTGGTTGCCATTGGTGGCAGTCTCTGTCCTGGCCTGCCCTCTGGAACATCCCTTACCACCCCGGCTCCGGGGTCATGAAGACAATAACTTGCTCTAGCTTCTTCTACTAGCCCTTCCGTTAGCATCTGAGAAGCAAATATAAGGACATTGCTTGCAACATTTGAGATAATGCGTGAACGCTGTGGTGGTATTAGGGGGTCAATGGGTACATGATGCCACTCAAACTACCTGCAGCATTTTGGTGAATCAAGGCCCTTGGTGGACTCATGCAAGTCTTTATATTGGAATACTTTTTTTTATGTCCGACAGGAGTGTGTTTCTCAGTACAGGGCCCAGTACTTGTGTCTTCCATGCCTGCATAGCTGGATTCAGATGTGGTGAAGAAGTTGTGAGTGGCTGGTCATAGCTATCTAGAGTGAATCTCAAGGTTCACCATGGAGTTGGACAATATGTATAGTACAGAGTGATGATTTAGTTCTTGTTAGGATGAAAGGAAAGTGAGGTTTTTCTAGGTCAGGGGAGACGCAGTCTTTGTTCTTTAAATTGAGTGTGGTATAAGGGTATTGTAAACTCTAAGGTCTGTCCAGTTACCATCCAGGTAGGCCAGCTTACAGAGGGTAATAACAGTCCTATGCAGATCTGAAGGAGAAGGTGAGGATGGAAGCATGGACATCAGCATCAAGAGTGGTGAAGGACTTTCTCAATTTATATGTCCCCCCTTGCTTTTGTGGACTGCTCAGGTTGCTATTGGGTTAAACCCCAAGGTTCTTTGCATGGGAGAAGAACGACACTCAGAATGTTAGAAGCGTAATAAGTATTGGCACCATAGTTTTGCACCAGTTTATTTTGGAATAAACATACCTATAGGCAGCCACGGCCCATGCAGGTAGGAGCGGTGGGGCCCGGTGGGGGAGATTTCGACAGACGATGACGAAGAAAAATTCATTTTTTATTTAATTTTTTCTCATCATTGGCCGTCGAAAATTCCCCCCCATTGGGCCCCACCGCTCTTACCTGCACGGGCCGCGGCTGACTATGGAACAAGACATTTCATCGTTGAGGAAAAAGGCAAAGAACCCCAGGGTAGGAAAGAGATACAATCCTTGTAAATGTATGTTGAGAGCAGCACGAATAACAAAAAGCTGAAAATGTACAACTATGCTATTGACTGAAATGTGGAAAAATGGGACAAGATGATTCATTTGTTTTGTAATGTTACCGAATGTATCTTAACCCTTTCCGTGCTCATGACGGAACCACTCCGTTGGCGGCCGCTCCGCCCACGCGGCGCTAATTCCCCGCCTGTGCGGGCGATTAGCGCAGTGGGCGGACACGTGACGGAACCACTCCGTCATGAGCACAGCTCAACCGCGGCTCGTGACGGAGTGGTTCCGTCACGAGCACAGCACCACCGCACATGCCCCCAAACCCCCCCAGCGCCGCGGCGTAATTCCTGCCGCGGCGAAGGGGTTAAATAGATTTTAAACAGAAAGAGCATTTTAGGATAGCCATTTACTGCATGGGATACTTTAGTTCCAATGCTAGCTCCAATTTCTTTTTAAGTAGGTAATTCTTTGTGAATACTTCCTGCCCATGAGCTACTTTAGCTCTGAAGGGATATTGATGTTCTGGTTTGCTAAGGCACAAAGCAACAGAGCACATCGATATAGTTACAATAATCAAATGATCTATATTTGTTCCAACTCATATGAGCAACACCTTAATTGGACCTTTGTGTCTCTGCCAAGAAAACAACTGAGGACAACAATGTTAAAGGTTTACATGTTTATGCCTATTTCACAATATATCAGCATGAAGGTGTTTTTTATTCACTTGACCCTGCTAAGCACTGACACATTCTGTGCAGTTTTATTGTTCAAAGTTTGTCTTTTTGTGCCCAAAATAAGCCCAAATGAAGGAACTGAAAATAAAATATGGAAAGACAAAAGTTTTTGTGTTAGATTTTTAAAGTGGTTCCACATGATCACCTCTCTAAGCATATTAGGATATTTTTGATCAAAATAATCCAGTGTTCTGTTTCTTTGCATCCGAGACCTGTCACACATCAGAGCCTTGCCAAAGGTTATACAATCTCTGATAGTCAAGTCATTTGGGCATGATATCCAAAGCCACTGTTTCACTTGATAGCCTGGAGGATTGAAAGAAACTCTGCCTTCCTCGTTATCTCCAGAATGCTAAGCTACTTCAGGCAGAACATAATAAAAGATGGTGTAAAAGACTATTACAGCAAGTTGTTGCTTTCCGCAATAGAAGTTAATAAGGCCCAGAGAAAGGGATACAATGGAACTATCCATCTATGCTGAGCAGCAGATACAAAAAGAAAACAAAAAGAGGCTTTTTAGGCATTGGTTACTCAGGGCATTCTAGAATGATAGTTCATCTTGTCTAGCCTTAGCCTTTGTAGAACTAGAGGGTATGAAATTCCTAGCCGTCACCCTTTTAAAAGTATAAATGTTTATGTATAATATTTTATACAGATTTGTCATCTTCTAGTTGTCTTAAATGCTTAGATATTAGTGTTAAAAGTGCAACACTTTAGTAGGGCATTGTTAAGTAAATAACGCCAACATAGCAAATGTGTTTCCTATAGTGATATCCTAACATCATCCTTTTCATAGAATAAAGTTTGGAATGAAGTTCTGATCTACATTGTTATTTAAAAATGTTTTTAACACAATATCATTAAAGGTGCATGAAAACTTTTCCAGCCTTTAAGGTTGCTTAAGACTAACTAATCCCAGACACCAGGAGCTCCCATTATAGTAATTTGACCACTGACAAACACCATTAAGTTATATTATAAGGAAGCAGATTAAAAAGAGGTAGACAAACCAACAGAGAGTGATAGATACAATCAAGACTGCACATTTTGAAAAATGTATTGGAAATATTTGGGCCTCATTCACAAAGGGCCTCTGCACTCGTGTCGGAGACCCCGCAGTCGTGGGGGTGTCTCCTGCTGACGAGAATTCTCATTGCGGAGATTGTGACCTGAGTGCAGACACTCCCCCACAATTGTGGCCACTCCGCCAACATTGCTAAGGCCCTTTGTGAATCAGGTCCAGAGTGTTTTAGAAATTGAGAAAATAAATGTGGTTTCCATGTGTTCAGCTGTAAAACCTCCCAACGCTGATACATTCCAAAGGTATTGCACAGGAAAACATAACAAAGATGTGCACCTTGAATGTTTTGTCAAAAATAATCAGTTTCAGAGAAATAACTACTGAAACATGATGTGGTTAGATTTAAGAGGTTGAAATCTACAAAGTAATTCAAAACCCAATCTCATCTTAAGGTTAAAGTAAACCAATGAAAATATAGAAGGAGATGAATTGATATATCAAAGAAATTGGAAGGTTGGAGTTGGGAGCACCAATCACTTTAGTAAGACTTGAGGACAGTGGAAGATTAATGCTCCCCCTTTGCAAATTCCACCAATACACAAAAGTGCTGCAAAATAAGTAAGAAACCTGAGCAGGATGAATTATTTAACCACTTCTTTGTAAGAGCTAGAGAGGACAAACTTTTTTGCATGACCTGCAAGATGATGGGGGAGCAGATGCGTTCATATCTGCTATGACAAGTATCCCACAACACCCAGGCCAGGTTGGCTCCACAAAGGCAAATTCAGGATTCTGTAAATGTTTCCTTCTCTTACCCTTAAGGGCTAAGCACAAGACATACACTGAGAGACTTGCTTGAAGAAGCAGGAACAACACAATGTATGGATATTTGCTGAACTGATAAATCTAATTGTTCGGGTGTGTTCTGTGGGTGGACAGATGCAGAAAGGTCTGTTTACACTAGCTTTTGTAAAACAAATGATTCTAATATTACTTCCTGAAATTTGATTGAGTAAAGTGTGTTCTTCTGCATAATGATTTATGTTGTGTATTATGAAGATGCCTGAATAAAACTTATATAAAAAACAAAAACGCTCAAATCTTCATAGTTCCTAACAATGTCAACAAATAAACAGTTTGAGAGAAAGTGTGTAAAAATTTTTGGAGTGACTTTAGACAGTGAGGGCCGATTCAGAAAGAGTTTTCTAGACATAGCTGTGACTTCCCCTGTACTCCTAGCTCATTCCTCAATTCTAGAGGTAAGCCAGGTGAATTGCAAGGATACATGGCAAAGCCTTTTCTGAATCGGATCCTGGTAGGTCTGTGGAACCATTTCTGCATATTTCTTGAGGAATGTTGCCACCCTTCAGTTATGTTATTAATGATTGAATAAAGTTGCAGAGCTAGTGAATGGGATCATAAAGGTGCAGACAAACCAGACAAAACTTCATAGAGAAGAGGCTTTCAGTGGTAGAATTGAGCAGTGGCATAGCTAGGCCGCCCGTGGCAGCCCCTGTGTTTAGCACCTGTGGTGGCTGAAGGTAAGAGCAGGGGGAGGCCACTGCCCCCAAAACTCTTGCCGCCCGGCGTGGACCGACTGCCTCGCATTGCTACACCACTGGAATGGAGGTCTACATGCTGAGGTGTCAAAGACTTGGACCAAATCAGAGTGACACAATAACAATACTGTGAGGCACTGCTGGCAATGTCTTATGTGACATTTCTAGGAAGGCTAGCTCAGATAATTTTTTAAATATTTTTATTAATGGGTGCACGTGTGAAACTGAGGGGTTTAGTCAAGCGTGATATAAAATGGCCTAGGGGCAGTGAGTTGCAGGAAGTGTCCGCTCGGGTGAGCCACATACACCGTTCTTCTGATTTCCTCTGTTATTTTGTTGTTTATGATGTGTACATTAAGTGTAGGTCCACAATTTCTACTTTGATATTGTCATATTTTCTCTTTGCTTTACAATGTAATCTCACTTTGCTGGACCTAGGGTGCCATTAGGGTAACATGTATTGTTATAGTGACTTAACACTGTATTTTTGCTTTCATTGCAGTCTTGTGCAGCAAGCACTTATACAAAAGCATATCCAATTTTGCTTGAGGACTGTCAGATTGGTTTCAGCAGAGGAATTCATGTATTCTAGTTAGAAATTTGTCATAGCAATTTGTAATATCTGATGATGACTTATTATTCTTGGGTAATACAATTATTGCACAGTGCATTTCAGCTAGAGATCTAATGGATATCATATTGATTGAAACATTGATCATGCAGGAATTAGAGTCACATCTATCTTCGTTTCAGGGTTATTGGTAGCATGACAGATGGTCGTTGACAAGGACATATCTCTTATTAATGTTGAAAATAATTATAATGCTAATTTATATGGCAATATTCACCAGGGAACAACAAACTGACATACTTCACCTCAGTAAGTCAGATAACCATGGAAAAATTGAATATTGATTCGCGTTACACACACGCATGTGAAAGAGGCAACAGGAAGATAAAGGACCGAAGATGCAAATGTATGCATAAGGAAAGCTTAGCATGATACGGTAGAAGGAGCAATAGAGGAATACAGCATGGGGGATATACTGAAGAAACTGACAATTGGCGTAAAGAGTAATTACTGGAATGGACACTGTGATCAGGCCGTTAGCAGAATCTACTGCATTAGGAATGCATGGAGCACTATAGCAGATCCAATGAGACCAAGAAGAAGGCCACATATGATCAGGGAGTACACAAAAAGGGCCCATCTGTCTGGAGCCATAAATATATCAATAGGAGTCTAAACCTGGTTTCAAACAACAACTGACTGCATGTGAAGCTGGCATTGCTGTTATGACTGGTAGATGACCTAGCAGGCTGTACAACAAGTGTGGTGATGCCCTGTTTGCTATTAAATGATGATATCTCCTCAAATTCGAGCTCAGTACTTCCAATAGAGGTCGGAAGAGGGAAAACACTGGAATGCCCTTGAACATGATACGGCTGCATTGGAGGATTCCATTGCAGGTTTTGTAAGATCTGAAGCTAATACTGGCTCACCTTGTGCGTCAAGAGTTTTGCATAGATGGAGATTAAATCTTAGGGATGTGTCTAAAGTTTTAATGATTTTCAGCGAGAGATCTGTAATTTGAGGATATCTATCAATTTTTGCCTGTATGTGAAAGAGCTTTTAATGTTATATGTGTGACTTCTTGCATTTTTATGTTGCTGGAAAGTGAGTTATTGGTAGGGGCAAATGTAGGTCTGCCACTGGCAATAGGGCCACTAACACATAATAGGACTCAGCATAGGTCTTAGAAAATTATTCCTATGCTCAACCCTTGGTAACGTGGCTGCGAGCAGACAGGCTTAACTTCAAAGACAGGTCTGTAAAGCATTTAAAAACACCATTTCAGTAAATAATTAAGTCACAACACATAAAAAAAATCCAACACCAATTTATATAAATAGGAAAAAATTTGATCTTTAAAATGACACCAAAACGACAAAACTCCAATGTAGGGAACCGGAGATATGAATTTTCAAAGATTTAATAAAATATAGCAGAAGATTATAGCACCATATTGTGATACCTTCTCGCGATAGACCGGGGCAAAGTCAAAGTTTCAGGCACGGCGCGATAGAGCCCTGAGCGGCTACAGCTCCCAGCATGTCCCGGTCTCAGTTTCTACCTTCACACTTAGAAACTTTTCTGGAGTTTTTCTTCCCGAGGGTCTCAAAGCTCCCAGCCAGTCCGGATCCGGTGAGGGTTTGCCGGCTTGACTTGTAACGAGGTCCCGGTCAACTTCCCTGGAGCGGACTTAGAAAATATTTCAAGATTGCTTCAGCGGAACAACCCAGGAATCCAGGCCGACACGCGATGGAAGGCAGGCGGCTTGGCTCTCACGGTTGCTCCTGGTCACCTTTTCTACAAGCGGACTTAGAAACTTTTCTGGAGTTTTTTCTTGGGGGGTCTCTTGATGCTCCTCATGTAGCCGGATCCGGTGAGAGTTCGCTGGCTTCAGATTTTCTCAAGTCCCGGTCAATCTCTGAAGGTTGAGTCGGTCCCTCTATGTAGTTTTTTTTCAAAGTTGCTCCAAAGTTCTCCAAACTTCTTGAACTTCTTCCTGAAGTTCCTCAAGGGGTTCAAAAGTGTCTCAAACTTACTCCAAGGGTCTGGAAGCTCCAAGATGGTCCTTGAAAGTTGAGGACGTCAGTTCCCACCATCCATTAGTACAAAACCCTTACAAATCCACTGATAGGTCTCCAAGGTGTAGATTTAGTTGGTGATGTTCCAGTTGAGCTATTTTAACCTGTAGCTTTCAGGGAGTCCACTCTTTTGTTCTTTTTCAGCAAGATAATCCACAGGGCTGTAGTTTTCAGATGGTGCAGTTTTCAGAGATCAGGCCTTAGAAATCTTTGCACAGCAAAACTTCTCAACAGGGCCCTTCTTGCTTCAGTAAGTTTCAAGCAGCAGATCTGGAGGGCTCTGCCCCTCTCAGATACTTATTCTAAGTTCTCTGGGTCATGCAGGAGGTCACTTCTGACCAATGGGAGCAGGGTAACTCATCAAAGTTATGACCGCATCCTGTAGAGTGTGGCATTATTTTGTCCCAGAGTGCATCAAATCTTCCAAATCCATAATAGCTGATTTTCCAGCAAGGAGGTAAGAACTGGCTAAACACACCCCCTAGGATGGCTTATTTCCATAGGCTCTCCCCCTACCATCTGCAAATACATCCCTAATCCTAGGTCTGGTGGGAGTCAAAAGTGCAAAGTGGAAACTGACACTGTGGCCATCCCTCTGCCTTTGAAGACCATGGTTTACAACTGCTCCCACTGGCCAGGAATTCCTATGGAACAGCACACTGCCCTCCCAGCAGAGCTCGTTAACCCCAGGGGCTCTTTATCACCTCTTCAAGGCAGCCTGGCTAATTCACTTAACTCTGACCAATCAGGGCAGACCACTGGAAGGCTGGATTTGGACTTTCACACAAGAAAGTCTTATAACTTCTTGTATGTACACTTTAGGAGAAATTCAACAATATGATATTGTTGGATTTGTTAATACCATTCTGGGAAGTCTTTGTATGGCCTTTATATCCCTCTCCTATCAAGAGTTATTAATCAATAATTTTCTACCATGTTAACCTATGTGACTGGGGATTTGCAATAGGAAAAATGACTTGGGCCATTCTTTCAGCACCAGGACTTACAAAAACATATTTTATAAGTACTTGCCTTATATCTACAGGGACCCCACCCCATGTGCAACTAGGGGAGACTTTAGGGTTCCTGAATCTGTAGAAAAATTGCAGATACTTCTTCCCCAGTGCTCCTAGCATCCAAGTCGAATTTGAGCAGCACTTTACCAAAATGTGGGGAGTGAAATGTGAAATTTAACTTTACCCAGGGATATAAAAACTCATTTTATAAGGGTGTACCTTAAACATATCTGACCCCCCACCACTGGGATATCTCGGGGAAAACCCTGGGGGTCCTTAATATGCCAAAACATTGTAGGTTATCCATTTTTAAGTGCCCCAAACACCAAAGTCGAGTTTGGGCACAGTTTACTTCAAGGCTGCTTTTAAACTGACCACAGGCTTAAGCAGTGCACACATGCAAGTGCAACAGCTGCTGGCCTCTAAACAGCCATGCCCAAGGGTACTGGGGACTTCTAGGTAGTTTCAATCCCCCTGCCCTATTATATACTAGGGGCTTATAGGGTAGGTCATGCCAATCACAGGGGTACCCCACCATACCATTGTGTACCCTATAGGTGTTTTAACTGTATTCAAATGTGTTTCTTTCAGCATAGCACTGGCCCTGGGCCTGGTTAGACAGAGCCCAGAGTCAGACAGAGTCAGTTACCACCAGCATCAGTCAGCAAAATGTTGGGGGGTGCCCAGGGCACAGGATGACTTTGCAACATATGTCTATTTTTATGAGTTTTAAAACCTACATCATTAAAACATGACAATAACTATAAATAACAATAACCCATTATGTTCAGTACAACCTGATTGCAAAAGAGAGCCACATGAGTGCTGTTCTTTTGTCCACATTGGAGTATGACAGCCAAAGCAGGTATGATTCAGGACATTCCTTTGGAATTAACATTTAAGGACTTTCTGCAAAGAGGAGGGCCCTATGCTGGTGAGGTAGCTTAGTGGACTGGTGCACACACTGTAGAGATGTGAGTTGTTACCTGGCATCACAGGGTTACATTTAATAAGGTTCATTTTATTTTTCATATTCCCATGGTATATAAAATTAGTATCATTGCGTTGGACAATGATAACACCTTTTATCAACACCTTGGGATGATTCACATTATGCAAAGTATTTTATATGAGCACACCTACGATTATTGTTATTTTTAAACCTTCAGAATTAAAAAAAACAACTCATTTCCAGTGTTCTTCCTCTTAAAATTCTTGCGGGAATTGGAAAATAGCATCGCCTTGGGACTAATGTACGTGTTACAAAAATGTAACATGTTTCCAGTTCAATGCTGTTAAAATATATACATTCCCCTCAAATAAATCTTGAAATATAACAACTCACATGCCTCAGAGAGTAACAATAATATTTTGCTGCTTAAAGGTTCTTATAGAATAGTTGATTTTGTGGCACAGGGATATATTGTAAGTATGCTAAAAAAAAAAAAAAAGCACAAACATATATGGTGTATAAAATAATTTGCCAGTCCTCAGCAGGCACTACGACAAAGATGTAGCTTGGAGGGAAACCCTGCATAAGTCTCTTAAGCTCCTCACTGCCATGTTACTGCTGAAAACTGCTCACTGTAGTTAATTAGCCCATGTTTTTAATTAGTAGCCAGTGTGAGCAAAAATACCAGCCTATTTTAGGGAGTGTGTTTTGTTTAATCGTGCAACAATCACAGCAGATACCCCACATTATGCTAACACGTCAGCGGCACCTGTCTTACAAATGAGGTTATGCAAATTGTTTTACATTTAAACCACCTCCATCAGGACCAGAAATTGTATGTGCTGTAATTGTCTGCACCCTAGAAGCTTTAGCATTCATGGGCTTGTAAAAAAAGAATAGGAACATTTTACCATTGTACAATGTGTGAATTTGTATTGCGTGTTGTTGCACCGGTGAGACTCATTAGTGTTGGAGTAGCCCTCCGATTTGGTTGCTTTCCTTTGCTGCAAAATTGTCACTGAGACTAGAAAAGTGTGTTTTTGAGCTTGAGTCAAAAAGAGTGAATATGATGGAGTAGAGTGTTTTATCAATTAAACACATCATCAAATTTAAAGTTCTTAATAAAATTAACTATAGATTCACCGACAATCCTGCTTCCACACCCTGGAGATGCTGAGGAAGCTCTTCAAATGTCTCTCAAGGAATACTAGAAAAACTGTCCCTCACACCCTAGTCACCAGCAAATTGGACTACGGGAACACCACGGCGCGATCAACAAGCAACCTATTAGAAGACTACAAACCATCCAGACCTCAGCAGTCAGACTCATCCTCAACCTCGCACACAGAACTCACATCACACAACACCTTAGTAAGCTTCACTTGCTCCCTAAACACAAATGTGCTGATTTCAAACTCCTCACACACATTCACGGCACTACATAACTTAGGCCCCTCCTATCTGAACATTCACACTGACTTCCACAAACCGCCCAGATGCCTCAGCTCCACAGGGCTCCTACTTGCAATCTTCTCTTGCACATACAGAACCAGATCAGGAGGATGGACATTCTCTTACATTGCTCCTGATGCATGGAACGGCCTCCAACTCCAGATCAGAGCATCCTCTTCTCTTCTTGAATTCCACAAGAAGCCGAAGACCTGGCTTTTCATTTAACCAACCTACCATATGCAGGGTAAGGCACACACAGCTGTGCAGTGCCAGGACACCCTCACTGTTGACAGTGCACTTTAAAAATACACATAACTTAACATAACATAACATCAAAATGATTCGGTAGAGAAGCAATGGGTGTAGTTGGACCATATAGGAGGCAGAAGAACCCATATTAGACTCAGAAACCCGCATGCAATTATAACACCAATACATTTTTTGTCCAATCAAAGATATGGGTGCCTGCATAGAACAGGGGTCATATTACCTAATGTGCATCTGGGTACTATAGTCATGTACGCCCCCTTTCTGCACCCTCTGAGCACTTTGATTTTTCAAAAGGGAATGCAAAGGCAAAAAGGCTGTCACAAGGTGCACTAACTGTGTGCTAGGAAGCATTGGCACTCTGTCAGTATGCCTCAGAGGGTGATCAATGCAAGGAAGTAATGGGGTTCCGTGGACCACCTGACATTCTAATGCAAGCAGTTGCAGTCACTCACTGCGCCTGCCTTTGGGGAATCTCTGTCCCCCATTTGTGGACCAGGCCAAGTGCTATTAACACTGTCGTAAATGGAGCACTTACTTTAGAAAGCCCTCTGGCTTTCACTAAGGTGCTCCCCCAGGGCAGGTGCCCAGGGACAGCGCATCATCTGCAACAGGGGGCACTTTCTCTGTGCCTGCCTCACCTAAAGGTGCACTCTGTCGCAAACCATTTACATAATGCTGCCCCTCAATCACATGCACATGGAACCATAGACTGGCCAATCAAAACAATCAAATGACACATCCACTTTTACATAATGCTCCCTCCTCAATCAACCGCACATGGAACCCTAGACTGGCCAATCAAAACAATTAAATGACGACCCGCGACACATCCACTTTCAATTGTGGAATATCTCTATGTATTCTTGGGGTGAGTCAAATGTTCATGAGATTTCAACTAGAAAACATTTCTGTTGTTTTATTTGCAGACAATTGACCTCTTCATCCTTTTGGAGGTCATCATAGATGACAACTCCTGCTACATTTAAAATATAAATGTGGTGATCTCTTTTAGATGTGCAAAGTCACCTTTACTCATGACACGTTGAAAACATTGAGATCAATTTTCTACTGTAAAAATAGCAAGGCAACGTGAGATCTGCTGCAGAGGGAAGTTAGTGTCTGATAATGTGCATGCATGGAAGGCTTCATAAATCCAAACGTGTCTGTCAAGTGGTGTAATTTCTCATTTGTCATCGTTTTTCTGCTCCATTTTTTAATCCTCTTTACGTTTCCCTCCAGTACACACAATGCCCATTATTCTTGCCTGAATACATTCAAGTCCTGTCTGAAAACATCACTCTTTGGAGGACAGTATGCATCTTTTGTGAAATAAGGAGCAGATATTAAGATATTCAAATTTTCCTTAGGCATTCAGAGACCAACTCACAAAGCTTTTTGTCTGAACTGCATGTGTGCTGATGGAAAAAAGGACAGTTTTCCCAGGGCTGAGAAAGGAGGTTTCTGGGAGTCCAAAATGAATATGTCTCTTTATAACGTGAGTCATTACATTGCATATTTTTACAATGCGGTCGTTACAACGACCACGTTCTTACAACGCAGAACCATTACAACGCAAGTCGTTACAATGACTTGCTCTAGATGGCGTGCTAGATTTAGGAATAGTATAATTTACTATTCCAACTCCAGTGTGTGCAACAGTGGGGAAGGTGTTGAAATAGTAAATGATACTATTCCTTAGTTTAGAGCGCCATCTAGAGCAAGTCGTTTTAACGACTTGCGTTGTAATGGTACTGCATTGTAACAACGTGGTCGTTGTAACAATCACGTTGTAAAGATATTGTGGTGTAATGGCCGCGTTGTGAAGGTTATTTCCCCCCCAAAATGCGCCGCATGTGCACAAAATTAATTGTGCACATAAAATGTGGCTATGTGCAAAGTGTGAACCAAGTACAGATTAGATGAATCTTCACTACCTGAGATCTCTTAACCTGTGCTCGTCTTTACCTGCCACAGTTCACAGAGCGGAAGCCACAATGCAAGTAGAGATTACCGATTTCTCCTGCACACATCGTCTACCGCCTCTCTACTATGCACATTTTAGGCATCACAGGTGCCTATTGAATTTCTTTCCTCTGGCTATATTAGCATCAAAAATGAAACTCAGAATCTGGCAGGTCCTGTTACATCATTTAAGGTCTCTATGGACAAGCGCTTCCTTGCAAATATGGGGGGACTGCTAGTGGAGTGATGAAATGTCTTTGTGAATTGTGACCAAAGTTTTAAAGTCTATCTTCAGTCTTTAAGCTGCAACTTCAGGGACACAACAGAAAGATAAAAGGTTTCTGATTTGACTGCTCAAATGACACTTACTTGCAGGTACAACTTTGAAACTGATATCTCGTGTTCATCAGATGTGAGACTTTGTTTGATGGAGTTACCTAGATTGTAAAGTATGAGTGAGAGGGTGAAGATTACAGGACCCCATAAAGTGCTCAAATTTACTTATAGGTATTGTATAATTTGCCAGATGTTCTTTAAATGGAATGAGTCCTTGGTTTTAGATTATCTGACTAACACATCCGTTTCCAATACACGATAGCTACATATTTTAGCCGCTAAAAGCCATATTTATTGATTTCCTAATGTAGAGCATTAAACAGTATGTCAAATGTGTTTATCACTTCTTGAAAGCATGCCAGCAAGTAACACCTCAGATTTTAGTCAATATGAGAAGAGTAGAATGTTTAAGGGTAAGTCTCTAGCTGAAAAGGAGTACATTTCTACCACTTTCAGAGTTAATCGCTTCCAGAGTAAGTGTCTTGTACAGAGCTTGTAAAGAATCCATGACAAATTTTAAGACTGTCAAAACCGCATCCACTATAGACCTAGAGAGTGTGATTGAAAAAATTGAAAGTCAATTAGAACTGTTCCAAACAAAGTTTGTCTTCGTGACATGTAAAACCCCAGTTTGCTGGGTAAACTTAAGTTGCTAAATAGATAAAAGGCTCTTGGGAAAACATTCAATGTTAATGCTTTTATTTTCCACAAATTCAATGATTCACCTTCAACCATCTGCATATGTTAATTTGTGTTTAAAATATTTTCATGTCTGAAAAGATTATACTGTTGATTTCTGTGGTAACTGTAATGTGTAGATATTTTGTCTTCTCTGGGTTCCATCTAATTGCTACTCCAGCTAGTCTGCTTTGTTCATCATCTTTGAGAATGGCATCAATAACAAAATGAACCTGTCTATCTTGTGCCCAGATAAGAGACAAAAAATCATAACTAGCTGTAGTAATTTGGTTACCATGGTTTAAAGATTGGATTTGTTAAAAAAATATCATCTCGATGAGAGTCTTTAATCACTGTCTCCTCTTTTAACACCTCTCATGTTATTGTTAGCTTTATTAGTGATTGTCAGTGACTCAAATTCTAAAATGATTACTGTGGGGGTGGGGGTGGGCATTGGATAACCGTGCTTGATCCAGTCCGTATCTTAATTTCCCCTGACAGTAAATCATTTTAATTTGCATATTCTTTGGAACTTGCTGCAAAAATCTTGAATGTAAACATTTCAAGACATTTGTGAGAACTTGGATGGTCAACTAGATTATGAAGAGATTCCACAAATTAGTCAATGTGGTGCCCAGATGCAAAAGCAACATTTATTGAGAAACATGGACTTACTGCAAGTAGCCGTGTGTTAAATGACAGGTTTGCTCAAAGAGCAGGGCCATAGCCATGCTGAACTTGAGAAGAGTGAAATACAATTCTTGAGCCAATTTTCTGAAAGGGTATTGAATGCAATGAGAACAATGACACCAATGGGACAAAAATCGGGCAAGGCATCTGGAGTTATGAATTTTTAAATAAAAAACAGAACATTTGTAAAAAACAATTGAGAATGCAAATGTCAATGCTAGTCTACAGGGCACCAATTACCTGGCCCAAGGTGCCCTTTCAGGACAACTGCAATGAGTTTGGGGTCAGTTAGGGCTTGCTGTACTGGTCAATGATTTCTAAAGTTGGGATGTGGTCTTCATTACGGAAGTTCAAATCCTCGAGTAAGCAAGTTATGATTCTTTGGACAGGATGGGCTCTACAAGGCAGTGCTCGTTACATTTATTGCCCCGCTTAAACTTTAAGCTGTGGCCCCAAAGCTCAAAGCCAGACAGATTTAAAATCTGTAAACATCAGTGTTTCATCATGGGTAGGGGTCACCTTGTCGCCTTTTCTAGCTCTCTGGCTTTATGTTGGAATTTAGTCACATTTTGGAGTTCACATTCCTTGAGCTGGACAAAAGCTGAGTGCTGAGGCTGGTGAGGGCAACATGATTGGGTTTGCCTCCTTATTACGGAACCTAAGTCCCCTCAAACGTTGCTCAGAACGGGGCCTGAGGAACAGCATTGGCACCCTGTTCCAGTCCTGGGGAATCCCAACTTTGCAGGATGCTGAATGTCTTTTTCCTGGTCTCTCTGAAAGATCCAAGGTTTTAGAGAAAGCTTCCAACACACAAATGGCAGTTGAGATAGAGTCAATTACTTTCTTTAACCTGGGCTGTCGCACAATTCAATTTCAACTGGTCTCCTAGTTTGTCTCCAAAGATGCTCTTGCTCTTTCTTTTTTTCCTGTAGACGTCGGGCAGCTTTTCTGATGCATGAGAATACTTTCCAAAAGTAAGGTTAAAAAAATGCAAGAGAGATGTTTCCTGGTCTTCCTCTGGCAGTCATGGTTACTCGGATTGCAGGCTTCTTCTTCCAAGTGATGATAGGGGTAACACAGTAGTGGTTAGTGAAAGCTGATACTATTATTACAACGTCCTCTCACTTTGCCCTCCTGCCATTTCAGCATTAACTAAATTATCCCTAAAAAGAGTCTGTGTATTTAAATGTGTTGAAAGGCTAATTCAGCTGACTGAACTCCTGTTTCCTGCAACAGAAAAAGATGATGGACAGAATGTTGAACACTGTCAAATATTCACCCCCAATCACAGATATGGGTTAATCCATCGTGATTTTGCTCACCTTGACATTCCAATTTGAACCCAGCCAGCCTTGACCCTGTTCCCCATGGGAACATTCCAGCCCAAACTGCCAGGATAGGTCCTCCTTGGACCATAAAACAAGCATCCTGGGACTGGTTTCAGGGCATCACCCCTCATCAGCCAGGCGAGCATTAAAGCGGTGGCGTAGCAAGCACGGGACCAAGATTCAGGCATACTATTCCCCCTGAAAATGCAAGTTCTTGCCTAGAAAGTGAGATAGAGAGCTCTCAGAAGAATATTGGAACCAACGGCCTTTGACCTCCAGTGACAGTACTTAACAGAAGTATTACGTCTTTCTGGCCATTGTTGCAGGCTGCAGGGCTTCTAAGTACAGACATTGTGGATGATGGGTGTGTGGGTTCCAATGAAGTGCTGCATCTTTTTATTCTTCAGAGTTTGTTGAAACAAGTACATAAACTGGGTGTTGGAAACCCACTCCCACACTAGAAGGGGTGGTGGTGGTCTTCCGAACACACTGTGGTAGCTTGGCTCGAGTGGTCAGGAATCAGGCTCCGTGCTAAGCATACGACATACCCAAACAATAACCATGCGTGCATCCGTTCCAAAAACGACTCTACACCGTAAAAATTATGAAAATATCTTTCTTTATCTTCTTTTTCTCTTAGTTGCTGATTGGAGAAAATAAATAACAATCACAATATACAAACTTTTAGAAAGTGCAGGTCAAATAAATACTGGCTTAATGATTCAATAAATAGGGGTGATCATAAATAAAGAAGGCATAAATACAAGTGCAATACATACAGGCAATTAAATATTCTGAGGCAATAAATACTGTAACCCAATAAATATTGTGCATCAATAAATACTGTGGACCAATAAATACAGTGGAACAATAAATAGGTTAAATACAATAAATACAGTGCCCCTAATAAATACTTAAAAGCTGACAGTGACACTTTTAGAATCAGATCACTTTTGAATTCCTAAGGGCTGATTTGGCCCAGGCACAGCTTGTGGGGATGTGGAAGGCTTGAGGGTGTCTACTCCCTGGCTTGGACAAGGCTGAGGCCTAAACTGAGGTAGATCAAGGGGGGAAATACCAGAGACCTGGCTCTCTCTCTCCACACAACTTCTCTAGATTAGTCCCAGTTCACCCCTGGCCCAGTCAGGTTGATTACAGCACCTCCCTAGCCCCTTAGAGCAGTCTCTCAGGTCTCCACAGGGCCTTAGGCGCCCTCTACTCCACTTACTGCCCTTTTTCTGATGCTCCGACGCCGCTGGAGTCGTGTCGATGCCGTGAGGCGGTTCCGGTTCGATGTCGGCGGCCTCGGCACAATGTCAGTTCTTGACGACGCCGGTAGGCGGCTCCGGTTCGGTGTCGGCGGCCTCGGCTCGATCTCGGCCTCCGATTCGATGGCGTCGGGCAGTCTTTACTCGGTGTCGACTTCGGGCGGCTCCGGTCCGATGGCGACCTCGGATTCGATGACGTCGGCCGGCCTTGCCTCGATGTCGACTTCCGGCGGCTCCGGAGTGCGATCCTCACTCCCGACCTCCGGTGCTCCTCTCCTTAGGTTTCCGGCGACTCCGGAGTGCGACCTCCACTCCCGACCTCCGTTACCCTTCACCTCGGTCTCCGACGACTCCGGAGGGTGGACTTCACTCCTCCGATGACGCCGCTCACTCGACCTCGGGTGACTTCCTCCTCGACCTCTGGTATTCCTCACGACCTCTGACGGCGCCCTCTCTCGACCTCTGGCGGCTCCGGGTACGACGTCTGCTTTTCCAGTCAGCGCCGCTTCTCCACCTCGGGCTCCAGGTCTTAGGCTACTCGACGTCGGACTTCAGGGAAACCAGCTTCCAGGTCAGGATCTTGCTGTTCTCTTGTTTCTAAGGCCCGTTCCTGCTGTCCAGGTCCTCAGGATGGTTTTTCTGACTTCTTCCCACACAGGGCTCTAGGCTGGGCTCCGTCAGTAGGGACTAGTATCAAGGGTGGGTTTATGGACCCCACTCCAGGCACAAGTTTCCACCCCTGCTGCTTCACTCCTTCCTCCTTCAAGTTTGTGCTGCTCACTCTTCACCAGTCAGGTGCCAACTGCCAGCTCCAACTGCCAACTCTCTCTCTTAGCCTCCCAACATTCTAAACCGCCTCCAACTGTCACAAGGCTCTGGAATGTTCTGGCAGGTGCTAGCAGGTTCCAGTGGATGCTGGTGATGTCACAGGTGGCCACCATTTTGTGCTCCAGGCCCTCAGACAGAAGTTTCAGGGGTAGGTAAAATGGCTCCCTGAATCTGCAGCAACACTAAAAAGTCTGGTGGTTCCCAAAAAGGAAAAATTCAAACAGGGTTTGAGGCAAAAGTGGGACAAAATAAATAATGATGAGGAGGGACCACCCAAAGGGCTGACAGGTCTAACACTGGGTAAAATGCATTACATTTTTAAGGGCCCCATTTAGGGTTCTGCAGATGGGTTACTCTGTCACAAACATGACGGATATCCAGTTTGCCTTATTACAAGTACCATTGGATATAATGCACCTGTAATACGGCCGACATGATATCTGTCACATTGGTGATAAAGTGTCTTTAAAGATATGGAGAACAGATTCCAATCTGGCAGATTCCTATACAAAATAAATATTAAGTATATGCATTTGACCAGTAATAATTCCACTGAGAACATGCAATAACAAGGCTCACATTTTGTTCAAACATATAGTTGCTGGTATTTTTTGTTAAGCGTCTGCGCTGTCAACAAGTAAATTATTCAGCTCTAAAAACAAAACATCCACAACACAATTTACTACAAAGCTATAAAGCCTTGGTAAGTAAAGACTATGAGTGCAGCAGATACAATGACAGCTTAAAAACCTAGCTTAAAAGGATGTGTGCCTTAAGGCACAACTTTTGCATTACTTCCAGTCAGTGCCGTGATTTATTCTTGAAGCCTTTTGGTATGACAATGGCAGACAGTACATTAGCCTCTTTTAGTGTTTTAAGTTTTGCAGACAACCTCAAGGACTGGAATGCTGAAATTATACAAAGAGAACACGCTAAAAAGCTATTGAAAAAGAAATAGTGTTAGCAGTAAATTACCACTCGCCTGAAAACATTGCTCTGCCCAGCGGTCATCCCGGTCATTATGTAATTCAGAACGCCTGCCAACGCTATGCCATTAATGCCAATGGTAAATGCAGTCAATGGTAATTGTCAGCAATGATAACTACTGGTGGAAAATACCAATTCATGGCCTGGCCTTATTTTCAATACCAAAACATCACTACAGGGGATATATCAGGGGTCTCCAACCAGTTGCTCTCCGGGTACCTCTGAGTAGCTCACCTGTGTGCAGCCCAGCTTATTAAATTAGAAAGCTTTTGCTTGGTTGAATCAATATACATATAACAAAATTGAAATTATACAACACTAATAATATGAATGCGTTTCATTGAACATAAGTAGCTCTGAGTATAGAAAAGGTTGAAGACCCCTGGGATACATATTCACCACTGTGCTGAAAATACTGCAGATTACAGGTGTTATGTGGGGAGGAGATGCTCCCCTTAAGCAAATAAACACGCGTCCATAAAAACCAGAGTGCTTGGTGCCCACACTTTACCTGCATTCAGGTACAGCATCTTCTGGTCCTGGATTTTGACTCTTTTTGGAGCCCCGTTTGAGCAATCTTTAGGGAAATATGTTTCTGTAATGGTCATTTTAGGCAGCAGTATGTGTCTTTCATGTCTACAAAGCAACAGAAGGCTGCCTTGTGACAGAGGAGGTGTTCATGGTGTACAGGCGGAGGAGGACTACGAAGAAAGGAAATACCATTGAGCAGGTGAGAGTAAAGCAGATGAGAAGGCACTCAGGATGGGTAGAGTTAGTATAGAAGAGGGAGTGGGATTACAGTATGACGAGTAGAGTTGAAGAAACTTAATTATTGTATGTAAGTATATGCAGTACACAAAAGAGAAAATGTACATGATCCATGAATGAATTGTAATGGAGAAGTTCCATATTAACTCAAAGCAGTAAAGAGGGAAGAGCAAGTATTCAGATGAAAGAGGAGGACACGAGTTTAAAGTAATTCCAGAGAAACAGAATTAACAACATTTGTTATGCATACTACATGGTTAGGTCTCGCTGAACAGTTGTACCAGTCTGTAGATGTGTTGTTTCCTATACTAAACATGTACATAGGGAGGGCATTTTGTTCTGCCCCTTGCTTCGGATTCAGAGGCTTTCTTGTCACTCTCAGCTACCTGCTTGCAAGTGAATGCCTTCCCTCCATATTCTTTTTGTCCCAGCCAGGGGAGTATTTATGCTTCACCATGTTCTCATTGGATGTTCCTTATGTTTCTTTTAATATGTTGTACACTCACTACTACTTCAGAGCCATTAAATCACTCGCTTAATCTAGGATCATCCCCTTTCATAGGGTTATTCACAACACATGGAACAAATATGTGATATCATCTCCTATTATTGTGACTGGGCTCTTGCTGAGTATTTATGCATACCTTAATTCTGCATAGCATAATCAGTAAATGTATAGCGTTAACAACATCTCTCAAGCCCAAGCGATATGCAGTAACACCTCCTATTGTTTTTGGAGAGCTATTCCTGTATGGCTCTGAAGTGGTAGTGAGTGTACAACATATTCAAAGAAACATAAAGAACATTACATCATGTGACAAGCTGAGCACTAGTGATAGGAATAAAGAGTGTCTGTGTTTTTAATTCTAACGTCATTACTTTATTTTTATTTTCACACCTTCAGACTCCTGAGATCTGTCGGTAAAGGACCTCTTGAAGGTGGAGGTACATTAATAGTACCTAAGTGGTGAGATATTTAACCACTCAAGCATGCTATTTTGAATTTCTTGTCACGGGTGCAGTGAAGTGGTGTTCACACCGGTGCTTGTGTACACATATAATGTGGAAAATGTATTTGGTTCATAGACTACGAAATAGTTTTTAATGAATTTCCATACTTTTTACAGACTGTGGACCGGACTGCAGCTGGTACCACATTGCCCTTTTCCCGACACTTACACCGTAGTTTTTTCGCTTATATTTTCAAACCATCCTGTTACCTTTTTGTGAGTATATTACTGTGGATGATAATGACTCCAAACAACCCTCTTAGTGTGATAAAACTTAGTACAGCTGTAGGCTGTGGGTTGATTATATATTTTCTCCTTCTTTATTTTTTTCTCTGCACACAGAATACCTAGTAGTAACTAGTCTTTACCTTCTTACACTGGATTAGATAGTCAGCACACTGTTTTGAGGGAGAGTTGTAGCCTACACTGTGTAATGTACCTTGTGGTCACAAGGTGTAAGAGGGGACCCAAGGATGAAGCATGTCACGTTTGGGTGAGTGAGGGTTCTCGTCTTAACAAGACTATTGCCCTTTTCCCAACACTTACACCATAGTTTTTTCACTTATAACATGACTAGGGTGACAGTCGATTGGCCCGGCAAGCAAAAGGGATGTGTAAGCAATGGCATAATGACAAAATATCACATTCTGTTGGCTAGCATAAAAAACTATCACAAGCTCTGGGTCATGTGCTTGCATGGGATTTTTTTCCTTTTTCCTCAACTCTACTATGAAGCACTAGCCACAAAATTCCATTGCTTACATATTTATCTCTTGGAGAACTCTGCCTTCTTAACCCCTTCGCCGCGGCGCGAATTTTGCCGCGGCGCTGGGTGGTTGCGGGGTGAGCGCGGCGCCGCCATGCTCGTGACGGAACCACTCCGTCATGAGTCACGGGTGCGCTGTGCTCATGACGGAGTGGTTCCGTCACAACTCCGCCCACTCGCTAATTCGCCCGCACAGGTGGGGAATCAGCGACACGTGGGTGGAGCGGCCGCAGCATGACGGAACCACTCCGTCATGAGCACACGCCGCCCGTGGCTCATGACGGAGTGGTTCCGTCATGAGCACGCAAGGGGTTAAAATGGATGAAATTACGATTCAAGAAGTGAGTTCTATGACTGTAAAAATACTTTTCAATACAGTTTGCCCCTGAATGCCCAGGCATTGTAGTGCCAGTCCTAACGCTATTTTCTATTGGTGCATCTGGGAATAAGTCTTAGGCCCTCATTTTGTGTGGCCCAGCTGGGAATGGCATACTTATCATTCCTTTTTTTGTGTTGAAATTGTTTATTAGCATTTATTAAATATAAGACAATAAAAGCAATATAATACAGAAATGTGCAACATGATAAGATCAATTACATTGGAAGTAATACATAAAGTTAAATATATAAGAATTCATAAGGATAAAGACTGTATCTTATTTAAATACAAGTAATACAATAATAAAATTCGATACCCCAGGGATCAGAAGTTAACAGATGTGATCACTGTCACCTATTGGAAATTATGTCCTTTAAAATGCGATGCTGACTTTGAGGCTTCGTGGACCAAAATCTGTGTGCATCATATTTCCTGGTAAATTTCACCTGGAGAAAATCGCGAGAATACGGTACTTACCGTAAAGCTGTGATTCTGAACCCGGTGCACATGTGTTATTGCATGGACCAGCAAAAAGCATCCTACTCTTAATGAAGGCTTTCTATTTATTAATATGATTGGAATTTAATACATACCATTCATTTGTGGATTTGGAAATATAATGCAGAAGTAGGCTCCAAACATTAAAACCTTACATTTAGCTCGAAAAGGGTTTTAAGTACTGTACTTCTGCAGAGTTAATGTACGGTAGATGCATTTTTTGACCACATATTGCGAATGTTGTGATTCATTAATTTAGCTGATATAATACGTGACAATGGGAAAGTAATTTTCAGAAAAAGAAACACATTTCATGAACTTGAGCTGTGAACATTTTCCCAGAATTCTAATTAGATTTCCGACATATTAGCCGTGATCATTTCCATTAATCATATTTTTGAAACGGGAGAACTGGAAGCAGTGCTTTTCATTCTAGCCATGGCTCAGTTCATTAATTTAAATGCCAGTGCTCCATAAACAATCGTGTGCACACAGTAAGTAGGTTATGTCCTGCCCGTTCAGGCGTTCTTGGTGATTAGCTCTGAAAGCTGTGAAGTACACTGGAAAGTACCGCCGTTGCATTACTGGAGCTCTCCTCGGTGCTGAAATGCTTCCCTGCTCGCCTGTACCTCTGTTCTTGATTCATCCGCTGTTTTCACGGGGAGAGTCACATCTATCTACTGCTGGGAAGGACAGGAAGGGAAAGGGTATATATTAGGGGTGGGCGGAATTTGCGAAAGTGACTCGCAAATTAATAGCGAAAATGTTAAAAATCTCTGCAAACACGCGGAAATATCGCGAAGATGCGGATGTTTTTTTCCCGCCCGTTCACGGTATTTTCTGCATGGTCGCGGCTCGCCAACTTACCCATGCGGTTGCTCGCGTGCGCGGCCATCTTGTTTTCACTCTTCTCGCGGTGCATGATCGCGAGAAGAAAGACGTGATCGCGCGACCAATGACATTACTGCGGGCGCGAACTGTCGCGAGACAGCGTAAATGACTACCAACTATCCAACATCCCGTGGAGAACGCGACCGGATCGGGAAAACTTGTTGGCGAATGCGGGGATTCAGGTAAGGCGATCGCACGCGCGTGAGAATGTATTATTTTATAGCGCGAGCAAGAAACAAATTATCACTAAGCTGCGGAATGCGGACATTTTGACATTTTCGCGCAAGCGGAACGGAAATTTAGCCCAGGCCTAGTATATATGTGCTGCGAGGTTACCGTCTGGTCTCTTCAAGGTGCTGTCCTGTGCAACACGAATAGGATTCTGTCATTGCCGTAGAGGAATAGCAGGTATTTTAACTTTGCAAAATCAAACAACATTGTTCTCACTTTCTGTTGTGTCTTAAATCATTTAAAATCTTAAAGCTGAATAAAGAAATCTCCAGCTGGGAGCGCAAAACGGAAGACTCGTCTGTTAAATCAAGGTAGCCATGACAACAATAGGTTGGATTAAAAATGTGGGAATATTGCATACCCGCCAATTTGCTTTCGCATGGGGTCTGCTAACCTGCAGTCATGTAGTTTGCACTGAATTATGATTTGGGCACCTTGGAATGGGAACAACAGAGTAGCGGTGGATGTTCTAGGTGCACAGCATCTCTTTCACCTGCCACAAATTGCTGAATTGTGTTTGTACCCAAATACGAGTTTGTGCCAAAAATGCATTATCATTAAAAAGTGGATGACTTTTTTTTCTTGATGAAGTCATTTATGTTTCCCTATCCATTGCAGGGATGTACTTTCATTTCATATGAAAAAAGGACATTCTTGCATTGTCGCAAATGCCTTTCTTTGAATCCACTTCTGAGCAGCAAATTACTATTTAACTGACCTCCTCGAGTTCAGGTTCTCCTCTGGGTCGAGGTCAAGTTAAGTTCTTCTAAAAGCTATTTAAAATAGTGACATTACTGAACACTTTCTCAAACTTCTGGGAATTTGCCATGGAGTTAAAAATTGAAGTTTTAATAACTCTATTAAATAACTTTGCAGGATCATCTGACCTCGTGTTGGACCAGTAGAGGACTTTTTCTTTAAATGATGCGATGCCTACTTCAGCTTTTGAAATGTGCTCAGCCACAGGGTGGAATTCAGTTCATTGTGGTCTATGTGCTAGATGACCTTGGAATATTGGCTGATGTTAGTGGTGTCTCTTTTGTTCAAATAATCTTTATTGATTTTGCAAAAGGGATAAACAAACACAAGGACAGTTTGGAAAAGCAAACAAATAAGGAACAGAATGTGTTGTTCAGTATAAATCATATAACAATTTTATCGGAGAAATTATCACGCACAAGTGAAGCAGGATGAAGAACATAAGAAGGGAAGAGGGTTTAGATTGTGCAGTTAATACACTTGTTAATAATGTATTTGGTAGCACAGTAGAAAGTACAGTCAACACTAGATTTATTCAATGAGCAAATGAGTAAGAGTGGGTTGATTTGAATTCATTAGCGGTTATAGTACAGTGGTGTCTCTTTTGTAACTGTTACTTTTCACACCTTCATCCATTATATTTTGATCCATCACGTATGAGGAATAGGGAAAGCTTTCACTATGGTAATCTGGTTCGAATAATTTCTTAGGAACAGATTCAAAGCCATTTAACTTCCTCGATAGAGTTCATTCAACCAACCAACCGCTGACCTGTTTTTTCTGCATCTCTCCGAGCCCCATTAATGAGCTTATAATACATTGCACCAGCTCGGCCAAACCATGGTGTTCCACATTTACAGCTATGAGGATCCCATGCAAAATGAATCACCTCAGTTTGAGTGGAAACTCTAGAATTTAAACATGCTGAAGTTAGCTATACTCCTAATTGGCATATTAGGCTTAACTATAGATCCATAGTATCTAGTACAAAGTGTACCCAGGGCCTGTAAGTTAAATGTCACTAGTAGACTGCAGCACACATTATGCTGTCACTAAAGTGACAGTGCAAAACATGACAGCGGGCCTACCACCAATAGCCTTGCTGTGCAGGTTTAAGCTGAAAATTCGACTTGTCAAAATAATCACATATGACAGGCCTGAACCCTGTTTTTAAACTTTAACAAGTCATGTCTAAATGCGCCTTAATGTCTAATAAGGGAGGGTGCACAGTATTTAAAAGTAGGGCATGTAAAAGTTCAATGTAAAACATGTCCTTACAGTGAAAAGGCCCAAAAAACTATTTTCACTGGGAGTTATTACAATTAAATATCATCTGCACCTGAGAACCAGCTCAAAAGTTAATTCTGGGCATTTTTAAAATATTTGTTTCAAATCCAGTTCATTGGCAAAGTCGGATTAGTCTTAAATATGTTATGAAAGCTACTTTTAAAAAGTCACCTTTAGCCTACCTAGATCCTTTAGAATCCCATTTGCATGCACTTCCAACTGTCACCCAGGAGCTGAATGAGCCGTGATGAGGCATGGAATTGTCCTCAGAGCTGTTTCAAAGGCATTGAGTGTGGAGTGGCATTCTGTTCCTCTGACAGGATGACCATCTGGGCAGTGCCCAGAACCTTAATAATCTTCAAAGAGGCGTACCCTGTCACAGACAGACGTAGCTAATGCCTGAGGCCTGCCCCCTTCTTTTCTCCCATGAGCCAGTCAGGCACCAGGTCCAGAGAGAGAGAAGCTCCACTGGACTCTCTTTTAGTGACCACAGAGGAGGGATTGTTAACTTCCCTGGCCACACATTTAGGGTGAGCATAGGAGCTCTGCCCAGGAGAAGAAAGATCCTGCAATCTTGGTTTTAGGTAGGAAGGGGCACTTTGGGAATGTCTGTAGTAGGCAACACAGGAATTTCTGCAAAAGGTGTTAGTATTACACCTGGAAACCTTTTCCCTATTGGCTTGAAAGGGACAAAGAGTCACTCCCGCCCCCAGGCTAGTGCCAGGCATAAGTGTGGCACTCCTGGGCTCCACTGGACCTGTGGAAGATTGAAGAAGTAGGCTGCTTTCCTGTTAAGCTATGGGGGCACACAAGCTGCAAAAAGCCTACTTTCCAGGAAGAGCCTAGTTGACCATTTTCTATTGGACTTGCCCTAGACCCTGGGGTGGCTTCTGTGGAGCGAGTCCTGATCCCCTAGTGGTTCCTTAGTACCTGGAACTTTTATCTCAGAGTGCACTCCTCCAGCCTACCACTAAAACCTGTCACATATAAATGTTTTCCAAGAGTTTTTAACTGGAAAGCTGACAGAAGACCGGGACCAACCTGCCAAGCTGAATCACTGAGGGTGCATCGCTGTTAAGCCTGACATCACCATAGCTCCCACATCATTCTTCTCTGAAGCAGCAAATCCGTTTCAGTAGGCCCCACTTCGACTACGGCCTGCAGCCTTGCCTTGCTGGAGGAATCAGACTTCCAGAAAGAGTTTAAGTACGAAGGTAGAAAGCCTCACTGGGCCCGGCACCAAGATGCCTCTGGTCGACGTCGACGACTTCCTGGACATGAACACTGTGATTTTCCCACTCTGAGCTGCTCCGGCCTTCGTCAATGGCTTTGCCGAGACTTCATCCTTCATCAACGTGTTATTGATGGCTAAATCTTCGGATCCAGCCTGTGTCCTTCCCCCACTGAAGACTCCACCTTCTCACAAAATATCTAAATCCAAAGATAACTCTTTGACCAGGAACAACCTGGTCCTCGTATCCGACCCACACTTGATTGTGGTTCATTTGTTTTCTGCGATCTGGAAAGGGTACTACCATTACTAAGCTTTCATTTTGTATCTTGAAAAGCTTTTTAAGGCTATTCAAAAGCAATTCATTATCCACTCTGTTGAATAGGGTGTCTTGCATTGAGCGAATCAGTATGAAAGGTCAACCTTGGTCAGGGCCTCGTTCACATGTGAGAGAAGACAGTATTTCTTCCATATTGGGGAGGAAGCCTGTTTGCTATGATTGCAAGAGAGTGAATTTTTCAAATGTTTCTAAAGTTTAAAAACAGCACCATTTACCAGACTTTAGCCATTAGACGCATCAACTAAGGGTATAGTGGACCAAACAGTAGGACACCTGTTCCTGAAGTTTTCTGTAAATGGGAAAAAACCCAAAGGTTCTCAATTCTCAACTGGAATATGCGCAGTTGGTGCTCATTGGCATACATCTTACACAGCCAACTCTCTCATAATTACCTTAGTATGGATATTTAGAGGCAAGTGTGCTCTATTACCAGAGAGCAGCCATTTAATGATAAGCTTTATTTAATATTTATTTATGTATATATTTGTTTGGCAATGTTTTGTGCCACTCAAGCAAATATTATGGTATAAGAGATCTTTAGACTGCAACAAAAGATACCATAGGGTTTATCTGTAACAACAGCAGTGGGTGTGAGGTTGGCAGCCTGAACATTTGGACAGCCTATGTTAGAATCAGAATAACTGCACTTTTAGATTTCTTCTTTATTAGCAAATGCTTTGTAAATAGGCTTGCAGGTAGAAAATGCCAAAAAGAAATTGCTGTTTCTGAAAAATAATAGTGGTGGCTTTGTGCTATTCTGAATTCAGGGGCTTAAAGGAGTTGCATTTCCATACATCTTAGTCCTCTTTCTCCGCCCAATATTTTAAGTAATGTGCTTAAGCATGTCTGCATGGTTTGGTGCAACACTTCATGTGTTAGACATCTCAGTTTAAATTGTATTCTTGCCTCAATTAGCAACCAGTGCAGGTGCAGTGCAATCAAACATTCCAGTTAACTAACGTAGGTCAGAAGCCATCACATGGAGATACACGCTCAGTATCTCTATTTTCACATAGGATGACCCAAATCAATTCACAAAAGTCAATCCTAATCATATTTCTTCATGTACATCTTCATTCAGTTTTGATCCAAATAAATAGCCAGCCAACACGTGATTCAAGGGACACACTCTCCTGCTCAGGGATAGACTTTTGAGAATCAATTTGGGTCATCCCCAGTGAAATAAGAAAAGCTGAGCATATACCTCCCTGTGACGATTTCTGATCAAAATAAAGCAATAAAGGATTGTTTGGACGTCAAGGCGATGGGCCATTTATCCCTAATTCCCAAGTCCTTGTGTTGTCCTATTAACTGAAGTAGTCCAGGTCTAGAATGTGATAATGACTTGAGGGGATTGAGCACAGAATGTAACACTGGTGGCGCCAAAGTCAAGCAAGTGGCTTCGGACTATCCAGAAGGGAATATCGAGGTCACACAATTTCATGACCAGAATTCCAATAATACAGATAAGTATGTATATATTTTTATACCTAAGACGTACATAGATGTGGAGTGAAGAATAGTAAATCTATACATCCCTCTGTGCATTTACCGTCTCGAACTATTGGTCCTCGGTATCCAGTTCATGACATTGTGCGACCTTGATATTCCCTCCTCGATGTTCTGAACTACAAACAAGACTAGGCATGAGATAACTGTACCCTGCTATAAAGAAAAAAAACAAAAATGCAACACAACCTTGGCAAGGCTGCTTTGAACTGAAACAGCATGGCCATACCTGTGATATCTGGGATCTTGAGAAGCCATGGGCTCCACGCCGCCTCCCAACCCCCCGCCCCGCCTCCCTCAGCGCCTTGAGACCCTCACAGGTGAGTAGCCACGCTTTACAGACCCTGATTGATTGATTGATTGATTCAACCTCTTTTCACATATGCCTATTCTCTTGACAGGGAAGCCAAGTACATTTCTTCTTCATTGTACTGTGTTGGAATGATAATTATTGTTTGCAAAATGTTGCACATTGTTGGAACTGAAAATGTGACATTGTGCGGGAAACGCAAAGATATCTTGAAGAGGATGCCCCAAGTATTTTAGCAGAGATCTGTGAGCCAAGTGTTTCGTTTTGTGGGTGGTTGTGATATGTTTTATTCGACAAACACAAAATGCAACTCTTATCAGAAACATTAGAAGCACTTTTCACTTGTATAAACATGGCAGCAACAGACCACTTGAAAAAGGATGTTAAAGTGCCTGCTTTATAAGGATTCTGTTCAGATAAAAAATCACTTCGGATCACACATCGAGGATCAGAAGACAAACAAGATGGAAAACATACCTGAAAAAACCTGCGAGAAAACAACACACGAAACTCCTCTCCATCAAAGACAAACAGCAGTGCCAAAGAAAACAGACAGAATCAAAGGAAAACAAAATGATGTCCCTCACATCTGAGAGTCCCCTTCAGTTCACGGTTTGTCTTTTCATTTTGATAGCTGTGAAAATGAATGAAAGCAAACATCAGATGCCAATCCCAGTGATGCTGTTTCCCAACTATCACACACAACAGAAGTGGATTTCTTAATTGGTATTTTCAACAGTATTGCAATCAGCTCTATTTTTCTGCTAAATATCCTCCAGATAGTTTGGTTCAATATGATTAAGGGATGTACTTTAGTGTTCTTTGTAGTGACACATGTTTGTGTTTGCAGAGCAGCCAGCCAATCGCACATATTGGAGCAAGATTGTATGGGTAGGCAACTCTGGCCGAGAGCAGTAACTGAAATTGAAATGTGGGATTGTGTTGTTAAAGTCGTGTCGGCAATAAATATGATATAGGTGTATGCGTCATATTTTAGGTTAGTGGTGCTAGATTGAGTGATAGTTAGGTAGGTAGGTAGGTAGGTAGGTAGGTAGATAGATAGATAGATAGATAGATAGATAGATAGATAGATAGATAGATAGATAGATAGATAGATAGATAGATAGATAGATAGATAGATAGATAGATAGATAGATAGATAGATAGATAGATACAGGGCCGGACTGGGACCGAAAACCGGCCCTGGCAAAGTTCTCGGCCGCCCCCCTTCTCCCCTCGCGCGGGGGTTGGGGGTGCCGCCAAGCTCTTTGCCAGGACCGGTTTTTAGCCAATTTTGTTACAGGGCCGATTTTGCACCGGGGGATTGCCCGGTGCCCACTACGGCCAGGCCGGCCCTGGATGGATAGATGGATGGATGGATGGATGGATGGATGGATGGATGGATGGAATGGATGGATGGATGGATGGATGGATGGATGGATGGATGGATGGATGGATGGATGGATGGATGGATGGATGGATGGATGGATAGATAGATAGATAGATAGATAGATAGATAGATAGATAGATAGATAGATAGATAGATAGATGGATGGATGGATGGATGGATGGATGGATGGATGGATGGATGGATGGATGGATGGATGGATGGATGGATGGATGGATGGATGGATGGATGGATGGATGGATGGATGGATGGATAGATAGATAGATAGATAGATCTGAAACTGGCAGATGGCAAAGCAAACAGTGGGTGTAAGAACGAGAGAGAAAGAGGGGGAAGGAAAATGGAGAGGGGAAACAGTTTGATGGAGGGGGAAGGAAACAAAGGATACAATGAGAGAGGTGTTGCAGAGCGTGCAAGATGGAGAAAGCGAGAGAGAGAGAATGAAAGAGAGAGAGAGAGAGAGAATGAAAGAGAGAGATAGATAAAAGTTAACATCATTACTTATGAAACCAATGTCTCCAACTTTAAGAGAGATAGCTGGAGAGAGGGTAGGCAATACTTCGAAAGAGAGAAGAGGAGACGATGGTCCAGGAGAGAAGCGAAGAAAAGAGAGAGAGGCAGAGAAAGAGTGGCAGAGGAACGAAAGGGTGGGCTAGCAAGGGAGAGCAAGAGAGAGGATAGAGAGAGAGAAGCAAATATATAGAGAGTGAAAGAGAGAGGGATAGAGTTTGCGAAAAAATGACAGACACACAGACACAGACACACACAATCACACATCTTCCTGTCTTCCTGCAAGCCTAAAATGCCTCTCCTGCAGCCTAACAGGAGACAGTAGCACGTTCATACAATGCCCGTATATGAGGTGGGCACATGTATTTACCGTTAATTCTAAAAATCGATTCTGTGACAGTGTTTGGAATCAGAATGAGTGTGCAGGTAATGCCGTGTTACCCCATTGATATTAGTACTCATTTTATCAACCTTGGAAGGAAGAGAGATTGTTTCAGTCGTGAAGGAAATCAAACCTGTGAACCGTTGTTTTTTTCATAGATTTGATGGTCGGTGCTTTAATTAAAGGAGATAGTCAATAGAAATTAATTCCAGCCAAAGTACCCTAATTGTCTTTGTTTAAAATATTTATTAGAACGACCTAATCCTTCCAGTTGGTTCCAATTTCTCCTCATGGAAACTGGCAAGCCTTATGATAGCTTGATCTACAAGCAGACACACAAACATATGCACAGACACACACACACACACACATACACATACATGCACTGACACATAAATGTTTGCAAGCACTAACGAAAATTGTTATAACGCGTATTACACAAATTCGAGTACATTGAAATGAAGTCCTAAAAAACACTGTGAAAGTTCATCACAAGTTTTACATCCTGCCTCACCTTAGATGCACCATACTGCTTCACTCGACCAAGAGATATGCTCCTGGAGCCCAGAAGCAGGAAAAAGCATCGACCCATGCCAAAGGCATCATCTCTATCTCTTAGGGTACCGCAATGTAGGAGTAACAACTTGAGTATCTTTCCTAGGCAAAGCCACAGAAAAAATAATCAGTTGCTTACCTTCCTGAGCTGTATGTCTCTCCAACCAGCAAGATTTTTTAGAACTGATGCAGCACAGAGGCAAAAAGTATCTCTTTGTTGGATGAAGCTCTTTGCATCCTCGATGGTTGCAGTTCTTGCCTGCTTGCTGACCTGGACCGCTTGACTGCCTTCTATAAAGTCAAAACATGAGTTGGTCAAGAAAGCAACAACATTAATTCACCTATAGGGTCTCAGGGAGGAGGTGCAGCTTGAGTCTCTATGACACAGGGAGCTATGACACTAAGGGCCTGATTACAAGTTTGGTGGTGCGGTAGCGGACCGCCATGACAACGGCTCACTCCCCTGGTCAGGCGATGCGGCAAATTACAAGTGTTTCTCATGTCTATTGGGCTTTTTTTTTGCAGCCCCACGGCAGTCCCTCTGAGAATGGGCGCCACAATGGGAATGCCAATGAAAACTCCCGCATGGCGTGCACTGTAAAGTCCATGGCGTGCAGGAACTGTGGTGCATGCACACAGGGGGGCACATGTTGTGCCCCCCTGCATGAACACCTTAGCCATAGCCCATAGACTCAAGCGGGCATTGTAGGGCCACCTTTGTTTCCTCTCCTCCATGGTTTTCATGGAAGGGAACCGCCATGAAAATGGTGGCAGAGTGGTAACTTGTAATATGCTTGGCGGGACCAAGGCAGTCCAGACAGTTATATTGCTGCCTCTACACTGCTGTGCCACTGGCAAGGAACAGTGGTTCCCTGGCAGAATCCATGCAGCAATTGTGTTCTGACTGCCTTAGTTCTAATTGGGCACTCAGATCGCTGATGCGACAGTGGCTCACCTGCCACTGCTGCGCCTCAGGAAGTCTGGTGGTCCTCGAACCGCCAGATTCATAATCGGGCCCTTAGGGTGGCTCTCTTAGCCCAAGTGCAAAGGAGGGAAATGATTGACTCTGTCGAACCACTGTTACTTTTTCTGGGCACATTGTGTTGGTTTAGCTTGCCTGTGCAATTACAGCGAGTGATCAGCCATATGCAAGTCAGTCTTGGCCTCAGTAGAAAAGATACAGACCAACAAAACTATATCTCCTCTCCTTAAGAGGGGGGGCCTTAAAGACCATCTTTCTTTCAGTGTGGTTCTGTGGATTGATACCTACCTACCTACCTACCTACCTACCTACCTTCCTTCCTTCCTTCCTTCCTTCCTTCCTTCCTTCCTTCCTTCCTTCCTTCCTTCCCATTGCCATGATAATTCACTTTGATGTTTCACTCTACAGCCTACTCTTTTTGTGTCACTCAGCCAGTAAATGAGCTTGCAGGTGTGTATCTGGGACCTCTAAATGCAATCAAATTCCGCTCTCCAATACTCATGTTAACCTGTTCGGTGCGCGCATCGGCCGTAACTGGCTAGTGCTGCACACGTCCATTTGCCTACGCGGCCCCGCGGATGTATGACGTTACAACGCACACTTTTACAACGCATGCACTTACAACGCATTTTTTACAACGCATAATCCATTACAACGCATGACATTACAACGCATGACACTACAACGCATTTTTAAAAACTACCTTTACAACGCATTTCCATTACAACGCATACTACCTTTACAACGCATACCATTACAACGCATAATATTAAATTGCATTTAAGGTAAGTATTAGATAGTATAGGGGTAAAAGTTACTATTCTAACTCCAGGGGGTGCATCAGTAGGGTAAGTGTTGGATAGTATAGGGGTAAAAATTACTATTCTAACTCCAGGGGGTGCAACAGTAGGGTAAGTGTTGGATAGTATAGGGGTAAAAATTACTATTCTAACTCCAGGGGGTGCAACAGTAGGGTAAGTGTTGGATAGTATAGGGGTAAAAATTACTATTCTAACTCCAGGGGGTGCAACAGTAGGGTAAGTGTTGGATAGAATAGGGGTAAAAATTACTATTCTAACTCCAGGGGGTGCAACAGTAGGGTAAGTGTTGGATAGTATAGGGGTAAAAATTACTATTCTAACTCCAGGGGGTGCAACAGTAGGGTAAGTGTTGGATAGAATAGGGGTAAAAATTACTATTCTAACTCCAGGGGGTGCAACAGTAGGGTAAGTGTTGGATAGTGTAGTGTAATATTATGCGTTGTAATGGTATGCGTTGTAATGGTAGTATGCGTTGTAATGGAATGCGTTGTAAAGGTAGTTTTTAAAAATGCGTTGTAGTGTCATGCGTTGTAATGTCATGCGTTGTAATGGATTATGCGTTGTAAAAAATGCGTTGTAAAGGTAGTGCGTTGTAAAAGTTGCTTTGTAAAGGTTGTTCCCCCGGCCCCGCTCACTCATTAAAACTCTCACACCGCGGCGGAATTTACGCCGCGGTTAACAGGTTAAACTGACATCTCAATTTCGTTTCGATGAAATAAAGTCAAGAAGGAATGAATACGTTTAATATTTGATATGGCTCTTGATATAACTAATTCAAAACATGCTCGCACCACAAGGCGATGGCGGAAAGCAAAGTCTGCAATCACTTGCCAATTATCTCAGCGCTGCTATTGTTCGCTTATTGCAGGCTGCAATGGGGAAACACTTGGAACCACATTTTATATATGTAATTACTGATCAGGCACGTGGCCACTTCCGGTAAATTCTCTCCTCGCTGGTTTAGGGTTGTAGGACTGGCAATGAGAGTGTAGGGGCACAGTCACATTAATGTGCATCCGTCAGAAAGGACACATTTCCGATACACACCATAAAAAATGAGTCAGCTAAATACGTGTTTATCCGTCATTACCCGGGAAAAGGTCCTCCGTTAATCAAGTTTGCCATTTGTTTTGATTGATAGATATTATATTACATGATAAGTATTATTTAATTCTCCCCTGACAAATGTCTGTGGCCAGGGCCGGCTTTAGGGCAGTGCGACGGTCGCACTGGGTGCTGAACTGTGGAGGGGGTGCTGGCCTCATTGGGGGGGTGGGGGGGAGCTGGCAGCGTGTTTAGCAATACCTTGTGATTGGAGAAATGAGGGGCACTTATGCCCGGTGGTAGTAAGGAAATTTGAAGAGGTGGTCATGGGGTGTGGGGGCGCCAAAAATAAATATCGCACCGGTCGCCACCAGTGCTAAAGCCGGCCCTGTCTGTGGCCATTAGAGTGTAGACTGGGTAGAATGATGCAAGACTATGAATGCATTTGATGCGTAGCTACATTCACCACACACAGTGCTTAATTTGTGCCAGCGTTTGTAGGTGGTGGGCACTCAGACTTATTTATCATCACCAGACTTTGAGCCAAGGCAAGAGAGAGAAAGGCAGAAAAGAGAGAAAGAAGAAGGGAATGAAAGATAGGGAAACAGTGACAAAGAGGGAAAGTAAAAATAAAAAGGAGCCCTCAAGGGTGGGATAAAGCGATGGGAAGTATAAGGTAGTGGGAGAAAAATGCACGAGACCAGGCAGCCTTGGTATTTGGGCAACCACCATAACTTAACCTCTATTTGTAAAGCGCACGTTCACCCGTAGGCATCTTGGCACTGAATAACTGATGTTTATTGTTACCCAAGACAATGGTACTCATTTTATCGACCTCAGATGGATGAAAGGCTGAGTGGACCCGATGGGATTTGACCCTATGACCATGAGGTCGAACACAGGGCCCTGCAGTGGATGCATTAGTCCACTGAGCCACCAGACCTGGCATCGGGCACAGACCTCTGAGAAAAAGTTTGGCCCCTGAAGTTGTTTTATTTATTTATTTATTTATTTGCAGATTAAACACCGGCCATACCCACACCCTTACACAAGCTTGGATACTCGGGTGATGAAACAGATAAACAGAAAAATAATTTACTTAATTCAGATGCATGGAGTTCAACCTGATGAGAGTGAGATGATCAGAGGTTTGGTATAAAACCTAGGTTGTAGTTTATAAAATGCCTTTGTCAGGAACATTGAAGTGAAGTGAGCCTATCTATTGCAGAGTTAACAGCCTGGATAGTGTAGTCAAGGTGATATTTAACAAAAACACTGAAGGGAAATGCGGATGGGGTGAACTAGTACATTTTAGACTCAGCAAACTTTGGTGTGATGGAAGCCCTATGATGGTCTTCAAGTGATGGTTGCCAGTCAGGCCTTGGGGTGATGGGTGTTGTGGCTATTTTCAGGTTGAGGTGAGATTTGGCAGTACATTGATGTGTTTTGTGACCAGAAATCATAGGACTATTTTAGTGTGGTTTTATTTTTAGAGTTTTATATAGCGCAAACTCAACCCGAAGGTGTCAGAGCGCTTTACATGTGCACCAGTTGCGTCGTTACAGGCTGACACATTGATTTTGTTAGGCACAGGGAGATTAAGTGGTTTGCCAACAATCACAAGATGTTGAGTGTCGTGCCGAGACTCGAACCTGGTTCCTCAGCTTCGAGGCTGACTGCTCTAGCCATTAGGCCACATCTTTGCCACAAAGAGCGTGGTGAATAGAAGAGGTGACAGCTTAGAGCCTTTCATACACTGGGGCCTACTCACAAATCCAATTTTGAAGTACATAACGAGGTACTACTTTACGTACTACAAAATGCAATTTAGACACCCTTTGATGAGAGATCTCTACCGCCACCTCTCCTATCTTTTTTTGTAAGGACTTTCTTCCTGAGAGATGCCAGTTCACGTAAATATAGGATTCAGTAGAAAGGGCGCTAATACTAAACAAACACCCACATAAGAGTAAAACAATTGCAATTCACAAAACACACACTCAAATCTCCTACAGTAGTACTACTGACAAAACTACAGGTTACATTTACTCTACATGCATACACAATCATAAGTACTACAGTAGTAACATTTACAAAACTTTAGGTTACATTTACAAAAGCCCAACCTTGGAGGAAGTTATGTACCATTTCTTATTCAATAATGAAAATAACACAAATAAAACTAAGGTAAAGTTAAAAGCTCCGCCTAAATTCTCCAATGTTTACGATGCCAAAATAGATGATGCAGTAAGCGTTCTCATGTGCATTGATGAATTCCTCACACAATCACAGAATCGCAGGTAAATGCTGAGAATTCCCGAACAGTGGGAACCCTGTTACAAGTTAGTAGTAAAGATTAAATAAAGAATTTACAGGCACATGCATCAATGTAAAAACCGGTCGCAAACGGGCAGATTCTCAGAATCTGCCCCATTGCGACCGGTATTCTTGCATTTGGGAGGAATCATCCCAAATGCAAAAATAGCAATTTAAGGAATCTCTAAATTGCGATTCCTTAAATTGCGATTGCATTTAAGAAATCCCAAATTGAGATTCCTTAAATGCAATGCATGAACGTGAAAAAATTAGCGATTTCGCTAATAGGGGGAGCAAATTACCATGAAGTTGAACTTCATGGTAATTTGCAAAAACTTTGAAAAATGCACTTTTGTGCATTTTTCAAAGTTTCATGTTGCGCACACACATGCCCTTAGAGCATGTGTGTGTGCAACATATGTGCACAGATCAATTTCAGGGGTGCAATAGGGTGTCATTTTGACACCCTTGCACCCTTGAAATTGCATGAGCAATTTGCGAGTACCTACTGGTACTGGCAAATTGCTCATGCAATCTCCAATTCAATGAATGGGACGGCATTCCTTAATTGCGACTCGCAATTTGCGAGTCGCAATTAAGGAATTTGTAGGAATCTCTATTTTTATAGCGATTCCTACATGCATAGGCTTTTGCAATTCCTTAATTGCGATTCCTTAAAAATCGCAATTAAGGAATTACAAAAGTCTTTATTGATGCATGTGCCAGATAGATAAGAGGATGAAGAAGGCTTTCTAGTTTTGCAGAGAGTAGGGCTCTCATCTGTTACTTCTTGTATTCATATTTGATAAGCATCCTTTTCAATGTTTACATACTACATCATTTCACCATTCCAGTATCCCGTGAGTACTCCCACACAGGACGTCATCGTGACCTGGAAATGACTGCCATCCCTTGCATATCAATGCTGCCCAAGGAAACCAAGCATCATCAGGGCTGCCATATTATCTCTCTATATATATGCTTCAAATGTGTTTTGAGTCCAATAAAATGCGCTGGAGGACTTTTTTAAATATAATATTTTGCAAAAATCATGTGTTTGCTATTTCAGCTGAGAGGCGAGTCTCCATTGGATTGGTATACATCTGACCCCAATTATGATGCCATCAGAGGCAGCCTATCAGAGTGATGGTTCTAAAAATATGAGACCTGTATTAGCAAATCGTTTAAATGCAGACGCTCTGCCAATGTAGCAAGTTCGTATGCGACACAATTGTCCTCTTGCCCCAGGGGCTGACTCCATTTCCTGCTCTCTAATGCAAGGCTTATCAGGGGACGTTTCTGCCTCAACACTGGCACAGGGGAGACGATAATAAAACGGGCACCGATATGAGCTATGTTCTGCTATGCAGATACACATTTCCACTGTGTAAACCGCGACTGCGGCAAGCCCGCAGCGGCCCGCAGAGAGATATTTCCACAAACACACATTTATGGCGGCGGTTTTGGGATCGTTTGTGGGAACTGCAGCTAAGGGCCGTGTTCAGAACAAACACTAATCCTGAGGGGAAATCTAAGCGTTAAGTTACTCGATAACATAAGTCCAACATAAAGATGCTATCAAATGAGTATCCCGGGTAAACAATAAACTGTCAGTTTGGCCAGAAAAGACAAACAAGTGCCTGGTAACATTCCAGTGTGACCTATCAGGTGTAGAGAGTGTGTCATTAAACACAATGAAGTGGCAGATGGACCAGTAATGGTTGGCATAGACCTTCTGCTCCAAAATTCCAATGTTTATCTTTGTGCTTCTGTCTTTTAGGGGCCGTCACAAAAAGGATGTCACAGTACATTTTAAAAGCCAAACAGACCTCATTGAACAAAACGCTCTAGAACGCCAATTGTTGGTGATTGTTCGACATGCTGGTCTTTGTAAAGAGAACAGCTTTTTCTCCTTTACCGCACATGGGGCCTTATGTAGGTGGGCTGGCATTTACCACTTCATAAATACCGAATCATACCGATTCGGTATTTATGAAGTGGTAAATGCAATGTAGGTAATGAGTCGGTAAATATTACCGACTCGGAAAAATTCGGTAATTACCGAATCGGTATTTACCGATTCGGTAATGAGGCATACCTTCCCATTGATGGGAAGGTATGCCTCATTACCGAATCGGTAAATACCGATTCGGTAATGGGGGAGCACATGCAAGGGTGGCAGGGTGTCACATTGACACCCTGTTGCACCCCTGATTCGGCCATGTGTGCACATGTGGTGCACATACATGCCCTAAGGGCATGTATGTCTGCCACATTGCACACTTAAACGTGCACAAAAATGCTTTTTTACACATATTCGTCATTTACCACCAACCTTTAGTTGGTGGTAAATAACGAATCCCCACACCCACCACACACTCCCGCTACATCTCATTTCATGATTCGGTATTTACCGAATCGGTAATTTTACCGATTCGGTAATTTTACCGATTCGGTAAATACCGATTCGGTAATTTTACCGATTCGGTAAATACCGAATCATGAAATTCTCCCCCTACATCTCAAAAGCCAAAATACCGGTCGGTAACGGTATAATTACCGAAAATCGGCCGTTACCGACCGGTATTTGGCTTCCTACATGAGGCCCCTGGTCCCTTTAATTTCTTAATTCTAGCTACAGTGGTTGAAATTTTCTAAATGCGTTATAGCCGGAGCCACTGGAATTTTGCAGCAGGGGAGCACCAAATTATGTGGTAGGGTTAACTAAATTATGTAGTAGGAAAAGTCAAATTATGCGGCATGATGCAGCACATTTTTTGGTAGGATTACGTCATTCATTTCTAATTTTTACAGATGGTGATACTCGCTGGGCAAAGATTGAACCTCATCAGTGCCAGTTTAACAATGAAATACAGAAAAAAGCAGCAGAAGGATGACCCTTACATCTTTGCAACGGGCCTGCCACTACAAAGGCACACAGCACCATATTTATAGTAACATTTGATCAGGTGGAGCTAGAAACATTTTAATGTTAACATCCGCAGATCATGCAGCAGATGATGGGTTTATGTGGCAAATGTGGTGTTAGAAATTGGGTCCCTAGTAGGCAGACATATGCACCTTGTCCAAGTAGGGACCGCAATCCTAGTTAGGGTAAACTAGATACACACGAAAAGATTACCTGTGCTCACCCTCTATTAGCTTGGCACAGAGCAGTCAGTCTTCTCTAGTGAGGCAATGTGCAAAGTATTTGTGCAACACACACACACACACACATTAGCAGAATGAAAACACCACAAACATACTCCCCACAGGTTTTGAAAAATAGTGAATATTTTTATGAGTAAAAACTGGAGTTCTGAAGTTTTAAACAATAAACCAAAAATAGTGCTTAGAAGTCAATAGTGCTGAGGGGTGACTTGAGGTTGTGCTGAACCGGGGTAAATCTAAAGTTCAGGCCAACCGTGATGGAGGGCAGGCAGGCTACAGGACTCAGGCAGGTCCCGTTGACAAAGTATCGTGGATGCAGCCAGAGTCGATGTCAAAGACTTGATGCGAGGAGTCGAGGAGGCGGCATGTCGTCATCGATTGCGTGGAAGCATCTGTGCCAATCCGTGCAGTCGATGAAGGCTTCAGCGTTGAACCCCTGTACGTTGCAGGTGCTGCGTTGTTGTCAAGGCTGTGCTGTTCTTCGGCATCGAGCTGTGCAGTCAGCTGAGGGGATGTCATTGATTGCCCCCTGTAGCTGCTGTCGCAGGGCACTGCAACAGTTCTGATCGGTGCAAAGTTGTCACTGCATCGATTTTAGTGGTTCTGGACAGTGGAAAACCACTTTCAAGGGCCCAGGACTGGATAAGAAGAACTTGGCAGGGCAGGACTCTTAGATGGCAGAGTCCAGGTGTTGTTGCACAGTTGAAGGAAGTCTTTGATGGCCCTGAGACTTCAGAACAGGGGGCAAGCCAGCAAGCCCTTATAGTCACTCTGGGTTCAAGTGAGATTGGGTCAGTCCTTGTCCTTAGCAGGGCAGAGATCAGTAGGTAGAAGGGCAGCTCAACAAAGCAGAAAGCAGTTCCTTCAGAGCAGCAGCAGTCATATAGAGTGGCAATCCTAGTAGCACAGCAGTCCTTACTCCTGGCAGTGTTCTTCACAGGTCTAGTAGTGTACTGTCTTGGTATGGCCAGAGCCCCAGTACATATACCCAAATGTTCCTTTGGAGTGGGGAGACTTAAAAGCAGGCCCTTTGAAGTGCACAGGCCCCCTTTTCATCCCAGACCTGTCTGTCAGGCTATCTGTGGAGGTGGGGTTGGGGAGGGGGTAATCAGCCCTTAGTGTTGAAACCAGGACACTACCTATTCAGGTGTAAGTGTCAGCTCCCTCTCCCTCTTCCTGCCTAGCAAGAGCTATCAGAATGTAGATGAATGCAAATAAGTTCTCTATCACACCACCTTTCCTGTGTTTGTGGCTGTCTAGAGGAAATGCACAAAGTGTAGCTGTCACCCACCCCAGACGTGCATTGGAGACAGACTGCAGGCACACAGAGCAAATTTATTAGCAGAAAAATGTCCACTTTGGAAAATTGAGGTTGCTAAAATAGTAATGTTAAATCCACCTTTACCACTAAAGATGATTTCTCAATACTGTTCCATAGATATAAAACATGATGCAACTACTCCTTTCTAATCAGGATGTATAGCTTAAAAAGTGTTTTAAGGAATTCCCAATGCTAGGCTATGAGAGGAAGTAGGCCTAATTGTAGTGAAAAACTAATTTAGGTGTTTGTCACTACCAGGACATGGAAAACTTAACAGTACATGTCCTACCTTTTACATACACAGCACCCTCTCCTTTGGGCTACTTAGGGCCTACCTTAGGGGGTGGCTTATGTGTAATAAAATGGGAGTGTAAGGTTTGTCAAATAGTTTTAAATGCCAAGTCGAAGTGGCAATAAACTGCACACACAGGCCCTGCAGTGGCAGGCCTGAGACCTGTTTATAATGCTATTTGTTTGGGTGGTACAACCAGTGCTGCAGGCCCACTAGTAGCATGTAGATTAGATTACAGGCCCTGGGTATATGGTATACTACTTTACAAGGGACTTATAAGTAAATTTCATATGCCAATCAGGTATACACCAATGTCACCATGTTTTAGGGATAAACACATGCACTTTAGCACTGGTTAGCTGTGGTAAAGTGCTCAAAGTCCTAAGGCCAACAGAAAGATTCAGCAAAAAGTGGAAGTAAGCAGGAAAAATGTTTGGGTAAAGACCACGCTAAGGATGACAGGTCTAACATGCGACAACGTCAAAATTATAAGAAAAGAGCAGAGGCCGCAAAATCGCATAATTCCAGTGGCTCTGATTATAGCCCTTCTTCCTCAAGCCATTCTAGTTGTTAAAGGCCTTCTTCGTTAATATCGACCTTTGCCTGCAGCTCAGGCCTAATATTCTGGGACCATTATTGGCCATGCAACAGCTATAACGTTAGATTGAAGCACTGGAATTGATTTTGGAAGCTTCATTGAGCACAATGACAGGGCAGATAAATGCTGGCAAAGAACATTTGCTCCAACATTCTAATACTGGTCTTTCTTTTTTTTCCTTTTTAATTTAGCATGACCTACCATCAGGGGGTAGAATATTCTAACAGCATTAGAGCCCCTCTTTTTCACACTATACCACTTTATAAAGGCTGTTTCCTTCTTTTAGGCCCTTGGCTGCAGTTTTGGCCTATAACGTGGGTTCAGGGACTTAAGCCCTCTACTATGACCCTCTACAGTTGGCTAAAATGTTATATTAGAACATTAGCATGTTGGGAGCTCTAATGAGGACTATAGAGTGGTAGAGGGCCAATAATGACAGTCATAGACATTTTGCTTCACTATTCCAGTGCTTGTTCTTCCCTGTTTCTACCCTCCACGGACAGAATATTCTAATAGCAGAGCACACATTTTCACTCTGGCTTTCATGCACACTAAAGGCCCTATCCCTCTTTATAGGCCTTTGCTTGCAGCTCGGGCATATAACTGGCAGAGGTCTTTAGCAACCAGTATGGACCAGGGTGGGGGCCATAATGTTATACTGAAGAAATAGAATCACAGAATGCTAACATCAAGGGTGGGAGAAGTCTGAATATGTGCAAAAAATATAGGACTAAAATCTGGTAAATGTATAAAATCCCTTTAAAAACAGTCAATTATAAACTGAGATGGGCTGATGTGGGTTTCATTATGTGTACAGCTTATGTTTGAAGTGCATTGGGGCATAATTACACAGATTAACCCAGTAAAAGTGTAATTTTGCACCAACATGATATTTTGCCACTATTGAATCAGTGCAAATATGTTTGCACTTCTCATCTGCGTACCCCGATGCCAGATAGAACAGGTGAAATGTAATTATGCAATCTTCAAATGTACATGCACAATTACACTATTGCTGGTGAAATCTCTATAATTTAACTGATCTTTTCTCTTATGGGGTCCGTATAGCGAAACAGTACCTATTTTTGATCCTTGTGTTGCCAATGTCCTTTCCCATACTAGTAATTCTTGGTATTTTGTCATAAGAGTTATTTGCACAACACATGTCAATGTTATTTGTGCGTAATATATCTGCAGATGGTGTTATATATGTTTACAACCTGAGTTTTGTAAACTACCTTGAATGCGCTGTGCATTTACTGGGAATCTTTGTAGTCTCCTAATAGTAGGTCATCACTACCCTATCTGCACTGTTTTACGTCTCTGTTTAACAGTAATTGTATTTGAGCTCGGTGTAACCTATTGCTCTACTCTAGTCTAGGTATCACTGTTGCACTTAGCAGAGTAGTTCTTTATTTCTCTACCAAGAATAGTTGCATCTGTACACCACCAGCCTTATGGAACGAGTGCTTTTTTAGAAGGCCTTTCCTACCTGTCGTCTCATTGGTAGTTCCTGGTCCATTGCCTTGCACAGCCTCTACTGGTATGGTGGTTTGGTTTACAGGAAGGATTAGAAACATCTGTTAAGTTATGCTATTAATATTTATATTCTGTTGGATGGTTCTGCAAGATTCTGAAAGGCAGGAAGCATACAGGACTGGGTCCAGTAAGGATTGTCAGAAGTTGCAGTCAGGGCCGGACTGGGAACAGCAACTAGCCCTGGCAGATTGCCGCTCGACCGGCCACGGGAGCAGGGGATGGGGTGCTAGTAAGAAGCATTCCTCCCTCTCTTGTTACAGGGGGGCGATATTGGAGCGCTGCTGCAAAACCAGTCTCCAGTGACAAAACCGGCCCCCATGGCCACAAAACCAGCCTTCACCCCACCAGCTCACTGGGGAAACACCCAGTGCCCGCTACGGCCAGTCCGGCCCTAGTTGCAGTACTGGACTAAATCTAACTGGAGAAACAGTGGAGTGCTTAATCAAGTAGATCCTGTGTGATCCAATGGAAAAAGTAGGACATTGACATGCCAGATGCTATTTTCATGAAGAACAAACTACGAAGCATAAATTCCTTTAATACAAAAGTGCCTTATTATGGAAATTAACGTAATTTAACTTTCACCATCTCTGTCTTAGTTGTCCATGGATACACTCAACAGAAACACATGGGTCCCCCAGAATCCTGCTCATGTGGATCATTGTACTGTGTCCCCCATGGGTCTGAGCTCTCCCCCACCTCTGTGTAACTGCTCATGCATCATCTGCCACAGCTGCTAGTTTACTATAGAAGCCATTTGTACATAAAGGCAGAAAATGCACACATCTCCATCCTTCTGGAAAAAAAACCTCTTGGGCAACCTAATATCACCAAGTTTGTACATCACATTAAATGTTGCAAGATAAATAATTTAGTTTTCACTGTCTTAGTGGATTAAAAACTGAAACCTTGCTCATCTGAAGGGCAATGTTGCTTCCATTTAAATGGCCGAAGGTACTTGGGCCACTTTCTCCACCTTGCACAGAGTAAAGAAGCTTTCAATCAACTTGTATTCATATCTCCTATTTGTTTTGCTGGCTAGGAGTGTACTATTTTGAAACAATCTACATCACAATGTTCCACACTAAGAGGCCTAGTGTTCAAAAGGTTTTTCCACTGTCAAAGCATGTGCTGTGAATCATTGCAGGGTTTTCAAGTGCAAAATATACATTCAATATGCACTTAAGAGACAATGCAATCGGCAAATGGATTTGTGACTTGCAATGTCCACAGCGGCATGAGCTTTCAAGGTAAGGAAGCCTAAATGAGGGTACCCCGTGTTTTTTTAGATAAAGACAAGTATTAGTGCAGTCAAAAATATGATTGGTGAGATACAAAACCTGAAAGGGGTTGGTATCCATTTACATAATGGAGGCGGTCTTGTAATAGACAGCTTCCACTTCAGGAGTGTCAGCTGCATACATCAGGGTGAGCATGCAGCAGTCGGAAGGACTGTTGCATGCTCTTCCAGGTCTTTTCACCTCATGCCATATAACATAAAATGTTCAGAGTTCTTTAAAGGGAGAGGGCTGTAATGTCAGCACTTTGCAAATGCAGTGATGGAAGTCTGCTGTCCATTGAAGGCCTACATCCTTGAGTTCGCAGCCATTCAGAAGGATTTGCATACAGAATCCTGCCACACCGATACACCTAGGGTAGGGTGAGATGTAGCCCCTGCATTGCCAGGAGGCCCCATCCTTTGAGGGTCCTCATTCAGCCTCAGAACTAAGAATATCAGTGACATATGGGAGACTCAGGGAACCTCAACACATTCTGCAGAGAAGCCCCTTCATTTTGTGTTATGCCACTGCTGCCTTATTGTCTGATCCCTAGTACATAGAGCCCGAATTGCCTTCCTGGGGATTGGGAAGGCAATTATAACTTGGTCTTTGCATCCCTACCCTTGAATCTTTTAGGTAGACTCCAAAGACTCCAAAAGCAGGTTACCAGGATGTAGCTGAACGTTTAAAAGTTCAACTACTCCAGCTCTGCTCAGAAAGCATTGCACATGCGTCTACAGGTTCTAGTATTAAATTCAATAATAATAATAATCCATATTTGTAAAGCGCAAACATATCACCCCTTAAGGTTTAAAGGCGCTGGGGGCCATCAGGTAGATTAAGTGAGCTATTGGCCCGAGTCACATGGTGCTGAGCTGAGCCGGTGGCGGCGATTGAACCGTGAGCCCAGTGTGCTGGAGTTAGCCGCTCTGGCTGCTGCGCCACATGTCTCCAAGAAATTCAAGACATTCTTTAGTATCCACGAAGCCCTCTAGAACAGAGGTCCTACATACTTAAAGTTAGCCTCACAATACATCCCTACCAGCACTGTTTAATCAGCATCCCTATACCTTATCTCTCATTGTCCCTTCAACTGGCTGAAATATGGCCTGGACTTCAAACCATGCAATGATCTGTACAGAATATATGATGTTACAACGCGTTCAAATACAACGCATGCTTTTACAACACGCTTTACATCGCAACTACCACTACATTGCATGATTTTACAACACATGCCATTACAATGCATTTTTAAAAACTACCATTACAACGCATTCCATTACAACACATACCATTACAACGCCTACCATTACAATGCATAATACTTTCAGGGCAACAGTGGGCAAGTGTTGGATAGTGTAGGGGTAAAAATTACTATTCCCACTCCAGTGAGTGCAACAGTAGGGTAAGTGTTGGATAGTGTAGGGGTAAAAATTACTATTCCCACTCCAGTGAGTGCAACAGTAGGGTAAGTGTTGGATAGTGTAGGGGTAAAAATTACTATTCCCACCCCAGTGAGTGCAACAGTAGGGAAAGTGTTGGATAGTGTAGGGGTACAAATTACTATTCCCATGTACCCTCAAAACCCATACCCACCCTAATACTAAAAAAATCTCCATTACTTACCTTATAATGTATTGTAATGGCATGCGTTGTAAGGGTATGCGTTGTAACGGCAAGCTCCTTAATTTCTAACACTTTACAAAAATATAAAGCTGAAAACTTCTTTTCACAGCCTAAAATTGAAGAATGACAGATTGGGGGAATCTACCTCATTCGAATGTCCTATCATTTACTTTGTAAATAGTTTTTGCCTTCTGCCTTTTATCACTTTTACTTCTTCTGATATTCAAAGTGCTCGCAAGTTATGATTCCAACCAGTAATTTACAAAACACCTAAATAAATAGTGTTGCAATTTTTGTTCCTTGGAATTAATGTGACACGCTACATGAATATTTATGAGCACATTATTAAAATGCAGCACTAATCAGGTCCTTGCATCCAGTTGAATTCAAAACGTTTTAAAGCTATGTAGTATATAATCACCAAATGAAAATTTGCACTCTTTTTATGACCCTCACCCTGATTAATAAGCTGATTGGCCTACCACGAACATGATCTATGACATTTATATCTGAATCGTGTGTTCAGCTGCTGCTTTTTCAAGAAGAGATGCCACTCCAATGAAACTAGCAATGTTTTTTGATAACCTGACTATGTCACAGATTACAAGTAACATCTCACTTGATCACATACACCCATGTAATTCCTTTTGCACTTTATAACCTGCAAACAAGCATGAATATGTGTCAGTGCCAGCCACAGCCTCTTTCTGGAGGAAGTGCTACTGTGCAGAGAAACACACATGGTATGATTGCAACATGCATTGTAGTAAAGATTATGCTCAGAAAAGCAGGTATTTTATAGTTCAAGCTTTTATTCTAGATTCTACAGGGGTTTATTTACTTCTGTTCAGAATTATTGTTATAGACTGCAACTATGTCCCCACTCAGGACCTCATTACTAGTAACCCTAACATTTCCCTATGAGATACCACTTTGGCCAACCACAAGTGGCCCCGATTTTATGGATCTGGGTCCATAAATACAGGATTCAGGTTTAGCAGCTGTGAATCCACACCGGATAAAACCCCAAATGACACCAGACCAGGGCTGAAGACCATGGCATAGCTGATCGCCCCGTTCGCCTACACCACCCGGGGAGCAGATACCACTCCTTCTTGCATTGCCATGCTATGCTGTGCTCTCCCTGCCCAGCTCCACAGAATTCTGTCCACTGCCATTTATCACCTCCTTTTTGCAGGTACCAAAAGCCGACAGAAAAGGGTTCATTATAGGGAATAGGGAACGACATGTAGAAAACGTCCTGGTATTCCGGGTCTGCCTTTTATTCTCAAAATCTGGAGTAATAACATGTAATGTCTGTTATTTGGTGCAGGAATTTTATGGAACCAGGTTATAGGTGTCAGAATATAGTTGGATATAAATGCTGTGTTGTAAATTTGTCTACAGATTTATCATCCCACTGGAGTAGGGGTACAATATTTATGTCACGTGATATTTCTGTATGTGAAATTCTTACACAGAGCCCCAGAGATTCAGACGGGAATGAGGGATCTTGCGCCCCCAAATAGCACAGCACCAAATAGAGAGCTGCTTCTAATGAGGCCCCTAATCACATATCAATGCAAATGGCAAAGAAAATAAAGTTTAAAATTACTAAGGTCCTTATTCTGAGTAGGTCTTTAAATATGAGAGTATTAGTTGTGAGAAATAACTGCAGTCAGGTTTTACCCCACATAAATTGTCTTGGGCATTGCCTGGAGAAAAGTGTGTGTGGAAAAGAGATCAACTATGGGGGAAATATATGGTTTTAATGTGTGACAAAACTGGATTGCTGAGTTATTCCCCATTGCTACTTCAAAAACTTGGATCATGTGCGGTAATGGTTTTACCCTGGAGTGATTGTCTTGCACTGTAATGTTTTGCATCTTAAAATTGTGTCTAAAAATTTCAGATGAAGTAGTTAAACATACTTGGGTATGAGGCCAATCGATCAAGAGATTGCCCTCAGGCCCTTGACATTTTGGCGGAGGTTATGGGTAACTCCCGAGCTGAATGCGTTTAAAGAAGAGCTGAAGGAGCTCCTCCCCAGACTCAATCCTAGTAAAACACCTTGGTTGGCTCATATTAGAAGCCTTTCGAATAGGCTTGGGAGACCAGAGCTTTGGTCATCACCTGAGCTATCCTGTCCCATGATTTCTAGGGTGGACCTTGTAAAACATTTTAGGCAATCCAATCTGCTGTCTTTACAGGAGAACGCTAAAGAGGGCTGGTTGACAAGGGAGTTTTTGCAAGTAAAGGAGCTGTACATGAAGGAACCCTTTCTGGATGCAATCCAGCCACCTATGGCGAGGAAACTGTACGCGCAATTTAGATTGGGGAATTTACCTTTGGCAGAGTACACTAGTTCATGGGCTCCGGAGAATTCAAGTGTGTGCCCTAGTTGTAAACTAACGGCTGAAACTGATCTGCATGTGCTGTTTTTCTGCCCGGCATATGTGCTACCCCGCAAACGCTGGGTAACCAAATTATGTAAAAACTTAGGATTTATTTGTTGTGCCGAGGCTTTTAGAGTTTTAAAATATGATACTGATCCTCTTGGTATCTCGGTTTTTAATTGCCATGTGGCAAATTAGGAGAGGACTTTTAAAGCATCTATAGGGGAGGATCAACTGGAGGCACCCCATGTCTATTCTTAAAGTGTATTTAATGATTGTCCGGCTCTTTTTTAAAAAAAACTGAACTTTGTAGTATGTGTTTTTAATCGTGCATACACTATGAAAATGTAATTGTTGTATAAACTTGGGAATTGTTTTTTTTTTGCACTTTTATGGCCTGAACGGCCGAAATAAAGTTTTTACATACATACATACACATATCAATGCAAATGGCAAAGAAAATAAAGTTTAAAATTACTAAGGTCCTTCTTCTGAGTAGGTCTTTAAATATGAGAGTATTATTTGTGAGAAATAACTGCAGTCAGGTTTCCCCCCACATAAATTGTCTTGGGAATTGCCTGGAGAAAAGTGTGTGTGGAAAAGAGATCAACTATGGGGGAAATGTATGGTTTTAATGTGTGACAAAACTGGATTGCTGAGTTATTCCCCATTGCTACTTCAAAACTTGGATCATGTGCGGTAATGGTTTTACCCTGGAGTGATTGTCCTGCACTGTAATGTTTTGCATCTTAAAATTGTGTCTAAAAATTTCAGATGAAGTAGTTAAACATATGTCAGAGAAAAGGCAGGTGGATATAGTGAATCTTGGATCGTACATGGAAGAACAAGATACTCATCCGTGGGAGAGTTGCACTAGCACGGCCCTACACAGAGCTGGAGCAACACTAGTAAATGACAGACTTCTCCGGAAAAACTTTTGAAATCAGTTCAGGAGACAGTGAGAGAATCTCTGACACTACCTTTTCAATCCACCGTGTTCATTTGTTAAGACATCAATGCAGGGATTCATCCTTGTAACTGGTGTGCTGTGCAATGTGCTGGTAAAAATGGAGTCAAAACACACACACAGAAATTCATTGGTCTTAACTCTTGAATCTCAAAGCATGAGCCACTGGTGTAATGTCATTTAGTTTTCACTGAAATTGATGCACACCACATGAAGAAAATGTATTAAATTTGGAAACCATATCACCTACACAATCATATATAGTTATTATATAATTTCATAAAACTCTATGGCCCAGATTCTTGTAGCTGTCATGGAACGCAGCGCAGCAGCCAAAAATGCTGTACTGCTTTGCGTGACAGGGAGAGAGCAGGAGAGCTCCATATTCACCACAATATGGCTCTCTCCTCCCTTCTAACTAGCACAGACCCTGATTTCAGCTGCCGAGCACCACACCCACACCTTAGTGCTGATAGCGCGTGGCACAGCGGAAAGTGGAAGTTTGGCTAATTAGGCAGAGTGTGTATATTTACACCACGCGCCGATCAGTCTAAATAAATCTCCATTTTAAAAGACTGAAATTTGGCTAACATCAACATCAGGGCCTCCGACAGATCGGAGAGTTGACAGGGATTTTGCAAAAGATCTAGATGAATATTCCCTTCATGAAGACCTAGAACAAAGGAAATATTGTTCAAACCACACTATATATATTTATATATAAATCTCAATATTTGTCATATTTAATAATGACAGACTCAGTTTCTCTATTGCTACGTCTTTATCTATTTCTTTGAAAGCATATGTATAAAAAGGGTCAAACACAAGAACAGTATCGAATTAGAATCATCACACAAGAGAACATAAACAGTAATTCACAATAACATCTCATTTTGAGGAGCAGGGGTTGAGTGGATAGAGTGAGAGACAAAAGTTCATTATAACAAGATTAATGCAAATTCAGAGTTTCATACGAACCTAAGAACACTATGACACTGCGTGCTATAGTCGAAATACTAACCCTCTGGCCAGAAGGGAAAGCTGGGGTAAACCTCACAAAGATATGAGGTGCAAAGTTAAGGAGTCAGCATCAGACAGCGTTAGCCAAAGAAGCGCAAAGAAACAGCTCACACGAATGCCTTGTACAGACACCGAACCTCACCGGAACCAAACTGAGCCAAAAAAAACATGGATTCTAACCCTAAACTTATAATGTCCAACCCTACTCTAGTAACAAATCCAGGAACGTCTTTTCTCCTCATTGGTTTATAAGCACGGGGTGTTAGGTCACACCACTTTCGTCGCTCCTTTCTCTCAAAAGTTCTTTGTTCAGACTCATGCTGTCATCATCGTCCTTCAGCTAAGGAAATCAAAATCTTCTTCTTCCTCGACAGACGCACATAGGAACACATTTTGCAACATTTACTAGCATGGCTATTCACAAAAATAAACAATTTCCCCGGACAGTAGGAAGTTCCGCTGATACTCCGAACACATAGCAGCCATCAGAAAGTAAGAACACAATAGTCATCTATAAAGAATAAAACACATTTATCTGCATTTCTACATTTTAAAGCAAATTAACCCTAATAGCAGTTCTTTTTAAGGCCTTTCTTTGCAAGCGTGCAGTTTTCTCTAGGAGAGATCAACAGATTCAGTTATTTGCTCAAAATGAAACTTCATTACACTTTTCATTAGTCTAACGTAATCATTTAATACTGTTATTCTACATTAATAATAGTTACTGAAGTACATTTCATCTACATTTGATTAGGAAAATAACATAATTTGCTCTTTCTTAGCTGTCTGACGTGCAGGAATCGTTCGTGGCCTACTTTAACCAATTGTGATTTTCCCACACCTTTCTTATTCTCTTCCCCAAACAAAGGTTAATGATGCTCTTTTTGGTTAATTGTGAAATCTTTGTTAATGATTTTCACACCATGGAAGGTTTATCTGAGCAGGTTTTATTTACGGAAAAACCTGCTCCATCAGTGCCATAGCTCTAGGGTGTGTGTGTGAGTCTAGCATAGGTTCTGTACAGGAAGGGTACCCTTTCGGTACAAAATACTATGCCTAGGCAAGTTTAAAAGCTTTTACTGCTTTGGATGTGTGCTGCACAGTGCAGCACACGTGCAAAATCAGAAAAGCACTGAGAAATTAAAACATTTCTCTGTTTAAAGCCTGCTTTTCAGTGGCATTATTTTTTGGCATTAAACCCTTTCTACTGATGTTTGAGAATAGGGTTCAGCATCAAAAAGCATGGGTGGTATCACAAGTACGCCCATGCACCACCCACGTAAGCCCCCTTGACACAAAGCAATGCAAAGCATTGTTTCACGCTGCTTTGCATTACTTTTCCATACAAACCAACACAAATACCAATTTACGTTGGGTTTGTTAATCCCAAAAAAGGTTTAGGGTTGGTTTAGCGTCACGATCGTAACGCTAACCTGACGCTAAACATTTGAGAATCTGGGCCTAAATGTGTAATTATTTTTTAAGTCAAAGAATGTATTGAAAATGTGTCCATAAGTTAAGACAATGCTCATCATAATGTCTAAGGTAGTATCTAAGAGCCTTAGTCACAAACCTCTGTTTCCTTAATAAGTATCGTAGAGAAAGGTCAAGAGTAAGTCACACCTATCAACAGAAAAATCTTAGTGACCCAGGCCCCCTTTACATTTAATTTTGCACTGCTCTGTAATACTTCATAGGGTTCCTTGAAAATTGGTTTACATTGAATATCTCCTGCTGTGGTTGATAGGGATACAGCAGTGGCCAGACTCCATTGACCCTCAGAATTGCCAAAAGACCCTGGTACTGCCATCATCACTTAAATCTATAGGAACACAGTCGCCTTTGGTATCTGGAAAATTTTAACCCCTTCGCCGCGGGGGTAATTCCCCCATGGCGCGGCGCGGGGGGGCCGCGGCGCTGCAGTGCTCGTGACAAGCCCAACTCGTCATGAGTCACAGTGGAGCTGTGCTCATGACGAGCTGGGCTCCTCACGACTCCGCCCACTGATTAATTCTCCCACACAGGCGGGGAATCAATAGCGCGTGGGCAGGCCGCGGCCGTTAACACGAGCCCAGCTCGTCATGAGCAAAGCTCCACTGTGACTCATGACGAGCTGGGCTCGTCATGAGCATGGAAGGGGTTAAATACTCTCTTCCTTCAAGGATACTTTCCACAATCCTCAAAACATGCAGTAAAAATGCCTTTGGTAACAACAAAAAAATGCAGCCCCTTTAGTACAGAGTACTTTCAGGCCAATCTCAAGCTTACCTTTTGTTGTTGAAGTCATCTAGCGGCTGCTTGTGAATCAAACCATATAGCGTATAGAGTGCTTAATTGCGCTATGTCAGCAGTCTCGGACCTCAAGGGTTAGTTGGCAGCCCTTGTTTTGTTATCATGGTTTTGACTCTATCAATCAAGAAATCATGTCGAGTTTTAACCCGGACTTGTGATCAACTAGGACTTTTTACAGCAGGTACTTGTGCACAGGGGACAACAAACCAAGGGGCATATTATCAAGGACTGCAATAAAAATTATTGCCGGTTTAGTGGCAGAAAACTGCCACTAAAGCAGGGATAATGGGCTTGATAATATCCCCTTGAGAATTCCAATAGAAGTCCATGTTTTGGTGTCAACATTGGCTTTTATTGGAATTCTCTGCGGCATAATATTAAGGTCATTATCGCCGCTTTAGCGGCAGTTTTCTGCCGCTAAACTGGCGATAATTTTAACGCCGTCCTTGATAATATGCCCCCAAGGGAATTAGGAGTAAGGTCGATTATCAGTTTAGGACACAATTCTTTGGGAAGTATTACAAATATGGATGCTTTGACATACATTTACTTCATAGAGGGCATTTCAGACATGGTTCCAAGTTCACAAAAACCCAAGGTGTATGTATGCACCTGATGTTTGGAATTATCACATTGATACTATGGTATTGCATATATTCCTAGATTACACCTTCATGTCTCATCACTGGGTAACCAGTGTCACTGCATGGCAGAAAATCTGCATGTGTAGACTTAGAAAAGCTGTGCATTTTCAAAAATCTATTTTCCTTTTTCAGTACATGGAAAAAATAATATATGGCCCTTCCTCCCTTACATAGCCTGGGAAATGTTGGAATTTAAAGCATGTGCCCACACAGCTACAGCATCTATACCTGAATCATGCAAGTGTAAATGTAAAAGTGGAGGTAGTTGTGAAAACGGCATTGCGCATTATGTCAATACCCATAAGGATGTGACTGTAATGTGATGAAAACCAGGATTTGGTGAAAACATATTATGAAACCCTAAGATTTATTTCAGGTCTGGAACTCAAACTGTCAAGCATTTATGAGTACAAGAATTGCAACATTAGGGGTGCCCTTTTACGTATTTGGGCATGCCCTTACAAATCAGCCTCGAAACGTCCAACTCCCTATTAGTAAAAGTGCAAAGAGGGCACAGTCCTTTCTACTTGCACTAATGGTATTTGACTATTCTCTGAATACTCCTATTTTATTCCCATATTAGATGTTTTGAGGGTAATTCACACAGGCATGTAAGAGTAGGTAAATAATATTACAGAAGCACAACTTTACCTATTCCAAAATGCCTTTGCGAATAAGACCCTTTGTACTGCTTCTCTTTTCAGTTTCGGCTCTCATCTATCTAATGTAGGTTTGTGTGTGCATCATCACCTCATGTGCTTTACGTTTTTCTGATCCTCTTTGAAACTGGATTTGCAACACTTCTGAAAGGTATCACACTGATGAGCAGATTTACTAAGATTTTACCCCACAAATCGAGGCAAAATCTTTTTGCCCTATTTTCTTTTTTTTTTTCTCTGTTTTTCTTAATTTTTATACAGGGTTTTTTATAAACATACAAAACATTTACCTGTCTGGTTCGCCGCCCTTGGGCTACAAGGCATATCGATTAGTATAATGGTACCATTTGGTCGACTCCCCCATTGCTGGCTAAATTCTTATGATGCCTATTTTCTTTACAGCACAAAACTTGTTTAGCGCTGGAAATAATGTGAATGTAACGTGAATCAGGGCATAGCGCTGCTTTGCATTATTTAGCACCAAGGGGGCGTACCATGGGTGGTACATGGGATTTCCCATGCAAGCACAAAAAGCTTCTCACGCTATACCCGATTAACTGAAAAAAGTAGACAGGGTTTAGCATCAGAAAAAAGCTCACCCTTCAACCAGATGCTATGAAGGAGACATTCTTTTTGTTTTCTTTATTTTCCAACTTTGCATGTGCGCTGCACTGTGAAGCACACACACAAAGTGGGAAAATGTTTAAAATTAGTCTAAGCATAGTATTTTGTACTGGAAGGCTATCTTTCCAGTACAAAACCTATGCTAAACTCACGGAGACACCCTTGCACTATGGCGTAAAGGAGTCTCCGTGGTGCAGGGCTGCTGGATTCAGCACCAGCGCTAGTGAGGGGAGGAGGGTGCCATATTTTAGTACATGTGTTCCTCTCCTGCTCCCTCCTTATCACGCAGCGCAATATTTTGCGGCTGCTGCAGTGGGCTGCATGAGAAATTGGTAAATCTGGCCCTGGGTGTCTGGCTTATCTCAATCAGTAGTGTGGGTGGTTATCAATACACTCTTGGTCTGGGTGAATCTCAGTAGCGGCCCATGGTGGGAGTGCTGCCGGGCGGTGACATGGGGCGGGGGAGGGGCAAAATGGAGGGTAGTAAACTACGGAATACAGCCAAATAGAGGTTAGTAAACATATAAATAAATAAAAACGAATTTCTTTGCGTGCTCTGCATCGTCATATGCGAAGCAGCATGCGCAACGAAATTCGTTTTATTTATTTATATGTTTACTTACCTCTATTTGGCCGTACTCTGTAGTTTACTACCCCCCACCTTGCCCCTCCCCCGCCCCACGTCACCGCCCGGCAGCACTCCCACCACGAGCCGCTACTGGTGAATCTAGAATACTTTCTGTTTATACAAGAAATAAAGTCTAGTCTACATTAAACCGTCAATTTACAGACAGCACTGTTAATCCTTGAAAAACAAATTTTCAGACCAGTGGAAAACAATTACATTTTGGGGGGGCTATTAATTTGGTGTTCTTATATTTTTTTCCCAAGACAAGGGTTCCTCACACTTTTTACCATGCAATAATGTGTTCACACCTCCTTCCCACCTCCTCCATTTATCTCTATACTCTAAGTATTAGATTGCAATCTATGGTCTATATTTTGAATGAAGTCTGAGCAATTTTCAGAAACATTTTGCAATATTTTATTTAAATAATGGCTAATTCTTCTATTTATTTAAACCTTTTCAGGGAACAAGCTCTTCGAATCCGATCACAATCCCAAGAAGCGCTAGACGCCTGGGCATACAGCAAGAAAAAATGCAGCTGCTTTACAGCAGCAAGATTTAGCTGCAACCCTTGAAGTTTTGTAGATTGTGTGACACACTTATTCACTAAAATTGATCTAAAAATTACTTTGGCTTCAATAAATAATCTAAAATTGCGTAGCAACCGATCAGGCGTTCCTGTGACTGGCTGCTCTTTCTTAAAGGTACCATAAAAAAAGTCTGAAAGTAACTACCATGGAAATTACAGTTTCAGTTCTCATTTATAAACTAGTTAGAAAGGCGATCGGGGACATTTCTCGCTCACGATGGTGCTCTCAAGTCACAGAAGTAATTCACCCTCCAACCTAATGGAAAACGTATCAACACAAATGTCTGCAGCCGCCATACAGCAGCTCGAGACGTTTCCATTACCGTCTCCGGTAATTATATCAGAATGAGTTCTTTTCAAAATGAATTTTCAGGTATTGAGATTCAAACATAGACTAAGAATAAAAAAAAAATATCATTCAAAATGCGCTTGCTTTCAGGGTTAATTTATCAATTTTAGACGCGTATCACTCCACTGGCCACCAAAACACTATTTGTGTTAAAATAACTATTTCTGTGTATCTTGCATTTTGATGCATGTCTATGCCTGACCTAGGTATTCAGATAATGCATTATGAAAAATTGAAAAACACTTTGCCAAATAGAAATTCTGTTCTCAATTTTTTGCTGGCTTTGCACAACTTATTTATTTACTTAACATGATGAATTTCGGTATAAGTTGTGCGCTATATCATTACTGCCCATCAAAGCAATGCAAATAAATTGTTGTCACCCAATTACTACATACCGTGTATTTTATCTTGGCTACAAAACTCCACTCTCTTTGCATCTGTGTACATTTTTATTGATGTAAGCAACACCGATGAACCCCCACTAAGGTGGTATCCAGGTGCACGGTAAAGACAGCCGATCACAGATTCTGATCACAAAGTGCTAGGGAAAAGTACAAACGGCAGACTCCATTTTAATAAATGGAATATAAGCATTATTGTGCTGAAATATATAGGGCATCAATAGGATGTCAGTTGGAAAGCCTCCGACCGACATCCTTGGTTTGACTTTCAACTGCCGCTTTATGATTAAGGCGGGGGGAAGTCAAACCGGCCGGTCATTCCGGCTGACTTCCAACGGGCTCAAAGAGCTCTACGGCCAACCGGAAACTGCAACCTAATCCCTTATGGACAGAGTTTCCACCATCGGGATTATGATGTTGGTTTCCGACAGGCTTTTCATGTTGGGTTTTCCAACATGAAAAGCCTGTCGGAAAGCGACTGGCCCCCATGCCTCCGGTTGAGGGCCTAGGGGGCACCTATGGTGGCCCCCTATAAATCCCTGCACTGTGTGGCAGGCACCATGAGATACCTGCCACGGGTTGCATGAATTTACAGGAACTCCGATTTCTCTATGGGACCATGTGCTGCAGCCAGTTTCCGATCGCTGCACAACTTCCCATAGAGATAGTGGTGGCTCCTCCGCTAAGGCGGAGGAGCGTCGCCTCACTGCTCAAGGAGCAGTGTAAACGAAAAAAATTAAATGATAATAACTGAAGATATTATAATTTTATTTTTCGTATGTTCAGGCTAGGGTGGGGCGGTGCTTGGCTACCCTGACGTAAGGAAGGAGGAGTGGTTGTGCACTCTGTAAAGTGCCAATGAATGTTTGACCAGCCCTCTCGGCACTTGGATTGTTCTCCATGCAGGCTGCATAACAGCCTGCATGGAGAACACACCCAGGCCCCCATTCCCTGGCTGAGCTCTGAGCCACGGCGCTCAGACCAAGCACAACGCTCAATTGCAGCATTGTGATTGGCTCAGGGGAGCCTGGGTGCTTACCAATCAGAACGCTGCATTGCAGCCTTATGATTGGCTGTGGGGAGCCTGGTTGCTTGATTATACCCGGAAGAGGCTCACTTGACGTGGGAGAGATATGGCGATGGAGAGACAGCGGCGAGATCAGGTAAGTGATTTTTAAATTTTTATTTAAACCTGCTCCCCCCAGGGCCACCCCGTACCTTAAACCGCCTTCCACTGCATAGGGAAATGAGAGTTTGAAACTGCACCATGTACGATCGCATTATAATAGTGAGTTCGGAACCACAACCTATGGTTGGTTGGTTGCCACACTGAAACGGTCTGCCCGACATCGTAATTAGGCCCATAATGTTAGTTAATATAATGTGAATGAAAGCTAATTAGGCACATGTCCACTTACATTGTGTCTACCTATACCACTTAGAAAGGGGTTATAAATTGCACTTGTGAATTGATATGTGCAAAACATGAACATTTATTAAATGCATCGGTAGGTGGATCTAAAGCTGGGCCACTATAATTATGCGATTTTGCATCCGGGACATTTTCGCCGTAATTATGGATTTGACTATGTTGCCACACAATCGATCATCTGCTGCAAAGTTTGCAGACTTTAACAAAAACATTGTTTCTAGATCAAACAGATCAAACGTTATGCAAATGCTTCCACATGTGTTGAAGGTCATTCACAAAAAAAGACTGATCTTACAATTGCTTATACTTGAATGTGGGTTTATAACAACTAACAAAGATAAATCTTTGCCCAGATGGTGCAAATATGTAGAAATGACAAAATAATGAAGTAACACCATCACAAAATGGCGCACATTAAGCTGCATAATTTGCCTTTTCTTGCTGCATAATTTATACAAGCATGCCACGTACTTTGGTCATCATCTGTCACATAATTGCAGTGGCGCTAATCTTAAAGTGCACGCACATAAAACGTGATGCACGTGCTGTACTACCTAGAGCGACGACTATAGTGATTGTATTAAAAAAGTAAAAATGACTATGCTGTTTACACCATAATGCAGTTATTCCTACCATGACCAGGAGATAAAGAGATAAGTAATAGGAATTTTTATGTGACAGGAGAATATAGCTGTATTGTAGAAAACAGCACAGTGCCTAAGGCCTGAGATTCCTAATGTTGATGGTTATTTCTCTGGTTCCTGCAGCAGACATTTCTAAGAAATCAAAGATAGGTCGATTTGCATGAAAATACAAAGGGGCATATTTACAAGGGCTTTATCTCAGCTTTTTTAGCTTACAAAGCCAAAAAAGCGGAGATAAAACCAGAGCCCTATTTACAAGAGGGTGCTAACATGCATAATCGCATGTTAGCACCCTTTTTCCCAATGCCTCCCTTTGCATCTCTAATGAGATGCAAAGTGGGCGTTACTGGGCGTACCCCGGATGGACTACCTTGCAAATATCGCTGATGTTTACATCGCGATATTTACAAGTCAGCCCACATGATTTTAGCAGACGTTAGATTTTGGCGAAAACGGCCGTTTTAGCCAAAATCTAACGTCTGCTAAAATCCTGACTTAGCCATCCCCAACATAGGGGGTGGATTATGCTGATACGACCACAGGGTCGTATCAGCAAGGTTATCGCCGTTTTGCTGAGCACATCGCTGGAAAACCAGCGATGTTCCCTGCAAAAGGGCGATAACCTCGCTATCTCTGGAATTTTTATCGCCCTGGAGAAACGCGTTGTTAATAACGCGCTACCAGGGTGATAAATTCCAGAGATAGCCTGCGATAATATTATTATCGCTAAGCACGGCCAGTGATAATTATCGCCGGCCGTTGATAATATGCCCCAAAATCTTTCCTCTTTTGACAAGAAAAAAGCAGGAGAAATGAATCAAATGTGTATGCTGTGGATGCCTACGCGATTCAGAGTTTGAATTTGCGATGTGGATGAAACTTCAGCTAGTGAGAGCATGCCACCCTGATTACCTAAGGTTGTTACCTTCACTCATCACATTAAATCCGCTCTGTGACCTACAGTGGCTACCAAGGAAATGCTTCAGATTATTGGAAGGTGGATTACTAAGCATTGAACTGTGAGTAGTCCACCTTTTCACCAATGCTTTCATTGTTCCAGTCTGAAAGTCCTTTCCATGTGTGATCTTCTGCAATGATACTAGAAGTCCTGCATGAATGTCTTGCTCATTAATACTAATGATCTATGTTACTGTAGTGCTTGATACCACAGTGTTTCTGCTGGGAAGTGCTGTAAGTAATAGGTGTCACTATCACATAATGAAGTGGAACGCTATTTATAGACCTCAGAAGTGATCTGCAAGTCACTCAGAAATCAGCAGCGAGTGTTAAACTCACTGAGTCATCTTGTAGAACTTGATTTTCAGATCGCGGCAGTGACTTAAGCATGATCCTCTCAAAGCAGAATTTCAAGATTGGTTGCGGGGATTCTAAAATCCTTTTCTATCAGAACATCAAAGTTGGTGGGGGAGCAAAAAAGTGAAGAGGAAAAAAAAAGGGTTACAGAGACAGCCAGAAAGAATCTCCTATACAACTGAGAAGGAGGATTATATGGACGTAGGCATGTGTTTGGCAGGCTGGAGCCTCTGTTGGATTGGTAAGGCCATGGTAGAGTGAGTTATGTTATAAACTGCACCCTCCTCTTGATACCTGTCACACAAGATGAATACTTTTCAAAATGCAACCCCTAACATCGGAGTTTATTTGGTAGGGTTAGGTTCCTCCTCCGATATACATTCAGAAACTACCCCTATGCCTCTGTGTGATACTTGCCAGGCCTGGCGACAAAGGACTTCCACATCAATACAAATCATTAATATTTTGTGAATAATTCATATAGGAAGTGCCTCACGTAAGTGATTACCAAGAGCCTGTTGGCTGTTACTCACTAACTGGCTCGCGTTCTCATCATTGTGGCTTTCCTATATAAAAGCCATAGGAACCAACCCAGGACTAAATCTAATAGTGCTGTTTGAGTGTCGAGGAAGGAATGACTGTATTAGCTTCCTCACCAAAAAATGTATATATTCAAAAGGAGTTAAATGTGGCATCTAGTTTATGTCTTTATTCCATGCTCATACTCATGATTGAAACCAAGTCACATGTCTAGACTGTTTTAGTGTGAATGGTTGACATGTTTCATTGCCACACAACAACTTAATGGCAAATTCATCAGGGAACAAGGATCAATGATCACCCAGGTATGCACCCTACCGTATGACCCTTGGGTGAATGTCTACCGGTAGGCCATAGGAAGAGCGTATCTGGAGACAAAAATGTGATTCCCGCCAGTGTCTGCAATCTGTCTAGACCGGAGTAGAGTGAGCCATGTGTAATGCATTCCTAACATGTTATTGATGTCAGTGACATGCAACCGAATCAGGCCTGACCTTTCAGACCTTTTAAGAGGCACAGAGTATGATAGAAAAGCTATTGCCTTAGAAAGACGGTATGGACACCGTGGCAAAATCACCCACTTGAGAAATGTTATATGTGATACAGCTCAGCTGCTAACTGGATAGGTCTTAGAGATGGGGTGTCATAGTCAGGCCATAGACTGCTGTCCCAGCAACACAGCTCAGTGTGTCAATTAGCCTCTTCGAAGATCTGTTTGTAGCAAAACCAGGTCTGTGTCCAATAGAAGGATCAGTGTGCAAACTACAACTTAATGATCAGTATACAGGCAGGATAGCTCCTACGGTTGCTACCCTGCGCATAAAGCAGTGTGACTCTTGAAGGTGATGGAATCATATATGGCACTACTAACCTAGCCTTTGAGCATTCACATTTTAATACAATTAATACCATTACCAAATAATCTAATTATTTTGACTTCAATAAGGTTGTTCACATTTCAAATAGAATCTTTCCTCTGAAGCCTCTTGGTCCAAGCATGAAATATTGAGTTGTGTGTTATATTGAGTAGTGAGTTAGTAGTAGAGCTCGATTAATCTGAGCAGGGAGGTTTCACTTCTCTCTTAAAGCAAATTGTACATGGTTGCAAGTTTGGCTTCAAGTATCTGACTCCCCTGAATCCCTGATTCATATATACACCACCGCTACATGTTGTTAAGTCACAGTTTCTCTAGAACATTTTGCAAAAACTTCCAGAAATATATGAATCCCCTCAAAATATGTAGGGTTTTCAGACTATGCTAAATTGAGCGGCCCTATTACAGGACCCGTATAGCTACTAAGCTTCCTTCAAATTTAAATATCGAAGACATTTTAGGCCTGGCTTCATATCGCAGCTGTCTGCAGTATGTATTACTAATTCTTTAAAAAATATGCTAGGGCCTGATTATAAGTCAGGCGGAGTATTATCCCCACTGCTCCACCTGATCCCAGGTGTAGGAATCCTGGGCCTGATTTTACTGGCTGGAAGTGTCAGCTGGTAAAATCACAAGGTTTTGTTTGCAACAGAAGCAGAAGCTTTTAGTTGAGCAACAAAGTTAGTCTCCCTATTCTCTTTACAAATGTAATAGACAGTGGTATAGGTATACGTTATACGGCGCCTTTGGAACAATCACACATGTATCAGTTCAGGATAGTATTGAGTTACGGTGCTGTAAGGTGAGGAGAACCACCAACCTCCCCCAAAGTTGTGGCCAAAGCCCACATAGAAATTCACAAAATCCTCAGCACACGTCTGTAGAGTAATATTAAATACCAATGCAAGTATACACAAATTATAATCACTGGGACCTCATTAAACCACTGGGACCTCATGTTTCTAACTGAAACCTGGTTAACAGAGACATCTTACCCGAATATTCCGCTTGCGATACCTGCAGGCTTTAAGATCTCCATGGTTAACCGTGCGGACAATAGGTGGAGAGGGGGCCTAGCGATTATCTTGAAAGACAGGTGGGAAATTTCATGTAAAAAAATTGAGAACGTGGGGTCAATTGAGGCCATGATGTTTTCCATTCAAAGTTTACCAGGGCACATTCTTGTGGGCACTTTGGTCTATCGACCCACGGAATCAGCAGTTGTCCACCTCTCAAAATTGGGTGACATTATAGCTGATCTCTCGTTAAGACATGCTTACCTTACGGTTTTGTCCGACTTTAATGTTCATATGGACGATGCGGATTGTGCTTTGGCACTCCAAGTGGCTGAGATGTTGGGGGGAATAAATTTGACTCAGCTGGTCACGGCCTCCACACATCGTGCGGGTCACATGTTGGACCTTATTTTTTCAAACGATCCCACATTCAAGGTTGAGGCTCCCTTGCCATTAACGTGGTCAGGCCATTGGATGGTTCCATTTAGCCTGTTAAGAAGTGGTGGGAAACATAGCTCGAGACCTGAGTCTGTGAAGAAGAGAAACTGGAAGAGGGTTTCCCCAGAGTCCTTAGGTCCCGTCCTGCCTAATACCCCACTTCTGTTGACAGATGATCCCAGCATGGATGCAACCACTTTTAATGAGTGGGTTACATCCTCCCTTGATTTTATTGCTTCCATGAAAATGGGAAAACTGGCTATGAAAAAGCCTTCCGCTCCCTTGTTCTCCTCAGAGCTCCGCTTAGAGAAAAGCGCCTGTAAAAAGTTGGAGCGCATCTGGCGAAAAACATATAATCTGGATGTGATGTACAAAACTGCACTAAAAAATTCATGCCCTCAAACGTCCAGCTATTAGGAATTTCCTAGCCAACCAAATTAAAGAGCCGGACAATAATCCAAGGAAGTATTTAAGATCGTGAAAGATTTCATGAAACCTCAAGCTACCATGAGCACGGTTACGGCATCAGCTGACTATGTAGAGATCTGTCGAATTTTCTCCAGGAGAAGGTTCAACCTATATATTCTTCTTGGTATCAGAGGATTGTTCAACTACCTCACTGGCTCCTGGTTCTCCCTGTCACTGGTCTGAATTTCGGCCTTTTTGTCTGACTTTGACCCTGCTAGACCTAGTGAGAACTAAGTCAGGCTCACTTCTTGATCCTTGTCCAGCTAGATTTTTTAATCCGCTGGCTCCTTTTTTTAATCCCCACCTAAATGTTATCTGGAATGCATCACTGATGTCAGGTAGCTACCCCTCTGTTTGGAAAAAGGAATATGTCTTGCCTATTCTTAAAAAGGAAGACTCAGATCCTGGTATACTTAAGAACTTTAGGCCCATTTTGCTCCTGCCCACTCCTGCAAAAATACTGGAGAAGGAAGTTTAGAGACAGCTCTCCAATTACTTGGAGTCCAACAACCTTCATCATGACTCCCAGTCGGGCTTTAGGACGGGCTATAGTACTGAGACTGCTCTGCTGGAGGTGGCGGAAACCATCCGAGAATCCCTAGACCATGGTAGCTGTGCCATGCTTGTGCTGTTGGACTTATCCGCAGCTTTCGATACAGTCTCTCACTCGATTTATTTAGACCGACTGGCACAGCTGGGTATCTCGGAGACCATCTTAAATTGATTCCACTCATTTCTGGATGAGCGGTCTCAGCAGGTCTTTCTGCGCGCCCATGTCTCCTCCTTCTGTTCCATGGTATGTTGAGTACCTCAGGGTTTGGAATTAAGCCCCACCCTGTTTAATGCCTATCTTGCTCCTTTGGCATCGGTAGTGGAACACTGTGGAGTGAGAATAATATCATACGCTGATGATACGCAACTTGTCATTTCATTTAAAGACACTGCAAAGGCTGCGTTTGACAGCTTCAGGCATTGTCTAACCAAGATCGCCTCCTGGATGACGTACAATTGCCTGAAATTAAACGCTGACAAAACAGAGGTGATGTTCTTTAATCAACCTTCACCCCACCCCGGCTGATCTCTGGTGGCCGATGCAGCTGAATCCCCCTCCCACCCCGAAACCTCAGTCAGAAATTTAGGCTTCAAATTTGATTCAAAATTGTTGACCAAGGCCCAGATTGGTCAAGTTTCCAGAGCATGTTTTTGGAAACTCAAAACGCTGCAAAGATTTCTCCATCTGCTGCCGATGGACTGTCAGGCCACAATAGTCCATGCCCTTATTACATGTCAGCTGGACGATGCTAACAGCTTGTACCTGGGTCTCCCTGCTTATCTTACCCATAGGCTGCAGACAGTCCAGAACGCCACAGCAAGGTTCATCCGAAATGTGCCCCTCCGACACCACATTTCCCCTCATTTGCGTAGTCTTCACTGGCTCCCAGTGAAAAGGATAATCAAATTTAAGGCACTGTCTCTTGCCTTTAGAGCCACAAGAGATAGAGGTCCAGGATACCTGAAACAGAGACTTCAGAAATACCATCAGCACAGGACCCTACGATCTAACTTTCAGATGCTTCTCCACACCCCTCGCTTTTCTAAAGCCAGGATTGGCGGGCGAGCCTTCGCAGTAAGAACAGCCGCTCTGTGGAATGCTATGCCGAATCACCTGCGCAAATCAGAATCGGAATCCACTTTTAGGAAGGCATTGAAAACATGTCTGTTTGACTTGCCCTAGCCCGTCCCTCTTCCCCTTATCTGACCATTCAGCGCCGGATCACCGCCGTTGGTGGTAGCCGAGCACGCTATAAATTGTTTGGTATGGGTATAAACACAGTTTCAGAGATCTTCTCTTTCTTTTATTCTTTTTTTTTTATCAGCCAACACGTGTTTTGTCGCACAAACTGGGAAATCGTCCCACGACTTTCTCAAGGCTTCAATGTCATTGGTAGCAACTTTCCATGTGGTGATAATTCCATTCCACACACTTTAGACTGCGAGTGAGTCTAGTATCCTTGCTTCGAAGTGAGCAAATCCGTAATTTTCAGTAAAAGCACCCGCTCTGCGCCGTAGTACAGCCACAACTAGATCAGTCTGTCCGGTACTCGAGTACGAGTCCCTGTTCTCTTTACTACCATCCAAGCCCCTCCTCCACCACCCCTCCCCACCCCTTCACAAGAAATGTACTGTTCCCAATTACCTCATGCTCAAAGCAGGTGTGAAATGGGAGCGTTAAACCCCTCAGAATAAGGAATACTTTGTGGAATTCTTCAAAATAATTCTGTGCTACATAGGTATTCCCTCATCTCAGGGGGTCCAACTCATAATAGGCAGAATTCATGTAGACATACTTATCAGTAATGGTGATTCTGGCTGCCACAAATCTCTTGTGGACTTCAAACCAACTCATAATGGAGGCTATAGAATGGTGTCTAGTGGAAAGTTACCCTCTTACTCAAAACTATCTAGTGTATCATGCCACCTTCCAGGAAAGAATTCCTTTTCAAAACATGAGGGACAAATTAACTTTGGAAAATTATGTCCAATCAACTCACAGGTTGTCACATTTGATTCTTAACCTCCATAACACATTCTATATAGAAAACATTCCTTTTTTTGCCACATTTTCCTAGCACTGGCAAAGGTGTAGGGTGGGCTTTAATGTGAGAAGCAGCATTTGTGCATGCAAAACATGTCAATAGCATTTGTGAATGTCTTTATTTACATGCATTAGCACAGTTGCCGTGTTTTAAAGGTTTCTAGAAGGGATTGAGCCTTTCTGACTCTTCCCAACCACAAATCACAAATCTCCGAGTGTCCCATGCTTTCATGCCAACTACATTTGTTTTCATTGGTCTTCTCTTATTTCTTTTCAATGTGTGTCATAAAAAAGAGTTTTCGCTCAGCCTATTGTAACATGTACTCAGATAATTTAGTAATGGAGAAGCTATCAATTAGCATAATCATTTACATGTCTAATTATAGAAACAGGATCTGAACTACAAATGATGTTTAATGATACACATTTGCGAATAAAGTATTATTAAACGATACACATTTGCTAAATGAGCATCAAATGGCATTCACACTTTGTTCTCCTATGTGTTGAAAAGATGTCAGTGATATTCGCTGCCACCATCTTCTAAAAATGATTTTTTAATTTAGCTTTACACTCTCTCTAAAATCTCCTTTCCTGCTTCCAACTTGTTGACCTCTGATATAAATTCACGCCCTGTCTCTGAGGAGCATCCATGTTGAACAGCTCCCCAACACTGGGCACAGTTCCATAACTCATGTCATGTACAAAGCAAATTACTGCAGTGGAAGAATTCAGGTGACTGAACATCTGGTGAGAACATCTGGCTGTGCCTCTGTAAACTGGATCCTTGTCTGCCACCAATAACATGATATAATTAATTCTAATGGTACGGCCCATTCTTAGCACTACTTCCCCTAATTGCATAGTGTATCTGAGACAGAGATCGTGGGTTAGGGGATTCATATCATTTTATTCATCAACTGTTCATTGAAAATAGAGATATTTGTTATTTTGCTGTAGAATGAAGTTTGACGCATTTCTTTAGCACCAAGAACCAAAAGAACATTTTCAGTGAATTACTGGAGATCTTGGCCATAAAGATTTTAAAAAGCAAGAATACAGGAAAGTTGACTGAAGGTTTCTTGCTTTAAAACAGCAGTACCATTAAATACATTTTCAAAAACAACTTTAATAGAGGGAGCAGGCCAAAAATTAGGCACCCACATAGCACTACAAATTATTTTCCACTTAGGAGAAAGATTGTCTCTTGAAAATCTCTAAAAAAATTCCAACATTTTACTTTTTCAGCTGTGTAGATGTGGGCATTCTGACTAACACTGCTGGGACATTTCAATGCCACAACATATTTTCCCCACTCAAGTAAACAGAATATAAACAGATTGTGACCACCCACAGGATTTCATTGGAGGAGGATATTAGCAAATACAGCAGACAGCACCGAAATAAAAGGTGCACCACTTTTAATCTCAAAATGTGGATATTCTGAAAGACAAGCATTAGAAAATGAAATGGTGACCAAAAACTATTGCAGTGGAGATCAAGTAATTCATATGTTTACATTTACTATTCTAATTTCCTATAACCGTATTAGCAGCCGCGGTCAGTAGTAGGAGTAACTGCAGGGCGGTGACGTGGGGAGGGGGAGGGGCAGGGTGGGGGGTAGTAAACTATGGATTACGGAGGTTTACAGGTAAATGAACATATACATTAATAAAACGAATTTCGTTGCGTGCACTGCATCGCAATTTATATGTTAACTTACCTGTAAACCTCCGTAATCCATAGTTTACTACCCCCCACCCTGCCCCTCCCCCTCCCCACGTCACCGCCCTGCAGTTACTCCTACTACCGACCGCGGCTGCGTATTAGGCTACATAAAAGACCCTGTAAGCCATTGACTGCTGCTGTCGAGAGGCTATCTACACTCGGAAAATAGAAGAGAGAAATACAAAGTGGTTCAAACACCAGTGGAGTACTGTTTTAGCAATCGTTATTTAAATGCAGGTTCCCGGGAGTGCATTTGTCATTTAAGTATGCTCACGATACACCAAAGCAATATTTTCATGATTGGAGCCCCAGAGCTCCTTACAGAAGCACTAATATATTTCACAGTGAAAGTGGAAAAGGAGGCTGTTACATCTCCTTTGACTTCGAATGCAGCAGACATCCAGATTAGGGACGTGTTTTGTTCTGGAAGGGACATCTCCCCAGGTGCATTCTTTGGGGTATCCTCACCAGACCCTAGTAGACAAGTAATCTGATTTGTCTTGTGGGAATTTGAGAAGAAGGTTCTTTTGTTACAATAGGTTATCCCTACTAGACTACCTCATGCAGAGAATGAGTTATTGCAGGCAGGGATCACCCCACGTGACTCACAACCCCGATAAACCACAGAAGTCTTCTAACCCTGCTGTGTTCAGCAAGCAGTGCTAGAACCAGTGGGTTCTGGCCAGGCAGGCAGCATGTCAACAGAGGTTCCTTGATCGACACTCTAGAAGACTATATTTCCTGGTACCCTCCTATGGAAGTGCCAGTGACTCTGCCCCTCTCTTGAGGGGGATGGAGGGTACCTGGAAGAGTGAGGTAAACAGGTTCATTGGTGCAGATCCAGACACTGCAGCTCTGGACACATCGCCTAAGCATGCAGCAGGGCACCCTACTCTGGGTTTACATTTAAATAGTCCTGTTTTAGACCACACCTTGACAGCGGGTGTTCATTTCGTGTGCACATTTATGATACAGCTCTTTATTGAATACTAGGGGATATACAGATGAGGTGCGTTCTGCAATTGGGGTCCGCTATCACATATATGTTCTGAATGTAGGAGGGCATCCTCAGTCAGGCCACCTTCCTCCTGCGCCATGGTGTGTCATAACACCCCCTAAATTGGAGATCCCTAGGTCCTGCCCACTGTCAATGGTTTCCCTGGTAGCGTGCAATTTATAGACCACCTTGATGATATACAGTCTGAAGGCCGTTTGGAAAGACTATTTCTTTCAACACATGTACTTTAAGGATAGCAGAAGCGGTCAATTGATTCTCTTGATTGATCAGGAAATGCTGCCATGCAAATGAGCTATTTTCCCTCTGAGAAGGTTCCACCGGAGGCCCTATACCTGAGCATTTTGATGTTTTTAAAAGGGTGGCATAACTGTATTAATAGGCAGTGCCTATTTCATGGTTAAATTCGCATATTTATTTTATTTTATTTTTATTTTATTTTATAAAGTTTTATACAGCGCGAACCAGATCCCGAGGGATATTAGAGCACTTTACAGAAGGATGAAAGGGAGAGTAATACTCCAGTAACAATATTAAATAAGAATTCCAAACAGTTGTAGTCACAACAATCATAGACAAATGATACACAGCGAGAAGAGAGGGAGAATAAAACTCCAGTACGATATCGGATAAGAATACCAAACAGTTATAGTCACAATAATCACAAACAAATGGTACACAGCGAGTAATGTGATTAACAGGTCAATAACAGGCTGCTACGGGGGGCACACCTTACGTCTGATCGGAGCAGAGAGCACAAAAAAATATATAGCTAGCTTTCTTTATTGAGGGGATGTATCTTCTATAATACATCGATGTTTGCTAATCCCAGTATACAAACCTGTGTCTTATTCCCATATTATAGTCGGGTTGCGGCGTCTCTTCTCACATGTAACAATGAAGTGTAATAACGAAATGATGTAGCTGCTCAACAATAACTTATTACCATTGAGTTGTGATGACATAATGCCCGCTGCCTGAGCTAGCAGCCAAGGTGAAAGGGAAGTCACAGAGCATAATTAGAACAAACAAGGAAAATGAGAACTGGCTTTTAATTGCTCTGCTCTTTTTTCACCTAAAATGAACAGGAATCAGCTGTAAAGTAGAGATGTATTGCAAAGTGTTTCTTTTTTGCATGTAGTCCTAGAATATAAATAAAAAGTTTCACTGCATGTTAATACTGATTCTGAGGTACAGTCCCTTTTCAAACTGAGATATATTAAAGTGCCTCTGGGATGTTTCTGTAGGAATTAACTACCTGCTTTTTGGAGGGTTTAATTTTGCACTGCAGATTCCATTTATCGTTTTCATGTGTAAAACTATATGATCACTTTCATATAAAGGAGCAAGAAAACAAGTTTGTATGTGGTTTGTGGGTTAAAAGATGGAGTCACCATGTATGAAAGATATAAAATACCTCCTTATAAAGGAACCCGGCCTTTGGCCTCATTTCTCTATATGGTCATTGATCTCCTCTGTGACTTGCAATATCCTTATAATTATTTCTTTATTTAATAGTGTTAGACCTGTCAGCCCTTTGGGTGGTCCCTCCTCATCATTATTTATTTTGTCCCACTTTTGCCTCAAACCCTGTTAGTATTTTTTCCTTTTTGGGAACCACCAGACTTTTTAGTATTGATGCAGATTCAGGGAGCCATTTTATCTACCCCTGGAACTTCTGTCTGAGGGCCTGAAACACAAAATGGTGGCCACCCATTGTCACCTGTGACATCACTGGAACCTACCAGCACCTTCTAGAACATTCCAGAACCCTGTGACAGTGTGAGGCAGGTTTAGAATGTTGGGAAGGCATCTCCAGGTTGGCAGTTGGAGTTGGCAGTTGGCACCTGACTGGTGAAGAGAGAGGAGCACAGAACTGAAGGAGGAAGGAGTGAGGCAACAGGGGTGGAAACTTGTGCCTGGAGTGGGGTCCAGAAACCCACCCTTGATACTAGTCCCTGCTGACTGAGCCCAGCCTGGAGCCCTGTGTGGGAGAAAGCAAGAAAAACCATCTTAAGGACCTGGACAGCCGGAACAGGCCTTAAAAGTAAAGAACAGCAAGTTCCTGGCCTGGTTACTGGTAACTTCCTGAAGTCCGACGTCGAGGAGCCTGGAGACCTGGAGCCCGAGGTGGAGAAGCGGCGCTGACTGGAAAGCAGACGTCGTACCCGGAGCCGCCAGAGGTCGAGAGAGGGCGCCGACGGAGGTCGTGGAGACACCAGAGGTCGAGGAGGAAGTCACCTGAGGTCGAGTGTGCGGCGTCGACGGGGGAGTGAAGTCCGCCCTCCGGAGTCGCCGGAGACCGAGGTGAAGCGTGCCGGAGGTCGGGAGTGGAGATCGCACTCCGGAGTCGCCGGAACCTGAAGAGAATCGTGCCGGAGGTCGGGAGTGGAGGTCGCACTCCGGAGCCGCCGGAAGACGACATCGAGCCAAGGCCGCCCGACGTCATCGCACCGGAGCCGCCCGAAGTCGACATCGAGCCAAGACCGCCCGACGTCATCGAACCGAGGCCGCCGACATCGAACTGGAACCGCCTCCCGGCGTCGACAAGAACTGTCATTGAGCCGAGGCCGCCGACATCGAACCGGAACCGCCTCACGGCGTCGACACGACTCCAGCGGCGTCGGAACTTCATAAAAAGGGCAGTAAGTGGAATAGAGGGCGCCTAAGGCCCTGTGAAGCCCTAAGAGACCATCCTAGAGGCTAGAGAGGTGCTGGAACCAGCTTGATAGTGCCAGGGGTGAGCTGAGACTAATACAGAGGGGTTGTGTAGTGTGGGAGAGCCAGATCTCTAGATTCCCCCTTGATCTACCTCAGTTTAGGCCTCAGCCTTGTCCAAGCCAGGTAGTACACCCCTCAGGTCATCCAAAACTCTACAAGCTGGGATTGGGCCAAATCATCCCATAGTACCTCAGGAATGTGAACTGATTTTCAAGTGTCACTGTTGGCTTTTATTATTTATTGAGAGCACTGTATTTATTGTATTCATCCTATTTATTGCCTCACAGTATTTATTGTTTCACAGTATTTATTGTCGCACAGTATTTATTGTCTCGCAGTATTTATTGCCTCGTAATATTTAATTGCCTTTTATGTAATGCACTTATATTTATGCCTTGATTATTTATGATCTACCTTATTTATTGAATCGTTGAAGTATTATTGATCTGATTTACCCTTCCACAGGAAAAGCCTTTTGTACTGTGATTGTATTATTATTTATTTAATCAGCAACTAAGAGAAAAGAAGATAAAGAGATATATTTTCAGTATAATTTTTAAGGTGTAGTGTCGTTTTTGGAACGGATGCACGCATGGTTATTGTGCGGGTATGACGTATGCTTAGCACGGTGCCTGATCCCTGACCACTCGAGCCAAGCTACCACAGTGTATGTCTGGGAGAGCACCACCACCCTTCCAGTGTGGGGGTGTTTTTCTAACATAATTGGTGTTCAGTGGTGGGATAGAGCTGTGCCTACGTATACTCGACAATAACTGTGGGTAGTCCATAGGCCTACACCGGGAGTTTTCTCCAAGCGGACTTCCTAATTGTGAGTTTTTGTTTTTTCCAAATTTACTCTGGTGGTGGGAGGAGGTATTATAAAAGGTACCCCCCTGCATAGCTTCTGCAAATAACTGTCCTCTGACCTGAGTGGGCAAGATGGAGTTTGTACTGGAGAATTTAGAAACGTACACTGTGGGCCAACTCAGGGAGTTTTGTCAGCGGGAGGGGGTGTATTGTCCCCCAGGAGCAAAGAAGGGTGCACTCCAAACCAGCTTAAGGGCTTGGGGGGAGGCACGACGAGAAAGCAAGGCTGAGGAGGAGGACAGGGATAGAGAGCCCGACAGTGAGGGAGCTCGTTTGTACCAACCTGAGGTGGGGAACCTGTTAGCGGGGCCCAGGACACTTTCTAGGAAGGGCAGCAGTGCCTCTAGCGGTGGCTTGTCTGAAGTGGAGTTAACAGACCGGAGGGAGAAAAGACAGCTCACATGGGACTTAGCAAGGCTGGAGAAAGAGAAGGAGGAACAGAGGATGGCTCATGAGCTGAGGTTAAGGGAGATAGATCTCCAGATCCTACGAGCCGGGGCACACCCTATTCCTAATGGTGGCAGCAAAGAAAGAGAGTTCACCAGGGAACCCAAACCCTATTTGCCGAAAGACCTAGTGGCTAGCTATGGTGTGGGCGACGATATTGCCAAGTGGCTAGCGGCCTATGAGGTCTCATTAAGGACCCATGGGGTTCCAGAGAAGTACTGGGGAGGGGGATTGTACAGGTACATGCCTCCAGCTGGTAGGGATGCATTATTGGCCCTAGAGCAGGATGAGCAGACCCACTACCCCACCATGAAAGTGGCGCTCATACGAAAGTTTGGACTAACACCCGAGAAATACAGACAGAAGTTCCGGGGTAGCCACAAACTGGGCACACAGAATTGGGTGGACTTCCTGGATTATGCAAAGAAGGCATTAGAGGGTTGGATTCAGGGCAGTGAAGTGAGGAACAACGAGGGGTTGTTTGATTTAGTATTGAAGGAACACCTGCTCGAAAAATGTTTCCCTGAACTGCGTCAACACCTGGTGGATAGCATTTTAAACACAAGTTGGTCGCACACTGCTCGTCACACCAGCAAGTTGCCCCAAAGGACTGTGGTGAATGTAGTGGCGACAGCGGGTACGCCTATGCCACGATGTGTAAAAAGAAAAAAGTATGTGTTGCATTTAGCCATCCCTGGACACGTGTTTCGAGGTAGTTGCCTCTCGTCAGCAGGGAGCAGGACAATGTAAAGGGGTGCCGAGTGGACTGCCAAAATGTAATTAAAACAGGTCAAATACCTCTCATGGCGCGCAGGTGCAGAACCAGGGCTCGTCAGCCCGATAGCTCACGGGAGCCGTAATAATTTAAACACAAGTTGGTCGCACACTGCTCGTCACACCAGCAAGTTGCCCCAAAGGACTGTGGTGAATGTAGTGGCGACAGCGGGTACGCCTATGCCACGATGTGTAAAAAGAAAAAAGTATGTGTTGCATTTAGCCATCCCTGTACACGTGTTTCGAGGTAGTTGCCTCTCGTCAGCAGGGAGCAGGACAATGTAAAGGGGTGCCGAGTGGACTGCCAAAATGTAATTAAAACAGGTCAAATACCTCTCATGGCGCGCAGGTGCAGAACCAGGGCTCGTCAGCCCGATAGCTCACGGGAGCCGTAATAATTTAAACACAAGTTGGTCGCACACTGCTCGTCACACCAGCAAGTTGCCCCAAAGGACTGTGGTGAATGTAGTGGCGACAGCGGGTACGCCTATGCCACGATGTGTAAAAAGAAAAAAGTATGTGTTGCATTTAGCCATCCCTGGACACGTGTTTCGAGGTAGTTGCCTCTCGTCAGCAGGGAGCAGGACAATGTAAAGGGGTGCCGAGTGGACTGCCAAAATGTAATTAAAACAGGTCAAATACCTCTCATGGCGCGCAGGTGCAGAACCAGGGCTCGTCAGCCCGATAGCTCACGGGAGCCGTAATAATTTAAACACAAGTTGGTCGCACACTGCTCGTCACACCAGCAAGTTGCCCCAAAGGACTGTGGTGAATGTAGTGGCGAGAGCGGGTACGCCTATGCCACGATGTGTAAAAAGAAAAAAGTATGTGTTGCATTTAGCCATCCCTGGACACGTGTTTCGAGGTAGTTGCCTCTCGTCAGCAGGGAGCAGGACAATGTAAAGGGGTGCCGAGTGGACTGCCAAAATGTAATTAAAACAGGTCAAATACCTCTCATGGCGCGCAGGTGCAGAACCAGGGCTCGTCAGCCCGATAGCTCACGGGAGCCGTAATAATTTAAACACAAGTTGGTCGCACACTGCTCGTCACACCAGCAAGTTGCCCCAAAGGACTGTGGTGAATGTAGTGGCGACAGCGGGTACGCCTATGCCACGATGTGTAAAAAGAAAAAAGTATGTGTTGCATTTAGCCATCCCTGGACACGTGTTTCGAGGTAGTTGCCTCTCGTCAGCAGGGAGCAGGACAATGTAAAGGGGTGCCGAGTGGACTGCCAAAATGTAATTAAAACAGGTCAAATACCTCTCATGGCGCGCAGGTGCAGAACCAGGGCTCGTCAGCCCGATAGCTCACGGGAGCCGTAATAATTTAAACACAAGTAGGTCGCACACTGTTCGTCACACCAGCAAGTTGCCCCAAAGGACTGTGGTGAATGTAGTGGCGACAGCGGGTACGCCTATGCCACGATGTGTAAAAAGAAAAAAGTATGTGTTGCATTTAGCCATCCCTGGACACGTGTTTCGAGGTAGTTGCCTCTCGTCAGCAGGGAGCAGGACAATGTAAAGGGGTGCCGAGTGGACTGCCAAAATGTAATTAAAACAGGTCAAATACCTCTCATGGCGCGCAGGTGCAGAACCAGGGCTCGTCAGCCCGATAGCTCACGGGAGCCGTAATAATTTAAACACAAGTTGGTCGCACACTGCTCGTCACACCAGCAAGTTGCCCCAAAGGACTGTGGTGAATGTAGTGGCGACAGCGGGTACGCCTATGCCACGATGTGTAAAAAGAAAAAAGTATGTGTTGCATTTAGCCATCCCTGGACAAGTGTTTCGAGGTAGTTGCCTCTCGTCAGCAGGGAGCAGGACAATGTAAAGGGGTGCCGAGTGGACTGCCAAAATGTAATTAAAACAGGTCAAATACCTCTCATGGCGCGCAGGTGCAGAACCAGGGCTCGTCAGCCCGATAGCTCACGGGAGCCGTAATAATTTAAACACAAGTTGGTCGCACACTGCTCGTCACACCAGCAAGTTGCCCCAAAGGACTGTGGTGAATGTAGTGGCGACAGCGGGTACGCCTATGCCACGATGTGTAAAAAGAAAAAAGTATGTGTTGCATTTAGCCATCCCTGGACACGTGTTTCGAGGTAGTTGCCTCTCGTCAGCAGGGAGCAGGACAATGTAAAGGGGTGCCGAGTGGACTGCCAAAATGTAATTAAAACAGGTCAAATACCTCTCATGGCGCGCAGGTGCAGAACCAGGGCTCGTCAGCCCGATAGCTCACGGGAGCCGTAATAATTTAAACACAAGTTGGTCGCACACTGCTCGTCACACCAGCAAGTTGCCCCAAAGGACTGTGGTGAATGTAGTGGCGACAGCGGGTACGCCTATGCCATGATGTGTAAAAAGAAAAAAGTATGTGTTGCATTTAGCCATCCCTGGACACGTGTTTCGAGGTAGTTGCCTCTCGTCAGCAGGGAGCAGGACAATGTAAAGGGGTGCCGAGTGGACTGCCAAAATGTAATTAAAACAGGTCAAATACCTCTCATGGCGCGCAGGTGCAGAACCAGGGCTCGTCAGCCTGATAGCTCACGGGAGCCGTAATAATTTAAACACAAGTTGGTCGCACACTGCGCGCCATGAGAGGTATTTGACCTGTTTTAATTACATTTTGGCAGTCCACTCGGCACCCCTTTACATTGTCCTGCTACATTCACCACAGTCCTTTGGGGCAACTTGCTGGTGTGACGAGCAGTGTGCGACCAACTTGTGTTCAAATTATTACGGCTCCCGTGAGCTATCGGACTGACGAGCCCTGGTTCTGCACCTGCGCGCCATGAGAGGTATTTGACCTGTTTTAATTACATTTTGGCAGTCCACTCGGCACCCCTTTACATTGTCCTGCTCCCTGCTGACGAGAGGCAACTACCTCGAAACACGTGTCCAGGGATGGCTAAATGCAACACATACTTTTTTCTTTTTACACATCGTGGCATAGGCGTACCCGCCGTCGCCACTACATTCACCACAGTCCTTTGGGGCAACTTGCTGGTGTGACGAGCAGTGTGTGACCAACTTGTGTTCAAAATATTACGGCTCCCGTGAGCTATCGGGCTGACGAGCCCTGGTTCAGCACCTGCGCGCCATGAGAGGTATTTGACCTGTTTTAATTACATTTTGGCAGTCCACTCGGCACCCCTTTACATTGTCCTGCTCCCTGCTGACGAGAGGCAACTACCTCGAAACACGTGTCCAGGGATGGCTAAATGCAACACATACTTTTTTCTTTTTACACATCGTGGCATAGGCGTACCCGCCGTCGCCACTACATTCACCACAGTCCTTTGGGGCAACTTGCTGGTGTGACGAGCAGTGTGCGACCAACTTGTGTTCAAATTATTACGGCTCCCGTGAGCTATCGGGCTGACGAGCCCTGGTTCTGCACCTGCGCGCCATGAGAGGTATTTGACCTGTTTTAATTACATTTTGGCAGTCCACTCGGCACCCCTTTACATTGTCCTGCTCCCTGCTGACGAGAGGCAACTACCTCAAACACGTGTCCAGGGATGGCTAAATGCAACACATACTTTTTTCTTTTTACACATTGTGGCATAGGCGTACCCGCCGTCGCCACTACATTCACCACAGTCCTTTGGGGCAACTTGCTGGTGTGACGAGCAGTGTGCGACCAACTTGTGTTCAAACCTGGTGGATAGCAAGCTGACCAATCCCCGGAAGCTTGCTGAGGAGGCGGACATTTGGGCTAGTACCTGGGTGTCCACAAGGGGGACTGGAGGGGATACTCAAAAGGCCGGACAAGGCGCCCCCCAGAAGAAAGAGGGAGGGGAAAAGAAAAAGGAGTTCTCCAAAGGCCCCCAAAATAATTTCCAAGGTAAGGGAACAGGATTCACCCCTAGGGCTAACCCACCCCGAAACCTTAATCCTGGCCAGAGTCAGCAGCCAAGGGTTGTCCATTGCTTCGAGTGCGGTGGCGTTGGACACTATAAGGGAGATGCGAAGTGCCCAAAACGACCACCCCCTCCCATTGGAGGAAAGGCCCCCGGAGTAGCTAGTGTAGTGCTCGGGGAGGAGATGCCTTTAATTAAGGGAAGGGAGTGGGCGGGTGTCACTTTAGTGTCCCTGGGAGAACGGGAGATGGTTCCTAAGATCCAGGTGCCCGCAAATACTATAAAGTATGGGCAGTGGGTCACCATCAACGGCCAAAGGGGGGAGGCTCTGAGAGACACAGGAGCCAGTATGACTATGGTGCGTAGCCAACTGGTGTCTCCAGAGCAGGTGATTCCCGATGTACTCCACCCTGCCGCGATGGCTGACGGCAGAATGGGCCACTATCCGGTGGCCGAGGTTCCCTTTGAATGGGAAGGGGTTGCAGGTTCACTTCGAGTTGCCGTAAGCCCTGCCGTGCCAGTCGATTGTCTGCTAGGGAATGACATGGAGCACAATGCTTGGAAAGAGGTGGAATACCGGACTCACACTGAGATGCTGGGGACACCTGTCTGGGCCTGTGTGAGCACAGGGTCCGCGACTACCCGGAGAGGGAGTTCGTTCAGGCTGGAGCCTGGAACAAAGGCCCAGCCAGCTGCCGATCAAGGGAAGAACCGAGGACAGGAGGAGCCTGCCTCGGCGTCCGCACCCCGTAGGACGGATAGGCCACCGGAGGTGGTGGACCAGGAGTCTGCGGTGGGGGATGTCACCAAACTGGAGGACCTCCCCATCCCGGCCGAGTGGCACGTGGAGGGAGGCCCGACCAGGGAGGAATTCTGCCAGGGCCAGGAGGAGTGCCCTACCCTTGAGGGACTGAGGCGACAGGCCGAAGCCCAGGCAGCAGGGAACGTTGAAGGGAACTACAGTGTTTACTGGGAGGATGGCCTCCTCTACAGTGAACCCAAGGCACCCCTACATGGATCGTCACGAGCCTTGGTAGTCCCTCAACGTTATCGAGCCTTCCTTCTGGAGTTGGCTCACGAGATCCCATTGGCAGGACACCTGGGGCAAGACAAGACCTTCGCCCGTCTTGTCCCACACTTTTATTGGCCTCAGATGAAAGTGTCATCCGACACCTACTGCCGGACATGTGTGTCTTGCCAAGCCAGTGGGAAAACAGGGGTGAAGCTGAAAGCTCCCCTGGAATCACTTCCTGTCGTTAGCACCCCCTTTGAAAGGGTGGGCATCGACATTGTGGGTCCATTAGATCCGCCTACTACAGCTGGTCACAGGTTTATCCTGGTTTTGGTGGATCATGCCACACGGTACCCAGAGGCTATACCTCTGAGGACCATTACTGCACCTGTTGTGGCTAGGGCCCTGATGGGAATCTTTACCCGAGTGGGTTTTCCCAAGGAAGTTGTGTCCGACAGGGGGACCAACTTCATGTCAGCATACATGCGGGCGATGTGGAAGGAGTGTGGAGTGACCTACCGGTTCACAACTCCTTACCACCCCCAGACCAATGGTCTGGTGGAGAGGTTTAACAAAACCTTGAAAGGCATGATCAGAAGTCTGCCTGAAAGCCTGCGGAGGAAATGGGACGTCCTCCTACCCTGTCTATTGTTTTCCTACAGGGAAGTGCCACAGAAGGGAGTGGGCTTCAGCCCCTTCGAGCTTTTGTATGGGCACCCTGTGCGTGGACCTCTCAGCCTGGTGAGAGACGGATGGGAAAGAACTCCCAGAAAGCTTCCCCAGGACGTGGTGAGCTACATGCTGGCCTTCCGAAGCCAAATGGCTAAGTTGTGGAAGCAAGCTTCTGACAACTTGGAGGCCAGCCAAGCAGTAATGAAGGCGTGGTATGACCACAACGCTCACCCGGTGGAATTGGAGCCTGGCCAGAAGGTGTGGGGGATCAAACCAGGAGAGCTTAGCGCCCTCCAGGATCACTGGTCAGGACCCTTTGAGGTATTGGAGAAGAAGGGTAAGGCTACCTACTTGGTGGATCTTAAGACCCCTAGTCAGCCCCTACGGGTGCTGCATGCCAACCGCCTCAAACCCCACCACGAGAGGCCCGAAGTCATTTTGATGATGGTGACTGACGGAGCAGAGGACGCGGAAAGCGAGCCTCTCCCCGATTTATTTGCTTCTCAAGAGAAGGATGGGTCGGTGGAGGGAGTGATTCTCTCCCCATCTCTAACTCCTGAACAGCAGGAGGACTGCCGCCAGGTCCTGGGACAGTACTCTTCGTTGTTCTCCCTTGTTCCGGGTAGGACTCACCTGTGCGTCCATGACGTGGACACAGGAGACAGCCCACCTGTGAAGTCCAAGATCTACCGGATGTCAGACAAGGTGAAGGCCAGCATTAACAGTGAAGTCACTAAGATGCTGGAGCTAGGAGTGATCGAACCTTCCAGCAGCCCCTGGTCCAGTCCGGTGGTGTTAGTACCAAAAGCCGCACCACCGGGTGGCCAACCGGAACTGAGGTTCTGTGTGGACTACCGGGGACTGAATTCAGTAACCAAAACTGATGCTCATCCGATCCCTAGGGCGGATGAATTGATTGACCGGCTGGGAGCTGCCCAATATCTAAGTACCTTTGACCTTACTTCTGGGTACTGGCAGATCTCTCTGACTGATGGAGCCAAGGAAAGGTCAGCCTTCTCCACATCCAAGGGTCACTACCAGTTCTGTGTGATGCCCTTTGGGCTCAAGAACGCACCTGCCACGTTTCAGCGTCTGGTGAACCAGATCCTCACTGGAATGGAGAGTTTCTCTGCTGCTTATCTGGATGACATAGCCGTCTTCAGTAACAGCTGGGAGGATCACTTGCGTCACCTGCAAGCTGTTCTCTAGGCCCTGAGACAAGCTGGGTTAAGGATCAAGGCCAGCAAGTGCCAGATCGGGCAGGGGTCGGTAGTGTACCTTGGACACTTGGTGGGTAGGGGAGCGGTGCAACCCCTCCAGGCGAAGATCGAGGCCATCATGGCCTGGGAACCCCCCAAGACTCAGACTGAGGTCCGAGCATTTTTGGGCCTCACCGGATACTACCGCCGCTTCGTGAAGGGATACGGTACCATCGTGGCCCCCCTCACGGAGCTTACGTCCAAGAAGCAACCTCGACGGGTAGTCTGGACGGAGGCTTGTCAGCAGGCCTTCGTAAAGCTGAAGCAAGCCATGTGCGAGGCCCCGGTCCTACGGGCCCCAGACTTTTCCAAGGAGTTCATTGTCCAGACAGATGCATCAGAACATGGCATTGGGGCAGTGTTATCGCAACTCAATGAAGAGGGTCTGGATCAACCCGTGGTCTTCCTATCCCGGAGACTACTTCCCAGGGAACAGAAGTGGAGTGCAATAGAGCGAGAAGCCTTTGCAGTGGTATGGGCTCTGAAGAAGTTGCGGCCATACCTGTTTGGCTCGCACTTCCTAGTTCAGACCGACCACAGACCCCTTCGTTGGCTGATGCAGATGAAGGGGGAGAATCCCAAGTTGTTGAGGTGGTCTATCTCCCTACAGGGAATGGACTTTCAGGTGGAACATCGGCCTGGAGTGGACCACGCCAATGCAGACGGTCTCTCAAGGTATTTACGCCTTAGTGATGAGAACTCCCAAGGGGTTGGGTAGCTCTCCCCACTTTCAGCTGGGGGGGACGCGTGTTAGACCTGTCAGCCCTTTGGGTGGTCCCTCCTCATCATTATTTATTTTGTCCCACTTTTGCCTCAAACCCTGTTAGTATTTTTTCCTTTTTGGGAACCACCAGACTTTTTAGTATTGATGCAGATTCAGGGAGCCATTTTATCTACCCCTGGAACTTCTGTCTGAGGGCCTGAAACACAAAATGGTGGCCACCCATTGTCACCTGTGACATCACTGGAACCTACCAGCACCTTCCAGAACATTCCAGAACCCTGTGACAGTGTGAGGCAGGTTTAGAATGTTGGGAAGGCATCTCCAGGTTGGCAGTTGGAGTTGGCAGTTGGCACCTGACTGGTGAAGAGAGAGGAGCACAGAACTGAAGGAGGAAGGAGTGAGGCAACAGGGGTGGAAACTTGTGCCTGGAGTGGGGTCCAGAAACCCACCCTTGATACTAGTCCCTGCTGACTGAGCCCAGCCTGGAGCCCTGTGTGGGAGAAAGCAAGAAAAACCATCTTAAGGACCTGGACAGCCGGAACAGGCCTTAAAAGTAAAGAACAGCAAGCTCCTGACCTGGTTACTGGTAACTTCCTGAAGTCCGACGTCGAGGAGCCTGGAGACCTGGAGCCTGAGGTGGAGAAGCGGCGCTGACTGGAAAGCAGACGTCGTACCCGGAGCCGCCAGAGGTCGAGAGAGGGCACCGACGGAGGTCGTGGAGACACCAGAGGTCGAGGAGGAAGTCACCTGAGGTCGAGTGTGCGGCGTCGACGGGGGAGTGAAGTCCGCCCTCCGGAGTCGCCGGAGACCGAGGTGAAGCGTGCCGGAGGTCGGGAGTGGAGATCGCACTCCGGAGTCGCCGGAACCTGAAGAGAATCGTGCCGGAGGTCGGGAGTGGAGGTCGCACTCCGGAGTCGCCGGAACCTGAGGAAAGGAGCACCGGAGGTCGGGAGTGGAGATCGCACTCCGGAGCCGCCGGAAGACGACATCGAGCCAAGGCCGCCCAACGTCATCGAACCGGAGCCGCCCGAAGTCGACATTGAGCCAAGACCGCCCGACGTCATCGAACCGAGGCCGCCGACATCGAACTGGAACCGCCTCCCGGCGTCGACAAGAACTGTCATTGAGCCGAGGCCGCCGACATCGAACCGGAACCGCCTCACGGCGTCGACACGACTCCAGCAGCGTCGGAACTTCATAAAAAGGGCAGTAAGTGGAATAGAGGGCGCCTAAGGCCCTGTGAAGCCCTAAGAGACCATCCTAGAGGCTAGAGAGGTGCTGGAACCAGCTTGATAGTGCCAGGGGTGAGCTGAGACTAATACAGAGGGGTTGTGTAGTGTGGGAGAGCCAGATCTCTAGATTCCCCCTTGATCTACCTCAGTTTAGGCCTCAGCCTTGTCCAAGCCAGGTAGTACACCCCTCAGGTCATCCAAAACTCTACAAGCTGGGATTGGGCCAAATCATCCCATAGTACCTCAGGAATGTGAACTGATTTTCAAGTGTCACTGTTGGCTTTTATTATTTATTGAGAGCACTGTATTTATTGTATTCATCCTATTTATTGCCTCACAGTATTTATTGTTTCACAGTATTTATTGTCGCACAGTATTTATTGTCTCGCAGTATTTATTGCCTCGTAATATTTAATTGCCTTTTATGTAATGCACTTATATTTATGCCTTGATTATTTATGATCTACCTGATTTATTGAATCGTTGAAGTATTATTGATCTGATTTACCCTTCCACAGGAAAAGCCTTGTGTACTGTGATTGTATTATTATTTATTTAATCAGCAACTAAGAGAAAAGAAGATAAAGAGATATATTTTCAGTATAATTTTTAAGGTGTAGTGTCGTTTTTGGAATGGATGCACGCATGGTTATTGTGTGGGTATGACGTATGCTTAGCACGGTGCCTGATCCCTGACCACTCGAGCCAAGCTACCACAGTGTATGTCTGGGAGAGCACCACCACCCTTCCAGTGTGGGGGTGTTTTTCTAACAAATAGCTTTTATAGTGCATGTTTACTCACAGTATACATGCTCTTTACAGTTGAACAATAATGTGACACGGGGTCTTATAAATAATAGTACAACCATTTTGTATCAGGATGAATAGGTTGAAGGGTTGGGGGAGGAGTAGGAGAGAGAAGTTAAGGAGATAAGAGAGAAGAAGACATGGAGGACGTGAAGAAGGAGCAGAGGTCAGTAGAGGGTAGAGGTAAAGGAGGGAAGAGTTGAGGAAAAGAGATGGCAGAGAGATTGGCAGTGAGGGTGTAGTTAGCAAGAAGGAGGGTATCTTGACCAGTGGATCAGACAGAGGAGAGTGGAGAGTGGAGAGAAATGAGCTTGGTGGAGCTACAGGGCTTATTGGGTCAGGCATAGTCTGAACAGGTGAGTCATGAATAGTTGTCAAAAAGCCAGATAGGATTGGGCTGTTCTGCGGAGGAGTGATGAAGAGCGTGAGAGGTTCTGAAGTCAAGGTTTTCTTTGCGTCTCATGTTCCTTGAAACACCTGACATTTTGAGCAGGTCGGTCAAGTAGGAAGGGGCTTTAGCATAGATGGCTTTGAGCACCAAACATTCCGGTTTGAATTTAATTCTGGGTTCGATGGTGAGCCAGTGCAGGTATGCAAGTATTGGGGAGACATGATCAGATTTTTTAAACGAGGAGAGTAGTCTAGTTGCTGCATGTAAAATGGCTTTTAGCGGTGGAAGGACTGAAGGAGTGGCCCCCGCTACTACAGCATTTCCAAAGTCTAAACTGGGCTGAAGGGTTTTTGTGTTTTGATGCAGATTCCTTTTTACGACTGAGAGGAAGAAAGTTGTTGTTCATCCAAGTTTAGATATTGGGAAGGGTCTTTTTTAAGGTGCGAATGTCATTAAGAGTTGAGGTTTTCAGGTAGCATTGAATGACATAAACCAAAAAACTGAGGGACTGGCGTCGCAAGAGGTCCAGTATGCGTGCCCCTAAAAGGTAATTTGTAAAAACGGGTATGCAGTTCCTGTCAAGTAGTCAAGATCTACCAGGTGGAAGATGGGAAGTGCTTCCTTAGGAGCAAGGTACCTCACACACCCCAAGGGGTGTCATGCTTCATCATCGGGCAGCTCCTCGTTGGGCCGGTGGTGCAATGCCCAACGGGCCCAGCAAGGAGGCTCTTTTTGTTTTTGCCAATGTGAAGAGTGAAGTAAGGTGGCAGAGTGTGTGAATGAGTGTGAGTAGATTGGAAAAAAATGTGCAGTAATAATAACTAAAAGAACCCAAAACGCTATTTAATGACTGGATTCCTTTGAATGACATCCACGTATCCATGATGGCAACTTTTGAGTCTTTGTTAATTTCAACCAAGAGTTCAATATAAAGGTTGAAAAGTATAGGGGATAAAAAAGATCACTGTGGGACTCTCAATGAGTGATGGATCAGAGACACTATTGTTGATTTTACAATAGAGGAGTGACTGGCTAGGAAGAAAGTAAACGATTGAGGACTGAGTCTTAGACTGTTTGACTAGGTTGATTGATTGTGTCAAAAATGGCAGAGAGATCCAGGAGGACCAGCAGGCATGATTCACCTTCGTCCAGTATACAGTGAATGTCATCAAGGATTTTACATTTTAATGAGGCCGTTTCAGTTCCGGGGCTTGCTCTGAAGCTAGGTTGGGAGACTGCTGGTAAGTTTGCCATACTGATAAATTCAGTGAGTTGAAAGGAGACACCTACCTCTATGGTTTTGCCAAGGTAGGTTTGCGATTAAACTATAATGTTCAAGGAGATTGGATTTTTTGAGCATGCATTACAGATAGCAGGGGTTACTTTAATCTGCGGCCGGCACAGGTAAGCGTGGTGGTGCAGGACAGGGGGAAGCCGACATACGTCGAAATAGGTATTATTTATTTATTTACCTATACCTATTTCGTTGTCTGTCGACTTCACCCCCGCCTACCCCGCCCCACCACCCACCACATTTACCTGTGCTGGCTGCCGCTGGTTACTTTATCTTGTATGTAACATGTCTCGAAGTTCTCTTCATAAAGGTAGGATTTTTCTGCTCAAGGGACACAAGTGCAGTCTTTTTTTTTTTTTTTTTTTTTTAAAAACCTTTATTTGTGCATAGTAAAAGAACAAATACGGGCCTACAACCATCAGGCCGGCCACAATACGGTTGAGCACAGAGACAAACAATACATCCCCTGTGCGTCAAGGTCAAGATTAGCAACGATTCAGGATTCATACACTGGAGGGATCCTTGACACCGGGGGAAGGAGAAGTGAAGGTTAATTTTAAGGTTTTCAAAAAAAAAAAAAAAAATTTTTATCGAGAAAAAAAGGCAGTAAAGGATAGAAACAAGGAGATTCGAGTCCGCAAGTCGGCTTCATACACTGGAGGGCAGCAGCATCATTAAAACAGCCATAGAAAATCTCATACAGTAAGGCGATGCAGTTAGATAACAGGATCATCACAGTAGTAAATACGCACCCCCTAAAAGCCGCCCCCACTCAATCCACCCCACACCCGGACCCCGAATCGAAACAAGTATAGCGCAGAGACATGAAAGAAAGAGGCCCATAGAACTAAAAAGAAACAGTAAATTACCCCCCCACCCTACACCAATGCGGAGGCTATGGCCTACCCCCCCCCCAGCATAGTGCCTGTCGCCCAATGAACCCGAAATATAGACAAGAGAGAAAGTAGGAATAGAGTAAAGAAACTAAGAGAAGAAAGAAGAAAGGAGGTGGGGAGGAGCCCACGTATCCTCGGAGCGCCCGACACCACCGGCCAACCAATCCTCCACACACTGAAATCCCACTACACCCAAAGGCGGTCGTGTGAAGATAGCATGTAACACCAAGGCAAAGAAGGCAGACAGATCGCGACGAGTGCGCACAACATATGTAGACAATTCCAGTCCCAGTCCAGCCCGGCCGTGAAGCCATGATGATAGAGAGTAATCTAGCCCTGGCCCGATCGCGGGCGTACGATTAGACCCGCCCCCTCGTGAATGCCCCGCATCCCGAACAGACAAAGACAATATGGCCACTTGGGAGAAGATGGAGAAGTAGAGTCACAAAATGGCCGCCGATCATCTATGGAGGTCCCCTTGCACACCATATAAAATCCAGACCTGGCTTGTAAAGTACATGAGTTCCACATAAAAGGAGCCGTAGGCCACCGTGAACGGTTCCTCGAGGTCGCCAGGTGTAGTTCAGCTGGAAACTCCTGCGGGCACGGTGAGGCAGGCAACAACAAAGCAGGCAGCAATGACCGGGGAAACAAAGTGTCTGCCATTGAGCAGGAGAGCGATTGATCCTGAGCGCCGGGAAAGCCAAATGAAGACACCAGTGTAGCACCGTTATACCCAGTCGTTGCTTCCCCGCAGGAGGACCACAGCACTGGCAGACTCACGTCTTGTTGATCACAAACGGGGCGCTCACGGCCCGCAGCAGACAGTGTAGAGTCGAACCGCTCACTCAGCGTTTGCAAGCCGACACACAATTGCAGACGAAAGTCCCGCAGGGCAGCCAGAACGGAGCCGTATGTCAGCGGAAGCTGCGTCCCCACAACGGCAGCAATCCGGGACGGCACTGGGGAGCTGGAGTCTGGTAGAGGGAGGGCGAAGCGGGCAGCGGGCGAGACCGGAGCATCACCCCCCAGCAGCGAGCAGGCAATCAGCGCCATGTTTTACCGTTGAACGGTACCGTGGCCAGGGGGGGGATCGTGACAAGGAGGCAATTCCCAACAGGTCTGCGCCGCAACAGGTGAAAGCCAGCAGGCGCTTCCCCTCCCTCGGGCTCTCTTTGCAGCCGACTAGACCATAGAAGAAGGGGGTCTGCAGCCTTCCACAGCGTGGTCCACAGAGCGGGGTAGGAGACCCGCCACACCGGGGCTTACCCTCTAGCTCCAGCCCGTCAGGTGCAGGGTACAGGAGGTGTCCGGGCGTCTCTCTCCCGGCTCTTCTGGCGACCGTACGTGGCGTGAGGCGGGATCGGGACCTCGGGCTCAGATTTGCACCAGCGGGTCCGGTGACTGCAACGCTTCCAGAGGGCCGGCCGAGGCCACAGTAGAGCAAGGGTCCAGGGCGGAGAACAAAGGCACCAAGAACTCCGGCATCCGGGCGGGCTAAGACTTCGGGAAAGCGACGGCGCAGTCAGCGCGTCGTCGCACGCGTTGCACCTCGAAAATCGGCAAGGATAGGAATCAGGATGATAGTCCGAGGCCAAGGGCCGACGGAGCCGGGCGCTCAAGCGACTGCTCCGGTCGCCATCTTGGCTCCTCCCCCCCACAAGTGCAGTCTTGAAGCATGTTTTATGACTATATCTCATTTTATGATAATAAACTGTCATAATAAATAGTTTTGAAACAAATACACCTACACGGATGGGATCCGCTCTCTAATTTATAGCGCTAAGCACCCATTCATGTTCAATGGTTAGAATTAAAGAGAGAGGGAGAGAGAGAGAGAGAGAGAGGGAGGGAGATAGATATATATATATACAGAGAGAGAGAGAGGGAGAGAGACAGAGAGAGGGAGAGAGAGAGAGTGAGAGAGAGGGGGAGAGAGAGAGGGAGAGAGAGAGAGAGAGAGAGAGAGAGAGAGAGATCAATATACTGCTCGGTCACTAAGTGTGAAAATAGGTTTTTCAAGGGCATTCGGAATAACTTATTTTATTTTATTTCAAACTGGTGCTGTTTTTCAACAACCTGTCACCGCTCCTTTAATTTAGCACAGAGAAAGCTTTTAATTAAGCCAGAGCAGGGAAAATATTTCATTAAAGTCTCACGTCGCATTCAAACAACACATTAAAATGTCTCTGTGCATGAAACAGGATTCACACCTGAATTTGGAAGCTCGTTGCACACATATATCACCTGCTTGCCTCATAGTCTCATTTTGTTATTGCCAGAATGCAATGGGAGACACTGATCTCGGGGTCAGGCATTACCAAAGTGAAGGACACGGCTGGGAGCACTAAGCATGTCTACTGGTGGAGTGATTATTTCAAGAGGCTGCCATAAGAGACACCCAGTGGAGGCTTTAATGGAAGATGCTCTGCAGGGGAGGCGCATGTTTTCTTAATCCACGTCTTAAACGAGTTCCTGGAAAGCATAGCAGAGACAATTGCCAAGCATTTTTTAATTTGAAAATAAGTAAGTGGACAACCTAACGAAGTCAATCGGGTTCAATATAAATAAGGAACTTACCAGTTTAAGTGCATAATCCACGAAAAAAGCTGTCGAAAAAAAAAGGATTGACTAAACAGGTTTGTGAAGTGCAGCGTGGGTCAAAAATGTTGAGGTGACAATCCTAAAACCACAATATGCCCCTTTTATGTCTGTTTCATCATCCATAAAGTAGTATTGCTCGCAATCAGAGTTTCTTGTATATTTTTTAGAAGATAAGTGACCACAAGAATTTGGCTGCCACCAATTGAAGTTTCTTAGGGCTTGCTTGCCAGAAAGTGCAAGTTGCCTGGATGCAAAAGACCTATTGTGGGCTTATCAAAAACCTACAGTGGGTTTACAGCCTGCCTAGTGCCGGCATTGGTTGGCTTTATTGTCACTTCCCATTTGCTTTCTTCTTATTTGATGGCTTGCTTTCCTCTTTTTGTGTTTGTCCCTCCCCGGATCATGGCCTCTTTCACATCTTTTTGACTGTCTGACTTGCATTCCTTCCCTGGCTCACTTTTTGGGTGCTACTTTTTATTTTTGATTAAAGACTCCAAAAGGTGGCATGTGTTTTCCACCTCTCTCAAATGTGCTGATCCTCCACCAAATATCTCTCTCTCTCGCTCTAAAACAGTCCTATTTTTAAATATACTTCGAATGATTTACAGTTCCAGGCAGCAAATTGATATCTGCCTTTTTCTCTTAAAAAGTGTTTTGGCACTAGTTAATTTATTATTATTTTTGTTTTTAATGGGACCTGGTTCATTTATTATAATCTTGCATGCATGCATGGTGGTGCATATTTTAACAGGTTTAATATAGCGCTGACTAGACCCAGGGGTATCAGAGCGCTTTACAGTAATAGTGAAGGGGAACTGACAAAAAACATTTGTAATGGGCAGTAACAGTTAGCCCAAATAACAGCAATCAAAAAAAGGGAACATCAAGGGACTGTTAACAAAGAGATAATGCATGGGCTTGTTTGATCATTTTAAAACATAGGTTAAAGGTGTGAGAGTAGGGAAAAGAGAAAGGAAAAGGGACGAAGTTAAGGAGACGGGAGAGTGTAGATAGGGAAGATAGGGATAAGCTCCAGTAGGGAAAGTAAGGGGGAGGTAGGAGGGGACAGAACATGAGGTCTGCGGAAGGGAAACCTGAATAGGAGGTAGCTTGAGAGAGTGTCTGTGAGAGGGGAAGGATTACTGGCCCCAATATTTGTTTAGGAGATGTAGCTTAAGGTCCTTTTTGAAGCTGGGGTAGGAGGGGTTGCAACGCAGTTGTTTCGGCAGGCTGTTCCAGATGCTGGGGGCGTTACCAGAGAAGGAGCAAGATTGAGGGCGTTTCTTATGGAACAGGGGCGGAACTAGAACAAGCACATTGGTACTTCTCATAGGTCGTGCGCAGCCAGCTTTGTGGAGTTTATCAGCGAGGAACGGCGGGGTGTTTTGATGCAGAGCTTTATGAGTAATGCATGCAACTTTGTAAGATGATCTGCCATCAATGGGTAGCCAATTGAGGGCTTTGAGGGTAAGGGAGATGTGGTTGAAGTGTTTGCAGTCTGAGATGAGTCTGGCAGCAAGGTTAAGGACTGATGTGAGTGGAGCTATGTGGTCTTTTAGAGTTCCAGAAAGGTTAGCATTATCATAGTCGGTTTTCCATGAGACCGGAGCTTGAATCACTGATTTGAAGCCCTCAGTAGGAATGAAGGGTTTGATTTTTTTGAGATGGCGGAGGGTGAAGAGAGCACCTTTGGCTGAGTTTTTTTTATGTGGGAATTGAGAGTAAAGCTATTGTCAATGGTGATGCCTAAGGATTTAACCAAGTTGGATAAGGGGAGTGTGCAGTTGAGCGCATTAAGGTCATGAATCCAGTCCCGGATGGGAAGTGGGTTGTTTTTGGCAGAGAAGAGGATGATTTCTGTTTTTTTAGGCTCGAGTTTGAGATGGTTGTGGTGGAACCATGTTTGAATCTTAGTAAATGTGTTGTTGAGGTGCCGAACATCAGGCCGGGATTGAATCTTGTAGTATAGCTGCGTGTCATCGGCATAGAAGTGGTATTTGATTCCTGCTTCGTTAAGAATGAGCGAGAGGGGTTCCATGAAGAGGTTGAAGAGAGAGGGAGAGAGAAAAGAACCTTGGGGAACACCAAGGGAGACAGGTGTGGGGTTGGAAAGGCAGTCCAAAATTTTGATTTGTTGAGTTCTGTGTTTAAAAAAGGAGGAAATCCATTTGAGGACAATACCATTAAGGCAAGAGCGATCTTTAAGATTGTTAAGTAGGGTAGAGTGGTTAACCGTATCAACACATGCATTCACCTATGAAATCACATGGCCAGCAGCCACATAGGCCTCATTCTAGTGCCTTTTTTTCTTTTTTTTGAAAATGTTGTCGGATTTTACACAGTATCAGCAAACAGCACTGTCATAGTCAATAGGTACAACAGCGAGATCTGTTGACTTTACCTATGCTTGTTTTTATGAAGTCATGCCTCGAGTCAGCTTTAGCTGTGTTACCAGCCTCACGTAATCAAACTAAACCATAAATAAATAAAATGTACACCTATGTACTTACAAAGGGGATGGGTTATCCGTTTTCTTTAATCCTCTGTTCAAATGCCATTCACATTTTGATGCCAATCATAGCATTGCGTATGAGGCAGTGGGTGGGGCTACGTAATCCATTGGCTTTTTGTCCTGTATTTTATGGCCTTTTTTTGATGGATCACAAGTGCACATCCACCGAAGAAGAAGGGAACTTCACTGTAATGGTTGATGGGCCAATATTTTTTTTTTCACAATTTCTTTTCCATTCGTTATTTTTTTAAATTTCTTTTCGTCATCCTCTTCCATTTAAACTCTTTTCAACTTACAGTAATTCAGCGCCAATAATACAATTTCTTTGAGCCAATGCGAATCATATTTTCATGTGATGTGCATTAAACTAAATTAAACAATTCTATATTTGTTCTAAGTGTGCCTGCCTGCTAGGAAACCCCTATATATCTTTTTATTAAAACTATATTACATGGTGAATTGTTTATTAATTTTGCCTTTTTATGCATGTAGTTGTCACGTAGGGGTAGAAACATGTTTTCCTTTTTTCTTCTTTTTATTTACATGATACATACATGCAATTAAACATAAAAACATGATTGCAATCACACCAACTTATCAAGGCCAGACCAATTGCCTTTTGCAATGCTTGTTATAATCGGGTAGTCTTTTAGGAAACCCCCGTTAAAAGGCCAACTGTCCTATTAGCAAGCCATTTTGGGCCATATGTATCAACATTGCATTTTCCCAGTCCTTAATAGCGAATTTTACCTATTCGCTATTAAGGACTTGCAAAATGCAATGTATGTAGGTTTCGCATTTAAAATAGCGATTCCTACGCATTCCTTATTTGCGACTCACAAATTGCGAGTCAAAAATAAGGAATGGCTTCCTATTCATTTCTATGGGCCAAGAGGCCCATAGGAATGAATGGGAATTGCATGCGCAATATGCGAGAACAAAATAGGTACTCGCAAATTGCTCATGCAATTTCAAGGGTGCAAGGGTTCCAAAAGGACACCCTGTGGCACCCCTGAAATGTGCATATGTGCACATGTGGCACACAAATATGCCCTAAGGGCATGTATGTGCGCTACATGGCACTTTGAAAAATGCAAAAAAGTGAATTTTTCTAGGAGATCACAAATTACCAGCAACTTGAATTTGGTGGTAATTTACGATTCCTTAAGGCAATGTCGCAAATTGCGATGGCTACAAGAATAGCATTTAGATAATCGCAAATAATTGCATTTACTCATATTGCGAAATCAAAATGTTTGATATATCTAAAAATGCATTTTTGTATTTGCAAAAGGGCCGATTCTGTGAATCGACCCGTTTGCAAACACAAAAAGCGTTGATACATATGGCCCTTTGTTTCCAATAGTCTTCACCACCCTTGATCATAGTCCGTTGGTGTTTAGTCGTGATTTTTTTTTTTTAAACATAATACAGAATTCTTCATATTTTTGGTGGCTCCAATCTTTTCTCCCTTTTTAAAGGCAGCTTTAAGTGAAACTTTCATATTCTCAGGTTTCATATGTAACTGTTTTACCTGGTATTTGTTTGTGCAGGATTGAATAGGCCATCTCTGGAATGGCACAGATTATGTATGCATTGTGGCGTGTCACCCATAACTGAGTGCATCCAAGACTCTGCTTGGCCAGCGAGAGAAAATATTTGCAATAAATCACTCGAAAAGCACAGAACATTATTGAACACCTATAAAATCACAGTCTCGTCCCAATTACCATTAGGAAACAGAGCAGGTGATGGATTGTCATTGTCTGACTATGAGCTTCCTGTCATTGCTACCTCTTTCTGTTTCTTTCATGGTGTCCTTACTCGTTTTGCCTTTTAGATAACCTTTTCCCATCTTCACTTCAGCTATTGGAAGCAAGAGAATTATAGAACCTAATGCCACAGCGAGGCTATGTCTTTGTGTCATTTAGAAAAGTTTACTAATCTACATACGTTGTCCCCCTACCAATGTTTGCTACGTTGACCTGTGCCGGCCAAATAGTAATGCGCACTTAGCATGTTCTCCACCGACTGTATTGCACAGCCTGGGTGCAGAAAATGCACAGGCTCCCAGTCCCTGTCTCAGTACCGAACCACGGTGCTCAGACCAATCACAGCGCTTCTGTCATGCAGTGTCATGATTGGCTAGGGGAGTCTGAGAGCCTGTGTGCTTCCTGTTCCTGGAGTCAACAGACGAGGACCGAGGGACAGCGACCGGCCTCTGGTCATGCAGTGAAAAGAGGATAGACAAACACAAATAAAATGGAAAAGTAAAGAAAAATAATCATATTTGGTGTTAAGGAGCTGAAAAAAGCAAAATTGATTGACAGCCTGTTTGAGTGAGATGCAGGTGTATATGTGGCACACTAGAGAAGGACGGGGAGACGCATGGACGCAAGTATGGAGAAAGAGATGTAAAAGGGAGGAAAATTCAATAAGACCGAACGATCAAAACGATACGAACTAAACTAAGAAATTATTTGAATATAGATAGAACGGAAAGGTTAATGGAATCATTGTGGGGGCACATATAAGCCTGAAATGAGTAGTGACAATCATTTGAGTGAGTCAGAGAGAGTTGTTCTGACAGTAAATGAATAATAGGGTTGACTACAGTGGAGCATATCCTTCCTAAACTATATGCATATTTTCGATGAAATTGACATACAGTTATTTATAAATCTAACCTACTTAAATAAAGAATTTTTAAAATACCGAGGGTTCTCGCTGCAAACCTCTGAGGGCTGGATCTCTGAATCAGTTTGTCGTATGCCCCAAACCTTAACAACCAAGGTTGAACTGAAGACACAAAAACAAAAAATTAAAAAAACAAACACACTCACTGCACTGCGGGCTACGCTTGGGCTTTAACACGTTTCTTCAAGAGTGAAATCAAATTAATGACTAAACTTCAGCCAGTCAAGGGAAGATCAGACCTGCCTGTGCTGTTTAATCACGGCCAGCACACACAAGAAATTCGCATCTGTGTATGTTCACTGTTTTTCTTTGCAGAAAGGATTTGTGGCGATTTTCCAAAGGCATGTTGCCGCTCTAAGGCTAACAGGACTGGACAATGTTCTTCTGTTTGTAGGACAGAGTGCTTGCACTGAGACATCCACGCAGGACGTTTTTTGCCTGGGGCACCAAGGGACTTGTTTTGGCCAGGGCTTTGATGGCTTATACAAAAGAAGCTAATGGACCATAAGAGACACATACAACGCTATCATTTATCATGTCTTAGCAGCTCGCCATTAGAGACTCTTCTAAAATTATGGGCAAATCAGTATTTTGAAGTCAAGCCAAAAATGTGGCCAGAAGAGTAATTCTTCCAAAGGTGCTTTAGGAAAGCAACTGGAGGTAACTTTTCTGATGCGGGTTGGGCTGTCGACTCCCGGGGCTGTCACTGGCCTACATCCGACCTATCAGAATTGCGACAGATATCAGTCGCCGCCAGTGCAGGTAAGCGTTGTGGGGCAGGGCTGGGCAGGGCAGGGGGGAAGTCGACAGACGGCGGAATAGGTTTTATTTATTTATTTAATCTAACCTATTCCATCGTCTGTTGACTCAGCCCCCTGGCCCGACCCCCGCTCCAGCCCACCGTGCTTACCTGTTCCGGCCGCTGTGACCGATATATATGTCTACATACTGAATTATGTTTTACTTAGTGCTTTTCTTAATATAATTTGTTGTGAATTGCACACCTTTTTAATGAGGGTTACTTTCTGGAATGCCTTGCAAATTAATGCCTTACATTATTTTCCTCCCATTCTGCCTCTCATGGTCAAATTTGCACCACAGTAAAGCGCAATGAAAACTGCATGCAATTCCTGTTTCATAATAAATATGATTCAGAATATTTTGAGATGGAAAATTAAGCCTCCATGATCATGTGCAGTGAGAGCATGATGGAGAATGTTAGAGGAGAAAAAACCTTGGGCCTAGAATTATGAAAAAGGAGGGACATCCAACCAAAAACTGTAAGGATATGTCCACAGAATGCTGTTCCAGGATGGGCCAGGACATAGATTAAGGTCCAAGAGAGGCTGTGCCATCAGAATACAGAATCAGAATAACTGGGCACTGTAAGTCTGAACCAGATATTCTGAATATTACTTTTAAGGTGCGAAATGCCATAAAAATACAAGGGTGAGCTCACCCACCAGGGTGCCTGGACAGTCCATGTTTTTTAACTCTCTCTCTCAGAGGGTCTAAGGATGTCCAGTGCCGCCTCATGGAGGATGTGCCACACAGCTCCATGGAAAACTGTGCTTTTTGAGTGTTGGTGCCACAGCATTATTTTATAGAGGCAGGGGGTGGAATCACAGTTCACAGCTCCAGCAGAGCACTGTACTTCAGACACCGCAGAAATCTTAAGAGAGTCAATCACCATGTGGGAAATGGCTCAGTTAAGGTCTCTGCAATGCATATCACATATTTACTCTGTGTGCCGGGCTTGCCATTTTGTGAGAAATGGAGGCCAACTAGGAGCGAAGGGGTAGAGCGTTATCCAAACATTATGGTGTCCACCAGTGATGTTATGCTGGCCCGGGGATAACAGTGGTAGTTCTAGGCATGTTGTAGCTTTCCATGGAATGATGGCGCCCACATACGGTATAAAGCTAGCCCTTTCAGAATGAGAGTAGTTCTTGACATATTGTGCAAATCCCAGACTATGCCTCACTGAGTTATAATGTTGACATTGGCTTAAAAGCAATATTTCTTGGCATATTGTGGTTTTCAATGGCATGACATGGTGATACATGATCATGCAAGGCATAATTTAGTCGTCCATGGCAGTGCGGCATATGAGTACTTAAAAAAGGCAAACTGATCAATGGGCCCAAACATGTTTTGACTATAACAATATGTATCATGTTTTCAGGACAAATATGTTTTATCAATTAAATCATAAGCTTGTGTTTTGGGGTTTGAGTTTGGTATTCCAAAATAAAATGCTACTTAGAGACATATGCTACATTTCTGAATGTTTAATTAAAATCCATATTGGAGTGATAATCACTACTGCTCACTGGACACCTAATGTGTAAGATGTATATAACAGAACTGCTCTCTGAACCTGTATAGCCACCCTAACTTGCGTAGCGGCACTGCCAATAGGGAATTTAGGTACGTCTACCATGGTTGTTTATGGGCATTGATGTAGTATTTGTCCATGTTTATTCCACCCTGCTCCATCTAAGGAGAATTCTAAGTCATAGTGCATGATTGAAAATTTGATTAGAAGTACCATGAGGGACAATGGAAGCAGTGTGCAGAAAATAAGAAAGATTCTATGAAAAGTGATAGGCAAGGTGAATTTGCGTTTTCTGAATTCCCTTTTTTGGATATCAATTAGATGTTTTGTCACAAAATTGTGCTAAAGAAGGCGACATTTTATAATCAGATTTACAAGGTTTTCCTTTATTTAACCTCCAACATCATTAGGGTGAGTCACAAACATGATGTTATTGAACTATTTCAAGAACCTATGACTTTTTAACAAATGTGTGGGGAAGTTGTACTGTCAATTGCACTTTTCTGCCCATGTTCGATCAATTGTCCCTGTTGACACTGTAGGCTTGAGCACTTGGACACATTGGCGAAAGTTTTTATGCCTAACAACATACATAGCTTGGAGGTCCTCTTGAGTAAACACTGTGACAGGAGAAGCCTTGAGTTCCTCTGATAAATGTTGGGTGCACACATTGGAATCTTGAGGAAGGTTCTTGCTGTCAATACATGAGAGACAGGATATCCAGGAGGAGGATCACAGTGAACAGAAAATCGAGAGGCCTATAAATAAATTCCAGGGGGCAGATTTACAAGCCCCTTGCGCCACTTTTGCCATGTTAAAAGTGATGCAAAAGTGGCGCAAGGGGCTTGTAAATCTGCCCCCAGATATGTTGGGAAACTGATCCTTGGGAAGAATTAGCTTGTGGCCGACTGTCCGTGTGGAGAACGCTTATGCATCCAACTTTAGTACATACGAGGCCTAGAAAACGTTCCCGTCTCCCACCTGACAGCACTATCGGTGGAAACCACCAAGCCATTTATCCGTGCTGTCTCCCACCAGTTTCTTAGGGAACTGTCATCTTGGGAAACCTCCGACATCCCAATGTTTATCAGCTGGTACTAGAAGCCTATCTGTAGATTACTCTGGAAGCCTAGCAGGACCTTCCAAGTCATTGGCTGAACCAGCTGGATTTTTAATACGACCACCGAATGTTTGCCAAAATCTGAGCAAACTTCTTGCGTTGGTCAATTTTGGATAGCATCATGGCTGTCCTAATACTAAGGGGTGGAATCATGGATACAATTAGGTGATTAGCAAGGTATCCAGGTCCACTTGAGGTGAGCCGCGGCCCGTGCAGGTAAGAGCAGTGGGGTGGTGGGACTGGGTAGGGGGGGAGGATTTCGACAGACGGCGACGAGGGCAAATTATTAATTTATTTAATTTTCCCTCATCGTCCATCGAAATCCACCTGTGCCCGACCCCATCGCTCTTACCTGCACGGGCCATGGCTGCTTGAGGTCGAACTGAACCCTAATGACTTGATAAAAAGATGTTAGGATAATATGGTTGTGTCTCTCCCCACTGCTGTTACTATTATCTATGGGACAGATGCTTCTACAATCCAGGAATCTGGATACCGAAGAATGGGTTCCGATCCAAAACCCGCTGACTGACATTCCCATGGGTAGAACATTCTGCAGAAGATGGGATGACGCCGCGAACCCCCACCGGAGATTTCGTAACATCTGACAGCACACTGGCACGGTGCCAGGACTGTTACCACCAGATGCAGGGCACTTCCCATGCAGCACAAAGTAACACAGCGATAAAAGCAAACACCGAAATAATTGGCTGAGAAGCTAGTTCTAATTAGAAAAAGGCTTCCCGAGCAGGGAGGTGGGGAGGGAACCTCTGATGGGGATTTCTGTGCAGTAAAACGGTTTGAACAAAAGAGAGGGAACATTCAGCCATGTCTAGGGAGACATGAGGCTAATGAATCCTACATTGTGGCACGCGATGAATAGAGTGGAGGAATGATCTGACATGATACGCAGAATGCCTCTGTGCAGCGCTGTCACTTGTGTGCGAGAAGTTGCTATGCAGTAGCAAAAAAAAACACACTTTATTCCACAGTATTGTGATCCAGGATTCACGTAGAGGCGACCCAAGGTGCCCTCTTTTTGTGTGATGACCTTGCACACATAATTTAAATATCTGTATTAAAAACCCGCAGCTAAGGGATACCGTACAGTGACCGAAGGGCCTTGAAAAACAAAGGCTGGCAGCAAAAGCACTTTGTCAAGGAATATAGATCGATTTTCTAAAATTATGAAGCCATGAACACTTGCAATTTGAAAATGGTTCTTTTGGCGACCTGGGCCTTCATGAATAGTCAATATTCCCCCTGAGGTGCTTCATGCAATGATATCCTTTCATGCACTTCCTTATTCAAAATGCACACTGTTGCTAAGTTTTGTAATAAAAGGTGATGCAATTACCCAGCAAAAGGGTAGAGTGTGCATTGACCTTGGCAGGATCCGCAGCTGCGGCCCATGCAGGTAGGAGCGGTGGGGCTGGTTGGGGTGAGGGGGGTGGGTTAGTATTTCGACAGATGATGACGAGGGAAAAGTAATTATTTATTTAATTTTCCCTGGTCACCGCCTGTCGAAATCATCGCCCCACCCGCCCCACCGCCCTGCCGCTCTTACCTGCACGGGCCGCGGCTGGCAGGTTGTCTGTCTTGGTGGTTGCTCGGCTATTAGAGGAAAGTTCACAATGCTGATACAAAACATTGTCACTCTTGGTGAAAGAGCAATGGCGACTACCGTTCGCCACACCGTCAGACATCTCCCCAACAGGGTGCAGTATTACCACCCTAAAATAAGAGATGATTGTGATGGGGGAACTGCGATTAAAAAAAATTCTTAGCCAACACCATGTGCATTCTCACCGACTCTTTTCCAAGAGCATCCATTTTATAGAGAGGCATTCCTTGTGTAAACTCTCAAATCTTAGTGGGTTTCAAACCATTAAGTGAAATGGACATTGTTCACTACTGCGCGGTTGTGCGTTTACGGAGTGACTAGTGGACGTCCCTCTATATTGGCAGCATTTGCTCCAGAGGGTTTTCATGTTGTAGTTTGCCTAGCTCTAATTGGAATATGTTGCCATAAGGTACCTACCTCAGCAGAGAGGGAGTCGACCCCCTGTCTGAAATGAGGTCTGTGGACACCGACCGCCAGCAAATTAAACAGAAATAGGGGTGGGAGGGCGGTGAGGGGCGATGTAAATGCACTAATCTGTTATTCTGCCTCTGAAATTATAAAAACAGCTAACACATAAAATAACACAGAAGAATTTAGGAGCACAGTATATTTCTTTCTTATTATTGCAGTATACATTTGTATGAGGCTTACATTAGAGCGGGGGGACAGCGAGAGGACTGTAAATAAATTGCCACGAATTCCTATGCAGAGAAAAATAGTTGGATTCCATTGCATGCCTAAATTACATTCCCTACTTTTTCATGAAATGTGTGTATTTCAATCAAAAAAGGACTCATAATAATTAAAATACAGGAAATGCACAGTATAATAAACTCTAATGTAAGGCATGAAACAAAAAAACTTTACATACTTGTGTGCTAAAAGGAACCAGTGACATTTCTGCTTGTGGAAACATTCTTAAATATGATGTAAAGCACCAACTGAAAGCGTGGCTCACTTCATGTTTGCCTGCCCCGCCTATAAGAAGGCTAGAATAAGATGGCTAAAACCAATCTGTAGCCTATTGGGCACCTTTGAGCACAGAGTCGTTTTACGTATTCTGAAGACGGACGCACGGACTCTCTTTGCCTGTGGCATGGCCAAGTATCTTGGCCGTGCTTGGATAGTAAGGTTTAAATTCCTACGTCTGAAACTCTAAATTAATTATAGTGTTTTTTATATTTTTAAACTGCTCTGATCATTTTTATTGCATTGTCATTTTATAATCCGATATATATAAATTGGAACTGAGTTAATTCTATGGTTGCATAAAGTTTTTACCTGAAACAGCTTGTTATTATCTACTCCCTGGAAATTTTAACTTATGGTTTTTATTTATTGTATATTTTTAAACTGTGCTTCACCTGATAACTCGTATTTTTATCGATGATTGTATGTATGCTACCGCTTTTAAGATACTTGTTATCGAATAAAGCTATCTTTGGTTGATTGAAATATGATGTAACTTCAAAATACTTGTTGTTAATAGGATGAACTGAAACCTCATTAAATATGTAAAGAGATGGTTTACGGTTTCTTTAATCTATTATTATACAACAGTGAAAAACTTGCTTTGGTTCCACTGAAAAATGCTAAGGGGCTAATCTGTGTAATTATTTTTTGAAGATTACATTCTGTGGGGTCCTTGTTTTAGTTATCAGTTGTCCCTCGGGTTTGGCTATGATTCAGTATGCAGGGGCATAGCTACCAATAGTTGAGAAGATGCAGTGGCCCCGGGGCCCAGAGGTGTTAGCTGTCCCTAGACCTCAACTGAGCCGGTCTTTTCTACCAATCTGTGGGCAGGAGGCCCATTATCCTTGCTTGCATTAAGACCCGAGGCACTCCTGCTATACAACTGACTTTTTACTTTGTGTAAGAGAGGAGTTTTCTCTTCTTATGCCCCTCAGGTAGCATCTTCTGGCGTGGAGAGTAAAGTAAATGGAAGATCGCGTTAACACGAGGACAACAGTACATAATGAAACACGATGACCCCTGAAATCTTTTAAAATAACTTGTGATTTAAAAAAAAAAAATGTATACTGTAATTTACCTAGTTCGCTCTTAGATAAGCTTACTTAAGAATATTTTTTAATTTAGAGTTCCCTAGTTGTGCGAATGGTGATGTGAGATTTCGTTTTTTGACATTGATTTCCCATTTACTGTAGGGGGACTATGCAAAAAAACTATTTTGTGCATCTTGCCAGTCTAACTTTTTCAGAATTACACATATGAATATATTCAATACAGACCTATTCTGAGCATGATATAGATATTAGTATTCTCCAGAGGCACTAATTAAAATCGTTATCCTCTCATGAACAGAAATGCTACAGAATCAGACGAAAACTCATAATAGTGTGTCCCTTAACTAAGCAAGAGTAACAAAGTCGAGGGGTTTCTGTGTCCATCAATGTTAATGAAGTTTGAAGCTTAAAGGGTAGGAAGAGAGAAGTAAAGAGTAGGTGTGTGACCCCAAGGTACCTAAAAAGACTCAAAAAGAGGAGATGATCGGCTTCATGTATATATTGGAGTTTGAAGATTTTAAAGTTCAGACATGGAAAATTGATAGCATTATAGATTGCTGTCCCCATACAGAAGACCACAAAGAGTCACTTAACATATAGAGAGCAGAGACAGTATGTAGTTGCATTGGAATTTCAGAACTTTGAAAAACTTGTACAAATCCCAGCTCTCAGACAATTCCTGGAGTTGTTTTAGTTCTCTGTTATGCAGTATTTGGTTTGCTGCAAACAATGACCCATGTCTTTTAAATTTCCTGCCAAATTGGATGAAACGGATGCTCAAAGATAAAGAGCCTCGTCAAGGCATCTCTTCTGTTTGTTGAAGCTATATTTTTAAAAGGGTCAGCATGGATCTTAAATTGAGAGGTAACCATGGGAGGTACAGGGGAAGGTGAAGCAAGTGGTCCTTTAGCAGCAGAGAATACAACATTTGCACCACAGCTCTTACTGTCACGTTCTGTGAATACCTCTCTCACCACAGTGCAAATCCTGGAAAAGTGCTTTAAAATGTGTGCACATTTTGGTGACGAGTACATGTACATGCCAGGACGAATGTGAAATCTGCACATATCACAGGGGGCAGCTGTGTATGTACAGTGTACACAATAAAATTCAACTCAGTGCTAAAGTAATTTGCCAGTCTCCAATAGAAACAAAGATGCTGGATGTTCTAATCTCCTTGGTTAGGGCTTGGGTACCATGGAGGGAGGAGACACTTACTGCCTGATCATAGACTGTGTTGGAAAATATCTCAAATAATACTCACCAAATATTACATCATTAAATTGGGACTATTTAGGTATATTTTCCAGGTGTGGCCGGCAGAAGTAAGAGCAGTGGGGTGGGGCTGGGGGAGTCAAGAGACGACGGGATAGGTAAAATCGAATAAAAAAATAAAATAAAACCACTTACGTTGAGCTTGCTGCATCGCCGAGTCGGCAAAGCGGCAAGCGCAAGGTGTTTTTATTTAATTTTTTTATTTAATTTTACCTATCCTGTCGACTTTCTACCCCCGCCCCACTGCCCCACCGCTCTTACCTGTGCTGGCTACATCTGGAAAATATACCTAAATAGTCCCCTTTTAATGATGTAAAATTTGTTGAGTATTATTTAAGATCTAAGAATGTTAATTTGATTCTCTGTGTTGGGTGCTCTCCCTCAGTAAACAACGTTTACCACAAAACTTTTTCCCCGCAGGCAATTACAACGTGGTTGTTACAACAACCGCGTTTTAATTCCGCATACCATTACTCCGCAAGTCGGAACAACGACTTGCGCAGGGGGGGGAAGGTGTTGGATTTAAAATCCAACACCTTCCCTAATGTCCGCGCAGACTGGAGTTGGAATAGTAAATTAGACTATTCCAACATCTAGCGCCCCCCCTCCGCAAGTCGTTCTTACGACTTGCGGGGTAATGGTATGCGTAATTATAACGCGTTCGTTGTAACGACCGCGTTGTAATTCCCTGCGGGGAAAAAGACTGCGCGATAACGAGGCATATTCCTCTCCCTCACATGGCACCGCCAGTGCCAAGGAGATAAATTCCTTCAGCATTGCTGTGAAGCAAGTAAGCCATTGCCTGGATCTGAGAAGACCCCTTTTTCACAATAGGAATCCCACTGGTAGCGCTGGAAGAAAGCTGCTAGGTGCTGCTTTTGTGATTCGCTGAAAATGTGCAATAGAGCTCCTGCTCGCTGGTTTTATCACTGAAGGCATACCAGATCTAGCATGATTCTCCTGATATCAGATGTTTAGGGTGAGAGGTCCTACGAAGGGAATTACAAAAGCTAAGAACAGAAATATATTTTAAAATAACCTTCCACTTTTAAATGAAATGATAGATTCACACTACAACAAAGACTCTCTCTGTACTCTCTGCACTTGCTACAGAGTGTTACCGTAGTTTTTGCCATCATATATGTATTGATTTGGAATTACAGCAACATGTTTGTGTTGTACTAAGTAAAATTACACTTTATCATCCTCCCAATCACTACGACATTTAATGCTGTTTGAGACACTCTAGCGCCACCTGCTGAGGACACCCTAGAAGCCTTCTAGTTTTACCTTGCCATAAGAGTCCCCAACGGAAACATCCATTCCAACGCAGTCATTACAACGACTCAGCTTTACAACTTAACTGCCTTTACATCACATGCCATTACAATGCATGCCATTACAACGCATGCTATTACAACGCATACCATTACAACGCATACCATTACAACGCATGCCATTACAACACGATATAAGTTAAGTAATGGAGAATTTTTTAGTATTAGTTTAGGTATGGGTTTGGGGGTACATGAGAATAGTAATTTGTATCCCTACACTATCCAATACTTTCCCTAATGTTGCATTCACTGGAGTTGGAATAGTAATTTTTCCCCTATACTATCCAACACTTACCGTACTGTTGCCCTAAAAGTATAATGCGTCGTAATGGTATGCTTTGTAATGGAATGCATTGCAATGGTAGTTTTTAAAAATGCGTTGTAATGGCATGCATTGTAAAAATCATGCAATGTAATGGTAGTTGCGATGTAAAGACTGTGTTGTAAAAGCATGTGTTGTAATTGCATGCGTTGTAACGTAATATATTCGGCCCCAATGATGTACACAGCTCATCAGTACCGATCTGCCCTAGTCAGTGCAACAAAAGCATTCAAATGGGGTCACATTTGTGAGCAACATTCTCTCTGATTGGACACAGCATCAGAACTGCTAACATGTCCCTGCTAAAGATGACTTCACTGGCCTTTGCCTGTGGTTTTCTCACACCAGATTCGAATTCTTTACTCCCCGCTGTCGATATTAATGTCTAGTTGCCTTGTTTGCCTGTGGTGCTGCTTCCAGCATCCTCCCTTTGAATTAAGGCCAAGGCTACATGTCGGCGTTTATCCAGCAACCTGCCTTCTCCAAGGAGCAGCTGTCATTTTTTTTCCCAGTCTTGTTTGTCGCGCGCGCTCTCCGCGCGCTCCGAGATCCACCTCCTCTGGTTGGATGAATCGACTCGGAAATGTGTTAATTCCTTCAAGTGTCACTCTTAAAATGATTTCTCTGTCATCCCCTGCCTAATGTAGGTGCAATCAAATCAGGATTAGGCGATTCGTATTTGTTCCATTAGAAATGTCATTACAATTATAATCCATGCGGCACACCTGAGAGCCTTTTCCTCAAAGGCAACATGGGAGAATTTGTGTTTTCCGATGGAAATATTTACAATGCTAAGTATGTCTTATGTTGGCAGGGTCTCACAGATATATTAATGTAATATTCTCTGTTGGTGCTTTATATACACACCAGCGTTGGGAAAATGTTCTTTTTCCAGATCTGTGCAGAATACCAGCGTAGATACGCCTCTTGTCGGACCCCCATCCTCCATCCTACCCCCCACTTCGACAGCCCCCACTAACAATCACTAACAAATTGGATGACAGCTCCTTGCTGTTTTGTCAACTGGTCGGGAATTGGATTTGCCAAAGGATTTTAATACATAAATACAATCTTTCATGCACGTGGGCACATTCACGATTAATGAAAGGTTTACTTGGCAGAGGTCCGGTATGTGCAGCTGCAACCCCTAAGGTGTGCTGTGGGAACAATGGTGGAAATATGTAAAAAATCTGTCATAAGAAGACAGGGGTAAACGGTAAACAATTTAAACTCCTTCTGGGGGGGAGGCTCAGAGTGTTTGTTAACTCAGCCAGCTGTCACGAGGAAGGATTGTGGAAGAAGAAACAGGAGAACTTGAAACTATTGGCTCCAAGTGATGGAAGCATGTGCCATGGGGGATACATATATCACTGTATACACTGAAAAAAACCTACATTTAAAGTGAAGATATGGCTATGAATGGTGAAGTCCTCAATGGCGGCCGGCACGGCTTGCGGGGAAGATGCGGGGAGGGGGGGAGTAGGGGGGGGCGCACGGGTCACAATAATAATTAAAAAAAAAAGACCTTGCCTTCCCGCCGGGTCCCCTGTCTCTGCTCCTGCTCTTGTTTGCCAGGAACAGGAAGCACCCAGCACACAGGCTCCCCTGACTAATCTAAATGCTGCAATGCAGCGTTGTGATTGGTCTGAGTGCCATGGCATGGCTCTCAGCCAGGGGCTGCAAGGGTGGGCATGTTTTCCACGCAGTCTATAATGAAGCCTGCATGGAGAACACTGAAAGTATCATGACTCTTTTGGGGGGGCCCTGGAGGGCCGACCAAAGAGTCATTGCGCACTTAGGAGGGTTGTAGCCTCCTCCCCTGCACTTTAACCCCGCTACCTCTACTCATGCAAGCTGCCGAAGCAGGAGGACAAAATGAAATGATAATAACATTACGTTATTATCATTGTATTTTTTCCTTTCTTTTCCTGTTTGACGGCAGTGGGGCGACGCTCCTCCACCTTAGAGGAGGACCGCAACTGCAAGATCTTAACATATGTTACTGTTAGGGTTTTGACTCAAAACTGGAAAACCATTGGAATACACTAGTTATGGTTAATTCCATGCACCATAACTCTGACAATGGCCAGTGAGGAAATAATGTGTATTTTACGTTGTGCCCCAATCTGTCTCGTGTTTGCATACTTTAAGTTGATACTGCATGTAGAGACACTCCCAAACGGCAAGTGTAGCCCCTGATTTCTGTACCAGGCCTGTGAACTGCAGCAGGGGACCAACCATTGGTCCTAACGCTTCACATTTTGCAAACCCTGCAAAGAATCTGCAAGCTACAGCTGGGGACCTAATATGGGTTCATGCGTTTCATGGTCTGTGGACTCTACCGGGAGTTTGCTGACTACATGAGACAAACTATTAAAAAATATATAATAACAATGGGTGGCCATTTACCCCTAGTCTTGGGGGATAAGTGTTTTCCTACAAATGTGGCCTTTGATTGATGGCACAGGATGTAGTAGCTGTGTATCATGTACTTTAATCACGACAACAACAGAAATGCATCTTTTGCTGCCAACTAATCCAGTCTGAAAAATTGATTCTGAGTTACTGTCTCAAAATGGATGACTGGAGAAAATGCTCCCATGTAGGGTGCTATTCTTTTAAAAATTCGGTCCACAAACAGTTCTTGAACACTGGTTCGTGAAGCGTTTGCAAATTAACTGTCCAGCAATGTCTCCATTTAAACCTTTGAACCCCAAAGAACACATTTCCAACCCACATTTTTCAAAAGCTACTTTACATCAAACCAATAAAGGGCATTTCTCTGATGAAAGTTCGAGTTACATTTCATGTTTGGTGTAATTCCACTCAGTGTTTATTTCTGCAACAGAAAGCAAAGCTTCCTATAGGAGTTGAAGTAAGAAGCCACTTATTTAAGCTTACCATTCTTTCCCATCTGGACTGATCTGCAAGAAACTTGACATACAGTACATACATCAGATTTTCTTTTTCCTGAATATTGGACCTGGCCCTTTTTGCAGGGTTAGCCCCTAACTTTTTGCTTTCTTCTTCTTATTTTTTCTTACCTGTTGTTGATTTTAGGACTTTGAGCACTTTACCACTGCTAACAAGTGCTGAAGTGCATATGCTCTCTCTCTAAATTGTATTGATGATTTATCCATGATTGGCATAATTGATTTACTAAAAAGTCCCTGGTAAAGTGCACCAGGTGTGCCCAGGGCCTGTAAATCAAATGTTACTAGTGAGCCTGGTGAAATACTGGTAATTTATTTTTTTACTATTGCAGGGACTATCTCTCCCATTGGATAACATGGGGACTGCCTTGAAATACATTTTAAATATTATTTCCCATTGGAAGCTGATAGGGATTTTGGAGTTTGTGGTCTCTGAACTCACAATTTGAAAGTACGTCTATCGGTGAAGTTGGTTTTTTAAATTGCGTGTTTGAAAATGCCACTTTTAGAAAGTGGCCATTTTCTTTCCTAACCATTCTGTGCCTCTTCCTGTCTGTAGAATCTGTGTTAGGATGACAGTGGACCTTTACCTCTAGACAGTCACACAAAGGGAGCTGAGGTGAGCCTCCCATATCCTGATGGGCCATCACCAGGCTGATGGGCCTTCCTGAGCTAAAGTGGTGGGAGGAGTTGTCACTGACACCTTAATAGGGCTATGCCTGCCCTCACACAAAGCTGTCTCCACAGCCCTGTAGTGTGCCTGGAGCCCTAGAAAGGCAGGGTCTAGTTCACTACATAGACTTTTCTTTGACGTTTGCATACTTCAATGGCAGAAAAGTGTAGAAGTATTGGACCTCTGGCATTCTCAAATCAGAACACTTCCGGACTGAGGACATTCTGCTAGGAAGAAGAGCTGTATGCTGTAGGAGGGACTGCTACTCTGCCTGCTGCTGTTTTGTTCTGGCCTGCTTCTTGCTGCTTCAGTCCAAGGAGTGAAAGAACTGGACTTTGCTCTTGTATCCTGCTTCCAAGGCCCATCAGAGACTTCACCTACCAGTGCCTGGGCTTTCTGCTTTGAGTCCTAACTCGTCAAGTGGTGCCAAATCCAGTTTCTGGGCCTTTGGATGTAGAATATGGTGAACTGAAGGAGAAAATGCATACACCCAATCCCAGCGTCAGTTTTTATCTAAGCTTCACCTCAAACTTCAACGTATTACCACTGCCAGCACCAGAGTGTGATTCCCATCTGGCACATCAACCGTGGCTTTCACCGCAGGCCCCAGCTTTCCAATGCAGCATGTCAGGAGAACCATCACAGTGTGAGTTTCAAGCACTGCATCACAGAAGTCTGTGACATGTTGCTTCAGCTCCAATGAAGCACCTGCTTCATCGCTGTGTAATCAACACAGTGCATCTTGATTTTCGATGCATTGTCCCAGGGTGCAAATTTCTTCATCGGTGCAAGGAACCAAGGCATTACATTACCTCCTCGTTAGTCTTCCTCGCCACATGACTAACAAAGTGAGCTTCAGCTCCACACCAGAACCCTCCAAAGCATAAAAAAAAGTCAGCCTCCCTTGCCACCCATCCCTTCCCAATATGGCCGACCCAGGACACCCATGACCTCTATAAGAGGCGGGCCGGCCCAACCCATCAGCCTGTTTTTTTAGTTCTGCGCTGCAGATTCTCCAGAGCGTCTGATCAGGTAAGTGTGGCTGAGGTACTGTTCCAGCGGGTCCCGGTGCCCTGGGGGGAGGCCCTGCTCCAGCGGGCTCGCTTTCTGGTTCCCCTTCCTTCCAGCCCTCACACTGGCCCTTTGGGTTCACCGCTCTGCTCTAGCGGGCGTCTGGTGCTTGCGGGCTCTTGGGGTATTTTTCCTGCGCCCTCTCCATCCCTTGCTTTCTGCCCTGCTTTAGCGGGCTTCGTTTCTGGGCCCTGCTGTCTTGTGGCACTCTGGCCTCCTGGTTAGGGTCTTGGACTCTTACTTTGCAGGTTCGGCCCTGATTCGCTAGCAGTCTACTGTGTGGGCAGTGATGTTCCCTTCGGCACGGTTGGGACATATTTCTATTAGTGTCACTGGGGCTCTGGCGGGGCCTCCCTGCATCTCATGCCTCTCGGGGCTTCCTGGTCTTCTTCGACCACGCTGTGCTTCTGCTGCCGCCTTGGCCGGCCGGCCTCAGGGTTTCTTTCCCCGGCGTGCTCTACCCCGGCCCGTCTCTGTTGGTGTGGCGGGAGGGGTTGCTGTCTGCTGTCGGGCGGCGATGCCCTGCGCTTCCCTCGCTTTCCCTGTGGTTCCCTATATTTGTAGATGACGGGGCTGTGGGCGGCGGCGCGTCCGCGCCCCCGTTTCCCTGTCTCCCCCGCTTACCTTCGAGTGCAGGGGCTGGTGCATTCCTCGGCGCCGGGGTCTACTCGGGAGTTTCGCGGGGTTCTGCGACTCCGTGACTCCGTTGGATGGGACTTCTCCTCCTGGTTCCCGGCAGGCGTTCTCTGGTCCGCCTCTGAGGGGCGGGGCCTGGCTCCCCCGGCTTCGGTCTCTGTGCGCGCTCGGGGCTGTTTTCTTCAGGTGCGGAGGGTCCGGCTGCCGGGCTGCCTCCTTTGCGCTGCGGTGGTGGTGTGCGTGGGCCTCACGGTTCCGTTGTTGTTCGGGTCGTGGTGGTCCTGAGTTGGTCGGCGGGGACGCTTCCTCGGGTAAGTGTTCTGTGTTGGGGGCCATTCTTGTTTTGGGATTGCTCTGCTGTTCTATGCAGGTATTTTACGTGTAGCGCTGCTAACACCTTCACTGCATGTATGCGCCACTTTTGTGACGGCTTTGGTTTCCTCCTGTCTCTCCAGGGTTTCCGGACCTGAGCCTCGCTCATTTCTTGAAAAGTGGGAGTCGCTCTGGCCTCATGGTTGCTGTGTTCGACTCCTACTATGTGGATTGGGTGTTCGGCTGTTTGCTCACTCTAAAGGGTGGCCTGTGATCCTTCGGTATGGTTGGGAAGTTTTTTTCCGGCTGCGTTGGACGTCCTTGTCGCTGTGTGCCTCGGTTCGGCTGTCGGCTCCAGCGCTTAACGTTCCGTGTCTCTGACGCTTCTCTTCTCAAATGGTTATGGTCTTAGACTCTTCTTCTGCTGTTTTGGTGTTAATTCCTGGGTTTCTCATTGGTCCTGGGTGCTCACTTACCTGTGTAGGCTTTTACCTTCCTGTTTGGTTTGGGTTGCCGTGGTTTTCTGTTGCAGCGTCTCTTTGGCCTACTGGTTGGGGTCTTTGACTCTTACTCTGTGGATGGGGTGTTCAATCCCTGGTCTTTCTTTGTCACTGTTTGCTCGGTCTACAGTGTTGGGGTTGGTGTTCCCTTCAGTTTGGCTGGGGCCTATTTCAACATCGGTGCCCGTTTCCTTCTGGGTGTCCGTGCTCGTCGGGTCCCTAGGTTTGAGGCCGTTTTATGGGCTCTACTTGTCACGGTGTTGGTCCCTTCCGGGCGGTCTGTCTCTCCGCCATGACCCAGCGGCCGTTCCGCCCTGTTGCCCCTGCTCTCGTCTGTTCTCAGGTGTTGATCGTGGTCTGGGCTGGTTTGTGCCTGGTTGGCGGCCCGCCTGGGTGTACCTGGTGCTGTGGACGTGGTGTTGGGCCTTTCGCCCAGTGGGGTGTGTTTCCCTTTCCCGGGCTTCGTTTCCGGGCTTTGGCCCGGTGGTCCTTCCTCTGTTCTCCTGTCCCCGCCTGCTCTCCGCTGTTGTCCTGGGCCGATCCTGGTTGGTGTGGCCTTCGGGGTTTTCGGGGGCTGTGGACGCCGGCGTTTCTGCTGGGGACGGTCCTCTGTGTGCTCCTGTTCTTCCTTCTCAGCCTGCTTCTCTGGTGTCTGAGTGGGTTTTTTGACTTCTGCTCCGGTTGTTGCAGTTTGGCTTGTCTTCCTTGGGCCGCGGGGGTGGTGTCCCCTCCTCCTCTTGATCCATGGCCCGGTGGGCGTCCCCTTCGCCTTCCTCCTAAGTCGGTTCTCGGCGGATGCCTGTGGTGCATGTGCACTCCTACAGCGTCCTTCCGTGGGCTCTGGTGTTGCCGGTTTGCCTGTGTGTGCGGTGTTGTATTCCCTCCATGCTCAGGTTGTGGCAGGTGTTGCCTGGTGGTATTTTTACTGTTCCTCGCTGGAGTGGCGTGGTGTGCTGTGGCGTCCGGTGGCTTTGGTCCCAGTTCTCTTGTGCTGGGCTGGATGTGTTTCCTTCTGCTTTCTGTCCGTCATACGTGCGCTCCTTGCCGCTGGTTTCCTGCATTCCTGGCTGATTGGGTCTGGTCCCGCGTGCTGTGGTTGTTCTCCTGCCTTGGGTGGCTGTCCCCCTTTGTCTAGTTTGGTGTGGCTCCCCGGCTGTTCGTGTCTGGGTTGTCTGCCCGGCTGCTGTCCTTCCATTGGCTGGACGTGGGTGTCCCTTCCGGTACGGCGTTTGACTGCTGGTCTCGGTGTCCCTGGTTCAGTTCCGGGTTCCCTTGTCCCTAGGATGGCTCCCCTTCCGCCCCGTCTGCCTTCGGTTGCCCGTTTCCTGGCTTGGTTGCCCCTGCCTCGTGGGGGCTTCTTGGGGCTCTTGCCTCGGACTTTCTTGCCTTCTTGTCCGGGCTCCCGGCTTCACGCCTGGGGTTGTTGGCCTGGCCGGGATGTTTGTCCTGTTGGTAGGGCTCGCCTGGGTGCTTCCCGATTCTGCTACTGCGGGTTGTGGTTTCTTCTCCTCCACGTTTTTTTTTGTTGCCCCTTGGGGTTTTTTTTCCTCACACTATGCTTGTGGTTGTCCGGGGCTGCTGGTTTTCCAGGTTCTCTTCCCCGGTTGGGGCCCAACGCTCCCTGTGCGGATTGGCTCCTGTTCTTCTTTGTCGCTGGTGGGGGTCCTTCTGGCTCGGGTTTTGTCCCTGGGGGTGTGTCCGTTCTCGGGCTCGTTCCTCCTGGCTCTTCTGTCTTTCTCGCCCTTGGTGGCTTGCTGCCTGTGGCCTTGTCCCTGTGTTCGCTCCAGTCCCTGTTGGCTCTCCGTTTTTCGGCTGGGTCGGTCCTGGGTGTTGGTTTGCATTGCAGTGGCCTTGTGGGCTCTTCCGCCTTTGGTCTTGGGTTTGGGTCCCTGGGTTGGTTGGTTTTGCATCCCGGGTGCTCGCCTCGACGGCTCCTTTGTTGCGTATGGACTGTTGCTGGGGCATTTTGCTGTCCTCTACGCTGGACTGTTTTGCTCGTTCGTTCTGCATTCCCCTTCCTTCCGGGTCCGTGGTGCTTTCTTGTGCATGGGTCCCCTGGTGGGTGTTTGCCTTCTTGTTTGGGGCTTGGCCTTGGTCCTCTTTGGTGGCCTTGATGACGGGGGCGCTTTGCTGTGGTTTCCTGTGGTCCCCGGGGTCTGTTTTGCCTTGCTCCTGCCTGGGCTCTCTCGTTGCTGTCATGCTCCCGTCCGGGGATCCTTTGGGCGGCTGTGGTCCGTGTCCCTCCTGCCTCTCCTTGCTGGTGGGGCTTGGGTGCCCTTCGTTTTGTTGTTCGGGTGGGGTGCTGGTTTCCTTTTCTGTGCCTCCCTCCGTTCTTGCGGCTCCTGCCGGTCTGGGTTCCTTCTGGTTCCTTTTGCTTCTGGTTGCCGCCGGATCTGGTGGCTTTTGTTTTCTTCTCCCCTCTGGTCCTTGGTTTGGGGGTGGTTCGTCTCTATCGCTGTTGGTGGTCTGCCGTGCGTGTGGCTGGCCTTCGGTCGGCCTGGGTTTCTTGCTGCTGTGGCCTTTTTTGTTGGGTCTCTGCGGTGTGGTTGCCCTCTGTTTCTACGGTCTCGGTGGGGCTCCGGTGGCTCCTGGGCTGTTTGGGTCCCCTCTCGCTTTGGGCTGTCCATTGGGCGGTCTTGGCGTTTTGGACCGGCTTGCTGCTTTCTGTTTGAGGGCCTGTTTCCGGTTGCCTTTTGGATCCGTGTGGCTGGTGCCATGCTTTCTCTGTCCTCCTTCGGCCTTGGTTGGGCGGATTTTCTGGCGGCACTTCTTGTCTGGGGGGGTCCGGGGTTTTCGGCCCTTCCAGGGTTTTTCTGTCCCGGGCTGGTTCTTCCTGCCCGTGGTTGCCTCTCTCTTGGGTGTTTTTTTTTCCACTTGTTTGGTCTGTTGGGTTCGCCCTCTCTCGTGGGTTTCCCTTCTGGTCCATTGGTTTCTTGTGAGTTTCCATGAAGCCGCTTGGCTTTGGTATGTGCTCACTTTGTTAGTCATGTGGCGAGGAAGACTAACGAGGAGGTAATGCCCCGATTACTTACCGGTAATCTTCATTACTCCGAGTGTAGTCTTCCTCGCCACATGAGTTCCCATCCCTCCCTCCCTGTCTGGCTATCGGCTTCATGTTTATGCTTGGTAGTTTCAGGCTGATGGGTTGGGCCGGCCCGCCTCTTATAGAGGTCATGGGTATCCTGGGTCGGCCATATTGGGAAGGGATGGGAGGCATGGGAGGCTGACTTTTTTTTATGCTTTGGAGGGTTCTGGTGTGGAGCTGAAGCTCACTTTGTTAGTCATGTGGCGAGGAAGACTACACTCGGAGTAATGAAGATTACCGGTAAGTAATCGGGGCATTACCTCCCCTTCCAGCAAGAAACTGACACATCACCCCCGACAGTAAGGAACCGATGCATCACCATCCCTGCCTAATAGTGAGGAACCGGTGCTTCACCTCCCTTGGAAGCAAGGAACCAACGCTTCACCTGCCCTGGGAGTAAGGAACTGATACATCGCTCTGCTTTCCTGGTGCTTCACCTCTCCTGTGCCCCACACTGTCTTTGATTTTGACATATCTAAGGGACTTTGTTCTAAAAGTAACACAGCCTTTGAGTTCTATGGACTGAAATTATTTAACCTTTGAAAAGTGATATCTTTACTTGTGTATTTTGAATTTTTGTTGTTTTGGTCGTTTGGGTCAAATAAATATTGGCTATTTTTCTAAACTGATGTAGTGTTTTCACTGTGTCACTGTTTGTGTATGTACAGGTGCTTTGTACATTGCCTCTGAGATAAGCCTGACTGCTTGTGCCAAGCTACCAAGGGGGTGAGCAGGGGTTATTTTAGCTGTTTAACTCCCTTATCCTGACTAGAGTGAGGGTCCCTACTTGGACAGGGTGCAAAGTGCCAACTAGAGACCTCATTTCTAACATGAACATTTGAAGTAGATTTGTGAAATTATGCCAAAGTTATATGCAAAACAAAAATTGGCTTTTGAATTGAATTACAGAGCGGATATTGACAACTGTAAGTCCAAATCACACACCCACTCACACACACACACACACGTACATATATATATATGCAATAAATATATATGCCTGTATATATTTAAACATATATATGTATAGATGTATACATATACATGTATACATATGTATATATATATATATATATATATATACACAGTGTGTGTGTGTCTGTATTCATCTATATATTTGTCAATCTCTATTTCTGTCTCTATCTCTAGGACTATTGTTATTGCCTATCTCTGTTTCTCTCTCTATCTCCATCTCTATTTTTATCTCGACCTAAATCTACCTCTGGCTCTATCTATACCTATATATCAATCCACATACTGTTGTCACAACTATGGATAGCTATGCAAAGTGGCAGCTATTCACAGTATTTGAAAATAGAGGATGAGCAACACAACAAGGCAACTTGGTTGCGGTCCACCCCACACACTGCTGTGAGTTGCACTAGCACTACCCCATAAGAAGGCACCCCAGCCTGCAATAAAAAGTTCCCTGCTGGCTGCCTCACTCTCTTGCCGAGCTTCCCAGGGTTACATTGCACCCTGACTGCTCAAAACCCTGTCATGCCCGCCATCACACCCACCTGCCTCTACTACTCATCCTGGCCCTCCTATCATAAACTTGTCTTATGAACGTGCAAATTCTTGCCTCCTGGCCCCCATATCCTCCTCCAGCAGTGTTACCAAGACTTTAGGGCTTACCCGAAATGTTGATACTCTCGGATTGGTAATGTCAAATAATGACATCTACTGATCTCGTCTTTAATAATGTTCAGAGTATATACTGCGGTCTCCAGAAACCATTTCTTTAGGTAACTCTTCAGGTATCTCCATTCTTCCTTTTCCTTGGCTTCCTGACATCTAGTACCCTGGCACTGGTGCTTTAGTATGGTCCTTAATATTTCTCACACGGTGTTAACTATAGATTGTCTCCTATCAATTCCCCCAGGGAAACTCTTGTTTCTGGTTGTATTACAATCTTCTCTAGCTCTATTACTATTTCTAGCAATTTGGCAAACTTTGATTGCAGTGAATCAATATTAAGATAATGTTAGAACTGGGGGTCTCTAGTGGGCAATGGTATACATCTTAGTCCAAATAGGGACCCTTGCTTCAAGTCAGGGGAAGGGGGGTACCCTACTAAAATAACCCCTGCTCACCATCTTGGTAGCTTGGCACGAGCAGACAGGCTTATTTCAGAGGCATCGTGTTAAGCATTTGTGAACACAGACAGTAATACAGTGACAACACTACAGATGGACACCACACAGGTTGTGTTATAAAAATAAGTATTTTTTATATAGACTTAACACAAGACTCAAACGACAAAAATCGTCAATACCGTACTCAAGATATGCTTAAAAATAGGTTATTCACTTAAAATCAGTCTCTAGCAACAAATAACTCCAACGTGAGTTATCACGACGTTGTGACAGGAGAAATCCCAAAGAACGGCGGCGACCACGAGGTGCGCGGCGTCGGGCCTGGAGTCAAACAGACCTCCAAAGAACAGTTCCTTGGTAAAGCGATGAAAAGCAAAGACAGCTCACGGTGTCTGGGAGGTGCGGCTTCGTTGGCACTGCACGACGTCAGTTCCTTACGACCCCAGGGGAGGTGTACACTCGGTTCCTTACTGCATCGGGGAGGTGACGTCACGATTGCGCCGAAGCCACGGTTCCTTACGATGTCGTGCTGTTGATGGATTCTTGGTCACCTACGTCGCGGATCGGCTCCGCGATGTCGATATCAGCTTTGGAGTCAATGCGGCACAGCAGCCGGCATCAAGACCGCGGCACAAGTCAGAGCAGCGCTCACGGCGTTGGGCAGGTTACGGCGTCGCTCGCTGGCGTCGATGTGGCACGGCGGCCGGTGTCGGGTCTACGGTGCAAGTCAGAGCAGCGCTCACGGCTTCGGTGCAGAAGACGGCGTCGCTCGCCGGCATGGGTGTTGCAATTTTCCTTCGGCAGCAGCTAAAACCACAGTTCTAGGTGCAGGTAAGCAGAAGGGGTGAAGTCTTGTAACCCTGAGACTTCAGGCAGGAGGCAAGCTCAAGTTCAAGCCCTTGGAGATTTTCTTCAAGATGATGAAAGCACACTTCCTTTTCTCCTTTCTGTGTCAATGAAGCAACCACTGCAGGCCAAACCCAACAACACCCAGCTTAGGGGCAGTCTCCTCCTTCAGTTTCCCGGTTCTTCTTCCTCAGAAAAGTCTCGTCTTGATTCCCAGAAGTGATCTCTGAAGTCTTTCCTATCCTTGAGACTTCCAACAGGAGGCAAGCTTTACTTCAAGCCCTTGGAGAAAACAGTAACAGCAGGATGATGAAAGCACACTCAGTCCTTCCCCTACCAAAGACACAAGCAACCACTACAGGCCAACCCAAACAGCATGCAGCACAGGGGCAGTCCTCCTACTCCAGCTTTCCCGGTCCTTCTTCCTGGCAGGTTCCTTAGTTCAGCAATGATCTGAAATTCTGGGGTGCGGGCCCCAATATTTATACTCCTATTCTCTTTGTTCTCTGAAGACAGAGTGTCCTGTACTTAGTCCAAACCAGTTCTGGGTGCATTCTGCCAGTTCACCACTTCCTCCTTTGTCAGTGTAGGCCAGGGTCATCAGACACACCACAGGAGGTGGAGCCAGCATTGTGGAAGGCAGGCACAGCCCTATTCAGGCCCAGGTGCTACTCCTCCCACCACTCCCAATGCAGATAGGTCTATTCAGCCTAGCGCTGATTCACCCTGTCTCCTGGAGTCACCCAACCCCTGTCACTCACAAACCCAGACGCACAATACACAAGCTAGCAGAAGCAGGCTGGATGGTTAGGCAAGATTATACCTACTTTCTAAAAGTGGTATTTTCCAACACAGAATGTTAAAACCATCTTCACTAAAGGATGTATTTTATCATTCTGAGTTCAGGCATACTAAATTTGTTTCTCTACCATGTTCCCTTGGTCAGTTAGTATTGTAAGATGTTATAATCAAACTGCCCATTCTGGTCTATGGAAGCAGGTAGCCCTGCAATAGTAAAAAACGAAAATGGCTGTAATTCACTATCAGGAGATACCACACACATCAGGGCATGTCCTACCTCTTACCTACAATTCACCCTGCCTGCAAGCCTACTTTAGGGGTGACTAACATGCAGAAAGGGAAGGTTTGGGGACTGGTAAGTGGGTGAACTTACCATGTCGACATGGCAGTGCCAGACTGCACACAGGCTCTGCCATGGCAGGCCTGAGACACACTTTCCGTGGTGCTCCGGTGGGTGGCACAACCAGTGCCGCAAGCCCACCAGCAGCATTTGCTTTACAGGCCCTGGGCACACGCGGTGCACTGTACTAGGGTCTGACAGAAAATTGAATAAGTTAATCATGGAGTAACTAATCCATAACAATACTTTACAATAGAGAGCATATGCACTTTAGCACTGATCAGCAGTGGTAAAGTGCCTAGAGTCATGAAACCAACAAAAACAGGTCAGAGAAAATACAGGAAGAAGGCAAAAAGTTCAGGGATCACCCTGCAAAAAGGGCCAAGTCCAACAGATAGTATTACGATCCGTTTTCATTTACTTCGCCATCAGGCTGTGTTCCATGGTGAATGGTACTGCAAGAGCCATGTGTGGGTTCACTCTGCATTTCTCGTTCTAGCATGCTGCTTGGGAAGAGAATCTGTGATACAAAAAAGTTCATCTTTCTTTTCTCTTTCTGGGTCTTTTTGTTTAAGTTAGGCTTTAGCAGTGTATCTTTGAGGGCGCATAGTTTATTCATTCCAAAATGGCTGCTTTTCTCATTTGTAGTAGTCCCTTTTCTCTTTTCCCTAGGGCGCTGGATTGTGAGACTGGATGCCTTACTCCTCAGCGTCACATTTCTCCTCTCTTCTCTGCTTTGAGTCAAGCCTGAGATCTTGCAACTGTTTTCCTATATGCATTTATTAGAAAGCTTATCACAAAAACATGTTTGTTGGGTTATAATCACACATTTATTATGACCAGGGGCGGCTCCTCCATTTGAGTGGAGCGTCACCCCAAAAGCCCAAGAGCTGAAAAATAAAGTGGTAATAAAGTTTATATATTACCATTTTATTTTTCAGCAATTTGTCCTGAACTAAGTGTCAAGACAGGGGTGGGGGGTCAGTGTAGCTGAGTGGCAGCAGCAGGGAGCTGTGTGCTTTAAAATGTGCATGCCTATTTGGTCAGCTGTCTTGGGACGTCCTGCCAGACATGCGCATTTTAAAGTTCTCTAACCAAGCTGTCTTAGACAGCTGGGTTAGAGAAAGTGCAGACCACCAGTGCTCTTAAGAGCTCTGTGAAAGCAGCACCGGGATTGGGTAGTGCAGTATCCTGCATATGCCTTCAGGAGATTCCTGGAAGTCACCCAAGGGAGGAGGATGTGGCGCTGCAAGTAAGGAAGGGTAGTTTAATTTCTTTATCATTTTTTGTTGTTGTTGTGCCCCCTCACACTCTGTACATGCCAGCCACCACTGATTATGACATTGACAAATGCAGCATTGTTATCAGAATACAGTCGATTATTGCATATATCAAAGGGACTGCTTTCCTTTCAATGTGCTGATTAAACTCCCTCTTCTTCTGGTTAGATACCTGTGTTTATAACTAACCTATATGCTAACCCAATATGTGTAATATGGTAATTATAACCATTGCAGTGAGCGGAGAGAGTTGCCATGACGCAATCAAGGCTCCGCCTGTTCTGAGACATGGCCCCTCCTCACCGTAAAGAATGGAAATAAATACCAATTTGGTGCGCAGAACATCTGCTTACATATCACAGATGCTGCAAACAAATTTTGATTCATATAACCTACCAGGATTTCAGAATTTATAGCTTTAAAAATCCACCCCTCTGCAAAAAAAAAATGACAAGCAGCCGCCATTTAAAGAGGTTTGTAACATACAATCTGTATATGTAAATACACGTGACATCTTGATGTTTCAATACCAGATGATAGGATGCAAGGAGCAGAATATATGCACGGTAACTGCCCTTAGCAGAGGGGACAGATCAGAATTTAGCACATGTGGCTGACTGCTGGCGTAGCCTTGCTCAATCAGTGCCCTTGGATGCAATTCACAAGGTAATCAGCTTCACCTCAGGATGCCCAACCAAGGCATGAAAAGGGCAGGCTCCGGTTCACCTATCAGAACACGAGCTCTCGCGGCCTATTGATAAAAAACATCCAGATGAAACAGAAGAAAAAAAATCAACAGAACACCTTATTTTCCCTTTTGGACATCAATGAAAACATGTTTTGTCTGAGCGTCAGTTTAAAATTCCTTTACTCCTTCTTTCAACATTCTGCAATAAATGACTTCTCTAACGCGGATCCTGCTGGTGAAACTGCGCCTCATTTTCTTCAGGTTTCTCCACTGTTGCTTTTAACAGGTAAATCAATCTTGCTAACAGTAGGACAGTTTTCCATCCTTTTACAGAATCTGGCCGAAAATCTGCTGCTGGCCTCAAGTCAACGTTTCTGACCTTAAAATCCGAACGCTTTCCATTCATCTAGGAAAACCTTTCTCTGTGCCTCTGAAACTAGAGGCAATAAAACATTTTGATTTGAATCCTTCATCTATGCAGTCTATTTATTTTCTCAGGCAGGAGTCCCCAGACTGCCAATGTGATCATACCTTCAGGACCTTGTGTTAATTGGTCACTCCATGAAATGGGAGCCGGAGCCAAAAGGTGAGGGCGTCTGACGTGAAGGAAAAGTATAATTACCTATGAGTGATGATTGGTTATTGTGTCACCAATAAAGTAGCCTCGAGGGGTCCTGTACCAGGGCAAACTGACAGACTAGGGAAAAACTGGAGGCATACTCTGCAGGATTGCTCAGTGACTTGAACGTTTGGCTGCTTTATGGGTAGCGCTCCCGCTTTTATGGTATTTATATCTTTGACATTTCCGTCTGTATTTATCCATATTAATTTTTGGCTAATTTTTTTGTATTTATCCATTTTTGGGGGTGATTTTGTGAAAAGTTTGAGGCTAAAACTGGTATATTTCCACATGTATTTAACCAATAAATATGCACTCATGCTTGGATACCTGCCAGATTTCAGTTAACACCCGCCGACGATAAATCATAGCACTTATAAGAAAATAGGCACTTTTTAGTATCAACCTTGTGCATATCTAATGTTGATTAAATGTCCTTTCTTTTTTAAACCCCTTATCTATCAGTCCACCCAACTGTTGGCCTAGCAGTCATGGAAGAGAGTATTTCGAATCACTCAAAAAACAACCCAATTTTCATTTTTATCCACATTTAAAAATAAATACAGACATAAAAGCAAATGGTTTTCTTTCTGTATGTATCTTTAAAAATCAGTAAAAGCAGAAAACAGGGTGCCCTGTTTTATGAGCAGGGATCTCGCTGCTGCAAGTTCATACACCGCCAAGGCTCACTCAGCTTGCAACCCTTCTGGAGCTTGGTAAGATGCGTCTGATTAAACAGTGGCAACTCTTATCTACAGTGCTTAGAACTGGCAAAAGCGAGCCATAAAGCTCTATATAAAACAAACAGTCAAATTTGAACATAGGTCCTAATTATTAGTTTGGCAGATAGGGTTACTACGTCACAAATGTGCCGGATATCCTGTCCGCCGTATTACAAATTCATTATATCCTACGGAACTTGTAGTACGGCGGACGGGATATCCGTCACGATTGTAACGGAGTATTCTATCCACCAAATACATAATCTGGCCCATAACTTGTAATGGGGATCTAATGAAAGACAATACCTAATTTGAAAGTGCATCTGGTTCCAGGCCACTATGGGCTCAGAAACTGTGATAGGGGTTGGCATATGGACCCATTATGGACACCAAATATACCTGCTGTAAGTTTTTCTATCCTTATAGGTTTTAGGCCGGTGTTTTGTGAAAGGCCAGCATAGCACATTGCAGTAGCTTAAGGCACATCTTTATGTATGCATATGTACCTTGGGCTTATGAGACAATTTCTTTTTTTTTAATTATTATAAATTTTGTATTGGAATAGTTCAACAAACAAAGAGCGCCATACGGCCCAATGTCATAATTACTAAAACATTTAATTTGATGATATAACACCAGGAAGAAACTTCAATTTACAAGATGGGTATACATAATCCACACAAAAATACAAACATTAAATATTGTGTTACACACTCCCCACATTTCTTATTTGGACTTGGCTAACATACTTTTATCCCAAAACCTTTCAGAGTCTAAAAAATTTAGCATAAGAGCCCACTCTTAAAGCATAACTCCGTTCCAGTTCTTTGGTTCTACATAATTTTGACCTCCATTGCTGGTATGTCGGAATAACTTCGGAGTGCTCATTTTGAAGAATAATTAATCTAGCAATTAAGACAATGATATATACTATTTTTCTTTGCGAGAGGTTCATATTGATATCAGACAATTTCGATGAGATAAACAACATGGTCAGTTTCTTTCGGTTAAATACTCATGCAATTATCACATCACAAAGGGTAAAGGGAGAGGAAGCAAGAAACCCTAAGAGAGGTTCTCTCACTAACTTGTTTCTTGAGCACAAGCTGGTGGCAAAAACTGAGCATTACATTGACTATATCCAATGCCCCCGCGATAGAACGCTCTACATGAAGTTTAGGTTTGGGTCCCTCCCTCCTAATTCTTGGGTTGCAGGGTGGAATTGTCAGTCCCCAACAACTGCTGACTGCCCTGGGTGCCCTGCCCCTAGTGAATCCATTCCCCATTTCCTCTTTGCATGCCCAATGTACAGGGCGACCAGGAGGAAGTGGCTCAGACCCATTTGCAGGAATCTGGTGTTTGAGAATTATAGGGTGGCACTCCGCTTCCTCTCAACTGATGCCTCGTCCCTGGTGGTGGTTTGCAGGGTAGCCAAATTTTTGGTGTGCGCCTGGTTGATCTGCTCACAACTGTTAAAATCTCATAAGAGCCCGGTCATTGGTGACACATGAGCTCTGGTCCCTGTTATATCTCGAACTGTTTCTATGTTTTATCATCTGCCTATAATCACTCTTTAATAATCTTTTAATATTTGTTGTATACAAATGGATTTTAGGATGCTCGTAAATGTACATACTTTTATGATATCTTTTTTATATCGAATAAAGTTATACAACAACATCACAAACCATTATATTAGCTAGTCGTAATTTACACATTTAAATCCCGTAGTCAGTAGTGGGTAAAAAAAATTCTGTTTGTTGTAGCTAAACATAAAAAACCTTTTACTGCAGAAAGCATCATATGGGAATGTAGCATGAGACAAACCATATCTAAGCAAATCCCTTAGATTGCAATAAAGGTTTAAAATAATGGAAAGAACAAAGTAAAGTACTTTGTTGTACAAAGTGAGCCACTCTCAGAATGTGTGCCATCCTTGGTTTCTATGCGTGAAGCACAAGCAGGCCAGGAAACTGGCATCCTGAGGCTCTCATCATGAGTGGCACAGTAAATGGGCTGGATTTACCCTTACCAAGGGTACAGTAACTCCAGGGTTGGGGAAAATCCATCCCCTTACCTATTGGTTCTAGAGGGTCATTTTGTAAATTAGGAATTATCATGAATCACTAATTTCTGGTCTGAATCCCTTTGTAATTCCTCCTCGAAATTAAAAGGCAACTCGTAATGATGTCCAAATTGGGTTAACGAAAAGCTTGCTTAGACATGTTTGATCTGCAAAGCTTATGGCTCCATGCCCAAATTCACTTTGATAGAGACATAGCTCTAGATTAATGATAGATAAAGGCACAGAAATTCACTACATAAAAATCTCTTTTCCTCTAATTGAATTTCTCCTTGCTTAATAGATCTGCAGATTCTGGTCCCATAAAGTGTCATTACTGATTAATTTGACTCAAAGTTAAGCATATAATCTACTAGTTGACCCATTTGTTACTTAGGACTGTTGTAATTGATAGTCAAAACAAGCTCGCACAGTAGGCAAGACTTTAACCTGTTCCTCAATTTACAAACCCAGGTAGATGTCTTTTCAGTGTGTTTTTGCCCTGGTCACAACCAGCACTTTGCATTTTATATATATTTGTACACAGTCCACTGAATCCATAGTGGCACTATATGCATTGTTCAGTCTCCAGAGGCCCCTTGGGGGTGCAAGAGCATTACCACACTATCTTTGTATGGGGGACAAAGCAGCTACCAGTTGTGGGGGAGACATAGGCAGTTTGTAAAAACTAGCTTTATAAATAAATTGTACACAGATTAAATAAGGAAAGGGCAATAACACATCCTTGATGTCCCCCCTCTGCTATTGTAATCCTCTCTCTTTCTGCATTCTCTTGCAAAAGCTTCTCATGCCTGCCTCTCAAGCCATTGGTGCCCACCCTTATGCTCCAGAATGAACAAAATTCCCTTTACTAATGTTTCAAAATGTACATTTAAAGTGAATTACCTTCAAGAAGAACTTTTTCTTTTTCTCGAACACATTTAAATATAAGCCGCTTCATCTTGAGATTGCCCCACCACACTAAACCTCTGGGGAAACACTTGTCACATATCCGCTATGATTTCTGTCTCTCCTGCCCACATTTGAAGGCAAACAAAGAATTGCCTAGCCTGCCATTTTCACAGTGGTACTTAAAAGTCATACACAAGTAGTATTAGTTCTATTACTAGGTATTGTTACAGACTGACTCTATTTCAGTGAGATATTTCCTAATTTCATATAGCTGTTAATCTAATTCATCATAAATGGACCTCACAAATGCAGAATAACTGGCATTATATTCAGAGGAACTCCATACATCCTTTGGCACTTGTTGGGAGGATTAGAACAGCTCTTTCAGTGCGAATTGTGGGAATTGTGGTGAGGCATTGAAGAGAATTCTCAGCCACTCTGGTGCCTCACAGAGCTGAAAATTGAAGACCCAGGCTACAGGTACAGTACTCTGATGCCTTTTCGGTGAAACGTTCTTTAGGATGAAGCCGTAATTACGCTGTACCTTCACAGTGCCGGCAATATAACAAACACGTCTTTAGCATGCATTTCTTCGGAAAGTAAGTTGTAACAACAACTTGCTTTAGGGGGGCACATTGGTGGATTTAAAGGTCAACACCTTCCCTACTGTTGCTCAGACTGGAGTTGGAATAGAAAATTAAACTATTCTAAAATCCAGCGCCCCCATAAGGCAAGTCATTAAAACGACTTGTGTGCTGGACGAATTCATGCTAAAGACGCGTTCATTCTAATGACGACGTTCCGAAGGCATGCATTCTAAACACATGTGGATTACTGTCATACATTTGCCTTTTGGCTAGGTTCGCTCGATAGAAATACAACATACAAACATGTAGAACATTAGTATCCATACTTCATTTCCACATATTGTTTGCTGCAAGATTTACCAATTTCAAAAATGTTAAGTATCTGGTAATTATATGGCGCACAAAACACTGACTCCTACCTAGTTTAAGCTCAAAATCACCCTTTTATAATTAATATTGGCAGCTGCTACATGAGTATTATCAAACTTTGTCTGTGTTATTGCCTTCTGAATGTATTTGATAGCTTTCCACCGGACAGAAAAATTTAAATGTACATATTCACCTTGAATTTTTAGGATTCTTGAGCACACGTGCAGCCCATCCACTGTGTAATTGTCATTTATTCAAAGGCTCTTCATATTGCAATCAGTAGCATATTTACTAATAAACATTTTAGAGCGTTAGCTAATTTAGCCTTCAGTATATAAGTGGTAATCTCATAAGGATCAGCCAGCTGCCATTTCAGGCTTCCAGTCTTTGAAGTGAGCTCATCCTGGATTTATAGCTCTCATCAAACTTGCAAGAGAAGGTTGTAATCATGCGTTAGTGGTGGCTCGCAGAACTCTTTTGAATATCAAAGCATCCGACATGGGCAAATTAAGGAAAAAGGGCCAGGATTTAATATATGAGATCTCTAGACATGTTACATGCATAAATCACACACGTGGAATGGTGCCCCTGGAATTTCCCTTCTAAAATTCTCTTCCCATACATGGTCATTAGCCAAAGTCACTCTCTACCAGCATTAGGGTCTAGATTTACTAACATTTTGTGCCAGGCTCGCATCACAAAAGTGGCACAAATCCAGTGCAAAGTGTTTTGGTGCAATTTACTTTCCAATGCAAACCATGATTTGTGTTGGAAAGTTGCCTAAATTAAGGCAAGGTGGAACTATGCACTATTTTGCACTCTTTTGCATCAAAGGGGAATACCATTGGTGGTACATGGGCATTCCCATGCAACCAGCCATGGGTTTTGATGCAAATCCCTATCTACTAACATTGCATCAAGGCAGGCTTAACAGTGGAGCAAGTTTTAAAACTTTCCTCATTTTTTCCGTTTTGCCTATATGCTGCACTGCACAACACGCATGCAAAGTGGGAAAAGTATTAAAGCACATTTCTTGCAATGGAAGGGTCCCCTTCTAGTACAAATCTTATGTTTGGGGAGGTGTTGCTTGCTGTGGACAATGACAGGCAGCTCCCTAGTGTTTCTCCAGCCGACCGTGAAGTTTGATGGGCTTTTTAGAGACACCCAGAAGCTGAAAAGAAAAACACAGCATGAGCAGATACCTGAAATCCTCATGCACCGGCCGCCGTAACCGAAAGTCCAACACCACGACATTAAATAGCTGAAGCAAGGGCCACATGGAGAAGTGGATGCAGAGGATTCTTACCACAAAGTTTTCGTTAGCAGTGAATGCCAGGATAATAATGTGATTTCCGCAGCAAACTGGGGACATGACAACCTGGCATCGGAGGGAGAGTGGCATGTGGAGAGACCTGATAGCGTAAGAGGGGTCAAGTAGACACATTCTAGTTGGAAGGCAAGTTGGGTCTGACTCCATTCTGTGGAAGGGCCACCGCTGTAGGGAAAGCTGATAGTGACTCTGAAAACAAGAGCATGTGGACTAACTCCAATGAGGTGTGATCCATGGGGGGGTGAACGTTGACTGCAGAAAGTCTGAAGTGATACCTGTCTATCCGCCATGACTGAGTAGGATGAGTTTGCGGTGCCCATTGCATATTACTTATTAGACAGTGCATTATATTAATTTTAGCCCTCAATTGAACTGTTACATGAGAAGGACCTAGAGAAAGATGAGCCCGTATAAATGAGTCTACAGGAGGTAATACCAAGCTCATCGCTATAAAAAGCTCGCAATAGCACTGAACAGCATATGACTCCTTATAACACTAAATGAAAGCAGTCAGTAGTTGATAATCAGTAACTCCAAACAACAAGCGCTTGATATTTTGTACATACGCCTCCTATAGGTGCCCTCTACTCAGCACCCACATGTATCTAGGTGCTTAGTATTGGTATTTCATGAGGTCTTCCAATGAGAGCAGACAGCTTCTTTTTTCTGAAGCCGTAGTGGAGGGGAAAGAGATCCACTGTCTGCTAGGACTCCTGACATGGCTGGATGAAAGAGGTGCTGCCCATTAGTTTCAAAATGGGCTCCTTTGACACCAAACTGTCAGAGGTTAACACAAATATGATTGGAGCTGGCATCTTTGCACACTCGTTTGAACTGAGTAGACTAGAGATTGGAGGAAGTCGAACAGCCACTGAATGACCATCCAGATTAAGGAGGGGAGATCTGGCCCTTGAGGCACAAGATCATAAATATGTAAGTCCAGGATATATGGGATAACATCTGTTTATATGGGATACCAAACCATATGGAAAAAGATATGATGGGGACATTCCTCAAGGACTTCAAGGACTTCATACAACGTTTGACGAATCTACAATTAGTTGAACAGCTTGAGATACAGAGAGTGCATAGACCGAAAAAGAGGGGTCAGTCGAAAACCGGACCTCCCTAGACCGACCATTGTATTTCTACTACATCATTAACTAGTGAGAAGTATTTTACAGGCTATCAAAAAGAAAGGCAACTCCTTCACTATGTACAACATCAAAGTCCATGTAACTGCAGACTACTCAGATGGAATCTCTGCACTGAGAACTGCAGTGTGGAGATTAGGTCTGAGTGCAGAGATCTGGCCACAAGTGCGAAGACCCTGCCACGAGTGTAGAGACTTCACACTCATAACTTTATTACCCGTAAATCTCTTTGTAAATTGGGCCCTCAGAGGGATAAAGATCAGCAAGAGAATATGCAATGTTACATCGCATGCACTACATTGCATGCGATTACAACGCGGTCGTTACAAGGACTACATTGTTACAACACAAACCATTACATCGCAAGTCGTTTCTACGACTTGCTGTAGGGGCGCACTGGACTTAGGAATAGTATAATTTACTATTCCAACTCCAGCATGTGCAACAGTAGGGAAGTTGTTGGAATAGTAAATTATACTATTCCTTAGTTTAGCGCACCCCCTGCAGCAAGTCGTAGACACGACTTGCGATGTAATGGTTGCATTGTAACAACGCAGTCATTGTAACGACCGCGTTGTAATCTCATGAGATGTAGCAAATGCGATGTAAACGCGGTTTTCCTCAGCAAGGTCACGGGATGTTTAATGATTTAATTTACTCGAGACCAAATGCGTGATTTAACAGATGTCATAATATATGACTCTATTATGCAATTATGGACTATTTGTGGCTAGGCTTCACAGAGGATTTGTTGATTGACTGAACCATCCACATTATGCCCTACGTGTCAGATCTAGTTAAAATGGCCACTGCAGTTCTGTCCATGCATTAGGACACTGCTCACTCAGCCTTTACGCTGGCCACTTCAAGGATCCTCCCACAAAATCTGCCTTGGAAGCATCTACCAATAAAATGGCAGATAAGAGTGTCCCTATGTGAGTGTGCGCTGTTATTGGGGAGCAATAGTGTAAAAGATGTTGCTTTCGCTGTTACTGCTCCAGCGGACTCACTGTACATAACGGGCTACTCTGCAGTGGCTTGCATTGGGCACAATGGGATTTTCAATAGAACACATTCATGAGACTGCTATTATGTTCTGTACCCCTTGAAGGTCCTAGTTTCAGAAAATTGATCCAGTTACATTGAACATAAATGGCTGTCATGATCCAAATGGGTGTAATTAATTTGGTCACTAAAACATGCTGACCCGTAGGCCTGCATCAGTGCCGCAAGGTGAGCAAAAACCAGCCCTGAACAGAATTGTAGTACCAGTGACTTATTGCCCTGAGAAAACAAATGCCCCTCATATCTTCAGAGGACACGTTTTGCCCAACAGAAATGTATCTTTTTGTATATTGGGGCACATGACTCATTTTACATCACAATTTTCCACATACATTTTTTAACTATAGATTTTATAGGTAAAAAACGCGTGAAATATTGCAATAATTCAGAGCATTGACACAGTACAAGGAAGTATTATTGCTTTTAAATAGTAGCTCATGTAATTGCAGATAAGAAAATGGGGTATCCCCCCCAGGACTGAGTCGGGATGCCACAATCCATCCAGACACGAAAGCAGCCTTTGTACATGAGACTACCCAGGGTTATCCCTGTGTCCATTATGACCAGGCCAGCCTTAAGTGAAATATGGAATTGCTGACTGTGATATTAAGTTCCTGAAAACCATTAGAACCTGTCACTGGATAAAAAAAAACTTGCCTTTCTTTAGATCCGACATTATAACGTATTTCCTAATTCTGCATCCACAATTTCAGAAACTTTCCTAAAAATATGACAAATATTTCTGAAAGAGTTAAATCAATTATGATGCTCACAGCATTACATCAAGTTGACAAACAGTTGTCATAATGAACCTCGGTAAAAATCAGCTAAAGTGACAGTTGCTGAAAATAAAAACGAAATAAATGCAAATATTGGAATATCTCAAACTTCATTAATTCACCTTTCCTTAATTAGTGACAGTTTCAATGTCAACACAAATCATAACATAGGTGATTTAAGTAACTATATTGCACTGTTGTGATGTTTTCCCTCATACTTTTGAAGTAGGTCTTTAAAGCATGCGAACTGCACTAGCATTTGTGGGTTAAGGGCCAGATGTACGACCCTTTTTTGCGGCCGCAAACGGGAGATCCTTCCGTTTGCGACTGCAAAAAAGAGTAATGGCATGTACAAATGCTATTTTGCGAGTCACTGACTCGCAAAATAGCCTCTGCGATTCCCGCTATTAGGTATGGGCGTCCTTTCCTACTAGTGAGTCACCATGCCATGTACACTTGTTAAGCGACCACATTTGCGGCTGCAAAACACTCGCAGTTTACCACCTACTTCACGTAGATGGTAAATCACTTACAATCAGAAAGGGGTCCCGAGGGGACCCCTTCCCCTTTCTGAGTATTTGGGAAAATATTTTCAAGAGCAGGCAGTGGTCCCAGGGGCCACAGCCTGCCCTTAGAAAAATGAAACTGAAAAGTTTCATTTTTCTTTTTTAAACGCATCCCATTTTCCTTTAAGGAAAACGGGCTGCATTTAAAAAAAAAAAGACTGCTTTATTTAAAAGCAGTCCCAGACATGATGGTGTGCTGACCCCAGCAGGCCACCTTCTGTGAGTGCTAGCCATTCCTAATGGGGTCGCAAATTGTGACAGCCTCATTAATATTCATGGGGCATGCAATGTGAGACAGCATTAGGAATCGCTAACAGTGTCTGAGACACTGTTATGCATCCCAATTTACGACTCACAAATTGAAAGTCGCAAATGCAATGCAATTTGCGAGTCACAAATTGGTGGGTCATACATCTGGCCCCAAACTCTATGATACTGAAAGAATATTTTAAGTTTTTAGAGAAAATTTTGTTTTTAATCAAAGGAAACAACAAGATTACGTTTTGTAAAGAACAAATCTATTTTGACCTTGTGCAAAATTTGCTGTTTAGCTTTGTGGACTACACAGATCTTTATTCAAGTGGTCTATTCTTGATTTGTTTTAACGAAAAACTAGGTTAGATTTCTAATTTACAGCAATGTTAAAACAACTAAGTGCGAATATGTTCTCACTTTATTTTTCACAATCTGCTTATTCATGACACAATTGCTACAAATGACCTTTAACCCCTTCAGCGCGGCGCGGATTACCGCGCTGTGCTGAAGGGTTCGTGGGTGGGGCCATGACAGGGCGGTTCCGTAATCCGCACAGCGCAACCGATGCGCATGACGGAACCGCTCCGTCATGCGCATCGAAGGGGTTAGGAAAACTCTAACTTCAACATGAACTAAGAATTTTTTGTTCTGCTGTCCTCCTGCTGATTTTTCTAAATTATGACCAACTTCTTTGAATGGTTTTAAGTAGGGGTGGCAGGAATTAGCGGAATTTGATTGCGCAGTATTCCACGGAATTACATTGAAATTCTGCAGAATTACACGGCAGGGCAGAGTGGGCATTTAACGCTTTTTCCTATTGCAAAATACACCCTGGCGTCCAAAAATGGATGCGAGGATGCATTTTTTGCTAAGAAATAGTGCTGCCAAATATCAAACGCTCTTATAGTGCATACCCGTCAGCACCCTTACATACTCTGCAGGGATTACTGCAAAGTATGTTAGGGCGCCGATGGAAATGCACTGCTGTGCATACCCCTTTGCACCCTTACATACTCAGACTATATGACCAGGGCCGGACTGGCCATAGCGGGCACCGGGCAATCCCCCGGTGGGCCGCATTGGTTGGGGCCGGTTATGGGCCCCTGGGGGCCGTTTTTGCAGCATAGCTGCATAATCGGCCCTGTAACACAATCAGCCGAAAACCGGCCCTGGCAAAGAGCTCGGTGGCGCCCCCAACCCCTGGGGGGCCTGTCGAGCACTTTGCCAGGGCCAGTTTTGGTTCCCAGCCCGGCCCTGTATATGACCTTATATAGTCTGAGTATGTAAGGGCGCCAAGGGTATGCACAGAAGTGCACTCAGTGCTTTTTAAACAGAACCTGAAGAGAGAGCTGTCCCTTTATGTTTAAAATTCACTTGAGATTAAACTTAAATCTGCAGTGGTTTTTAAACATACAGGGACTGCTCCCCTTCCCGTCTTAATTAGAAACTGATGAATTCCACCAGCGGAGTGGTGTCACTAGTTAGTAATTCTGTGTTACAAAAGTAATCTGGAATTACTAAATTCCTCCAATTCCGCTGGGGGAATTAAAAACTCCGCCAACCCCTAGTTTTAGGTGACCACTGTGGAGTAGATTTACTAACATTTAATAATGTTTGTGTAGGGGATCATGTGGCAAAGCACAATTTTGTAAATCTACCTCTATATGCTCCGCCTTCCCAGCAGCCGCGGTCGGTAGTAGGAGTAACTGCAGGGCGGTGACGTGGGGAGGGGGAGGGGCAGGGTGGGGGGTAGTAAACTATGGATTACGGAGGTTTACAGGTAAGTTAACATATAAATTAATAAAACAAATTTCGTTGCGTGCACTGCATCGCATTTGGGGATGCAGTGCATGCAACAAAATTAGTTTTTTTTAATTTATATGTTAACTTACCAGTAAACCTCTGTAATCCATAGTTTAATACCCCCCACCCTGCCCCTCCCCCTCCCCACGTCACCGCCCTGCAGGTACTCCTACTACCGACCGCGGCTGCTTCCCAGGCCACACTGCTTCCATTTTGGATCCCGCGGATGGACTTGACTTGATCTCCCACACTGGGGGATTTCGGTGTTCTTTTATAGACATAAAGCTCACATTGGGAAGTAGCTGGCATATAATGGTGTTGCACACTGAGGAATCAACTTTACAGTCCCTAAGCCTCCCTAAACATTTTCTATATGAATTCAAAGATGTTATGCACATCTCGTTATAAGAATAACAAAAGCTTTGAATGAACTCCATGGTCTTGCAGGATCGCCCAGATTACTTCCCAATATTCTTTATGATTCATTAGAATATTACTAAGATGAGGCCATCTCACTAGGCAGGCACACTGCCTATTGAGAAATGTAAAATCTAAATATTTCATTTTACTAAGCTGGTACCTTGTTGTAGGAGTGGTCATTAAAAGTGACCTCTCAAATGAATCTTCCTGAGCAGGGCCTGGGCATTGGCAGAGTCCTAAATGGCAGCAAAGATGTTCCCAGATGTGTCGAGGGGTGTGGGGCCAGTTTGAGCTTGTGGGATTTAAAGGCGTGATCAGTTCCTGATCTGTGGTGAGGTAAATTATCCTTTCATCTCCATATGCCTGGATTACCATGGCATTATAATGACAACAGTTTCATCTAACCCCTTGACAAGGGTCTGCCCCCCTCCTAAAAGAGCTCACATTAGTGCGCTGTCAACTTCCAAGGTGCACTGAAGGTCTCAGAATGCAAGGGATCTAAGGGCTAGTTGGGCTAGAGCAGCCTTTATAAATCAGGGACTGCTGATTAAGGTGTTTAATTGGATTGAATCGACCAAGACTGCCCTTCCAGGAACACACATAAAGTGACTGCTGTGCATGCACACATCATTTACATGTGAGGGATGCACCCACACTATTTTGCTGCTGAGGAGATGGTCTGTGCCTATACTCACAGTCTAGCCATCACCACAGGCGGGATCAGGAAGTGACCATCAAGTTAGGCCTGAAAAGGAATTTACCAGCTCATTGTACAGAGGGAGAATGGCCTGGTGACAATATGGGATGCACACAAATCCAATGTAGGAGACCCTTGTGGGGAGTTTTAGTGGATATCCTCATTATTCTTCAGCCCTAGGCAAGTGTCAGCACAGCCACCTTTAAACCAAAGCTGCTGGCAATAGGAAATTGACTTTTCTTTCCATGTGTGGGTGTGTCTGTATATGTTTGTATGTATGTGTGGATGGGTGTTGGTGTGTGTGGACTTCATCATGTGTATGTGCATTTTCCTCTGTGTGTTTGCATCCGTGGGGGTATCTGTGTGTGTGTGGAACCGGGTGTTTGTGTATGTGCATTTATTTGTGTGTGGCGGTGTCTGTGTATGGGTGTTTGTAGATATGGCTGTGCATGTGCATCTATACGTGCATGTCGTCTGTATGTAAGCTTACATGCTTTTCCATTATTGCGAAAGATGGGATGGGTTTCACCTTCTCCCTTCTGTTGAAGCCCAATATCTAGGCTATGCCAAGATTGTACCATGCGCACATAGGTAGGGTTTGCTTCCCTTTATTAGCTAAAGTGAACTTCAGGTGATTCTGTTCTGTGAGATGTTCATTTTCCTGACATATGTCCTCACACTGCACACAGAACTGTATGCTTCTTTTTCATAGCAGAGTCCAGCACAGCAGACTCATTGTTCTGGTTGTTGCGTTGGCAAAGGGATGCATTAGAGGCTAGCTGTTCCCACTTTTGGACTTCCTAGTCCGCTTGCTATCTACCATAGGCCTTCTTTGTGGCAAGGTAGTATAAAGGTCCTATGCACTAGTGATGTGCCCACTCCCTGTTTAATGTAAGTGGATGGGATCATGTGGTCTGCTGCCATCTGGAAGCAAGATTGACCAGGGAACTAGCGACACAGATGATTGTGGCCACCCCTCCTCCAACCGAAAATACTCCTGTGAGACCTATTGACAAACTAGGAAACCTCCAGCTTGTAGAAGTAAAGTACAAATATGAAATGAAGGGTAGGTTTATTTAATCATGGTGCTTGGGATTTTTTACTTTGTAGCACATGTTATTAAAATGCATTCAGGTTCTATTGCAGTGCTTAATTTGAGCCGGTGGTTTCCAGTGCTCAGCACCAGCAGTTAATCATCAACACAGGCACTTTCCATGAGCACCAGTTAAGGACACATTCATTTACAGGAAAATTAAGTGATTTGCCCAGAATCACAGGATGTTGAGCAGACGCTGAAACTCGAACCTGGCTCCCCAGCTCTGAATCCTGCATATCTGGCCATTACACCACATCCTCTCCCCACTTTAATGGTTAGCGGTTGGTTCTGTTTTAGGCGACGCCAGCAGGAGAAATGGGCTTTTGCAAGCTGCCTCCTGACGAGGGCCCGGCACTTATTTATTTTTTAAATGAACCACTTTTCTATTGTATGAATGGGGTAGACTGCTAGTAGGATTGATGGTGAGATTGAACCTCAGTGCAGTGCGCTGTGCCATGTCAGAGAAACAAATGACAAAACTGTAATTCCCGGCCTTACAATTGATGCCACAAGTGCTTACTTTGCATGGCTGGTTGCAAGTGGTGGGCACTGCCACTTATTTTTGAGCACTTAGACCTATTTTTCATCATCACGACTTTGACCATGCACAACATAGAGAAAAGGGAGAAAGAAGGAGGTATAGGACTAGTGCTTAATTTGAGCCAGTTGTTGCGGGCGCGGCCCACCGGCACTTATTTTTGGGGTACTTGCACTTATTTTCCCAATACAAGCTTTGAGCAAGAGAAAGAAAAACACAAAAGGGGGAAAACAAGTCGAAAGAGAAAGACGGAAAACAGGGACAAAGGGAGAAAACAGAGATGAAAAAGAACCTGAAAGGTTGGGAGAGATGGGCAGGGAGTGTCTGGCGGTAGATTGAAGAGGCATGAGGTGGAATCAAGGCAACGTCATCTTGGTATTTGACACCCTAATATTCCTTTAGCACTGGCTGCGGGCTCCTGAACAACACTTTTGACCCTGGAACTTATTGTTTTACAAATGAAGCATCGCAGAGACCAATAGGAGGACAGTGACAGAGGGAAAATTAGTAATTAAAATACACCTATAGGAGTAAGATAAAGAGACAGTAAGTGCAGGCTGTTTTAAGAGAGAGGCATGACTCGAATCCAGGTTAGGAAGCCCCGGAACTGTGGAACTCTGGCCTTTGCAGGGCTGGCTGCAGGCTCTTATGGGCCCCTGCACTTACTTTGCCTAAAAATTAAGCAGTGAGTGATGCGATGTTTTCAGGCCGGCTGCCTCCCGTGCAGGAAAAAGGTGTGGGCGGTGGGGACTGGTGGGGGGTTGGGGGGGGGGGGTGGGGGGGGGGGGCGGGGGGATTGCGACAGATGACGAAGAGGGAAAAATAATTATTTATTTAATTTTCCCTCGTGGTCGTCTGTCAAATACCACCCCCCCCCCCATTCTAGTCCCACCGCCCCACCGCTCTTACCTGCACGGGCCACGGCTGTTAAATTCAGGATCTAGGTAGCAGGCATTCGAAGGGTAGAAACGCTTTTACTTTTTCCGCCTCAATGCGGAATAAAAAAGTATTTCCCCTATTATCAGATCAGCAAGTTTAACATAAACAAAGAAGGTAAAATGATTGCGCCGCCCACTGAAGGCCATTCAGGGGGAGAGGATTAGAAGCGAAATGAAGGCCTTTCACCAAATGTGGTGCCCTTGGAAGTGGCCATGCATGCAAATGAGCGAGGTTCAAGCAGGAATTGTGTTTTCATTAGAGTAAATTAGATCTTCGGGTTGCTTTAGCCGCGCTCGATTGATGTCTAGCTCAAAGGGATATTAAAATGAAATAAAGATGATGGATTCATTCAATGAGCTTTGTCTCTTCCGCCCTAATGGTCAAGTGCTGTGAATAGTGGGCGCGGCCTCCCCCTCAGGTCAGAAGCCTATTGAATTACAATATCTCAATGGGTTACATCCGGGACTACGTCAGAGGACACTCTTAAAGTACCATCTGATAATACTTTACACTGCACTTGAGAGGTGTGAGACATTTCCTTTTAATCAGCATGTCCACCAAATATGTAGGTGGCAATTCCCGAAGGCACTTTTGAGTGTGTGAAGTAGAATCCTTATAGGACTACTTCACATAAATGCCTTTGTGAATTGGTCTCTTAGGAGACTATTCACAAACTGCATGTTGTAGTACCTTTAATAGTACTACTCAAGTACTACAAAATTCTATTTACTAACCTACATGCAGACGTCTCTGCCTTTCCTATTTGCTATGTACCAAGAATTACACACACTTATGTATACGGTGTTTGGAGAAAATGGGATGGAAATTGGGGAGTAAATAGAACATGGGGAACACTCCATATTGTCTTTGATCTGTAACTTGCAGAGCTCATAAATACTGCATAAAGTACGATGCGCCGACACAGCTGTAGGGATGGGGCAAGAGGAAAAAGAAAATTAAAAATGGCACAAATGCAAAAAAATATATATAATTGATGGGCAAATAGGTTGAGTGAGCAAACAAGAAGGAAGAAGAGACGTATGCAAAGAAGGATAGAAAGAAAGGAATCAAAGCGGAAAGGAACACAAGAATCGAAGGAAGAAACTAAATATCAAATGAGAAAGCTAAACCCAACAAGAGGAAAGGAAAAAAGAAAGGAAAGAAGGAAGGAACAATGACATAAAAAGAAAATAGGAGGAAAAGAGAAAAAAGAAGGAAAATAATGTAAAGTAACGTAAAGAAGAAAAAAATATGAAAAAAAGGAATGGGGAAGGAAGAAAAGACAATGGAAGGAAAGAATGAAGGAAAAATGAAAGAAACAAGCAAATTAAAGGGTGGGTAGATGCGAATAGGGAAGGACGGGAACTGACAAGAACAAAGGAAGAACAAATGGAGTAAGAACTCGCAAAAAAGGAAGGAAAGATGGAAAGAAAATGAAATGAGCATGAAATAAGACTGTAAAGAAGACTGGAAGAAAGAAAAGAGATTAGTGAAAATGCGATGGGCAGAAATAGACAGAAAGAAGGATTGAAAAAAAGGAAGGAAAGAGTAATTTAAGGCAGGAAAGAAAGATAAAAGAAGAAGTTGAGAATAATTGCCTGAGAGAAGGAGGGACAGAAATAATGAAGAAAGAAAGAAAGAAAGAAAGAAAGAAAGAAAGAAAGAAAGAAAGAAAGAAAGAAAGAAAGAAAGAAAGAAAGAAAGAAAGAATAAAATATGAAGGGAAGAAAGACTGAAGGAAAGACTGATAAGTATGTAGCTTTTTGACCAAATACTTTTAAACTCATGCTAAAATGCATACTTCTGCAACATATTTGGAAATATAGTCGGGATCGTTCACTTTCCTTGCTTACTCAGTGCCATAGTATTCAAAGTTGGGAAAGGGGAATTTAATTTTTCTGGGTCATCTTTTTGGTTACTCACTTAGTATGAAGGAAAAAAAGAAGCAGCACAAACACTTATATCAGTGTTTATTTCTCATTCTGATGGTGAATACGTGTAATGCTCTATTACTTACCGGTAATCTTCATTACTCCGGATCCCGTTGTCCTCGTCCCACTCATTACTATGTGGTGATAACCATCTCCCGACAGAAAAAAGGATCAGAAGAATGCTGGGACACTAACCCCGCCCCTCCCACTGGGAGTACATAAGGGGTACTTATTCCGCCTGAACAACCAAGCCCAAAACAGGAAGGCCGGCCGTCCGGGAGGGAGGGCGGGGTGTATGAATGGGACGAGGACAACGGGACCCAGAGCAATGAAGATTACCGGTAAGTAATAGAGCATTACTCCCAGGTCCCTTATGTCCTCGTCCCATTCATTACTATGTGGAGAATACCAAAGCAGAAAAGCCGGCCTTCCCAAACAATACAGAAGCCATCCCAGGAAATCACACCAAGGCAGCAACTGCAGGAAGCAAAAGGCAGAACCGGCGAAACCCCAGGCAGAGTCCCCGACAAGAGGGAGCCCCACCAACCCTGGACACACCCAACAAAACAAAGGAAGAACATCCAGACGACCAGACCGACAACCACAGAGGCCAACCGGCCCACAGCAGGAACACCCCACAGCCAACCAGAGAAGGAGAGAGCACGGACACACAAGCCATCTGGGGCAAAAAGAAAACAACAGAGAGGAGGCCACCCAAAGAGAAAGGCCAAGAGCCACCAGGCCAGCAAGCTAGAACTGGGCAACAGGAGCCAAACCCAGGCACAGAGAACCCACGCCAGCCGAACCCAGGCCCCGGAAAGAAAAGAAACACCCAGGGGACAAGAGGGCCAGAGAAACGCGAAGCCCCAACCAAAAACAACCAAAGTCATCCCCGGGAAAAAAAGGGCAGAGAAGCCCACCAAGGGCAGGACCAAACCAGAAGAGAAGGGAAGCAAACGACCCGACCCCAGAGAGACCAGAGGACAAACCCCCGGAACCTCACAGAAGAGCAGCAGGCCTCAAGAGAAAAGGGCCAGCCGCAGCCGACAGTCCACCAGCACCCAGCCTGGAAGGCGAGACAGAGCCCACGGACAGGGAAAGAGGGAAAACCAAGGCACCGGGGAAGGAAGAACAAACCCCGGAAGCCAACCCACCAGGCCCCGAGAGACGAGGAAACAAGGCACCAGGGAAACCAGCACCTCCAGGAAACCCGAGCAGCAAGAACCAACAAGGGCAAGCAACCAGGACAAAGGCAGGGCACAAGCAGGGGACGAACCCCTAGGGCATAAAACGGCAACCGAGGACATAGCCAGGAAGCCAAAGCCGAAGCCAAGCAACCCGCACAACCAGAAGGACCCGAAGACCCAACCCAAAACTGGGGGAAGGCCAAAGAAGGGAAGGCCCCAGGAGCAAACAGCCCCGGCGTCGCCCAAACTAAACCCAAGAGGAGGCAAGCAGGGAAAACAGGAGTGGGTGACAGACCCAAACAGGCACAGCCAGAACCAAGAGGCTACAACGTCAGGAACACACCACACCCGCAGGGACCGGAACCCGATAGCAGAGGGACCTGCCACCCCACAGGCAGAAAAGACACCCGCAAAAAAGTGCCAGTCCACCCAACAAACCTCCAACACAGCCCCATCAGGCAGTCCAGGACTGCAGCAAGAGCGCAACCAGGCAACCCCGAGCAGGTCGTACCAAACAGAAACCAGCAGACCAGCCAAGAACAGGAGCCAACAGGGAGGATGGCCGAAGGCAACAGGCAACCACAAGAAGTTACCGCCGAAGGTTAAGCAGAAGCCCCCGGAACAACAGGAGTACAGGGAAAAGCTGAGGCACAACTCCGGCAAAAAGAACCACCAGAAAGGGCAGTGACAACAACCCCCCTACTCAGCGAACCAAGCCGGAGAAGAACACCGCAGGCCAGAAGAGACCCAGCGGAGGCCAACAGTACCCGGGGAATCCATCCAGACATCAAATAACGTCCACCCAGCAGCACCACTGATACCAGACGAGACCAGAAGAAGCAGGGAGGAAAGGCCAAAGGAAGAAGCACAGCCAACAGCCAAGAGGCCAAACACAAGCCACCCCAGGGGAAGCCAAAATCCACCGAGGCACCAGAGGAGACGAGGCGACCAGAACACCACGCAGAAGTGAGGATCAGAGAGAATCGACCAGGGTAACCCAAGCACACCGGCAAGGGAGACAGACCCCGAAAGTACCCCTTATGTACTCCTTCAGCATTCTTCTGATCCTTTTTTCTGTCGGGAGATGGTTATCTCCACTTAGTAATGAATGGGACGAGGACATAAGGGACCTGGGGGTAATGTATGGTAATATTGTGTAGTGTAATTATCACCAACAACTTAACTGGCAATTACAGGCACAGTGTAACTATACCCTTTTGGTGCAGGACTCATAATAAACCCTTAACAGTGCTTAATAAATTGAAAGCCTGAGAACACATCTCTGCAAGCCATAATTTGCCCAACACACCTCATGTCGGTATCCCCATTGAGGTACTTGAAACAAAATAAGAAAGCTAGTGGGTATCCACACGCCAGTTAAGGAGGAGAGGTATCCCATCAGCTGCTTCAGCTGCCATCTTGTTGATGCTGTATTCCGTCTGGCTGTTGCTGCAGATGTGCCTTTATTGGGTTGCTATGTTTTGTTCCATTAAATCATAGTTTAAAAGGGTCCATTTACATTATTATGCTTCTCCAAGGTTCGACTTGGTATTTCTCTGTATTGCAATTTTAGTGTTGTCATGAGCAAATCATTTTATTTATATTTTTCAGGCAGGATGCACAATAATTTGTTTTTTGTACACTCCTGGCAATATCCGTTTTTCACGATTGATTTTTTAATGTGTAGGCTTATGTTTCAATGTTTGTCCTCGGATGGGACTGTTTTGCTTTACTCAATCATTAGTTGTGTCGAACATTGCCATTCAATTGACCTTGTGTTAAGGATGTATTTTTCATACTATTTGTCACATTGGTGGTTTACAACTAGAAATTAATATTATTTACATCATTTTATGGTAATCCTTGCCTTCTGTAATAGAGGGACAGTGGATTCGTTTTTGGCCTACAATCCAAAACTAGAACTGTGTTTAAAGTGGGCAATGGCAATTGTCGGTGGCAGCATTCCCCCAAATTAGGGGTTAATGGGAAATAACATGCAGGTTTCCGTGATGATTCTTTCACCATTTCCATGTGGATTTTCACCTGGAAATTCCGTTTCTCAATAGGCCTCGTGTCTGGGTGAAATATTTAGATTGCGCATTGTTCCCACATTACTTGTAATGTTGATGGGGCCTGATACTCCTGTTACCAGAGCCAGTGCCTTTAACGAGTAAGTGTAACAAGTGCTTAATTTGAGTCAGTGTTTTCCGGTGCTCAGCACCAGCACTTAATTGCCAACACTGGCACTTATGACATCAGCCACATGGTGGTGCTATTTCTGTAATTTAAAGATGAGCAGAACAACAGCTGTTTTTTCATTCAATATACTTTCAAAACAATTAATAACTGCCACCCCAGCCATTCTTATAGCTTTGGGGGCCTCGAACAGTCTGAATTAAATAGAAGCACTGTGATGGATAGTAGTTGTGTAAGTACTGTAATTGGCAGTGGCAATGTGTGGTGCAAGCTGCGGTGGCCTCCTGATGAGGGCCTGGCATGTAGGTCTTTTTGCAAACTAAGTAGTGTGTGTAACAAAGCCCTAGATGTCACGGAGAATGACACCACATTAGTTCCTACTTTCCTAGTTCATACGAAGTTCATGGGAAGCTTCACTTCATCAAACTATTGGGGTGAAACACCAAATTCCGAAAGGCGATTATGCAGAATTAATCCCAATCAATGACAGAAGCATAGGATTGCCTTACAAGTACCATACAAATAACTTTTTTTATAGGTTGTATTACAATCAGTAGATAAATGTAGTGCTTTGCTCCTCACATGCTCCTTTCGATGGCCACTCTCTCCCTTTTCAACTATTTAATTATTCCTCATCTCAGGAGAGAAACTTAAACATACAACTTCAAATAAGGAATGTACCTTCCTTTTATTGGCATTTGTGTAGGTATGTGTACTGGATGGAATACTTTTGGTAGGCGGACATATTTCATGCTCCATTTTGCTACATCGGTGAAGATATACATAACTTCCATTGCGAAAGAACGGGCTGTATTGCATAAAGTGACCACTTGGAGCACTAAGTTAAGACATAGGGCCGTATCACAAAACATTTCTGAGTGGCGCTACTGCATGTCCTTGGTGGTAAGTTAAGGCAGTGCTTGCCTCAAATGCTCTTTACCATTGTATTATGAAAACAGGTTTCTAGAAGGGATGTACGACGTAACAATGCGTGTCTTTACAACGCGTGCAGTTACATCGCGGTTTTTACAACGAACGCGATGTAACCACGCGATGCCATTACAACGCAAGTCTTTACATCGACTTGCGCTAGATGGCGTGCTAACATTAGAAAAGCGTAATTTACTATTCCAACTCCAGTCCACTTAACAGTAGGGAAGGTGTTGGGATAGTAAACTACACTATTTGTAATGTTAGCACGCCATCTAGCGCAAGTCGATGTAAAGACTTGCGTTGTAATGGCATGGCGTGGTTACATCACGTTCATTGTAAAAGTTACGTTGTAATGGTAGTGCGTTGTCAAAGTTTCGTTGTAAAGGTTGTTTACCTTCTAGAAGTGGTAATGTGTGACAATAAAGTTGTGCACCACTTTTGTGGTGGCACTCTGTTCTGTTGTCTTTTGTGGTGCTGTGTGTTTGTGCATCATTATTGCAATGTGATTTTGCTGTGCTGTAGTGCGGTTGTTATGTTCTGCTTTGACTACTTAGCTGTGACGTGCCCTGTTATGTTTGTTTTGATGCTTGGTATATTATATTGTGCTTCTTTCTGTTCTGTACTTTAGATATGTCGACAAATGCTGCTACATTTTCAGCCAAAAGCAGCAGATCTCTTGAAAGTTCCTGTGACGAGCAATTTATTTCCACTTTCTAACGAGGTAATATAGCACTACTCCAGCTCTCCAACTACTTGCGACACCAGTCAGCCTTAAACTGGGCAAGAGAAATTGGTGAATATTTACAAGGAGTTAACATCACCAGAATTTCACTTTTTCCTATGTTCTGGTGGCATTAAGTCTTTCGCCTTATTTACAAGGCAGCGTTAAGCCACTTAACGTGGCTAAACGCCATCTTGTAAATGATGCCCCTATTCAAGCAGCACATAGCGTGAAAGGAGCATGCAATGGATGTTGCAGCGGGCATTCCACTGCAACACCCATTGCCCCATATTTACAAGTTATGGGGCCGTGCCAAAAATATTTGCAGGTAATACCTGGTCTTAAGCAGGCGATACGAGGAAAAATGTTTTATTTCTCCTCGTATTTTGCTCTTTCCATGTGTACTGAATTCTGCAGCACACATAGAAACAGCAAATTGCCTGCAAAGATTGTTTATCTGCAGGAAGGTGTCCCTTCTTGCACATAAACAATCACCCCTGAGGCGCAGGCCTACTTGCAACATTGCACAGGCGTGTCTGCGCTGGTGCAAGGCAGCTTTCTTAGTGTCAGCGTTAGGGGAAATGCAGGGGTGTGCTGCACTCTTGTAAATACGGCGCATCCCTGCATTTTGAAACTGACAGAGCAACCCGTTACCAATTTTGGCGTAACACCGCGCTCCACCAATTTCTAGTAAATATGCCCCCACGTCTTAATTTAACACTCTCAGTGCACATTTTATACGGGCCCAGTTTCTGCCACCATTTTGGAAACATTAAAACAGCAACTTAAGGAATAAGGGCTACTTTAGAAACAAATTCTTCCGATTTGGGAATGCAAACACACTCAGGGATGATAGTCTGCTGACCATTGCAGGAGCTCTTCGGTGTGTTTTTAGCCAATCACAGGGGGGCGCAGATAGCGATCTGCCTCATTATCATTATCCAGACGGGTTTTTCTGTGACCCCCGAAACTGGAGAATTGTCATTGCATGGAAGATTAGGCAACAATTATCTTACTTGATAGCAATTATTACTTCAGGCACAAATAATAGCTTGCCTCATTAATAATAGAGAACAGTGTTTCTTATAATTGTCCCATTAGCACTTCACATAAATCAAAATGACTGTTAAGCAGTGAATCTTCTATATATCATTGAGTTGGCCAAGCTCTGTAGCTAGTTGTATAAACTGTACTGTCTAGTCATTTGACCACGTGTCAAGAAGGTACAGCCCAGGCTCTTGCATTGGTATGTACCATAAAGTACTCCACCCACATGCCAGTTTAGACACATTGAAGGTGCTAAGCAGGGAGACTGATGGTTAGGCCTGGCCTGGATATGGAAATAGGCCTTAGCTAAAATGTTCCCACCAGCCCCACACTACTTCGTGTAAGTGAGTGTAGCAGGTAACCCTGTTTCTGTGCATTATTTTTGTGTGTATCGGGTATTTCCCCCCTAAGATTTCTTTTGAAAAGTCCAAGTAGTTCATAGTGAAGTATAATTTTTAAAGATAACGGGTAAGCATTTTCAAGGCTGGGTCAAGGCATGCCATCCTGCCCTGAAAGCAGCCCCCTGACTCACAGCCAATCAGGAGAATCCCAGAGTGCTCTAATGCTTAGCGCAGCCCTTGTGCTGGTAACCAGGAGTGAGCCCAAGAATCTCTTTGTATCAATGTATCCGTTAGTGTGCAGACGGACTGGCTCCACCCCTCCTTGAGGCTAATGACGCAAACCTCTAAATGCAGGTGAGCTACATGGGCTTTCGCACTAGCCCACTGCCACAACCACACTCTGATCAAACTTTTCAAGCCACAGTTGTAAGAGGTGGTGACTAAACACATAGAAGATCACATCCCAACCCTCATGTGAATGAGCTCACTTATCACTTTTAGTATCACTGAACTGTAAACTAAGACCAGGTTCAAAATCGTGGCACAGAAAGTGGGGCGCGCAGTGTTCTCCTGGTGCAATTTTCCATTCTATGGACCATTGATTAATGGCTGCTATGAGCGTTTGGTCGAATTGCGGTTTCGTGATAAGGAATAAAAGGCTAGTTTAGATGTTCGTGATAATAGAAAAAAACACTGATTTGTGGAGAAGGTGCTCAGTCTGGAGACCAATACAAAAGCAGAATTTCATCCTCCTTACTTTTCCCAAAGTGGAGGGAATCCGGTGGTGGATTCTTCTCTTGATCTGGCACTTTCACCACCAAGAGAGAGATTTTCTTACACCAGACTTTAATTAACTGTAATTCTGCCGAATATTTGAATGTATTTTATATATATTTACATAACAATTGATGTAGGAAGAACTTTAAAATAACCACATCTCTAAGAAATATAAGACAAATTGCATGACCTCTACTTTAAAGAAGCACAAATTACACCCTATTCCTGAACTGAAATACATTTTCAAAATGAAAGAGTCCTAGAAGAATCATTTTCACACATCAACATTCTTGCAGAAGAAAATCCTAGCAACATTGTATAATACAGAATGAACCCAACTGTTTATTTTGATCAGATACAAGTATTGTTTAATTTAAATTAAATAAATATCATTTAAAACATGCCAATTTGGAATACCACCTGATACTTTTCTCCAATGGTCCGGACCTATTGCCCTATCATGAAGAGTTGCACTGGCTCAGAACAGAGCTATGCGCCTGTTTTTATGCACTTAGTCCAAGTGAATAAAAACAGGTGCATAGCTCTGTTCTGAGCCAGTCCGTCTAAAAACTGCATACATTTAACTCGGATTTTCTCAGAGTTAACACTCTGAACTGCTCAAAGTCCAATTTGGAAACAGTGAGCACGGATTTTCTCTGAGTTAACACTCTGAACTGCTGAACATCCAATTTGGAAACTCTGATCTGTGATTGTCTCTCTCTGTATTTGAGCTGGGGTGTCTTCTGAGCATACATTGTGGTGTTACCTCTAGAGCTGCCAACTTTGAAACTGGGGAAGCAAGTTCTAGTCTCCTCTCAACATCCTATGATTCTCGGTGAAGCGAAATCTGTAACTGTGCTCATGTAAAGCGCTCCAATACCTTCAGGTCAGGCAAGCGCTATATAAAACTGCAAAAAAATTAACAATAAAATACAAGAACTTGGAGAAAGTTTGAGTCAATGGATGCAGTTTAGACAGTACAAACTCATTAACCTCTTCCGTGCTCATGACGTCTCCCGGCCATCATGAGTCACGATGGGCGTGTGCAGACGACGGCCGGGAGACGTCATGACCACGCCCGCGATCGGAATGTCAGCACTGCGGGAGCGCTGCGGCGGAAATTGCGCCGCAGTGAAGAGGTTAAAAAAACAGGACTTCAGCTATGATCTGGGCCGCCATTGGTGAGGGCCCAGTTTATCATTAACTGATTTCATGTTTTAAGTTTTTGGTGTGCAGAACCGCAGACAACTGGAGTGACGCAGCCTGCAGGTTCCGCTTGTACAATGATGACGCTTGTACTGTGTGAGTCAAATTACAGTGCATTTAGATTGAAAGGGCCTGCCAGATCAGTGTTTTTGCCGCAGACTCCTACAGACCTCATCTCGCGTCTTCTCCCCAGCATTAACTCGCGACCTCTACCCAATTCACATCTTTATCCCAGCAGAGGGCTTTGGTTAGCTTTAGTGAGAGTCCTGTGGATTCTATTAGACATCTCGCGATAATGGCTTATCATCAGCCCTTGTTTGCAGGCGGAATTACCATGCTGAGGCCGTTTGAACGATGAACGCGCCCCTGTTTATTGTTAGGATTGTCTCTTAATGTCTGCCATTACTGGCGAAGCCGTGTGTCAGAACACATCTGTCGCGTCACAAGGGCTGCCGCTTTTCAAAATGTGGGTAATCGGTATCGGCAAAATCATTTTGCTGAAATTATGAAAACATTGAATCCAATTAAAATAATGTGCAATCTTGTAGCGCGTGTGTCAATTTAGACAGCAGCCCTTTGAATGTATTGTGTGGGCTCGTGGAGCGACTATTTCAAATTTAGAGCATTGTATTTTAAAAACACTGCGAAATAGGCTGTAATTTGAGAAAATAGAGTAGAGAAGATTTCTGGGTCCCTCCCTTTCTATTCTGTTTTATTATTTATAGGCAGAGGGGCACTGGCCATTAGTGGTGGCCACCACAAAATGAAAGTGGAGGGTTGGGGCGTGGAATTAAGGGAAAAATAATAATTTTAAAAACATACCTTTCGCTGCCGCTGCCTCTGGCGCCGACATCCGCCGACGTGCTCCTCAGTGTTTCTCTCCCAACAGTCAGTGGGTCAGCACAGGCTTCCCATCCAATCCAGACTCTGCTCTCATGCTTTGAGAGCAACGCCAGGATTGGTCTGAGCGCCCTGGTCTGCCACTCAGACAGTGCCTGGTAGCCTGCTGCTTTTCTCCAACCATGCTGTGCAACACAGCTGGGTTGGAGAAAAAGAAGTTTGCATGTCTATTTGGCTGGGCTAAGATGGCCAGCCAAACTGACACACACACTTCTAAGTGCCCACCAGTGGCGGCTCCTCCGTTAAGGTAGAGTAGAGTCGCCCCACTGCTATTTAGGTAGTGCACAAAAGAAAAAGAAAAAAAAATCTCTATCATGCATGGGCAGTGCTGTATGCATCAAGATGTTGATGACTGTTTTTGTGAATTGGGTGTTACCAAATTTAGTGGTACTCAATGTACTGTCCTTGGAAGGAGTAAAGACTGAGTTGGCTTTACAGGGGATTAGACTTGTAATCTGCAGATCGGAGAAGTTGTCAGAGGCAATTGTCAACTTACTGAGCCATCTCAGTGCTTAATTTGTAAAAACAGAAATAAGTGTTAGGGCTCTTCTCAGGAGGCCACTACAACTTGCTCCACATGCATGCTGCCATTGACAGTAACAGCACAGATACTAACCAGCACACTCCTACAAGTGTGACAATTCGGACAAGTCCAGGCCTCTAAAGCTATAAAATGGCTTGGGTGGCAAGTAATTGTCATTTTTTAATGTGTATTGAAATAATAATTACCTGTTGGTATGTTAAATTCTAAATTATATTGTATTGTAATTGCATTTATTTAGTGCTTACTACCCCTGACGAGGCATCAAAGCACTTTTTTGGCGAGTAGCACGCTACTCCGGGACCCATAAAGGATTAGTGTTGAATTAGTATAGTGAAATATGAAAGTAATTTAAGTGGTGGATAGGTTAGTCAGTTATTTGGATTCAGAAGGATAGAAGAAGAATAGAAGAGGAAAAAAGGTCTGTATTTATATAGTGCTTGTTACCCCTGATGGGGTGTTGAAGCGCTTTTTATTTTTTGGCGAGTAACACGCTACTCCGGAAACCCATAAAGGATTAGTGGTTAATTAGTATGGTGAAATATGAAAGTAATTTGAGTGGTGGATATTAGTCAGTTATTTAGTCAGACAGCATCACCTTGTGGCAGACTGTCACAAGCGGCAGTGTTGACCATTAAGTGCCGTTGCCGAGCACCGGAAACCACCAGGTCAAATTAGGAACTGACCCTCTATTTCTTAATATATTGATGACTTGCATATGATTAACATGCTGTTTATATGCATTACATTTAAGGATGCTGTAGCACCATTGAGTAGTTCCAACTTTGTAACACTTGTAATCATTTGGTGAGGTATTACCACTAGACACCCATGCAGTAATACCAATCTGCATTACTTGAAATCAGAGCCACAGTGCCTGAAAAGACAACATGATGTTGCTAATTTTCAGATTGAATCCAGCAGCCCCTTCCTCACCTTGCCTTCCTGAGCTGTCAAACAGATCACTGCTCTCTGTTTACTGGAGCCTTGACACCCATGGCTTTGTTCCTCAGCATGAAGGAAAACAATGAGGTTTAGCCGTCTTAATATGATTAAATTACCTCTGTTAATTCTTTCAGTGGAGCTTAAATAAACGTGCAACATTGGCCATCCATCATAATTCTGTCTGCATTTAGACAGGTATTGATGACATGACTAGCATAAAATGCATTATAAACAGTATGAAATGTATGATGAGTTAGTTTTGTTTTCAGCTTCTAGGCAGAATTCTAATATTGATATTTGGGATTCTATGAATTATTTACCTCTTTGGAAATAGAGCTGTTTTACAGCTACACTGCTAAAGCGAATGGAGTAAAACAAATGTTTTTTTTTAAACTTATGGGCACAGGATAATAATAAGCTATAGCGCAGGTGTTGCCCAATGTGGCAATGTTTGTTGGCGCCACCCGATCACCACCACCACCACTGATTCCCTCACTACCATCCTTTAACAGTGCCCCTTAGGTGTCCATAACCGCTCTCTTTCTCAAATGCATTTAATTAGTTTTATAGCACCGTCGCCACTCAAACCAGTGTAGGGTGTCAGAGCACTTTACATCACACACAGTAGACATTCAATCATAAGAGTGTAAATCAGTGTATATGAAATGTTAGATAAGACAGAGGACTGCAAGGTGTAGGAGTCACATGTCATCCATACTGATAGGCAGGATCGTTTAAGAGTACTTGGTCTGGAGAAGCTCAAACTAAGAATTTATAATACAACACCATGGCTGGGGGTTCCCTGTATTAATCAGGATTGAGTTATATCCAAATGAACCCTTTTTCCAACATTAGGATAACAAAAGACTGGGGAAAAAATCATAACGCTCTAATCCAAACCTTGCCGTTTGCATGCAGCTCCTTGATGACAATTAATAGCTCACTATTTTGTGTTAAGATTATAATTTATAAACTGCAAGTAACAAAAGATCCCTCAGACAAAAGCAGTAACCCACTAACCTATTTACATTATATGCACTTTGGGATCTGAATGGTACATGTTCTTTGCAGCAGGCATATTAACCCTCTGTGCTACCTTACCATGTGTCAAAACTGCCACTATAGAAACCTCTGATCTCTAGGAAGGACATTAATCACCGGAGTTATCTTGACAATTTTATTGTTGCCTGAAAATTGCTGGAGGCCAGGTAGGCGGCAGCAGGTGCTTTATAAACCATAATATACTTCAAACACGATGCCTCCACCCAAAGTCAGCGCCCAGTGTGGTCCCACCGGTTGCACCACTCTAGAGCCGGCCCTGATAAGCTTAATGCAGTCCAATTGCAATGCAGTCTTCTTGCACATGCCACTAGTCACATTTAAAAATCAGCCTTTTTATTTTGATGGTTGCAAAGCCCATTGTCTATCGAGCTCCAGCAGGAAAAACAGCATTGCCCCGTTCTCAAGAGGAATAAAAAAGGCCGCGAAAACATGCTGTCTGCTGGGATTAAAAGGGAAAAAGAGGAAGTTATGAACTTTATATTTTGAGAAAGGGTCCTACTTGAAAGAAAGCATGGATTTAGGCCCAGATCTCTGTACTGGGGTGAATGTATGACATTGTTCTGCGTTCTGTCCATCAACTGTTGTTTTTGCTACTTGAAAGAAGGCATTGGTAAGTGCTCGATGCTGTAGAGTCTTCTTCAGTGTGACCCTACATTATGGAATGTGGACGAGATCAGTGCCTGCATGAAGAATTTCCAAAAGGGGAAAAACAATAAAAAGCATCTGGACTAGACAGCTGGGGCTTGGACAAAAGGAAGGCAATCACAGCTGGCAGTAGACAGTATCTAGATATGCAATAAAGTGTAGACTCTTGACATTCAGGCCCTCATTACAATTTGCCTGGGGAAATACAGCTACAGGGATCTCAGAGTTTGCCTGTGCCTCTTGCCCCTGCAAACTTCAGACCAATAACTCTGGGGTTGGAAACACTATACCCAGAACTTTGTGTGGATCAGCAAAGGTGGGGGTAGCAGTTGCATCTGCCCCCCACGTGACTGCATTTTTCATCATGGAGGAGCAGAAAAAGTTCCAAAAGAGTTGAGGTAAAACAATCTATGCCCTTCCACTGTGTGCTATTGCCTACCACCCTCCAGGGCTGAGAAAAAGGCCCCACCACACATTTGCCATCCGCTTCGTACTAGAAGCAAATCTATGCAGATCTAGGCCTGTTATATCCAGTGACAGCTGGTGAATTTTTAAAGTGGTGGGTGGAAATTTTCTACCCAAGTATAATTAGCAAGCGATGGAAGGGAGCAAGCCTGAGGTGCAAAAGGAGCATGTGGGGTTCTCCCCCCACAGCAGCATTTTGAAAAAATTGATTCAAATGGTAGATTTTACACCACATATTTACTGCAAATTGTTGAACAAAGGGGATCCAAATATAAAATGTTAAAGCAAGAAGACATTAACAAGTCAAAAACATGCCCAATTGTCAAACTGGTCTGCTTCCAAAATGACCCCAGAGCTAAGCACATTTAACCAACAGAAACAGGCACTTACATGTAACACATCTCTGCCTCTTTACTGTATTGGTTGATCAAGTCATCAAGGCCCAGACTGTTGGTAACACTGACCATGCCAAAAAAATTGATGGCTAAAGGCAAACATACCCATTGCATTTCAGCCTTGAATTTTTAGTATTAGCCTGACAAATAGAAATAATATTTCAGCAATGTGTGTAGTTTGTAAAATATAACACTTATGCACTATAAATTTACACAGACAGAAGATCCATATAACAAAACAAATTGAGGTGTAAAACGTACAAACCTGACAAGCTTTTGGGTGGATAGCATAGATGTACTAAAAGTGACTGATGTCGTTTATAAAGTGTTTCAAAAGTTAGAATACAGACTTTTTTAAAAACAAAATAAGCTTAACTTTTCAATTGAAAGCTAAATAATGCATCATAAATGTAAATATAAAAACATACATAGGCCCTACCCCAATCCCGTCACTGCTTTAAACCACTATTGTAGTCTGTTTTGTTCTAGTGAGTGGTGGATGTCCTGTCAGTGCGTGTGTGTACTAGGTGTGTGTGCATGTTTACACCATATGTGGTAATTCGGCAAGGTGTTTATAGCTGGAAAATCAGACCTCAAGTGAATCAGGTATGCATTATCACAGGGCATGTCAGAGCTTATAAAGTACCTGTGTCTTCTGCTGTAATTACATAGCAGCATTTCTCCTGTGTGAAATGACTGAAGTGTTTATATCTCACCTTGTTGCTTCTCATTTCGTAGGGTGGGCCTCTATTTCTTCAAATGTCTCCCATTGGGACAATTTCCTACTTTTTCCATATTCATCGGTGAAGTGTTTCCGTGCGCCATTGTTGCTTAGCCTGAATTCTCTTCAAAGGAGCCAGGCTGAGTCTTGCCTGCCACTCAGTGTGCATGGCAAAAGTAGCCCATTTAATGTGGTTGCAGATGTGATGTATTTCCTCATGTTCACTACTGTAACCCAGCCAAACACTGATTCTTTCTGGGTTTTTGTGTAGTATTATATAGCGCCAACACCACGTGAAGGTAGTGGACCACTTTACATAAGCACCAGTTTTTTTTTAGCTGTTTTATATAGCGCCAACACCACCTGAAGGTATTGGAGTGCTTTATATTAGCACCAGTTCCTTTACGCAAGGACTCCTTCATTTTTGTAGGCATGCCGAGAATCAAGGATGTTAAGCTGACGACGAAAGTGAAACCCAATTTCCCAGCTGAGTAGTCATCAGCTGTGGCTCTTACACCACCTCCTCTCCCAAGAGGATGCTACATCGTCTCTCTAGCCTCATTCTCAGTTCCACATTTTGTGATTATGGCCAAATCACTTAAGCTCCCTATGGCAGCCCGCATTTGCTGTTGGTTGCCCGTCCACATCCAGCCCGTCTCTGCTTGCCACGCTGAACTCAGTTACTCAGATCCCCTCCTTCCCCGACTCTGTTTTTCAATTGTTATTTTCTTATACAGTTTTATATAGTGCCAGCACCACCCAAAGGTATTGAAGCACTTTACATTAGCACCTGTACCTTTACACAAGGACACATGCATGTGAAGTCAACACCGAAACTCCGACCAGGCTTACCACCTCCATAGTCAGCAGCTCTGGCCCTTACACCACATCCTCTCCCAAAAGGATGCCATATTATCTTCCTAGCTTCGTACTCAGTTCCACATTTTGTGATTATGGATAAATCACTTACTCTTCCCGTTTGTAAACACAACAAGCATTGCCACAGTCAGTAGGTGAAGGAGCCAGAGGCTTAGCCAGCGTGCCAGGTTCTACTATATAATGTGCTAGATGCCATGTATGAGGCTACTGTAGGACTACATGTGTGGCAGGGTGAACCACAGAAGGCCAAAACAAAAACTTCACGCAAAACTCACTCACCTATGTACTTATTCTCCCTGCTCCTGGTAACTGGACTGTAGTGGCAAAAACTATTAACCCACACTTTAGAAGAACCTGGAAGGTAGCTGCTAGACCCCTGCCTCAGACCCCAACCCGACTATCATAACAAAATCAACAGGAATTGCTTGGTCTGGGTGGAAGAGGCAAAGGCACCTAATTTGTCTCAGACGGCCTGTTCCGGCCGTTAAGATTAATGGAAGCCTTCCGGCCGCTCTCAGGGCCATGTGAATAATGCTCAACTTAAAAGTCTGCTCTCAGCAGTAACACCCACTGCACCCACCAGTGTGTCATCACTGCCCTGATCTATGCCTCTAGGTCAAGGTAAACACTGCCCAGTCAACACATCCTCAGGGCCAAGGGCTATGCATCCCCACCCGCTCAAAAAACCCACAGATTTACACAGCTTTGTCACCAAGCAGCAAGCACAATTTATTGTTTGATGTTTGGTGTTTCTTCTCACCCTTTTGTTACCCAGGCTGGTGCCCATCTTGCCCCTAACACCAGTCGTCCCTAGTTATATCTCCCAAAAGTGGGGAAAACACACAGTACTGGACCCAGTAGTAGTACTCCTGTATTCACTTATTCCCCATTCCATGGGAAAAAAACTCATAATACCATTCAAGTCTCGTTGAGGTATTGTCTGAAATCATAAATTCTAGCCCCAGCACTCCCGACACCAACAGAGTTGACAGGGAACTTGTAGTGAGGCCCAAGTGGGATTCCTCCACTCTATTGTAAAAAAAGAGAAACTTCTCTAGAGGTCTCACAGACCTATGTCTGAGGCCATGGGTCTCTCCTAAATGACAATTCATTCTCTATCATTCAAAATAATTTATGAGTTGCAACCACATACCTAACTGAGGCCATCCTCACTTTCTGTAGAGCAATTAGGATCTATTCCCTGGCCTCTGTATAACTTCCATTTGATCCAAGCAAATTCTGTAAAGCATCCACCAAACTTAATCTTGCATCAGATCTTCTGTTTTTGTGTCTTTTTTAAAATTAGATCTTGCAAATGTGGTCTAAGTAAGACTAGCAACTTTTCTCCTGTTCAATCAGGTACAGAATCAGAATAGGTGGATGCCATTTGGGCAGATTTTTCCAAATTATTTCTTTGCTATTTTAATTTCATAATCAGAAATGCCTTCCAAAGGTTTACACCCTACTGTCACATCTTATTGTATTTCATGAGCTGGCCTCTGTATCTAATAGAGCTCTGGGTGATAAACATGATACAATTCCAGAGATATTCAAGATAGTAAAGTTTCGGCATGTCATATGATAACCCATATACGTGTCACAGCAGCTTCAGTGACTGGTTCTAGAGTGCTAGAACTGTGGTCCTGTCCATTTCTTGCTCTGTGTGTCAAGGTGTATACTGAAGTTCAGCCTGAACAGCTAGACTATTATTTTCATATGTCATTCTTCTTCAAATGTACAGCATACATGAGTGATAAATATAAACAGATCACAGGGGCACATGCATCAAGCTAATTACCGGTCGCAAACGGGCCGATTCGCAGACTCGGTCTCTTTGCAACCGGTAATTAGCCTTTTGGGATGCATCAAGCCCAAAGCCATTCGCAAAATAGGTAATCGCAAAATTTGCGATTACCTATTTTGCAAATGCAGTTAGGGAATCGCAATTTCCAATTCCCTAAATGCAATGCAAGAAGCATTCTCAGAATGCGACTTTGCTTTAAGGGATCACAAATTATGATCAACTACAAGTTAATGGTAATTTCCAGTTCCTTAGAAAAATGCACAAAATAGCATTTTTCTAAGTGCCATGTGGCGCACACATATGCCCTTTGGGGGTGCATCTGGTTGGCCTTTTGGCCCCCTGGCACAGTTGAAATCGCATTCGCAATTTGCGATTACCTAATTGGTAATCGCAAGTTGTGAATGGTTTCTCATTCATTCCTATGGGCCTCTAGGCTCATAGGAATGAATCGGAAAGCATTCCCTAATAGCGAATCGCAATTTGCGATTTGCTTTCAGGAAATGTGTAGAAATCGCCATTTTTTGTGTGAAACCTACATGCATAGGCAATTGCGATTCCTTAATAGTGATTCCGTAATAATCGCTATTAAGGAATCGCAGTTGCTTAGTTTGATGCATGTGGCAGATAGTAAGTTATCCCCATCTCTTTTACAAGACCTATGTACTTAATAAGCTGCATATTCATTCACATAAATATGTCTAATGTGTGTATCATCTGCCCTGGGTGCTACTGCATCAGCCTTGTCAGCTTTAACCCCCATCATGAGTGTGGGAGAAATTAGGGCTGTGTGAAATTTAAATAATGCCAGAGTATTTTGAATAATTTTGGGAATTTCTGGTTACGCTTGTTACGAGTAATTCCTGCAATTATGCCACTTCGCATTATGTCCTGTTAACTGTAATATGGAACAGAAAATGCAGCATTTGCTGAAAAAATTTACTGAAAACAAACAGAAGCAACAGCACGCAAGTTGCTGTTGTTTGTGGTGCTTTTGTTTTTTGCATTTTTTTACACCAAAATCTTGTGTAATTATGCAGAAGCAAATTACTCAGATTTCACATACCCCAAGTAGAGATTGATCCCAAGGCATGGTTACTGGGCCTTCTTCATATGATAATGCCTCTGGAAGGCTTTTTTGATATTCAAAGTCAGCACAGTAAATTCATTAATCCTCCGTTTCACACCAGGCAATCTCTATACGGTTTATGCTCCATATGCTAGTCCACATTACTGCTATTAAAATAAGATATTGATGCTTTAAAATGTATAGGGCTATCTAGTTTGCCTCTTTCATAGATGGCTGAATTGCTGCTCAAAGCCAACATTTAATGGAAAGTCCCCAAGTCTCTACAAAATACTTGTTGCCTTCCTTGCAATCTGTAATTACCAATAAGTATTTTCCATTTCAACCTTTGAAGTCCATTAGAGCTGCCAGTGATAAGTGAAGAAACAACCTGAATACATTTTGGGTATGGTATATAATGTTTCTTTCAGTTGTTTTGGAATTAGGAATCCATTAGGTAGATATTAAATATGATAGTGAGGCAATATTCAGAAAGTTAGAGAAACAGGTGTGTCTTCGTAACAGACTTCTCGGGCAGAGGGTTTATGCATTCATCAAACATTTCTAATTGTAATTCTCCTGCCTAAATCGTGTATCACATCCACTTATTTACAATGGAACCATTTATCATTGTTGGGTTTTGAAGGAGTACCATTTGTCTGTTTCAGGGACCACTCTCCTCATGCAAGTTAGATTGTTGTTGATGAGATGATTTGATTTAAATTCATTTCAGAAAACCTGTTACTAAAATATCCCACCTTTGTGTCTGGTAGAGACATCATTATGCTGTTTTGGCCAGACTTGTAAAATGATTTAAACAGTATTATGCCCTGTGACCCATCCATTCTCAATCCACACAACTGACTTCAAGCAGAATCAAAAATAATCTAGGGATCTTTTACAGAGAAACATTATTTAGATCATTCCACTCTTCCATATGGAAAACTATAAAAAAGCTGGGGTTCAGATTGAATGATCGTGTGATTCCAAAACTGTAGCTTCCATCTTTTCAAATTTAAAAGTGCTGGATGTTATCTATTTGCCTAAGAAGACATTTAACACCAACAAAATCAAATTCTATGTCATTTGAGTTTTTTCACTGATTCCTTAGTTGTTGACTCCCATATTTAGGAATCACATATTCTCAAGTTATTCTCCCTCTCTGTAGAGCTGCAGGACTTTTTCACAGAGAATTTGCAAGTAGAATACAACAATTGGTCTTTTGTCGCTAAGATACCATTGAATTTTGGAAAGGGTTGAACATCATTAAGACAACAACAACTGACAGTCTCTGATTCATTCTTTAGGCCCTCTAAGAGCAGTTTATTTGCATTTTCTGACAAAACCTTAGTTTTGTTTGGTGACATTTGGCTGTTAAGGTCATCATCCCTCATACAGGACTCATGCTGTAGACCAGACAAAAAACAGATGTACCTAGAGATGGATAATAATGAAAAAAACTATGATTTGTGAAGGTGGGGTAAATCCCGAATATAAATCTTTGATTACATTTCCTCCACAATAGGCATGGCATGGTGGAAAAAATGCTGTCTTCTACATTCAGAACTTACTGCAAGAATCGGAGGATGTTTTTGGTCCAATTAAATTTGGCCCATTAGACTCAATTGCTATTAACCAGGGGTACTCCGAAGCCTTTTCAAAAAGCACAGCTCTATGTTTCAGCAAGGGCCACGTGTTTACAGGCAACTGTCCAATCACCCCTCTAAAAACATCATGATCCATATTATTGACAGGAGTTACCAACAAATAAAGTGATGCTGTTAAATCTTAATAAGGCATGTGTACACCAAATTGTTGCAGAATTTGTAGGTCACTTTATGGAGATTTGGAGGGTTCTCTTCCAATTACTTTCTTTCCCAAATAATGCCAAAGGTGCATTCTACAGCACATTTGACTAGTCACTTTGGTAAAATTGAGAAGATATAAACATCCCTTTTAAAGGGACTTGTTCTACCAGATAATTCTGAAGCAAAATGCTACTAACTAGTGTCTTTTAAGGGACTATTTTATTTTTAAAAGAATTTTATTTGAAGAGATTTAAAAGTGATCGGATTACCCACAGTACATTTCAGGGACACGATTGCACAATTATAAACTTTAAAACATATTGTTCCAGCAACATTAGTCAAACCTTGATAAGATTTAATGGCACAGTAATTAGAAATTCCCCATATTTCCAAGAAGATGGTTAATAACATTCCAATACCAGGCCTGGGTAACCTCAGTAGGCCCTCGGTAGCCCTCTACTCACCTGGCCAGAATGCAGAGGAAGGTCATACTCACTGTATTGTTTATCTTAGAAGCTCACCTCTAAAATGTGATTATGGCAATATTTTCATGTTTTAAGCTGGCATTGAAGCCAGCAATATACATATTATTAACATTAGACGCATAGATAAATTCACCGTCCTAGTTCTATGGAACAGGTCACTTAAAAACAAACAAGGAGTTGATTGCATGCAGGTGAAGCTTGAAAGTGTGCTATTGTTTTGAAGCACAATACATTTTCACCGCACCAGAAGGATAACAACTTTTCTATTATGTTTGACATTGCAATTTTACCATTTCTTTGCACTATGAATAACAGGTGTCTGTATTACTAAATTTACTGGCACTCAGTTTATTGACTCTGGAAGAACCAGGCCCGGGTGTAATTTTAACTTGTTACCTGCAGTTGCAGTAGATGCCAGGTGCAAGAGTTGGACATAACAAGGGCCTTATTTAGAGATTAGCAGAGAGGATACTCCATCACAAATGTGGTGGATATCCCATCTGCCGTTTTACAAGTCTGTTATAGCATAATGCAGATGGAAGCAGATGGACAGCATATACGTCATGTATCCCATCCATCAAACTCTAAATCAGGCCTGAGCATTCCATCCAGTATAATGAATGCACTGATTTATCTTACCTCTTCAAGAAATTTTATGTATTCCTTCTTTTATTTTATATCTCTTTTTATTCTCCATACCTTTTTTAAAGTTCAATTGCTTTCACTCCAATGCTTGTCCTGATAAATGTTGTAAAGCATTTACACTCATTTCTGTGACAAGATAGCTCATATTGCTGCTCTAGAGCTTCTTTTTCTTCTTCAGTATTATGAGATTGTGTATGATCATTTTTTATAGGCATACAAATTCACTAAAAGTATTTGCTTATTATGCTATGGTTGGTCTCTTTTTACCTTCAATATCCTCATCATATTCCCATTCAGTCACATTTTAATTTTTTGACGTTCTAATCTTGAGATTTATGGTTTAAAAGCACATAATTCTGTATGTTAAACTCTGTATATTCTGTAATATATATTTACCCTTTCAAATATATGACCCAAAGAATTACAAATAACAAATGAAGCCATGAAGACTATGTGTACAGTGGTAACAAAAACTGACTTTCTAACTAGGTATGTATCTTTCTGTGTCCCTCAGAAACATCTACTTCTGCTATCATTCACCCCTCATAACACTGTTTACCTGTATTGGTAACATTAGATGAGGTAACTATAAAATATTTTCTCATGTATTGTTTGTGTTAAAAAGGAGTTGATTTTTATAATAATGTACATAGCACATATTCAAAAACTATTTTTCAGAAAGATTAATACATAGTAATGAAAAGCCAACAATTAATATTCAATGTTAAAAATTAGCATGATTACTGATATAAAAGGCAAAAAACTAAAGAGGGAGCTACACAAATAAATATAATAAGAAATAGATTTACATCTTCTCAATAGGTAAATGTTGACATTACACATCTAGAGGTTTTCTTAACACTTGATGAAAAACAGGTAGTGTAAACGTACTAATAAGATATAAACAACCATGACTGCATTGGAAAAACAGAGTAATAAAATCAAATAATTTCATCTGTGATGTGGAAAGGAAAGTTAACTATCAGTATAATGAACATCCTTCTGTTATTTCTTTATCTTTTTTGCTCAATTCCATTGGGAGTGCCTGACTCATTCTTTAAATGCCTTGAGGGGCTATTGAAAGTTTTATTTGGGGCTACGAAAGGGCCAGACAGACGACACAACTTATGAAATTACAGCTAATTAAGGTGGCCTGCTACTTCCTGACTTTAAGTTATATGTGTGGGCAGCCTTTGGAACATGTATTAGGAATCAACTTGAATACTCTGACTCACTTGAACTGAGCTACCAGCTGGCCCAGGCCTCTAACTATGTGTCATTTCTTTGTAAACTGATGGAACCAAACTATTTCAAATGGGTTCGGTTCATGATCATTAAGGATTTCCATCAGATCTGGAGGGAAATCTGCAGTAAATATGCTGTGCCATGTATTCATTTGCATACATTCCAAAATTGGGACAATCATGACCTCCCAGCATTTTTTCATGATGCTGTGGCCAGGCAGAAGTTTATGTTAGGTCTAAAAGTTTTGGGTCAACTTTTTGCCCCATGTGGGTTGTATACATTCTCTAATCTTCAAGCTCAATATGGCCTTCCACACCAATCTTTTTTTTTTTAAGTACCTACAGATTCGTGATTATCTCCTACGCAGTCAGCTAAATTTAGCTGAATTAGATGACCCATATATATTGAAGTAAGTTTTTTTTCAAAACTATTTGCATGCTTTATTATACCCAGGAGAAGGTATAATAAAACAAGCTACTTCAGGTGTGGCACTCACTCTGCTGACATTATACATATGTTTGCCGAGTGTCCACTTCTTAAAAACTTTTGGAATGTAATCTCTGAACATCTCTCATTTTATCTCGAGTATTATGTGCAGTTAACTAAAAATTATGTCATGATGGCATATAAATGCATCCCTAATCCCAGAGATTTGCCCGTGGACACTATTGGACGCTATTGCAATCACTACTTCTCGGCTATGCATAGCCAGAGCCTGAATCAATCCTAAAACTCCTACTGCTTTAGAATGGTGGTCCAGGTTTTGTCAAATTGATGAAATGGAAGCAGCCATACTTAACACTAAAGTGGTTAAAGGCAGGCGTTGGTTTAGGAATATCTGGACCAGCTTCTTCACTAAAGAGTAAGATTGTTAAAATGCTTTCACGGTCCTAGATGAGCCAAACTGTGTCTTTCTTCAATTTTTCTTATTTCTGCTTCTTTGCAAATCAGTTAGGCAATGATTACCTATAAAGGTCAAGTAAGCCTAATCCTCCACTTCCTTTACTAGCATTATGTTTGGAGTTAAAAAATCTTGAAGGATTTTTGTGTCAAATACATTTTACAATGAAATTATTTTTTTTCTAAAATGCAAATGCGAAATGCAATGCCAACATAGATGATATAAGATCCTGGGGCTTAGTGCTATTTTAACTGCTTCATCCTTACCCCACCCTGTTAGAAATAATTGAGATCATTTTTTCTCTCAATAAAAGTTTAGTTCAACTGTACTCATAATGGTGCTTGAAAAATTAATACCAAGATATTTGAACACATTATTACAGCAAGTAGCTGTTTCATTTAGTATATATGGGAACAGTGAACATTTGGAGAAAACAGTCCAGACTTATTAACACTTTAAGTATAACCAGACACAGGACAGATTGGTAGCATCACAATATTTTGGAATAGTACCTATAGTGTTTTCAACATATATTAATTCATCATCAGCATATGCAGAAGTTATAAGGCAATATTTTCAATAAAATGATTGCTATTGTGGTCACAATTTTTTGAACAGAACACAATAATGTTCTATTGTCCATATAAACAGAAGTGGAGCTAGAGAGCAACCATTTCTGATTCCTAGGATAAGCATTAAATAATTTTATGTTATTCTATTGATGTATAATTTGACTATTGTTTCAAAAATTAAAGCCCTGGCCACAGGGTGTATTTAAAGCCCTTGACTCTTCTCATACACTGCCCCACAGGATTGATCTGACATGCATCCTCAACCTTACACGTTTAACATATAACTTGTCTTTGAAATATCTTTAAATGTGCCAATTACACCTTAAACATTACAATTCCTGATGAAACTCCAATGGCCTTCGCATTGTCACTGACTTTTAAGGCCTTGAAGATCACTAGACTGAGAACATATCGAATGATGCCTTACTTTTCACATTGTGTGAGCATTTCATTTACATCATGATCCTCCCTTCACCCCAAGTTGTTCAAACCCTGTTTACCAATGTAACTTCAGCATCATAGCTGTTTAACTTAAAAATATGATTTCTGAAGAGAAAAGTAACAAGAGGGCTACGATGCCTGGTCATTCAGTCAACTAAATTGCATTTGATATGCCGCTCATCAATTTCCCTATGTTTAAAAATGCTTTCCAGAATTCACTAACTTATTTATTCTATTGGTTGTCAATACAGGACCAAGAAATCTTCTGCAAGTTTTAGGAATGCATTCACAGAGACATTCAAGTTAAGTAGCTGATTGCTTTTCTCAATATGACCCATACTGGTAGCCAATACAGATCGTCTTGTGGATATCCAAGTTAAAATTTAACTCTACACAAGAGTCAAGATTCTTTTTCTTTTGATCCAAAACAGCCATTATCTCCTTTTTCCACTCCAAACCATCAACCCACACCCAGCTGCTGGCATGGAAACATTTTTCTCTCATTTAAATCAGTTCAACTTGTAACTTATAATAGGGCACTTCAGCTAAGCACCAAAATCTTCTTTCCCTAAAATGGATATTTGCCACTATTTTAGAATGGACCATCAATCAAAAACATCTCAATAACAATAATCAATTTAGTCATTTCGTTCAGTCAATGATGAGGGTTTTGGATCCGTTTGAAAACCTTTATTTATCAATATAAGTTTAGTAACTTGTTTTGCTCTCTTTACTCAAATGAGTGAATCAGATAAATCAGTTTGCAGAAATATCAAGAAAATCATGGTTAGAGTCAATCAAGAAAATGACAGCATGTTCTATAAAGGAATTCCTATACTAGTCTAAGCGGATCCTAACCTGCCAGAACCGATAATGAGTCATTTTGGAAAAGAGGAAGATTTTAAAAAGCATTGAAATAGCATCACTTTGAAGTCAAACTCTTCATTAAGAGAAGTTCTAGAAACTCATCCGTGTCTCTTCCCTCCAACAGCATCAGCAAACAATCCCAGTAACAACTGTTCAAAGTGAAGCTAAGAAATCAGTCACAGCCGTAGCCATAACGGTTAAAGAAAACAGACACCCATAAAATAGTAGGTGACAAAAATCACCGTCAGCAGTAGCTCACAGTGAATAGGGCAAAAAGTGCTAAGGGAATAGAGATGGTCGCAGAAGAATGGCCTGGACCAGTCTGGGCAGCAGTCTGGCCTAATTACCTAACTAGGAACTCGTATATTATAAACACAAAACACATGTAACTAACCATGCTGGTGATAGCTCATTTTTAAGTCAATGAGGAAGGATCGTCTGCTGTTTATTCCTTCTTTAGTTGCTAAACATTCATGTGCGTTAGCTTCACTCTGAGTTCCCACAAGAACCCTGCAGTCAAAACTATTAGCTATTCAGTATTCCACTGCGTATCAATGAGCTATTCCAAAGCAGAAGCACTCTTGTTGTAACCTATGAGATTAATTCATGAGATTCACGCTTTCATGTAACCATTATTGTTTAATACACTAGTCAGAATTCAGCATTGTGAATATGTGGTAGCTAGAAACTAACTAAATAGGATGAGAACTTGTAGCTTTGAGAAAGAAGAAATACATTTTAAAGTCAGCACATTCTACAGAGATGACATGTTTAAACAAGTCAAATGTGAATCATTTATCAAATAATATTGCATGGATCAGCATTTCCTAGAAGCATTTATTTATTAAAGAAGAAAATTAATTGAAAGATAGAAGGTGAAAGATAAATGCGGCCTAGTCTGACTTAGTAGTGTAATTATGATAAAAATTATTGCTTACTACAAAACAAATCATCCTACACGTTAATGTTGCACGTTTAAGAAAAGGCACATTTTCGTACTTTTCATTCTTTTGAGCATTTCCACGTTAATGTCTACTGTAAATTGTGGCACTTATTTTAAGCTACATTTTCCTGCTCTCTCACCACCTTCTGGAAAGCAATGAAGACTTTCTTGTGTTCCTGATCCAATTAGGTTCAGTCTAGCAAAGGTCAAGTTATGATTAGTTTTCAAAAAACAATAAAGTTTTAAAAGACAACTTCTGATTATAGAAACATACAAATTTATTAATCCTACAAACTCTCAATTTTGACATTCGGTGAGTGGGGCTACCTCTGTCTTTCACCAATCATGTTGAGCCATCCTGATTTCAGAGGACTGGACATGGTTATGGGGATTCTTCATGCCATACAATGGAGCCCATCTTTTCTGCTCACCTATCACCTTATGCACTTACATCATGGTAAGATCCAGTACAGCTTTTGTTCTGAAACTGGATCAATAAAAAACTCCTCATTCGTTCTTCTGCTACTCAACTGCGACTGCCTGTGGCTTCTGATGCTAATACCAAGCAAAGTTGTGGTTCTGCTTTTAGGCTCATAATCCTACTACCTGAACAACCTACTTTACCTAACATACTCTTATTTATTTAGGAGACTTTGTGTGGTTCTGCACATCACCTAGTGCAAGTCAAAGAGCTGGGCATTATGGAGGTCTGAGTACATGAGGGTTAGAGACCAGTCGGCTCTGTCGGATGAGCCTGGACCAGGCATTCTGCGGTCACTCACAAGTATGCATTAAACATATCTGAAAGATGCATACATCCCATGGCTTTACACGTTTGCCATTCATACTCTGCCTGTGCCGTTCTCTCCTGCTCTTCCCTGACTGTCTTTAGTTCCCAAAACCATCCGCAGTGGCGTAACGATAATTGAGGTGGCACCCCTGCAAGGTACGTGGAGGGGCCCCCTCTGGACTCTATCAGGAGCTACCCGGCCGAAGTGCAGTGGTGAGGGGGCCCCATGGAGTGTGGGGGCCCCGCTGCACTGCGGGGGATGCAGGGGCCTGTGTTACGCCCCTGCCAGATTCGCCTGCTTCTGAAATTCGTGGCAGCTGCCAGTAAATTTTCTGTGCAATGCCGGCCATTTCAAACTCATCTTTTGCATACCGTAATGAACCTCCTTCATCCAAAGGCTGAAAATGGCGCCTTACTGCCCACAAATGAAGCTTCAGTAAGACACCTGTCCCAAATAATAACAACAGCTTACCGGAGTGCCTGTGAGAGCATTTCTTACTCATTAAATCAGATGACAAAGGGAAAACAAACGATCTCTGTGGTGCAGCAAATCTGAATGCCTTACCTGTCAATCTTTCTGCTAACCTATAAAAGAGTAACATTAATTTTCCGCAATGATGTCTGTCGAAACGAAGGAGTACATTCGGAAAATGAGATTCTTTTCATAATTCCGAGCCTGCCCTTTCCTTTCGCCCTCACTGCAGTGAGGCTGGAGCTGACTGCTGTGATCTCCATCCCAGAGGTGGCTGTGTATGTTTTGTTGAAGTGCTCTGCATGCAGCGCCTTGAGGCACGTCGGACGAGCGTGAGAGGAGCTCCAGAATATAAAATCACAGTCTTATTGTACTATTATTTTACTGGTAAATACTTTATGAGCTACAGCAGGTGCTGTAAAGCCGAAAGAGTGTGATGAAAGGGGATTTTTTTTGCGCGTTAGGATTCTTTTCAGAAAACATCTCTGTGTTTGGAGCCTGCCAAAGAGAAGGAGAGGAAGGGATAGTAGAAATAAGAGCGAGAAAAAGAGATAGAGCAGGTGGGAGAAAGGAGTTTTGTGGTTTGTGTATATATATATATATATATATATATATATATTTATATATATATATATATATATATTCACTTAAAAAACCATAGGTTTCACACATGTTATAGTTAGGTGCTAAGTTATGTATGTATTATTTTTTTATATATATTTATTTTACAATAAACTATGTATTAAAATTATTATTATTTTTTTTTTTAGTTTTTCACCGTGCGCGCACGGTGCGCGCACCCCCGCGATTTTTTAAAAAAAAACATTTTTTTTTTGCCTTCGGGGTCCTTCAGGGACCCCCTGACAAAGGCTAGGGGGTCAGGAACTCTCTACCCTGCCCCCTTTTCACGTTCGCCACCTTCCTTTTTCACTCTCGCACTGAAAACAAACAAAATGGCGGCCGACACTTCCTGATTTCGACCGATTCGAACGTTGACTAACCTGTAACCACCAATCAGAATTACGCTCGCGCACGTTAGGGTGCCCGCACGGTGCGCGCACGGTGCGCGCACCCTGCGCGCGTATAGATATATATATTGTTTTAAATGCTATTTTCTCTGGAAATACTTTACAGATTTACACCAAACCTGCAAAAGGCACTTCATGGACCTTATGGCTACCTCTCTGCCAAATTTCACATAATTCTGTTCAGCCGTTCGGGCTGTAGCTGCGACTAAAGTCCCTATGGAAAAATCCATGGGGAATACGTGTTTTGGGACCCCCCCTTTTTCTCAGCCCCCGCTTGACGAATCACCCCGAGACTTTCAGGGTAGGAGCTGAACGGAGCGCCCCATTAGTTTTGAAAATTTCGCGAAGATTCGCCAATCGGCGCCAAAGTTATTCAAAATAGAATTTTGAGATTTCCTATGGAAACTCGGTCCTAACTATAACTACCTACTGGCGACCGCCAGTAGGTAATATATATATATATATATATATATATATATATATATATATATATATATATATATATATATAGGAAAGGATTTTCCTGTGTGGGGCCCCCAAGAGTTTCCACCAAGTTGCAGAGGGTCACAGAAAGGCAGCACACCAAACAGCAGATCCAGGTCAGTTTTAAAGTTTGTTCATTTCATTTTAATTTGCTTTTTTCTTTTCTTGAGTTTCAAATGCAAAGTGCAAAATGCATCATGTGACAACACACGACCTACGCGTTTCGGCCCAAGGCCTTCATCCGGGTCATGTGATAAACAGTGAAGGGTGTATAAAAAGGGTGGGTTTGACCCGCCCACAATTAACAAAAAATGATTTTTCAAATTTTAAAAGAGGTACATCCTAAAAGGGAACCAACCAACATTTTTGATTTGAAACTTAAGCATTCTTTTACATGCGACATAAGTGCATAAGTAAACTTGTAAAGTACTTAGTTATAATTGCATTATGTGGCATGTGTGTGTGTACTTACCATTACAACGGGAACGAGAAAAGGAGGAAAAAAAAAGAGAAAAAGGGGTTCTATACATTAGGTACCACAAGACATTAGATTGGTACAAATGGTATATGCGTAGAATCTTGAACTTAATACATCCCTCCAAGTTTTTATATTTTATATATAAGGCTTAACATCACATCAGTTATAACTTTTAAACAGATGGATTCATTTGATAATTCGGCCAAATATAAAAACACAATTTAATAAAGCCGAAGTGCTTCAAACCTATTATAATGTGGAGTCCTATCTACAAAATGCAATGAATTGATAATCGAAAATATATTGTTGTATAGGATTCATAATCAACAGTAATGGTCTAGTTATGGTGAGGTACCAAAATATTTTTCAAAAGACCATTGTATGATGTCAAAATCTATGAGATGGTGTGAAGTGCACCTAGCCCTGTGTTCTATCTGAAAAAGAAAAAAAAAAAAGGGGGGGGGGGAAGAACCCCGGATTACTATACAAACTCTAATATGAATCAGATTGCTCATGGTAATGTTTATCTTGTACATCAATTTCAAATGTTATGAAAAAACATAAGTATGCCTATAATGGTTCATTTGATTTAATTTGAACCACGTAGTTTCACCAGAGTGTCACTCTCTTGACATAATCTCGAAAATTCAAGCTAGACTAATGAGAACATAACATAGGAGAAGTTAAGTGGTTGAATTCTCAGACAGGTGTTACTTAATTACACATTAACCTTTCATTATGAATTTGTGTCTATAAATTAAAGTTGTTCCGAATTTTCATAGGAAATTATGTAATTCAGCATCTCCATTTAAGCCCCCATGGCAACTCAGTTCCTTTAAGGATAATCCATTTAGATTCAACTTGTCTCAGGAGACGTTCACGGTCTCCCCCTCTGATGTTCTGAGGGATGTGTTCGACTCCATAATATTTTAGATTGTCGAAGTTGCCATCATGCACACTCCAAATGTGTTTTGAAATTGCGTAGGAGAAATCTTTGTTCTTAGTAGCCCTTAGATGTTGTAAAATTCGCAATTTCAATTTGTTAACAGTGCTACCAATATATTCCTTTCCGCATTCACATTTGAGAGCATAGACTACGTGCGTAGTTTCACATGTAATTCTTTCTTTAATGATCTTGTATTCAAAATGTTGATTTTTTGTTTATTCAAACCATAGCGGCAGGCTTTACATTTTGAACATTTGAAGAAACCCTTCGCAGTTAGCCATTGTGCTTTGCTTCCACCTCTTTCACTTCTTTGGTGGTGGCTATGTACAAGGATATCATTCAGGGATGGGGCTTTTTTGTATGTAATATTGAGATGGTCTGTTGTCATTTCTTTTAGATCATCATCTTTTCTCAGAATTTTCCAATGATTTTGGAGTGTGTTTCTAATGATGTTACTGGATGAGTTGAATTGAGTAATGTATCTTATTTTGTTATTGTCCAAATTCTCACTCTGTTTAGAAACAGTTCTTTTAGGTAATAGTGTGGTCTCTCTCTTTTTTTGTGAAGCTCTTAATTTAGCACTGTCCAATACCACTACTGGATATCCTCTGGCTAGAAATCTTTGATACATTTCATCCAGTTGAGAAAGAAATTCTTCTTCTTCTGAGCAATTTCTCCGTGCTCTTAGAAATTCTCCATACGGAACACTCCATTTTAAACATTTGGGATGTGCACTGTTTGCTAATAGGATCCTGTTACATGAAGTTGATTTGCGAAAGAGTGTTGTGCAAATCTTTTGGTTTTCAATGTAGACGTGAATGTCCAGATAATCAATCATTGTCTTGCTGATGTTATAAGTAAATTGAAATTGAAAGGAATTATTGTTAAGATCTTTGAGGAAGACGTTCAAATCCTATGTATTTCCTTCCCAAATCAGGAACAGGTCGTCTATATAACGTACCCAGAATAGTATGTGCTCAGACATATCCTTGTTTCTTTCAGACCAAATTTGTTCTGCCTCCCACATGCCCATGGTGAGATTCGCATAAGTGGGAGCAAAGGAAGTCCCCATGGCTGTGCCTTGGCGTTGTTTGTAATATTTTTTATCAAAGATGAAAACATTGTTCATAAGGCAGAAACGTAACATTTCTACTAACATGTTGGTTTGTTGGAGCACATTTAGTGACCTTGATCGAAGGAACGAGTCACAGGATTTAATGCCATCTTCGTGCCGAATTGAGGTGTACAGAGATACAACATCGACAGTTATCATTGTGTATTCATCTTTCCAGGGTATGTTCAAAATCCTGTTCAAGAAGTCCATTGAATCTCTGATGTATTATGGTAAACCCAATACAAATGGGAATAGGAAGATATCCAGGAATCTTGAGGTGTTTTCGAGTAAAGAACCACATGAGCTAACGATTGGATGACCAGGTGGATTGTCGAGACTTGTATGTACTTTTGGTAGTACATAGTTGGCATTATTGGGTTTTGGATTAATAAATAGCTTAATTCGTCTTCATCAAGCAATCCCGCCTGGTGCCAGATTTGAAGTTTTTGATGGAAAGTTTTCATGATTGACGGCATTGGGTCTTCTTTGAGCCTTTCATAGTTTAATGGATCATTTAGTTGACGTTTGATTTCTAAGTAATATTTTTGTTCATCCATAACTACTACGTTGCCCCCTTTGTCAGAGGGTTTTATTACGATCCTGTCATCCAATATATATATATATATATATATATTTGCAGATATGGTAATCATACACATGGCCACTTTACTTTCACAGACATGGTGTAAATAGTATATATGCATACGCAGAGTGTAATGTAATATTTATCATCATGGTTGAGTGTGGGGAGGAGCCATGACTCACAAGATGCGAAGCCTCCAGTTGGTCATGCTGCCCTCTCCTCCTTCAAAAATGCAGATAAATAACTTATTATAATGTGTACATCTGCATATATGATTTATGCCATGGCATTTATTTGTATGTATTTGTGCCAACAAAAGGTATTTAAACGAAACCAGGATGCAAGGGGCTAAATGTGTTCAGTAAGGTAAATCCACATTGAAGAGGCCTTGTGACTATAAGGGGAATTGTTTCCATGTGTAAAGTAATTGTAACATATCATCTGTGAGCTAGCAAATAATAATTGTTACATGTGAATTTCACTCTATTGTTGAAATTGAAGTTGACCTTTGCACTTCATACATATGCATGTGAATTTGCATTACATGGGTGAACGTGCATTTATTTAGTGCAGTTGATCTAAATAACATGTTAGTGGACTGTTGTGGCATAAATACATATATACGAACACATTACATATGCATGTATGTATAGCAAGAGAGAAGAAAGAGAGCGGAGGTTCTGTATACTTAATTGTTAAATGTTGTGCGTTATACATATCCTGGAAAAAACACACAGGTTCTGTAATTAAGCTAAAATAAATGAATCATTAATTTGCAAGCTTTAGTGATAAAAATCGGTTCTTCAGACACTGTGCATGTGAGGCTTTGAAAGAAACATGTGCAACCTTTTTCTCTTAACAAGTCTGTTCTGTTTTTCCAGGACCTATAAGTTGTGTGCAGCCAATCAGGCCTTGTATAATGTTACACTGTGAAAAAAGACTTTTTCCTTTTCAACTAACACATCTATCCAAGGACAAAGCGAGCAATAATGAATTGTTTATTTCATATATGCTGGATCCTAAAAAACAGAATCATAAATGTCTGCTCCATGTTACCGTTTTGGTGCGCTATATGCAAACATCATGCCACAGAAGAGTTATGCATAACACACACTGAAACACGCGGGGGAGTAAAAGAGATGCAAGTTTAGGGGAAAGACAGTTGTAAGTTCACCTCTGAGGTGTTGACGTGAATGATACAGAGTCAGCCATATATCTTGCTGGTCCCTCTGAAAGGCAGTTCATTCTCGGTCAAAGAAAATAACGGCAAGCAGATATATCTGAGAGACTACCAGGACAAGTGTTCAATAGGTCGAAGGTCATGCTAGTACTTCTGACTAATAGAAGGACTGCAGAGCGGAGGTGAAACCAGTCAAGCCACGTCAGTGCCATTGAAGAACAATAGGACTGGACAGCAGCGGTCCGTGGAGGGAGATCCGTGGGGCGGAAAGGCGGGGCGGGGGAGGGGCATGGTGGGGGGTACTAAACACCGGAATATGGATAACTGGAGGTAAGTAAACAATTAAATAAATAAAACGAATTTCGTAGCGCGCGCTGCACCGCATTTTGTGATGCAGGGCGCGCTACGAAATTCGTTTTATTTATTTAATTGTTTACTTACCTCCAATTATCCATATTCCGGTGTTTAGTACCCCCACCCTGCCCCTCCCCCGCCCCCGCCTTTCCACCCCACGGAACTCCCTCCACAGACCGCTGCTGGGACTGGAGCATAGATTGGTGCTGCTAGGGACACCCCTCAGTCTCACATGCTAGATATGCTAACTTATGTGGGCGGCTGGATAGTTTTGCTACTTCTCTTTCAAGATCCTTTGCCAACATGCCTCTTAGAGATACTTCTGACTGACTAACATCGTGCTTACATTTTGCACCAACTATTTGGACTATGTGCAATAGTGTTTTGGGGCAAGGCAGCACTTGCACAGTGTGGTCCGAACACGCAAAGGGTTAGTTGATCTTTCACGTGCATGCTGGCCTCATAAAGGAATGAGTGCTGGCCAGTCATTGCTCACGGCACGCTATTACTGATGGTGCAAACGTTTGGGGATAGACCACCCAACCTTGAATAAATTGTAGACTCAAAGAAGATTCTTGCTGCACTGTCGGATACTTGACAATTCCAATTTTTTCATTAACAAACACCCCTATTCCACAACCACCAATGTGCTTCAACTCTGTTCTTTACAATCTGTTTACAATTAGTGAATTTATACTGATAATCTATAGAGGGACATTATGGGCAATGAAGTCCACTTTTCATTTGGCCTACAATGTAATGGTTCAACACGTTATAATTAGTAATTGGATGTCAAAACCCAAATTCAGATCTTATATGCTGTTCAAAGAGTATATCATTACATTATTTCCGTTGTTCCAAAATGGCATCTCAGCACAGAGCTGTAATTTCATTGGAACCATTCCATTCACGGAACAGCTGCACACAGTCCTGAACGTTCTCCTGTATATATATATATATATGTATATATATATATATATAGAGAGATATATAGAGATATATATATATATCCAGACAAACATCCAAGTGCAAGCGTGCACTAAAAACAGATGCAACGGACTCCAATATATAGCTGATGCTAGTAATTCAGTTTTATTTTCGTGCTCGTGCTGCCCATGACACTTTTCGGCCACGTCCTGGGGCCTTCATCACATACACATATACATACTCACTGAAGAAATCAAAGGTTACAGGCATGTTATAGTTAGGCTCAGAATTCATTCGTACAAAACCATAGAAGTTCAACAGTTATAGTTACCTGAGCTAACTATAACTTATGCCCCCGCAATGCAGTGCTTATGACCACACATATTACATCACTCATGACATGGTCAGTGACATCATTGATGACATCTCAACTGACATCACTGATGACATCACCCAGTGATTTTGAGTGCTTTTTAAAAGTTTCTCAGTGTTAAACATATACTAAGGCACCTCAAAAGGTAAATTAGTTTAGTTTGTGTACTACTAATGTGTGATTCTATTTTAAAACATAGATTATGTGAGTGTCCTTGTAGCTGTGTATATCCATGTGTGAGTGGATATGTGTATGGCTGTAACGGTGAATAAGTGAGTGTGTGAGTAGCTGTATGGGTAAGTTGCTGTGTGAGTGCCTGTATGGGTTAGCAAATGAGTGTGTAAGTGGTGTATGGATGAGTGAGTGGATATGTGAGAGACTGTATAGATGAATGAGTGGGTGTTTGGGTTTTTATATGGGTGAGTCAGTGGGTGTCTAAGTGACTGTAAATGCTGAATGTAAAGGTGCATGAATGGCTGTATGTGTGAGTGGCTGAAAATTTTGAATGAGAGGGTGCATAAGTGGCTGTATGGGCGAGTGAGCAGGTGCATGAGTGTCTGTATGGGTAAGTGAAAGGGTACGTGGGTGGCTGTATGGGTGCATAAATGGGAGTGTAAGTGTAAGAGAGTGGGTGTGTGAGGGGCTGTATGGGTGAGTGAGTGTGAGAGAGAATGTATGAGAGGCTATGTGGCTGTCTCAGTGACTGTTTAGGGGACTGAGTACATGTGTTAGTATCTGTATGAGTAAGTGAGTGGGTGTGTGAATAGCTGTATGGGTGAACGAGTGGTTGTGTGAGTGGCTGTGGGAGTGGCTCTATGCATAAGTCAGTGGGTGAATGATTCTGTGGATGATGTCTTGAGTGATGTCATGTCAGATGTCATCTGAGATGTCACTGACCATGTCATGAGTGATGTAATATGTGAGGTCGTTAGCAGCGCATTGCAGGGGCGTAAGTTCTAGTTAGCTGAGATAACTGTAAGTGGTGAATTTCTATGGTTTTGTATGAGTGAAATGCAATGTTCCCTCTAATTATTTTCCTCTGTGTGCAGCAATTAAGGGCTTCTGTGCACTGTAACCAAGGCTGTGTGCTCTGGAGACTAATGAAAATTCACTATGCAAGTGAGTTTGGTGCGTGCGCTTCTGAAATTAGTTGTGTTCACTCCGTTTAAGGTTTATGTGAAAATTAATGCAAAAGGCTTCATTTTGATTCAGTTTATCAACATGTGAAAGCCACTTTTGAGGCAACTGATCTAATGTTGTTGCATCACAAACCAAAATGGTCACATCCACACCTTGTACTTTGGGTTAATTTATGGAAAATTGAAAACATACACTCTCAGCTATTTTTTCAGGCTTCAACCAGTTTTTTTTTCCATTAGTCGAAATCCTCAAGATAAACAAAAATAATACACACCTTACTCCCTGATTTAATAGAGCATAGAGGATCTCTATTTGTCCTAGACATGGTCCATTCTGGTAAACCCAGTAACATTCATTAATCAATTAAGCTATCCAACTGGTCAGTGTCCCACCCTGTCCTCACAGCCTATTCCTTCAGTGATAACTGCAATTTGGAGGTTAAAGATTCTCTTGGTCCTCACGCATATGATCTAGGACCCAACATCTTTCATCATTTGTATGCCTGCTAGTTTGAGCCACAGTTTCAAGGGCATTCAGCCACTCCTCAGCAGCACAGCATGATTCAATTAGTCGACTTTTCATCAATAGATTCAAATTTCTTGTTCAAATGCAGTCACTTACTGTGAAGTAGTTTCCAGTAGGGATGACTCAAGCCTGTGAGATGGGGATGGAAGTGACTTAGTGGATTTTAGTGTCCTTTAAAGTTCACATTTGCTGAAGCAATGTTTCCTCTAATTGTATTTCTCCATATGCATTTATTGAGCATTTGTATAAGCACTTTCATCAGCCATTTGCAAAACTGAGTGGCTTTTTATGTCACTATGTCACTGCCCTATCCCACACTGAATGGGCTATGTATCGGGTAGGGATAATGTAAGAAGTATCCTCCATCACTGTGCTTCTACTTTCTGCAAAATAAAATCATGCAATTTTAAAGCATTTTTAGATAAATACTCAATTAAAACATGTGAGTTTGTAGACGAATAGCTTGACAATCTGTAAAGAAACACAGTTCCAAAAGACGTGCCTTTCTCATCTTTGAGGTCCCCATCCCAACAATAACATTATTTAATTTTCATAACTCAAGCTCTGTTAACAACTAGCACATTCCACTATGGTATGCAGTGCACCTGAAAAGCACAGTTGATTTGAACCTAAAAACTAAGTAGGAAAGTATACTTTCTAGAGTGCACTCTATGAACTGAATCATCTCTAGGCACTTACGTATCATGTCCTGCATGGAAGTAGAGACAAATTTGAGTAAAGAAGAATAGCAGTGCACATTCACATGCTATGGTCTTTTCTAACTCTTATGGTAATATTTATGTATGACCTTCTGGAAGAGGGATTTAGGGAAGCACATCACTAAGTGACTGGGTAGAGAAATATCACATTTCTCACTCAATTTATCCATTTTCTTGGTCAAACAATTTACATATGAGTACAAATTGTGTATCTAATCTGTTTTATGTGACTATAACTGAAAAGACCATAGAAAATATGAACATTAAGGTACAGGTAAACTTTATAAAAAGGGAGAAAAGCAAACCAGCACTGGCTTTTGTGGAACTTGTAAACTGTGGAAGGACAGAAGAGTAAAATATAACTGGCCTGGGTCGAGCTGATAAAGTCTGTGGAAAGGGAGAAGAGTGAAGCACAACTGCTCTTGACAGGAATAGCAATATCTATGGAAGGAGAGAAGAGTGAAGCAGGACTTAGCCTAGTTAAGACCGATTCTTTCTATGGCATGAAGAAGATAAGAGAAAAGCAGAACTGCCCTCTTCCCGCTTTTGCCCTTCCCTCCATTAATTTCTTATTCCCTCATACCTTCTCCCTTATGTTATTCATATTTTATATAGCACTACACACCACACAAGGTATTTCTAAGTGCTGAAAATAACAGATATTAACATTTGCCAATTTTTGGTACCCTTGTTGCATTGGGGCTTCTATTTTACATAAGGCTGTGCTCCCAGCTTTATAGAGGTGGGTGAGGTACTGACATCTCAAGCCAGGCTTGAGCCTGAAGCCTGGCTCTGGCTCAACTCAGGGTTCTGTTGGAACCTCGAGCCCATAATAAGCTGAGCGTTCATGTGGCTTCTGCTTGCCTCCGTCCCTCTACCTAGGATGTGGCATTACTGTCAGAGCTGCCAGCTGTGGAACTGGCAAACCAGGATCCAGTTTCAATGTAGGCTCAAGATACTGTGATTCTGGGCACATCACTTGATTTCCCTATGCCTATAAACAATGCATGTGACCTTGTTTAATGCAACTGGACCCCTCTTATGACAAGGGCACACTTTCCCTGTTTTGCGCACCTTCAAACCGGTGCGCCATCTGTAAACAGGGAAAGTGTTCCCAATTATGTTGAATGAGCTGTTCTCAGGGCATCCTGGGGGCAGCCCAATCAGGTGAAACATGGAGTGGCTGCCCTGCGTTTCACTGTGTAGGCAGCAACCCGCTTGCACTTTCAAAATGGATTAGAGATTCCCTTGCTTGAGGGTGGAATGAGTGACTGCACCCGCCTGAAGGGGGATGTCTAGGGGGTCCATCCCTCAAGACGGCTGCACTCATGGGGCGCACTGACAGTGCGCCTCCTGACAGCTTCTTTGCCTCTGTGCCCGCGTCCATAGTATGGCGCGTGTGCAGAGGCAAAGAGATTCCCCCATTGCATGGGGTCATGCCCTCATGCGAAAGTGCTAGCACTGCACCTGCTCCAGTACTATCAGTATTACAGAAGAGGCTGCACAAGCGTCTGCGGCCCCTTCTGTAATACCAAAGTGCCCCAGGAGCACACACTTGGGCACACATGCCTGTTGCTCCCCCTGTCACTTTCAGTAATATGGCCCCTGGTGCTCGTGTAAAGCTCTTAGCCTTTGGGTCAAATTTGCTCTGTATTTAGAAACTGTAGAAAATGAACTAAGAGGTCAAAAAAAGCCTTAATATAAGGAAAAATAATAGAGACTCATTTTCTGGCTGATTTGTTCAAAGTGAAATCAGAAAACCTGGATAAATCACTGCCTCTCTGCCTAAAGTGTGATATTAAGCCAATACTTTATTTCACCCAAACTCTTTTTTCTTCACTATTGCATATGAAAGCACTTTCGAATTGTACAAAATATCACTTTTAATAAGAACTTCTTAGTGCAGTGCTGTAATGTGCCTTATTAATGTTAAAGCTTCCACATGTTAAAGAAATAATTGAATTTTGAAGAGACATTACCATATGTTACGCAATGATTGTTGCTTTATTTACACAGCAAATATTTGATATAAGTGCTTAAATTGAGCCGGTGTTTTCCGGTGCTCGGCACAAGCCTTTGATTTGTCAACACTGGCGCTTATGACAGTCTACCACTAGGTGGCACTGTCTGGCTACCACAACAACTTTAATTATTAATTTAGTATACATAAAAAATGACTATTACCTGACAGCTAAGCCATTCTTATAGATTTAGGGGCCTGGAATACTCCGAATTGTCACACTTTAGGAGTGTGATGGTTAATAGTCATGTTGTTACTGTGATTATCAGAAGGGCAGGGGCAATGTGTGGTGCAAGCTGAAGTGGCTTCCTTCTGAATAAATTAAACGAAGTAGACCCAGGTAAGCATGATGAAAGCACACAATGCACAACAAACACAAAAAACTTTCCTTTCCTTCTCTCAGCTTCCACCCCTCGCACCCTACCCTCTCTCCCCCAGCCCCTCTTTCTATGTACTTTGATTCCATGAATTTACTCTTTCTGTGGCTTACTATCACAGCGTCAATGACCTCCAGGGGGCTGGTAATCTTTCAAGGTCACAGCCCAAATGCGTGCAATCTTACTGGACAATGCAGGAAAGTTTACTTGCTGTGTGATGCTGCGGGCTCCTAGGCACACGCATGTGTAGTTGGACTGCTAACAGTGCACACCTCTCTCGCTCCCAAAAACCAGAAGCACTATTAAACAGGAGAACACACACATTTCCACTGCTTTCCCCTACCACATATTGGCAACAATAGTTTTACATTGTGTGTCCCTGGGCCCCCAGGCGAGCATTTGGTTCACCGAGCAAAAAGGTGCAAAGCACTGTTTTAAACATAAAGGGTCTCTCTACAGGGGATGATTACAAAGTCATCAGTATGAATGCCTCTTAATGCTGCCCTTTGTTGCACCCTTCCCTCATGTTTGGGAGGAGAACATGTTGGTCTATCTAGCTCATACTTAAAAGGAAGAAGTGACACAGACTCTGCCAGAGTGTTTTATACATTCCTGAATTAAATTAGAAGTGTGCGCGTTCCTGCAATTGAAATGCGCGGTGGAGTAAGAAGAGCTGCGTGGCCACTCATGCGTGCACCTTAGAGGGAACGTAAGTGAAATGTAAGCTTAGCTGTAACGTCCCTGTAATCTTTGTTTTTTTCTGTGAATTTCTAAAGGTTTTTAAAGTCTGTTTCTCAAGTTTAACGTTCATGTAGCCTCTGTTTTTTTCAGTGAATTTAAAAGGTTTTTTATTGCTATTTGCTAACGATAACATCTCTGTAACCTCTGTTTTTTAAGTGCAATTCTAAATGTTTTTTATTTTATTTCCTGACTGTAACCTGTAACCTTTGAGAGTGAGTGTTAGTAGGTCTGGGGGTGGCTGCATCTCACTGGGTGTGTGAGTGGGTGCATGAGTTTCTGAGTGGGTCTGTTGGTGGGTGCGTGGGTGCCTGAATGGGTGCGTGAGTGTGTCTGTGAGTGGGTGTTAGAGTGTTTGAGTGCATTTGCCAGTGCCTCCATAAGAGTGTAAGTCAGTCTGTGAGTGAGTGCATGAGTGTTTGAGTGGGTCTGTTAGTGGGAGCATAAGTGTCTAAATGGGTCAGGTAGTGGCTGTGAGAGTATCTGAGTGGTTCTGTGATTGCGTGCATGAGTGACTGAGAGGGTTTGTGAGCTGGTGTGAAAGTGTCTAAGTGCATCTGCAAGTGGCTGCATGAGTGAGTGGGTCTATGAGTGTGTGTGAGAGTGTCCGAGTAGGTCTGTGAGTGGGTGTGTGAGAGGGTGTGTGAGTGTCTAAGTGGGTGTATCAGTGTCTGAGTTGGTCTGTTAGTGGGTGTGTGAGTGCCTGAGTGCCTGAGTGGGTGTCTAAATGTCTGTGTGGGTTTGGGTGTGTCAGTAGCTGTGAGAGAGACAGGGACACAAAGGTACTGCACCTGCAACTTCATCGAACAGAACTCTACAGGTTTGCACAAAATATCTACCTAAGTGGAGTACTCTCTATTGGTTTATTACTAAGTGCTACCTCCTTGTGTAAGTGCCCATTACATATTCTACACTACAGCTGTGTAATGGAGCATGAGGAAATGTCACCAGTGGCCTTGTGTGTGTTTTGGCAATATGATTGTTCCTGGTGCATCTTTATCTAGAAATATGTGATAACATAAATATTCCTATAGAGAAGACAATGAGACTATAAAGAGGTAAATCTCCACCAAACAAGGGTCCTTCTTCTTAACTATAGGAAGCTAGTGCTTCTTTGTTTGGTGGAGATTTCCTCCTATTCCTCAGCATCAGGAACACCTCACCAAAATCGTTGGGAAACACACTGGTGGGACGCTTGTTAAGGTGTCCATCATCCTGGCAAAAGGCAGGAAGACATTTGCATACTACTAAGATGAGCGGGGCCAAACAGCAAAGCTTCCAAGTGATTTGTACTTTTGAATACTTGTAGCAATTTAAAGGGAGAACAATGGACTCTGCTCTCACCAGGCAAGGATAATAAAAGGACCCACTCGTCACAGTCACTACAGATTGTCTCCAATTGCTCAACGATGCGGTCACCTCCACAAAGCATTTCAGATTGTCTTTCAATATGGAATTGCCAAGAAAACACTCCTGTGTTGCCTTCACCAACCCAGGAGTTAGAATCATTTGTCCTTTACAGAGGTGAATCTTCAGCTGGGGAACTTGCTACGTTTATAGGTGTAAGTGCTTCCTGTTGAGGTTTAATTTCCTTGAAATCAGTGTCAGGGCTAGAACGGTCATGGGGACCCCATTCCCAGAGGCCTGGTCATGACTTAATGGGGAAGGGAGCTGTGCAGTCCCCCTCCCTGGGCCAATTTCGGCACTGGAGATCTCATCCCCTGGTTGAAATTTAATGGGGGAGGGTGGCTGCGCGGCCTCTCATAGACCGCATTTTAATGTACATTTTAGCTCCAGGGTGGTGATGGTCCACCGGGCCTGGGCGGTCCGTGTGGTCCCCCTGCATTAAATTCTGGGGAGGTGGTTGTCCATGGGGCATTATTAAGCCCATGGAGGTGGGGGGCCATGCACCCCCTCCATGTTTAAAAACTAAACTTGGCATGCTCCCAGAACCTGGCCCACCCAGGGGCTACTATTATAACATTTGCGGTACACCGCATTTGGTTTGTTTTTTAAATTTAAAGTGAAACTTGACCATATTGGCAAAAATCACAGAGGGACACCAAGGCTAGAGGGTTAGGATATTCGTGCCCTGCACCATTTTTTTTTGTTGATGCGTTTTTGGGGGATTTGTCTAAAGCCAAGTCTCACAATGGCTGCCAACACTTCCTGGTTGAAGTGTTGGCAGCCAATCGGAGCTCTGCATGAGCTTGTCATTATTTGCAAAGATGACTTGGCCATCGTAGATTTACAAATTTGGATTTCCTTTAATTTCCCACAAACTACTGAACGGATTTACACCAAATAACAGAAAACGTAATCTGTGAACCAAAAGCTACCTTTCTGCCAAATTTAGTGTACTTCCTTCCAGCGGTTCGGGCTTCAAGCGTCTCTAAAGACCCCATTGGAATTAACATGGAAATTAAGTTTTTTTTTTTACACCTCCCGCCCCTCTTTTTCTTGGCCTCCGCTTGATGGATCACCCCAAACCTTTCCATGCACAACTAAAATTACTGCCACACTTTTTTTGAAGATTTGGTGAAGTTTCGTCAAATGATACCAAAGTTATGGGCAGTTAAAAAAATGCTTTTCCTATGGAAACATGATCCTAACTATAAATGTCTACTGGCGACTACCAGTAGGTAATATAAATACACCCTACATATTTATTTATTTTATTCACATATTCTTTTTTCATATTATGGTAGTTTTGCATTGTTGTATTTCTTTGAAGGAGAAAGGTGTATTGTATTTTCCTGTGAGAGAATGAAGATTAACATTCTCCAGGAAATGTTGTGGAAGCATTCTCAGGCTCTTAGCGACAGCCAGGGAAATCAACAAAGTTTAGCACTGGCCGTTAGATTCCTTGTTCACTCCATCTAAATAAAAAGTTATTTTCACAAAACACCATTTCTGTGTAGACCGATCGTTTCCTGAGATAGGAGTAGTGGACTAAAAAACATCTGAGCCATATGTAGTATTTCATAAAAATGTACTTTGAAAAACTTAATTACTGGTACGTTATGGTCCATTTTGATAATTAGATATTAATATGTCTTTCAAACAGGAACAATTTTCAGTCAAAAAGAGCTACATTTCCCCAGTCAAACATAGCTACGCAAATATAACTCACCCATAAGGCCTTGCTGTTGGCCTCATCCTTGATATCTTATATGACATCACAAATGACATCATCAAAGACACAAATGGTAACATCACAAATTGAGTAATATGTTGCGCTGTACTGCCATCCTTGACTTACACAATGAGTTAAGTTTGCATTTGAATATTTGTGCTATGCAAACCATTATATTGCGGTGTACTGAAAAATACACACACTAAGTGAACATGTTAGTGCTTTGGATATTTTAGCATTTGTAAGTTCTGTAGTTTACACCTTTTTGACCTTAACTACCACTGAATGTGTTTTTTCTAATTTGTTTATTTTTTGTACATGCATGACCACGACTAAGTGTGTACCGTTATGCAGGCACAGTAGGGAGTCACGCAGTCTGAACTAGATGTTTGTTCAACATTTGTGTAGTCGTGTGTTGTAATCAAAAGAAGTTCTGGACTTATAGCGTAGATTAGTTAAGTTCTTTATTTAAGTTGTTACAAGTATAAATCAGGAAAACCCCACCAGGAGCAGCTGTCCTGCTGCTCAGCCCATACCCAACTGACATTCACAGACATCCAACATTCCATCCATCCAACATTCCACAACACACTCATTCTGGCTGAGCAGCAGGGAAACCTAAGTTACAACATATCTCCCTTCTTTACGGGAAACAGATGCATTGTGAAATAGTTTAGATGAAACACTTAAAATAATGACCATATGACAAATAGCATATAGTCAAGGAATTAAATACAATGCACTAATAATAAGAAAAATCAAGCAATACCATATAAACCTCTCACATCACAACCTGTCACAACATACTACATCTCATCTCGCATACAATGAATAATTAAAAGAACACTCTTCCACACCATACTACATTTCATCTCGCACACAGTGAATAATTTAACGAACCAAAAGAACATCCTTTCACACCATACTACATCCCAATTCACACACAGTGAATAATTAAAACATTCTTTTACCCCATACAACATCACAACTCGCAGGGAAACTATACTAAAGATCACCCCACATTAAATTCAGACCAAAGTATCACGTCACTTCCTGAATAAACCACTGTCCTACATCATACACCAAAACCCATATGGCACGGATCACACCAGTTGGCCAGACCGGCACGACCAGCGACATACAGGGAACCAACCTTAAACAATATAAATATCAGGACACAACGTGCACCGCGCAGGTCAGAAAACGATCACGCACATAACACTTCTACACACACATCCAAAACTAAACCACTAACCCATTAGGTATCACGTTCACACACATTATACAACAAACCATACCTAATAATGAGTGACTTAACTAAAACACAGCCATCTCATACACAACTCAAACCAATGAGTGGCCTAACACCTCAATGCCAACTCATACACAACAAACTTTTGCTTCCGGGACCGTTGTCCCTGTTGTGGATCAAGTTCTGGGACCTTTGTCCCAACATGGGCTCTTTGACCACATGTTTTTGGGCTTTCCGTTGTGTTTCAAGTTCCGGGACATTTTTCCCGACACGGTCACTTAGACCTGCTTCCATTACTTGGACCTTTGTCCTGTTTCAGCTTCTTCTGGGTTCACAAACCCGCTTCCAATACTGGGACCTTTGTCCTGTTTAAACTTCTACTGGGCTCACTGACCCATTTGTGGGATCACTTTCTCAGTTCTGACTCAGTTCTAAGCTCCTGCCTTTTTTTTTCACATGTATATTTATTTATTTATTTCCCTCGCTGTTGCCATACTGCTTCCAAGGAGCTCACCAACCCACTGACATTGTTCACGGAGCAATACTCGGAGCAATACTCCACAGAATCGTGAGTTTTGTGGTTGACATGCGCGGGCAAGAAGAAACTGCTCTCATGCCATCTCTTAAACTTTTTTTTTTCCAACATTGACGATATTATTAGCTTTGTCCCAACATATTGTCAGTACCTGGTTCTCTACGCAGTACAAGACCCCCTGCCGATTTTCATGCAGCGACCTTCACAGTAATCTTCAATGAAAAACTGGGCTTGACAATGTAATCCTGTATTTATCATAAAACAAAATGGAGGCACGCACGTCCACGTAGAGCCGGCTGGTTCTCGGCACAAACATGCATCAGAAAATGCCCCCCAAGAGTACAGACGTGAATGGAGTGCGAAGTCGTCACAGAAGATGACGCTGAAATCCACTGTGAACAGGTAAACCTGCACATATGTTATCTCTCTCGTGCCAGATTTTTTTTTTTAACTGTAACCGTCAACTCCCTTAACTGAAACGGTCATGTCCAAATGAACGAAAAAAACATCCTGCTTCATGTCAATTACTTCAATTAAAGCATTGTTTTTTTTTCCCCTTTTTCTGCTCTCACATTATCCGGATAATTCCTTCTCCTTTCCACTCCCACAGCATCCGGGCAAACTCCACAGCGCAGTCTCCACATCTTGAGCCAACAACTTAGGCACACCCCTCTTGCTCCTCAATCTTCCTTCAGCTCTTCAAAGCAGCAATGGGCCCGATTTCCAATCTCGATCCACACATCCCAAAGTGCACAAACCCTGCCAACACCAATAGTCAGCAACAGGTCCCGATATCCTTCCTTGAACAGTCAGATGTGTTCGTTTTCTGGTACATGTTATCCTTGCAAAACTCCCGATTTAACACCGGATCATTGCTCATTAATTTACATATCTTGCACAGAATCATCACGTCGTGAGCAGTTCACAGCGGAGTTCGATTTTTTTTTTTTCACACAGAGTATTTCAAAGTGTGAATTCACTTAGAGGCAACCCATCACACCGCAAGCGTCTCACACCGGGGCTCGATCCTTTGCCCCCGACCAAATATACACATTACACTGTGGCTGGTACTATGCCGTTGTTTAACACTGATGAGTTTGGCACACCTGGGTTTTAGGGCGACCGATGGCAGGGTCACTGGTGGGGTTTGGGTGCCAAACAGCGTCACATACTTAATTACCACAAAGATGTCTTTTACCTTGTGATTTTCTTGGTTTCAGTTCACTATTTCTGTCGATTCTTAGTTTTTCAACATCCTTTGGCTTCACTTTTCCGTTCCTGTCAAATTTCCGTTATGTTGTTTTCGGTTTACATCAAATTGCACACGTGGATTCTTCTTCAAAACCATCGCCAAATGTTGTAATCAAAAGAAGTTCTGGACTTATAGCGTAGATTAGTTAAGTTCTTTATTTAAGTTGTTACAAGTATAAATCAGGAAAACCCCACCAGGAGCAGCTGTCCTGCTGCTCAGCCCATACCCAACTGACATTCACAGACATCCAACATTCCATCCATCCAACATTCCACAACACACTCATTCTGGCTGAGCAGCAGGGAAACCTAAGTTACAACATCGTGCACAGGAATATGTGGACGATGTATTTTTCCTGAGCAAATATGTTTTTCCTTATTCGTTGTGCAGATACTTATTCCAGCAAGAAAACTGGTTTCATTGAATGCTCATCAATTTGTGTGTCTGTGCATTTGCTGGTTTGAATGTTATGTTTTGGTACATACGTTCATTCAATGATGCTAATGTGTATTGGTTTATCTGAATGTACAATAACTGGTTTTGAGGTGTGAGGTGGAGACTCAACAGCAGGTACTTGGAAAGTATTCCATTCCCTGACTCTCACTGAGGGGAGAGCTCACCACATCTCAAAGTTCTAAACAGTGAGAATGTACTACCTTACAGCGAGGAGGGGAAAACATATGATTATAACAAGGTGCATGTAATTTTGTTGATGCAAATATATGTTTGTTTTTCTGAATGTACCTTCATTGGTCTACATACTTGATGTACATTCATTGATGCAGTTTGGTATCACATCCATGTCTTTAGCCTCAAAGTGAACATCATGAAGGCATTATTTCCTAATGCACATCTCACTGCTGGGGGATACTGTCAGTGGCGGCTCCTTCGTGAAGGCGGGGGAGCGTCACCCCACTGCTCTTTCAGCAGTGCACACAGGTAAAATGAAATGATAATACAAGTAATACGTTTATTATCGTTTTATTTTCCTTCACTGCCACTGAGCCAAGGCTTGGGGGCGGAGCCTTACTGACTGAGAGTCAGCAACAGGGAGGAGGAATGGTTGGCACTAAGTGCGCATGTGGGTTTGGCTGGCTGTCTCAGCCCCGCTAAACCGACATGTGCACTATGCCTTTTCCCAACCTGAGCTGTGTTGTACGGTCGGGTGGAGAGGAGACACAGGCTTCCAGTCCCTGTCTGAGCGCCAAACCAGGCTGCTCTCATTCTGGTAATAGCATTGCCAGCATGAGAGCAGCCTCTGGATTGGCCATGGGGTATCTTGAAGCCTGTGCATTGGCTGCTGTGAATTGACAGGAGCAAACGAGCAGAAGACCACGAGGCGGCGTCCAGCAGGCAAGTAATATTTTCTTTTCCCTATTTTTCTCCCCCAAGCTGCCCCAAGTGCTGCCTCCCCCCGCGCTACCCCATCCCTCCTCCCGGATTACTTTCACAGTAGTCACCATTGGAAACTGTATGAATCTTGTTGGCTGTCACAGAGACACATTTCTGTCACAATTTGCTTTTTTGAGGTTTGAGAACATCAAATATAGGTTATTTAAATACATTAATTTGAGTTGGCAAAGGAGCTCCAGACTTCGATTTCTTCAACCAGTGGAAAATACAACTCTCAGTAGAGTTTTTAAATTGCAATTACAATCAAATGCTAAAAATAACCAAAACTATTAAAGGGACGCGTACCACTGCCTGCAGAGACTGCAGACTTTAAACCAGCAAGAGTTGTAGGAAGAATTCGATTTAAAACTACGACTGCGCGAGCTGAAGTGCAGCTGTTGGCTCGATCTCCCTCTTCAGCTTATTCCCCCTCTTTCAACTTTCAACTGTCAGCTGCAGGCAGCCTCGGTCGCCATAGAGACGGAGCAACACGCTCGGTGAGCGCAGACGCAGCCATGTCTGCGGGAGAGACAAAGAGATGGCTCTGTACAGAGCATTATGTTACATCTACATAGAATGCGGGTACTTTTTTTTATAGTATCGAGCATCAACTGTCGGTGTAAAAGATAGAAAAAGAGCACGGTCTGAAATTAAAGTGTCATGACTAAAGCAGAGCTGCTTGTCTGACCAGGCAACACAGGTGCGTTTATACGTTTACAAATTTGCAAAGACATCTCTGGCCTAACCGATTCCCTATGTCTATTTCCAAATGCAAAATAATTGCAAAGATGCCATTTATAGACCATGTAGGTGTCTCAGAGCTTTAATCTTGCTCGGTGCGGCACTTATAGGGCATCATCAGGGTTAATCACATGCTATTACCCCTTCCCCAGGTGTTATTCATTGCCGGTGTATCGGTAACTCTCAGGTAGGGTATCTGAGGATTATGATGTGTACCCTGAAGGTACCCTCAGAAGTGAGAAATATCCTGGAGGATTGGAAATTCCACACCTGATTCCTCAGGTGGATTCTCATTTTCTCAAAGTGTTGCATAGAGTTTTTGTCTGCCTTGAGCAGGGAAGTCCCCATTTGACACACACTCAGTCACGGCCCGTGAAGGTAAGCACGGTGGGGCGGGGAGGGGGGAGGTGGAAGGGACAAACGACGGAATAGTAAAAATAAAATAAATAAAACCACTTACCTTGTGCTCGCTGCATCTCTGAGTTGGCAATGAGGTGAGCGCAAGGTAAGTGGTTTTATTTATTTATTATTTTATTAATCCTATTCCATCATTTGTCACCTCCACCCCACCCCACCCCATCCCGCCCCCGTCACATCCCATCACGCTTACCTGCACGGTCCGAGACTGCACACACTGGATCTTCTGCAAATCTGCAGATGTCGTAATTCCGATTGGGCGGATCCCTCCCTTTAGCTACTCATTGAAACTACAAGGGTCCTTGTAATGAGGCCATTAGAAGGCAATAAGTAAGGCAACCTATCATGTAAAATAACAACCGGCAAAATTATTGCAACTGTAATGAAATTCTCTTCTTCGATACACACACACACATGAAATTTGTGATAAACTCTGGTATCGTACTTTCAATGGTCTCCCCTATGGATGTCTGAAGGAATATGGATTAAAAAAATATTGTGTCAAAAATATCGAGGACCAAAATACTGAGAGGTATGTGCAAATAGGTAAGCATAGATTTTATATTCTTAACTCTACGTCTGCATACCATGAACATATAAATATCATCAAGGTACGTATATGTGGAGCTTAGTATAATAAACTCTGCTTTCGGATAGAAACTTACCTTCACTGCATTTTTGTCCTGATATTCTTGACACAATATTTAGCCCACACAGTATTTTTGCCTCAATATTTTGCACAAACACCCTTCCCTAACTTACTGAAAGTTGTTTGACACAAAAAAAACATATTGTAGAGTCTTCCTTGCTTCTAGAAGACAATCCCATGTTCAACAGAACACAATAGACTAAGAGACAAACATCTAACATACATTCAGGTATCCCTGTAGACATCCACCAAGAGGCTCACAGCAGCACAAGCCAATAGCAAAGAAAACACCAAACATCAAACATAACTCCCTCCATTCATTCAATGCAGCACGGCTATGATATAAAGTTGGCTGTCACTATGCTCGCACAGATCAAAGGGAGTGAGCAGACCTTAACTTAAGGGGGAATAAACACTGACTTTGACTCAGCCAGGCATTCCGTATGTTTTTTTAATGGATTCTCAACCCACTGAGATTCTTTCAGTGGCTGGCTTCATCACCAAGTTCTTGCCTAGTATCTAGGCTGGCTCAAACTTGAAACTCCAAGGGAGCCCTTTGTAATATATTCTTTTGCTAGAATTGCCTAGGAGTGGCCTGTTCTCATTGATAGTATTTTTTCATTTATTTTTGCCCCCCTGACAGGATTAAAAACAGAGTTTGATGCTATTGGAGCGAATTATGTACTTCCGTATCTACATAATTTGTTCCAATAGCATCAAACTCTGATTTTAATCTTGTCAGTGGGCCCAAGAATAAATAAAACCACTGTCAGTGAGTATAGGGACCGTGAGAGAATTTTAGCTAAAGACCCCTCTAAGCAAAACATATATAAAGAGCTCCTTTGGAGTTTCGAGGTTGAGCTTGCCCAGAAACTTCTCTGTATCTGTGCGAGGACTTGTTGATGAAGAGGGCCACTGAAAAGATCCATAGTGGGTGAGAATCTTTTTAAAAACCATCATGGATGCCGGGGAGGGTCAAAGTCAATCTGTATTCCTCACTAAGGGGTGTTCCCTCCCTTTGATACATGGACCATACCTTTTGGAGGCTGAGTGAACTCAGCAATAAGCTTCTGGCTTACCATGTGTGATAGAGACATCACAATGCGCACAACAACACTACTATCATGAAATGCCCACCAGAACATGTAGGTAGAGCTCTGACACTGAGGCGGTCACAGCATGGATCAATTGTTCAGATCTCAGGGTGCAACATATTGGAACCGGTCCCTGGTTTCTCTTAGTCAAACCTTTCCTCTTCTCTTTATTCTAAAAACTTTGATAAACAACTCCTCTGTTAAATATTGAACTTGGCATATTCATGATCAGGCCAGTTCTTTCAGTGCAAGTAGCGCAACAGTGCACTTTTAAGACTTAAAATCAAATCATACCATATAGCTGGATATGATTATACCTGTAAGTACTCTTCACTAAGAAAGACAAGACACTTCGTCATCCATCAGGCAATGTTTTAGGCTACCAACCTAGAAGATACATAAGCACAGTGCCGGACTGGCAGTAGCAGGCATGGGCATTTCCCTGGTGGACCGGAGTGGTAGAGGGGTGGTTTTCTGGCCATGGGGGCCGGTTTTAACACTGGGGGTCAGATTTGGAGCAGTGCTGCAATATCGGCCCCCAGTAACAAAAGCGGGAGCAGAGCTTTTTACTAGCCACACCCCTCTGCCCCCCCCCCCCGCTTCCAGGGGCGGTTGGGCAGCAATCTGCCAGAGCTGGTTGCTGTTCCCGGTATGGCCCTGCATAAGCAACAAGAAAAGTCTTTGGGTCTTAACCTGGAAAGACACAAATCATAACCCCATAGGGGAGGAGCTATCAATTATGACATAAAACCAGTGGACAGTACCCTGAACACAGCAACACAAACTGAATCAGAATGCACAAAAAGACCACACTAATGGCAGAATGTGTGCTAAATAAAACCCATCAACATAACATTATATGTTCATTATAGATTTTGTCATAATGCTAATCTTTTGACTAAGCAAATAGGAATGTTCTATGATGTTGTTTCCATTCGCATGCCTATTGAAATAAAGAATTCCAGCTGTCACTCATGCAGATCACATCATATCGCGTACTCTTCTCTTTCGAATTCATCTATGAATCAAAGTAGGTTGCGTCATATTTTGAAGCCTCGCAGAAAGGTCTTCTTCAAGCAGATGTCAGTCTCACCTTTCAGATCCACCACTACTGATGGAGGCCCCGCTGATTCACTCCTGTGCATTATTCATACACAACAAGGTGAGATCACGGAAGCCCCACTTCCTACTGCACGTTTGGTTGTTACCTCATCACGCTCCACTCAGCAGGTGGTTTCCGGGTTTCCTTTTTGGCATTTATTATTATAGCCTGGGGTTAGCAAGTCCCAGATGTCCTTACACAAAGATTTGGGCAGTCAGCAAGGCTGTATTGCACCTGGGACTCTTCGGGCAAATCTGTCCCATTTGTATGCATCAAAATCAAGAAATAATTGGTTCCCTTTGACGTAAGGCGGCACCTTTCATGTGATGGCCGCCTTTACAGTAAAGCAATCCATTGTAGTGCTGATAGTTATTGATTTGCTGCAAATTCTAGGCCTCGGCCACAAAGCAGTGAAAGCCCCTCTAACGATCTCTTTTGTGCAGAACCTGACAGAAGCTGCCTTTATTCGCCGCCATCTTTCATTGCCGCTGTGTTGCTTTTTGATGACATTGCGCTATTGCTCACTTTAGTGGGATGTGCAGGGCATTGTGATACACGCTGGCAGCTGTGCTTGAATAATGTACTCCTGTGAGGCACGTAACACAGGAACTGCACCCTAAGGCACAGTGATGTTTTAAGATTTAAAATCAGAGTAATGCCATGCAGTGCTGCATCTGACATTCATTATCCTCTTTTTGGTACCTTTATGGGAGGTGACCACTGTATTTTGGACTGAACACTCCCTGTACAGGCGCAGATGTGAACACAGGGGCTCATACTTAGGGCCATATTTACAAGAAAATGTTGGAGCGTGGAGCTGCACCAAAATTGTCAGCAGTGTGCTCTGACATTTCCAAAACGCAGGGATGAGCCGTATTCACAAGAATATCGTACACCCCAGAGTTTCCCCTAGCATTGGCCAAACCTGCCTAGCGCCAGCGCAGGTACTGTGCCGCCATTTTGCAAGGGTGCCTGCACTGCAGGGATGATTGTTTATGTGCAGGAACAATCAATAATGGTGATTTGCACTTTCCATGTGTGCTAATGTAGCAAAAATGGAAATCAAAAAAAGAGGAGAAATTAATAATTTCAACGCTCCTCGTTGCGCATTTCTAACAATTGGTATTCCATGGCATTTGTTTTTGGCACTGCCTCAGCCTTGCAAATCTGGGGTAGTGGAAAAAAGAAATGGGTGTTGCGGTGGAATGACAACAGCAACACCCATTGCACGACCCTTTGCCGCAGAGGACTGTGGTGGAAAGAGGCATATTTACAAGGTGGCGTTAAGTCATGTGAAGTGGCTTAGCGCCACCTTGTCTATATGGAAAATGGCACTGCGCCACGGGAACGCTGAGGGCTTGTAATTACGCCCCTTAGTCCTCAGTGGAAATTTAAAGTTTTTGGATACACGTGGGTTTGCTCAGAAACATTTTTCAGTAGAATCACACCATAAAAATGTTTGCAGACTTAATCCTGTCATGTACAGCAGTAAATGCATTTTCAAGGTGGGAAAGGGCATGCAATGACTACAAAATTCATGCAGTTTTTGAACGGAGGGTTATCAACAGGAGAAACAAAAAAAGGATTTAGCTAATGAAAATACACTCATATTTTATATAATCATGCATTCAGAGGCATACACATGTTGCATTTTTGATTTTTTACCTGTACAGGTGACTACTTATATGAATCTTCAATGCAGGCAAATACCCAAGCGTACCCTTGAAATTTTTGGGAATTCCAAAAAATTGGATATTTGCTCCAAATATTGGAATAACCATCATGAGCTATTTCCTGGTTTTTCTTCGTGATTCCAACATGCTCTACGCCACCATGGAGAGTCTGCAGACAGTGCCCAATGTGGTGACGTTGCTGCGCCTCTGTTTCCCATGTTTGGCCTCAAAAGCAGAGCAGTTATATATGGTGCTGTGCATTCCGGGGGGAAAAAAACTACTGTTCGTTCGATGGGAATATTTTACATCAGGTGAGAAGTGCCTTGTTTACGATCTAAAATGAGACGTTATGTAGGTGACTGTTTTCGTATATGTAAATAAGGCATTTTAAAGGAGCCATCTGGTGAATTATGTCACCATAGGATTTACAACCTGAAAGACATCATCAAATAAAGATAATCGGGCAGTAGTGACTAGCACAAGTAGGAGTGGTGCAGCGGGGCAGGTTGGGGGTTGGGTAACTTGACATATGACGGGAGGAGTATAATTAAATAAATAAATAAAACCATATACCTTGCGCTCGCCGCATTACCGACTCGACGATGCGGCGAGCGCACGGTGAGTGTTTTTTCATTTAATTTTACTTCTCCCGTTGTATGCCAACTCACCCGACCCACGCCCCGGCCCACCCCACGTCTCTTAACTGTGCCGGCCGCCACTGGAATTGGGAACTGTTATTGTTGTGATTGCTGATATTAGATTGGGTAACATGACAAGCATTTTACTCTTGTTTGGATGGACCTTTTAAAGTGTTCCTTCATATATACTAAGAACTACACAGGGGTTGCTCCTCCTTTGACCAGAGGAGCGTTGCCCCACAGGTCAGAGCTAAAAAATACATCGCAATAAAGTTTATTTATTATTATTTTATTTTTCAGCAAACGACCCATTTTGAACTGAGTGGCAGGACGGGGCAGGGAGGGGCCAGTGCTGCCGATTGGCAGCAGGGAGCTGAGTGATTTAAAATGCGCATGTCTCTTTGGACTGCCATCTTGTGACTGCCAGTCAGACGTGCACCTTTTTTAACTTCTCCAACCCAGCTGTCTTAGCCAGCTGGGTTAGAAAACGTGCAGGCCTCCAGTGCATGAGAGCACCGAGTGAGGCCGCTCCAACCAATCCTGAGGCTGCTCTCATGCTGGTGAGAGCAGCGCCAGGTCTGTTAGGGGAGTTGGCTGGGTCCCACGGAAGAGAGATGACCGGTGGAGTAGGATGTTGCGCTGCGCCTCAAGGTGTTTTTTTTTTTGCTTCCCCCTGGCCCCCTGCCCCATCCCTCTCGGTACAGGGCAGACGCCACTGGAACTATATTGCACAATTTCCCACTTTTCGTGACCTCTTTCATTATATAGTAAATATACTCTACGTACATGCTAGAACAACAACATACAATTTGGACTATACAGTCAGTGTGTGCCGAAATAGAAGTTATGGTAAGAAAGAAATTGTAGGGCACACAAATCATACCTATACTCATTCTAAGGGTTTGGCGCCCTGATTGTTTACTAACCTTTCTCAATGGTCTCCGTGATGCTCCTTTACAATAAAAAGAATGTCCAATCAGAGTGAGAGAAGGTGGTGGGAAAAGAGTCGCAAGTAAAGTGCAATCTTGTTTTATAGCGACTGTTGACCCGAACACGTTTGCCAGAATATACATGGATGTCCAATCCATTAATTTGTCCCCCTTTTTTCACAACAATATGATAGCCAAAATATAAATAGTGAGTGGATTCAATATTTTTCTAAAATCGCCAACACAATAGTCACATGTGACACGGTTTAAAATGAATACTTCCCCTAGTCACATATATGATGTGCATGTCTGTAAGCTATCCTGTGCATGCCAAAGTCCCACACATGTAGTGCATGGAAATGGATCCCAAATTGCAGTTGTCACAGGATGTGGCTATCCATTTTGAGTAATTTGTAACGGATGTGCCTTGATAGGACCCCCCTCCCCCTTTAATCTTCCTTGATCGGCCCCAGTCAGTAGTCGCAGGAGAATCCAGTGTACACTATGTGAAGTACCTTCAGTTATATACATACATTGCCCTTTAAGACTTCTACTCCAGTGTGATCCTGCCAATCACTTAGTTGGGCTATGGTTACTCTATTCATAAGAAGAGCCATGTACCATGACTGGGTTGTATGATGGAACCATGCATGAGATTATATTGCATGCCTTAACAATGGGTCTTAACCGTGACCACGTCTTTCCCATGCATGCCTTTCCACCCATGCCTTTACAACAAATTTCGTAAAGGCATGATTGGTAAAGGCATATGTGTGATAAAGATCACACCCCAGTCCCCCCTCTGCCCTGAGCACTAAAACCCAGCCCCGTATTCCACCCCGCCCCAGCCTTAAAGACTACCTTGACCCCCCCACTCTGATCCCTAAAACCCAGCCCCAACCATAAAAACTACCCCGACCCCAGGCCACCGCTCTGAGCCCTAAAACTGGCCCCCAGCCCTGAAAACTGCTCCTTCCCCTCACCCTGAGCCCTAAAACCCAGCCCTACTTACAAAGCCATGTCTAGTTCCTTCCTATCCCGATCCTTCCTGTTCCTCCACGTAATCTCCCTGCCCATCTGATCTGAATCTAGAGAGCTGACTGCCTTTACCACGCATATGCGTGGCTAAGCTATATGCTTGGTAAAGGCAAGCATGGTAACGCTTGCAGGGTAACGGAATGCGTGGTTCCACCAACGTTGTAAAGGCCGTTTCCCTCATGACTGTATTGGGGAATGTATGTCTGTAGATACAGTAGTATTGAGTCCACATCCAGTACTTATATGCATACCGAGGTCGTCGCTCCATGGCAGTTCCAACAAAATATGGGCCCTATTAGTAAGTCGTGCGTGTGGAACCACCTAGGTGAATCTGTGATTCACAACACAGAGTTGCACCTAAAGCTTTGTCATTCTTACCGTCTATGTTTTTCAAAGTTCTTTTTCAAAATAGGGAAGTAACTGTATGGCACTAATAGCAAAAGTACAGCTCAAAGAATTCCTATCATGAATAGAGGTAGGCTAACTAAATATCTGTTTATTCGCGTACACTATGGGTGCTCAAATAAGGAAAGCAGCCTGCAAAATCAGCACCTTATAATGACATTTTAATTTTGGATTGGTATCTAATTGAAACATTTTTCTTTGAGGAACATCATGAGGTAACCTCATGGTGATTAAAAAGGGACTGACTGAGCAGGAAGGTGGCATGATGGTTGCAGGTGATTACTATCTCTAGTATGCCAATATTTTCTTTATGTGGGTGCGGATGGCAAAATCTGGACATTTGTGCCCCCTTTATTTTGACACAAAAAAACAAGTATTGGCAATGGCAGAATGTCTCATTTGCCAATACTTGTTTGCTTGCAGTATTGGCTTTGCCAAAACTTTTATATCTGTGTTGCAAGCATGGATTTATTTATGTTGTCTGTTTTGTAGAGTGGATCTATCACTCCAAAGGAGTCTCTTGGTACTTTGGAGAGGGAAACTGCTGAAGTTGTTGGGATCTCACGTTTAGATGTTATGGGTGTAGATCCTGATCTTTCTTGAACTTTATCTTGGACTTTAACAGCATGGCCTGTGGTCTGATTCCAAGTGGGATTGAGATCCATATTGTGGCTCCCTGTATAGTTAGTGTTCGGCCACCACATTTCTTATAGCCGAAAAAGGGAGAGAGAGCAAATTCGACTTTGTTGATGGATCTAAGGTTCCAGGGAGTTGTGTATTTTTTTTTAATTTACTTGACAAACGTTTGAAGCCATATCCATAGAAGATTTTATGCAACAGGGCCCAACCCCTCCGCAAGGGACGACTCCTGGTGGCCCGCATCGCTGGGTGCACCCCCACACCTACCAACCACGCACGCAACCTGGGAGTCATCCTCGACTTGAAACTCACCATGACCAAACAAGTCAACGCTGTCTCCTCCACCTGCTTCAACACCCTCCGTATGCTCCGCAAGATCTACAGATGGATCCCGACAGACACAAGGAAAACAGTCACCCAGGCCCTAGTCAGCAGCAGACTTGACTACGGAAACACCCTCTACGCCGGAGCCCCGACCAAGCTCATCAACAGACTGCAAAGAATCCAGAATGCCGTTGCACGCCTGATCCTCGACATCCCGCGCCACGACCACATCACCCCCCACCTGAGGAATCTGCACTGGCTCCCTGTGAACAAAAGAATCTCCTTCAAGCTCCTGATCCACGCACACAAGCCACTCCACAAGACCGGCCCAGCCTACCTCAACAGTTGACTCTCCTTCTACGTACCCAACAGGAAACTCCGCTCTGCAGACCTCTCCCTGGCTACCGTCCCACGCATCCGTAGAACCACAGCTGGAGGCAGATCCTTCTCCCACCACGCCGCCAAGACCTGGAACACCCTCCCCCTCAACCTACGACAAACCGAAGACCTTCTAACCTTCAGGAGACGACTCAAGACCTGGCTGTTCGACCAGTAGCAACAGCACCCCCCCACTCCCCTCCCTCAGCGCCTTGAGACCCTTGTGGGTATGTAGTGCGCTTTACAAATTATTTGATTGATTGATTGATTGGTTGAACATGCAGAATATTTTGAAAAAAATATCTTTCTCATGGGCTACCAGTAGAATTGTCGTACGAAGTTGGAGACCATTTTGAATTTCTTAAGATTGAAGATCGACATTGACAAAGCATATTGAGTTTTTTTAAGGCATTTGATAGACTTGAAAAGAGACCTAGCTAGGTAGAGTTTATGAAGTCTAAACATGAATGAACGAATGCATTTGCCACAGTTTTCTTGTGGGAAAACCACAGAGGGGCTAGAATATTGTATAATATTTCTAGTTAATGGGAAAGGTTTTGTTTGACCTTGCTATTGACTTTGCATTGGCAAAGTCAGTAGTGGTATCCAGCCACCTTAGAGTGATAGCTTCTATACTTCCAAGACAGCTGTCATGCTTTGGATAGATGCAAAAAGAGGGTCATTGTGAAAGCTAAGAAAATAATACTCCGAGATGGCTATCACTTTGCCTCATCAAAAACGTAACAGATATCATGGAAGCAAACAAAATCAACACTCCAAGATGAAGGGCAATGTTATTGGCTTTCCAAATGCTTGAGACGCCATTCACCAAGCATTGGTAAAGCCTACATTATGAGCAGCAGTCGGTGGCCGCATTGATGAGGGCATAGATACAGTTAGGCGGGCTGGGATGACAAAAGGAAGAATTTACAATATGCAACAAAACCATCCGCAGGGAAAGAAGACACCAACTAAGCACTTCTTTAAGCCTCATTCTATCACCTACCATAAATAGAAAACTCATGCAGTGAAATTTAACCTTCCATAACTTGCCATTGACAACCCATTCAACCAATGGCAACTGTTTAAAACTACATGACAATCAATGGCTGGAGGTGGCTGACCCAAAGCCCACCCTCTTTATGTAGATACTGGAAAGTATATACTGAAAAGTATTGGTAACACAAGATCTCTAAAAAACTAAAGCTTTCTCGAGGTTTGACATAAAAAGATCCGTAACATCAATCCAGTTTTAAAGTCCTGAACAAAATGTGTTTTAAGTGAACTCACGAAAATAGGCCGAACAGTTTTCTGCAATAACCACTCATGGGGGAAATATTGGAAGTTTGTGAGGCATATACTATGCCAGAGCATAAATGTCTATTGAACACTACTTTAAGCCCCACCCTCGCCAAGCCATACTGGGAAAACTCATATAGCACCATGTAACCTTCCATGGCTAGCCATAGTCAGCCCAATCAACCAATGGCTACTCTTATAAAACTACATAAGAGTCAACTGCTGAAGATGGCTGACCCAAAACTCACTCTTTGTATGTATACACTGTAAAGTATTGGACCAATAAAATATTGGTAACATGAGATCTCTGACAGACAGCTAAAGCACAAAATAAGATCGGCAACATCAGTCATGTTTCGAAGTTATGACCGAAACAGACTTCTAAGTTAACCAATGAAAAATAGGTACCTCCATTTGCAGTACCAATAACATTTCCTGGGGAAGTATTGAGAAACTGCAGGGTGGCGGGGGTGTATATTATGCTAGGGCGTAAATGTAAGAAAAGTAGGAGACTGAGCTACTGGTAGGCCATTAATCGGGAACCGTGAGAGACGTCACTCTTGTCATGAAAACTTTACACACCCACATAAAAGTATTTTTTTTAAAACATACACATCACAAAATGTAAGACATTCAAGAAATAATTATGAGTGATCGTTTGCAATCTCTTTTATTTCCCTGTCCCGAAACATTAATGTTACTGGGCCTAACGACATTTTTTATAATACGAGTGTAATGAGGGGGTAGCAGGTATAGAAATGGGGTAAGTGGGTCATAAAGTGTAATTGAGTGTTACCATTGTTAACACACGCACAGATGTTCCATGCGAAGAAGGAAGACTTGGAGAAAATGGACGGTGATGACTAGAAGATGAAACATTTAATTAAGACCAGTGGGTATAAACTAAAACACTCGTTGGAAAATATGCATGAAAATATCATAAGCGCGCGCCATCTCCACAATTGAAGAACTGTGCAGCGTGAAGTCAGATTTCAAAAGACCACATCCACCGCCCCTAGGCTGCATTCTGGTTTGAACTTAACGGCATTACCACATCAAATACCGTTCAACTCCAATCCAACTGAGCCGTTCACGGTTAGGCGCAAAACAACATCATTTTGTTTTACACAATAACGAGGAAAACATATTTGAGCTTCCACTTAGCATTAAAAAGCAACTGTGCCTCCCCCCTTGCCTTGAATTTGTATGCAGGAGGTGCCAACGCACGCGCCTGTCTCTTATCGCTGCTCATTTCGAACGAGTCGACGAAGTTTATTTAACTGCGTCATGCGAGCGCCGACACAGCTATCACAAGTCAAGTCTAATTCTGATGCTGTGTCAACGCTCTAAGCCTTGTGCGACTGATGAGGTTACACCGCTCAGCTGTGACTGCAAATGGCGCATAAATGCGCCACTTCCGGTGACTCAGCGGGTTCAGGTGCTCTGATCCGTGGCAAGGGTGCCAGGATTGGGAAGCGGCCATGCGTGCTGCGTGCGCACTAATAAGAGCTCCTAATCACCTGATCAATTACTTAATCAAGCAGCAATCTCTCTATCAATGAAACGCATTAGTGAACAAGAGTGGGAGTTGATACTAGAAGATGAAGAAAAAAACTGCACTGGACGGATCATCCGTAGGGACAGATGTAGGCTGTACCACGAACTCTCCCAGCTCCATGCGCTACAACTAACTACACATCCAGGAATGCAACAAAAAACTAGAATGGGATGATCTACTCACAGGTGGAACTAAGAAACCTGGGTGCTCCGAGCTAATGATTCAAGGGGAGAAATAAAGACAAAGGGATGACATTTTTCTTTTCATTTGGGGTTCTTTTATCACATGAATAATGTACATAGTCTAAACAATACCGATTAGTAATGATGCCTAAATCCTCCATTAGGTACTTTTATTTAAGTAGTATTGGTATTGAATTGTATCAGTTGTATAGCTCCTCATACCGTTGGCGAGGCTCTGAAGTGCTTCTTTGTGGTCGAGAAAAGATCTACTCTTTTGTGCATGGTTTGTGCAGTGTGGGTTCATAAAGTGGGCTGTGTGTTTTGGTGTGTGAGGGCCAGAGGGTGCTTTTAATGGTTTTTGGTGTATTGATTGCTGTGATGAACTTAGCTAAATGCAGAGAGATGTAACATGGAGATGGAGTTATGTGCCCATATACTTTGCACCGTAGAGCATGAGGTTCCTCTGTTATGCATGTTTTGCATAGTGTGAGTTTATAGGGTGGCCTGTGTGGGGGTATCGGTTTGGTGCTGTGCATGAAGTTCACCGAGGTGCTGCAAACATTTCATAGTGAAGTTGTTACAGCATAAAACATAGACTCAAGCAAAGCGATGTTAGAGAGGTATATCTGAGTTTGCACACTGTGTTATGTTATGGTGAGTGCATTTGTAGCTCCTGGGAAACTTCTGGAATTTTTGCAACCTTTCTGATTATGTGCTTATAGTCAACATGCCTTACTTTATTTTGTGTTTTAATGAGGTAGAAAATCACTAAGAAAGACTGTGGTGCATATAATTGAATTGTTTTTTGTAGGTGCATGCCTGACGTAAACACCTGAGCTTCATACATGACATTGCTGCATAATATTAATTTCAGTGCTTTTGTGTCTTACCATGTTCCTTACAGAGGCTCTCCCAGTTGTATGGTGCGAGCCAGGGTGCTATGCACATGACTGGGGTATTTCGCTCTGTGTCCTGATTGAAAGAGAGGTGGTGATTGGACCAGGTTGGGCGCTGTCTCTGAAGCACTAAATTGTTTCATGGGTCGCACGGCCCAAACCTTGCCCATATTTAAGGGTTGGTTCGACGGCAAGCAAGTCTCTTTGTGCCTGCTCACCTCCGAGGATGATGCAGCCGATACTCCGTTCCCTCACTTCCCCACAACCTACCGCATCAATGCAGGAAGCCTGTCTGGCAGCCCCCAGTCTATGATCTGCCGCGAACTGCACAGGTTGAAGAGTTTTGCCCTAGGAGTCCCGCCGTGGGTAGGTCCACGCAGCAGGGGCGTAACACAGGCCCCTGCAGCCCCCGCGATGCGGGGGGACCCAAGCTTCAAAGGGGCCCCCTCAGCACTGCACTCTTGCCGGAGAGCTCCTGATTGAGCCCGGAGGGGGCCCCTCTACCTATCGTGCAGGGAGGCCCCCTCACTTTTCATTATGCCAGTGCCGCGCAGGAGTATACCATACAGACGGTTACTCCCGTCCGCCATTGCTGTGGATGGCTGTGGATGTCCTGGCTGAAGTCTCAGTCTACCCCACTAGAGGTTCGTGAGAAGGACGAACCATTCAACATTTCTTGCTTACCCCCCTTATGGATTTATTTGAATCCATTCAATAGGGACGGTACAATTTAGGATTCCCCTATGACCATCACCTACACACAAGAGTAGATTAGGTTTCTCCCCCCCCCCGGTCCTGGAGAAACGCCACACATCCGTTAAGAATTTTCAGGCGTGAAACATGTCGACCTTTTAACCTCCAACCCTTGTCACTACACACACTGAGCTGCAGCAGGTTGAATTCACCTGGCCAGCCTTGACTCTTGTAGTCTCTTCTTTTAAACATAGCATAGTATCCAGTTAGTAAATGTTCCCTGGACCACTTATAGCTATTTTTATTACATACACTGCACCCACTCTACTCGCCACTCTATGCCCCTCCACCTCCACACATAGGGCCTCCAGGCGTTCTGTTCTGAAGACCTCCGGCAAAGAGCTCCCCTGCGGGGTCTGTTGGGCATTGCAGCGCCGGCCCAACGAGGAGCTGCCCTATGATGAACGATGACACCTCTCGGGATGTGTGAGGGCCCTTGCTCCTTATTGTAGCTCTCCCCCCTCTGATCCTTCTCCTACCTGGTTCCCTTTCCTTTCCCACCCACCCCTTCTTCTTGCTCCTCCTTTTCCTGTCCATAGGAACGGCATACCACTCTTAGATCCACATGTTATTGGGCATGTATGCTGGACCTGTGTCTTAAAAGCCCTCGTTCCTCTATTTGTTGATGAAGAGTTTTCTCGCCTGACCCGAGAGTCTGTAATTAGTAGTAGACTCTTGGTGGCACCTCCAGAGGGCAAAAGAGTGCCACAAGGTAAAGAGGGACGAGATTTTGCAAGTGTCTTAGAGTGCTTTTGAATGGATTGAAGGTGCTTATGGGAGTATTTAAGAATACAGCAAGCTTTTTGAGGGCTTGCTGTGGGGGCATCAAGTGCTGAGAGCGCTTTTTGGGTGATTGAAGCGCTTTTTGAGTGCTTTTAGGGACATTTAAAGACAAAGCAAGCTTTTGGAGTGCTTGCTTTGGTGGCATCAATTGCTGGGAGTGCTTTTTGTGTGACTGAAGCACTTTTGGAGTGCTTTTGGTGGCTTTATATGGTACAAATACGAGCTGGCTGCAATGGGCAAAAAGCAAGCAATTTTTAAATTGCTTTAGAAAATTGTGTGCGAATTAAGGGGTTTGAGGGTGCTTTATTGGCATTTGGAGAAAAAGTACCGCATTTTGGTGCACACTGTGCTTCTGAAAACCATTTTGTCATCTCTCAGGCAGAGTGTATTGCTTGGGTGCAGTTTCCATTAGGGATTGCCACTAATTTGGAAAAGGTTTAGTTGACTCAGCGAGGATGTCAGGTGGAGCTAGGAAGGGCTCCATATTGTTTCACACATATAGGCACTTTTTGATTTTACTCAACTTTTGTTGTATGTCTATGGATGATTGATATATGCGATTTGAATGGTATGTAGGTAGTGTGATTGATAGTCTGATTGTTTTGTTGGGGGGGGGGGTCTGTGTTTGGGTCTCTCCATTAAAAGATATTGCGTATACTTAACTTTTGTGAATGTGCCATAAGAAATACTGAATATTTCAAATAAATATGATGTGTATATTTTTGTGTCAAAAATCGCTTTGAGATTTGTCTTTTTTGTTTGTTCTGAATTACTGGGCTCAATTGCGACTTATTGCATTTTGAAAGTATGGATGAGATATTTTGCTTTAATTAATGTACTAGGCAGGTTGTTTTTTGTTTGAATTGTGGGTTTCCTTCCCCTGCCTGTGTATTGTGTTTTTTTTCAGGGGCCCTCTTTCTTTTGATAGAGAGCTAAGAAGGGCGCCAAGAGGGCACACCCGGGTACTAATATGGAAAAAATGATGCACAGGATGGATGCGATGGATGAGATTTGTTTGCTTTTGTGCCCATAGGGCCCACAAGGGGGGCAGCCTGTAGAGCCAGCAGTGGGGGCGGAAAGGCCCAGAAGACCAGGAGTTGCAACACAGGTGACATTCACTCCAGTGAAGAAGCATGGTAGAGGACAAGGGACAAAGAGTAAAGGTGGCCAAGGACCGTGGGTCACACCTGAGGTTGTGCCAGTGGGTGTTGAAGATGAAGGCAGCTCCTCCGCGGTGGCAGTGCTGGCAGCAAACATCAGCATTGTACAGACTGGTAATAGCCGCATTGCGATTGAGGTAACGCAAGCAGGCAGTGCAGGGCAGCTTGATTTGGTAGCAAACCTAGCCAGTGTTTTGCCTTGGCTTTTAAATGTAAGGGTGTGATCTGCATCTTTAATGGGAGATGCAGTGGCAGGTGTAGTGGAGAGCAACCATATTGAATGAGCCAGAAGGCTGGTGGCCCAATTGGATGGCACAACAGGACAGGGTACACAAGGACAGGCAGGAGTGATGGGCTTTTCAGCTGTGCAGAGGTCAGTAGTGGCTGGTACTTCACAAGCGGGTAGTGGGGCACAAACAGTACTGGCAGCAGCCCAGGCCATACCCCTCCCCAAGCAAGCTTCGCCAGCAGGTATGTTGCCACCATTGCCAACCTTGAGTTTGGGGGATGTAAGTTCGGAGCCCGATAAGTTGTGCATGCATGTGCCAACTGATGTTAAGGAAAATATTTGGAAAGACACTTATGTAGACATCTATGAGTTAATGTAGATGTGCCTGATGGGGAGGAGAGCAAATGTGCAAGAAGTGCCCGCATTCTAGGAAGTACAGGCACTGGCCTTACAAGAAGAGGGTGGAAGAGAAAATGATGAAAGTTTTCTTGATTTTCCAGGCAATCATGGCAGAGTGGTTCCCAACCCTGGGGGACAATTGGTGTGCTAACAGAATAGGATAGGTTGTGCAAATGAATGATGAGTTTGGAGGCAATGTCTGGAGTGAGTATGACAAAGAATTCAGGCATATTAATGCCACTAGACCCATGATAGGGTGGGATCAGATCAATGTGAACACATGGTTGTACCATATGAAACTGCAGAAGGCTGAGGTCGGCCTGAGCCAGCCGTTTTGGGTGGGCTCAGGGGCAACCGGCAATTCAGGGAGCAGGGCAAAAAAGGGGTCATTCTGGGACTTAAAATATCTTGCTCCAGAGCCCTAGGGACATGCAAGTTCAAGCACTGTTGTTATTTCTGCAGCCTACCCTCACACCCGAGTCCAAGTGTTTTAAAAAGACAAAGGATAGAGGCCCCCCAAAAAATGAATGAGATTCCACTATTGGTCAAGGCACCCTTCCCTGTTAACTGGCAAGCAATGATGTCATCGTTGAATGTTTACAGCAACACAGCAGCAGCACAGTCTTTGTATGAGGGTTTTAAGAACAGCTTCAGGATCCTGACTGAGGGTTGTGTAGGTGTGACATATTGCAAAAACCAACATTCAATTAAGGCTAATCCTAGCATTGCCAGAAATAAGATTATAAAAGAGATGGATTTGGGGAGGGTGGCAGATCCTTTTGATTCCATCCCTCCACAGAATTTCATGTGTTTCCCCTTAGGGTTAGGCCCTGAAAAAGACCCGGGGGAGTCAGTGGTGTAACAAAACTTGAGCCCCTACCCCTGCAAAGTACAAGGAAGGCCCCCCCACACTCTGTACCCAGTCAAGAGCTCTCATGCCAGGGACCTGATGGTCGGGTACAGTGCTGGAGGGGGCTTTCAAAGTTCGGGCTCCCCACACCACGGGGGCTGGTGGGGCTAATGTTATGCCACTGGGGGTAATACCGGTTGATACACAACTTATCTGCACCTAAGGGTCAATCGGTAAATGAGGCTTTCAATGGGACACTGCGCTCAGTTAAGTACACCTCCCTAGATCAGGCAATTGCAATGCTCCAGGAGCTGGGACCTGGGACTTTGCTGGCAAAGTCAAATATAGAATTTACCTTTAGGCTGCTACCAGTGCATACTGAGAACTTTCATTCATTGTGTGTCCATGTTGAGGGTAGCAAATGTATGCCCATGGGCTGTTCAGTCTCCTGTGCCTACTTCAAGAGGCACTGTGTTACTTGGATGACTTTCTATTCCTAGGGTCGCCTGGAGCAGATGAGTGTGGGAGGGCTTTGGAATCTTTCCAGGAATTGATGGGTAAATTCAGGGTACCACTGGCACAAGCAGAGACCTGCATACCAGCAACCACAATTGAATTCCTGGGTATAGAATTGGATTCTAAGGCAGGAGTATCTAGGCTCCCCCAGGAGAAGCTCTGGACATTCACAAGGGCTTTGGAGGAATGCCTTGAAGCCAAGAAGGTGACACTACATCAGTTACAGGTAATAGTGGGGACTTGACAGAATGTTGCAGCGGAGGCTTCCGCTTCCAGGGATTGTAATCATACATCTAGAAGGCAACGATCTGACGGAATTAGGTCAGAAGGACTTATTTGAGCTGATTGTCACTGAAATGTGTTGGCTTTCAAAGAAGTTCCCGTAGACCATAATTCAGTGGTCCAACATTATCCCGAGGTTGAGTTGGAGAGGTGGTAATTCAGTCAGGGCTCTTAACGAGGGGTGCTGGCCCCAAGTTGAAAGGAGGTTACAGGGGTGCTGGGGGTTCGGTGCTGTCTCAGACACGCAGTCTTTACCTATCACCCACATGCAGGTGCAGTCAGCGCCCCCGGTAGGTACCCTAAGGGCAGCCGGGCCCCCTGCATAAGACCTCCTGATGCGGGAGAGCTCTAGGTATGGGTTAGGAAAGGAGAGCCCTATTGATTTGGATGGGGAGGTGTAAGAAGAAGGTTCACAGAGCCAGTCATGATCTCACTCGGAACGGTTCTATCTTTTGTTGGTTGCACAGGAACAGACTAGATATTGTTAGGTGATTCCCATGTACTAGAGTCTCTGTTAAGGCTAGGTCTCACTTGTAAACAAGATATAAATAATGTGGTCACTGTGCAAAGCTTTGATGACAAAAATGTTTTTGTTTGAGTAAATTATAAACAAGGCCAGAACGCCTAACCATATTATTATTATTATTCTTGGCTTTTATAGAGTGCAGACATATCACCCTGTCAGCATCTCATGGCACTGTTAACAAAAGCGTTAGAATAATTTTTTACCACAGAGTTAGAGGTACTTAGAATATCCAGGCTTTTAGCCCTTTTTTAAATACTATGTGGTCGGTATTGGCCCAGAGGTGTGTAGGGAGCTGGTTCCACAGTTGGGGGGTAAGTAGGAAAAAGATCTGCTGCCATTTCTGACAGTTTTGGCCCTAAGGAGGGTCAATAGATGTTTTTCTTCTGACCGGAGATTCCTTATTGGTGCATACTGATATAGTTTTCTCAATAAATACTGTGACCCATTTCCATGTAGGGTTTTGTGTGTGAGACAGATAAGTTTGAAACATGTTCTTTTCCTTATTGGTAACCAGTGTAAGGTTTTTAAGATGGCGGCAGATGGAGATCGAGAAGGGGGGTCTAATACCACTTGTGCTGCAGTGTTTTTCAACACCTGGAGCCTGGTGTATAGTTCCTTATTTATGGATGTCATTAAGGTGTTTCCATAGTCTAGGCAACTTATGATCAGTCCCTGTACCAATGCTTTCCTGGGCTCCAATGGAAGATTTTTCATAGAATATGCAGAATGCCATAACAGGTACACAGAATATTGTTTCCTGGTCCTTCATTGACAGTTTACTATTGATTATCATGCCTAGGTTTCGTACTGCTGTTTTTGGGGAGGGACAGGGGCTGAGACTAGTCAGCCATCAGTCATCTAACCAGAATCCGGTTCTTTCCCAAATAATATAACCTCGGTCTTGCTTACAATAAGTTGAAGTCGGTTTGTCTGCATCCAGATGGTTAAATGATTCATGCAGTTTTTGAATCTGATTTTAGTGTCAGCTGGATTGGGTCCCATGGTTATTAAGAATTTGGTATCATCTGCATACGAGATGACATCAAATCCATATGATCTGATTACTTTTGCCAACGGAGCGACGTAAATGTTAAACAGAATGGGACTGAGTGCAGACCCGTGAGGGACTCCTTTGTCAACAGCTTTGTTGGAGATACATAGGATTCTAGTTGAACAGAGCTTGTCTTTCCCTTCAAGTAGTTCCCTAACCAATTGAGGGGTTTCCCTGCAACCCCCTATCTCCTCTAGCCTCTGTTTTAGGATTGTATGTGAGATGGTGTCGAAAGCAACCAATAAATCAACTAAGACCAGGATTGTTACCTGTCCCTCATCTAGTGAAAGTCTTATGCTGGGTCTGGTGGCGCAGTGGACTAATACATCCACTGCAGGGGCCTGTATTTGACCTTATGGTCACAGGTTCAAATCCCAGCTGGTCCACTCAGCCTTTCATCCATCTGAGGTCGTTAAAATGGGTACCATTGAGTTTGGTAACAATAAACATCTGTTATTCAGCACCAAGAGACCTATGGGTGAAAATGCACTTTACAAATGCACATGTTATGCTGTCTACTACCGCTACAAGAGTTGTTTCGGTGCTAAGTCCTACCCGTAAACCTGACTGGGAGGGGTCTAATAGCTGATTTCTTTCTAAATATGTGGTGAGTTGTTTGTGTTGACCAATGATTTCCATTTCTTTCCCAAAGTATGGAATTAAGAAGATTGGTCGGAAATTACCTAGTTTCCTCGGATCTGCCATTGGCTTTTTCAGTATTGGTTTGACCCTTGCTGATTTCCATTTTGTAGGGAACACTCTCCATGTTTAAATACATATTTAGAACATCTGTGAGGCATTTAAGGAGGACAGGGGATCGGATAGACAAAATATAGGGTGGAGCTAGGTCATCTGGTGATCCTGAACTAGTCCTATTTAATGCAGTTTTAACCTTCTCCTGGGTTAGTGTGGTGAACTCATCTAGTTGTGCTGAGCTGTTGATTTCCTTATTGTCGTCCTCTATATATACTTCTTCTGCCCTACTTTTGGGAAAAGTGTTATATATTTTGTCGATCCCTCAAAAAAGATGGACAGTTTTTCTGCCATGTCTTGTGAGGCAGGAATGGCAGGATGTGGGGTTTGTGAATTCTTTTAGAATTCTATATATTCGATAGAGATGGTCCCATGGCATTGTCATTGACATGGATGTTTGCATGGAAAAGTAAGTACCCATGGGACATCAGCGACACTGGCCATATTTCTACCTGCAATGTTCTTGATCATGCACATTGGGTTGTGTCCCCTGCTAAAGCCATGTTAATATCAGTGGTTTTAGGCACAGAGACACTCATGCTGACCTCGGCATGTGGTTACCACTGCACTGATTCACATTGGGGTCTCCCATTTAATTCTCTTTTGGGGCCGTGTGAAGAGTGTAGCAAAGGGCCCTACAGTGCTTTACGGATCCCTCCCTTATGGCAAGACAACTTTTTTGGCATAATTAAGATAGTCAGAAACAAAAAATAGGCCTTCCTGTTGAGGCAGAGAAGGTGTTTGATAATGTCAATTATAGCTGTTATCTGTATCAGAATGCATAGGATTCAAAAATACTTGTGTTCATGTGCCTGTAGGATCTGTGAAAGGCCCAGAGCTATACTGAACACACTCTTTGAAAAATTCCTGGTAGAAGGATAAACTAAACAGGAGTCTGTACTCTCTTCTATTATATACCCTACGTATCAGAGTCAACAGAGATGGAAGACAGCCTAGATAACATCCATTTGGAACAGAGAAGTAGGCCTGGGCAGAATTTAAATTATCCAGAGTAATTGGAGTAATATTTGCATTTCTGAGCTACTCTTCTTCTCGCAATTACAGATAATAACGCAATTATGCCCACTTGTGTAATTAAGAGTATTTGGGGGGGAAATCCTACAGCGAGAGCACATTTAGCGATCTCAAGTGGCTGCTTGTGCTCCTTTTAGTTTTCTGTTGCATTTAGAGCTGCTTCTTAGTGCAAAATGCATCCTTGCGTTAATTTTGGATGCAAGGGTGCATTTTACGTGAAACAAAAGTGCTATATCCCAGGAGTGAGTTGGGGAAAATCCTACCCCAAGTGCACATTCGGCAAACGCAAGCAGCTGCTCACTTTCCAGTTTATGTTACAATTAAAGCTATTTCTTAGTGCAAAATGCATCTTCGTGACCATTTTGGACAAAACGGGGCATTTTTGCGCAAAGAAAATAGTGCTAAATGCAAAATTACTCTTCTAGCTTAATTCTGCATAATCTCACTTAATTTTGTGGCAACTTTGCTTGATTACGCTACACGGAATTACTCAAGGAACGACCACCCCTACATAGAAGAATGTGAGAATTCTAGTTTAACACTATGAAATCTGTATGAGAAGCACCTCTCCAGTCCAGAAAGTTCACCATACTAAAGAGAATTATAAAATGCTTTGATTGTTTAATTGGATCAAATGTAAAATACACTCAATATGTGGAAAAATTTGCCATACCAAGACAAACGTTATACCATTATCAACAAAACTCATTAATTTGTAACAGCTGTAAATGAAATTAACTAAGGGCCTCATTTAGAGTCTGTAACAATTTGATATTCTGTCAGGGCGGCATAGGACATGCCCTATTTGTAGATCCCTGTCTGTCTGGCAGGGATCTCTGTTCTGGGAAAGGAACAGCCACCATTGCTGAGCAGGCACCATGTTTGAAGCACCCTTTTCATAAGCTTTTTAATGAGAGAAAATAAATTCCCAAAGCTGAAATGTGTTCTTTTCTGAACACAAAATAAATGGCAGCACATGGGGGCCAACAGGGCGAGATGAACATCAGTGTTGCCTGGTGGCCCCTTTAATTTACATATCATACTCAATCATGTTGTATAGACCAAACACACCCAACCACCAAGGCTGAACTAGCCATACAAGACAAAGGGAAAAACCCAGGCCTGCTATTGAGCAGGGTGCTGCTTTTAGGGCTGGCTGGGCAGAGGGATAATTAGCTATCCATTCAACCAAACAGCCCAGAATGAACAGACACATTTAATTACCAACACATATATATTCTGGCTCCCACCACCCTCCAATGTTCCTGAAGGTGGACATATACTCCTGCTACATATACTCTGGACACTAGGGGTTGGAATAACTAAGTAGCGTAGCAAGGATTCCATGGGCCATTGTGCAAGTAAAGAAAATATCCATTTGAACTGCTGATATGGTAGCAAAATGCACCAGTTATCAGGGTTCAATGGGTCCCTGAGGATTCTGGGCCCCAGAGCCACTGCACCTGCGGCTCCAGTGGTAGCTACACAGGTATAAATGCATTTTCCAAGCCTGCTTCTAGCTCGCAGTCCACCACTGACAGCCATGCGCACCTCAAAACGGATGGTCTCACAGGCATGCATATCTACAAAATGTTGTAATCATTTTTCAACTAGAATGTTCGAGCCTGTGAACAAAGGCTGTTCTGAACTGACACACGCGCGAAAGCCTTCACAGCCTCTAATAGCCTGTCACACTTCAGTGTCTTCTTTGTATGACCTTTGCTTTCCGATGTGTTACTCATGTAACAACCTTCCCTGCAATCATATCACACTGGTGCTGCCTCTTAAATGTTATCAAATCTAAATTACCTTTGGGTTTTTTAGACCATCAAAAAAATCTGTCATATTACAGTAACAGCATTCTCGAAGGCTGTGACAGAACTGGGTGTCCATCTTTATTTGAACTCTTAACCTCTCTGCAATAAGCTTAGAAGACACTTCCGAGAAGCATCCGCTGTCAATTCCTAAAATTAGAACACTGCAGCATATTCATCAGAGAGAAAGGTATTTTGCCCATGGATGTCTGCGATGAACAGTTTGAGATTTATTTTGTGCTAATACCCATATTCCTTTCCAAGTAATTAATATAACTATAAATATATATATATATATATATATATATATATATATATATATATATATATATATATATATATATATATATATATATATATATATATAACTATAAATATATATCATATATATATATTTATTTATACAGATATATACATATATATTTATATTCATTTTATTTCTTTTTCACAGGAAAAAACAAAGGTTAAAGGGATGTTATAGTTAGGAGAAATTGTCAGTAAAAACGTACTGTCTTAAACAAACAAAACCACTGATATTCAACAGCTATAGTTTTATCAGGTAACTATAATTCATGCTCTAAGGTAACTATAACTCGCACCCCCACTATGCACAGTGTTGCCATCAATGATGTCATGTCAGCAATGTTATCAATGGTATGCTTTAACGGAAATTTCCACCAAACTATAACATCTCTTTGGGTTTTTCAGTGAATTGCTTACGTTTTTTTTATGTAAGGTGAGATATTATTACTATACCTAACTATAATGTCACTGTAACCTTTGGTTTTTTTCAATAAATTTCCAATTTGTATTTTGTTTACATTAAAGTAAGATTTTATTATCATATCTAACAATAACATCACTTTAACCTTTGGCTTTTTCTATGAATTTCTAGCTTTTTTAAAAACATAAAGTAATATTTTATTACCATATGCAATGCCAACTCCAGCCACGCACAAGCTTTGGCCGTGAGGGGCAGGTAGTTGTCTGCTGGGCCTTGGCTGCCATCAGGACCTGCATCTAACCCCCGTGGGCAGCCACCCCATTCATGTATAGCATTTAGCCTTGTGCAGCGGTGGTTGTCCGCAGGATCTGACCTGTGTCCAGGCCCTGTATTCAACCCCCAGAGGGCAGCCACCCCCTGCTGCTCACAACCTTTGGCCCTGCACAGCAGGGGTTTGGTCACGGGCCTTATTTCCACATCCCCATTCCCCTGTACCCAGATCACCCCCTGCTGGCAGCCACCCCATTAGGCAGCTAACCAACCAACCCACTATACAAAAATCACCAATCATATTTATCAAATGTAAGTTTTATTAAAACATGTCTGTGACTCATTCTTTTGAATACTCTGAAACATCTTCATTTGAAAAAACTGGTCTCTAAATCTTTCTTTTACTAGTGTTTAGCCCACAAATTGCAATTATAAAAAACAACCACAAGAGGTCCTAATATATTTTCCATACATCTTTAGCCCACATAAAATGCAGCCAGAGAAAAAGCCCCAAGTGGATGCTGTTTCCTCACAGTAGAGCAAAAACTCCACCCTGGAAATGCTATTATAAATATAGTAATGTCTCCAGTGGTTATGTTTTCTGGACCAAGATCTAGTTTTCTGCCGAATTTGGTGTAAATCTGTTCAGCCGTTTGGGCTGTAGCTGTGTCTAAAGTTCCTACGGAAAAATGAATGGGGAAAACAAATTTTTCTGATCCCCTTTTGACAGATCACCCCGAAACTTTTCATGTGCAAGCTAGTCAGAAAGTAACACTTTTTTGTAAAGTGGTGTGGAAATTCATCTAATGGCACTAGTAGTTATTAGCAACAAAAAGAAGATGTTTCCTATGGGAAAACAATCCTAACTATAACTACCCAGTGGTGACTGTGGAGTTAGGTATACAAAATCTATATATACACATTCCTTTCTATATTTTTGTCCGTGATATTCTATTAACAATATTTTGACCACTCGATATTCCTTCTGCAATGTTCCAGACTGGGACTAGCTCATTTTAATAAATATTTATACAGCCTACATGTACCATGTAATATTCACAAGGTACATAGATGTGGAGTTAGGAATACAAAATCTGTATATACACATTCCTGTCATAATTTTTGTCTATGATATTCTGTTAACAGTATTTTGACCACTCGATATTCCTTCTGCGATGTTTCAGACTGGGGCTCGCCCATTATAATTCATCTTTATACAGCCTACATGTAACATATTCCAGAACTTTTGGGTGCACTCTGCCTTCAATCCCTCTGAGAGTGAAAATTGATTACCATGCAAACTGTAATGTAAACTGAAGGCTGTGCATATTTCCTCGAACTGCTAGCTTAAGCTAGTACGTTCCATAAAATAGTTCAAGCATATTGCCAATTGTTAAAAGTGTTATTAGTGGTTAATGCCCTCCTTTTTGTCATTAACTGCTGGAAATGTTCCCAGCAGCTGTAGTCTGGAACTGAAGGTGAGGACCCATAAAGAGGGAAAATGCAATTTACAGCTGTCAATACTGGACTGAAAGTGAGTAATAAACAATATCACTAGGATTCATGCAAAAGTCCAAATTTACTTGCTTCCAGATGCTGTCGTTGAATCAATGAAGAGTTATCATAGATATATATAGTGCACACAGTCACTTGCAGTTCAAAGGCCCTAGCCAAAGCATTATTAGTTTGGAACTCATTCACATTAGATTACGTGGAATAAAATGATAAACACTAAAATAAAAAGTGAAAGTTTAAAATGGTAGTGTTGTAAACAATAAATTAGTTACACATTAAAACCAAGCAACTTAATACTCAGCTTCTTTTTCATCTTGAAATTATATTTTTCTTCTTGAAATTTGTTCACATGTAGATTTGGAATTGCTAGAATAATATTCTTTTTATGCTGTATTTTTTATATCAAAATTAATCCAGCAGGAAGAGGTTGTGAACATCTTCTTAGTCACATTTCTTGTTTTCTGATGTCCAATAATCATGCCAGGGCTCATGGGAAGAAATGAGGTGCCATATTAGATAAGTGTCCCAGGAATGCAGCAGATGTTTGCTTCACTGTTCAGATTTTTGCCAATTTTCAGCACGGCTGGGGCACTAGGCTATACGTGACCAGAGCTGTAGCTGCCATTGGTAGCTACCATTGATTCAGAAGGTGTTGTGACACCGGGCCCCAGAGCCCTACAGGGCCTATTGAATCTACATAAGAGCAGTATTTATTACCCCAACAGCAATGAAAGGAGCATTTCCCATGCTAGCAACAAGGCCCATGTCATCCTGTAAGAGAGACATTGTGTGGCTCCATCTTGCAACACTTGTTATGCAAAAGCAGTGATAGTGTCAGACAAATGTAAAGTAGTCATTTCCCTCTTTTGCATAGTGTACTATTTCACTTAAATACAGCAGAGCCTTTGCTCATGCGCTTCATGCGCTTCATGCGTCTTCACCGTATTACAGATGCAGTTGCACAGACAAAAAGGCATTGGCAGAGAGCTTTAACTGTCCCCCAACCAGCAGTTGGTGCGCTGTAAGAGAAATTAGTGAAGTTGCACACTTGTGCAAAGTAAGGCCACACACTGACCTAGAGTAACGAAGGCGTCTTGCAGAAGTACCTGCAACGTTCCCATTCTTTACTGTCAGAAAAGTATTGGAGTAGGCCGATCACCTGCAAAGTCATTGGTGAGTTTCATTTGTTTTAAATACTTTCATAACAAAATTTCAGCCTGTAGAAAAATTACTAATCCTTTATTACCCCCAGGTCCCTCCTTTCCTCGTCCCATTCATTACAGTGAGATATAACTACTTTGCAGACAGAAAAAAGAACAAAAGGAATACTGGAACCTCTACCCCAACTCCTCCCACTGGGAGTACTTAAATCATACTTACCCAGCATTCCCTCTGCTCTTTTTACTCTCTGCCGACAGAATGGGACAAGAATGAAGGCTGCTCCTGGTGGGCTGGAATGAATCATCTTGAGTTGGTGAATAATCATTGTAGCAGGGCGGCGATGACAGTAAGTGGTGTGCAGGTCTCCCTAACTGCTGGGCGTGCAGGGAGACGTGTGGAGTGGAATTTGGAGGTCGACTCTGGCTGGACATCTGGGCGATGCTGAGAAAGGTGGTGGGAGCACGCTGACTTCACGTCTCAGCGTCATTACCTCTAAGCATCTTGGTCAGTGTAGTTCATTGTTTCTGGCACAGGACAAAGTTCGAAATTTTACTTGGCTCAATTCCATAATTTTCGTAGCATATCCCTAGACACGTGTTTCTGGATTTCTCCGTCATCAGTAGGGAAAAAGATCGTAGGTTGCTGGACATGCTGCCGCTTAATTTTCTCAGGCACAATTCCACTCAGGGCATGCAGGCGCTCCCAAGCTCGTCAGCTCAGGGCAGCTCGAGGGAGCCTTTTAAATTGTGAGAAAGGTGGTGGGAGCACGCTGACTTCACGTCTCAGCGTCATTACCTCTAAGCATCTTGGTCAGTGTAGTTCATTGTTTCTGGCACAGGACAAAGTTCGAAATTTTACTTGCCTCAATTCCATAATTTTCGTAGCGTATCCCTAGACACGTGTTTCTGGATTTCTCCGTCATCAGTAGGGAAAAAGATCGTAGGTTGCTGGACATGCTGCCGCTTAATTTTCTCAGGCACAATTCCACTCAGGGCATGCCTTCAGTCAGTCCTGAGGACGTATACCAAGGTGGTGTCTCCATTGGTTGCTTCAATCCATCTCCAGGGCATCCACCTGTATCCCTATTTGGATGATTGGCAGCTCCATGCCCCATCAAAGGTACAGCTTCTTCATGATCTGCAGGTGGTGTGTGCAGCACTCAAGGCTGAGTTGAACCAAGGAAAATGTCAGTTGGTACATTCACGGGAATGACATTTATTGGGGCCTGGTTCACATCAACATGAATAGGGCCTTTCTGCCAGTTCCCAGGGCTTTTGTCTTGATAGCATTGGCAGGGAAGATGATGGGGGGGAGCTTCCTTTGAGACCCGGCTGTTGTTCTGGCTCCTGGGTCACATGGCAACTGTAATATTCACAGTTCCTTAGGCCCGCTTTCACGTACGGCCTCTGAGGGTCCCTCTGCTTTAATGTTGAGATCCCTGCTCTCAGGATTGTGACCAACTACTTCCGGTAACTCCTGCAATCATTTGGATCCGTGCTGGTGGACGGTGCAGGACAATCTTACCAATGAGATACCGTTGCAGCCCGTTCCTCCTGTAGTGCTGACAACAGATGCCTGTGTATTTGAGTGGGGGGTCACCATGGGAAACAGTTCTCTGCAAGCTCATTGGTCTCACTCCAGGAGGAGAGGTGTTCTTCAAAGTGGAAGAAATTGATGGCAGTCTACAGGGCATTCATGGGGTTTCGTCAGCTTCTGGTGTATCGCAATTTGGTGGTAAGTTCCTACAACCAGGTGCTGGCTCTGGTTGTTGCTCCCTTTGAGCCTTTGAAGCTGGTGGGCATTATGTTTGTAACTTTTAAGGTGTTTTTTTTGGTGGCCATCACTTCGGCCTGGCGCCTTGGTGAATTGGGGGCTGTCATGGCCATGGATCCCTTCTTGTCTTTTTCAGAGGATGGGTTGTGCTACGTTGAGATTCATCTTAATTGCCCAAGATGACTTCTCAATTCCATAAGTGTCAGGAGGTGAGTTTGCCTGCTTTCGAGGCTGATTCGGAGTCTGCGGACGGTGTTCCATGGTCCTTATGGACATGAAATGGGCTTTGATGGTCTATTTGGATCGCACAAGTTCATTCAGAAAGTCTGACTCCTTGTTTGTTTCTTTTAGGGTTTCTTCTTTGCTCATTGGTCACTGGATTGAGCAGGTGATTGGGCTGGCTTACTCTCTGTTGGGGTGCCCGCCTGCTGTGTGGTGTAGGGTCGCTGTACTCGGGGGGGGGGGGGTGGAGGCTTCCTGGGCTGAGTTACAGGGGTGTTTTTGGATTGGGAAAGTTGCAGGCTGTAAGCTCCTAATTTATGTTGTTTCTGTATTAATAAACACTTCTGGGTGCTGCTGTATGGTGTTGTATCCTTAGTGATTTCGTTTCTATATGAATGCCAGGTGCTTGACTTGGGTATTCTCACTTTGTAATGAATGGGAGGAGGACAGGAGGGACCTGCGGGTAATGCCCTAGTCCTTACCGGTTATCTTCATTACTCCTGTTGTCCTCATCCCATTCATTACACCCGCCTTCCGTTAGCCTTGCTGGGTAAGTACGACTTAAGTACTCCCGATGGGAGGTGTGGGGTAGGAGTTCCAGTATTTTTTTCATTCTTTTTTCTGTCTGTGAGACAGTTATAGCTCAATTTGTCATGAATGGGATGAGGACAACAGGACCAGGAGTAATGAAGATCACCGGTAAGTAATAGGGCACTGATGCACCCTAGAGTCCTTTCAGATGAACATTGGCACGTTAAAGTAGTAGTGAAGATATGCAAATGTCTTTTCTCACACGATTTTCCTGGGTACCACTTCGATTGCCTTTAATTTAACATCTTGGGAAAACATTCTACCTAGAGGAGAAATTCCTGGCCATCTACTAAGTGGAAAAGAGCTTTAAGAAATACATCTGTACATGTCTGGCGGGTTTCACATTTGTCATGATTTTGCCACCAGCGAGAGCAGTGACTCTATTTATAAAATGAGGTGCCTGCATCCTCTCATTTGTATCTTTTTATTCCTGTGATAATTATAAATTCAGCTGGGTGTCGAAAGTCAAACTTTTAAAGTAAGTATTTTTTCTTTGAATTTCTACAGCGGCACTGTTGTTTTTTGCACATGCTCATCTTTGCACGCACAGTACATTCCAGACTTTTGTGATCAATGGAGAATTCTGAATAATTCGAATTTTCCTTTTTGCCTTCCATGTACCTCATGCTTGAGCCCCTCCTATTTCCTGGGTTCCTTTTATCCAGAGACAATGTTGTATTTTGGGGTGAAGCATCAGTGTGCTCCTCCTTTGCCAATGTAGCCAGATTCTCCTCTTCATCCCTTCCCAATGTGCTTGTTTAGTTAAGGTGGGATGTTTGAGCTACATGAATTCAGTTATGTCACTTTCGGGGCCCCCTTACGAGTCCTCTGCACTCAGAAGTTCCCAGATCCAGTGTGATGGTGGTTACCAGCTGCTCAGAATAGCACAAAACTGGGGTCAAGTTTGATAGGTAAAAAAGTGTCCAATGAAAGATGTTTTAGGCATGTCAGGTTAGAGATGCGGCAGCCAATCAGCACTGATTGAGTTCCAAACACTTCTCTGGACTAGTTTGAGGTTCTGGAGGTGGCAAAGTCCTACAGATCGTGGTGGAGTGTTTTGTACAGGCATGTTGGGCAAGGATTTCAGCAGCGGGGAGGCATGAAAAGTACGTGGATTCTCTACTGCTATTGACATTCTGCCCAGCTAGGACTTCAACCGTTTGATTGGTTCACTTCTTTGCAGGCGTTAAAGATTCCACTGTGTCTTTATCTTTGGACTGAGACTAATGAATGAATCGTTCAACCCTCTTGCTGGCTGAAACCAAGAGAAATTATCACATACTTACTCACTCCTCCAAAGTTCCTACACACAAAAATATCGAGAGACCTCTAGCCAAAGGCCCAAAAAATGGGGCCTTAAATACTGCTTTACTTTCCACGCAAGACGGGTAACAGCGAATAGAGGGAACACATTTCTCTCAAATATAGTTTTATCCTCATTTAGAATAGTTATGCTGGTGGTTGAACGTGGCGGGCACCATCACTGATTTTTGGGGACTTTTCAGCATCAGAATTTGACCTCTGTATTCTGCAAGAAATCTTTGGGCCCTTCAATTTATTGATTCATTAATTAATTTATATATTTTAGTGCTGTGCCCAGCAGTTGCATCACAGGGTGAGCTACGTCCTGCACTGCAAATCACGAAACTGCGCCACAGTCTGCTCCCCTGTGAAAGGAACGTGAGTTAGTAGAGTGATTTTATTATTTCAAGGCACAAATCTATTTCATAAGCATATGTGAGCAATGCAATAAAAAGCTAAATTCGGAAACAAATAGCACTCCTCTGAGAGCAAATTACTCGCCTATAAATCCAGCGCTTCCCTGGCATTCCAAGTGCAGCCCAGCCACCCCCCTCTCGCTTCGTGGTTAATGGTTGATGCCTCCTTGGAGGCCGATTGCATATTACACGTTATGGAATGCAGATTAGAAGAGCTGTGTCAATCCGCCAATTACCCTGGCTGTTTTGCCGCGCCTAGATTGGGAATATAGAAAGAAAAGATGACTGGGTAAATTGGGCCTGAAAAGAAAGTTGTTTTCCCAAACTGGCGTTTTTCACACGATGCCAGTAATTGACAGCCGGAGAGCGCGTGCCGTAAATGAAAAGTGACTTTTGCATCTCAGATTCATTGAAAGCCACGCCAGGCAGGAACATCTGCCAAAAAGCGGGTTTGCAAAATCTAAGTGAATCATACAGAGAGCATCAACACGCGGAGGGCGGGGGCGCGTGCAGCGGGATTGACTGACAGGCATCAATCAATACCCGGACCACAGCCGATGCTAATTCTCTTCTGTTCTCAATGTAAGTATTGATTTGTGCAGTTCTTGTTTCCAGATGCAAGTCATGGAGGCAGCCAGCAGCTTAAAGTAAGTTCACTTCGAGGAAACAGTGGTAAATGTACCTTTTTATCATTCTGCCCATGAACGTTAAAATGAACCGTGGGCTTAGCGACTTTGAGCGTGGGTGACGTATTGAAAAAAAAATTGCCTTTAGAATCACGAATAATTGTAATGAAATGTTGTGTTCTGCATTTACCAATATCCGCATTGACGCTAAACGTAATGAATGGTGAGTGTCGAATCCAAAAGGTGAAATATTGGCCAATTAAATTTTCACTATGCCAGTAAGATGGTTCAGGGTAGGTAGACAGATACGGGTGAGGGGTGGGCGAGTGGAACAGATTGGACTTTACTACCCATGCCCTGTGTTTTTTTGAGTGCACCACACGTGCTGCAAAAAATATTTATAGATCTTGAAAGCCTGCTCTATATTTTTTGGGGGAAGGGGGCGTTTCATGTAGCGGAAACTAGACCCTAAGTTATCAGACCGCTTTACACGATCACCACTTGTGTTACAGACAAGACACATTATATTTTTTCTTAGGCCTGTGGCGAATAAGTGATTTGCCCAGAGTCAAAGAATGTTGAGCTTCCTGCTATGAATCGAACCCGGTTCCCCCAGCTTCGAGGTTGACCTCCCTAGCCATTAGGCCACATCCTCGCCCCTGTGTATTTCTTGATAGTCAAAGAAGGCTTTGGATGATAGGAGTGATATGGGCCCTTCGTTTGATTCCAGTGTAAAGGCGGGCTGCAGCATTTTTGGCCAGGTGGAGATGTCTAATGAGCTTGGATGGCAATCCTAAACAATGAAATTTCCATAGACAAGCTGAACTAAGTTTGGAGCTTTGCGAGATCCCACATAGAGGATACGTCATGCAGCGGTGGTCCCAGGAAAGCTACAGGGTTGCGATAGGGAGGTCCTGTGTCGTCACTGAGGATGCTGTCGATGAGGGGTTTCCAATGAGAAGTTCTACACTGAGGATGCGTCGTGCAGCGGCAACTCTGAGGAAGCTGCGGAGCTGCCGTAGGAAGCTCTGCATCATCTTCAAGGATGCCATCGACGAGTGGCTTGTGATGTGAAGGACTGGTCGAGGATACATTGCACAGCAGCGGTTCTGAGGAAGCTGTGGGCAGTGTTGCGAGGTACCGCGTCAAAGAAGCGTTGCACAGCGGTGATTCGGATTCAGCTGCGAGGAGATGCATCATACTGCGTCCGGTCTGCTCACAGTTTGGCTGGCAGAGTACCTTCAGGCCCACTTTCTAGGGTCTAGGACTGGGGTGTCACATCTTGGGCAGTAGGACTCACGGCAAGCAGAGTCCGGGCACTGGATTCAAAGTGATTTAAGCATTTTCCGTCCTTGAGGCTCTGATCAGGAGGCCAGCCAACTAGCGTTGGAGTCACTCTGGTGGTCCTGAGTCTTCCACAGGTCCAGAGGTGTACTGGAGAGTTTAGTCTGTTATTCCAATATTTATACCTAGTGTCCACTTGAAAGTAGGAGAACGTTCTGGAGGTTTCCACCCCCAGAGGTGCTAGACATTTCTGGCCTCACTGCTCTAGGAGGGAGGCCACATGGCCCCTGTTTTTTGATCTGCATGGGCCAGCCCTGGGGAGATGGTGGTCCCCAGGGCTGTATATGGCCCGGCAGGGGAGCCGCTCTTCCCCTCTCCTATTTTTTTATTAAATATTTGTCACGAGGGAGGTGGTGGTCCCCCGGGCCTGGAGGGTCCAGCGGAGCCCACCATTAGGTATTATTTAGCCCCTGGGAGGTGGTGGTCCCTGGGGCTTATAGAGCCCCTGGAGGGAAGACCTGTGCGCCCCCCTCCTTTGTATAATAATAATGCTCCTGGGGAGGTGGTGGTTGATAGGGCTCAATAAGCCTTAGGAGGGGAGCCCCATGCACACCCCTCTTTTTAAAAAAAGAAAAATGCACTCTGGACCTGGCCAACCCGGTGGCTGTATTCAAAACAAGTACGGGAGATCGCACTTGTTTTTCTTTTTTTTTGCTGCAGATTTGCGGCTCGGCTCCGTCACATTTTTGCAGCAACATTTTTGTGAAAAGTGAGATCTTTGGCCCTGTCGGGGTCACCGGGGGCCCCACCACCACACCTAGGGGGTCAGGGTATTCCTACCCTGTCACCTTTTCTTTAAAAAAATTTTTGGGGTGGAACTCGGCTGAAGCCAAGTCCCAAGATGGCTGCCAACACTTCCTGGTTGAAGTGTTGGCAGCCAATCAGATCTCACCATGAGATCTGTGCTTAGGCTCCGCCCAGATATCCTTATTTGCTTTCCTTTAAATTGATGAATGGACTAAAACCGGATACCTGAAAGTGTGATCTCCGAACCAACATCTACCTTTCTGCCAAATTTGGTGTAATTCTGTCAAGCGGTTTGGGCTGTAGTCTTGGTCAAAGCTCCAATGGGAATTACAATGGAAAAACATTTTTTTTTCTACAGTCCCCCCTTTTTCTCGGCCCCTGCTTTAGGAATCACCCTGAAACTTTCCATGCACTAGACTCACTATGACACTTTTTTGGGTAAAATTTCATGTAGATTCATCGAATGGCGCCAAAGATATACGCCAGTTATAAAACCCTTTTTCTATAGAAACATGGTCCTAACTATAACTACCTACTGGTGACCGCCAGTAGGTAATATACAATATATATATATATATATATATATATATATATATATATATATACACATATATATGTATGTACAGTATATTATATGTTTTTTATTGTCGAAATGCAGTGCTATAAAACCCATATATCAAAGGGAATCATGGAATATTGTAAATTTTTGATGGGTGCATCATATTAATAGATCATAAATCACTTGGTAGAGCTTTAAGGGTGTCAGGGCTACTAGGATTACTAGGTTTATTTGGCAAGGTGAACCAAATTATGTGGCAAGGTCATCTGAATCATGCAGCAAAAAAATGAAAATTATGCAGCACCTTCTCTGGCAACATTATCTTCATCCATTTCAGCAACAAACAATATTTTTGGCGAAGTATGCAAATTTTGAAAATTAGATGGGTGGGTAGAAAAGTAGTTCCGAAGATCCACCCCGTGAGCAGTAAATAATGATCAAGAAATGTATAATATACAGTAGATAGAGGAGCATTATTTATTTTTAGCTTTATATTTTATTTCTGTTGCTTGCAGCTTGCTGTTTCAGTTTTGTTAGTTGCAACCACTTTATTTACAATGGTATTATTTTTCATAGATCCAAACTGAGTATTATTGAAATGTTGAATGCATTAACCTATTACTAATATTGCTCTTTTACTGCAAATTTGGTATAGTACTTATATACATACAAAAAACTAAAGTTCTTGTTACTGAAGCTGCCATCTCTTTACATGACTGATAAACAATATGAAGTTCCACAGTATGGAGCTTCTTAATACTATCATTTACATTTTTACATATTTTTAAATAGGTTTGAGTATATTCTGTTATATGTAACTTTCGCCAGGCAGTGTAGTTTCTGTTTCTTCTCTCCCCTTAGCTGCTGCTTGTTTTCAGCAAATATTTCACTTATAAAGGAGTGACTGTGGATACAATGTGTAATAAGCTCGCACACAAGATGTTAACATCATGAAAGGCAATTTTGTCTGTGTTCATCATATTTAATGAGTTAAAAGATGTTAGCATAAAAAGAAACATATGTTTACACAAAAAAACGCATGCCTAATGAGAGATGAATTATGTCTTGATAAGATTTTTATCGCGCGCTTTTTCATATGGAAGGTGCCATTTTATATACACATTCATGGCACGGGTGGAACCATTTACAACCACATTTGTGGTATTACACATCCCTGCCTCTCAGACGCTGCTGCTTTGAAGGCTTCTTGAACCCACAAAAATTTCAAAGACAAATAATTAAACCTAAGCTTCTCGCTCATTAGCAGATTTTTCAACCGCGCTTTCAAAATGATATTTTTTATTTAGCGTTACTGCTTTTGACTTTTGCACACTAACAAAAAGATGAAATATTACGAAAATTAAAAACATTTGGTTGATAGAAAAAAAATCTGGTTATTTTAAGGACTGTTTAGTTCATTGTAGAAATAGTAAATTATGAGATTCTTTATAATAATAGCAGGTGTAAAATTGGAGAGACCCAAATTTAACGTTCATGTAATATCAAGTGTGGCGCAGTAGTTTAGACGTTCTCTTACATGCAATAGCTGGTTCGACCTCAAAGTTTTTTTTGTTTTTACTGAAATTGACTTAATGACTAGATTGAGTCCTTTTCCATTTCAGTTGTCTTTCCATTACTAGCAGACAATAGCTTCCTCTTTACAGGTGGAGAAGATGGCTACATACCACCAGTGAGGGGACTCAGCTCCACTACACTCCTCAGGATATACATGTATCACAACTTAGCAGTCAAAACTTAGTCTCTGTAGTTGTGATTCTGTTCTTTGTCTTCCACCAGCATCTAAAAGCATTTCTTCAGGTGTTTCTGGAGGAATCCCTAGATCGATAAACCAGGACGTCTGGTGTTACACAGCTGTCCAGACCTTTCCTCATCATTTCTGGACTAGCGGTTCCACATTGTGCTATTTTTATCCATGTCGCTCGTGGCCACGACTAGGCCTGGCTATCACAGCAACTTAAAAAAAAATATCTACTGATATCTAAATCAGATTGTATGTGTAAAAGAGTTAGTTTTGGATCCACTGTCAATTCACACCTCAGCACCTCCCCAGGTATGCGGTACATTCCCTACCAAAAAGAATGTATCCACAGACAAGATTATGTGGTATTCAAAAAATCTCCCATTCTGTTCTACTCAGCTCAGGCATTTGGAAGAGAGTATCTGTCCCACTGACCACAGCCATCTCCTGGTGAATAATTTACAGTGAAGATCATTTAGTTGAATCATTCAAAACTGAGGCATGATCACTGCTTTGCTAGGGCCATTTTAACTTCTTGGTATGTTTCATTGCAGAGTTTGCACACATCTTTCTTTCACACCTGCTTGAGCGATTCAAAGGTGTATGGGGGATGTATGAGTAATGTGCAGTAGAGCGTGAATATCTTTCATTTCCCCATATCGCTCAACAGCAATTTGCCCTCCAATCAATTAAAGTCAGGCAATTATGCAAAACTATGGACATAAGCTCAATAACTCTTATGCATGTCATATTAAGCTTGCAAGTCCATAAATGTACTTAGGATGGTGACATCCATCGCGTTACCCAGCTTGGGTATACCTAACCTGTTTTGTGAGGTTATTGCACAGTGTCTCATGTTAAAGGAAAAGTATTGAGCACAGTGTGGGTGGGGGCTGACACTTTTCCCGACGTACAGTAGGTGCATAGGTTGTGTTCCCTCTAATGCCAATTCTTTTTGGCATCACCTGGGTCACAATGTGGGTTGATTAATTATTCATTGTCAACTGGTAAGTGTAATGCCCAATAACACACCCTAACATCTGCTGGCTCCAATCCCTCCATCAAATGGGGACTTATTAATTTCTTCAGCACTATTCTTGAAATAGCGTATTTCCACAGTAAACCCTTGATCATGGAGCATGAGGTGAGAAATGAATCTGCAAGATATGTCTACCCTCCAACAGAGGGCGAAGGGACCAGACGGAAATGACTCTATGCAATCTTTCCATTCGTGCCATGATATTCATATGCCATGTAAGGAGTTTCTCATCCGTCACGTATACCCCTACGTATCAGAATCCCTCCCTGGTCATCTCAAGATCTCTCACCCAGTACAGATCATGTTCCTTTTCCTCTATGAGATACAGCACAGATTTCACTAAATTAATGTTACGGCCTGTTAAATCTCCAAACACTGGAAGCATCTGCAAAACCCTAGGGCCAGGCCATTGTAGTTCTTACATTTAGTTCGGTAGGTACTCCCTATCAGGTGTGCCTGAAGCAACATTTAACACCCAGAAACACCAAAATAAAGACCTTCCATTCTGATCACATTTACTGTGTTTTTTAGGTCTTCGATGGATTTAATAGCGTTTGTGATTCTTTTCAGGCCAGATTTTTCTTTTGTGAATCAGTTTATTTCATTGTATATAAACATGTGACCATTTCTCCTCTACCTAAACATGTCATAAATGCTTTAAAGTAGCTATACGTGTCAATTATGCTTACTCAAAAACACATACCTGCATTAAATACTGTGGTAGGACGTTTGGCTGGGAAATAAGTATCCTTTCCAACATAAATGTTCACCAGTTCCACTGAGAAAGTGTTTTTTGATCTGATTTACATGATTATAGATCAATGAGGCAGAATTCTTCAAAGGATTTCTTGGAATGTAAACATATGTGGTATCTAATATTGTTTTATTGGTTCCTAATATATTCTATAGTTCTAGTTTCTGTAGGTTGTATTACTTTTACTTGTTGCTCATGTATTCTGCCTCCATGCAAGTGTCAGTGAGGTTTTCCAATCCTTGAAAGAAGAACTCCTTCGACATTTCCAGGCTCTTAGCTCCAATGAATACTGATTTTTGTTTCTCTTTTCGGTGATACCATCCATTAGACAAAGTAATTACATAATATTCGGTTTTTATTAATCACAAACATTTTTCCTAGTAAATTAGGGTGGACACCTGCGCTTGCTGACCATCAAAAAGTAGTGGATTTTGAGGTATCTCTTGGCCTTGCATGTCATGTATGTAACAACTACATATTCTCAGTGAGAGGAAGAATTCTTCCTGTACACCTATTCAGGTAATTAAGTGGTATATTTACAAGGAAAGTGACAGAGCGCAGTGTTAGCCTTCTTGGCTTAATGCCACGCTCCGCCACTTTGGAAATGCAGGGCTCTACCGTATTTACAACAATATGGTCCTGCGTTTCACCCTGCGCTGGCACTAATTACAGCAGCCTAGCGCCAATGCAAGCGTGCCTATGTTGTGGGACTGATTGTTTATGTGCAGGAAGGTGTCCCTTCCTGCATATTAAAAATCTTAAATGGTGATTTGTAACTTCTATGTGTGCTGCTTTCTGTAGCACACATAAAGGTTGCAACTTGTCATTTTTAAAAAGATTGCTTATGTGCAGGAAGGGATGCCTTCTTGCACATAAACAATCATGCATTGTGTTTTGCTGTTTTTTTGTGTGCTGCATTATGCAGCACACACAAAAACAGCAAAAACTAGGAGATATAAGCATTTTTCCTCGTTTCGCCATGTTACGACCAGGTTTTTTTTTTCTCTTCATTTCGGCACTGCCTCTTTTTTACGCCACCATTGTAAATCTGGGGCAATGTCATAATCAATGGGTTTTGCGGCAGAACGTCCACCACAACACCCATTTCCCTCCCTTTTTTTGTTAAGTATAGCGTGAAAGGGTGCCTTGTAAATAAGGCGAAGCCCCTATCACCACAGGAACATTGAAAAAAGTGACGTTCCTGTGGCGATAGGGGCTTGTAAATATGCCCCTAAGTACCTAACCAATTTGTCTTTCTACCTAACTCTCACTTGTCAGGTTATCTTCAAATAAAAAAAAAATCATTATTCTAGAAGCTTTGGGTCACAATTCATGCTTTCTAGATTTCCAAAAGCAATTTCCTGACAAGAAGGTCAAAAGACAATGATAACTTGAAATGTATTTCAAATACAGGCCTTTTATTGTATCTGTATTTCTACATCAGGTGCAGGTAGATGAAGATTTAATATATCACCAAATTCTCCTTGCTTAAGTTTAGATTGTGCTCATATTAAGTTCATTGGTGTAACGTTGTCAAGACAAACTATGAGAAAATATGACAGTCAATATTTATATAAATGATTGATCAACAACAAATTAAATTAGAATTTTTATGTTTTAACTTTTTTTTAATAAAATTGTTTCTTATGGCTGTTACACGATCTGAGTCGATCTGAGTCATGAATTACTTTCTACTTCTGCACAGTATACTGTTAAAATCATCAGGCAGTCTGTTTCGGCCCCAGGCAACACACATTTGCATTGTTCATAGGAAGAGGCACTTCTTTTGTTCACTTATAACTTCTACTGCGTCAATGGTATGATGATTGCCTCTCATGTTATGTTAATGGTCATTGAAAGTGAAATACAAGCATACGAGTAACTCACTCTTAAGGCTAATCATTCATTCACAATTGTGCAGGTTAGAAAGCAAAGCAAGTGGCTGTTAATGGCACACCTGCTCAGATGTACTGAAATGGCTAGTCATGGTCAATATGCAACATACCCACAGGCAGATTTCCAAATTCCCTTCCATTTGTCTGCCAATACAGATGGCACAAACTGGATCTGTGGTTATGCAAAATGCACTGTGGGTGCACAGGCTGCATTTTTAATCCAAAAATTCTGCAGCACAAGGAATGCACTTAAGTGGCAAAGTGTGGCATGTGCATACAACACTATGTAAAAGCATATGATCGTTTGGCATGTGCCAAGACATTCTGAACTCTCAACAGATGCATGTTACCTGTTGTTGCATAAATACTACTTTTTTTCATCATACAGGTATATGTATTGCTTTTTAGATGAACCCTGCATAATTGCATATTCCCTTGCATGTTTGCAGTGTTCATAATTATGTGACCGCCACCATGTAGGTACGAACACGTATTTACTCACAAATTCAACATGCATTGAGAAAGCCAACAAATCCAGCATAATTCCTAATTATAATAAAGACCTATTAGCTACTGAAAACGATTAATATTTGAAAATTGACTTTAGCCACTCTTTGTCAACCAGAGATACAATGAGAGCCATGAGAGCAGAGCACCATAATTTTGGCCCCATCCTTATATGTCATAAATACTCATATATATGTGCACTCAGCACTATATACTTGTGTGCCCTAACATTAATAATGTAAAGTGTTGCACTTGAACTCAGTACTGAAATGTATTCACTGTAGAACTAGGAATCATCTATACTGTGTGCCTTATTGTTATTAAAACAACATATACTCCTTAGAGACTTGATAAAACCCATCCTCACATTATTAAAATGTATTTACACTAGAAACTTGAATGATTTATGTAAATATATGTACTGATATTTTCGCATTGGTATTCATAATGTAGTTCTCAGTCACACTTTATTCGTGCATTTAAAATTACTTTTCATTTTATTGAAAGTGCAGCGTGAATCTGATGTTGATTTTTTTACTTACATGTGTTATTCATTTGTAATCATGTGTGCAAAAACAGCACATCTTAATGTGCACCACTAACTTGACTTAACTAGGCCTGTATTTCTTTTTCATAAAATATTGCTTTCCATTTTCGCTTGTTTCTCTTTTTCTTTGCAGGTTTGTTCACATGGTTTGTTAGTTTGAGAATAGATTTGACTCTGTACTAGTGATAGAGAGCCTGAGAAGAAGACCTTGACAATGGAACATGGAGAACCAGAGAGCTGACTGCAGTAATGTATCAAAGTATCGCAGGTGTCCAAGGACGATGTTGTTCTTAGGACTGCCCTGGGAGAGTTTGCTAATGTTACAGGTCACAACGTGGGAATGAAAAGGACAATGGAGCCCCTAATAGTGTGATCAATGCTGTTACCCAAAGATACTTTTGGTATTAACTAGGGTTCTCACAGGTTGAGTTTGGCCACTTTTCCTTAGGACTTTGGGAGGTACAGACTACTATGCTTACCCCTTTGATTCTATGCTGAAGTGTGGCTTAGGCTAAAATGTATTTCCCTCTCCTTAGAAGACTCTTGACTGAGCTTCTGTAACACTTGCCCCTTTCCACAACTTCCCACATTGTTATCCTTTCCTGGATTCTCCCAACTTTTTGAGATTCTTTTAGACTTTATTCCCATTAGTTTTAGACTTTAAATCAGTTGATCTCAGACTTTACCCATGTTTAGGAGAGAAGATTGAAGACTCTTCTCTGAACATCGGATTCTGCTCTTAATTCTTTGTATTGAGGTGACTGAACTTCTTGTTTGTCTCATACTGATGCGCCTGAACTTCTTCAGGAGGCTTGGCTATCCAGTTGTTATTCTCTACCTTTACAGCATTGTGTTGAGATTGATTTACATTAACCCAACTGCTAACTTGTAATAAAACTTCTTGACTCTGTTTTCTGATTCCTGGTTCTTGTTGTAAATCCAATGGGTCACACTGTTAATTAAATGTGCATGACCATGTGCTAACTCCAATCACCTCTCAGTCGTGCAAAAAAATCCATTGGATAACAAAATTGTTGAAGGGTTGGCCCAGGGCTGGTACAACAGAGATGGGTAGATAGTCACTGAAGTTTAAATAGCTAAAAAGAGGAACAGAAAAATTCTCAAGGACACAGAAACTTGTAATCAAGGGACTCAGCACAACCAGTGAGAGTGTCAGATACGCAAGATACACATTCAGAGAGTTCGTGAATGATAGGACAGTGTCAGGCAAGCAAGAGGGGGAGGCATTCATCAAATGTTTTCTTCCTGTTTTTTTGGGATAAACATTGCTTTCCTAATGTTTCAATTTTTTCAAACCAATACATTGTAAGTATTCCCCTCACAGATGTCTCATGATTATCACTAGCACCGCACACTAGTGTAATGATTTTTATTGTTTTTTTATTCCACATTTTAGGGGTTTGTGAACACTTCCTGCACCTCTAGTTCTTCTATTTTGCTATTCTAGTAGTAGGTCGAGATTGCAATGCCAAGTTTCCTTTTTCTCAATTGATTTTTAACGGAAACATGATTTTTAATTAGAACTCCTACTGTTCTTTTGAGTTATGTATCTAGACCAAAACATGTTTGTCTTTATGATGATCTACTACTACTGAAGGGGGTGAAAATACGGTTGAGGATTTCAAAGATCGAGACACGCAAGTCTCTTGTTTTTTACATTAATGGACATTGTCTCCTTTATAATTTGTAAATTGATCAGTCTGACACCTTTTTTTTTTTACACTTTTGGGCAACTATGTTTAACCTTTTGCACTGTTGTATCTTTAATTTGCACTATCAACTTTATTTACAAAAGTTAGACACTGTTCAGAGGGAAGTTTCCTGCATATATTTGAATCACTTGCTAATGAACGACAAGCTCAAATGCGCATTGCTCCTTGCTTGTTTCTTGGTCATTAAGTGAAAGTATGTTTGACTAAGCATACCATACCCTCCCATGTATTCAGTTTCTCATAAACATATCAAATGTCCCCTTATGAAAACACTGTTATGATCAATTTTGCATGCCCTAATGTCTTAGTAGTTTACAGGGCACCTCCTATTACATCTACACATGTACTGAAAAAGATGGCAGCATGTCTATGAGTGCGGCCCAGTTCAGGCTGATCTCTCATGTTGACCACAGTGAAACTCCTAGAACCCCACACGGGGCAAGTTTACGAAGTCTCTTACATGGAGAAGAAGGCTTTCTCTGGATTAGAAGTCATTTACCTGATTACAGGATTGAATCGCTCCTGGTTCTAATCCTTAACGACCTTTGTTTGACACTCTGTGGCAGGTGTGTAAGTGTCCTGCTTCTTCTGGACCTATTACACCTATTAACACCATCAACCATGCTATTCTGATGGAGAGAAGACAATGAATATGCATATGTGGCAGTGTTTTATGGGTTTAAGAATTTCATTACAAACACATCTCAAGCTGCTATCGCTCTTTTTGATCAGTACACATACAACTTTGTGTAGAATGCTGCAATGCTCGGCCCTTTCCACTACACTTTTTAATGTGTGTATGAAGCCCCTTGCCATACTTATCCAGGGATATGGGTTTTTATTTTACATTTATAGTAAAGACACTCAGGTTGTTTTCTGATTTGAGGGTAGTGTAAACACGCACACACAGTTTCGATGAATGTATGTAAGGTATAAGGGCTTAGATATATGTTAGGTGGCTTAACTTCAATTAGTCAAAGACAGGGGTCTGAGATGAGTGACCTTAGAAACTTAGGACAGCTCTGTATTGGCATAAGGATTTGGCATTGGTCCAAGCTGATAATAACTGTTCGCAAGCTGCGTTTCAAGTTTCGTCTCAGTTGTAGTTAGGTCTTCATATCTGTGCTCCTCCCTCTTTCTGTTTTAATCAGTTTAGATTACTGAAATATATTGTTCATTGCATGACATCTGACAGGTGATGTACGACAGTGACGGCTTTTTCAGATTCAATGTAGATTAAACAAAAGTCCTTTATCTAGGGCTCATGAATGAGCCCTAGCACACAATTCAAATCTTACAAAATGCAGCAGCTGCTCTTTTATCTTGGTCTTTCTCTTCAATGTCCCAAGCTCCACTAGCTGCCCATTGAGGGTAGGATCATCTTAAAGGCCCTTTGTTTTGTCCATTGCTTGATCTCAGAAAAAAACCCATCTTTCTCGAATCTAAAGCCTAGAGACACACACTCTTTGTTCACTGAATCAGATGCTACTCTACGGTCCCCGTTGAAAAATGGCAATGATGGGTGTATGTGCTTTTTCGATATTTGCCCCAACTTTGAAACTGCTAGCTTTTTCACTGAGATTCAACACAAATCTTAATATCTTCAGAAAACAACATTTCTTTTTATACACTATCATAAAGTACCTTGTGTAGGGAAACCTCACTTAGCCCTGTGCTGTGTAAGAGCCAAGTAACCAATCAAGGCATATGTTTCTCTGTGTGAGTAAAACAATGAGGATGATGCCTGCAGAAAAGTATCCACCTATGGCACTTTCTCATAATACCAATAGTATGTATATTCCACCAATGGGATCTTCTCAAAATATGACAATTCCATGGTATTCGAACGATTTTCCATTAACATTCAACTCTAAAAGAAGCACTTTGCACCGGTAAACCCACATATCCTTTGAGAGCAAAGCGAAATTATCAATGCTATGCTTATTTTATTATACAAAACAAGGAAGGAAGCACGCTGCCTCACATCCCAGCTCCCAGTTTGCTCAGATGCATGATGGTAAATGCGATAGATTGTAACACTTACTGCAGTTAAAAGTATTTCGTTTTCACCATGGTTTGTTGCAGCTAGTGCTGTGTATCTAGACCCATGTTTCGGGATCATTGTCCTTAATCAGTAGAGAGTAACAGGTTCATTTTAAGGATACAGGCAATGCTGTTCAAAGACTTCTCAGGTCTCTGTACCACTCACTGACCACAGGCGCTTCACACAGAACATGTCAGCTCACCAGCTCAAGGGAGCCTAATCAGATAGAAGGGGAAGGAGGCACGCTGCCTGACATCCTAGCACCCAGTTCGTTCAGATGTATTATGGTAAATGCCTATTTATTATCTTTGTTTGCAAACCTGCCATCCTGCAAGAGAAATGACCCCCATCAGCACCTGAAGAAAAGTAGCGGGTAGTTGGAGGGGTGAGGCCAGGGAGTGGGCCGGGCTTTATATTGGCGCTATCTGAACAGCAACTCTCACGTACCACCAAAAACATAAACAATCCAAAGGCTTATGATGCAGCCTCTAATGTTTTGGGGAGGTTAGAAATCCTGTACCAGATTTCACCCTTTGAGAGCTCTCCATACACAAGCTGGAAACCGTCTCCGAGCAGGGGTTTCAAGGTCACCTGTGCTCACCCTGTGATATTGGCTTCTCACCGGATGACCATGTAAAGTTTTTTGATGTCATGTTGTTAAATGGTAGCGGCAGTTTCAGTCGATAACCTTTCAAGTATTTGCCCGGCGGTAATCGCCTCTTATACCACTCGATAATTTACCAATGAAAGAGGCAGGCGCCGGAGACTGGAAGGCAGGAAACAAAGTTTTATTCCGTCGGAGCAGAACACATCAGATCAGACAGCAAGGTATCGTCACGAGGTGCTCTAACTGCATCTCTGAGACCTAGTCTCTTATACACTGGTTTATTGCTTTATTACACATAGTACATTCTTGAGATTCCCTTGATGCATGGGGGAATATCCCCTGAAGCCCCGGTTCAGATCCGATCCCATACATAGATACAGTAGAAGTTCCCACCCCACCCACAGTAGGAGATGGCTATTGCGCAGCAGGGTATTCCGTCAATTCCCGGGGGTGTGTGTGACCGGTCGGGTCTCAGGGGGTAGGGGCTTTGATCTACTGTAATCCCTTTGATGTGGGGTGTTTCCCTTACAGTAGGGGCAATAAACTGCATCCGCAGGGCTAGGTGATGGCCTGGGACCAGTTCGGACAATGGGGCGCAGAGGAAGGGGGTTATCAAAGGAGAGGCATGACCATGTATGGGTTGTCGGTCGGAAGTGGTTCCGTAGCAGGATCGCACAGAAGGAGAGGGTTTATGGCCTGTATGAGAGAGCGGGGATGGCCAGCGCGCGGGGGATGCTTGCAGCGTCAGGGGAACGCGCTGGCGAGTGACAATGAGAGAGTGGGGTGCCTAAGATGGCGGCCGTGCATTCGCTGTGCGTGGCGCTGGGGAGCGGCAAGATGGCGCAGATAATGTTCAGTTTGTAAGCTAAATTTCCACAATGTGGCCAGCCGCTTCAGGTAAGAGTGGTGGGGCTGGGTAGGAGGGGATTTTGAGAGACGACCACGAGGGAAAATTAATTAATTTTTAATAATTTTCCTTCGTGGTCGTCTCTCGAAATCCCCCTCACCGGGCACCACCGCCCCACCGTTCTTACCTGCAGCGGCCGTGGCCACATGTAGCTCTTGATGGCACCATATGAGGTGTCAAGTCAATGTTAGGGGTGGGCGGAATTTGCATAGTCGCGCTACGCAAAGCTCCGCAAAACGGTAAAAAATCTCTGCGAGCACGCCGAAATTACGCGAACACGCAGAATTGCTTGTTCGCGATGCTTTTTTCCTGTTCGCGCATGCTGTTTGCGTGCTTGGGGGAAATATCTTGCGAACACGCATTTAGAGAACGCGAACAAGCAAAAAATTCTGGGAAGCCGCAGAATGCAGAATTTTGGGCAATTCTGCGTTCTCTGCGAAACGCGAAATTACCCAAATTCCGTGAGCGGAATGGAATTTGCCGCCCAGGCCTAGTCCATGTGCATTGTCCTTTCATGCCTCATCATCCGTAATCGCTGGGAGACACTCAAAACCGTCAACACACTCGGCCAGAAAAGAGATTACTTCACCCCTTCTGTAAGAGGCTGTGAGGCAGCCTGCCACCCTACCTGCAGTGCATCATTCAGATGCAAATATAGATTTGAATACCAGCTCAATATCCATCCATTCCTTACAGCTCCCTCCTTTGTTTTGCAAAAGATCGTGTGCATAAGCCAAAATGGTGTTAGACTGTTACAGTTTATCACCATTGACAACAGCTTAAAATGGCATGTAATCGTTTTACATCTTCTGTCATACTCATTTTCTTGGCGTGCTAGTACACTGTGGTATTTTTCGTATTGTTGCCTGTTTTTTTTCTATCCTTTGAATACCATTGTGGGGAAATAATTTTTGTGTAATTTGTTTTGTAATTCTCACAGTGTTATTCACTGATATGTTTTTTTTTCAAATATGTTTGGTTTGTGCCTCTAGTTCTTTGTTGTTGCAAGCCACTCATCTCAAGTACACATAGTTGTTATGCACACTGTGCACATTTTTCATCTCCCGAAGGAAAATTAGGACTGCACCGTGCAACCTGTTAGTCAGTTTCGCCTGCCAAAAAAGAGCTCCGCATGGACCGTCGTTTTTGGGGGGAATTTCACAGCAAGGGTGACAGGGCAATAGAAGGCTGTGACAGATGCTCCCTTTAGTGTGCCAAGGAGGCTAGCGCAGGTGCCTCGATGCCCACACTGCAGACTGCACTGCCCTACGCTTCGGTAGATGGGGCATTTGTTATGCATGAGCATTAGGTAGTTGTACATGTGCCCTGAAAGATGTTTAGACCTCAGTCATTATGAGCCGTTGCGCTGAGTCACTTGCAGGGAAACCTCATCAGGCTCCCTGTGTTATTTTTGGCAGACACACATGTTTTGATGTTTGCCACTTCAGCAGGACATTCTTTCAGTTCACTGGATGCAGCTGTGGAATTGAAATGACAGACTTTTTCAGCAGCCCATGACTCACAGACTCTGTAGAATCCAGAGGCTTGGGAGAGCATCTTCTAACATTCTTTTTTTTCGATACATTTTACTTAATAGATGTAAATATTTGCATATTATAGATAGCAAAATTAGCAATGTTGCACTATTCTTGCATTATATTTCAGCATTTACAAAGGTGTCACTGTCCTTACGTTGTGGGAGAGGGGCTGAAGCGATTTCCTGCTTGGGCTGTGCTGTACTTCGTAGGTTGGGTGATTGGAAGGACATTGTCTTGCCCCATACTATTAGTTAGTAGTAGGAGAAATCGTAGCCAAACAGCCAAGTCAAAGTCCCCATCCTAAATCCTGTCCGTGATCCACTGATAGGAAAATATAATAAAGTGTAGGTGAAGGGTGTCAAACATATATCCAGGAAAGCCAGATCCATGCCAGATTTGCAGGACATCTTTAAAAAATCAATATACATACAATGAAAATAGATAAAAACTGATTAATGTAGTCAGCGGCCATCCTTAATGCCTTGCATCAATACGGCCCCTTTGGACCTACAGTAGATACTGCTTGTCTAGAAGCTAGTTCAATCAATCAATGATAACTTTATTCAATACTCTTCAGTAGCATAAAAGTACAGTACAAAACAATTAAAAGCTTAACATATTAAAAGAATACATTTTCATATATACAAATCGATTGTAAACAAACAGGAAAATGTCAGGTTAAAATGGAAACCAAATTCATCCATTCGAGTGACTCATTCAAAGTGTAAACAATTATCCTGTGGGGTACTTTAGTTATGGAAAGACCCCCTGCAGGCTTTCCTTATTTTTAGTACCTGCCAAAAGTAAGAAGACATTATGCTGCAGACGTACAGGGTGTGTAATTCTTGTAAATATAAAAGTGTGGGTCTGCACGACATGAAATTAAGTGTTTTAAGTGCCCGTAAGATATATCTCTCCCTAGGGATTTCATAAAATTTACAAAAGAATACGATGTGCAAATTGGTTGTGGGTGTCACACTGTCACACGGGAATAAAGCTAACTCTAAATATGCCACTGTTTTGCATGTAAATGTAAATGTATTTGTACTTATATAGCGCACTGTATATGTATATATGTATGTGTATATGTAGTAAGGAGTTCTCTTATAGCTTTAAAAACTTAATTTCTTAATAAATGTTGATATCCCATTGATCAATTTCCCTATGTGCGCACATCTATTAATTACCATCGGAGACCACAAATTCTTGTTGTCAAAGAATATCACTAGGTATCAAAAAGTGGGTGATTCACTCAAATTAGAACCTAGTTGTATAGCAATAGTTTAATTCCACGCAAGATCCTTTCCTCAATGTAGACACAGCAGAGGCGACACCTTATCTTCTACGGATGTTTTGGTTCTGTATAGCTGTTTGAGCTAGTCTGATTTCAGAAAATATGCCTAAATTGTCATTGTGTAACAGTTGACACTGACAGGAGTTTTGGGGGGCTCTTTGGCTGATGGGTGATGTTTCAACTCACAGGGTTAGACTGCATAAAGTGTATATTACCATCCAGCATATGTTTTTTTACATAAATAGCCGAGTGTCCTGCCAAAATAACTACCCAGCTGCTTGTTGGCGGTTTACAAACCTGCCAATTCCATAATCCTAGAATTTTGACACATCAACAACTATGGCATGTACCATAATCCTGGAATTTTGACACATCAACTATGGCATGTAGGATTTATCTGACTACTCCTCGGACACTCTATACAAAATGAACATGCAACTAAATGTTCTTCAAATCTGGGGGTGTGTATGCATGTGTGCGATCTACACATATGTCTATATATTACTCACACATATATTATACACTTAGATTTGCATGTATACTCATCAAAATCTGCAGAAATAATGAAGTCGTAAGTTACAACATGTTCCAATCCTAAAGCTCCTTGGTGACTTTAGCCCAAAGTTCTCAAAGCTACAGTTTCTTTAAAGAGAACATTTAAAATTTAGAACCACATTTTTTTTCGTCCAAACACTGCTGTCTTAAGTTCTAAATTGCCTCTAAAGCACGGTTGTGCAGTCTTGGCCCAGAAGGGCGTGGTGCCAGAATACGGCTGTCAGAATATCTTCTAACATATGCAACATGTCTACAAAAATGTTGCCCCACTGGAGTGAAGAATAGGAAATCTACACCGAGTGGAACAATATTTTTTTGATCGATATTATGGACACAATACTTCCATTAGACTAATTTTCTGTATTCCTACATACAGCAGCCCAGGTGGTACATGTCCATGGTAGATATTCAGGATAACCAATGATGGTGAAGATGAGGTAAATATAGAGCTGTTGTATGCACATACCTCTAAATAAATATCTTGAAATTATGGCATGGATAACCTGCTTTGAGGCACCTACATTAATACAATCTGACGTACTGTCTTGCATGGTGTTTTCCTGTTAAAAGCTGGTGTTTCCATTAACCCTACATTGTAAAAATCTAATATACCCTACTCTATGCCAGCCAACAGAAAGGAGGTTTTAAAACATATTTTACTTAGATAGAAGAAAAAAGCAGCATTGTGTATTGCAGGAGAGTAGTACAAGTTGCCAAATAACATTATGCATGGTGTTTACTAAATATGCACATATTTCTGTCATAAAAATACCTATTTCTTTTTAAAGGATTCTTCTTATTTTAAAGTGATTTTTAATTGTGTTTGAATGGCTCAACAGCTACACAGTAATGCCACAAAATATTTTTGAGGATGGAATGACCCTGCACATGGTGCAACTCTGCCAACCCCAATCATATTTAGGTCCGGCCTAGAGAAAGCTTTAACATTCACGCCGGCCTCAAGCAATAAAACATTGACAAATAAAAATACATACATATAGGCAGACATGGAGGTGCTTAGTCTTAATCCTCCTTTTCAATTGGTTTGATCAACTGTCACTCACATATTGCCTCCAACCACCCCATCGTCAGCACTTCAACCATTAACTCTCATGCACTGCGAGGGCAGCCATTTGACTGAGCACAAGTGTACTTCAGCTTAAAAGAAAGTACACTTCAGTGCATGGGTTGGAGGGCCAATTTTTTACCATGCTTCTTATTTTTGATTTCTTTCCTGTTTTATTCTTTAAGCTTTCTTTGTTCGTTTTTACTATATCTTTAGGTTAAAGTATTTCAAAGCCAATTACTTTTTTCTTTGCATCGATACGCATTGGAAATATATGATGGAACTGCACTGTAACTCAGTAAAAAGCTGGAGGACTTGAACCTGTGTTGTACGCATCTCTAGAATGTGTGGTTGCAAGCTGTCCATATCTTCTGTCTAGGGCTCAGCCGGAAGCCCCCACTTGCATTTGAGTGGCCTGCCAAAGGCAACCCTAGGATACCAGAGAACAGACTCAACACATTGAACACCCCTTTAGTCCTCATTACTAGCTGTGGCCAGGCTGCTGACGCATTTAACTCACTGAGAAGAGATGTGTACAGCCATCTACTGAGCCACTTAGGCCTCTCACAATGACTGAAGAAGGCGACTAGGAGATTTTTTGCAATGCAACATGTGCAGCTTAAAAGGATGTTTGGGCTACTTTTTGAGCACATCCCTTCCACACTGACATTTGCTATTTTTGTCCATTTTGTTGCACTCCTGGCATGTTGAGTGTGGCAGCCCAACACAAGATTTCTTAATCAGTTAGCTGGACCACAACACTCCTCTCGTTCTCTTCTGAGCACTGCGCTCTCTTTGGTTCATAGCTGCTTTGTCCAGCTTGGCATCTTGCGGTCTGCTTACAGTCAATATAATAATCAATACGGAAGGTATACAAAATAAAGTATTTTGTTTAGGCGATTATGGCCCTTTATTTTGCTAAGTTTATGGCACTCATTCAGACTTTTCCATGCTGCATTATTGTGATACTGTGTCTTTCCTGTTCTAAATGTGTTCCATGCTTTGTGAACATTAGAACTTTGCAAACATTACATGGAGTGTCTTGCCAGGTGCCCCCATGTACCGTGTGATTACCATCTTCTTTATTGATTTTCAATTTCCACATGAGATCCCCAGTCTTCTTGTGAGACCAATGGTTTATTGTTTGATTACAGTGTTATTTCTGGGCGTGGTGTATGCGTGCTTCCTATTTTCTGGTTACTGGTCATACTGTGAATATATTAATATATGTGACATATTCTAAAAGGGTTGTGTTGGCTACAGCCTTGTCTGGAGAGTATTGCGTTTATTGTGTGTTTGGTATACTTTTTTCTTCTTCAGAAGCAGCTCCGTATGGTAGGTGATTTTTGAAAAACAAAATGGACCCTGTAGCGGTGAGAGTTTTCTGCCTGATCATCAGGGTCAGAAACCCCACCCTAAATACAGAAAGGACTTGCCATCGTGACTCCATGCACTTGTGGCGCATGCGCCATTGGGGTGAAGGGGCATCAAAGGCATAGTCCGTGGTGACTTTACTGTAGAAACCCAGCGCTTCTCACAACTCTAAAAGGGTTCATGGGCTTGTAGGTTCAGTGCGGAGAAAGCCCCACCAATTCATGGCATTGATGCCGCTCTAGAAAATTACTTTCATTGAGCCTCATTTATAAGAAAGTACCGCCTCACAGCACCGCAAGCACTTTGGTTGCGCCACGTTGTGGCACTTTCAAAGCACAGGGATTTGTCATATCTACAAGGATATGACGAATCCCTTTGCTCTCCCCTGTGCTAGCGCACAATTAGCTGCCATGCACTGATGCAGGCACCCTTGCACCATGGTGCAGGGATGCCTGCGTCATGGGGATGATTGCAGGAAGGTGTTCCTTCCTACACATAAGCAATCTGAAATGGCGTTTTTCAACTTCTATATGTGCTGCATTGGCACACAAGGAACTTGAAAAATGTATTTTTTTAATGATTTTTATGTGCAGGAAGGGACACCTTCCTGCACATAAACAATCATAGGAGGTAATTTCATCGTTCTATGTGTGCTGAAGAATGTAGCACGCATAGAAAGAGGAAATAAACGAGGAGAAATTAATGCATTTCTCCTCGTTGCGCCTCCCTACTCTTCCCCTGGGGAGGCGTAGCATTAAGACGCATTTCCAGGTTTATGATTTCCCGTAAATCTGGAAATGTGTCGGGTTCCATGGGTGTTGCTTGGGAACACCACAGCAACACCCATGGAACGCCCCTTTCATGCAAAGTGCTGCGTGTAAATGGGCCGTATTTAAAAGGACAGGAAAAGCCACGAAAGGTGGCTTATTCACGTCCTTGTAAATATGAAGCACAAAAAGTGAGGCACCAGCGGCTTAAGGGACTTGTAAATAAGCCCCTTTAGTCTCTAGAACATGGCTTATCAAGGACTCTCGCTTTTTCCTTTTTGGAGGGCTCAATATGCACAGTGACTGAGGGGCATATTTACAAGGGCTTTATCTCCGCTTTTTTGGCTTACAAAGCCAAAAAAGCAGAGATAAAACCAGCGACCTATTTACAAGAGGGTACTAACATGCATAATCGCTCATTAGCACCCTTTTTCCCAACGTCTCACTTTGCATCTCCAATGAGATGCAAAGTGGGCGTTATTGGGCGTACCCAAGATGGACTACCTTGCAAATATCGCTGATGTTTACATCGCGATATTTACAAGGCAGCCCACATGATTTTAGCACACATTAGATTTTGGCAAAAACGGCCGTTTTTGCCAAAACCTAACGTTTGCTAAAATCCTGACTTAGCCATCCCTAACATAGGAGGTGGATTATGCTGATACAACCCTGTGGGTGGTATCAGCAAGGTTATCGCCCTTTTGCAAGGAACATCCCTGCAAAAGGGTGATAACCTCGCTATCTCTGAAATTTTTATCGCCCTGGAGTAACGCGTTGTTAATAATGCGCTACCAGGGCGATAAATACCAGAGATAGCCTGCGATACTGTAATTATCGCTAAGCACGGTCAGCGATAATTACCGCTGGCCGTTGTTAATATGCCCCGAGAACTTGTACTCGCAACAAGCCACATACATGTGAATTTGCCCACATGATGTGCCGCATGGCCTTTTGAATGTTGCAGAATTCAACCAGACCTTTTCCATAATGTGGTCAGTTTTGCTGCATAATTCAGTGACTCTCCATATAAGCAGAGAGATGAAATATTCCAACCACTGTTTGCTGTACAAACCTCTGCTCTTTGCTAAGAGGACAGAGCAGCGATGTCTGTATGACTGAAATGTTCCCTGAAATAGGGCGCCGGATTACAGCAGTCACTTCGCGCTTAGGTCGTATCATTTTCTTCACGCAAACTTGTTTTGATTGGAAGAGAAGGTTAAATTGCAGTGTCGCGCCAAATTAAAGTCACACAATACAAAATGTCCACGGAAAATCATCACTCACTGGATGATGAGGTGAAAGTCTTTAACACACAGACAACTGATCTCGGCCACTAATTGCAAAGCAGCCTTCACATTGGTTCCTACAATCGCATAATCCTTTTTAGAGCAAGATCTCAGAAGGAGAAGAAAATTAAGAATTCTGTTAAAATAATAAGCCACAGGCTACCCAATGGATTGCATTTTAGTTTTTAGAGCAAAGCTCGTTAAATATATAAATGATGGCTCTTTGAAGCACACCCCCTGCTTTCATCTTTTCCTATGAAGCGGCCGGCGCGCGGTAGTCACCCAGTAAAAAACACCGCGTCTGTGATATTTAGAAGCCTTTGTGCGCCTGAAAGTAGCCACAAAGGAATCCTTACTGCAGGAGGGGGAACGCGCGGGCATGTGAGTCATTGTGAAGAGTGGTGATGGTGCGGCTGACTGCTGAGAGAAAACCCAGGGAGGCTTCAATCAGCGTGGCAGGACCATGCAGATCACACATTATATAAGACCGCCTTTCAAGCAGATGGCTATATTGGGAAATGCATATGTTCCTGATGTGCCTGGGGTGCTTTTTAGATATTCGGAGGTTAACTTTTTTTTCTCCGAAAAGCAAACTCGGATTTTAAAATATGTTAGTGCGGAATCATTTATGTAAAACATAACGTGTATTTATAAAGCGCACGTTTACCCCGTCAGGGTCTCTTGGCGCTGAATAATAGGGGGCTGATTTACAAGCCCCTTGCGACAAATTTACAATGCCGTTGCGTCACTTCTGTGACGCGGAGGCGTCGTAAACAATGCGCCACGTTACGACAGATTTACAACGTGACGCATCTAGGGAGATGCGTCGCGTTGTAAAGCCCTGCGCTACATTATATCAGGTATAATGTATGCAGGGTGGGCGCTCCCACGCGGGAAAGACTCGTAAGAGTGACGCAGTGAAATCTACAAAATTTCACTGAGTCACTTTTACGACGCCACAGCGTCAAAACCTTGAGCCTGCTTGAAGCAGGCGTAAGGAGTGATGCAGCATGTTAGGAATAGGCATTCCTAACCATTGCTGGAGTTGCATCGTACTTGCAGCACGACTCCAGCAATGCGCTGCTCTTACACCGAATAGATGCGTCGCGCATCTGTCTAACCTTGTGCCACGGTGTGCCCCGTTGTTAATGCGGCGCATCCATGGTGGGGCAAGGGTTTTTTTACGGGTTGCAATTTAACTGGTGCATCCCAGCTAATATGCAGGGAAGCACCAGTTCTTGTTAATCTGCCCCCAGATGTTTATTATTACCCGACTAAATGGTACTCATTTTATCAACCCCAGATGGATGAATGGCTGAGTGGACCCACTAGGATTTGAACCTGTGACCATGAGGTCAAACAGAGGCCACTGCAGTGGATGCATTAGTCCACTGAGCCACCAGACCCGACTGGGATGTGTTTTTTTTGTTACATCATTGAGGAGGTCATTTAGATATGGCAGAGGGGAACAAGTGTCCTGTAACTATGTGACCAGGCAATATCTCTACTCTGCTCTGAAGCAGAACTTGTGAAAATAACAAGAAGATGAGATGGTAATAAGCCATTGTAGACACTTTCCTGCTGGTCTTCCATACTTAATTAGAGAGAGTACTGACACTTCTTTGCAGGAGGCCTAAGCAGGGCTTTAAGTGGGCTGGGTCCTGCCGGTGCTCATTACCGGCAGTTTTTAAAAGCAGGCGCCGAGACGGGTCCCTATCGGGCTGTCCATTTTTACCCTCATTGTGAAAAAAAACTAATACCTTAACTCTGCAATAATACAACCCATCACTGCCTTTGATGTAAGTTTAAAGATATTCGCTTTTCAGTTTTACATAGGCAAACTTTACATGAGCACCAGTTACATTACACAATACACAAGGACATATTCAGTTTTTGAATCACAGGACATCAGGCTCAAACCTGTTTTCTCAGCTCAAAGGTCGGCTACTCTAGCCTTAGCCACAACCTCACCCACAAGTGTGAGCAGCATTTTCAATATTATATAAAACAAAGTGATAGTTGTTGATTATTTATCTTATGCAACTTACAACCATGGACAAAGCTAATAGTCCTAGCTTCTTGTAGGTGTAATGTCACTTGTGTTATATATCTGGATGAATAGACAGAAGCAGCAAAATACCAGCGGGGCAGCACAGAATTTTTGGTTATGTGTTTTAAGCCACACCCTTAATTAAATTGACAATGCCCCTATTAGAGCCCCCCCCCCCCGGGCCTAAGTATCTGTATCTGTACACCACAAAGCCCTATCAAGCACAGACATATATGAACAGGGTTGAAATACAGGTCTTCAATGGGTGCATGAATATATGTTGTGTCCTCCCGCTTCTACAATCCAACTGTATTGTTCAAAAGTAATATTTTGTTCCTCTCCTTAAACACATCAGAGATCCTCAAAGCCCTATCCCTCTTCCAATCACATTTACTTCCAATAATTCAATGAAGGTCATCACCATCAATGGCAATAGGTGACCGCTGCCCCTAATCACAGGACCGGGCAGTGCACCTTAGCGTCAGTGCTAAGATAAGTGTAAATGAAGGCAATTGTGTTTTTTCTCCAATCCCACAGTTGTCTTGTATCCTCCCTGCACAGGAGCAGAGGACCTCAGGCTGCTCCTCAGAAGGTGACTGCTCCCACTTATTTGGACTGCTTGCTTCAGAGCTCCCCTTTCGATTTCTCACTGGCCTTCCGCTCATGCTCCCAGTAAGCTTCTGCTCTTTGGAGATATAGCTCTTTGGACTTCACTGAAGTCTATCTTAAATGAATCTGCCAAAAAAACAAAATACAATCTGCCACCGTGAAGGAAAACACAAACCACTGTGTGTAGAGTTTTTTGCTCTGATGGAAGCATCGACCAGATAGCTACTTTTCACAAACCAAGGCGTGAGTTTTGTGCACTGTACCTTCTACACATGCAACGCCAAGCAGGGCCAGCCTAGGGCATCCTCTCCTGTCTCTCAGAAGACACGTCTATGCAGTTAGCGGAGGTAGTCTCATATGCCAATAGAAAGAAGAAGTTTCCTCAATATATAGGAGGAATCTCTTTTCCATCAATATGTTTTTGTGGTAGCCACCGATGTACACAAGTACAATGTCTTCTCTGTGAGTCTAGATTCACGCACTGTTCGGAAAAGGGAAAGAAAAAAGTAATTAAATAGGGAGCCAGGAAACAAGAGATCCAGAAGCAGATTTTGAGCAAATCCGTGTGTCTCATTCCACAAGAAGAACTGAAGAAAGGAGTGTCTTCATTCATTTTCCTGCTATAAAAGGCATCAGGAGGATTTTTTCCAGTACTAGACTTGAAAAGTATCGACCAATGTACACCTACAGTCTATTTCATAACAAGACTAAAGTTTCTACTGCTATTTATGCCTGGGGACTTCCTGTTATCTGTATATCTTCAACTACCCATCTGCAGAGTAGATCAATGTTTCCTCATGTTTCCAAACAAGGCTCAACAGAGGCAATTCATAGTTACTTCTTGGGACTGAGATCTTTCCCAGAGTTGTTAACCAAGGTGCTGGCACCACTAGTGGGCATTCTCTTCAATGGTGGCTAGTATGGTTCAACCTTACCTTGAAGACAAGTTGGCTCAGACGTTAACAAGAGAGCATTCGGAAGAAGACACAAGGAAATGCATGCAACCTGCTGATGAAAAATAGGTTTCTCATGAAAGAGGATACATTTACATGAGAACCTAGACAAGGCCTGCTGTACCTAAAGCTTTTTTTGGGAAAAACATTTGGAGAGTATTCTATCCTAAAATGAAAATGGTTGTAGGGGGACCCTCTTTAGGCACGCTGTCGGAAGCAAGGAGGCCAAAGCTCAGATATGGCTGTGACTACAGCGGCATGTGTTGGCAACGATCTTGCTCATATCTGTAGTGGTAATCTATTTAGACATGCTGTTCCCACATGTTCTAAGGTTCTGGTCTCCACTGGTGTAGTATTTAAAATCAAGTCTTCCAATTATTCCAATAACCAGAAGGAACAAAGCACCCTGTGAAGAGACATGGCACTGCTGAAGCAGATAGTTACAAATTAAACTGGTGGAAATGGTTTGGAGGGGTCCTTCGAATAATGCTCCATTTGTGATTTCGAAAGGAGCGAGAGCATACTTTTGAGTAGCAGAAGCTTTAATCAGGCAGCAGGTCTTAAAGGAACTCACAGGTGCTGAAGGCATATTTGGTGCTGGTCAGGATGGACACCATCAGGACAAAAGCACAGGTAAATAATTGAACAATAAATGGTTTTAAGCCTGTGTGGTCATGAGGGAAATTGGGATACAGGCTAAAGCCAGAGGAAATGAGGGTTACGGCCAGTGGCTGGTTTAGTCCGCACATAATGGTTGACCAGAAGAGTTATCCTTTATACTTCTGCCTGGGAGGAGTAAGGCACATGTGGGGTCTGTTAAAGGAGTAAACACCTATATTAAGCAATAGGACAAGGAAGGTGAACCGGAGAGTAGGCAGGATTAGATTTAATAAATTAGTCAAGTGAATGAATAAGTTCTAGTGCTGTACATCTCAAACACTGGCACAAATTAAGCACTGTGTTAGATGTTTTCAAACTCCATTGAATTTCACATGTTTTGCCACTGGTAACCAATATGAGGAACATATAATTATGGTGCTGTCATCTTAAATTTATCAAGAGATAATCCCCCTGAACTTTTTGATAATTAGGCATGTTTAATGGAGTCGTATAAAAATAAAAGTACCATATGGCAATGCATAAGAAACTAATGTAATTATTAATGATGGTGACTTGATGATGAAAGAAAAGACAATTAGCAGAAAACAAATTATACAGAGCATAAAAAAATCAAAATTGTGAGTGAGTGGATTAGTGTTTTGAATGACAAAGAGGATACATTTTAATTTCCACTTCCTGGCACGGCAGCATAGAGGTGGGAAACAGCTGATTGACACTGGTGAAAAATCTCAGGATCACACTGACCTCATTGTGGCCATTGTGCATATACAAACCTACTTGATAGCGTTGAAGCAGGGGACTCAATATTTAAAAAAGAAACAAGACAGGTATTGCACCTGCAGTATTCCCTGCGAAACAGAATATATTCCCTACTCACAAGGTGGTATAGGAACAATTTAGCTACTACTCACCAGAAGTTAGTGACTTCAGTTAATATTTTTTACTTTCAATTCATATTGAAAGAATCCTATCTAAAAAGGGAAAAGGTTTTGCTGGAAATTGGGTTACTGGTTGTGGGGGAGTGAGGCCTTACTCAATCAGCAACCACAATCTCTGTCAGGGTGAAAGACAAGCAAACACAAATTAACCTGGTTTTAATCCTCTTGTAACTTGACTCAAAAGGAGTAAGGCTTAACTTAGAGGCAATGTGTAAAGTTTTTATGCAGTACTTCAAACAGTATTAAAGTGAAAACACAACACAGGAAAAAACCCACACCAATTTCGAAAAATAGAGTACAATTTTATAAATTACTTGACATCAAAATTACAAAAATCCAACCAGTATAACCAGATATATGAAATTTCAAAGATTTAAGCGAAAATAGTGCCTAGAAGCACAAAGCACAAACTGCAGTTATCTGGTCTCACCAGACTGGGACAAAGTCACAGATTTAGCCAAACATGATGGGGCGCAGGCCAGATACTGGGTCAAAGTTAGGTGTGCTTAAATAAGTACCTTAAATTCTGGTTGTGAATCATTGCGAGATTCCGTGTCAAGTATGTGTTGCCCAGTGGCGATTCCGAGGAGCTGCGAGTCTCCTATGCGGGTCCTGTGTAGTTGTCGAGGATGCCGCCGATGAAGGGCTTGCGATGCGAAGGACTGTGCTGAGGATGTGTTGCACAGCAGTGCTTCCTAGGAGATTGTGGGCTGTGATGCAAAGTCCTGCATCAGGGATGCGGCATGAGTATAGAATATTGGCTTTACCTGTAAATTACCATTTGACAAATGCAAAACCACTTTTTGTAATCTCAGGAGTTCAGTATACACACATAAAAGGTTTTTCCTGCACAACGATTTACATGTCTATTTAAGGGGAGGCAGTTGGCATTCCAGTCATGTAATGTAGTGTGAATTTGACACACTTACAAATCTACACATTTGTGGGTATTCACTAACTTCTCTTGGATGGCTTAGCACTCTAGAAAAGGTAAAAAAAAAGAATCTTGCACTAGCTGGGTAGCAAGGAAAATCCTGGCGCACACCTCAGCTTCTTCAGCTCTAACAATAGCAAGAGAACAAATAGGCGGTGGGTGCCAAACAAGGGTGGAGATCCGCCACCAAAAGCAGTTTCAGCTAGGAACAAATGTCTCAAATAATGCCCACGGTATGCTCGCACACCAATAAAAATAAATGACATCAATGTTCAAACAATATCCACATCAAAACAGCATTGTAAAGCTTAAGCTAATCCAGTTTTGTGAGAAGCGTATTCAGGCAACACCTGTTTTGTCCTTGGATACATTTATTCCCACACCTTCCTCAGTGTATAAGCTATTTAGTGGATACTCGCTGTTTTTTTTAATATGTTTTTTTAATATGTACTATTATATTTTTGTAAAAGTCCCCAATTAAAAATGGATTTTATCTATGTGATGTTGTAAATATTTGTGTCTTTTATGATCAATTTGGTCGAAATAATGACTAATAATAATAATAATAGTATAAGCTATAAGTTAGATGCGCTATTGAAGAAACAAGTTGGTCAAAAACTACCAAAGGTTTGGGAATTAATGAAGCTCTTCAGACAGCTGAAAACTGTGAGAAAATGTCACATCAAAAGGGCAAGCATAAATCCCTTTCCAGTGTAGGATGGACAAGGTACCACCCCCAAAATAGGCATGAAATTGTGGAGCAGAAAGAAAATATAACTAGCAAATGTGTTTGCTCTTGCTCTGCATATTTTAACATGAGCAAATGTACTTTTGGATATTTGCTATTGTGACAATGGGATTCACAAATATTTCCATGGGTAAATCTGGAGTACATCACATTTAAATGCATATATTTGGAAACATGTGTGTATTACTGAAAATCAAAAATCAGCCCCATGAAAATTTGTTGGTATGGCTGTGGAAAGCCAGAGCCTTCTGGAGTTCTTCATTTACGACCTACTTGTAATTCACAGAGTTTACTGTTTTTTTAATGTCCACTTACTTGTACAATATCTTGCAAGTGTTAGCTGGGGCAGGTACTTTGTGAGGGTTTTGTATGCAATTGAAGTCCTTCTTTAGTTTTTTTTTGTGTGAGGAATCTCTCATCATGTTGTACTTGTAACTTGTGATCATTTTATAGTCGAGGTCATATTTTACTTAGATATTTTTTGCGAAGACTCTTCCATCGTGGCATGCTGGTCGCTCACAATCTTTCTCTTGAGTAACTCAGCATAAATAAAATGTATGCACAAAAATCTCATGAAAGTCATGGTTGTGGTGCAAAAGCAGCCCTCATACCTAAATATGAGTTCTTCATGTGCTTTTTATAGGTTTTGATAGGATTACACACACTTTGTGAGGAAAAATCAATAAATGTCACACACCTTCTACATTTGGTGGTGCGGATTTATGACTTTCTTTAGGTATTGGGCCTTCCATGTTTTAGACGTGGTGGCACCTGACCTGACCACCTCTCAAGCACAGCTTACCATTGATGCTGGTAGTTTTAATTCTTGAACAAAGCACTAAGGTCCAGATGTACAAAGTATTTGTCTGATTGCAAGCGGTTCGATTCACAGAATTGGGCCGTTTGCGACTGGAAAAATGCTTTATCAAATGTACAAAATGCAAAATATGATTCGCTATACATTCTGCATTTGCGATTCGGTATTTGGAAGGGGCATTTTTAGGGCACCACTTCCAAATATGTAATCGGTATGGTATATATTACTTTTTTGCGACCGAATTTCGTCGCAAAACAGTAATGCTTTGCTACCAGTTTAAAACTGGTGGTAACCCATGAGCTGACGGGAAGGGGTCACCAAGGAACCTCTTTCCCTTTGAAAATGTAATGAAACCTTAAGGTTTCATTTTTTTTCTTTTTAAATGCATCCCGTTTTCCTTTAACCCCTTCAATGCGCATGACGGAGCGGTTCCGTCATGCGCGTCGGTTGCGCTGTGCGCATGACGGAACCGCTCCGTAACGGCCCCGCCCGCTCAATAGAACCTTCAGCACGGCGCGGTAATCCGTGCCGCGCTGAAGGGGTTAAGGAAAACAGGCTGCATTTTTTTAAAAAAAACGAAAGATTGCTTTATTAAAAAGCAATCACGGACATGGTGGTCTGCTGACCTCAGCAGGCCTTCATCCCTGTGATGGCTGTGATTACCTAAATGAGTCGCAAATTGCAACCTACCTCGTTAATATTCACGAGGTAGGTCTATTTGTCACCCACAAGGAATCCCTAAATGAAACTCAATGAGTTTCATACATTAGGAATACCGATTTCCTAATTGCCATTAGTAGAGGGAAGAGGTGTGGCGCCGTGCCAGGGCGACTGAGGCTGGAATCTGGCGCTCACAGTTCGATCACCGGTGGTAGGTCAGCTCAGCACCACGTGACTCTGGGCAATAGCTTGCTTAATCTTCCCGATCGCCCCCAGCGCAGGGATTCCTTCGGGTAGCTGTTCGCGCTTTACAAATACTGGATTTATTTTATTTATTTATTTTAGAGAATTCCTAATGTTTGCACATCTGGCTATAATAAGAAATGCGTGACGGTGGTTACAATTATTCTCATTTATTGCACTTACATCAACCTTACCCCACTGGTAAGCTTTTCTCAAATGTAATTTACACATCAAGCGCTTGACAGAGGCATTATGCATAAAACATGCTGGAGCACGGTGTGGAAGGGGGCGTGAGAGAGCGTGCTATTATAAGGCTGATGGTGATAGGACCGGTGTGATACAGGGCAGAATTTGTCAATTGGAGATCTTCGCATCTCAATAATGTGCTAATGTAAGATAAGGAGAGGAATCTCACATTAAGGGGATGGTGGCATGCACTGGTAAAACAAGCCCAAGCGGCGCTCCTTACATTTTGCGGATTGTTTGACGTGCATTTACAAATATATCTCCATCTCCGTCTTTGGAAAAAAGAAGATTACCAAGACACGGGGCACAGAGGTTTTTTTTTTTATTTGATTATATACTTGTTTCTATAGCAGCATAATGCCACGAGGATGGATTGGAAGACAAGTGCCTGTAAGCATTCACAATGCGTGTGTGTGTGCGTGTGTTCGCGTGCGTGTGTTGAATGTGCGTATGTGTGTGTTGAACAGCTCCAATTGATTTTGGTCTAAAATAAATCTTGCATGCTAGCATTTCTGAACAAATCGAATTTTCACCTTTTCTGGTTTCTAACAATGTATGATTTGACAAGATACATGTTTCTGGTTTTTATCTTTTTTTGTGGGGTTTCTTGATTTATTTTTATAGTAGGAAAATAAAAAAAAGGAGAAACTCCCTAGTCTGTAAATTAGCGGGCTTTTTAGTTGCTTACCTGTATAGTTGTATAGCCTCTCATTAGTTAAGGAACATTCAGGCACATGCATCAAAGGAAAAACCGGTCGCAAACAGGCAGATTCTCAGAATTTATTTGCATTTGGGATGCATCATCCCAAATGCAAAAATCGCAATTTAAGGAATCTCTAAATTGCGAATACTTAAATTGCGATTGCATTTAAGCAATCCCAAATTGAGATTCCTTAAATGCAATGCATTAAAGTAAAAAAAAAAGCGATTTCGCTAATAGGGGGAGCAAATTACCATGTAGTTGAACTTCATGGTAATTTGCAAAAACTTCAAAGTTTCATGTTGCGCACACACATGCCCTTAAGGCATGTGTGTGTGCAACATATTTGCACAGATCAATTTTAGGGGTGCAAAAGGGTGTCATTTTAACACCCTTGCACCCTTGAAATTGCATGAGCAATTTGCGAGTACCTACTGGTACTCGCAAATTGCTCATGCAATCTCCAATACATTCCTATGGGCCTGGAGGCCCATAGGAATGAATGGGACAGCATTCCTTAATTGCGACTCGCAATTTGCGAGTCGCAATTAAGGAATGTGTAGGAATCGCTATTTTTACAGCGATTCCTACATGCATAGGCTTTTGTAATTCCTTAATTGCTATTCCTTAATAATCGCAATTAAGGAATCGCAAAAGCCTACGTTGATGCATGTGCCAGATTGCTGTTAATCAGGGAGAGCTAGATGCTCTGGAGGCACGTGGGTTGCATTGCTTTATTCATTCCTCGGAGCAAAGGAAATTAATGTGAAACGTATATTTTCTTTATTAATGTGCTTCAAGAACGTGATGGGTAAAACAATATAAATTAAAACAAGGATTTGGGAGCTAACTACAAATGTAATTTGCATATGTTAGCAGAGCCATTTGCTGTGACTGAGTGTCAAGGATTGGCAGTCATCCATGTTAAGTGATAGTTTGCCATTTGGTCGCCACTTTTCCACAAGCAACAATGCTTTTTCTAGGTCATGTAATGCTTTTTGACAGAATCTTGCGTCCAGTTTTGCTGTCACCAGTTTCCACCTGCACAATGGCTCCGTGCAGCTGAAGTGTTGGTGCAGTCCTCCATTAAGCAAAAAACTCCACATGCATCAGAATTGGCAGTTGTGTGGAAACACCTGATGTACGTGCACAATCTAAGGTCCTGTGTAAGCATCCGCATTATGCCCTCAAGAAAAGCTATGTTGGCTGTACAAAAGTGATATAAATGCTACTTTCTTAGCTGCTTTGTTTCCCACTAAATTTACAATATTGAATTAATGCGAAGGAAGCTTTCACTTGTTTGTAGGGGTGGGCAAAGAATTCCGCTCCACTGGCGGAGTTCACAGAGTTTTGCCCACTCCGCGTAGAGTTCTGCAAAACTCCGCAAAGTGACATGGAGCAGAGCTTTTTTCTCTTAAGTTAAGTTGGTGAGCACAAGCAAGAAAAATTGCACGCCAGCCCTCCTCCTGCCAAGATTTCTCAATGTGGGCGGTGTGGGCGGTCGCAGCAGGTCATGACCGCTCGCGTTCAGAAATCAACCGCTCGCTTTGAGGAAGCTGCCGCTTGAGTCGAATATCTACTCGAGCGGCAAAAAGAAGCAGCACCCTCTGGCGTGACGTATAGTGCCATTTGCATGATTAGATAGCATAGGACAAACTCCCAGTGCTAAAATGAGTGTGAGCAGCACAACCTATCACACAGCAAGTTTTTTCAGCACTTCGAGCAAACTCCACCCAGGCCAACTTGTTTGTGGTGTGTGTGTTTGTGTGTGTGTGTGAGTATGTGCACCCACATTTGTTAGCTTTTACTCCTCGTTCTTGTGCAATACTTGTACTATGTGTTTGTGTGAAGGAAGTTTACAGTGCTGTTGAATAAGCTGTCTGCTGCAGTCAAAAAACAAAAGAATGATTGCTTTATATGTACCATGCATGTATGGGATAAAGAATGTTGTGTCATAATTCTGTGTACTATTAAGATATAAATGTCGTGGTTGCATACTGGGGGCATAAGAAACTACTAAAATGGCCAATGCTCGGGGCCACGCATGCGCAGTGACAGGCCAGAGAGTTCATAGCACAGCTAACCCTGAGCGGTATTGCTTCGCGTTCCGGTTCCTGGAGTTGGGGCTTACCTTCTGGGTCTTCTAAGGAGCTTCCGGGTCCTCGGGAGAGTCCACCGCATCCTGCTTCGTTGGGGGTTTTTCTTCTTCTTGGATCTCTTCTCTCGGTGCTCCGCCTCTGCCTGATGATATCCATCCTCGGGAGCCTCCACCGCGTCCTGCTTCGTTGGGGGTTGTTCTCCTCTCTCGGTGTTCCTGTTTCAGTGCTCCGCCTCCTTCTGCTGAAATTCCGTCCTCTCCGATTCCTGCTGCCCTGAAAGACAAGAACATAAAACAGAAAGCTGCATTACTGGCATATGACGGTAACAGCGCTTTGCGCTGCCATTTATTTCAATTAACTTTGCCAATGCATATACTTATTTGATCCTGTGTTCCTGATGCTGTGGGCATCCGTTCCCTCACTCTGGGATTTACTAACCCGTACAAAGAAGAAAAAAGGACATTAGATATAGCACCTGAATATTAAGGCTACTTTTATTTTGCTCATTAGGAATCTTTATTTTGTGAAACATATTAAGCACAGAAGACTTGTAACAAAGGTAGGTTCTAGCCTAGAGCCTTCTTATTTTCATTTATTCCTTTTTATTGCATTTCCCTCTAACTAGTAGTTCCTTTTTTTAGAACCAGACACATGCCAGACAATCCTAGCTATTTGAATCAATAAGAACAAGGGAAATCTTACGGTATGGAATAACCTATTAGAGAGAACTAGAGGTAGATATACGCTATTACATACTTACCAGTTTTTTGTTCTTCTGCCTTGTCTACAGTTTGTTGTGCCTTATCCTTGCCTGGTCCTGTTGCAGCATGGGGTTCGACATGAGACCCTTATCTCAACCTTGTTTTGTTTCCCTTCTTCCTCAAGTTACCATTGTCACTTTGACCTTTGTTGGGTGCAATAGTTCATTTAGGGAAGTAGTGGATCCCTCTTCATGTCCATGACGTTCCTGTAGAAACATAGGTGAGATCTGACAATAAAATAGTTCCTCTTGCATTGTATTGCAAACACTCCATTAGAGATGGAATGATACACTAAATTACCAGTAGCATGCAATGAGAGAGAATTACTCATTTGGATGAACTGATTATTTTTCATCCCTGAGTTCTCCTTTTTTCACTTCCATACTGTATTTCTCTTCCTCCTTCTTTCTGCACTTCTGTCTATTGCTCCGGGTCATAGTCTGATCATGAAAAATAAGCCCAGTGCCCATCACCAACACAGAATGAAGCACAGCATGTACATTGTTTTACTGGCTTTTAACAAGGGATAAGATGTATACATCCCACAAATACATATTTACAAATAGACCGACATTCACTCAAAATAAGAAATAGACATTCACATGCAAGAAGCCTCCAGTTCGGAGTGAATATGATGGTAGATAGCCCACAAGAGTATAGCAATGTCTAGTTCTCCTCCTTGCCTTGCCCCCACTAGTCTTCGAGCAACAGCAGCAAACTCACTATTTTCTAATGAAATCCCTTTAGACAGTGCTGTAGCCTATGCTTATATGGTGTTTCACTTCTACCACCCTCTAGAATGAATTTCAGGGGAGGCAGCTAGTGCTGAACAAAAATGGGAACAGAGACCACTGAGTAACCAGCAAACGCTAGAGAACAAATTCCCTTGGTTGGAGTTTCTTCATAGTGGAAGAGGATCACTTTAAAATAAAACTTTTACCCTGTTCTGTTTTTCTTACCCTATATGAAAGAATAAAACCTCCTCTTATGTGGCCTATTAACAGATCAAGGCTAAGTTGGTAAAGCGAATCGTCACTCTGGGTTCTACCACATCAGGCAGCCTCTTCCTTTCCTGCACCATCACTGACCAGGGATTCAACAGAGCACCTGTTGAGCCTCTACTGAATGTTTAGCGCTACCGAGGAGTGCTTTGGTGTTTGGGTAGGTCTTTGGGCCTTCTCAGTATCTCAAAGTTGTGACATTGGTGGAGGTCAGGTCTCCCTAATTCACCTGGTGGCTGGTGAGACCCTGTGCACACTAATGGCATGTGGATCTTTTACCCTGACCTACCTGATCAAGAGATGAAACTATCTATTTAAATTTTAACATTCCCCACTGATGGTCAATGGGGTATGGTTCCTGTACATGCAGAACACTCTTCCCTTATAACACACATGACATACTTTCACTTTATGTTCTAAAACTAACCAGGACCAAGGTTCCCTACCCACGCTGGTCTCACTACACCCTTGATCTATGGTGGGGGACCAGTCTGAGACCTCGTAGATTGATATAAACTAACCCTTCTGCATGATGTTAGGAGGCCCTGGTGGATCCCAGCAGTTCCAATTAGTCCAATGCATGACTGACTCTGCAGAGTGACAGAAGGCAAAGGAGATATGATGCTGTTCATAGCTTCAACACTGTGGAGCAAGAGATAAGACAGGGAAGGTGCAGGCATTGAACTTCCTACTTATATGTTTATCACTTTCTAAGTTCCTATATATCTTTTTCTTAAGTAGCACACATTGTTTCACCATGACTATTTCAACCTGCAGCTGTCATGCAAGCTAGATTACATGTTTTTTGTCTTGAAATTCAATCTTTCACATGTAATTTGGGTTCTGGACTAACATTATAAATCATTCAATCTCAAATACATTTAATTGGGGTTGACTTTAAAAGCACAAGTCCCAAAAACACAAATGTTACTCAGGACTTGGTTAAGCACACTAAACACTGCCCTTATATGGTGAGACAAATGTATAAATCAGCTAAGGCTGGCCGGGCCTATACTGTGAAGCAGTGAAATTTTGGCTCCACCCTTACATGTCATAAATGCGCAATATGTATGTGCAATCAGCACTACATACTTATGTGTCCTAACTTTATTAATGTAAAGCGTTGCACTTAAATTCAGTACTGAAGGCTCTATTCAGTAGCGCTGCATGGAATTTCAGGTGACCAAGGACAATGTCGTTCTCAGGACTGGCATGGGAGAATCTGCTAGTGTTGCAGCTCACAATGTGAGAATGGAAAGGGGAATGGCACCCCTGATGGTGTGATCAATGGGTGTTATACAGATGATTCTTGAAGTATTAACTAGTGTTCTCAGAGGTTGATGTTGGCAATTTTCCTCTGGACTTTGTGAGGTACAGACCTCTATGCTTACCTCTTTGATTCTTTGCTGTGTGGCTTAGGCTAACACTTATTTCCCTATCCCTAGAAGACTCTTGTCTGAGCTTCTGAAATGCTGACACCTCACCACATACCCACAACATTCTTGCAATTTCCCAACTTTTTGAGATCCTTTTAGACAGAACCATCCTCATTAGTTTTTTACTCTAGATTAGATGACTTTAGATTCTGGTGTTCACTTTTTTGTATTGCTATGACTGAACTTCTTTTTTGTCTCATACTGATGCGCCTGAACTTCTTTATGAGGTCTGGCTATCCAGTTGTTATTCTGTACCTTTGCATCAAGGATTTGAGATCGATTTACATTAACAACACTGCTAACTTGTAATAAAACTTTAATCATCTACCCACAGTGGTAAAGGTTTTAAAGCTCTGTGTGCACAAGTCAAATTTCTGACCCCGTCAAAACAATTACTAGGCTCAACTCTTAGTGGTCCACTGCTATAAGGCCCACTTAATCAAATATATATACAATAAAAGGAGCGTAAGTTTAATGTATCATATTCATCAATCAACTATTGAACATTATTTCAACTAATCCAGTCCACAGGCCAATCATTTCCAAATTAATTCCATTGTTGAAAACTTTATTCATGAAAGCTCATTGACTCATCAGTTCCATCAATTTCTTATTTATACGTATTCATCATTTCCATATTCTTCACAAATTTTCTGATAATTCCATCAATTCTTTACAGTCATCAATTCTTAACAGCCTACGCATTTCATCCTTACAAAGGAGTTCATCAGGGATGTAAAAAAACAAAATAAAAGCACTCATCAATGTACTTTTCATTTCAATTACATAAACTCTTACAAAGACTATCCATCTGAATTCATCTTAATCTGGCCTGCTTTTCTCCATTCTAAAACATTTTTTATATATCAAAACAGGATGGAGTCAATACTTCATAAATCATTGCTGCATTTTTACCTCAATTTATTTATAAAACATTCTCGTGGTTGACAACACCATAGTATTATGCATGAAACAATTCTGAATTTCCTGTATATTGCACATTCTATAATTATCTAAGTTTTATACTTTAGCAAGTTTCTGATGTGATATGCTGACCATATCTCTTTGTTAGTACTCACGGGGATATCCCTTGATCATTGCTTCTACATAATATTTATTCTAAGCACTCATCTCCTTCTTCCTTGCTATTTTGATAGGGTCTATAATCTCGATATGAATCATACATTATACTTCAATTTTCTATTAATTGATAGTTTATTACCTGAATTTTATCACTAGCTTGATGCTATAGATCAAAAATCCATGACTATTTTTATCCAACTTCTTAATAAACTATCAATTAATAGAAAATTGAGGTATAATGTATGATTCATCTCGAGATTATAAATAAGAAATTGATGGAATTGATGATTCATTGAACTTTCATGAATAAAGTTTTCCAACATTGGAATTAATTTGGAAATGATTGGCCTGTGGACTGGATTTGTTGGAATAATGTTCAATAATTGATTGATGAATATGATACATTAAATTTACGCTCCTTTTATTGTATATATATTTGCAATAAAACATGTTGACTTTATTTATTGATTCTAGGTCCTTACTGTGCATCCAAATGGGTTACACTGGTAATTATGTGTGTTTGGACAAGTGTTAAATCCTATGATCTCTCACTCGCATTAAAAGACTCATCGGATAACCAATGATAAGAGGTTGGCCCAGTGCTGGATCAGCTGTATGCATAAAGTGTACACCAAATGTATTCTTCGTTATCTGGATTAAAAAGATGGAGCAAGAAGAGTCCAGGCACAATGGCCTATTTCAAATTAATGTGAAGTTGATGTCAAGGACTTCTGCTATGACTTGCCTTACAAGGCATGAAGAAAAGTTAACAAACACTCTCTACCAACACTTTGGTGTGTAGTTGTGTCTCCTGAATTGCTGAAGGCAGGGGGAAAATAGGAGTAGCATAGTGTTATTGTTTCCCTGGTGTCTGTAGGAGTTACATACTCTCCTCTTCATTACTTGAATAGGAAAAGGTAAATTAGCCGTATTTTGGACTGCAAATGACACGAATTATAGAGTAAGAATGAGTGACATTCTGAGACTGATGAAAGAACATTTGGGGAATAATTGGGCACATTTTGCATCAGAAAGGGAAATATTCTGGATGACATGTTCTGCCATCTAGTTGCTAATGAAGGTTGGTGGGGAGAAAGTGAAATCCTTAAACAAGTGAGAAATAATATATGTTCTTCAAGTTCCTATTGAAGGTTTAGGTAGTAATTAAGTACTTTATGTATAGCAAAACAGAGATATGCATTAAACATGTTTTTATATTCTCCATCTATGAATTCTTCCAAGGAAGAGAGAGGAATAAAGAAAACCCAAAAGCTTGAACTTTGCCATTAAGGGGTCCTTTAAAAGTTGGTGCTAAACTGTCCAGTAATTCCCCCACACAGGAGATAAAGGCATCAGGCCTCCAGTAACTCTGTGTGATAGTGGAGGGGGTGCACCTATTTTTTGCATTCTACGTTTGCAGAGATTAACATGCAGGAATCAACAGTTCCCAACAATTCCTACATGTTTTTGCTTGATAATTCGCCCTGTGGGCTTGCCTGCTGGTGGATGACCTATGATCTTGCCTGCTGGGTTGTGAGATACCCAATCTTGTGGATCTAATATACTGATGGGGCCTGTATCATTTGTTACTGGTCCCATGAGGATAACAGCATGACTGATAATAAGTCTCCAAGCTACCAATTAGGAAGAACACAAATATAAAGTCATAAACACCCCTTGGTGGTGGCATCTTTCAGTAAACCTTGCTTTTTGTAGTTCATGTTGTTACTAACAACTAAGATTCAACCTATCATATTTTTCATTCACACTTAGCTGCAATTAACACGGACCGCACACCTGTGTATCAGAACTGAAGTTAAAAACACTCTTATTAGCTTAACTATTTTCTGAGAATTAAAGTTGGAAACTGTCTTAGAAATTTAACTGACTTTCGTTTTTCACTTTATACAATAAAATGATATGCATCTCATATGATCTTCAGTTATTTGAAGATGATATGCTGCAGAATTTCAAGTGCTCAGCGTATATTTTCAAAGAAATGATACACAGCGGGTTTTTCAAAGAAATGAAAAACAGCACCAGGCATCTTTGATCTACTGAAACAGAAAAGCTAACACACTGGGTTGCTTGGAGGTGTCTATGTTCCTTCCTTCCTTCCTTCTTCCTTCCTTCCATCCCTCCTTCCTTCCTTCCTCCCTTCCTTCCTTTTTGCTCTTACTCACTCCCTCCTCCTTTCCTACTCATGCCCTCCCTCTCTCCCTTCCTTACTACCTTCATTCCTCTGTCTCTCGCTCTTGCGTCCATGTTCTTCTTCCTTCAATGTTTCATTCTTTCTTTCCTTTCTTCTTTTATTCTCTTCAACCTCCACTCTTTCATTTTGATTCTTTGTTTGATTACACATTTTTTATACATCATTATCATATATATATATATATTCACTTAAAAAACCATAGGTTTCACACATGTTATAGTTAGGTGGATATTTCACTCGTAAAAAACTAATGAAATTTCCCCGTTATAGTTAGTTCAGATAACTATAACTCGCGCGCCCGCAATCCACTGCTGATGACGTCACATATTACATCACTCATGACATGGTCAGTGGCATCACTCATGACATCACTGATGACATCATCCTTGTGATAGAGTGGCGGCCGCGCGAGTTATAGTTATCTGAACTAACTATAACGGGGGAATTTCATTGTTTTTTTACGAGTGAAATATCCACCTAACTATAACATGTGTGAAACCTATGGTTTTTTAAGTGAATTTGCAAGGTTTTTTAAATGCTAATTCCTAACTATAACGTGTGTGAAGCCTATGGTTTTTTCAGTGAATTTGTACATTTTTTTAAATGCTAAGTTATTTATGTATTATTATTTTTTTATATATTTATTTTACAATAAACTACGTATTTTTTTGTTTGGTTTTTCACCGTGCGCGCACGGTTCGCGCACCCCGCGATTTAAAAAAAATAATTAAAAATGTATTTTTCTGCCTTCGGGGTCCTTCAGGGACCCCCTGACAAAGGCTAGGAGGTCAGGAACTCTCTACCCTGCCCCCTTTTCACGTTCGCCACCTTCCTTTTTCACTCTCGCACTGAAAACAAACAAAATGGCGGCCGACACTTCCTGATTTTGACCGATTCTAATGTTGACTAACATGTAACCACCAATCAGAATTACGTTCGCGCACGTTAGGGTGCTCGCACGGTGCGCGGCTATAGATATGTATGTGCTTTTAACTGCAATTTTCTCAGGAACTACTGAACAGATTGACTCCATATATGCAAAAGGCACATCCCCGAGCTGAGGGCTACCTCTCAAGTAATTCTGTTCAGCCGTTCGGGCTGTACCTTGGACTAAAGGTCCCTATGGAAAATTGCATGGGGATAATGCGTTTTGGGACCCCCTTTTTTCTCAGCCCCTGCTCGACGAATCCCCCCGAGACTTTCAGGGTAGGAGCGGAGCGGAGCGCCCCACCTATTTTGAAAATTTCGCAAGGATTCGTCAACCGGCGCCAAAGTTATTCCAAATTGAATGTTGCGGATTTCCTATGGAAACACGGTCCTAACTATAACTATCTACTGGCGACCGCCAGTAGATAATATATATATCTATATATATATATATATATATATATATATATATATATTCACTGAAAAAAACATAGGTTTCAGGCATGTTATAGTTAGGAATTAGCATTTAAAAACCTTGGAAATTCACTGAAAAAACCAAAGGTTATAGGGGCGTTATAGTTTGCTGGACATTTCACTCGTACAAAACCATTGAAATTCCCCCGTTATAGTTAGTTCAGCTAACTATAACTCGCGTGCCCGCAATGCACTGCTGATGATGTCACATATTACATCACTCATGACATGGTCAGTGACATCACTCATGACATCACTGATGACATCTCAAATGACATCACTTATGAATGGATGATTTTTTAATGAAAAATTGATTGTATAACTGACTGATTAAGTGTATCGTAGTGAATACATGTGTTATTGATTGAGTAATGTTTAAATATGTAAATATCTGTATCAGTCTCTCACTTTGTGTATAAGTGACTGTATGGGTTGGTGAGTAGCTACATGAGTGTCTATGTGGGTTATTACTTGGTTTTTCAAGAAGCAGTATGAGTGTCTGAGTGTCTGTATGGATCACTGGGGGTATTATGTAGTGCATAGACAGCATGTGTGCAGGACTGTATGGGTGGATGAGTGTGGATGGGTGTGTTAAAGAGTGAATCACTGTCTCAATAGTGTCTTTATGAGCAACTACATATGTTTTAAACTCGTATATGTAGTATTGGTGAATATAAGTAAGTATAAGTGAGAGTGAGAGATTGGAAGAGTTCCTGTATAAATTAGTATGTGTTTCTATAAGTGATTGCTTAAGAGAGTAAGTATGTGTAAGTTTCTGTAGAAGTAAGTGTGGTGGTGTGTGTATAACTGTATATGCAAGTAAATGAATGTTTGATTCTTTATTAGCATGAGTGACTGTGTGGGAGTAACTCTATGAATGAGTGGCGGTGTGTAACAGGATGTATAGGTGTATGAGTACATATGATGAGTGAGTACATGTATGAGTGACTATATAGGACTGTTGGTGAATGAGTGGATGTGTTTATAGATCTTGGAATTACTGAATAGGTTGTTGTAACTGGTATTGGTTTGTCCAATTTTTTGAGAATGGTAGTTTTTATTTTTGAATGTGTGTTTCAAAGGTTATATTAGGGTGAGAGGAGGTCTGCCACTCTATCACAAGGATGATGTCATCAGTGATGTCATGAGTGATGTCACTGACCATGTCATGAGTGATGTAATATGTGACGTCATCAGCAGTGCATTGCGGGTGCGCGAGATGAACTAACTCTAACGGGGGAATTTCAATGGTTTTGTACGAGTGAAATGTCCAGCTAACTATAATGCCCCTGAAACCTATGTTTTTTCAGTGAATTTCTAAGGTTTTTTCAATGCTAATTCCTAACTATATTGTGCCCTAAACCTATGGTGTTTTCAGTGTATTTCCAAGGTTTTTTAAATGCTAATTTCTAACTATAACGTGCCTGAAACCTATGGTTTTTTCAGTGAATTTCAAAGGTTTTTTAAATGCTAGTTTCTAACTATGCCTACAGAGCTAGGACATGTGAAGAAAGAAGAAAAAATCCACAGAAAGAAGCAAAAGAAATGCAGAAAGAATCAACAGAAGTCCACAAAGATGAAGAAAAGTGCAGGAAGAAGCAAGACATGTGCAGGAAGAACCAACAGAGGAGCAGAAAGAAGCCTTATTGCAAAATCATCCTGTACCCTCAACTTTTTCAGACAGGTACTGGTGGTAACTGAGTCTGACTAACCAGTCCTAGAGCCAGTACTATGTTAAAAGAAGCTTAGGATGCAGTGAAAACACCTACATACACTAGGGAACACTATGCGTTGGGGTCCCCCTGTCATTAGCATGACCTCTTCTGTAAGCCCCTAGTATATAATAGGGCATGGGGATTAAAACTACCTCTTAAAACGTGCCACGGGGTGCGTTTGCACACTGGTGAAGGGAGGGGGAGAGCCTGAGGTGACCTGTGTGCAAATGGATGTATGATGCAACATTGCAAACGTTTACATCGCATCCCCTTATATCGGCGTATTCACATTGCATGCACATGTACAACGCAATCTTTCACCACACAAACCATTACTTAGCTTACGCATTCAAACACATGCAAAACACATTTACAACGCACACAAACACCCCGCATGGTTTAGCATCGCAATGTTTTCCCAAATACCCCCCTACATACCACACACTCGCCTAAAGCCTAAAAAAGTTCCCTACACTTCCCTAAACCCTAAACCCTAACCCCTAATACACTAAACTAAACACACTGCCCTAAACCCTAAACACTACACTGTCAGCACAATCGCCAGCCACGGCCCTAAACCCTATACACTAATCTTCAGACACTGCCCTAAACCCTAAACACTACACTGTCATCACAATCCCCAGCCACTGCCCTAAACCCTAAACACTACACTGTCCGCACAATCTCCAGACACTGCCCTAAACCCTAATGTACAGACTCTGCCCAAACCCTAATCTCCACACACTGCCCTAAAACGTAAACACTAAACTTTAAGCCCCCTTACCTCTTTCTCCTCGTGTCATCCCGGTGCTCCTCCGCCTCTTCACCGGTGCTTGTCCGTGCCACCCGCCTCGCGTCCATTACACCACATATGATCTAAAAGCGTATGCGTGATAAATGCGCATGCGATGTAAGGGTGCGTGGCGTAATGGTATGCGTCCTAACGTCGCTTGCGTTGTAACGCTCGCGACGTAAACGCATGCGACCTACCGTATGCGTTGTAATAGATGTAACCTGTGCAAACACACCCTGTGGGCCTTTTAAGTTGGGGGATAAAGTCCCCTTGAATCCTGAGGGTCCCTGGGGTCCAACTAGCCCACTAGGTACCCACAGTAAGCGCCACAGAGCTGCGTTGCAGAGAGGTGTAAAAAGGAGCACGGCCTAGACCACCTCTCTGCAACGCAGCGCAGTGGTGCTTACTGGAAGCACCTGGTGGGCTAGTTGGTCCCCAGGATCCCTTAGGATTGAAGGGGAATTATTTCCCCAACTTAAATCGCGCCACTGGGCGTGCTTGCACACGTCACCTCAGGCCCCGTCCCCTCCCTTCACCACTGTGCAAACATGCTCTGTGGCCGTTTTAAGTTGGGAGATTAAGTCCCCTTGAATCCTGAGGGTCCCTAGGGTCCAACTAGCCCACTAGGTACCTCCAGTAAGCGCCAAAGAGCTGCATTGCAGAGAGGTGTAAAAAGGGACACGGCCTAGTCCACCTCTCTTCAACGCAGCACAGTGGCGCTTACTGGAAGCACCTGGTGGCCTAGTTGCCCCCAGGTGCCCTCAGGATTGAAGGGGAATTATTTCCCCAACTTAAATCGCGCCACAGGGCGTGTTTGCACACGTCACCTCAGGCCCGTCCCCTCCCTTCCCCACTGTGTAAACACGCCCTGTGGCCGTTTTAAGTTGGGAGATTAAGTCTTCTTGAATCCTGAGGGACCCTAGGGTCAAACTAGCCCACTAGGTACCTCCAGTAAGCGCCGTTGCAGAGAGGTGTAAAAAGGGGCCCGGCCTGCACCACCTCTCTGCAACGCAGCGCAGTGTCACTTACTGGAAGCACCTGGTGGGCTAGTTGGCGCCCAGGGGCCCTGAGGATTGAAGGGGAATTAATTCCCCAACTTAAAACATGCCACAGGGCGTGTTTGCACACTTCACCTCAGGCCCCGTCCCCTCCCTTCACCACTATGTAAACACGCCCTGTGGCGGTTCTAAGTTGGGAGATTGAGTCCCCTTGAATCCTATGGGTCCCTAGGGTCAAATTAGCCCACTAGGTACCTCCAGTAAGCTCACGGAGCTGCGTTGCAGAGTGTTGTAAAAAGGAGCGTGGCCTCTGAACACCTGTCTGCAACGCAGCTCCCTGGCGCATACTGGAGATACCTGGTGGGCTAGTTGACCCTCAGGGACCCTCAGTATTGAAAGAGAATTAATTCCCCAAATTACAACTCACCACGGGGCGCGTTTGTAAAATGGTGAATGAAGGGGGCGGGGCCTGAGGTGACATGTGCAAACACACCCTATGGCGCTTTTTAATTTGGTGAATTAATTCCTCTTCAATCCTCAGGGTCCCTGGAGGCCAACTAGCCCACCAGGTACCTCCAGTGTGTGCCAGAGAGCTGAGTTGCAGAGAGGTGTTCAGAGGCCACGCCCCTTTTTACAACACTCTGCAACGCAGCTCCGTGGCACTTACTGGAGGTACCTGGTGGGCTAGTTGGCCCCCAGGGACCCTCAGGATTGAAGAGTGATTAATCCCCCAATTTAAAACGCGCCACAGGGCGTTTTTGCACACATATCACCTCAGGCCCCGCCCCCTCCCTTCACCACTGTGCAAACGCGCCCCATGGTGCGTTTTAAGTTGGGGGATTAACTCCCCTTGAATCCTGAGGGTCCCTGGGGTGCAACTAACCAACCAGGTACCTCCATTAAGCGCCACAGAGCTGCGTTGCAGAGAGGTGTAAAAAGGGGCGTGGCCTCAGAAAACCTCTCTGCAACGCAGCCCTGTGACGCATCCTGGAGGTTCCTGGTGGGCTAGTTGGCCCCCAGGGACCCCCAGTATTGAAGGGGATTTAATTCCCCAATTTAAAACGAGCCACATGGTTCCATGAGGGGGCGGGGCCCAGGCACGAATGCATATCTTTAAAAAAAAAAAAAAATTCGGAAGGGGGGCTGGGTAGCCACCCTTCTTTTGACTTTTTTTGGGCCCTGGGGACCCCATCCCCCAGGGTCTGACCCCCAATGTTAAAAAAATAAAATAATTATTAATGGGAAGGGGGCATGGGCATTTTTTTTATATTCTTTTGGAGGGGGGCTGCATTTCCTGTTCTGGGTCGAATGACGTGTTCGTGATCGCAAACTCTCGCGGGATAGCATGACCAGCTATCAACAATCCAACATCTCGTGGCGCACGCGAACGGATTGGAAAACTTGGCGGCGAACGCAGGGACCCGGTAAGTCGCTACCGCGCATGCGAGAATGCATTTTTAAAGCGCGAACATGAAAATACTTCCACTTTCGCAGCAGATCGCGGAAGTTTCGACATCTCCGCGTTCTCGGCGGAATGCAGAAATGCCAAAACTTAGCAACTTCCGCGAGCGGAACGGAAATTTTTGCCCAGGCCTACTTATAAGGACATAACTCCTAAAAAGTACAGCACGCCTTATAGGGACAGAACGCCTTATAAGGATTGACGCCTTTTATGGACTAAACCTTTCACCTACTTTCATGCTGAGTGAGGGTTTTTCCCAATCAATAATGCTCAGATGTCATCCTTAGCACATATGAATAATTTATGAGGACACTACCCAGGGCATATAATTCACCTCTCCTGTCTACGCACAAGGCTTAATCCCCAACGTCGTCCTCATACTAAACAATGGCTAACACCCGCACAAGGACTGTATAAATACAGCACCTCTTGCTATCAGTAGACAGGAGGGAACCAAGACTTCAAGGCCGACACACTGACCAGAGACGCTGAGGCTCCTGCATGCAGTCGCTCCAGCTGACAGTGGTCTAAACATCCCTTGCGGAGTGTCTAACTCGAGACCAGGACGAGGTCTCACACTCTCATTATTCAGTTAATGGGGTTCGACTAAATCCTAGCGAGATTCTTGGCTCTTTCGCACCTACTCACATGCTAGGTACACTTAGGTACATCTACACAGGCATCGCAGGAGTATGCGCTTTATTTTGTAAATGCATTTTATATTCATGTATAGGTTCATGACTAATGCAAAATGGTAGAACTGTGCATTAATACTAGTAAATACCATTCTAGTAATGATTGTTACTTGTGTAGAGATGAGGTATTCAGGCACCAATGCAAATTGTTTCACTTACCAATGTGCACTTATTGATGACCCAGTCCTTTGCCCTGCCAGGCTCTGACTAACCACAGGTACGTAACCATAGGAGCTTTTTTAAGTTACTTGCCTATTTTCATTCTGGTAATGATGACCTCTTGTCAATGGACACAGTATCCCGGTGGTCAGAGGCAGTTCTGGCAGAACAACTTTAACGTCCATTGGCCGTCCGACGCACCAGTGCTCATGTGTGTCAGATGGCCCCCGGCCGTCCGATCACATGGCCCTAGAAATCCCTCTGGTGCAAGCGCCAGAGGGATTTCTTCCCCTCCCAACAGCCTCGGGAGCTGGGGAAGAGCTTCCCCAGCTCCCGAGGCTGTGCAGATGGTGTCCGTGAAATGACGATCAGCACGTCGTGCTGACGTCATTTTAGTGAAACTGAAACTGAAATGAGCCTTAAGGCTCATTTCAGTTTCACTTTCTACGTGCTCAGGTGGCTATCTCAGCCCCCCGAGCACGTAGAGAGACTGGAGAGGTATCACTAGAAAGGGGGGAATCTCCCCTTTCCAATGGTACCCATCCCTAGTGGATCCCTAGTTGGGGATCGCCCCAGGAGGGCAATCCCCAAGCTGGGATCCACCTACTAGAAACCAGGGAAGGGGGAGCGGCCCCTTGGGCAATGGCCTTTGCTCCCCCATAATATTTTGGGTAAATTCAGTCTTTCTGCCCCCCTTGGGGGAATATGGAGCAGTAGGCCCCCAATCTGCCCCACCTGGCTGCAGAAAGCCCACTAGATACCAAGGATTTTTTTCTAATTATAATTAGGGGTGGGTGCATGCCAATGCCCCACCCCCTGCTGCAAAAGTACAGTCTTTCTGCCTCCCCGGGGGGGGCAGAAAGCCCACTAGCAACCAGGGATTTTTTTCAAATACAAATTAGGGGGGTGGCTGCCCAGTATGGGCATGCCAATGCCCCCACCCCCGCAAAATGAAAGTCTTTCTGCCCCCCGGGCGGGGGGAAAGCCCACTAGACACCAGGAGTTTTATTCCCGATGAATTTAGGGTTGGGGGTTGCCCAAGATGGGCATGCCAATGCCCCCACCCCTTCCCCCACAAAATTCCAGTCTGTCTGCCCTTGCCAGGGGGGCACAAAGCACCCTAGATGCCAGGGATTCTTTTGTTTATAGGCCCGGGGTGGGAGCTGCCCAGAATGGGCAAGCACATGCCCCCCACCCTACCCCCCAAAGAAAGCAAAAGACTTTCTGCCCCCCCCAGGAGGCAGATGAGGGCAATAACCCCTGACCTGCCCTTCGGGGGGCAGAAAGCGCACTAAGCGCCATGGATTTTTATAATACAGGTAGGGGTGGGGCCTGCCCAGAATGGGCATGTCAATGACCTCACCAACTAAAAAAAATATGCTAAATTCTTTCTGCCCCCCCGGGGAGGCAGATGGGGCAATAGCACCGTAGCCCACTAGCCACTATATTTTTTCCAAAGTTCGGGGTGGGGGCTACCCAGAATGGGCATGCCAATGCCCCTTCCCCCCAAAAAAGATGCCGCAGTTTTTCTGCCCCTCCCAGGAGGCAGATGGTGCAGTAGCCCCTGATCTGCTCCCCCAGTGGGGGCAGAGAGCCCACTATGCGGCAGCTATTATGGTGGCTTTTTTATACGTAGGGGCCGCCCAGAATAGGCATTACAATTCCCCCACCCCCCAAAAGAATAGCCACAATCTTTTTGCCCCCCTCAGGAGCATATCGGGGCAATAGCCCCTGATTTCCCCCCTCCCCAACTAACTAGGTACTGACCTATTTTCGGAATGTGCCTACCTGTGGATTTTGGGTCCTAGCGCAGCCGGCACCCAGGGAAACCTAGCAAACCTGCATATTTTTGAAAACTAGACACCCAGGGGAATCCAGGATGGGGTGACTTGTGTGGCTCTCACCAGGTTCTCTTACCCAGAATCCCTTGCAAACCTCAAACATTGTCCAAAAAATAAAATTTCCCCCACATTTCTGTGATGGAAAGTTCTGGAATCTGAGTGGATCCACAAAATTCCACCCACCACACATTCTCCACCGTTTTCTGATCAAAATGGTACCTCACTTGTATGGGTAGGCCTAGTGCCCCTGACAGGAAATGGTCCAAAATGTGACGTGGACACACCACATTTTTACAGTGATAACTGAGCCCTTTATTGCAAAGTGCCTAGCTGTAGATTTTGAACCCTAGCTGTGACGGCACCTAGGGAAACCTAGCAAACCTATACATTTTTGGAAACTAGACACCCAGGGAAGACCAGTATTGGGTGACTTGTGTGGCTCTCACCAGGTTCTGTTACCCAGAATCCCTTGCAAACCTCAAACTTTGTCAAAAAATACATTTTCCCCACGTCTGTGTTGGAAACTTCTGGAATCTGCGTCGGACCACAAACTTTCACACACCTCGCATTCTCTAAAATCTCCCGATAAAAATGGCACCTCACTTGTGTGGGTAGGTCAAGTACCAGTGACAGGCAAGGGCCCAAAACGTATTGTGAAGATATCAAAATTACCTATCACAAAACGACCTGGTTTTGCAAGAGGGGTCACCTTGGTTTTTGGCCCCAGGCTCAGCAGCCATCTATGGAAACCTACCAAACCCACACATTTCTGAAAACTAGAAACCCTGGGGAGTCCAGTGAGTTATGGCTTGTGTGGATTCCCCAATGATTCCCTAGAATCCCCTGCAAATCTCAACTTTATCTGAAAAAAATCTAATTTTCCTCACTTTTCTGTGTGGGAAATTTGTAGGATTACCGGGCTGACACCAAGTCCCTACCACCTAGTTTTCCCCCAGGTCTCCTGATAAAAGTGGTACCTCACTTGTATGGGTAGACATAGTGGCTGCAACAGGAAATGGCCCAAATCGTACTGTGGAGTCTTCAAAATTACCTACCATATAACTACCTGGTTTTGCAGGGGGGACCTGGTTTTTTGGCCCGGGGCTCGCGGCCATCTTGGGAAATGTACCAAACCCACACATTTCTGAAAACTAGACACCGTGGGGAGTCTAGTGAGGAATGGCTTGCACGGATCCCCCAATGTTTTCCTACCCAGAATACCCTGCAAACCTCAAATTAAGCTGAAAAAAGCACTTTTTCCACACATTGTTTATGGGATCACTGTGCCAGCACAATTGTCCTACCATGTATGGTTCCCTTGGTATACCAAGTGAAATGATACCTCACTTGTGTGGCTGTCCAATGCAGAACCCACTAAAAACGCATTTAAAAAAAAATAAAAATGTAGCGCTTAGAATTTGCAGTGTCATGCTTTTAATCCCTTTGTTTTTGGCTCTTCCCAGTCACAGGCCTTTGGCCCACCCACACAAGTGAGGTATCATTTTGCTCGGGAGACTGAGGGGAACGCTGTGGGGTAGGACATTTGTGCCGGCACTGTGATTCCACCCAAAAATATGTGGAATATGTTTTTTTTTTCAGCTAAATTAGAGAAAACGAATGCACAGCATGCAATTAGTCAAGGAAACTATCTCTACGGCCGTAGGAGAATAGTGTAGGCAGCACCACCAGCCGATGATGTGGAAAGTCTCTAGGGAAAAGTTCTCCCTAGTCAGGTTTGCCAGCCAGATCCGGAATCTGCACAGCACAGCATACAGCATTCCACAGATGCAGGACAGGTCACCAGAATGTGAACGAGGTGAAGATCATTTTCCCACCAGCGTCTTTATACTGACTTCGCAACTTTGTTACACTAAGTTAGTAACTCTCCTAAACCCTACAAGTCACTCTCATTGGTCAGTAGTAGGGGAGGCAAACATATTCCAACGATGACTACAAATTTAACTAAACAGTCTTTGTCTAAAATTGTATAACTTCCTAGAGAGGAAGAAGAAAACTACACTTACATATTTTGTAACTACATAGCAACAGTTTCATTATAAATCCTCGCCTAGACAGGAAAGAGCCGTACTATTCTCCGCTCTTTAAGGATGTAAATGTATTTCTTTACAATGATATCAAGAGAAACAAAGGAGCACAGAAGCACATCCCCTAACTAATAAGTTTGCTTAGGCCTGCATGTTTTAGCAAAGAAACCAGAGAGAAAAGAAAAATAATTTCTACATTTCTAGCCCCACACTACTTTTACGAAGAATAAAAGACCTTTTTCTTGTACGTGCTTGAATATTCCTGCAATTCAGGAAACATAAGAACACCTCTTCCCTCCTTTACTCTTTGTCTAACTCCCTTGTTTCCTTCCCTCTCTCCCCTGAATTTCTCTCCCCTTGCCTGTTTTCCCTTATATCTATGCTATGCTTTTGTAACTCAAGTAACTACACTCTAGCAACTGATGTAACTTTGTAACTACGTTCTGAATCAATGTTCTTCCTCATGTAAAGCGCTCTGATACCTCCGGGTCTAGCCAGCGCTATATAAAACTTTTCAAATAAATAAATAAATAAATTAATTAATATTAGACACACAAATTAATAATTTCTTCTCCTTCTATTATTATTCATAACCCTATAAAGAAATCTTCCATTCTACATGTGTTATTCTGACTCTAAAAAAAAAATGCATGAAGCCTTGCACATTTTTCGGTTGTACTTTCTATATCCTCACATTTTAGTAATTTTGGTTTTCACACACGTTAGTAATTTTATTAAAACACACACATGGGTAGAATTCCTGAGCAAATTTCATTAGCAAAAATCATGCTCAATCAGTACTTAGTTGGGAGTATAGGGTAGTAGTAGATTCAATGGTGGTGAGGTGCATTAGAAGTATGTAATGTCAGTTACAATGTTTACAGTTTGTTTAGCTTTGTTATTAGCTTTATTGATTTTGTTAGTGTAAAAGGTGTGGTGCACCAGGTTTAGTTTTATGTGGTATAGACTGTGGGCCATTTTCTGCTGATGTTTTCTGGAATCATTATATTTGTTATGCCATGCATGTTCTAGTGCTTTACATTGTTTCCTCTCATCCATTAGTTCCCTCGTGAACCATGGTGCCGAGGGGTTAGCTCTGGCGGTCCTATTGGTGGTGACTAAGGAGGCAGCTTCTACAAGCCAATTGTTGACCTTTCTTCAGACACAGCAGTTCCTATTAGTGATGGTACGATGCCTGTGAGAGGCATCTTTAGTTGGGGAATATCCACTTTATTCCAATTGCGATTACTGATGGTGGGTCCCATTCTTCCAGCATGTTTGGCAGGGGACCAAGACAAGGGAAAGGCAGGACGAAGGGATCAGACCATGTAACTTCTTTAGATCTATCTAGTTCTAAAGAGGTATTAGTGAAAACACCATCAATAGTACGGCCTGCTTTATGCGTGGGTCCAGTTAGAGTCATAGAGTGATCTGCATCAGCCAGTACCTCAATCACTTTTACTGCCATATTATCCACAGGGTTATCTAGTTGAATATTAAAGTCACCAGGATTGTAAAGTTGGTACAGTGAAGAATGTTTTGGCCCAAAGTTAGGGAGATCGAGTTAATAAAGTCTCCCACATGACCCAGGGGTGATACAGTAGAACTCCTGTATAAGACCATTGGGCAGAAGGCGAAATGGTAAAACCTAAGACTTCTGCTGCGGCCAGGTCCTCCACCTGGAGAATGGTGGATTTGAGCGATTTTTTAAAACCAATTGCCATTCCACCACCTCTCCTGTACGTTCGGTCTATGTGTACGTAAGAGTGGTCTGGGGCAGCACCAATTGTAGGTCGGGCATGAGGCCTCATTTAACCAGAGCCGTCATGAGGAGGACGTCACGTTGATCCTCCTCCAACAGGTTACGTATATTTCTAAGACATGCTTAGGTAGGGAGCAGACATTATTGAGTGCAGCTTTTAGTTTATTAAGCGTGACTCCTTGCTCCCTTCTATAATTGACTTTAAGATTTAGAGGGTGGAGAGGCATCTTGCAGAAGCAGCAGCAGACAGGGCCCTTCGGGTCTAGGATCCAAGTATTTTTTTACATTGCTTTATTGAAGGTCGCAGCTTGAGTCGGTCAGTCAAGGTGTCAAAAATTATGGAGCACACTTCTGTGCTTTTACCAGCATAGTGGCTGGTGCCAGCCGCATTCAGGATGCGGATGGGCGCAGAAGGGCTTGTCTTAGGCGTGCCAGTGATGCACCTGGTGTGCATCCGTGCTACAGCTATCCTTAAATAGTAAGTCTTGGGTGCCTGGACTCCTAAAGTGATGCTGTCTAAGATGATGCCTCTCTGTGCAAACAGCCCGTGCCTCTATCTCTGGTCTTACCTCATTGTGCCCCAGAGCTTGTGTTTTGGTGCTGGTCGGGGTGTTTAGAGCGCATATGTGAGGTTTGCAAGAAGATTCACACCTTAGTTAGTGAAGAATATTAGAGTGATTTATCTGCGCTTGGTGTAAAAACACTTTGGGGCTTAATTCAGTGTTATTTTGAGGAGCAACATGAAACAGTGATTACACAACAAATTCAACATACAGTTTTTAAAAATAGTTCCACAATTATTAAATATGATTGAGCCAGTGATTCAGAGCATACAATCCCCCTTTACTAAAGCTGGAGATAGTCTCCCTGAAGGCAGAATGAGTCTGCCTCTGCGGCCATCTTTAAATTGTAAGACTAGGGAGCCTGAACGACTAGAGTGCTGCCATCTAAGTGCCCCCCCTCTATCTCCAGCCTCATCTCTTTGTACCGCAGAGCGTGTTTCGGTGCATGATCGAGCCGATGATTTAGAGCATAAAATACAAATGTCGGGTACCAAGGTATTTTACTACATCTGATAGCACCCTCAGTTATTGCCAACGCTGCTGGATGACAGTGTCAGCATTTACCTACTCACTTAAACAAGTGTGACACTTTGGACTATTCCAGGGCCCAGAAAAGCAAGTTTTATAGTTTCCTTTTTAGGTCTCGCCTGACCAGCGCTTTAGCGCTGGCTCTGGCGAGACTTATAGTAAGCGCGTTTTGGAAGTGCAAACAGTGGCTTTGCAGGCCTCCAACTACAGTGCATGTGACCCGTCCGGGCGCGCGCACCATTTGGAGTCCTGCAACCACTTGTTTGCTTTCACTATTCATCGCACCATTTGGCAGCCTGCGTGCCCGCCCCCACTCCCCCTCCCACTCCGTCAGCTTCAGTGCGCGCTTGTTAGACCACACAAGTGCGGAGTTGTCACTTTGGTCACAGCTTGTTTTTTTTTAAATTGTTCTTGTCTGATGACTTTTGGGCATTTTCTGCACAGTCCAGGGGCGGACCTGAGATATGACATTACCATGTGACGTGTTTCACAAAATGGGCCTCTTTCTAACACGAAGCGATGTGTCTTGTAATGTTGGCTCTGTCTTGACCTTTTTTTCTGCACACGTTTGTTTTCACAAGGCAGGCTCCTAGTTAAAGCTGGCCGAGCCCTGCGGTGATTGGAAGTTTTTCACACGGTAGCAGCCTCATTAACAGAGGCCATTAAAGCCTTATTTATGGTGTAAAGAGATTTATGGGCAGGCGGACGCAGTTCCGCACTCATTTTAGGAAAATGCCAGTTTTTTGTGTTAATGCCGCCTTTGGTGTTAATGTCTGCAGCGCCACCCACCACCTTTCCAAAGACTTCCAAGCACTACTTTCCCAAGACTATGGTCCCAACAACACCTTCTTTCTTTGCCTATTTCACTGGGGTTGTCTCTTCATCTTCATAGGAGAATGTTGTTAAGAGTTAAATATATCTTTATTTACACTAATAGTTTGTCTCCTCCCCTTTTCTATTGCCCAGCGTGTTTCCCCTCTGGGACAGGCCTGTGTTATGGCACGTTCCCAAAGAGCAGGGGGCGGTGCTCGTGGATTAGGCGTCTCCTCAGAAGCATAGCATGGCTCGGGATCGGCTACATCCCTCAGACTGTTTACAGTCCGGTAAGCACTGCTCTCCGGTAGTGAGGCTTCGTTAAGTGGGCTCCCATGTCATGGGTGTGGCTGAGGGGGTGTTGTATTCCGTTGCAAGTAAAATGTGCTAACGGGAACTGCCTGCATTTTTTAATATGATGTGACCCGGGAGACATTGTGGACGTACGGCCAGAGCTGCCGACTTTGAATGGAGCTGGGAACCAGGTTCGAGCCGCGGCGTCAGCTCAGCTTCCTGCGATTCTGGACAAATCACTTAATCTTCCCGTGCCTACAAACAAATGTGTCACCTTGTGTAACGTAACTAGTGCTCGTATTATAATGCACTCCAATACCTTCGGTAATGCAAGAAAGAGAGTTCTCTAAGCATGATGGCCAGTGCCGAGATAGCTTTAGCTGCTTTTTTTTTTTAAACAGATTTATATAGCGCAAACTCGAGCCGAGGGTATAGGAGCGCTTTACATGAGCACAGTTACGGTACACAAGGACACATTCTTTCCCTGACAGTGCTTGAAGATGCGCAAAATAGCTTGTTATAAGGTAACTTGGGGAAAGGGTTCAACTAAATTTGGCAGACCTGTTCGAATGAATTGGGCATATTGCCATATGTACGATCACAGAGGTGTTTAACATAACTCTTCATGACGGGGAACCCGCCCAGCAGCGAGATGGGAGTATGCTTCTATTTCTTGAGGCTAGTGAGCAGTTTTCATGCTGGCTCAAAAGCTGCACCTTTTCTGTAGTAAAGCCTAGGTTGAATTCAAGCATTGACTGCTGGGACATCATTATCGGAAACCGTGAAATGTTGAATGTTTTAGCACTTTAAAATAAGCACCTATGGTATTTTACTGGTATGGTTAATCAACTCTCGGCACCATGCTGCTTCTTGAGGGCTTGTGGCACAGTTATCTAAACTCTTCTTTCACCCTGACGTAGATTTTCGTGTCTGGTGAAAGTAGACGTGGGTGTCAGCAGCATTGATGGCGCGCACAGGCAGAATTATACAGGTTTCTGTTTTTTCTAATTTCGGAACATTACTGCAGTGACACGAAGAATGCACATCCTTATAAACAACCAGTTAGCCCCTCCTAGTTTGGGGTAGACTTGACCTAAAATAACTTCTTCTAATCGTTCTCCTTCCCAAATCTTAAACACTGCTCCTCTCCTACTAAACTATGCTTTAAACGAGGGGTCATTGTATCACAATAAAGTTTACCGTGCCTACTACTTTTAAATAAGACCATAATACCATTCTTGCATTTCTTATTTTTGGTTTTCAGAAAGGTTTTGGAAGATACGGAATCAAAAAGAAAAGTCAGTGAATAAGATGTTTAGTTATCATAAGTAGCAGTGCTGCACACATTTCTACTTTAGATCTCACATTTTTGTGCTGGCTACAAGCGTCAGTGCACGATGGCGTGCACTCGCACAGCTGCTCCCCGCATTCCCCCTCCCTTCTAGCCCAGCCATCTGCCTTTTCTGCGCCAGCCTTCAGCACCATGCCCCTCCCCCCGCTGCTTTAGCGTGTCATCGCGATCGCGATCACTTTCGCTTTCAGAGTGATCGCGATCGCGATGACTTTCTCCTGGCCTCTCCCCTCTGCAGCGTCGGTGTGTATATTATTGGCTTCTTGTGACTGCACATTCAAAATCACTGTTTGTCGTCAAAATCCGGGTGCGTTTTTCACACTATTCTGGACAGCATCTTCTGAAATCCTCAGCAAAGCACGTCAAGAGACATTGCATGAGCCGTTATGAGATGTTGGTTTGCTTTCACGGTGTGTTGTCGTGTTTTAGCTTATTTGTAATGCAACACTATTACATGTGGACTTCTCATCAAAAGTAAAAACACAGAGATGTGTAGTGGACTATATAGCAAGCCCAGCGCCTGATTAGGTGCTTCTGTGTGCGCGCTCGCTGTTTCTTTCTGTCTTTCTATCTCCCCCACCCTTCTCTCAATCTTACTGGATTTCTTTGTTGCTCTCTCCCTCTCTGTTTCTCTCTCGTCCTAACCATTTTCTGTGTCCCTCATTCTGAGTCTCTCTATCTCATTCTCTCTCCTTTCCTAACCCTCTTTGTTCCTGCAGTTCCCCTGTCTCTCTCACTCCTTCACCCTCTCTCTATCTCTCCACCCATCTGTCTTCCGTACTTCCGTTTTTCTCTGGGCCCCTTTATTTCCCTGAGCCTGTGTCCCTCCCCGATACCAAATCTGAAACAAGCATTGGCATAACCAATAGGTCTCGCTTTTGGAACCTTATAAGTGTTTAGCCATGCAACAGTTGCATAACTAAATACTTATAAGGTCCCAAAAGCGAGACCTATTGGCAATGCCAATGCTTGTGTTCCTTTGAAGCTCTTTGCTTACAGAGCTGCAAACAGGGAAGGCTCATAAACAACTGTCAACAACACCCCGAGGGGGTTCACGACGCCACTGTTCAGAGGCAAAAGTGTCACAAGGAACGGGCTTCCATTACAGACACGAGCATGGCATGTGACAGACTCTGCCCCAGCCCATTCTGCCTTTTAAAGCCACTTCTCTATCCTGTGATGTCTGCTCTAGCCTCCATCGCCGTTCGGAGGCACTGGTTTAACATAATTAACATTGCCCCAGACCTGCCCTCCTTGCATATGACATACTGTCCTCACTACCGGCCTTTCAGTGGCAACATTTCGCTAGGTGGCGGGCTCTGAATCGGCCCTATCCACCTTTCGAAGACACCGCTGAATATTTAACTGATTCCGCCACGTTTTAATTAGAAAGGGAATTTAGCATTTTTTCCAGTAAACGCACCTTCCTGCTGACGAGATCTGCTATAAAGAGCGTGCGCCGTAGTAAGATATGAATACCGGGAGGGCTTTACATGGCCCGGGTGTTGCCGGTGCTTAGCACCAGCAGTTCTAACACGCATTTGCAATGCAATAGGTCTCGCGTTTACACAAGTTTAAGCTTTTGGCATTGTAAATGACAATGCCTTTTAGTTATGTTTTAAAAACGAAAAAATAAATAAAAGGCATTGTCATTTGCAATATCAGTAGCTCAAACTCGCGTAAATGCGAGACCTATTGCATTGCAAATGCTTGTTAGTATATTGATTGTTGAACAATCTAAAATAGGAAAAGGTCACCTCTATGTTATCCTCTCTCATAGTTAAATGCCAACGTTTAAAAATAAGTGTCAGTGCCCAGCACTTGCACAAATTAAGTGCTGGTACATGTGTCTATAGCACGTCTCAGTCAACAGTACTGTAGAGATCAGGATTGAACCAGAACACATAAAAAAACACAAAGAAGCAAACAATGCAAATGAAAGTTCCTACTCTCTCTCTCTCTCTCTCTCTCTGTCTGCCTTTTTCAATCTGAGGGTTGGTTCTTCTTTTTATACTTTAAAATCAATCACTATAGATGATGCACTATTTTTTAGCAGCAAGATATCAAACGTGCAGACATTGTAAAGGGACACCTCAAACCATATGCGAAAACACCTCTCTAGCTTCCCCATGTTTAGTAACAACAAAATTAGCACTCATATTGCGTTATTATATAACCTTTTTAGCTCATGTCAAAAACCGGACATTCGAGTCCTTTAGCTGCAGTACCAGCATTTAAGTATCTCTAAAAAGACCAAATGACACACACTGAAATCAGCTTTTAAAACAATACTAGTCACAGTAATGCTGCCTTTTAGGTTCACTTAAAAACTCCTATCATATAAATCAAGCATTTTTCCGAGAGACAACCAGCCCTTGTACTGTAAATAAAAGTTCTGCTTTCAAAGTTGATATTTTACTCACAAAAGCACCAGGCAAAATTGTATCAACTACAAGTCCTGTGTCGGATGTGGCCCAGTCAGATACCCAGTATAGGAATCCCATGACCCCACCGCTCGGCCAATGCCATCTCCAGTGCCCAGCTCCATATATATTGATGCTCAAAACGATTAACCTTAGTGTGTCATGTGTCTTGTTTCCTTGCCTCGGTTATTTTTTTTGTGTCCCGTGAAGGCTTGGTTTTAGGGCTGTGCGACGGGTGCGGCCGCACTGGGTGCTGACCTGTAGAGGGGCCGCTGGCCTCGGGGAGGTGGGTGGGGCACTGTGTTTAGCAATAAATTATAATTGAAGAGAAGAAGAGCACTTTTGCATAGTTGTAGTTAGAGAATCCAAGGAGGCGGTCAGGGGGTGTGGGGGCACCAAAAATGATTTTCGCACTGGGCGCCACCAATGCTAAAGCCGGCCATGGTCGTTTTGTAGGCATATTTTTATATGACTTCTTTGATGAGGACCGGCGTGTGCTTCAAAGTTAGTGATAGTATGCAAATATGACTTTGAGCCAAGATGTAAATATTTCTTGATTCCAATGCACTCGACCAGACTCTACAGTCTACTGGTACACTAATATTTTTAATTGCTTCCTACAGATTACGATGACATTATGACATACTTACATGCAAAGTGATCAGTGCTGATATATAGTATGCGCACAACGTGACATTCCCTCCTCCCCAAATTCCGTCACCTTACCGCCAGCTACGCCCAAGAACTCTCAGAATCAGGGTATGTTGTCCACGGCGTAGCCTTTTATTTACATCAAACCAAGTAATTTACCACAGACCATTACCAAAGAAAGGTATCCTTCTTGGATAAATAAGAATTATTCACAGCATCACACTTTAGCTGCATCAACATGTCAACGGCAGTAAGGGAATTAGGCATGACATTACACTTTAATATTAACTCGCCCATACACTAGAACAACTTGGCCATATATTTGAACGAACTTTACATTTTAACTTTTTAACTCGGCCGTATACTAGAACTTGGCCGTACATTTGAGCTTGGCCGTCTCGGCCACCAGTGTTCCACTCTGCTGCGCTCACTGTGCTGGCAGGCCCCAACACGCTACAGCCAACAGTTGCACTACTTGACATCCAGGGCACCGAATACCGCACCGGCCCACCGAGGTACTTGAATCCAGGCAGCTTCCCCAAGATTCTACTCAGTCCATATGTTGTGGGTTAGGGCAGTAGAGTCCAGGACTACCGGCAGGTCAGTTCCTCCTCCCCGCCGACCCACTGCACACGTGGAATCTACCCCCTCCTGGGGCCCATTGAATGGCTGCACCTCCATTGTTGTGCATCCCTCTTTGCTGTTAACTGTCAGCGCTTGCCTCCGTGAAGCCTTGCTCTTCTGCCCGGTGGGTGGGTGATCGACGATGCTCCTGTGGCCAGGCTGTGGTCCGAGGGGACAAAGAGAATGAAACCCCCCAGGGCACAGCCTTATATACCCGCTAAGTTTTGTTTCTGCTAGGTTTCATTTCACTGTGCCTCACGATGACATCACCTCAGCCAGCCAAACTCTTCCTTGTCCAGGTGCCCCGGAGGAGACTCAGCCCTGTGGCGCCACTAAGGGCACCCCTCCCCTAGGCTCGGGGGGGGCACCAGTTCATTCTACGCAACTATTACTTCTCAAAACAATTAACCGTTTGGGTTTTTGTTATGTGTCTCGGGTCTATTTTCTGCCTTGTGAGGTGAGTGATGTAAAAGTATTCCTACATATTTTTCAATATTACCATATTTTCTATCATGCTTCAGGATATTCGTTTGCAGGTGCCACTTTATCAGATAAATGCAAAAATGAAAAAAGTTCTCTCCTCCTTTCCACGCTTCTCCACAAGAGTGCCATCGAAAACCTTTGACAATATGTCTTCTCTCTCTTGTTTCACGGCCATTTCACCACTTTTTTCCATCCAGAGAGCCAGAAAAGCCCATTGTGAAATTACAAATTAGGCAGTTTATGTGATGCAGGGAAAACTAGGGCACATGCTTCACTGTCAAGACACAGCAGACATTAAAAAAACAACAATAGCGAAGGAAAGGTGTAAGGTATTTTACAATGCTAACGTTGCAATTAGGCCTCACAGTTCCATTAAACTGCAAGTTAATTTTGTTGACAAAACATAGACAGATGAATACGAACACCTGATGTCTAATACCACAGGAAATGAGAAGAATTCAAGTTTTCGTATTTCTTTAACTGTACTTGTCACTGATCCGCTTTTGACAGAATGCCAAAAGCGAAAATATTTTTTTCTGTAACTTGCATATAATTAGCAATCTAAAATGTGTAATTTGAATGTGTGTTATTTTTGCATGTTCACTAATATATTCTACAGATGGTTACCTCTGAATGCTGTGCTTTTGTAAGATAATGATCTGTCAATGGGAGACGAATGCTAAGGCAACACCGGCAGGTTTATTTTAAACACAGACCATGTCCCTGCTCATGGCAAGAATTGCCTGTGCTATAAATACACCTGCATCTGATATGTTAGGAGTCAGGAAAATGCAGCTCAACACTGGTCGCTTGCACCACCTCTGGAGTCTTCGACTTTTACCAGAATACGCTCATGGAAGTTCAATGTTAAGTGTATTAATTACATTTATTTTATTTAATAAGCTCATGTAGACGTCATAGGGCAAGTGGCAAATGGTACTTGGGCGAGTAACCTTTGAATTTTTCAAAAAGTGAGGTTTCTGTTGACGACAAAGGTCTGCTCAAAGCTTTTGTGGGAACTGGTCACAAACTTCATGCTGGCCCTTTTTAGGTTTCACCTACACAGCGCTTGAGATGTGTTTGAAAAATCGGTTGCTTTTAATATAAACGTAGAAGGGACTTACATCCCACCTCTTCTCTTTCTTTCTTTCTTTCTTGGCCCTTCGTTGGTTCCTGTGCATGCCACTTACCTTTCCTCCATTTCTTTTACCTGTAGCATATTACCTTGCATTTACCAATGCTTGCTCCTCTTATCAGTTTCCGGCCGATGAAATACTGTTAACATCCGCTTTGGTGGAACTATATTTTCATAAAGTTTTGCCTTTTACTCTTGCAGCATGTTTACATAACAATTTATCACCCGGAGAGATTAAGTGATTTGCATAGAATCACAGGATGTGCACGCACCGCCGAGACTTGAAGCGGGAGCACCGCACTCTAGTCAGTAGATATGACCACTGCCCCACATTCCCTCCACTCCCCTCTTATCCCGGACGATGATTGATGAAAACAGCTCTTTATTCATTACATAGTCGAAACCAATGCATTACCAATGCTACCAGGTTTTGCTATACTACTAGCACCTTATTCAAAATACAAGCTATGCCTTGGGAAACATTTGTCTGTTGAAACATTTGAATGCAACTTCATCATATGTCGCCACCTAGTGGTTAACTCCATCGTGAACAAAGCGCAAAACCAGGGCAGGCCTATTTTGTGATATATAAACATATTTTGCAGTGTAGGACCTGAAAAGTGAGGAGCCTGGGGCCAACAGCTCAGCAGTTAGCTCCTTGTGACAGCCCTGGACGCAAATGAAGGAGAAATTAGTTCGAGAGAAGAGCAGCTTGAACAGGAAGCACACAATTGCTGGAGGAACAATGGCTTCAGGAAGGCAACTAGTTGTACTGCTTGGGGATCAGAAAACCAGTGCCTATCCTAATCCACAACATTTTGTGCAACACAAAAGGCTTTAAACTGGATTTACTGATGCCCAAGCAGCCAGTGAAGCAGAGCTTACACAGGTGTAATATATTCAAGTGATTCGTATTCGTAACCAGCTTGCAGCTGCATTCTTTGGGCGCTATAGACAACTTAGCATGGTCTTAGTAAGGTCTAAATAATGGCTTATGCAAATGTCCAGTCTGCACACAGGATCGGACTCGGAGAGAAAATAAGACGTGCACCAAAATAAATGTGGCCCACCTTAGGGAATTACTTGCCTTAAAAAAGTGGACTGTGTATGTAAATTAGGGCAATTTTGAACATGTAAAGATACTTTGTGAAAATATTTTGCAAGGTTTTGGACCACTGCATGGTTTTGAATCAGGGAAAAAACGACTTAATTTGAGCCAGTGGTTTCCGGTGGGGGTCACCAGCACCTATTTTTGGGAAGAGTGGGGGCCACGGCACTGATTTTTGGGGACTAACACTTAATTTTCCTCATTCAATATTTCCCAAAAGCAAGAGAAGAGTAACGCACAATGGAGAATGAAAAAGTCAGAAATCCTTTACAAAGGGAGAGAGGAGGAACCTGCAGCAGTGGAATGAAGGGGCAGTGAGTGTCTGGAAGCAGCGGCGGCTCTTCTGTAATGGCAAAGGAGTGTCGCCCTACTATGAGCCAGCAAAAATAAAATGATAATAAAAAGACTTTTATTATCATTTTATTTTACTGATGAAGCTGAAGCCAGTCCAGGGTGAGGCGGGGCCATGGCAGGGAGGAGGAGTGGTGGGCACTTATAAATGTGCATGTCAGTTTGTCCGGTCGTCTTAGGCCAGCCAAACACACATGTGCACTTTGGTTTCTCCACCCAGCTGTATTGTACAGCTGGGTGGAGAAAACAGACTCCCTGCGCCTGAGCGAGCGTCAGACCAGCCAGCTCAGGCCAAGCCCAGTGCTTCTCTCATGCTTAGTATAGCATGAGAGCAGCATAGGGATTGGGTGGGGGAATCTGTTCTGTGTGCTGCGTGGCAGAGGAGCATCGAGGCTGCCGGCAGAGGAGCACCAAGCTGGCCAAAAGAGTCAGGTAAGTATTTTTTATTCTTATTATTCACCCCGCCCCCCACTTTATATGGCAGCAGCTGCCACTATCTGTAAGTTGATTAAAAGGCCTGAAGTGGATTCCAGACTATGCAGCCTTGGTACCTGGCGCTCTTGAGCCGGCAGCGGGCTTCTGAACAAGTCTTTGGCCTCTGGCACTTATTCTTCAACAAATTAAGCCCTGATCGAAATCAGTACTAAAACTCGACTCAGCAGACCATAAAACAGGCACACTCAGGCAAAAAAACAGGTCCACTCACTGACCTGTCAGACCAGCTCTTCTGGCATTGAATGATTGTACTATTTGGCAGTCTGACCCTGATTGCAAACAACAAATGCTGCGGCGACGAGGCTTTGTTGTGTTTCATGAACAAATGGCAGACACATCGTAGGACAATGTGGCAGTCGGCAGACTTTAGCGCCCTATCAGTAACAGTCAGTTGCGGCGCTAGATTTTGTTTACGGCATTAATTGGGGCAAGGGCTCAATATATTGTAAACCCTGACCTGCCTAGCAATGGGCAAATGGAAATATTAGGCCTTAGCAATAAGTTGATTACTAAAGGTAATTGGGGCAACGCCAATGACAAATTTGAGGATTTCAGTTCTGGAGAGAAACATGCAGCAAGAATAACATAGAGTTGGTCATCTTAGTGAGGTGATGGATTCCTGATAAGTCTGTTGTATCCTAATGTGACCTTGTCGAGGCTCTTACATAAAAATCAAGGTACATTAGGCATTCTAATAATAAGAACCTCTGCAGGTAAAAGTGAGCTACGGGGTGCATGAGAACCATCACACCTGGAAAATAAAAATAAGAACTTGTTTTTTAGGTTGAGCATTCAAGACCTCTTGTATATACTTTAGTATATACTTATTATATACTTATATGTATATGTACTTTGTGGGCTCTGGGGATCAGCCCTAGGACATGTCTGCTTCCGCTTAGGGACTTTTTTTTTTCTGTTCAACTGCCTCTAGTTAACTGTCTTGATAGAAAACGACCAGCAGAGATCAGTAAAATACCAGAATGGATGTATGATATTACAACGCGGGTTTTTACCACGCGTGCAGTTACATCGCATGCGTTACAACGCATGCGATGTTACAACGCTATGCCATTAGAACGCAAGTCTTTACATTGACTTGCGCTAGATGGCGTGCTGACATTAAAAAAGTGTAATTTACTATTCCAACTCCAGTCCACTTAACAGTAGGGAAGGTGTTGGGATAGTAAACTACACTATTTGTAATGTTAGCACGCCATCTAGCGCAAGTGGATGTACAGACTTGCGTTCTAATGGCATAGCGTTGTAACATCGCATGCGTTGTAACGCATGCGATGTAACTGCACAGCGTGGTAATAACCGCGTTGTAATGGCTGTTCCCCACCAGAATTGCTTTCTGCTGAGGAACTTTCTTTTTCAAAGATTTCTGGCAACTGCCTCTATTTAACTTTCTTGACAGAAAAAGACCAGCAGAGGTCAGTTAAATACCAGAATCACTTTAACATTCTCTAGATTCCAGTCCATAGAAATTGTCTTCCACGAGCACTCGTAGACAATATTTATTTCAAATCTTGTATTTTCACTGATATGACCACCGAAGGCCCTGATTTTATATTAAAAACAGAGCTTTGAACTATACCATTTCCTGATAAAAGTCAATATTTCTCTCCATGTGTTCCCATACCCGGTGTTTCACTCAGTTTGTTGCTTACTTTCCCTCCATATTAAAAAACAGTAGATGTTTCAGCACCCAGGCTAATGTGCTGCAGAGTCAAATACATATAAGGTTCCAAAGGCGAGACCGATTGCATGGCAAATGCTTGTTTATATAGCGCTTCAGACCGCACTTCTGCTGTTTCTAGCACTGTGAAAGCAGATATTACTAACATTCAATTTATGGTACCCACAAGGCTGGACAAAAAAGCTAATGGAAGTGCACACCAATGTAAACCTCAGCATAACTTCTGTTTCCGATACCTTGCGTTGTAGCAACATGTGAAATTGTGTTCAGGAAGCAAGTCCTCACAAATGCTGCATGCTAGCAGAGAGAGGTGAAAAACAAGGGACCAGACACCATGTGAAGAATACAAATTGGCTCTCCGCAGTGCTTCGGCACCAGTAATTTTCTGGGAAACTCAGTTGTCAAACTGCCAGTATTCAATATCTTAGCCACAAACATTGAAACTGAGCCATGGAGCAACCACTCCTGCTGTGCCAGCAGTGGATTAGTTTGATCTTGTTACTTTTTTCTATTACTCACTTTTCAGCTCAAGAGGGAAATGGCTTTCTTGACCTCCCATCTGCCATAATCTCAAGAAAAGGGCTTTTTTTTGTTGTTATACAAATTCAACTATATCCTTCTGACATTTGCGGCAGGTTCTATTCTCTACACACAAGCAGGGGCTTAATTTCTTGAAAAATCGTGCCACTGGGCCTACTTGTGAAGTTAAGCAAATATGTAAATCAAAACCATTCTACCGCCTTTTGAGTTTGTTTAAAAAAAAAAACATTTAAACCGGAGGGTAGGCGGTACCCTGGCCCTTGTATGGGGGACCTCCAGAGAGACAACCCCCTCCCTGCGGTCAACATCAGTGGCTAATTTGTAAAAACAAATTTGTGCCAGACTCTTGTCATGAGGCAGTTTGCACCATCCCATTTCTCCTGTCAGTGCTGCCTAAAACTGAACCAACTACTAGCCATGAAAGTGGGGAGGGGGAGTGGATGTGATGTAATGGTCAGAACTGCCGACTACTTAGCTGGGGAACCAGGTTCAAGTCTCGGCGTCGGCTCAACATCCTGTGATTCTGGGCAAATCACTTAATCTCCCAGTGCCTACCATAAATGAATGTGTTCTAAACTGGTGCTCAACAAAAGTGCAGTGTTTATGATTAAGTGCTGAAACCACTGGCTCAAATTGAGCACTTGTCAAGATAAAAAAGAAGTATTCATGCTGCGGGTACATGTGGTACTCCTGCAGGAGCTAGCAAGAAATCTTGTATACCTCTGCAGGCGTATCTTAGGAGTACTGTAGGCACGGGACTGGGCAACCCCAGGCTGTACAGAGCTGAAGACAGTGCAATGTGGGGGGTTGACCACATGCGGGGGTCAGGTGCAGGGCCTGGTTGCAGGCTTCTATATTTCCAGCCTACAACCCTAGCTGGACTTCAGGAAGCACTCTAGACCAGTGCACAAGATCCAATGAAATTTCATGAGCTGGTAAATACATGAAGGTAAGTGGGCAACAAGAGTTAAAACATACATAAAGACATCACAGTGGAAATAGTTATAGCAATTTGTGATTTACATGCAGAGCAACCTGGAAAATTGCAGCGCGGAAAGAGCAGGGCATGCATGTTTCCACGTTGCCCTGTCTGTAAAACACTATGCGACACTTATGTGTTCATTACAGAGCAGTGTAGAAACATCTTCCAGTTAGGGGCTGCCCAGTATCTCAGTACCTTTGATCTTACCTCAGGATACTGGCAGAACACACCCTAAATGAAGGGAGCAAAGGAGAGATCAGCCTTCTTCACTCCAGAGGGTCACTATCAATGTAGGGTGATGGGATTCCTGGTTGGCTGAGGTATGCACTCAGGCCAGGCAGGAACCACCACTCTTGTTAGGGTAAGCTAGATCCATAATAACATAACCTGTGCTCACCCTCTGGTAGCTTGACATAGAGCAGTCAGGTTTCTCTACAAAGGCAATTCGTAATGTATTTGTGCAACACACACAGTCACACAATGAATTCACGACAAAAGGACTCCAAACAGGTTTCTAAAAATAAATAATATTTATCTGAGCAAACTAAGATAAAAAGGACAAAAATCCAACCGGTAGAAGTCGAGATCTGAATTTTTAAAGATTAAATGCAAAAATTGTGCTTAGAAGTCACTAGCAGTCAAAAGGTTACTTGAGGTAACGAGGGACTGGTGCAAATCCGAAGTTTAGACTGACCGCGATCAATGGCAGGCTAGCATCAGGATCCAGACAGGTCCACCTCAAAAAATATGTCAGATGGAGCATTGGTCGACGTTGAGAGTCTACTGTGTCATCATCCAGTCATGCTTAGGGGGTCCTATGTCATGTTGAGTTCCGTTGAAGTCAATGCAAAGCGTCATCATCAATCCGCGTCAAGTGTCATCATCGAGCCGCAGATGCTGTGGAACCGCTGTCATTAGTCAGTCTCTGTCTTAGGGTCGAAGGGCAATGTGGTGAAATTTCTAATGCAGTTGATGAATGCATCGATTTTTGAAGAAAACAGCAACAGTACCCACTTCTGAAGCCCAGAGCTCATAGGGGGCCCCTCAGGCAGGATAGTACTCACCAGACGTGACTAGTGCAAGTAAGAGCGGATGGGCGGTTGGGCCAGGTGGGGGGATTTCAACAGACGATGGCGAGGTAAAACAAATTATTTATTACATCTGTTCTCGTCCTCGTCCATTGAAATTCCCCCCACCCGTCCCCACCACCCCACCTCTCTAACCTGCATGGGCCATGGCTGGGACTCACAGAAGGCAGAGTCCAGCAGAATTGTAGGAAGTCTTTTGTGTCCCTGAGACTTCAGAAAATAAGAGACAAGTCAGCGAGCGATTGGAGATCACTTTGAGGAGAGGCAGAGTCCTTTCAGCAGAGTCAGGAAGCAGCAGGCAGCAGGGCAAAACACAGAAAAGCTGTCCAGTTGAGTCCTTTAAGTAGCACAGCAGTCCTTCTGACAGAGGTGTATTTCAAGATCCAGAAGTGTCTGATTCCAGGGGGTCAGAGACCCAATACTTATAACCAAAAGTGCCTGTGATGTAGAGGGTGACTTCAAAAGAACTATCTGAAGTGCACAAGGATCCCTTTCAACCCAGTCCTTTCTGCAAGCTAACCCTGGGGGGAGGGGAGGGTATATCAGTGCTTTGTGTGTAAATAGGACACTACCTATTGAAGGGTGAGTGTCAGCCCCCACATGCCTTCCCTGCCCAGGAAGATCCACCAGAATGCAGATGAATACTTGGAATGCAGATAAGCCTCACATTCCTATGTTTGTGGCTGTCTAGCAGGAAATTGCAAAGTGTAGTTGTCACCCAACTCAGATGTGTATTGGAGACTGGCTGTCAGGCACAAAGAGCAGTAAGTACAGAGAAAAGTCCACTTTCTAAAAGTGGCATTTCTACAACAGTAATGTTAAATCCAACTTCACCAGTAAGGAGGATTTATCATTACCGTTCCAAACATATCAAATATGAAAAAGCCACTCCTCTCTGATCTGGAATTGCAACTTTAAAGTATATTAAGGAGTTTTTAATGCTGGCCTGTGCAAGGAGTAAGCCTCACAGTAGTGAAAAATGAAATAGCCTGCTTGTCACTACCACGACATGTAAAACATAAAGGTACATGTCCTACCTTTTACTTACCTAGCACACTGCCCTCATAGTTACTTAGGGCCTACCTTAGGGGTAACTGATATATCATAAAAGGGGAGTTTAAAGCTTGGAGAGTAGTTTTAAATGCCAAGTTAATGTGGCAGTAAACTACACACATGGGCACTGCAGTAACAAGCCCGAGACAGGTTTGAAAGGCTGTCACAATCACAAGGGAGGAACAATCAGTGCTGCAGCCCACAAGTAGCATTTGAAGTACTGGCCCTGGGTACATGGTATACCACTTTACCAGGGACTTACCAGTACAACAAATATGCTAATCAGGTAAACACCAATGTCATCATGTTTAGGGAAGAAGCACATGCACTTTAGCACTGGTTAGCAGTGGTAAAGTGTTCAGAGTCCTAAGGCCAACAAAAAGAATCAGCAAAATGGGAGGTAAAAAGGCAGAAAGTTGGGAGAAAGAACAGGTCTAACAAGGAGGCAGTGCAATTGACTGTGCACACACATAACCTTCTGAGCCATGCACAGTGAGGCCTGCTGGCAGGTGCACTTCGGAGTCAACTGAGTTAGCAGCATCAGTACAACTAAACCTCCTAAAACCATGAAGCATGGCACCACAAGCAGAGGCGATCAAGGCACCATGACTTTGCTGGATGTATTCTGAGGCCTCACCAGTCATCACAAACATTGCCTGGACTGCTTGAGAGGAGAGGTGTCATGCTCACACTGCTTGCCTGTCTATAGATTTGTTCAAGTGCATTCTAGAGACATACTTGGAGGCCTTGGATTGCCCTATTGCTAGAAGGGCACACATGCACCAGCTATATCAAGTGACCCAGTAGGTGAGGGTGTCAATATTGAGTGGTACATACTGACTTGCCCTGATGATGCATCTTACCTTATCCTCATTTCCTTTTCACTGCCTCACTCCTTGACAATACTCTGAAAGTATGGTGACTTCATTACACTGTTTGCATATTTATTTATTTTTGAATATCTCTGAAATAAACCTTAGCCTTGGATTTCACAGACAAATGGCTCCCCCAGCGGCATGCAGTAGAAATAGTCCACTAAAGACTCTATTACAAATGCTGATATATTTCACGGCATTAGTACTCATACCTTTGTTTTAGTGGAAGAAGGTGACATCTCCAAATTAACCACAAATGCTGCATTTATCCCCGGAGTCTGATAACTGTTCAAAATTGGGTTTCTGGTTGGCAGAGGTAGGTACCCTGTCCAAGCAGGAACCACAATCCTAATCAGGGTAAGTGTAGTATAGAGAAAGTTTACCCATGCTCGATTGTATGACGGTATTCCGCATGCATTTAGAACGCATGCCTCATGAATGCCGTCATTTGTACGAATGTGTCTTTAGCCTTCATTCACCAAGCAAGTGATTATAATGACTTGCCTTAGGGGGCGATGAATTTTGGAATAGTTTTATTTACTATTCCAACTCCAGTCTGCGCAACAGTAGAGAAGGTGCTGGACTTCAATTCCAACACCATTTTACCAATGCGCCCCCTAAAGCAAGTCATTGTAATGACTTGCATGCTGAACAAAGGCGTGCTAAAGACATGTTCATTCTATTGCCGGCACTGTGAAGGCACATTGTGATCCCGGCTTGGTCCTAAAGGACATTTCCCACTGTGCTCATACTCTGGTAGCTTGGAACAGAGCAGTCAAGCTAAACTAAAGAGGCAGTATGTAAAGTATTTGTGCACACACAGAAAGCAACACAGTAAAAACACCACACAGTACTTCACACCAGTTTAGTAAAATAGCCAATATTTTTCTGAGTAAAACAAGACAAAAACGACATAAACCCAACATAAAAAAGTAAAGATATGAATTTTGCAAGATTAAATCAAAATGCAGTGCTTAGAAGTCAATTGCTCCAACTGGGGCTATCTGGTGGCACTTGACCGGAACAAATCCAAAAGTTTAGTTCGACCATGATGAAACACGGGCCAGATACAGGAGTCATGCAGACCCTCTGACAGTACCTTGGAGACGCCAATGATCGGGGATAATGTGTTGAAATACGGAGGTGATGTGTTGCTGTCGCAGGAGATGCATTGATTCCAAAGTTGGGCTAAGTCGTTGGTGTGTGGATGTCAAGAGCGCTGTGCGTCGATTCCAAGGCGCCAATGTTGAACCGCTGGGCCAAGGGCGATGCGTCAGTTAGAAGCCACGTTGGGCCGGGAATGTGTTGCAGTTGGGAATCGGGGGCGTTGCAGATGTTGCATTGCATTGTCTGAGACACACACAGCAGTGATGATTAGGAGGCACTGCATTGGCAAAGTCGGTGTTACATTGTAAGTCAAGGTTGTTGTGTTGAGTGGTGTCCCCGGCTTTGGAGAAGGAAGTGGCAATTCATCGGTTTTGCAGGAAATGCACCAGTTCCAAACAACGCTTCAGTGTTGATGCATTGGTGTTCTTGGGTTGCAGCACCAAACACTCGCCTCCAAGGGCCTAGAACTGGATTTGGCACCACTTGGCAGAGCAGCACTCAAAGCAGAGGAGCTCATGTGCTGGCAGCAAGATGCAGGTGAAATCCTTGATATCCCTGAGACTTCAGTAACAGGAAGCAAGCCCAAACAAGCCCTTGGAGAACCTTTAGAGATGCATGATGTAGAGAGTAAAGTCCAGTCCTCTCACTTCCAGGCAAAAAGCAGCAGGCCAACACAGCAAAGCAAGCAGCAAAGCAAGCAGTAAAGTGGCAGCCACTCCTGGCAGAACAACAGCTTTTCTTCCTGGCAGAATTTCCTCTGTCCAGAAGTGATCCGAATATATGGTGTCAGAGGACTACTACCCGTTTTAGCCTTTGAAGTAGGGAGGCTTCAAATAAAGGTCTTTGTAGTGCACAAGTCGATGCCCTTCCTGGCTCCAGACACACTACAAGGGGGTATGCATTTCTTTTTGTGGGGCCAGCAAAGCCCTATTCAGGTGCAAGTGCGGCTGCTCCATCTCCCTCTAGCTCAGGAAGACCTATCAGCCTGGTGATGGGCCATCAGGATATGCAGGGCACACCTCAGCTCCCTTTGTGTCTGACTGTCTAGAGGGAATGCACAAGTATCAGCTGTCATCCAACCTAGATATGTTTTCTAGGGACAGGCAGAGGCACAGAATGGTTAAACTAAGAAAATACCAACTTTCTAAAAGTTACATCAAACAACAGGGGTTAGGCTCCTAAAGTCGGTAAGGCTGAGCCACCCAAAAATGCTGCCAAAAACACAATGCCAAAACAGACTAATCCTTTTCTAATTTAATTCATTTTTGGTTGTTTTACTCAATAAGAACGGTTGCCTTTTTTTTTATACAAACATGCAAAGTATTGTTGTTATTGTCGCACACAAAGAATCACAAAAAGGAAAAACAAATATAAACATTGTTTCCTCCCACCGACATAAATCTCAACAGAACAGTGACTATTTACACAGTGTGACTAAAAACAAACATAATACAATACAAATTTACAGTTCACATTAATTATAACCCAAAAGGAGAGCTTAAAAGGAATCTCATATATAAATTTTGAATGAGACTTCAAATTCAATTCAACTGCTCTCATGTGAATGGACAAGGCACCTCTGATAGAGCATAATTTTCAGAACCGAGGTTATGATTATTTCAAATAAACCATTAGCAATTTATGTTGGCTTTAAAACATTTTTTCGTATGGAGAGCACCTTTAAACAGTGCACATGGATATGCAGGCAGTCTCATTTCTCACTGCCATTTCCACCTTACTGCTTATATAGCAAGGGTTTTGGCCAATTCTTAATCTCAGTGCCTTGGGGTTGGGCACTGGCTCTATGTATGGGAAAACCAAAGGGGATGATGGACGGAGTGTTCAACATTGCAAGCACTCACCCCCAGTCAACTGATCTGGGTTTAATCCATCATCATTCTTTAGCTCACTCTGCCACCCCAGTTCAGACATGGCCATATGCAAATCAGTCTGACCCCGTGCCTCATGGGAGCCAGTCTTCATTTTGTCATGAGTTATTATAACATGTATATCATACAGGATATCATATTACTTTCTATTGCCTGTACGATAGTGTTGGGTCTTGTCCAAGCTATGAAAAACTGATCATGAATAAATAAATAAACATATGCATGGTATCTGCGATGGAGAACGAGTGCTCATGGGTTTGGCGACAGGCTTTGAAGCATTCTATTAATTCGTCTTCTGGACTGCATGAAAGCCCCATGGCTTTTTAGGCTATATATATTTTTTTACAATGTGCTCTAAAGTGTACTGTTGGTCGACCTCTATGTTCCCCAGTGGCGTGACAAAGCTTGCAGGGGGGTCCCTGCAAAGTGCATGGGGCCCCCTCCCACACTCCGCACCCAGTCAGGAAGTCTCAGACTCGCCCAATCACAGTGCCGAAGGGGGACCCCTGGAGCTCGGCCCCCCTGCACCGCAGGGGCTTTTGCTGCACTGCTGTGTTCCCCCCCAATCACCACCAGAGATAGCCAAAATCAATCTTTGTAGAATGGGGGCAAGGGATGACAAATATTTGCCAGGTCTGAATATAGGTCCTAGAAATGCTGTAATTACTAAAGCAACCCTTTACTGTCCCCAGTGCGTTTCTTGTAAAGCAGGTTTGTACAACGTTGCTTAATAGGGTCAGATCCATGTCAGATTTTTAGAATATCTCAAAAAGTTACATTTAAAGGCAGTCAGTCAAAATCAAAATCATTTACGTAGCCAGTGGTTATTATGAAAATCCGGCATGCGCTATGCCCTCCTGGACGTATATTGGACCCCCCAGTCACAAAGGATACCTCAGCCCCCATATGTACACTTATTGTGATGTCCAGTGTGCCTTCCTCTACTTTTGCGTGCTTAGCTTTTACTTAGGTCGGCGTCAAGATGCTGGCCTTTTTTTTTGCGTTTTTCTGCATTTGATGTGTGTTTCTTCTTTAGTTTCAAAGCCTCTGTGCATGACCGTTCTTCCGTGAAGCGGGCTGTATCTAGAGAATGGCTTCACAGATCACCCTGTTCTCTGAAACAAATCTACTGCCAGCTGAACTATGAAGAAGAAAACAAAAAAAGAGCGAAGTTGGAGGGAAGCAGGGAGCATATCAACTGGGAAAAACAACACAGATTGTCTGAATATGTTTGTGCAGTTTGATCAGCCTGTTGACATGTGTATACAGGAGAAAATACGCCTGTAAACATATGTTTCACGCGCCCAAAAAAAGTAATATTTTTCGAGCACCTTCTGCCAAATGCTTATAGATCTTTTATTTTGTGGATGTCCCTACTCAACAAAGAAAAACAAGCAGTAACAACAACCTGTCAGAAAACAGACTGCCAGGGAAGCTTACCCATCCCAGGGACATGTTGCAAACAGGCCCTTTTTTTATATAGTCGGCCCTTTATCCTTTTTAACTTAAAGTGTGTTCAGTAAACGTCATCTAGACTTCTTCAGGGAGTTCCTGAGGTAATGAAACAACACAACTTAATGTGTGGCGGATCCAGCACCCAGGACCTAAATAGCGTAATTGGAACATATTTTCAGTTCATTACTGGTAAACCTGCAGGGCCCAGGGGCCTGTAAGACAGCCACACTGCATAATTTTATTGTATGCTCCAGGGAATGGCGCAGGAGACAAAACGTGAGTTGAAATAACCACTATACAGTGTTTTTTTGCTGCTTAACCGGGGTCCATCCATTTTATTCTGTTCAGTTCATTAATACGTGGAATGCAAATAGTAAACGTGTTTTTACAGGTATTTGCTTCATTATTTTTAGTATTATTTCTTCCAGGACAATATAGCTCCCTGGTTGTGTTAATCTGAGTGATATTTTTTGAAATAACATTTTATACTTTTTAAAAGGTCCTATTTGTTTAAGAATCCATGACGGCACTACCATAAAGTGGGACTGCTTCACAATTCAGGAGCAAGACAGGAATATTAAAAAATTAAGTCATGGCGACTCATAGCAATCTCACAGCTCCCGGGATTTTCTTTTTTTCACTGAAGCGCGAGAGGAAATAATAGTATTTACTATGTTAGACCACACAGGTTTTAAAATGGCTACGGGCAGATGACATGCATTGCCGAATTTGATATTTTTCCCCAGTGAATTTTCCAAAACTCACCTGACAGTTTTAATGCATCCTGTTAGTCATCAAGGGCTAACTGACACCCCTAAAATACGCCACATAATTGTATTTTGTCTGTGGTGATTGCTTGCCACACAATGCTCCCAATAACCAAGCTGACATTCTAACAACTTTTGAGTTAAAAGAGGAGAGGTGCTGAATAACCTGTTAGCAACTGATTAGGAGGTGAGAAGTGAGGGCAGGTATCAGCTTGTTTCTGCATCAGTTTCTTTGTTTGCATCCATATTTGGTGGTTGCAATGTAAGCCCCGAAAGATAACATATTGTTAAAAAATGTATTCATGATTGAGATTTAAGAACATAACACCTTAAATTCTTCTGTGAAATCTTCATTTCATCAGCTTGACAACCTCAATAGCACACCAGCTTCCATACTCCACTGGAACCATCCTCGATTTTGTCATTGTGTCACTCAACATACTTATGTGTATGCAAGCAGTCACCCTTGATGGGAAAGATCGCCTAACCTTACCATTCCCGTAACCAACATACACAGACATACCTAAACCATCCATTCATTTGACCATACAAAAGCGTCCCATAGATCTTCTCCAGCGGAAACTCACCTCATTAAAGGATGTGATAAATCTTAATTGGGATGTAAAGTGTTTGATCCAGGCGTACAGTCTGTCTATCTAGTAAGTTTCTGATACAACTGCTGCACCCTAGCTCAAATCCATGTGGCCTAAATTCATCTACTCCCTGTTAATATTCTGGCCCCAGAGGGCTACTAACGGCAAATCAGGTGACAGAGTAAATCCGGTGGAAATTCAACTCACCTTGTACTTAATTATTTTCTATTTTCCTCTAATGCAGCTTTAACTGAGAGTTAATAGTGCACCTTTCATTTACCTATATGGGGTTAAATCACAATAGAATGTTGGGTTCTCAGATGAAACAGCACAGCGTCAAAGTTGCACTGATAGAACGATACCAGAGTGACTTGAATAAAATGCACATTCGTTCAAATAAGATGAGGAGAATTTTGTTTCTTGATCTTGCTGGGACAAAAGTATGAGTGAATGGTTTTCATAAATGCTGCATCAGCCAAGGATTGTTTTAGCACCAGAAATATTTTAAACTTCAATATCCAATAGATCTTTAAGAGCACTGCTTCTAATGAATAATAGGTATTTGAAGAGTCAAGATGAGCTTTGCTACTATACTATTACTGAAGATAACCACAACAATGTATTATGTCTCTGCATCACTCCCGTATCTTCTCCCATTGTTCAATCTTTGAAGAATCCACAGCAATGCAATATATGATATGATAGACTATGATATTTTTCTTTATGGGGAGAGTCAGCAATGAGACACAACTTTGATTTCTCTGTAAGGTTTATAAATATACTCACCATGCTCAGTGGACATTTACCTAAATTGAACAATGGAACAACATTTACCCTGTGATACTATAAGCCCACTCCACTATCACTACCTCATGTAAATTAATTGTCAGTGCGGACAATGTTCTCTGTAATCTAAATGCCAGTCAATCAGTTTTCCCCTCATTTCTTCTGCAGCCCTGGCCTTATAGGGCATCCTCCTCCTTGAAATGGGTTTACCCTCTCATCAACCCTTAGCTGCCCAAATCCAGACCCTCATAAGGAAACTTAATAACTATGCAAAATGCTTCCCAATCACTCCCTTCTATTCCTTAGTAAACTTGTTGAAAAACCTTTCATCCTACAAATCCTGGCTCACTTGAGAATCCTAATATTCCAAAACATTTAAAAGCCGGGATAATACAGAGTTGTACCAGAGAAAGAACCATGACTTAAGGGGCAGACCAAGCATTCTAGTGGTTACGTTAATGACTTAGAACCTGGGGACCTGGGAACTGGTTTTGCCTTCAGCACTCAACTGTAAATTGTATGATTGAGGCAGGTCTCTTAATCTCTCTGTGCCTAAAACTGTATATCTGTAAGAAAATATATTTTGATTGTAAGACATGAAATGTCAATGTGAAATCCAGATATTTAATTCCCTGATTAATATACAGTGCTTTGTAGCTCTACAGCTAGGTTTGCACTACATAGCATGTGTATTTTACCTGTGGGCATCTTGAGGCTAAATCACAGACGTTTTATTGTAACATCTCAGTACTCATTTCATTCACGTCAGAAGGATGAAAGGCTGACTGGCCCACCAGGATTTGAACCTGGGACCATGAGCTCAAACACAGGCCCCTACAGTGGACGCATTATTCCACTAAGGAACCAGACCCAGTATAAATGGCAATATATATTATGCCCCTTTAGTTCTTAATAGAGGTAATCTCTGCCTTTATATCTCATGATCTGAATAGGTCATATTTACATGTTCATTGGTTGTACTGTAGACCTAGATTAAGACAGCTTTAGGAAGCAAAGCAAGAAAAAAATCAGGTGGATATCCCGAATGCAAGCGGTATAATTTAATACCGATTTTACCACTCTATTCACCAGCACTATTATTTTCTAACACTGCATTTTCCTGACCTCTTTCTTTATTGGGTCTGCAACTTAAACACCCTGTCATGAAAGTGTGCACTGAGAACAGGAAGATAATTGAAGGTTGCTTTTTGACTCTGAGAGTCTGAGCACTAAAACAATTGTATCAAAGTAAGAGACAGACTATGATATTTTTCACCTGGTCTAGAGAAAATGAGCAGTGGTCAAAATGAAAATAAAAGATGTTCTTTCTCATCCTTGCCCTTGAGTTCATCTTTTTCTGTTCTTCCAAACCAACATATAATATATTTCTGGCATTTGAGATAATTTATCTTTGCTCAAGTGAATACAAATGAAACCAAGATTCATATTTTTGGTTCATTAAGCCCACAGATTTCATTTGCAATTGCCATGTAGGTTGTTGTTTAGTAAACCAAATTATTGATTGAAAAACATACTGTTCACGAATTAGAGTGTATAGAGTATATATAGACTAAGGCATTTGCTCTACAGGGATCAGTGGGTTAAGCAGTTACTATTCTGTTTACTCCCTGGAAGGGGCATAACCTGTAACCAGGAAACGCCATTAATTCAGCAAAATCTAGCAAAAAACAATATTTCTGAAATGGCTAAACAACATTGTGAAATCAAATGGGGCACATAACGAAGGCCCATTGGGGTCCAGGGCCCATGACTATGAAATACACTTTGCTATTACCTCATAGTAGAATTTCTCTAGCTTTGAGAAAAAAAACTCATGAAAACAGATTAATTCGGTATGTTTTTTAAATAAATTCCCAACTCAAGTAAAGCAATGATTGAAGAATTCCTTCCAGCTCTATGGCCGAATTTTGCAACCAGCTTGCTTCAAATTCCCTCAAACAGAAGTCGTCACAGTTACCCTGTTCTTCAAGCACCTGAAGCGGTCTAGGTGAAGTGCAGTACTTTATAAACCCTCTAAAATAAATACATTGACATGGCATGTACCATTATAGTTTTAACACTAAACATGTATACACTATCTTGCTGGTAACATCAATAGATCATAATTACGGAAAGCCGACTACTGCTCTATAAAACATTTATTAAGTATAAAATATCAGCCCTGATTTCGCAAACTGTGTTCCTTGCAAGGTCTAGTCAGAGACCCCTGCGTACAAACTAAAGCAGTAAAATTACACCATTATGAAATCAAGTCATAATAATCCTTGGAGGTCTTTAAAAAATGCACACATTGGATGTACAAGGGTCTTACATCTCATAACCTCATAGGGGCAACTTCATGATTTTCAAATATTCATTATATTTGCATTAAACACCTTTGTGTGTAAAACCCAAGCCTCGCTGACATTTTGGTTTGTCATCTGGACTATGTTCTAAAAGTGTGAGGAACCCAAATCCAAATTATTTAACAAGCTGATGGTTCAATCCTACTTGTATGGACATGCAACGCTCTGCATGAGTGTGTGGATGTGTTGTCACTTATGGGAGACGCCACTTGGTGCTGAAGTACTCAGAGAGGTTCTAGAACATTTGTCGAAAAAAAGGATCTTACCAATCAGGGTGCCAGATCCTAAATCTTAACAGGCATTGCTACATGTTAAACTATATCAAAAATATTGTACCCATTACTTTGAACTAGGCGTTGTACAAGAACCTCCTGCTCTCATAATGGGAGCCTAGGGTGAAAGCAAATCCAATGACTCCTTTCAGAAACAAGGGGCTGTGTTATCAAGAAATGCAAGCCTGCTTCACATGAATAGGTGGTCACTCTAAACCCAGGCATCCATGTTGTTTGGTTCTGTCTTCCACATTGGAATGTTAAAAGCTACTGGCTCTTCGTCAGTACAGGTGTGCTCCACCTAGACACACTTTCACAATTTCTACACACTTTGATGCTGCTGCTGGCTACCTTACCCAGCGCTGCACAAAAGACCAACAGAAAGACACACCGGAATAACAGGAAGAGACAGTTTCATACAGACTAATATGTGCATACTCTATACATTTGTTTGATTGAATTTATACGGACCGTAAATACTTTTCGGTCACTTGTTGGAATAATTTTCTATGACGAGCAGGACATTGTATTGACTAAATTTCCACTGGACAAGCCCTGAAGAAGTCTGCTTTAATATTTTAGTGTGGACGAAACACGTGTTGGCAAGGGCAAAGTGTGCTGTACAAGATATGAAAATAAAGAACAAAACTACCGATACCACGATCTCAAGAGTGATTTGCTGAGTGCTCGGAGAATGTATTGAAATTTTGGATCTTCACATGAATAGGTGTGAACATACATTGCTTTATTAAATATTACACCTTCATGTGCTGTAATGGGTTTACAAATGTAATCCTTACTTACTCAACATGCTCAATGCCGTGATCCTACAGTTTTGATCAACAATAGACCTCCGACTTAGAGGGGATTGAAGACACAGGCAAACACCTCCATTGTGTAACTCCTACAAATATATTAGGAGAGCACGTTTGGGTTTTCTAGAAGCTTTCATATAGCATAGCCCAACAGATGGCATGGCACCCAGCAGTCACCACATTATCAAAGGTCTTACTGTGGATGGCAGATTGGAATGATTCATATAGCTGTTGAAGACATGACATCTGTCAGACTGTGCGGCAGCCAAAAATGCTAACTTCTTAGTGTGCGTCACATGTCGAAAATGATGACAGTTCAACACAGATTGTGGTACACATTTCAAATGTGCAACAGATGTCCAAGAATGCTTATAAATATTACAAATTTCTAGGAGATGAATCACCCATCGAATATTTCAGAGAAGTAATACATCAAAATGTATTATAACAGGCTCTTTGATAATATTTTCCAACAGGCTCGTGATAATTTAGGACTTAAATGTGTTTGTACGCATTTTAAAATCTTAGAAACTGAAAGGTTTTACAATGGAAATGGCTTGCTTGAATCTTCTATCTGACAGCATATTTTTCAAGTCTGAAAATGGTGGTGGTATACTTAAATACGTATATACATACTTAACTCTCTGACTTTGTGCCTGGTTTAGAGTTTAGTGGACACAGTAGTGGTGTTCCCTTTCCGGCAAACCCTCAGTCGGCTGGCTCAGCTATGAATTTGGTAGACTGTATCTTTCCATCGATGTTGAACCCCCTTGCTCCACTGTTGCAAAGCATACTCCAATGGCTCAACGGAGTAGGGGCCTCAGATTAAGAATGTCAGGCTGCCCGCCCTATTTAGAGCAGATGGGCTGATGTCCTTTTTTTCTGTCCATCACTGCCATGGAAATCGAGCAATCATGAAATAAAAAACGAATAAGGACTACCACACCCTGGGAGGAAACTCCCTGAATGTCACAGTCAATGTTTATTTGTTTTTCATAATAAAACTTCCACTTTTAGAGCTAGTTTGTGAAAACAAAGGGGCTTATTTACAAGCCCTTTGCATCTTTAATATGGGAAAAAGTGACGTACCAGCGCACAAGGAGGCTGTAAATAAGCCCAAAGTTTGGTACATTGCCACCTGAAAGACGGCAGCCATGCACCAAATTTTCGGTGCCTTCAAATGGGCCACGGTGGCCACCCAGATAGGTGGTGGAGGTTTTCTACTGGGTCAAAATCAGACCATGTGTCTCTTGATTTTCCTGTTGACGTGATTCCTTTACATCTTCACTTAACCCACTGCTGCCCTGGCTCACTCTCAAGCGCTCTGCACTGCGTACTTCTGCACATTACGTTCTACACCTCAGATAAACACTGAACAAATATTTAAAAAATGCTCCAGACATCGTCCAGATTTTCACTTTTGCAAGACTTTGTGCATGCAGTAAAGGACACTATGGGAAATATGAGATGTGTATTCACTTCTCCTAATTTGTTCCAGAGAAATAATTTCAAAACTTGTCTCTAGGAATACAAGTAAGGTACAGGTACTATTGTGCTGTACTGCAACAAGAGCTGAAGAATGCATACTTGTGAAAAAATAAGAAAATCCATATTCTTTTCACAAATAAAAATAAAACTCATATGATATCAAGGAGTAAATAAAAGATTTTCCCCAGTGCTGGTAGTTGAAGTACAGCCAGTCATGATTTTAATTTATTTCATGCAGAGTTGTATACACTTTACAATCATTACAAAGAGCTCTTTTCTAGCAGGGCATGAAAGGGGGTCAGGAACAGCTGAAGACAGCCAACAGCTGTTCCTCAGTACAGTTAGGCTGATGTGAGGAGGTCCCAGATCACAGAAGGTGCACTTTGGGGATGAGGAGGAGAAAGGATGAAAGTCCTGAGGTTCCAGTATTACATAAGAGGTGTGGCGCCGCAGCCAGGGCGACTGACTCCGGAATCTGGGCATCATGGTTCGATCCCCGGCGCCAGGGGCAGATTAGCCCATCACCATGTGACTCTGGACAATAGCTTGCTTAATCTTCCCGACGGCCCCCAGCGTCTAGAGACCCTTACGGGTGATTGTTTGCGCTTTACAAATATGGATTATTATTATTATTATTATAGAGTGATCTTCCATCAAGTCATTTGAACCAAGAACTGTCCAAAGGTATACATTTAAAATCTTCAACATCGAAACATCCTCAAAGCAAGTCTGCTAGGGTTATCAATTATCATGCGATGTTAATATAAAAACGTGATTGAAAGAAGCACACAGTCAGGGAATTAAATAACCAGTAATGAGAGAAGACGCAACATTGCCACTTTCCACAAAACACCTCCGGATCTTTCAGAATGTTCCTCACAGTGAAGTGTGTTGTCTTTGCAAGGAAGCTGAAACATACTTTGTTTTGAGTGAAAACATTTCCCGCCTTTACTTTGTTGGTTTCACATCTTGCGGAAAGATCTCTTCTTGGCAGTGGCACCTCTTGGCTTTTGTGACTCATGAAGTGCAAAGTAAGTTCTAACACGATGAAGAAGGTGAAAGCACAATACAGTGCACACACTTCAGGAATTCCCACTTTGAATTGAATGTAGACCGTATAAAAGGCAAATTCAATTCAAGTCTCTGGGTATGTTTCTGGCAGTGCTTATTCTGAGGATGGCGGTCCTGCTAGAATAGTTTGTGAATCACTTAAAAAGACATCAGGACAGTCGGGACTGTGGGTTGGCTGATGGAGTGCCTGCAAACAAGAGATGAAATCTCACCTTGATGGTCTTGAAACGCGAAGCAATGCTTCTGATCCTGTTCAAAATAGGATTATATTATTTAACATTTCCTACATTTAAGGCATTATTTCTTTTTAATAATGATATAAAGATGTTAGTCTATTAGTAAATCCAATTTTTAAATAAATAGTTTTATATACCGTGTGACATCCAAGGACTTTGAAGTCCTCTGAAGCAGCCGCGGCCCGTGCAGGTAAGAGCGGTGGGCCAGATTTCGACGGATGATGATGAGGAAAATGTAATAAATAATTAATTTTCCTTCAGCGACGTCTGTCAAAATCCCCCACCCCCCAACCCGGCCCCACCGTCCCACCGCTCTTACCTGCACGGGCCGCAGCTGCTCTGGAGCAACTGATGTGAAAGTTGTCAGAATATAAGCATTATGCATTATACCAATCCCATTAACAGTGGTTTAACCAGTCTACATTAGAATCTATCTCCCAAAAAATTGATCCATTAAATATGGCAGCATGCTCGTAAAACTCAATCAAAACACAAGTGCTATTGGAAAGTGGTGTTCTTGGCAGGTCTCTTTGGCATGAAACATACACAAAGTTGTAGACGACGTGTAAAAAGTGCTAAAATACACTTGCCGAACAAACTAGCTTGGAACTGTTAAAAATATATTATGGCAGGCTTTCCTACACTGAGTCTAACTCAAACTTTGTCACAATCCACACTTTTGAGGGTGGGCCCCTATCCTTGGCCGCTCTAAAACTGAGTTACTGTTACTCAACATGCTTTTTTATAGGACATGGGCTCACCCATATAGAGTAAGGACTGTGGCGAAGAAGAGGGATGCTGTGGGATGTAACCTGTAGAACACAAAAGTCGATCAACACATTAATGTTAGCTAAAGGCCTCAGGAAGAAAGACTTTGTACTTATAGCATGGTTGATTGGAATATGTGGACTTTAAACCTTAAATACTAGAGCTTAGTTAACTCGCAATCTCCGCACAACAGAGAGGTGGATCAGTAGATCTTTAGCAACAATAAAACCAAAAATTGACAAAACCAACAGATTTGATGCCTGAAATTAGGGCTGTTGGCTTTGTCAATGCCTATGTGTGTAGCAGGGGGTGGGTGCAGACGAAAGCATATAGAAAATGTATACTATAGAAAATAAAGGTTGCTTTCTTTTCTTTGGCTTTCATATTTCACATTCTTTTATCAGTGCTTTTCTCAGTGCTGCTGCACCCCTTGTCTACTGATTATAGACATGCTGGCCATCTTGAAACAGTAGAATAGTATTGGAGTAGAGAAAAACATTCCAAGATGGCTACCATATTTATAATCAGTCAACAGTACTTTGGGAGCGAGAGCTGACAAACGCTTTGGGGAAACTCATAGCCTATCTAAACAGTAAACTTTTGAGGTGTATATCAGGGCAATACCTGTGTAAATTTAACAGAATGCTTTAGCTATGAGACTTGATCGGCCCATCAAGCACCTTCATTAATTAAGGGTATAATTTAGTATGTATCCCCAACATTTTTCCCCGTTGCTGAGAACTAGTTTATGTATTATGCCAATTGAAAGGTTATTTAGTCTCCAACATTTGGTGAATTATTGTAGATATGAGTTACTTTCACGAAATACACATTTAACCAAGTAGAGAACTGAGAGGAGGTGCAGGTCTAATTCCCAACCCCACATCACCATTACCCTGTCCAGTCACATGTGTGACCCGGACGTACAAGGAAGTAGTAGAGTAGTGATGCACATTTACATGGATGGCTCGAAGGTTCCACGGCACTATTGTAATACCCAAGATTACCTTTCGATGGTGTGCACAAGCGCCCACCTCCCCAGACAAAAGTTAAATCCTAGGCCTTCCCTCATCATTACTGTACATGCACCCTGTGTTGGCAAAGGCAGTCCATGGGTTCCCTTTGTGATGTGTGGTGCTGTGCTTCAAATGGAAGAGAATCCTGAGGATTACCAGGGTGCATTGATATGCAGGGGTGATGTGAGCTGGTTTTCCCTCCCCAGATATCAGTCAATGCCCAAAGATTCGTCCTCAGGGATTGTCTAAAGCCTGGGGAGATGGAAACTGGCGTAGACCACCAACTTTGAAGTTGCCCAACACCACACCAAAGCTAAGCCTTGAACACTTTTTGAAATGGCTCTTTCCCCCCAATTTTTACATGTCATGGAATTTGGCAGCCCACTGGCCGTTGCAGAAGAGGGTAAGCTGCCATTTGGTTGGCAGAATTCCTGTCTCTGCCCCCACCTGGTAAGGGGCAGCTCAGTAGCATTCCCTTGGTGGGGGAAGGCTGCTTTGTCCCTCGGCTGACTATACATGTGGGGTCTTTTGTGCTGCTGTAGATTTTCTGGTGGCACACAGGCACACACTGTGCAGCCCTAAACAGGAAAGTGCTAACATAAGGACCTTGATTGTCTATCTCCGCACGTACGCCTACTTTAGCGAAAGACTGACATTGCATTTAGAGCCTTGTTTTGTACTCTCAATGCTGATTTTTCCATTCGGTGGTGCCGTTTCAAAATACACAACATTATAGCTGAGCAATCCATTAACTGAATGATAGAGATAAAGGCATTCAATTCCGTCTTGATGTTCAGTGTCTGCTTCATTAACCTTCGACAGCCATATCAATGTCGGCAGCTGTACGTGGGATTGATCATGCAAGTCACCATTTACAATGTTACTCAGTACAGCAGCATGACAGTGATGCTTTTCCAAGATGTCTTCCATATTATATTGAGGGTTGTATTTGAAAGGAGAGACGCAAAGGTTTTGTTTCTTTTCTGTGCAGCATTTCATCTCTGATAGCAGGTCCACGAATTGTACAGGCCTCTCGAATGACCACATCCCACGTGAGAATAGCTCAAGCAGTACTGGCTTCTGTCTTTCCATTTTCCTGTCTATATTTTCGCTTCTTCAAGGGAAAAAACCTTACAACGCGGTTTTGAGACGCAGTGCCTTTACCACACATTTATGCCTTCACCACGCATGAAAAGTCTATTTAAGGTAACTATAAATATTTGTGCAGAATATATATATATGTGTGTGTGTGTATATATATATTCCCCCGTTATAGTTAGTTCAGATAACTATAACTCGCGCGCCCGCAATCCACTGCTCATGACGTCACATATTACATCACTCATGACATGGTCAGTGGCATCACTCATGACATCACTGATGACATCATCCTTGTGAAAGAGTGGCGGTTGCGCGAGTTATAGTTATCTGAACTAACAATAACGGGGGAATTTCATTGGTTTTGTACAAGTGAAATGTCCAGCCAACTATAACATGTGTGAAACCTATGGTTTTTTAAGTGAATTTGCAAGGTTTTTTAAATGCTAATTCCTAACTATAACGTGTGTGAAACCTATGGTTTTTTAAGTGAATTTGTAAGGTTTTTTAAATGCTAAGTTATGTATGTCTTATTATATTTTTTATATATTTATTTTACAATAAACTACCTATGTATATAGTTATAGATTGACTGTATCCTGTAATATGGAATGGCTCGTTTAAAATTTTTATTTTTTATTTTTAAGGTTTTTCACCATGCGCGCACGGTGCGCGCACCCCGCAAATTTTTGAAAAATAAATAAAATGTTTTTTTCAACCTTCGGGGTCCTTCAGGGACCCCCTGACAAAGGCTAGGGGGTCAGGAACTCTCTACCCTGCCCCCTTTTCACGTTCTCCACCTTTCTTTTTCACTGTCACACACAAAACACACAAAATGGCGGCCGACACTTCCTGATTTTGACCGATTCGAATGTAGACTGACATGAATCCACCAATCAGAATCACGGTGCGCGCTTATAGATATTTATGTGCTTTTAACTGCAATTTTCTCAGGAACTACTGAACAGATTGACACCATATATGCAAAAGGCACATCCCTGACCTGAGGACTACCTCTTTGCCAAATTTCAAGTAATTCTGTTCAGCCGTTCGGGCTGTACCTTCGACTAAAGGTCCTACGGGAAAATGCATGGGGAAAATGCGTTTTGGGACCCCCCTTTTTGCTCAGCCCCCGCTTGACGAATCACCCCGAGACTTTCAGGGTAGGAGCTGAGCGGAGCGCCCCATTAGTTTTGAAAATTTCGCGAGGATTCGTCAACCGGCGCCAAAGTTATTCAAAATAGAATTTTCAGATTTCCTATGGAAACTCGGTCCTAACTATAACTATCTACTGGCGACCGCCAGTAGATAATACATATATATGTGTGTGTGTATATATATATATATATATATACACACACACATTTAAGGTTTTAGGATGAGGGTTGGGTAGAGGTTTTAGGTATAGGGTTGGGTAGGGCTATAGGGATGGGCAGGGATATAGGGTGGAAGGGGTATTTTAAGTTTTAGGGATGATTAGGGGTATAGGGTGGTAAGGGTATTTGTGGGAGTTTTGGGTGGGTAAGGAAATTGGGTGCAAAGGTGTTTTTTAGGGTGTAGGGGTGGGTAAGTGTATTGGGTGGTGAGGGTGTTTTTAGGGTTTAGGATGGGTAGCGTTATTGTGTGTTAAGGGTGTTTTTAGGGTTATGGGGTAGGTAAGAGTATTGGCTGGTAAGGGTACTTTTAGGGGTTAAGGCTAAGTAAAGGTATTTGGTGGTAAGGGTGCTTTAGGGTTTGGGGGTTGGTAGGGGTATTGGGTGGTGAAGATGATTTTAGGGTTTAGGGGTGGATAAGGGTATTGGGTGGTAAGGGTAATTAAAAAAAGAGGGCTTTGAGGGCCACCCCAAAATATTTTATTTTTTTAAATATATTTATTTTACTTTTTTTACCTTATAATAAGGAAAAAGTATATACACACACATATATGTGTGTAACACTAACCTTAATGATACTTACCTTAAATAGACTTTCAATGCTGGTAAAGGCATGCCAGGTAAAGGTATATGTGTTGTAAAAATTACATGGTAAAAATGTGTGGTAAAGGCGTGACTGGTAATTGGCTGTGTTGTATATTATACAACCCTTTTTCATTATATGTTGTGTATATATGAAATGTCGAATACAACAAGCGAGAACAACTGGATTTAATGGCCTACTCACACCTAGGAAGGCTGTAGAACTCTCTCACAATGGTACATAAAAACAAACTTCTTGAGAATATACTCTGGTTGAAATAAATCGAGGCACTTGCTGTTCTCACCTACCATAAATTCATAACCAAGGTTCCTGCATCATTTATTAAGCCGTCCCATTAGAGCCTCAGTCACGCATCTGTGTCAGAAGTGAACATGCATTTATTAATTTTCCTTTGAGGCTCAGGTGTATAGGTGTTCCCACAGTGCTGTTTGCAATGCAGAATTGATGATAATAAAAAAACATGCTGGAGTTGTTATTGTTGATACATCAAGCAACTTTAACATAGAAACAGAGGCAATTTTAGCTTCATTCTTCCCAATTGTGTCATACCAGAACCATATTTCTGAAGTTGTCGCAAGTTCTATCAAATAAGACGAGTGAGAAAATTAACTCACCTTTCAATTGAAGACACATGGTCTCTTAGTGGATCTAGGCCAAGAGTGTGCAATTTTGCAGTTTCATCTCCTTCACAAACAGAATTTTAATTTATTTATTTATGTAGTTTTCTAATTTATGAAAATGGTCCAAGGGCTTTAGGGAACAGAAGTACGCCATATTTTGGTACAAGGGTGCCTGCATTATGAGCAGGATTGTTTTTGCGCAGGAAGGTGTTCCTTCCTGCACAAAAACAATCCTTAAAGGCATTTTCTTGATTCTCTGTGTGATGCCTCATGCATAAACATAGTTCTCCTCATTATGCGAGGGTATGTGAGGCGCACTGTTTTGGCACAATCCCAGGTTTTCTGACCTTAGTAGATATGGGGTTGCATCAAAATACATGAGTGGATGCTACAACTAGGGAACACCTCCCCGGCACAAGGTAATGCAAGGCACTGCTATGCGGTGACTTTTTTAGCTTTGTAAATCTCTACTAACATTTTGAGTTGTGGCTGCACCAAAATAATGAAGCAGCCACAACGCAAAAGGTTAGCAAAACTGCCCCTAAGAGTTTCACGTAGCATTGAAGTGGAGTGAGTCATCAACAACTTCTAGACATTCAGATGCATATTTGTGAGAGGCTTGCATTACGTTTGCACCATGCAAAGTGGTATATGTGTGATGCAAACCTCTAAGTCAGATTTATGGAGGCATGCAAGGACACACTGCGTGGCTTTGAATGGCTTCATGAATCTGGAGTAAGTGCAAATCGCTGCGTTGCCTAACTATGCACAAGGCATATCTTGGGTGTTGCGGAGGGTGTTCCCACACAACTTCCTTGGCTTTTGACTCACTCACAAATTACAACACCTAGTAAACCTGGGAATGCGCCAAAAAGGTACGCCTCCCCAGGTGAGGCATAACGAGGAGAAATACATTTATTTCTCCTAGTTGTTTTCTCTTTCTGTGTGTGCTACATTCTGTAGCACACATAGAAAGAGGAACTGCCTCTCTGGATTGGTATTGTACAGGAAGGTTCTCCTTCCTGCACAAAACCAATCCTGCCTACATCACAGGCACTCTTGCACCATGGTGCAAGGAAGCCAGTGTTGGTGCTAGGCTGCCAAAATGGCGCCAGCACAGGAGAAAGGACAGGAATGCACCGTACTGTTATAATATGGTGTATTGCTGCTCTTTCCCAGTAATGCAAGCCAGCGTAGCAATGTGACTTGCTGCCCTGCCCTGCACCGCTATTTTCATAAATATGCCCCTCAGTCTCTGTGCTGCAACCCTATTGGACACCGCTTAGTAAGTTATCTAGGAGATTGTTTGATTGGATGTAGGGAGAAAGTTGCCAGAATATAGAGCTTTCTATCACCTTTCCTGGAAAAGACAGGGTGGAAGTCACTGAGGTCATTAGCTTCAGCTCAGGCTGTCTTGAAAAGGGGTGAGACTTGTCCACTTTTGAAACCGTCAGGAAATTCACTTTGCGTAAGACATAAGTTCACCAAAGTGGTCTACTAAGAAAGGACATGATTAACCAGATCTTTAGAAATGTTACAAGGCCATGAGTCAGTAAAGTGGCATGAAGGTTTTACTTTGGTTATAATTTCAAGTAGGTCAAACTCTGAGATGTATGTACAGTGAGAACAGGCTGTCCGGACTTTCAGGTTTAACTTGTCATTATCAAGGGTATTAGAGAAAGAGGGGTAAGGGAGAGTTCAGTGTATTTTACCTTCTTGGTAAAGAACTTCACAGAGTTATCACATTTCAATTCAGGATAGTTGATTAATCAGACAGGGCAAAGTTATAAGCCTATGCAATTACCTAAAACATACACAACTCTTGGAGCTATCTAATAGCAATTTCTAATGTGAGGATTTTGATTTGAAAATGTGATTTTTTAAGTTCTTCTTGTAGACATAGATAGATTAAGATCCATGGGAGAGTAGACTTGTCTCCATGCGTTCTTTAGTCTTGGCATATATAAACAGAGGAATTTTGGTATTTTTGATTTTCAGAGAATCACAATCTTGAATCATGTAGTCATTGTTAAATGCCCATATGGCTTCAATGTTTTACTAGGATCATATAGAGGGAAGTACAGCTCGGGTCTTGCTTGCAAGTGTGTTAATGTCGATATGTTTGGTGTACCTAAACCACAGAGACTCTTTTTCTGTAAAACAATTGTTTAAGAGTTGGAAAATGCTAGAGTGAAGGGGATCTGAAGAGGGTCGGACCCACCGAATCAACTGGGGTCATTGGGGTTTCAGTAGGATATCTTGGCACTGATAAGGTCAATTATAGATCTTTGGAATGTGTAGGCTTTTGAAAGGGCAATGACCAATGTTCTGAAGAAACATAGAAAGAAGATTGAAAATTGTGTCATTAGCATTACCCCAGGACACATTGAAATCACGAAGAAGGATACTTGCCTCTGAGATTACCAGGCAGATAGGGATGTAATGCACACATTCTAGAAGGAAATTAAGGTTTTTACCTGAAGGAAATAGTTGATGTTTAATTTGACAGTAGAAGTGTAAAGTGTGTAAGATTGAAAGGACTAAAATTGGTTGGTCAAAATTTGTATACCACTGACTGTGTTTTTATAAATATCTGCAATTCTACTGCCCTGTTTGTCTTCATCATTACATTGAAACACTGAGGAATGAAGAGGGGAAGGAAGATCAAAAACTTAATGTGTCTCTGAACTAATGCTATAAAAGTCTGCAGCCAGGCTCATTCCAAGAAAAAAGGTACAAACAAATGACTCAATGAATGATAGAGCTTGACAGACACTGGATAACATACTGAATCTAAGCAAGATCCTGCCATTAGAGTAAAGGTCTGTAATGTTCTTCTTTCACTTCACTGTGGGTAGAATTTGGAAAATCTATGCTGTGCTCAGAATTCTAATGCAAACCTTATCTGCTGAGAGCTTGTAAAGCAGATCGCTTGAGATGAAAAGATAGAAGGTTTGTCTGTGTGGAATTACTGTTACTGAATTTAATTATGAAGATATAATACTTGGCTGATGTATTGATGCGGCCTGATGCAATGGCGCCTCCCTTTGACATGCTAGAATTTGAGATCCCTAGGGTGTGCGAGGACATGCTTCTTGATCCAATATAAATATGTTGGTATGTTCTTTTATTCAAACTGTTTTTTTTAGGTTCAGGGGGTGCCATACATGGCCCTCTATGACACCCTGCTTTCCTGGAATGCTCTATATTGTAGTGAGAGATACAGGTGTATTTTCTTTAGTGACTACTGCTGATGCACTATGCTCAGTGTGGTTCTAGTTAAGTACTGTGGTTATTGAGACTAGGGTAAATTAGTTGGATTATAATGCTCCATAGAGTTGCAAAACTGTGACAGTGGTCAGTCTTCTTGAAGTAATTCAATGCAGCTTGTTCCTGCATCCAGTCGTGATTGTTGGTGAATTTGCTGCAGCTTGTTTTGTACGAACCTGGTATTTAGACATGAGTAGAACAGTTGAACATGGTCTGCATGCATGTACAGGGTTATGGGCAGTGCTTAATTTGTGCAGGTGGTTTCAGGTGTTGGAAGGAGTTTTTGATGACAGATTTATAATCCTCAGACTTTCATCAACTGCAAGAGAGTAAAAGCCACAAAGAAAGAAAGAAAGATCTGGAGAACAACTGGAAAACAGTGACAAAGGGAGACAGCAGCAATGAAAATGAATCTGACAGGTTCAGGAAGTTTAGGGTGAAAGAAGAAAGAGGTATGAAGTGAAATAAAGACTAGATGGCCTAGGTATTTGACCACCCCAGCATTTAGCAGTGCGGGCAGCCCCCTAAGAAAAGCTTTGGGCCCTTTCATTTAGTTATTTATTTTACAAGTTAGGCACTTGTTGCATGCAATTGCATCAGAAATATCACATAACTCAGACTGCAATGCAACTTTGACAGATAAACATGGCTTTTCCTTTAACAACAAAGTACGTCTGATGACTCCATGTGATGATAGAAATGCATGGAATACAGCAACGCATTCTGGAACTTTTCTGGGAATTTCAATTCAGTTTATTATGATGAATGCATCATTGCACAGTTGGTGCAGATTAAACTTAATTTCTTTACAAAGCAATTTTTTTTAATTTTTTATTCCAGGACTGTATTCACAGTAATTCCATGAACATATATCGTTGGAAAGCAACACATCATACATACATCACATAGCAATGCAGCAGTTCCTGCCAATGTATAGAGATATCTGTGGGGCCCGTGGACATCTATAAGTTTGGCGGATGGAATATCACTTATGGCAATGGAGTGAAGTATTCCTTCACCCTGACAGACATTAAACCATCCACCAAACCTTCAATCACGTCCCTAGTGTCCTTTTCCAGTACTACTGATACTCCCAGGTACTGGGACATATGTGTTCTTGGAGGCAGGCTAAGGTGAATGCAGGCTGCCATATTCTTGACCACCTGAAGTATGTTGAGCAGATAATCCGGGAGACCCAGATATAGGACATTTCCATAAACCAGTCTCGAAGTTATGAGGGCCTGGACAACTGCCTTTTTTTACGGAGAAGGAGAGAAAAAAACTTTTTTATTACATGCAGAAGCTCAAAGCATGTGGCAACCACTGATTAGATTTGCGGTTGAAAAGAGAGGGAGTTATTGAATTTAATGCCCAGGTTTGTAACTATGCACCCCTGAGGGCCAGGGGGTGGGGCGTCTTTGGGCCAGCAGGTTTGTCATGTATTTGGGGCATTGGTAGCAAAGATTTGTATTTCGATCTTGTTTGCTCTACATTTTAGTTGATGGATGCTCATCCAGTGAAACATAGATGAAAGCAGGTTTTAATGGACTCCCCCGCACTCTTCTCTCAATCTCACACAGTTGAACGGTAAGCGAGTTTTATTGGCAAATGTAATCACCTTTGCCCTTAAGGCTACTGTCGAGCTGGGCCAAAGGAGTAAAGTACACATTAAAAAATGTGGGGCTCGGAGCAGAGCCCTGTGGCACTCCTACTGTCAACTTGCATGCTCATGAGGCGAGAGTAGCCCAAACATCCTGACCTCTAACCTCTAAAGAGGAGGCTAGCCCAATCAGGGCCAGACCACCTATCACAATAGATTGGAGGCGTGCAAAAAGCTTTGAGTGAGGGATCGTATTAAATGGCGCTGATTGGTCTAACATAATTACAATGGTCTTCCATCCAACACCCAAGGTGCCTCTGATATTTTCGGTGACTTCCATCAACGATGTCTCCCTACTGAAGTTTGGGCTGAAGCCGGAATGGCTAGTATGAAGCAGATCATTAATTTCAAGATGCTGAGAGAGCTGCTGATTTACAGATGCTTCCAGTATCGTAGACCGGGCTGGCAGTAGGGATATTGACCTACAGTTCGATTGCTCACTAGGGTCCGCCGAGTTTTATTTTTTAACAGAGCAGGGCTTTTGCTTTCTTCCATGAAACAGTGACTATTGCTTCAGACAACAAAGCATTAAGTACCCTGTTTACCAATGAGTAAATGGCAGTTGCCCCCAGGACTAGCAGGTTTCGAGAACAAGGATAAGTTGGAGACCCTGATTTGAGGCCTCGTATAGCTGCCAGTGAGCCCTCCAAGGCGATAGGCTGGAAGTTTGAAAGTGTTGACAGAGTGGTAGTAGCCATGTTGGAGCGTACTATTTATATCATACTCTCCACCAACTGAGTGTCCTATGGAAGGCTAACTTGAAAGGTTATGATATTATTTTGGAAATACAAAGCCAGCTGGTCGCACCATTCCGCTCTAAGTTGATGGACTCTTGCAAGCCTCTGGGGACATAAAGTTTTTAACAAATTCTGAAGATTTCCCTTGATTTATTGCCTGCCTCCTCTATCCTATACTCAAAGTGTACTTTCTTAGCTTTTCTTACTCCTGTGTAATTTTGTTTTAAAGCTGCCTTATATATGGCTTTGTCAGTAGCATTATAGTTTTTACGCCATTGTCTCCCTAAGATTTTGCAGTGTTTTTTCTCAGTCCTGAAACTGTGAACCAGGAGTATGCTGGCATATTTCTGCAGGGTGTGTGTGAAGAGATTGGTGCAAGTTTTTGGGATGTGTTACGAATCCAGCTGTCAAGCCGGCTGGCATCTTCTTCCATTGAGTCAGAGAGAGGGGGGTGCTCTCTTCTAAAGAGCAAATACATTCCAGTGGTTGAATTTTATGAAATACTCTTGAAACAGATAATACTTCACCTGTCTTGGGTTGCAATTTTACCAGTATAGGCCAGCCAAACATGATCAAATAGTGATCTGTCCAGACTAGCAGCTCAATGTTATAGACATTTTGGTCCAAAACATGACCTGCTTGATGTGAAGGGCTGAACACATCTTGGGTAAGCTCTAAGGAAGACATAGAATCTAACAGTGCAGCCACCTCACTGTCTTCTGCCTTGTCCATATGCAGTTTAAGGTCCCCCAATACTATAAAGTCAGCATATCTTAGGGCCCAGTGAGCAAGGACATTGCCCAAAGATATAAGGAAGGGTCCTGCATGCCCGGGGGTCTGTAAATTAATACCCCAGCTACCGATTGGTCGGGCGACAGGGAGAGGCGGAAACCCAACACTTCCACACCTTCAAGTTCATCAATAGGGATAGTCAGAAAGTTGTAGTCGTCCTTATATACAATAGCTTTTCTTCCTCTAAGGCAGTCCTTCCTGTGGATTTTAGAACCTCTAGGAATGGCCGTGGCTATAGTAGCATTGGATGACTCACATAGCCATGTTTCGGCCATAAACAATATGTTTGGCTTTTCTTCGCTCAGGAAGTCGAAGATGTTAACATCATGCTTTCGTAATGAACAAACATTAATCATAGCTGCAGAGAACTGCATATTCTCTTCACTAATTCCAAAGGTGGATGTACTTATATTTACCCGTAGTGGAGATTTTAATTGCCATTAACATTGAGGGCAGGAATAGCCATCATTCAATAAAAGTGGAGGGCAGTTGAGAGTACAGTTTAGCATTGCCGGGCTGAGCCTCAATTCCCTATAGTAGCAAATGTGTGACATACCTCCTGGTGGGCCACTGGCAGAGTGGCTGGCACTGGTCGCTTCTAGAATGCTGACGGGTGCAGGTAGACTTGCCTTTAGCGAGTGAGTGGCGTGCTCCCTGCACACCTGCACAGCGTCTCCCCTTAAGTGCACATGGTCCAAAGAAAAGTTAGAGCATGCACTGTCAAAAATGGCACCTATAACTGTACCGAAATGGGAAAAATGGCAGACTTAAATAAATGTAGCTTTTAGCTGTTCCCAACCTCTTTTTAGGTGTGCAAACACGCAGATTCAATTACAACATAGCAACACAGATAATATTAGGAAACTGGCTTAAAATGGGTAAAAACAATTTTGCGCAAATAGCAGATTACCTTAGTGCTGACGCATCCGCTCAGTGTCCTCCCTTAAGTGCATGTGGACCAAAGAAAAGCTAGAGCACGCACTGCCAAAACTGCCACCTCTAGCAGTTCCGAACTGGGAAAAAGGGCCGTTTGCTCATTGCAAGTGTTTGGAAATTTTAGAATAGGTTGATCATTTAGAGAATGTGATGGTTCAGGCCTGTGATATGTCCCTAACACCCCTTTTCTTCTTGAAAAACACCAGACACAGGAGTCAAGGTCCAACCTAGTTATTTTTTTAACCGGATAGCTCCAATACTTCTTGGGGCAAGGGGAAGGACAGGACCGTAACAGGAAAAGGAAAATACACAAAAATAAGGAGGCGTCTTGTCCTTGATTACTAGTCGTTATCCTGGGGTCAACGGGCTGGTTGGTATGGTCGTCCTGTCCCTTGTTATAATGTCCAGGTTGTCTCCTCAGGTGGAAACCGGAAAAAGAAGAAACTAAACAAGAACAGGGTCAGGGTATTGTCCTACGTTTATGTCTTATATGGGGGGGAGATTTCGTGCACCCTCCACCAGTGCCCTCTGTGCATGTGGATGGGAGGCAGAGAAGTGCAATCACCGCTGTGCTGCCCGCTAACCCGACCACCAATCCTTAAGTGCAAGAATAGATGTGCGGGCAACTTGCCTGGGCCCATGACCCTCCAGGGCCACGGGGTTGGGTGTCACAGCCTCCACTTCCCTCAGGGGAGTACTGGATTCAGGAGTGTTGCTTCCTGAGAGGATCTCCTCGGTGCGGCCCTCCTCTCCTTTGCGATGAGCCACTCCATCGACCTCCAGCTCCCTGGATCTTTCCGGCAGTCGCTCCTCCTCTCGGCCACCTCCTCCTTTGTAGTGAGGTTCCGTCAGCTCCTCCATCTTCTTTCTCGCCCCGTTCTCTCGCATCAGGGTTTCTTTTCACGTCTGTACCCTGCCCTCTGACTCTTGTATTGCCAGAAGTAAGCTTCCGGCCAAGTTGCATGGAATGTGAGCCTCACTTCCGGGTCGGGTAATCTGGTGGCCATGTTGGAATCAGCGAGGCAGTTCCCCATACCTGTCCCGGATTGATCACAGAGAACTAGCAAACATTTGAGCAATGTTATTGGTGGAAGCATTGTGATACCTGGCTACTGTGACCTAAGCCATTTATGCTCTGAGACAGAATTTTGTCATTACATCCATTAGTGCTTAATTTGTAAATAAATAGGTGCAAGGGCTCTCATCAGGAGACCACTGCAGCTAGCACCACACATTGCCCCTACCAGCTCTGCCAATGAGTAACAAAACAACTACTAACAATCACAAGCATACAGGTGTAACAATTCGGACTATTTCAGGCCCCCAAAGCTCTAAGGATAGCTTGGGCAGCAGGTAAAAGTCATTTTTATGTATATTGAATTAATAATTAACAGTTGTTGTGGTCATCTGTGAGCAGTGGTGTTGACAATTAAGTGTCAGTGCAGAGCACGGGAAACCAAAGGCTCAAATTAAGCACTGCGTCCAATCTATTATATTCCATAACTCAGTGAACTAATCAATGAATATAAATGCTGTAAATATTAGATAGAATGTAGCAATGACATACACAGTCATCACTTTTATTTACCTAACTTGCAATTAATGCACATTACATATCCCAAAATGGGAAGTTTGCTAAACCTAGGCCCTGATTACAGGTGAGGCAGGGAATTTGCAGTCCCTCGGTAAACTTCAGTTTGCCAGGAATTGGAATTTTGAGATGTTCTATACACACTATGCTTTACAATTTACACCTGATAAATGTAATTAAATCACACCTGCCAAAATCTACAAGCATAAAAACAAGCAATAAATTCTTGTACATGCAGTGTGCAATGCAGAAAAAACAAAATCTACGCGTTTCCTAATTTCTTAGATTAAAACTCAAAACAGAGGTATTTATCACAAACGTTAGTGTATTCTGCATTATCAATATTTGCTGGTGATGGTCATTAAATTACACACCTGTTCCATGTCAGTTGGCCTTTGTAAGAATTCCTACAGCTTTGTTGGGCCACAATGGGCATAGCTCTCTGTCTGCGACACTTACTTGCCAAATTCTTTTTACATTAATAATCGGGAAACTAATCAAGACATACAAATGTCAAGAGAGGGCGACACATTTTCGTTACAGTCAAGGAGCATGCAAATGTGAGTAATTGAGGTAATTGAGTAATATAAGTTTAAATAGATAATTAGAAGTAGAAACATTAGCATGCCCTGGAAATTAGCACTTAATTCTTATCACTTAGAATAATCTCTACTTAGGACTAATGCAAAGGCTTTAATAAAGATATTTGGAATGGGAAGCCACATACTTATGTTATTTTACATGAGTGGATCCCACTCCCTTGTTTTTATAATTTAGTCGGCATGGACAGAATGAATCTTAGTCCCGCCCCAGTGGGCGTGTTTCTGCAAAGCACCCTGGTTGATGTAGTCCAGAGCAATGTCAAGGGTCCATAGTGGGTGCCACTTCCATCGATCCCTCAGTCATTCTTGCCCATTGGGTCGCTGGCGATCCCCTTCTGAGTCCGTTACTTCAGTGATGCCCCTACGAACAGGTACGTTGTTCCATATACAGTGCCCCGGTTGTGACACACGGACCTGCGGCGAGCAGTGGGGTTGTCTTTGTGACCCTAGCTGGCCACACATATTCCATATGAACTTGCTCCGCAATTGAAGACACCCACACAATGCTGAGTTTGAACCTTCTTTATTCGGGAGGCAGCAGCGGACTCAGGGAGAACCCCACAGCGTAGTGTTGCGCCACTTGCCTACGTGTTTCGAGAACCTATCCCTTCCTCATGGCATGGCGTTTGTCGGGAGAACGGAAGCATGGACATCATTTTGTACAGGTGATAAAGTTAATCTTAGTCCCGCCCCAGTGGGCGTGTTTCTGCAAAGCACCCTGGTTGATGTAGTCCAGAGCAATGTCAAGGGTCCATAGTGGGTGCCACTTCCATCGATCCCTCAGTCATTCTTGCCCATGGGGTCGCTGGCGATCCCCTTCTGAGTCCGTTACTTCAGTGATGCCCCTACGAACAGGTACGTTGTTCCATATACAGTGCCCCGGTTGTGACACACGGACCTGCGGCGAGCAGTGGGGTTGTCTTCGTGACCCTAGCTGGCCACACATATTCCATATGAACTTGCTCCGCAATTGAAGACACCCACACAATGCTGAGTTTGAACCTTCTTTATTCGGGAGGCAGCAGCGGACTCAGGGAGAACCCCACAGCGTAGTGTTGCGCCACTTGCCTACGCGTTTCGAGAACCTATCCCTTCCTCATGGCATGGCGTTTGTCGGGAGAACGGAAGCATGGACATCATTTTGTACAGGTGATAAAGTTAATCTTAGTCCCGCCCCAGTGGGCGTGTTTCTGCAAAGCACCCTGGTTGATGTAGTCCAGAGCAATGTCAAGGGTCCATAGTGGGTGCCACTTCCATCGATCCCTCAGTCGTTCTTGCCCATCGGGTCGCTGGCGATCCCCTTCTGAGTCCGTTACTTCAGTGATGCCCCTACGAACAGGTACGTTGTTCCGTATACCGTGCCCCGGTTGTGACACACGGACCTGCGGCGAGCAGTGGGGTTGTCTTCGTGACCCTAGTTGGCCACACATATTCCATATGAACTTGCTCCGCAATTGAAGACACCCACACAATGCTGAGTTTGAACCTTCTTTATTCGGGAGGCAGCAGCGGACTCAGGGAGAACCCCACAGCGTAGTGTTGCGCCACTTGCCTACGCGTTTCGAGAACCTATCCCTTCCTCATGGCATGGCGTTTGTCGGGAGAACGGAAGCATGGACATCATTTTGTACAGGTGATAAAGTTAACAGGTACGTTGTTCCGTTGAGTCCGCTGCTGCCTCCCGAATAAAGAAGGTTCAAACTCAGCGTTGTGTGGGTGTCTTCAATTGCGGAGCAAGTTCATATGGAACACATATATATATATATATATATATATATATATATATATATATATATTTATATATATATATATATTTATATATATATATATATTCACTGAAAAAACCATAAGTTTCACACACGTTATAATTAGGAATTAGCATTTAAAAAAGCCTTGCAAATTCACTGAAAAAACCATAGGTTTCACACATGTTATAGTTAGCTGGACATTTTACTGATAAAAAACCAATGAAATTCCCCGTTATAGTTAGTGCAGGCAACTATAACTCACGCGACCGCAATCCTCTGATGATGCTAATACTGTATTTAGACACTTATTTGCCCATGTCTTCTTCCATTAAATTTTAGCTATACATATATTACAAATATTTTTTTTTCATAAAGACACATATGTCATCAGCAGAGGATTGCGGTCGCGTGAGTTATAGTTGCCTGCACTATGGTTTTTTCAGTGAATTTGCAAGGCTTTTTTAAATGCTAATTCCTAACTATAACGTGTGTGAAACCTATGGTTTTTTCAGTGAATTTGTACGTTTTTTTAAATGCTAAGTTACTTTACGCCATTCGTGGCGTGCGCGCCCACTTAACGCAGTTCGTTCGCGCACCGTGCGCGCACAGTGAGCACGCGGTGCGCTTCGCGCACCGCGTGCCCACGTTACGCTAGATGAGCCATGAACGCACGATGCGCTTCGCGCACCGTGCGCACATGGAGGACATATGATGAGCATCGTTGTGACAGGTAATATATTAGTTTTTCTTTGAAGTGATATGCCATGCACAAATGTTGGCCTGCGGGCACCATTTGCACATGGGGTGGTGAGAGTGTGGATAATAATTTTTTTAAAAATATTTTTTACCGTACTCGTACGTTAAGCGTAATGGGCGAAATTTAAAAAAAAAAAAAACATTCCCTTTTTTGCCTTTGGGGGATCGTTGGGGACTCCCTCAACATGGCTAGGTGCTTGGGAGCTGTCTAAACAGTCCCTTTACATGTTTTTGCCCTTTGTTTTTCAACCCCCTGTCAGAGTGCGAGAGAGAAAATGGCGGCCGCCGCTTCCTGGTTTCGACCGATTCGAATGTTTACTAAGATCTAACAGCCAATCAGAATCGCGCTCGCGCACGTCACCGTACGTGTACGGTAAGCGCACCGTAAGCTGGCTCAGATATATATATTGATTTAAAGGCTATTTTCTCAGAATCTACTGAACAGATTTACACCAAACCTACAAAAGGCACTTCCTTGACCTGTAGACTACCTCTCTGCCAAATTTCAAGGAACTCTGTTCAGCCGTTCGGGCTGTAGCTGTGTCTAAAGGTCCTATGGAAAAATGCATGGGAAAAACGCGTTTTGGGACCCCCCTTTTATCTCAGCCCCCGCTTGACGAATCCCCCCGAGACTTTCAGGGTAGGAGCGGAGCGTAGCGCCCCAACTATTTTGAAAATTTCGCGAGGATTCGTCGACCGGCGCCAAAGTTATTCCAAATAGAATGTTGCGGATTTCCTATGGAAACGTGGTCCTAACTATAACTATCTACTGGCGACCGCCAGTAGATAATATATATATATATATATATATACATATAAAGATACATATCTATATGTATGTGTATATATATATGTACATATATATATATATATTCAATGGAAAAAACAAAGGTTACGGAGCCGTTATGGTTAGGAAATGGAAATAAAAAAACTTTCGAATTTCACTGAAAAAAACAAAGTTTGCTGAGATGTTAGTTAGGCTCAGGATTCACTCTTACAAAACCAGTGAAATTCAGCAGTTATAGTTAGCTGTGCTAACTTTAAGTTGCGCCCCCGCAATGCACTAGTTATGACTCCACCTTTTACATCACTAATGACATCTCTGATGACATCATCCAGTGACTGTGAGTGTTTTTAAAAAGTTTATCTGTGTTAAATATATATACCAAGGTGTATTGGTGAACCAGTGGGTGCATGAGTGCCTGTACGGATGATTCAGTGGCTGTGTGACCGACTGTATAGGTGAGTGATTAGGTGTCTCAGTGAATGTATGGCTGAGTGACTGGTTGTGTGAATATCTGTATCAGTCAGCCAGTTGGTGTCAAAGTGGCTATATGGGTGTGTGAGTGGGTATGTGAATGGCTGTATAGGTGAGTGATTGGTTGTCTGAGTACCTGTGTGGGTGTCTGAGTGTGTGTGTGGGTGGGCAAGGGTGTGTGTGACTGCTTGTATGGATGAGTGAGTGGGTGAGCCAGTTGCTGTATAGGTTATGTGTGTGAGGGATTTATGGGTGAGTGAATGTCTGTATGGCTGTATGGGTGAGTGAATGGATATGTCAGTGGTATGTGGGTGAGTAACTGGGTATGTGAAAGGCAGTATAGGTGAGTGATAGTGTATATATGTGAATGTATGGTTGAGTGAGTGAATGTCAGAGGGGCTGTATAGGTGAGTGTGTGCTTGTGTCAGTAACTGTATAGGTGAGTGTGTGTTAGTATCTGTATGAGTAAGTTGGTGTGTGTAAATGTATGGGAGAGTAAGTGACTGTGTGATTGACTGTATGAGTGAGTGAGTGGGTGTGTGAGTAGCTCTATGGGTGACTGACTCAGTGTGTGAGTGGCTGTAGGGGTGCATGAGTGGAATGATTGAGTAGATGTGCAATTACTGGTATTGGTCTGTGAATGAGTTTGTGAATTGATTTGTGGGAGTGGGTGTATGAAATGTTCTTTGGGGGTGTGAGTGTGTGCTTTAGGCATTTTCTGGATTGACATCAGTGATGTCATTTGACATGTCATCAGTGATGTCACTGACCATGTCATGAGTGATGTAATATGTGAGGTCATAAGCAGTGCATTGCGGGGGCTTAAGTTATAGTTAGTTAACTATAACTTCTCAATTTCTCTGGTTATGCGCATGTAATACCTGTGCCTAACTATAACGTCCTTGTAACCTTAAGATTTTTCAGTGAATTTCTAAGCTTTTTACATTTTATTTCCTAACTTTACCGCCCCTGTGGGTTTGTGAGTGCGCGTGTGAGTGGTTTTGTGGGTGTGTGAGTGGATGTGTGAGTGACTGTATGTGTGTGTGAGTGGCTGTTTGGTTCTCTTTGTGTCAGAGTGGGTGCGTGAGTGTCTGAGTAGGTTTTTGAGTGGGCCTCTAAGTATCTGAGTGGATGTGTGAGTGGGTGCATACATGTCTGAGTAGGTGGGTGAGTGGGTACATGACTGTCTGAGTGGGTCTGTGAATATCTGAATGGGTGTGTGAGTGGGTGCATGAGTGTCTGACTAGGTCTGTGATTAGGTGCATAAATGTGACTGAGTGGGTCAGTGAGTGGGTGTATGAGTGTCTTAGTGGGTCTGTAAGTGGGTGTATAAGTGTCTGAGCAGATCTGTGAGTGGGTGGGTAAGTGTCTCAGTGGAGGTGTGAGGCAATGCATAAATGTCTGAGTGGGGGTGTGAGTGGATACATGATTGAGTGGGCCTGTGAGTAGACATGTGAGTGTCTGAGTAGGTCTGTGAGTGGGTGCGTGAGTGACTAAGTCAGCATGTGAGTGTGTGAGTGGATCTGTGAGTGGGTGCACAAGTTTCTGAGTTGGTGTGTGAGTTGGTGTGTAAGTGTCTGAGTCAGTGTGAGTGTCTGAGTGGGTGTAAGAGTGTTTGAGTTGGTCTGTGGGTGGGTGTGTGAGTGTCTGAGTGGGTGTTTGAGTGGGTGCATGAGTGTCTGGGTGGGTGCAAGAGTGTCTGAGTGGGTCAGTGAGTGGGTATGAGAGTATCTGAGTGGGTCTGTGAGTGGGTGTGCTTGTCTGTGTGGGTCTGTGTGATGGATTCCTGGCGCTGCCCCTTTCAGATCAGGAGAGCGGTGGATATTCCAATATGGCCGCCGAGATGGCCCAAACCGGAAGTAGTGGTGGCAGTCTAGACTCCTCGACTCGACGCAAGGAAACAACACCCATCAAGGACGGACAAAACCCACGAAAGGAGGATGACTGGGTGAGCTGGCAGATGGCGGATGAAGAGGACGCAGAGCTAGGCGAGAAGGAGAACAGCCCGACCAACGGAGATGAGAGAAGGCGTGATCCACCAGAGGGCGTCCCAAGGTGCGAGGATGACTGCGGAGAGGCAGAGAGACCCAGGACTCCAGAAAATGGCCCCCACAGCACCGCAAACAAGACTGGCACTCCGAGGAGAGATGAGGAGGCGGGATCTCACCCTCCCATGGCCCCGGAGGGTATTGGGCTCAGGCAAGTGCCAGCTGCGCGCACGTTTACGTTAAGGGGCTGGTGGGCAGGGTCAAGGGCCACACCAAGCTCAGCACCTTGACATACCTCACTTAGGCACTGCACCGTTAGGGCCACTGGTGGAGGTGCACTACTCCCAAAATCCCCCCCTTTTTTGTGTAAAAGGCAGTAGCCTGAAATATTTCCTCTTTCTCCCTCCCATTTGCCCTCCCGAGTGCTGCAACCTGGACAAGAAACCAGAACTAGCAGTGAAGATAAGGAGACCCAAAGTGGACGAAGAGACTGTCTAGAGGCATCCTGTAGCAAGGAGAAGAGGAACTCTGTTTCAGTTGACACTTATAAATAAAAAGAAACACCCTAATACAACAAACGTCTGTGTGTCATACCAGCTAAGGGGGGAATTTAGGCAATCCCCCATGGGGCATGCGACAACAGTCTGTCAGTAGGTGTGAGAAATGCACTTTTTTACCCCCTTTTACCCCCTTTTCTCAGCCCCGGCTTGCCGGATCAACCTGAAACTTTCCATGTACAACTAGAAACAGTAGGGCACTTTTTGCTGACAATGTTGGAGATGCGTCAAACGGCACCAAAGTTATAAGCAAGTCAAAAAATGATTTTCCTATGGAAACTAGGTCCAAACTATAACTACCTGCTGGCAATAAATATATTTATATTTTCATCCCATAGTGCCAGTGCTTAGTTGACATTTGATGATAACTTCTTACAGAGACTCCCTGAGTACTCCAGTGACTATGATTTTTCTAAAATGTGAACAACATCCCTGCTCTGTCATTTGGAATCTCACAGAGTTATCTAATTTTATAGTTAGCTAGCGTGGTAATGGAGGCAGCAGTTGGAAAGGAAAGTTAAGAATGTATTTGAAGATCTTTTTCTTTCTGTCATTCTTACACCCACTACTTCCTTTTTTGCCTTAGCTGCAAATTAGAATCTATAGTGGAGCTAAATTTGGGACCACACTTCAACCTTGTGATGTCATCAGGCTGCAAAGAGTGTGGAATATAATTTTTGCTGCATCTGGCAAACTGACTTGAAGGAGCGCCAAAATCTTCAATATCAGTCCAGTACAAGATTAGACCTGGAATAGGGAATAACCACAAGGATCTAGGAATACTGAGCTGTTTCTAGTATTTTTGCCCAATAGTTAGCCGGGGGTCAGTCCAGGGAGATTGTTGTCTGTTCACTTGTGTTGTGCTCTTGGCAGGAGGTGGTGCAATCAGATCCATGCCATAGCCTGGGGCTTGGGTCTGTCCCTGTTTTTGCTAATGCATACCTGGGGTTGCAGATGTATGTTGAAGGATGAGGGGCAGTGTGGTCAGACCAGGCACACTCTGGCCAGCTTTGAGGAGTATAGTCTTCTCCCCCATTCTGGTGGAGTGTGTGGCCTGTCTGTCTGGATATGGCCAAGTGCATACTTGCGCCAAGCCTTGCTGCTTGAGGGAGTTGGAGAGGGGCTTGTGTAGGTCTGGGCCTGCTTGGGGAAGTATTGTATGGTTCCCTGTGGTGATGCAGGGGTCAAAGGTGGGCCAGGCTGTGCTGCAGCCCCACTCCTTGCCTCTGCCCCTCTCCCAGCAACAGTTCAATGAGGTGTGCATCAGCACCTGGGGAAACTTAGCCTGGTGTCTCCTGGCCTGGCATTACATGGGCCTGTATAACAGAGAGGGCGGACTGTCCTTCTTTGCACCTTTAAGCAGGTGCGCCAGGCGCAAGCATGGATAGTGTGCCCTATTACCTTTAATGTGCTGCCCCCAGCACAGCCACAAATTCGCGCTACCCTAAAGGCAGCGTATTCAGTGAAACACAGTGCAGTAGCTTCACAGCCACCAGTACTTTAAAGAAGGCTTAGAGATCCCCCCTGCAGGCAGGAACAGTTAGTGACTGCCCCCACCTGCAGGGGAATGTGTGAGGTTTCCATAGTGTTCCAAACCCCGTCCAGAGAGATGGCATTAGGGGCTGCACTGATAGCTCACACCAATTTATGGTGCACTTTAGGTGTGCCTCCTAGGGCAGAGGACGTAAACATCGAGGCAAAGTGATAACCCCATTTGCATGGGGCCACGTCCCCATGTAAATTAGGGAACTCCTTCTTAAGATAGACCCTGGTGCTACACATACGCTAGCACTATCGGTATCAAAGGAGAGGCTGCACAAGCATCTGTAATACCATAGTGCCCCAGGGGTGCAAAAAGCTTGCGCTCAAGCCCATTGGTCCCCCGGACACTATGTGTATTACAGCCCCGGATATGTTATTTTTAGAATCCTTTGAGTGGCCCTTGAGGTTTCCCTCCAGAATAACGTTCCAGGTGGAATGAGGGCCATTGTGCATTGGGTATAAGGTGTTTGCTAGGCAGAGGACAAGAGACCACTAGTGCATGACAAGTTAAACTAAATCTACATTTCCATACATTTTGTACATACAAATATTTTGAAAAGACAATTTTAAATGATAAAAAAATATCCACCTGGCCATATTCATTTGTTCCCATGCCTTTTTGTAGTTTAATGTAGTATCTGATTTCTCTTGTGAATTCTGGCTGAAGAGGTTAAACCCCAGTCCAACTAATAAAGGACCCCCGTTACTTCTATACTGTTGCCACAACTTTCTGTCCCATTCAGGGATTTGCCTCAGAAATGTTTGTGGGCATCTTCCTTAAAATCACGAACTGCCTACAATAAAGTTGTTTTCTTTTATGACAATAGTAACAACTTTATGGGAGCCACCAATGTCTTTGACCTTTCTAATATTTTGTTTGTTTCATTTAAATATTACACACCACAATTCGTCATTGTGTGCAAGCATGTGTATGTTGTGTGTGTGTCCCTGTATGTGTGTGTCTACGTGTACAGCAGCTATTGGAATACTACAACAATAGGTATATTGCTTCAGCCACATTTCATCATCAGGCCCCCCTTCTGGTCTACCTCGCCCTAATTCCTATGCTACTTCCTGCTTCTCTCCTTTCTTCAGGATATCCTGTCTTATCTACTTGCCTATCCAGTATATATTCCTTGTGAGTAGCTAACTGTTGCTCTTTACTTAAGTTTGTTCCCAATACTGTGCAGTATAATGCTCATACATACATATGTAGAATTCTCAGAACCCTACTACTACCTGTAGGAGAGTAGGGTCTGCAATCCTATGATCACCCAGATTTTTTGCTTTTGCTTCATTGGTTTACGACTTTCCCCGGCTGCGGGCCTGCCAATCAGACCCACAGCCTAGCTGTTCTCTCTCGAAATTAACACACATGTGCATTAGGTGCATCCACTAATTGGAACTGGGCCGCCTTATCAGTCCCTGTATCAGCATACCACAGGTATCCAGGGCATCGGTGTACCCAGGGCCTACCAGGGGCTGCAGCATGTATTGTGCCACCCCTGGATGGCCGCCCAAATCTGACACAACTGGCTGCACGACAGCTGGGGCAAGGTGGTGTAATCACCCGTTGCTGTAGGTGTAGTATTCCTATACCTAACCCTAAAATGGACGCATGGATTCCTGTCAGTCACTCCTATGGCAGGCCTTATCAATCCTGAAGGCAGAGTGCTGGGAATCATGTGAGATGGTGCTCTGGCGCGAGCTGAGCCCGTCGACGGCTTGCGGAACCAAATCCTAATAGCCGTTCCATGGTGACGCGGGCCAACTACCTTAAAGTGCATTATAATCCTCGCGGTTATTTGCTAAACTTTGGCATCGCATCACCCAAACATGTCGAGTAAGGTGTCATACGAATTGGAATACGAACCCCTCGCCAGTTCTGGCGACGGGGTTAGCATTCCACCCTTCTAGAGGGACACGACATGGAAGTAACCTTGAACCCCGGTTAAAGTTGACTCAAGCCTCAGCATCACAAAATGGATGCTGCCACCAGACACAAGTCTGACCTCCTGCTGCTGGGAGACCTTCCAGCGAGGGGAGCTTGGACAAAGGGTTTCCTGTCGAGGGCGGTGTTAGCACCATCCCAGACAGGGTTTGTGTATCCCAGGTAGGCAGGGCTGAAAGGAAGGTGATTGCAAGTGGCACCCCGGTGCTCACTGTGCATAGCCCGGCTCAAACCAGTTTCGGGGGCACACCAGCCCCTGAGCTGGGGCGAAGCCGGACAAAGGATAGGGGTGTAACCACCCCCCTCCTGGTCCCACCCATAGGTTGGACCTAGTCACGGGCCAGCCCCTTTTCTTAGAATAAAAGTAGGAGCGAGTCCTCTTCCCAAATTGGATAATTCTGAATCTTGAACTACTTTCCACGAAAGGAACTCTTGACTATTTCTGAAGACTCTCCCTTGTGGCTAAGGAGTAGCCACCCTGCACCAGCAGGCACCACCTAAGCGCTTGCGGTTTGCTGCACGTCTCTCCCACGGATCAAGACTGCCCAGCTCGACGAGACCCGGGTTCCCTGCCATCTCTGACCTCTACCTACATCATCGGCTCAGCTGAGATTCGTAGGTGTGACGAGACCTGCGGGGCCGGCCATCTTCAGAACCTGCACGACGCTTATCTAGCACGCCCACCGAGGGACCCTCGAGTGAGTGCACCTAGGGTTTGAGAAGCCCTAACCCTGAGCGGCTCCAGCACCGAAGTCTGCCTCCCCAGCATCCACGAGATCTGCGTGGGGGCCCTTCTGCTCCTTGCTGCTCACCGCGTTGTCCGACCACTCGCCGACCGGCTTGTGGCCCTCTTCACGACGCACCACGACAGACTTTCATCACTGGTCTGGTCGCTCCAGACTGGCTCTTGCTCCCCTTCAACAGAGGAGTACCTCGGACCCTCCTGGTCCACTCCCGACGCCATCTTGACTCCACCGCGTGGGTTTGCCACTGGCAAGACCTGCTGCCCCATTCCTGGGCCCAGCATCATCGACAGCAGACACCCTCGTGGGACAGCTCGCCCTCCCTCCTGGTCGCCGCCGTGCCTCCTGGTCCAAGGAACAGCCGAGTCCGACGTCATCCACTCACCTGGTCGAGGTGACTTCAGCCGGTACCTTCCTGGTACCCACGCGATCGCTGGCTAGCGGTTGAGAACTGAGTCCCCTCAGGTTTCCTTCATCATCGATCCAGGCTTGGATCTCTCTGAACATCGACACTGGTCGCCTGCCAGCAACTTCTTCTTTCAGGCTCCTGAGACTACAACGAGGACTCCCGACATCTTGCTGAACCCCACGCAGCCGCAGCCTCTGGGCTAGGTAACTCGAGCATCTCGGTGCTCCACCGTAGGTTCACTCCACAAGTGTCCAGTTCCTTTTTCGTTTAGTCCCACTGATCGGATTCCTCCGGAATCAGTAACTTTAAACTATCTAGCCTTTCCCATTTCACTTGCAGTGTATATGGTTTCGTGCCTTCGGGCACTTGTGTAAATTGTGCAACCAGAAGTATTTTCATAAGAGTTGTGTAGTGTGCTTAGCTCCCTGACTCATAAAGAGCCAGGGTAGTCTTGTTATAAATAAATATCCTTTATTTTCATAACAGCTTGTGTGGTGTCCTTTCACTTGGTGTTCAAGGGGTATATGTGATGGTAAACAGCTGGCTTAACACGCCCTCTAGAGTTTAGCCTAAAGACTGCTCGTATCCACGCTACTAGGATAGCTGGTCTATAAGGTTGACTTACAACCAATCATCAATAAGGGTCGTTTGGAATGATACACAGTGATCACTAGAATAGTGAGCACTACATATCAGGCCAACTTCTCACATTGGTGAGCAGCGGTTGGGATTTGAGCTTGCTGTTGGTTACCACACACGTATCCTAAGAATATCAAAGTGAAGGATCACATAAGTACCCAGGTACATATAACTTAACTTAGAATACTCTGAGTTCTACTGAACCAGCTGTTGTAGTGTAACAGGGCTTAGCACACCCTGACTACAACTCTTAGCAAGGGATCAGTAGGTAAACAAATAGTGTAGGTAGGTGCATCACTTGCACCTCACTAGAAAGCATGTCGGTCCACGGAGAGTCTGCAGAGACTCCCTTAGTGGTCAGTGACCCTCCACAGGTCGTGTCACGATATGCAGCTCTTAGCTTCAAGGAGATGAGACAACTGTGTGCCTCCAGGAAGCTAAACCAGGGTTCTAACCCTACCATCGCATTTCTGATAGGTCTCTTAGAGACGTACGATGCTAGGAGGTCCTCTAACACAGGTCCCCCCAATGCTGATGGGAACATGCCTCCCTTAGAGGGAACCCTTGGTGACCCGGACCTCGACCTCCATACAGAGGAGGAAGACGAGGAGGAGTTATCAGGAGACGAGGCAAACAAAGGTCCAGTGGTAGCCGGCAGGCTTACGAGGACCAACTTAAGCAGGCATGAGAATGGAACCGGGGGAGCCCCGGCCCCACGCTCAAGCAGGCCTAACATTGGGAACGGACGAGCTAGGTCTCTCTCCAGAGGCTCTAACAGATCTGTTCGTACACATGTCTCTCAGGCATCTTCTCAGAGAGGAATGACGTCCCCTCAGAGAAGGGAGCATGAAGCGAAGATGAGGGAAGTCAATCTGAGGATCGAGCGGGAAGAACTTGCCCTCGCCAAAGAAAGACTTGCCTTAGCCCGAGAGCAGAAATTAAGTGGGTTAGATCCACTGGTGGCAGCATTCTCATTAGAGAGAAAGACAGGGGTATAGATACTAGACACCTGAGTAAAATAGTGCCCCCCTTTAAACAAGGGGACGACATCCACAAGTGGATAACTGCTTTGGAGAGGGCCTGCACTGTCCAGTGCGTCCCCCAAAGTCAGTGGGCAGCTATACTGTGGCTCTCCTTTGAGGGTAAAGGATGAGACAAGCTCCTCACTACTAGAGCTGAGGATGCGAACAACTACCAAGTCCTGAAGAATACACTGATTGATGGGTTCGGCTTAACCACCGAGCAGTACCGGGTGCTGTTCAGGGACACCCAGAAAATTCAGTCTCAGGATTGGACTGACTTTGTCGATTGTGCCACTAAGGCTTTGGAGGGCTGGTTGCTGGGTAGCAAGGTTACTGATTACACAGGATTGTACAATCTTATCATGAGAGAACAGATTTTAAACAACTGTCAGAACCAATTGTTGCATCAGCACCTTGTCGACTCGGATCTGACCTCTCCCCAAGAATTGGGAAAGAAGGCAGACAGATGGGTCAGAACAAGGGTCAAGCAGAACCAGACTTAGAACCAGGGTGGTCAGAAGAAAGCAGACCAAAAGGGTAGTAACAAGAACGAACAAAATGACCAGAAGTCTTCGACAGGTCCCCAACAAACTAAAGAGGGTGGGGGTCAGGCTTCACAGAAGAAGAAGACTCAAGAAGGCCAGTCAAAAAGGTGGTGCCAATACTGTAAAAGTAAGACTCACTGGTTTAGTGAGTGCACCAAGAAAGGAGGGCAAACTCCTGCCACTGCAGCCCCTAAGGCACCTGCACCCCCTAGTACAGTCAGCAGTGGTAGTGCGCCTCCCAAGGCATTAGTTGGGTTAACCTTGGGAACCGAGGGGAGTGACGACTTAGTCGGCACTCTCACTCAGGCCGTCCTTGTCTGTACAGGGGATATGGATATGTCCCCTGATGCCAGTCCCAATACTTTGGGCAAATACAGACAGACACCTTTGATCAATGGAAAAGTGGCTCAGGCCTACAGGGACACTTGTGCCAGTGTCACCATGGTGACGCCTAACTTTGTGGACCCTGGACAGATCATGCTAGGTACCGATTACCTAGTGACCAATGCCAGCAATGTCACTACCAATCACAGTATGGCAGTTGTTGATTTCTCCTGGGGAGGGATAAGTGGCCCGAAAAAGGTTGTGGTTAGTTCAGACCTCCCCGTAGAATGTCTGTTGGGCAATGATTTGGAAACGTCACAATGGTCAGAAGTGGAGCAGAGGACTCACATGGAAATGTTGGGCTTGCCAGCACATGTCCTTGCTGTGACCAGGTCACAGGCCAAAAGATGCCCCACTGAACAGGTGCTGGATCCTGGAAGAACGGACCAGACACCTTCCAAGAAAAGGAGCAGTAAGGGTAAGGCTTCGCCTTCCCCCTTGCCCCAGGTCGTGGATCAAGTCTCTGAGGAGGCTGACCTTAAAGAACTGAGGGAAACTGAGCCGAAAGAGCTTGAACCTGGTCAGGTTGAGTTTCTGGGCTCAGGGGGACCCTCCAGGGAAGACCTGGGGAAGGCACAGTTAGACTGCCCCTCACTTGAACCCCTCAGACAGCAGGCTGCTGCTGAGGCTGCAGGGAACGCCACAGGTACCCACAAAGTGTACTGGGACGATGGACTCCTGTACTCCGAGGCAAGAGACCCCAAGCCTGGCGCGACCAGGAGGCTGGTCGTCCCCTTGTCTCTGAGAGGTTTCCTCCTTACCTTGGCCCACGAGATTCCCCTTGCAGGTCACTTATGCCAGAATAAGACTTGGGACAGAATTGTTCCACACTTTCACTGGCCCCACATGTCCGAAGATACGAAGGAGTTTTGCCGCTCCTGTGTCACTTGCCAAGCCAGCGGTAAGTCAGGTGGCACGACAAAGGCCCCCCTTATACCACTACCGGTGGTGGGGGTACCCTTTGAACGAGTGGGGATCGACATTGTCGGACCAATGGAAACCCAGACAGCATCAGGGCACAAGTTTATACTGGTGGTGGTGGACCACGCCACCAGGTATCCTGAAGCTATTCCGCTTAGGACCACTACAGCACCTGTTGTGGCACGAGCCCTAGTTGGAGTGTTCTCCAGAGTGGGCTTCCCTAAGGAGGTTGTCTCAGACAGAGGTGCAAACTTCATGTCGGGATATCTGACTGCTATGTGGAAGGAGTGTGGTGTCAACTACAAATTCACCACACCCTATCACCCACAATGCAATGGGCTTGTTGAGAGATTCAACAGGACCCTAAAAGGGATGATTCATGGACTACCTGAAAAGCTTCGGCGGAGATGGGATGTCCTGATACCCTGCCTCTTGTTCGCCTACAGAGAGGTCCCGCAGAACGGGGTTGGCTACAGCCCTTTTGAACTTCTGTTCGGACATCCTGTAAGGGGACCCCTTTGTTTGGTAAAGGAAGGATGGGAGAGACCTCTCAAAAAGCCGGCATCAAACATTGTGGACTATGTGCTCGGTCTCCGCTCGCGGATGGCGGAGTACATGGAATCTAAAAACCTTGAGGCGAGCCAAGAATTACAGAAAGCTTGGCACGACCAAAAGGCTGTCCTGACTGTGTACCAGCCTGGACAGAAGGTGTGGGTGCTGGAGCCAGTGGCCCCAGCAGCACTCAAAGACAAATGGTCTGGGCCCCACACGATCATTGAGCAAAAGGGAGAGGTCACCTACTTGGTAGACCTGGGAACTCCCCGGAGCCCCCACAGGGTACTCCATGTAAACAGGCTCAAGGCATATGTCGACAGGGAGGGCATGGGCTTGCTCATGGCCACAGATGAGGGACAGGAGGAGGAGAGTGACCCTCTCCCGGACCTGCTCTCTCAGAACCCTGACGATGGATCAGTAGATGGTGTTGTCTTTTGTGGCAGCCTCTCTGGACATCAACAAAAGGATTGTAAACAGGTTCTTCAATCCTTTCGACATATGTTCTCTCTGACACCCAGTCAGACCAATTGGTGTACCCATGAGGTCGACACTGGGGACAGTCTGCCCGTAAAGAGTAAAATCTATCGACAGCCTGATCATGTCAGAGACTGCATCAAGACAGAGGTGCAGAAAATGTTGGAGCTGGGAGTCATTGAGCCCTCGGACAGCCCCTGGGCTAGTCCCGTAGTTCTCGTGCCGAAACCTCACACCCAGGGCGGTAAGAAAGAGATGAGGTTTTGCGTGGACTACAGAGGCCTCAATGCAGTCACTAAGACTGACGCCCACCCGATACCGAGAGCAGACGAACTTATAGACCGGTTGGCTTCGGCCCACTACTTAAGTACGTTTGACCTGACAGCTGGGTATTGGCAAATCAGGTTAGCTGAGGAGGCCAAGCCCAAAACAGCATTTTCTACCCCGGGTGGGCATTATCAGTTCGTGGTAATGCCCTTTGGTTTGAAAAATGCACCTGCCACCTTCCAAAGGCTGGTGAATCGAGTGCTCACTGGGTTGGACGGCTTCTGTGCGGCATATCTGGACGATATCGCTGTCTTTAGCTCCACCTGGGAGGATCACCTGGTCCACCTGAGGAAAGTGTTAGAGGCCCTGCAAAAGGCAGGCCTCACTATCAAGGCCACTAAGTGCCAGATAGGGCAGACACAGGTTGTATACCTGGGCCACCTTGTAGGTGGAGGCCAGGTTCAGCCATTGGAGAGCAAAATACAGGCCATACAGGACTGGGCTCCTCCAACCACCCAGACTCAGGTTCGAGCTTTCTTGGGCCTGACTGGTTATTACCGGAGATTTGTCAGAAATTATGGATCCATTGTGACCCCGCTAAACGATCTGACAAGTAAAAAGATGCCAAAAAAAGTTCAGTGGACAGCCAGCTGTCAAAAGGCATTCGACGACCTAAAGCAGGCCATGTGCACAGCGCCTATCCTAAAGAGTCCAGACTACTCCAAAAAATTCATTGTCCAAACAGACGCTTCGGAGTTGGGTGTGGGAGCTGTTCTATCTCAGCTGAATTTTGATGGTCATGACCAGCCCATAGCTTTCATTAGCAGGAGGCTGACCCCCAGAGAGAAGAATTGGTCAGCTTTTGAGAGGGAGGCCTTTGCTGTGGTTTGGGCCCTGAAGAAGTTGAGGCCATACTTGTTTGGCACTCACTTCAAGATTCAGACCGACCATAAGCCCCTCTTGTGGCTAAATCAAATGAAGGGTGAAAACCCCAAACTACTTAGGTGGTCCATTTCCCTACAGGGGATGGACTTCACAGTGGAGCATAGACCTGGCACTGATCATGGCAATGCAGATGGGCTCTCCAGGTATTTCCACTTAGAGCAAGAAGACTCACCTGGTCAAGGTTAGCTTATTGTCCCAAAGTTTGGGGGGGGTCATGTAGGAGAGTAGGGTCTGCAATCCTATGATCACCCAGATTTTTTGCTTTTGCTTCATTGGTTTACGACTTTCCCCGGCTGCGGGCCTGCCAATCAGACCCACAGCCTAGCTGTTCTCTCTCGAAATTAACACACATGTGCATTAGGTGCATCCACTAATTGGAACTGGGCCGCCTTATCAGTCCCTGTATCAGCATACCACAGGTATCCAGGGCATCGGTGTACCCAGGGCCTACCAGGGGCTGCAGCATGTATTGTGCCACCTCTGGATGGCCGCCCAAATCTGACACAACTGGCTGCATGACAGCTGGGGCAAGGTGGTGTAATCACTCGTTGCTGTAGGTGTAGTATTCCTATACCTAACCCTAAAATGGACGCATGGATTCCTGTCAGTCACTCCTATGGCAGGCCTTATCAATCCTGAAGGCAGAGTGCTGGGAATCATGTGAGATGGTGCTCTGGCGCGAGCTGAGCCCGTCGACGGCTTGCGGAACCAAATCCTAATAGCCGTTCCATGGTGACGCGGGCCAACTACCTTAAAGTGCATTATAATCCTCGCGGTTATTTGCTAAACTTTGGCATCGCATCACCCAAACATGTCGAGTAAGGTGTCATAAGAATTGGAATACGAACCCCTCGCCAGTTCTGGCGACGGGGTTAGCCTTCCACCCTTCTAGAGGGACACGACATGGAAGTAACCTTGAACCCCGGTTAAAGTTGACTCAAGCCTCAGCATCACAAAATGGATGCTGCCACCAGACACAAGTCTGACCTCCTGCTGCTGGGAGACCTTCCAGCGAGGGGAGCTTGGACAAAGGGTTTCCTGTCGAGGGCGGTGTTAGCACCATCCCAGACAGGGTTTGTGTATCCCAGGTAGGCAGGGCTGAAAGGAAGGTGATTGCAAGTGGCACCCCGGTGCTCACTGTGCATAGCCCGGCTCAAACCAGTTTCGGGGGCACACCAGCCCCTGAGCTGGGGTGAAGCCGGACAAAGGATAGGGGTGTAACCACCCCCCTCCTGGTCCCACCCATAGGTAGGACCTAGTCACGGGCCAGCCCCTTTTCTTAGAATAAAAGTAGGAGCGAGTCCCCTTCCCAAATTGGATAATTCTGAATCTTGAACTACTTTCCACGAAAGGAACTCTTGACTATTTCTGAAGACTCTCCCTTGTGGCTAAGGAGTAGCCACCCTGCACCAGCAGGCACCACCTAAGCGCTTGCGGTTTGCTGCACGTCTCTCCCACGGATCAAGACTGCCCAGCTCGACGAGACCCGGGTTCCCTGCCATCTCTGACCTCTACCTACATCATCGGCTCTGCTGAGATTCGTAGGTGTGACGAGACCTGCGGGGCCGGCCATCTTCAGAACCTGCACGACGCTTATCTAGCACGCCCACCGAGGGACCCTTGAGTGAGTGCACCTAGGGTTTGAGAAGCCCTAACCCTGAGCGGCTCCAGCACCGAAGTCTGCCTCCCCAGCATCCACGAGATCTGCGTGGGGGCCCTTCTGCTCCTTGCTGCTCACCGCGTTGTCCGACCACTCGCCGACCGGCTTGTGGCCCTCTTCACGACGCACCACGACAGACTTTCATCACTGGTCTGGTCGCTCCAGACTGGCTCTTGCTCCCCTTCAACAGAGGACCCTCCTGGTCCACTCCCGACGCCATCTTGACTCCACCGCGTGGGTTTGCCACTGCCAAGACCTGCTGCCCCATTCCTGGGCCCAGCATCATCGACAGCAGACACCCTCGTGGGACAGCTCGCCCTCCCTCCTGGTCGCCGCCGCGCTTCCTGGTCCAAGGAACAGCCGAGTCCGACGTCATCCACTCACCTGGTCGAGGTGACTTCAGCCGGTACCTTCCTGGTACCCACGCGATCGCTGGCTAGCGGTTGAGAACTGAGTCCCCTCAGGTTTCCTTCATCACCGATCCAGGCTTGGATCTCTCTGAACATCGACACTGGTCGCCTGCCAGCAACTTCTTCTTTCAGGCTCCTGAGACTACAACGAGGACTCCCGACATCTTGCTGAACCCCACGCAGCCGCAGCCTCTGGGCTAGGTAACTCGAGCATCTCGGTGCTCCACCGTAGGTTCACTCCACAAGTGTCCAGTTCCTTTTTCGTTTAGTCCCACTGATCGGATTCCTCCGGAATCAGTAACTTTAAACTATCTAGCCTTTCCCATTCCACTTGCAGTGTATATGGTTTCGTGCCTTCGGGCACTTGTGTAAATTGTGCAACCAGAAGTATTTTCATAAGAGTTGTGTAGTGTGCTTAGCTCCCTGACTCATAAAGAGCCAGGGTAGTCTTGTTATAAATAAATATCCTTTATTTTCATAACAGCTTGTGTGGTGTCCTTTCACTTGGTGTTCAAGGGGTATATGTGATGGTAAACAGCTGGCTTAACACGCCCTCTAGAGTTTAGCCTAAAGACTGCTCGTATCCACGCTACTAGGATAGCTGGTCTATAAGGTTGACTTACAACCAATCATCAATAAGGGTCGTTTGGAATGATACACAGTGATCACTAGAATAGTGAGCACTACATATCAGGCCAACTTCTCACACTACCCACCTAAAAAAGGTTACAATCCAGGATCTCAGTGCAATATACTTCTTTCATCCTATGCAACACTGATGTAAGACCTGTTTGTACTAGGCTGCCCCTTTGGTACTTCTGTTTTTGGAGGAAAGTCTTGTATCTTACTCACTATGATTGCCTTGAAGAATGTAAAGTTTTTGTTAAAAACCCAGTGCACATCCACATGATTGGATTTCCTTTGCTTGCTCAACCAAGAAAGACACAGTGGCGTAGCTCGACCTACTGCCACCCGGGGCTGCCCCTATGCTTGCCACCCAGTACAGGTAAGAGCAGGGGGGGTGTCGGCCAATGGACAACTTGTCCTCGGGAGCGGGGGGCTGGTGGTAGTCGACAGACCTTACTTGCCCACTTCCGCTGCCCCAAAAACAGTGCGGCCTGGGGCAGACGCCCCCTCCCGTTCTCCCCCAGCTATGCCACTGCCCAGACACCAGAAAGCGGGATGGTAATCTCGGTTCTGCTTGTGCCAGTTTCATATTTTAGATGAGTGCCAACCACTGCAAACCAGGGAAACAGAGGAACGTGTGCATATTGTTTGTGTGTAGGCATAGTAGTAAGAAATTAGATTAATATTTATTGGCATTCATGCAAAATGAACCGTAGGCACTCCGATCAGTGTATCTGAAGAAGCCATGAGTGCCAATATACTTTAAGCATCGCTAGAGTAAACATGATGCCCCTCTTCCTGCTTTCGGGTTGCTCTGGGAACACACATCCCTTTCCTTCTTTAGCATTGGATGCAGGCATGACTTTGAGCTAGCTCAGTGATAATGTGGCATAAACAGTTCATGCAAGCTCAATGGGAATTCGATATTTGACATAATGGTTTATGCAAGCTTAACGGGAATTTGACTTACATGGTTAGCATGTAATTTCAATTATTATTGCAATTGCATCGGAAAGCAACTAATATGCCAAAACATTATCTATAATGATAATTCTAATCCCGTCTCTATATGTGTCTTGTCTACCCATCTACAAAGCAGTAATGTTACCAAAGCTGATATATAGCCCTTCAGAATCTGACTTGAATTGCCTACAGAACAAGGGCAGTGATGCATTTAGCCAGTATTAGATAGGGGCTTACTGAACACCCTGCAAGGGTCCTGATTGCCTAAAGAGGCACCAAACATGGCTCTAACATGGATGGAGGAAAAGGTTCACTTCTCTTAGCATTCCAAATGCTCTTGAAAATGCCCGTTATGTAAACATGTTTTGCAGTCATGATGTTCTAACATACTAAGTATCCTAGGCTTGACCATTCCCTGTTGACCACTAAAAGCAGAGTCCACACACCTGAAGGCTTTGATTGGCTGCCATTGAAGCGTTCCCTTACATCATCTATTACAGCATGTAGACTATGGTCCCCGTGTGCTGAAAATAAAAATAAGAGGCCACATAGGAAGGATAAGTGAGTACACCCTAGAGCCCACACCTAAGTGGATGAAGTCCAAAGGGTCTCCTAAGTTTATAAGAAATAGATTGTTTTTTAATAAGGGAACCAAGAACCCTGAATTGGGTTTGCAGACCCTTACAGGAAGAACCCCCCTGCATCCCCGATCCAAAGTCTGCCGTCTCTGTACTTTGAACACAGATTATGCAATGGAACCCTAAAGGGGTCTAAAAACTCCATAGTCTGTGCTTCTTCTATCAAAGCTGCTGATCTGGGGCACTATTCTGGTTGTATTGAACCTTTGACCTCATTAACAAGACCGCGGACTATGACACTCATGGACCCGCTTTGGGTCTACTATATTAGCCTGTGTTATTTGTACTAAAAGTATAACTATGTGTGTCATTTTAATTGTGTTGAGTCTGGGGTCTCACAAAATTATCCATTGACTCACAATACAATTGGGGGCTGTTTAAAAGTCAAAAGCTGGTGTTGACTACCACACAGGTATCATTAGTGGGGGCAATCATATTTGACCCAACTTTTTGTACTGAAGCTGTGGTCTTTATTGTGAAATAATGGACTTGACTTGACTAACAACAAGGATTGGGCTTCCTCTAGAGTCTGTAGAGTGTAGCTGAACCTTTGAGTCCAGATGCTAATTTGCATTTTAAAGAGCATTCTGAGCTTTTCATTAGCCGAGAGCTCACGTAATATGCCACCACAAGAAACAAATTATTTTCCTTGGCACCAGGAGGCACACCTACCATTTTGTGACAAGCAAAAGAGTTGAGCTGGTAAGGCTGTTCCTCACAGCTCCAAGATGGAACACAGTGGTTTAAAGAGGTGAAGAGATGTGTGGACCATCTGCTGCTACTCCACAGAAAGGAGAAGAAGTGCAATACCTCAGTGAGAGTGAAGAGGTGGAGAAACATTCCGATATGTGAGTGTAATTGTCACATGCACTGGGTGAGAAGAAGCTAAATGCGTGCTTGGTAACCCGCAAGTTATGACACTGAAAGCTTAGCAGTGGATAGAGAGGCTTATTCTCCTCCAGAACATCAACCGCACATCACAACTACACAACCCAGAAAATGCCACAGGAGGTGCTGCCGCAAGGCGAAGAAAATAATCCCCAGCTGAGCATTGTGCCCCAGACTGCATGGAGTACAAAACAAACATCAAATATGAGGTGAAGAATTTGAGGACTGGAAATGAGAAGATGAAACGTTATTATAAATTCCATCAATGAAGAAAAATAACTAGTAAAACATATATAAGTAGCCGTTTTGTAAAATAAAACAAATACAAACGGAAAATAAACACTAAGAATTCTTTTTTGACAACCACAAAAATAAAATACAAAAAAAGAGTTTGTTGCTATAAACAACTATGCCCCTCAGCAAGTTGGCTGCGTGTCAGTGAACTCTTTTGAAGAGGCTACTGTGTAGTCAGAGTGGCATATTCATTGATGGCATGGCAAACAGGCATTGCAAGCCTGAATTCAACAACTCACAGGAGTGTGGCCACTGCTTTTGGAAAACAAATTCGGTGCTCCTCTGACACAGGATGGCTAGGCAATGGAGAGAAATGAGCACTGTCATCAATGCCTGAGCACGATGTTGGAAGGCCTTTGTTTTTTCTACCCATGTCTGTGTGCTTTTATTACACTTTAGAAGAAAAACATGAGGTTGGCAACACAGATAAAACTGTCCCTAGCCCAGACCTAAAACATACATATCAATAATGTTATTCTAATGCAAGCAATTAACTTAATATTTTTCCTCCACTTATCCAGTTATTGCTCTCATTACATTTGCTTGGTTTTTCAACTCTGTGTAGACAAAATCCTTCAGACACCCACAGAGATCATCAGTCACTCCAGTGAACCACTCACTCATGCACCTTACTCACTCACTCAGTCACTCGCTTACTCAATTACTCATTTAGTCACTCACTCTCTGACTTAAACACACCCATATACTTGTTGGTAAGTCATGAATGATTGTTACGTAGTCTGAGAATGTTATATCAAAGCCCCAAGTTTGTTTTCATTAGTAAATTGAATATTTGTGACTGCTATTCAGTGATTTAACATATTTAGTTACAGTTTTATTTAAACCCCAGTGTACCGAGGGGTTTAGAAGTTGAGTTGGTCCCTGTGACGTGCAATGGACACCATATTATCCTTGCTATAATATTAGCGCAAAGAGTTATCGCTAAAGTCCAATTTGCCAACCTCTGTCACTGAATAGAACATTGGACTGTTGAGAGCTCCATTGAAGACAATGGAGTAGCTTCGGACTTATAATGGCTAGTGTATGCACAGAGAATCAACATTCCAATGTTTGTGTTCATGTTTTTCCCTTTTTAATTTAGAACATTCTACCCTTAGTCGGTGGAATATTCTAATAGCCTTACAGCCCTTCTGCCTCGGGCTATACTGGTTGTTAAACGCCCTCTCCGTCGTTATAGGCCCCTGCCTGCTGCTTGGCCCTATAACTCGGGTTCAGGGCCTTTGACAACAGGTATAGCTCTCGGTAGTACCCTATAAGGCTATATTATTGACTGATAAAAAGCACAACTCTGCTTCCTGATCTTTGCCTCTGAAGCTACCCACTCTTCCACATTGTATTTGACCTTCTGCCCTTGTCTCCAGGTGGGAAGGCAGGAATTCTGTGCAGAGGATACCAAAGGCCCGTCTAGAGGTTGTATGGTAGTGGGACAGCCACGAATACGTGGCAGCTGAGCCACATGCCTACCTCTTGCAACTCCCCTCACAAACAGTGAGAGGTATGTTGGCATTCCACCACCGACAATACTGTTGCACACAACACTCAAGGTGGAAATGGTGTCTGGGTAGCCCCTTCAACGTCAAGTAGCCGCGGTCCGCGCAGGTAACAACGGTGGGGTGGTGGGCCGCGTGGGGGGTGATTTCGAGGGACGATGCAGAGGGAAAATGAATTATTTATTTAATTTTCCCTCGCCATCGTCCCTCGAAATCCCCCTAGCACTGCCACTGCCACACCGCTGTTACCTGCATGGACCGCGGCTGACATCAAGCAAGATGGAGTTATTGCTTTTTCATGTTAACCATGGTGGTCTTAAACAGGAAAATGGCACAAATGGCTACCTTGTTCAGGAAGAATGCTCCTAGTATGTCAGGCACCATTAGTTTTACTTTTCCAAATAAAATCCCTCAGTATGGCGGTCCAGCCTTAACTGTGTTTTTCCCTCAAGGCTCTCAACAATACATTATGTATCCCAAAAATCCATGCAACAGTCTGTCTTCAGACTTTATAAGTCTGCTATTAAGAGAATAATTCTGCGAATTGTTATTTATTTTGTATTTTATTTTTGCGGTGGATCTTTATTCAATGTACATGTTAAATTGTGAAAAAATGTCACCTTTTCCCTCAGCGGTTCTAATGTAGCGTCAAAGTTATCAGGTTTTGCCTTTTATATGCCTGCAATTGTAGATCATTTATTTTGGTATGTAACAACGTATCTTCCAGACTTTAGGTTATCCTAGTGTTGTACAGATGACGCTGCACCTCCCCCCGGTTTCACGGAGTAATCCCAGTTTGCTGTGTGATCATTAGGCCGAACTGTCACTCGCCTGTAATCAGTTGACTGACCTCCTAGTTATGGCTGCACCTGCTGCCGGGCTCATCTTTCCGCGCGCCGAGTCCTTCCACGCTGCGCTGCGTCTCCGGCAGACCGGAAACACAGCCTCGCGTGGCTCCCTCTCGTGCGCCCAGGTCTCACACTTCTAGAAGATTCGTAGCAGAGAAACTCCACATTCACGTCTCTTTCTTAACCTGCACCGCTCAGGGATTTTCTTTTTGTCCACTTGGATTTCATTGCCGAAGCGTGAAGTACGTGAACAATTGTGGTAAAGGTTTTCGACTCTCACGTTCTTCCAAGAAGATACGTCATAGAAAAAATAGTTGCTATTGTGCTGATATTAACAACAGAAGCAACAATAAAACAAGAGCAACTTCTTCCTTTCATTAATCTTGTAGTGCGGTAATCTAAATTTGGTAACCGCTCGATGTCTTTTGTTCACATTATTATACACGAGGGCTTATCACATAAAGCGAGTACTTTGAGCTCCAAGTTACGTCCAGTCTCTGACACGGTTTAGAGCTGACTGATGTCTGAATAGTTGCAGAGCAGGAGCAGGGCTATTTTACCACCTTAGAGTGGTAAATAAATAGTTGCTTTTCAGAGGAACTTTAAAGTAATATGCTAGTTTTGGATGGGAATGCAACATCATTTGGGGACACATTTTAAGTAAAGAACTGAAAATAACAAAATAACATACACAAGGAATATAACAACACACTTATACCAGAGCACTTCACAACAAAACAATCAAACAGAACGCAACTCAAGTACTGCAGTTCATTGCAACAAAATTGCATCACAATCGTACAGGACAAAACCACAGCAGCACAACAACACAATAGCACATCATCACCACAATAAAAAAAACACACAACAAATATGCACACACGTTATTGCCGAACATTACTACCTCCAGAAGGCTGTTTCTTAACATAGTGGTTGGTGAATGGTATTAGGGGCAAGCAGTACCTTAACTTATCACGAAAGACATGAAATAGGGACGTCACACAAGTTTTTGTGATCTGGACCAGAGTGTTAGAAAGAGAGATTAGTGCTTAATGGTGTTTGGAGCAAGCATTACCTTAATTTATCACGGAGGACATGAAACATGGACAGTCACACACTTTTTGTGATCTGACCCGAGTAATTAAAAGAGATTCAAATGAAATAATAACTTGAAACGTTTTTGTAGCAAGGATGTTGCGACTTTGCTAGTAGCTGAACGAGGCATATAGCTGCTACATTCGTGAAACCATGTACAGGCCTAAAAGTATTTTAAATCAGCAAAGTATTCTGTCTCTTATAAGATAAAACAAGCCAATTCCCGGAAACAGGCAGAGTGCTAGAAATTCTCTTTCAGTTGAACCACGAGTTTTGTAAAATATTCATTCAGTCTGAAACTCCTTCTGAAAAAAAATGAGACAGCAATGCTTTTAGCTCGAAATTGGGATCCCATCAGTGGTTCTTCAATTACCATAAATGCAAACTCCTGTTTCTTTTTGCTAGAATGTGTAAGTGGAACAGTTTCCACTGCATTACGTGGTCTGCAGTTATCACAGACAGATCTTAAAATCACCTGGCTGGCAAAGTATGCCTTGGAATATGTAGGCCACTATTCTGCTGACAGAACTCATACTTACCCCTAAGGCATTCATTACAAGAGGCTTAGTTAATTCGAAATTGTGTGGTAACTCCTATTATCACACATAACAATTATTTTTTATTTACTAGTTTTGTGATAAATAATGGCAGGTCAAATTCGTCAATATTTATCAGGGGAAAAATGCACGGGATTTACTGGTACATGCACACTTTGGAGCAGTAAGCATGAACATCTGCATATTATTCCCCAAAAATGCATAATTGGATGGTATTTACCGCCCTGATAAATTCTGACTCAGTGATGTCTGATTTTATCAGATATATGAACCAACGAAGTCAGTGTAGTCTAGATTTTATCAGATGCCGTAAATAAAGCACCTTTTCCAGCCACTCATAATAGGATCGTGGGTATTAAATCTTTGCATGTCATTCGTAAATGTCTATTGCTCCTTACCTTAATTAATCACATAGTCAATGGGCAGAACTTTAATGGTTGCACTCAAAATTTGAGTTTCGTTTCATCATTAGCCATACATTTATAGCAGCTGGCATATTCTAACCTATAGTAGCTGTCACCTTCTATTGAGAGGAATGCTCAAAACCTTCTTGGTCTAATAGACCAGTACTACAGTAACAGTCCATTGTATGGTAAACACGTGCTTTGCGTGAATTCTTTAAGTGATTTACATAATCAAAATTATCAAATAAATCAAGTCATATGTAAAGATCTACCTTTTGGGCAGTATGTTTATAAGACGATTAATCAGTTATCTGCCATGCTTTCAACCACCATATGCTGTGAAATGTAACAACATTTTGGACATATGTGATTTGCGAGAAATATGAATTTGTGAGTTTTAATAGGTCAACTGATATACCCATAGCAATTCAAATACTGTATGTATATATGACACACTGGCGTAACTAAGCAAATGGAGAATTCAGCCACTACCAAAGTGTTGCATTGACATGTATGAACTCTGTGTGACTGAACGGGCAGTTATACAGCAAGCCTTAGCTACTCAGCACAGATCTACTTCTCCTTCATCTGACCTGCTGGGGCACAGGAATCCTGGGGACACACTGACCTATACCCACACAGTACATGTTCATTCTTTCCAAAAGCAGCTCAATTTTCTTTAAGTGATAAGGGCAGATACTGTGGAAGGAAACTCCTAGGGCGAAGACTTGATTGATTCATCCAAGACTCAACCCATCCTCTTACAGGCCTAAGCAACACGGCTCAAAAAACACAATGCCAATTCAAGAACAGTCATCATCTCCTTCAACTGCACATGTTCATACCTAGTGGTGCTCTGGCCATTACCAATTTTACACAGTCTGTGGTCGGGCCACACAAACATTTAGATAGTGCCAAATGTTTTCATTTTTGTTCATTTGGTGTGTGATTTCCTCCATTTCTGTTTGTTGTGGTCAGTCCAATTTTTCAGCAACTAACTTTAACGTAAATATTGCCTCTTGTAGGCAAAATACAAATATCGCTTCTGGTGCCACAGCACGAACTAACTACGAGAAAAAGAAATAGAGCAAAATAGGGCAGCACATAGGAATGCTTCATTTTGGCAGGCTTAGCTGATCTTTCAGTAGGCTTGGCTAAGGGTCAATACTTGATTCTGCCTTTGTCCTCAAGCTCTTCCATCGTAAGTAAGGGTTTTAGGTAGGAGACTTGATGGTTCTTGTGAAAGATTCCCTATTGATGAGTTGAGGAAGATTCTTACTACTGCCGGAAGAAAGGAGATGTGGAAAATTTCCTGGAAGAATACTAGTGGGCATGGGTTTGTTGGAGATTCATGCTTTGGATGAGGTAAAATGATCTTAGATAACTGAAGGAGAGATAAGTGTTTGCTGGAAGAGTACTAGTGGGTAGGGACCCTGCTGAAACTCAACCTCAAACTTTGGTTTTGAGGAAAAATGATCTTGGATTCCTGAGCGAGAGTTGGGAAGAATGCATCCAGACTGCCTCCTGATGTGGAAAGCAAAATGTGAATCCATGTGAAGAGGAGGAAAGCATGACAAGGACATATCGGTCAGAAGGTCGACAGCAAGGTGTCTATTTTCCTGTGGGGCTAATGAGTCACAGAGCTGTTGAGGAGACTGTTGGGTTTAGAAATTCTAAGGTGTTTTGAAGAATTATGCGGACATTCATGAGTCATGTATTACACCTAACAAGCAATAACCTGTTTTAAAAAAATTAAATCTTTGAAGTTTTTCAAGTGGAATTGGTGTTGCGGTCAATTAGAGAAGTCTTTTTGTTTCTTCATGTGGACGTAGATGGGAAGTGTGTTGCTTGGAAGGCAGCAACTTTGTTAGTGATCCAGTTAGCATATTTTGCTTTTATAAAAAAGGCTGCCTCCTGGAAGGGGCTGTTTTATTAAAGGCCTCAAAAAAGGTATTTGGCTGAAATTGAGAATGTGATTACAAGAAAGCTGAATATGACATTCCTGCAATAGAAGGTTGAAGGGTTTTACTTAAGGTGGGGATAGATATCTTCTTGTAGGCCTATAATTATGTCTGTGCACTCATTGGGATGGTGTTCTGAAGGAAAGAGTGCTGGTTGCACCATAAAACTGAGTAGGCCTCCATGTATCTACTATCTTGTAGAGTGCTGTAAATGCATTGAGGGTATAAACATTCTAGGTCAGATGGTCCCAGGGCAATCAGAAGTTCTTTCTCCCCAAATGTGACAACTGGGGTCGTTTGTTTATGGTGTCTTGGGGCCGCATTAAAATGGACCCTCAAACTGGGACCCAAGAGCCTCTTTTAGACCTAGTCGAGGGTAGGGAGACAGAGCAGTCCAAAGCTTACTCAAGGAGGTGCTGTGGGCTAGACACGCAGGACTTAACACAACAAATAGTACACTATAAATCAATGTTCAGTCAGTGCTTTTACTTTAAAAAAAGATGAGTACTTTAATACATGCAAAACAAACACAACAATCAAAATTACACATTTAAAGAAAAATTCTCATGGAGAAACCAATGGGAATATCGTCCAAGGGGCCTCATAAATTACTTTGGGTACAAAGTAAAGAAATATCTGGACCTCATTACTGATTAATCTATGCTAGATCTCCCATTTATGAAACTGAAAAATTGTTTATTACAATCAAGTTCTTTAACATCTTTTGTGGAAGATCTAGTGCTATGAAGACCTTAGGTGTAAAATACTCTTTAAAAAACTCAAACATAAACATTATAAATATTGTATGTTTAGTATGCACAGATGCAATTCAGTTAGGGATAGGTTTGCATTACCATATAAGCAGCTGTTATTACATATAGGGTACATTTCAGCTCCCTCATAAACCATCAATTTGTATTCATTTGTTTCAAAATAGTGCCATCAAAGTATTGTAGCAAACTGACCATAAGAACAATAAATAATTTACAAATGTTGGGTAGCAGTGTATAGGCCCGGAAAAGTAGTCTTAACGAACACGCAGTAGCACATCTTCAGGAGGAGACTCCTTCAATGTAAACACTTATGGATGAAATTACTTTACTATTGGTTTTCAGGAGACTATACATTGCTTCTCCTTTATTATTCAGGCCTATTGTCTGTCTATTGGGTAAACAAGGAGCCAGTATGTATCTCAAGCATTTGTATTACATAAATTAGATTCTAGGATGCCCTAGCATTGCTGCTAGGGAGCTCGATGCACTGGTGGACGCTAATGTTGAGGGGTGGCCAGCGACCCCCTTTTCACACTAATGGGCTGCAGTTTACTGTTTAGTTATCAAGTCAACATACCTGAGGACAAGAGTAGCTATTAGTTGACAAACATTGCACATTGATTGTTTACTTTGGTATAATCACAAGCAGCGTGGTCAAACATCCGCTGAGCAGGCTTGTGGCACAGACCAATAACCAAAATAAACTTTTAATTACCAATAGATGGTCCTACAGGTGGAAAGCCTAAGACACAAATGATGGTCAAATGTGAGCAGCCGAAACAAGTAATTCCCCCCTACTCAATGAAACATTCTGATTTGAAATAAAGGTAAACTATGTGTTCTTCTGAGGAATACATATTACTGATTGAGAAAAATATCAAAGTTGATCAAGTTAGTGTGTCTAGCTGAGTGATTAGTATATCACACTAATCACACTTCACCATATTTCCGTCTGGGCATCTCAGTCACAGCTTATTTCCAGCAGATTTGTTGAACCCTAAATCTTCTACTGCCCCGACGCTTGCAGCCCCTATCACCTCAGAAGTACTCTGGGCTTTGAACCCTGCTGAGATTCTCATTGCAAAATATAATCTCCATTTCCCAGCATAATCTTTTTTCTTTAACACCAGGGAAGTGAGAAGGTAACATTTTGGGGATCCGTCCACCTTCACGTTGTTATAATTATTCCTTTCTATATTCTTAAATCCCATTAGCTGTCTTTCCAGCTTTGTTTATAAAAAACAATTCATTAAAAAACCCATGCAATTATACACATATAGAGGGGCTTTGAGTCAGTCCTCTTCATCCATTGGTCTGTTCCACTGTCATTCACATTTTGCTTATGATTTTGTCAGTGCTTATTGTACATTGTTTATCTTTAGCCACCCTTCTGTGTATAAACTATGTGTTCAGGTCAGAGTAATTGAAAGCCAATATAACCTTTCTTGCACCAATATCAATCATGTTTTCCTGTGATGTATATTAAAACTAAAAAACAAAACTTTCTGTTCTGAGTACATATGCTAGGAAGCAATCTTACTGTTCTAGTAAATTATATGTGATAATTAATTTTGTTTGATTTAAAAAATTTAATTTCAGCATGCAATTGGAAAGCTTTAGCAATAGCATGCTTTCATTGTTTCTCCGTTTTAATTTTTATGGCCTGTGGTTGCACTAAAGCATATAAAATAAACCGCACACTGCTTGACAAAGCCAGACATACTGTCTTTACCAGTATGTCAGTATTAGGAAAGGGTGTGCTTTGTGTTTTTCTCTGAAATCGAGCACATAAGCCTATTGTTTGCCTTTGTCTAGACCTCTTTTGAATCCACCAGTGCTGAAATATAGAATAATTCCAATGAGAAACGACATACACTATGACTATACTATAGCGTTATGCTTCAGTCAGAAAAACAGGCACATTTCTGAAATATTATCATAGTTTCATTATCTTTCTAAGAGAACTTTGTTTTGGTGGGATGCAGACAAAATCTTACTGTGCTGTGCAGGAATAATCATGCCTGGCTGGCCCCGGTGAATGTTTTAATTATGTGTGTGTGGGGTGTGGGGGAGGGAGTCCACTCAATTCCAGGTCACATTAAACTGGATTATTTGGGATTGCACTGGTGATGGTGATGTGACATTTTTCACCAGCATTCACACCCACTAACCAGAGCCCAAACAACATGTTCACTGAATGCCAAATGTTATTGATTGGTACCAATGTTAGTGCAAAATTGCACTGGATAAATCTAATGTAATCTTCAAATTCCAGTGCAAATTTGTACCACCACCAGTGGTGTACATGATGCATAAAAAGATTTTAGTGAATTGATCTAGCTTTATTCTAAGTGATAGAACGTGATCCAATTGCTCTGCATAACCATTCTTCTAAAGTACTATTAACCAAAGGAAGGAAGAACTGAGGAGATTAGCTTGGGAATATCTGGAGTGAGCCAGTGCCCTCAAAGACACTAAAGGTTTTTGGGACATCCTCAATCGCCCTATATTTACGAGTGAGGTTAGGCATATGGTTTCATTGATTTTGGGGGACGCTTGGGAATTCCATTTCTCAGCCATATTTAACCGAAACTGCATCCAGCCAGAGGAGCAAAGCGGGGGTCCGCCCTTAGATTTAACCTTGGCCTCACAATGAAGTGCATCCCTCTCAGTAGCCGAAGTTGAGGAGGCTTTATCAAAGGGATTCTGTATGAATGCCCCAGGCCCTGACAGTGTCCCATTAGATCTATTCAAGAGCAATATCAGTCTTTGGGCACCCTTGCTGACCAATGTTTTTAAAGCAGTGGTGATTGGTCCCATCCCAACAACCTGGAAGGAGGTCATTGTGGTTCCTGTGTTTAAAAAGGGCAATAGGAGTGACCCCTCATGTTACAGGCCAATTTCCCCTATTGATGCTACAGCAAAGGTATTGGGGAGGGTTGTCCTTGCACGACTTGAGACCTGGGCGACCAACACAGGGATCATGTCAAAAACGCGATATGGTTTTAGGAGGGGGATGGGTGCCACAGAATAGTGTCTTAACTTGTCTCTGATTATGGGTAAGTACATGAAGGCCAGGAGGGGCTCTATCCACCCGGCCTTCATGGACTTGTTGAGTGCTTCTGATACTGTAAATCGGGAGAAATTGTGGGCACTAATGGGGAAAATGGGTGTTGAGGAAGCATTGATCTCCCTACTGCATAGGCTGCATGCCTCCACCACTGTTGCTATAAGATATGGCCCCCAGGGTCTGAAGACCAGGCCTATCGTCTCCACAGAGGGTGTACGGCAGGGGTGTATTTTAGCCCCATTTCTCTTTTTGATTTACACAAATGGCCTAGAGGCATTTTTACTAGAGAATGAAATTGATTTCCCCCGGATTAGAGGCAACCCAGTACCACTACTATTGTATGCGGACAACACCATGCTAATGGCTCTCACAGCAAATAGCCTCCAAAATCACTTATTGCTTTTACAGATTTTATGTTGGCGCTGGACTTGAAAGTCAATTTTATGAAATCGTACACTATGGTGTGTTGCCCCAAATTGACTAAAATCAGACATTTTGCTGTAAGGGGCAAGACTATTGACAAGTTGACCAATTTTAAATAGTTTGGGAAATTTTTTAATAATATTATGAATTGGGATCCTCTTGTCATTGCAAGGGTGCAACATACAAACCGGGTTGTAGATAGCTTATTCTGCTTTGCCTGTAAGTTAGGTCACAAGCCGGTGACAGAGCTGGTTACCCTTTGCAAAGCTAAATGCTTATCTGTCACATCCTATGTAGCAGGAGTTTAGGGTTACCACAAAAGTCGCCCTCTACAGGTCTTGGAAGATACATTTATAAAAAGACTATTGATGACCCCAATCAGCGCCACACACTCTTTTGTCACCGTGAGCTTGGGCTGGAATTCTTAGAGGATCAAATGGCTATTGCCCCTCAGCTCCTATGGGAAATCATTCGGCGGTCTGAGGAATTAATGTTCTCAAGTGACATCATTAAGGATTGTATTAATCTAGATAGTGCACTGTCGATTCCCTGGCTCCGATTTGTGAGAGACAAACTCCATGTGATAGGCCTGGGGCATTACTATGACAACCCTGCTAGTGTTGATACAAATCCGAAAGTCATCATAAAAGAGGCACACTATTCTGGGGCACACATGTGCTGCTCACAACTGGAAGTGACAGGTCTCTTGCGTTTTTCCCCTCCACAACAGCAATTGTACTTAACTGTCACCACCAATGCACAGACACATTTTCTTTTAACTAGAATAAGTTTATGCACCTTGCACTTTTTAGTGGCATTCCTGAGACAATCAGGTTGGGTCGACATACTCATGCCTTGCCTGTGTGATAATTTGCCTGCTCAGAGCACCTTGCACTTTATGTTGTTCTGCCCCCTTTATAAAGAGCCATGGGGAACATTTTTAGCCCCACTTCTCAGGGAAATTTGGCCTTGTGCCTATATTGAAGAATTTCATTTTTGGCACTCTTTGGCTACCTTTGACATTTGTACTGCAGTTTCTAATTTCATTAAAATTGCAATGTCCATTAGAAAACGCTACGAGTTACAATAGATGAACAGGACGATTGTAAGTTTTTAAATAACAGTTTTTTATATTCATATAAATTTAAGGATTGGCGATATAGTCCATTGCATAAGGTATCTGGTAGTGGGGATCATATCCCTCTTTTTTAATTGTTTGGACAGTACAAATTGCTTGTTTTCATTGAATTTATCTACACCGTTGTACAAATACGGCAAGAACATTTTAAATGTAATCTATGTTTGTCAAACCTTTATGGTCCTTGGAACCGAATAAAGTTATTTGGACTTGACTTGATAGAACGTGATCCAATTGCTTTGCATAATCATTCTTGTTTAGTATGGAGAAAACCATATTTTTGCCAAATATATTGTTGCAGACAAATGCCAAATGTTTCAATTCACATTTACACATTACAATTTTAAGAACCACCAATGACAAATGGTAATTGGCAGAAATTTTGAAAACTTTCATGATAAAGTTCGCATGTGTGGCTCTATTTGACCAAATTTCCTCATAGACTTGGTTGAATGTCACTAAATAAATTAATTCTTTCAACCATTGGAAATAAATACATGTATGACATGGCCGATTTAAAAAATATACTTTGAGTTTTGCAAATTTCTCAGTTAAGAAGAAAACCACAAGTTTTAGCAAATCAAGGCAGAACTATTGTCAGCTGCATTTTGAATGTTTCTTACACTCTAGAAAAATGATTATTGTGTTTAATGGCTATATTGATCGTCTGACTTCACGACTATGAAAATTAAGAAGTAATCAAAGCCACTGGGGCTGAACGTTTGTAAGGAAAGTGCACACAAATAATAAAATTTAGAAATACAACTTAGGAAAGTAATGCGATCAATATCTTTTATTCCTCCTTACATTTTGAGATAGCATGAAAGTCAACTACTAATCCAATTCCAAGGAATTTATTGTCAAACAAAAGCTACTGAATATTCAAGAAACAAATATGAGCACAATCGACGCAACAGGAATGTTTAAAAGAATACAAGCTTTAATACCTGGCAAAAAATATTAATCGGAATAAGAAGCAATTTGTTCATCATTATATTGTCTTCCCACTCTCAGTTCATAAACCGCATTAAACAGTGATGGTCCTTTGATTGCACCAGCTACACGGGAAATTCCCCTATACCAGGTGTAACGAAATCGTCGGCACACCGTTACACAATATGGGGCAGATTTATGTGGGACTTGCGCCACTTTTACGCCGCCGTTGCGTCACTTTTGTGACGCAACGGCAGCGTAAACCCTGCGCCATGTTGTGCCCCATTTACATCGTGACGCATCTATGGAGATGCGTCACGGTGTAAAGCCCTGCGCCACATGAAACCTGCGTCAGGTTTCATGTGGGCGTTCCTACTCAGGGGGGGCGTTCCGTCGCAGGAACGCCCCTGAAAAGTGACTCAGTGAAATCTATAAGATTTCACTGAGTCCCTTTCCCAACGCTGATGCGTCAAAACCCTGTGCCTGCTTGAATCAGGCGTAAGGCTTGACGCACCATGTTAGGGACAGGGTAGGTTGGAACAGTGCTGGAGTTGCTTCGCACTTGCGACGCAACTTCAGCACTGCGCCAACCTTATGCCGGCAGATGCGTCACGTATCTGCTTGTCCTTGCGCCACGAGGCACCGCATTGTAAATGTGGCGCATCTGCGGTGGCGCAAGGGCAAACTTGCGTGACACATCTTCCCTGGCGTATCCATGCTGATTTGCAGGGATGCGCCAGGGAACATAAATCTGCCCCTATGTGTTCAACTCAGGGGTGCCAGCACACACTCCTGCTATAGGCATTCACTCTGTGAAACGTGTGTTGTACAGTAAATGCTTCTTCGTATGTGCACTCCTAATCCTGTAAAAGGTCGAAGAGAGGAGTTTGAGTTCTACATTAAGGTTGCCATCATGCCATTTAAAGAGGTTGGAGTGGATGTGTGAGGTTAAATTACGCAGGTGAAATTCACGAAATTGATGAATTTCGTGACATGCAAAATCTACAAAAATTCCGAAACATTTTTCATTCTTTGGATTATCTGACTCCATTACAAAGTCTCACCTCCAGCGAATAATATTTTCTGCAAGGTTGGTTTCACAAACACTGGAAGAACCACTAGCCACTGCACAGGCTCTGCCATGAGAAACGCGTCATAATACCGATTTTGTAAAAACCCATGCAAATGTGGCCTCTTCGTGCAGACATGCACTAGTAGAAGGTGAAAAATTATGGAAGTGAAAAGCATGTTTGTGCATTTTTTTCCTACACCCAGTTTTTGTTAGGGGCCTACTCGTGTCTCAAGTAAATTGGTTATGAATGTCGTATATAGTATTTCATGTTTTGTATTAGTCCTAAAACTCAAATCGATTGGTTGAACTGAGATTATTTGGTTAGTCTAGCTATAACCTATTTGTTTTGCACCTGAGAATATTGAGGAGAACGTTACACCTTAGAGAGCAGAATTTCAAGAACACAATGGCAGGAAAGAGACATAGTTTCCAGAAGAAGGAAATTCTAAATTTAGTATGAATTTGTAAATAGCCACTGTTCTTGGAAAAATAAAATAGTGGTATTTCCAGTGAATAAATGTGTATTTGGAGAATGTTTAGCTGACTAATCTTAGACCTGAATAACTGAACCTGTCAATCCAAATTTGCTTGTTAAATTGTGTTCGAGGACAGACAGTTGACAAATTCTTTTTGATGAAGGTTACCCTTTTTATAATCTCAACCCATTTGAGAACCAGGTGCCCTACCCATTTTCCACACTCCATCTTATTGAACAGTCCTAAACACATCAAGACCTGAGTAGTGGGAATTCTCCTTTTATCAGGGAGCGCTTCCCAGCACTTACACAGGAAACCCTAAGATGGATCTCAACATACTCCTCGATCCTGCTCTGGAACATTTTCTTGTCCCTCCATACCCAATATTCTCCTTTATTCTTGCCCGTAACCTGTTCCATTCTGTGTTGCTGCAGTCATGGGGGACAAAGTAAAATTATATCTATCTGTCTGAATGAGTTAAAAAGTTACAATGACTAACAAAAATATTAATTTAGATTTTTACACCATTTCAGAGACTCAAATCTGAGTCTATGAAATGCTGAAATCTAAGTCCAAAATATATTTCTTTAAATGTCATAATAACAAAACTGAGACAGAATAATTTAATTTCATAAGCTTACTCTTTAAGCTTTTTCTTCATGTTGATGTTCGGAATGTTTTTTCAAAATAACAGACACCAATTCTAAGCTTGTTCAAAAATAAAGAAAAGACCAATGGAAATTATGCATTTTGAGGTTAAAAAGTACAACACACATGACAATTATGGTTTGGCATAGTTATAAAGGCTGACTGTTAACACCTTTATACAGTTTTCTAAGTTTCACCAGAATAATTAATTGCAAAGCTGACAGTATCTTTTTAAAAAAAGGCAAAAAAACCTATCCCTGTACATCAACAAGAAGTTTCCCGTTGCATAGCAGTTGCAGGAGTGGTAGGCATTTATCATGTTTTTGCAAGCACCATCTTCGTTCACCATTCCTTCTCCAATCCTTGCCCTGGTACTTCTTAGATTGGGGAACAGAGGAGGAGCGCAATGCTGCCAAGCAAACTCCATCAGCTTGATATTGAGCTCACGTTGGACTGGACATACTGCCACAGGGAGTAGGTGAATTTTAACAATAACACCTCTGGCTAATTTGGGGAGCTTTGTACTTCTAGGCAAAGTGTGTAATTTGCCAATATTATACAAGTACATCAAGAGCACTACAACGTCTTTCAAAGGTCTGCTAATGGGAGCAGGTCAGTTTATTGTTGACAGTTCAATGATCCAGCTTTGCTTGCATTTTGTACATTGGAAGACAGCTGACACGTATTTCACCTTAGACAACTTTTTCAAGGCTGTAAGTTCCATTTGACACATGGTTGATAGATCAAAATCAAAACAAGGTAAAGTGTAGTAATCCCCAAAAAGTGGTGTCCTGAGTGTGAAACTCCATTTCAGTGAAGATCCTGTGTGCTAGTGACAAAAGGTGAGGTAGAGAGTCAGACAGAAATACACCAAAAAAGTTTTAGAAATGGTGATTTGAGACGTGCAATGAAATCACAAAAGGAAGTGATGTGTGATAACAAATAATACTCAGCTCCCACTTGTGTGTCTCATGTAATAAACATTATAGTAAAAATATAATCAAAATCTTCAATGTCAAGGAAATGCCTGAGTAACGAACGAGTGACTGAAACACAAGATAGCCCTCAAAGGTCTGGTAAATAAACTGGAGCCTTGAAAGGAAAGGCAAACATAAATTAGTATAATGGCACAAAGTGTTCCATAAGTCTACAACAATACATGAATTAAAACATTATACTTGGACGTCACGTACCTGAAAGTCAAGATACTTTTTTCCAACTACAAAGTATGAGATGATGATCCGGATAAACCCATATTGTCTTCACCACGGATTGCTTGTGACAAGAGGAAGGGGATGGGGAGCATTTAGGAGAACGGCCAGTCAGAATTACACCTATATAGTTATCAGGTAATTAGTCGCTATCATAGTTAGGCCGTAAAATTTTAAGTTTTCATCAAACGCGTGTGTTGTGATGCGTGGACATCCTCAAAGATGCCGCGTGCCATTTGCAACCCAGGCAATAGAAATCAAAGTCGGACCCGAAAGTAATCATATGTTCTGCAAAGAACAAGTGCCATTTTGTTGGGGATCTGGCTACTGTAGTTCCACAGTAGCCAAAATTAAAAATACATTACATGTGTTAACAAAAAAAGTATAAAAATGTATAAATAGTAGTTAGGCAAAACACCTGATTTCATAAACACAATTACTGTCCATTGTAACCAACAACATATTATCAAAATAGTATGGAAAGCAATTGATGGACTAACAGGCCCGAGTATGCGCCATCTTAATATTCCTCATTTTCAGTAACCTACATTTAACACTGACTCCATTCATGAGAAAATATAGTAGGCAAAAAAAGTAAATGTGTGTGCCCCAGTATTTGTATAAACACATGTTCAAACATATTTATCCTTTGTAGTTGATCCAATGTATATGGATCGATAATTTGGCACATATGTTTTGAAGCTTGTCATCTTGCTGCAGCATATATTTGCCAACAGAAATAGTCAATCCGTATGACCCCATCCGTGTATCGACACATGTTAAACATATTAGTCCTTTGTGCTGATCCAATGTATTGAATTAAAAAGTTTGGCCAATGTGTTCCAAAGCTTGTCATCTTGTTGCAGTATACTAAAGTTGTAGAGCATACCAAGCATTTCTAATGAAGTGCATGGGCCAAAGCAATCATGTGTCCTGCAAAGCCTGTGTCTTAGACAACATATGGTTCTATAAGGGGATGGCTTGGAGCCAAAAATTGTGCATAATATTCATACACCACTGACACCTCTTCTCTTGTTCATATGTAATTTGCCAAATTCACCCTGCTATTGCGGTTGCAACATAAATTGTGAATGGTTTTAACACTGTTACTTATCAAATCTAACCACTCTTCTGGCTTGTGGTATTTTGGGCTTTCTCAGACTAGGACTATACAGCCATATTGGGCTATTTATCCTACCTCTGATGATCTATATCATTTCAGGCCATATGATTGGCTCCATTGGAAACTTGTAATCTTTTCACTGCCTTAAAGGATTATTGAAGGGGTTATTTTACATGGGGTAAGGAGGACTCAGATGCTTCATCACACTTCTCAGCTGTTTTATGCTGGATTCTGTTTTTTGTGTCTCAGAACCACTTATCTCGGATGTTTTATTTCCTCATTTCATTTTCTAGGCTTTCTTTGATGGGCAAGTGTAAATGATTGTTCAATTGTTGCGAAAATTCCAGGGCATGTGATTTATACTGTTGTAGATGAGTGTATGTGGAGTTAGTTTGCACCCCATTCACTGCTAAAAACTATTCTAATGTGCTATTTTTTAAGAGGTGTATTTGATGATTGAGCAAAGTCAATTTTCCTGCAAGAATTGTTCTTTGATTTGCAACTCAATTCCCTCCAGCATGAAGGTGAGGGGACTGATGTTTTAAATTCCATCTTTTACATTACTCCTCAGCTATTCACTTTTCAGACGATAAATCTTTGTTATGCGGTGATTCCCTTTTTGTTTTACGAATCGTACGTTTAAATTGGCACATACACAAAGCACAGACTTTAAATTCATATTTTTAATTTCATTTCTAATTATATTAAAATAAATTACAATAATTTCTTTATTTTCCCCAATGGGTTTGAGCCTAAGAACCTGACTCACTTAGAAGGTGTAACTTTTCATGGCCTTTAAACAAGTCATTGACATTAACAATTACTTAGGCCCATTTCTAATGACAATCTTTCCAGTTTAGTTCTTCAGTTTTCTGACAGAGCTAGCTTTCTAACATTCTTTGGGGAGCAAGTTAATAATATTATGTTCTTTTCTAATATCTCTATTACGCCCTATATATTGACTCAAGGCACCACAGTACGCTTTTGTGTACACTGCTCTTCGTAGGACTCCAATCTATTAAAAACAAAGTCTTGAAATGCTTCAGAATTAAATTTGCAATGTGCTTCTTTCTTTCATCTTTGTAGGCACAGGGGAATATTACACTAATATCCTATCAACGACCTTTGGAATCCCTTAAGTAAACTTTAATTGTAAGGTCAGGGCTCTCCATAAACTCGCACCTTCTTTCACACACTGTCATAACTAGATGACAGTAAATTGTGAAACGTTTCATTAGTTGCCTCTACTGTGGGTACACTGAAAATTGAGTGGGAAACATCGTTGGACCTTAATGTTGTGGCCAAAATATCGAGGGATAAATTATTGAAAGTATGCATAGATTTTGTATTCCTAGTTCCACCTAAGTGTACCTTGCTGATATGTTTATCTTCAAGGTATGTATTTGTGGAGTTAAAAATAGTAAATTAATACTTCCTCTCCATGCACATACTTTTCGATATTTCGTCATATTCAGTAGTTATATGATTTTACCTTTCCCTAATAGTACAATGCACAAAGAGAGCCATATACTAGCATAGTTTTGCTATGAGGGTACAGATGTTCAATGGGGAAGTTAAAATTGTTTCATGGAATTTTTGAATCCTGCAAATAATATTGCTTTTCTCAGACTTCCTTTACAGGCTCCTGAATGGGCTTAGAGGGTGATTTGCAAAGGCATTTGGGCAACTAAGTGACAGTGAGGTGCAACAATACTAGTAACTGTAAGATCAAAACCAGCATTGATAGACACAAAGGGGCCGATTCCGATCCTGGAAAAATTTTCCCCGTACGAATCGCATCCGGATTTTTTTCCGTCCGAATCGTACAAGTAGCGTACAAACTGGCAAGTACGATTCGCATGGGAAAAAATACATACGAATCGCATTGGGAAAATTCCCCCACACGTCCTCGGGTCGGAAAAAGTGTCCGACACGTCCCCGGACGATTTTACGTACGAATCGGAAATCTGAAGTCCGAGCGCGCAAGTACGATCCATCCTGTCCGTCCGATTGTACAACCGTATGGAAAAAACACCGCACGGAGCGAACTTCAATAGCAACCATGGAGACATGTGCCCGCATACGCGCCGTCCCCCCAGCCCCTCCGCGGATGTATGCACCGTTCCCCCAGCCACCCCCGCGGATGTACGCACCGTCCCCCCGCCCCCCCCGTGGATGTACGCACAGCCCCCCACCCCACACCGTATGTACGGTACGTACCCCCACCCCCGTATGTATGGCGCGTACCCACACCGTATGTACGGTGCGTACCCCCACCTCCGTATGTACGGTGCGTACCCCCACCCCCGTATGTACGATGCGTACCCCCAGCCCGTACATACGGGGGTGGGGGTACGCACCGTACATACGGGGTGGGGGTATGCACCGTACATACGGGGGTGGGGGTACGCACTGTACATACGGGGTGGGGTGGGGGTACGCACCGTACATACGGGGTGGGGTGGGGGTACGCACCGTACATACGGGGTGGGGTGGGGGGACGGTGCGTACATCCGCGGGGGGGCCTGGGGGGACGGTGCGTACATCCGCGGGGGGGCTGGGGGGACGGCGCATACATACAGGGGGCTGGGGGGGGTACGGCATGTACCGGTCCCCCAATTTCGCTCGCATCGCGGCGTACTTCGCTTTCCCGGCACTTTTTGGGTGCCGTAGAAATATTGCCGTCCGGACTGCTGTCGGTTCGAATCGTACTTCCTGGTTCGTGAAAAGCAGCCTGAATGCGTCCCGACGTCACGTCGGCGCTGTTCCGGATCACATTGGTATGTATTTTTTCGTTGGTCGGTGTTTTTTACGATTCGTACGGAAATGGTGTTTCCGTGCGAATCGTACTTGCATGTTTGTAATGTTTTTTTCCCGGGTATGAGTCGGACAGAGAAAACGCTCCGACCGACGGTTCGTACCCGGTTTTTCCAGGATCGGAATCGGCACCAAAATGTGCACTTGCACACATAAATGGATTTACAGACTTAACAAATTATTTGATGTGTGTGTACATCACCTCACAGGGGAAATGTTCTTAGTGCTCCAACAACATAACCCCTGCAAAATATTGGTGACTATCAATAAACTCATATTGTTTACAAATATTAGAAATTAGTAGGTAATTACCTTCCCTGAAATAGGACAAAAATGAATGATGTTATGTGCAGGAGTATATCAGTTTTCACTGTACAAAGTGTGAGAGAACACACACATTATTCATAGGGATATAGGCAATGCGTTACTTCAAAGGAAAACAGTTAGCAGATACTAATTGATTTATGCCTTGCGTTTTCCGATTCTGAAATATAAGTTACCTTTTGTAATACATACATTTTAGTGGTACTCCTGGATACCTGCTACACTCACATTATCACAGGAGGATGATTGGAAATATTTGTGAATTCTAAATAAGTCAGAAGTTTGAACCCAACCTAATAGAAACACAACATGATCAAATTTCAGGGTTCTTTGTTTGTAGATGTTGGACTTGGCCCTTCTGGCAGGTTCACCCCTGAACTTTTTTTCTTTTTACTGATGACTTGGTGTGGTAATTGTTTGGTCTCTGCGCACTTTCCCTGTGTCCCAGGGTAAAGTGCGTGCGTGCTCTGAGTGCATGTGGTGAGATAGGCCTGCCCTCCCATAGGAATGCATGGGGAATGTATGTGTCCCTAGTAGTTCCTGATGCGTGGGGTGTGCAGGCCCGAGTTTGGTATGTGCGGACTCGTGGGAGTGAATGCTGCGCGATGATGTGTGCGGCGTGCATGTACCTAGTGTGGAAGTGCCACTTCTAGAAGTGGGCACTTCTGTGTGCAGTGTGTCTGTCGCGTGATTGGCTGGTCGTGTCATGTGACGGGCTAGGGATTCCCCAGAGTCAGGATGAGTCACCCAGTGGTGAATGGGGAGATCAGCAGCTAGATGGGTGGGAGGAGTACACCTGGGTCCTGAATAGGACAGGGTTTTCCACACACAATGCTGGCCCCGCCCCCTGTGGTGCGACTGACGACCCTAGCCCTGCCAGTGAATAGAGTGAGGGGCTGAGCACATCAAGGGTGCTCCCCAACCAGCTGCGACTGGTTTTCCCCCTCACCCTGAACCCAGAACAAAGGGTTTGCCTGTATAAAAATGGGGCTGTGTCCCCACAGAAACTGTTCTCTTCCAGGATCCTACCTGAGGGGGCTGCTGCTGTCGCTGGGCCAGAGGACCGCCACTTGGACTACCTCCCTGCCTGGAGGCCCAGTGAGCTGGCTCTGGGCCCAGCCTGGCCCCTTGCCCACCTTCCTAAAACTTTGCTGGACTCTATTTCGCCCCTAGAGCGCCTGGAAGCGCTCTTGTTTCACTTATAGCGCTAGGAGCGCTTGGGTTGTGGCCCCAGCATTGAGAGGCGCTTTCCCTGAAAGAGCGCCGTCGTTTTGGCCCGTAGCGCGGCGCTACGATCAGCTGCGAGGGAACCCCGACATAGGGATTCCCCTGCTTTTGCCGGTTTTAAGGCGGGAGCCCACCCCGCATTATGTGCCCGTTGGCGGGTGCCTACCCCGCTTATTTGTTTGTTTAGCCGGCGGGTGCCCACCCCGCTTAGTGGTGGTGATTACGAGGGAGCCTACCCCTCTCACGGCCAGGGAATCACCGCCGCGGCCCCAGCAGCGCGTAGGATTCCCTCCGGGCTGCTGCCCAGCGCGACCCGGAAGGCAGGGACTCCGTGGGCGGGACTTCCGGATCGAGGGAAGCCCCGCGCCGAGTAGAGAAACGCCGCCGCCACCGGAGACGTCCAAGCAGCGTCAGTGCTGCCGGTCCCTGAACAGAGAGCGGAGAGCGGGCACGACGCGGGAGCCCCCAGAGCCACAGCCGGTGAGTTGAGCAGAGCTGGGGGGGCTCCGTGCGCTGCTAGAAGTGCCGGTCCGCTCCCACGACGGGGCACACTGGTACCGAGTCCCGAGGGATTCCCCCCACGAGGGCACCATTCTGGTGCCACGAGCGGCCCCGGCAGGCAGCGGGCCGCTCCAACGCGAGGGGGAGCATATTGGATCTAGAGCCGGAAGGCTCCACAAGAAAGGCACTGTGTTTTGAGCCACGAAGGCTCAGGGGGCATGAATGTTCAGAGCGCTCAGGGCGCTCCAACGACGGGGGCATTTCTCTCGTGATTGAGTGGCCCCAGATGGCAGCGGGCCACTCCCCCCTTGCCCCACAGAGTTGTTTGGAGCCTGCGAGGCTCTAGGGGGCATTTTGCGTGGTTAGAGCCCAGGAGAGGCTCCAACCCCCCACCAGATTTGTTTAACAAGGCACAGTGGTGCCACCGCATCTCTCCAGTTGCCCAGCACTTAGTGGGCAACTGCAACGTTTAGGTTGTGGCCTCGGTGTTCTGGCTTGCGCAGCCTGCGCCGGCGCGCCCTGACTTTGTTGGACGCCGGGCGTCCTTGCCCCTTCAAGGCCAGTTGGCCCAGGGACTGCCACAGTAGTGGCTAATGTGAGTTTTGGCGCCATTGTACCTTTTCTGCACCTCTGAATGTGTTTATGCGTCATGTGCTTTGCTTTACACCTCTAAATGTATTTTATGCATCCTGTGTTTATGTGCTTAGACCCCTACAGGTAGAGTGATACTTAGGTGGTTGTTTTCTCCTTAGTACAGGTGGTACTAGTAAGGTCCTAGTTCCCTGCGTGATATTCCTAAAGGTGGTTAGGGTTGCGTAGGTGGTACTTTCTGGTTACCAGTAGTTACTGGTTGTGTGCTATATGTTCTATTTTTAGTGCTACAGTGATTGTATGTGCTATGTTCTAAAATATTATTCCTACGTTCTAAGTGCTATTTCTAAAGAGTGCTAATTCCTGACAGTGGTCCATGTGGCCCTGTCCCCTGTATATATAATCCCTTGTAAATTCTGCCCGTGTCTGTTGGCACATTGTAAAGTGTGTGTTTTTATCTAATGTGTTGTGTATAATACAAAGGTTATTTTTATATAATACCTTGTGTGGAGTTTCCTTTGTGGTGGGCCTTGGGTGTTGTTGCTGGGTGCGTGCGCAAACGCTTTACACATCGCCTCAGGGATAAGCCTGTCTGCTCGTGCCAAGCTACCAAGGGGGTGAGCAGGGGTTATCTTTGGCGTGTAACTTCCTTGCCCTGACTAGAGTGGTGGTTTCTGCCTGACTTTGGCGCAAGCCTTAGCCAACCAGAAATCCCATTTCTAACATTGGTGATCAGCGGTGGGATTTGGACTTGCGTTTGCGCTGTACCGCAGCGGCAACTGGCCGCACTACAAAACTCTGCATTTAGATAAATCACATGGTATAGGGATTATTGTTCTAAGTTTGTTTTTAATTGTCATTTCTTTGGAAATGTGTTTTTGTGCACTGTGAGTTAGGTGTCCCTAGCTCGGGAGGGTAGATCATCCCCCTTAGTGCATTGTGTTTCTGGATTCACCAGAGGGTGGGATCCAGTGGTGGCAGCGTAATAGTGTCCTGTACATTTGTCCCCCGCCCTGCGCCCAGAGTTGGTACCTGTGTCACGTGGTGGTCAGGTTGAGGAATCAGGGGTGGTAGAAACTGCCTTACTAGTCCGAGGGGAGGGTTGTGTGTGGATGAGTGGTGAGTGGCACTAGGCAAGTGAGTGTGAGTTCTCTGGGTTAGAGAGCTTGCTGAATCTTTTTGTGAATTGTGTACTCCTGTTAAACTCAGACCCCTAGGTTCCCTGTGTGATCTTTTCTCTAGAACGTCTGCCAGAATGGAGCCTGCTTTTGATCTCAGTGATCTAGTTTATTACAGTATGCAGGAGTTGGAAAGGTTCTGTAGAGAAAGAAACATAGGGGTGAGAGAGTCAGACACTGTGTACGAATTGAGGAACTACATGATTGGATGGCAAGCAGATGAATGGAAACGTGAGCGCAGTGAGGAAGAAAGGGCCCGGGCCTCACACCTGGAGGGTGGTGGGTCTGTGGGGAGCCCTGAAGACTCAGAAGAAGATGACAGTACCTGGACGCCAGTAGAGAGTGAGGACCCCGTAGGTAGGGAGTCCCTTGCTGGGTCCAGCGTAGAAGATAGCGCCTCACCCCTTTCCCTGTCCCCTGAGCGCAGTGGTAGTTTTCTGGATTCCCCAGTGAGGGTGGAGTCCAGGGGGGCAGCAATATAAAGTGCAGTATAGAGAGTCCCAGTCCCAGTTCCCCGAGTGTGGTACCTTGTTCCCGAGAGGAGGAATGTAGGTTGAAGTTCAGGGGCAGTAAGAAGCTGTCTCACCAGTCTTGGGAGGAGGCTGTGGAGGAATGTCATGATGCCCTGGTGGACTGGTTGGTGTTTAACCCGGAGCAGGATTTGGATGGAGTACTAAATATGATTATCAAGGAGCAGATGCTCAGTAGTTGTTCTCCAGGGTTGCGCCAACACCTGTTGAGGTATAACTCTTTTTGTCCATTTGAACTTGCAGAGGAAGCAGACCGCTGGGAAAGGGCCAGAGGTTCTCTAGTGTCATTAGTGAGTGATTCCAACAATAGTGGGTCAGAGATCCTCCAGCCCAGCGTGGTGGAGGAGGCTCAGTGTAGCCCAGCTAGGTCCCAGGATAGCGAGGAGGGTGTAGGGGCTCGCTGCCTGGCTCAGTGGAGCAGGAGTGAGGGGGTGACCGAGGGTCCCCAGACGCCCGAAACCCTGCCTCAGGACTTGGATGGTTTCATGAGGGAACACCAAGTTGGGGACCTAGGCTGTCCTGTTAGTCCACTTGAGGAAGATCTCTTAGTGAGTGGAGGACCTGGGGCACCTGTAACCAGGGCTCCTGTGGTTCTGGAGTCTGGCGGTACCGCTCCGGTAGGGAGGGTACAGGAGTCCAGCGTGAGTGATTGGGGGATGAGTTCCCCAGTGGAAGAGCCGGTGGGTCAGGGACTTCCCAGTTGGGCTAGGTTCCCGTGTAGTGACCAGGGTGACACCACTTCTGTTCTGGGGGATCTCCGCGCACTGTCAGGTGGACAGGGGACGGGAGATCAGCGCCAGACAGACAGTCGCTCGACATACGTGTCATTTGATAGCCTTAGGGGGATGGAGTGGAGATCCCCAGAAGTCCTGGAGTGCCAGGCAATTATTCCACCAAAGGTTCTAGGCCGGAGGTTGGAAGGCCAGGTTCGGGATCAGCCTGACCTGAAGGGTGGGACGTCTGTAATCAGCGTCCCGACCAGTTCTTCTTCCAGAGGTACCGCCCCAGTTGGTAGTGAGCAGGGTTCTGGAAGGGGGTGCAGAGGGTGGGAGAGCCCACCTCTGCCCCCGGTACAACCTGAGGGGTTAAACCCTGGGTTGGAATGGCGTTCTAGGTGTACCCCTCGCCAGAGGAGGAGGAACCCTAGGAGAAGAGGTAGGGGGAGGAGAGCCTTCCCTGAGACTCCTGGTCCGCCTGAGGGTGTAGACCCTAGGCTGGAGAACCAGTGGCAGTCTAGTCCTGTCTTTCAGAGAGGAAGAGTGGAGAATGGCCGCTATGTGCCAGGGGTTACTACCCCCCACTCTGTGGTTAGGCAAAGACCAGTGGCACCTGGGTGGCCTAGGGCCTGGTCTTGGCCGCGGACAGCTTGGGAGTACCAGTGGGGTAGCCCAGTTGGTCCAGACAGTGGTGTTAGAAAGAATTCCATGGGTTCACCGTGGCGTAGAACCGGAGGGTGTCCCTGCAGTTGCGGGCCCGCGTCCGTGTTCTATCGCCCCAAGCAGGGAAGTCCATCACGGTGGTGATTGGGCTGCCCTGCGTTTTGGCTGGAAGGGGGTTGTGTTGGACTTGGCCCTTCTGGCAGGTTCACCCCTGAACTTTTTTTCTTTTTACTGATGACTTGGTGTGGTAATTGTTTGGTCTCTGCGCACTTTCCCTGTGTCCCAGGGTAAAGTGCGTGCGTGCTCTGAGTGCATGTGGTGAGATAGGCCTGCCCTCCCATAGGAATGCATGGGGAATGTATGTGTCCCTAGTAGTTCCTGATGCGTGGGGTGTGCAGGCCCGAGTTTGGTATGTGCGGACTCGTGGGAGTGAATGCTGCGCGATGATGTGTGCGGCGTGCATGTACCTAGTGTGGAAGTGCCACTTCTAGAAGTGGGCACTTCTGTGTGCAGTGTGTCTGTCGCGTGATTGGCTGGTCGTGTCATGTGACGGGCTAGGGATTCCCCAGAGTCAGGATGAGTCACCCAGTGGTGAATGGGGAGATCAGCAGCTAGATGGGTGGGAGGAGTACACCTGGGTCCTGAATAGGACAGGGTTTTCCACACACAATGCTGGCCCCGCCCCCTGTGGTGCGACTGATGACCCTAGCCCTGCCAGTGAATAGAGTGAGGGGCTGAGCACATCAAGGGTGCTCCCCAACCAGCTGCGACTGGTTTTCCCCCTCACCCTGAACCCAGAACAAAGGGTTTGCCTGTATAAAAATGGGGCTGTGTCCCCACAGAAACTGTTCTCTTCCAGGATCCTACCTGAGGGGGCTGCTGCTGTCGCTGGGCCAGAGGACCGCCACTTGGACTACCTCCCTGCCTGGAGGCCCAGTGAGCTGGCTCTGGGCCCAGCCTGGCCCCTTGCCCACCTTCCTAAAACTTTGCTGGACTCTATTTCGCCCCTAGAGCGCCTGGAAGCGCTCTTGTTTCACTTATAGCGCTAGGAGCGCTTGGGTTGTGGCCCCAGCATTGAGAGGCGCTTTCCCTGAAAGAGCGCCGTCGTTTTGGCCCGTAGCGCGGCGCTACGATCAGCTGCGAGGGAACCCCGACATAGGGATTCCCCTGCTTTTGCCGGTTTTAAGGCGGGAGCCCACCCCGCATTATGTGCCCGTTGGCGGGTGCCTACCCCGCTTATTTGTTTGTTTAGCCGGCGGGTGCCCACCCCGCTTAGTGGTGGTGATTACGAGGGAGCCTACCCCTCTCACGGCCAGGGAATCACCGCCGCGGCCCCAGCAGCGCGTAGGATTCCCTCGGGCCGCTGCCCAGCGCGACCCGGAAGGCAGGGACTCCGTGGGCGGGACTTCCGGATCGAGGGAAGCCCCGCGCCGAGTAGAGAAACGCCGCCGCCACCGGAGACGTCCAAGCAGCGTCAGTGCTGCCGGTCCCTGAACAGAGAGCGGAGAGCGGGCACGACGCGGGAGCCCCCAGAGCCACAGCCGGTGAGTTGAGCAGAGCTGGGGGGGGCTCCGTGCGCTGCTAGAAGTGCCGGTCCGCTCCCACGACGGGGCACACTGGTACCGAGTCCCGAGGGATTCCCCCCACGAGGGCACCATTCTGGTGCCACGAGCGGCCCCGGCAGGCAGCGGGCCGCTCCAACGCGAGGGGGAGCATATTGGATCTAGAGCCGGAAGGCTCCACAAGAAAGGCACTGTGTTTTGAGCCACGAAGGCTCAGGGGGCATGAATGTTCAGAGCGCTCAGGGCGCTCCAACGACGGGGGCATTTCTCTCGTGATTGAGTGGCCCCAGATGGCAGCGGGCCACTCCCCCCTTGCCCCACAGAGTTGTTTGGAGCCTGCGAGGCTCTAGGGGGCATTTTGCGTGGTTAGAGCCCAGGAGAGGCTCCAACCCCCCACCAGATTTGTTTAACAAGGCACAGTGGTGCCACCGCATCTCTCCAGTTTCCCAGCACTTAGTGGGCAACTGCAACGTTTAGGTTGTGGCCTCGGTGTTCTGGCTTGCGCAGCCTGCGCCGGCGCGCCCTGACTTTGTTGGACGCCGGGCGTCCTTGCCCCTTCAAGGCCAGTTGGCCCAGGGACTGCCACAGTAGTGGCTAATGTGAGTTTTGGCGCCATTGTACCTTTTCTGCACCTCTGAATGTGTTTATGCGTCATGTGCTTTGCTTTACACCTCTAAATGTATTTTATGCATCCTGTGTTTATGTGCTTAGACCCCTACAGGTAGAGTGATACTTAGGTGGTTGTTTTCTCCTTAGTACAGGTGGTACTAGTAAGGTCCTAGTTCCCTGCGTGATATTCCTAAAGGTGGTTAGGGTTGCGTAGGTGGTACTTTCTGGTTACCAGTAGTTACTGGTTGTGTGCTATATGTTCTATTTTTAGTGCTACAGTGATTGTATGTGCTATGTTCTAAAATATTATTCCTACGTTCTAAGTGCTATTTCTAAAGAGTGCTAATTCCTGACAGTGGTCCATGTGGCCCTGTCCCCTGTATATATAATCCCTTGTAAATTCTGCCCGTGCCTGTTGGCACATTGTAAAGTGTGTGTTTTTATCTAATGTGTTGTGTATAATACAAAGGTTATTTTTATATAATACCTTGTGTGGAGTTTCCTTTGTGGTGGGCCTTGGGTGTTGTTGCTGGGTGCGTGCGCAAACGCTTTACACATCGCCTCAGGGATAAGCCTGTCTGCTCGTGCCAAGCTACCAAGGGGGTGAGCAGGGGTTATCTTTGGCGTGTAACTTCCTTGCCCTGACTAGAGTGGTGGTTTCTGCCTGACTTTGGCGCAAGCCTTAGCCAACCAGAAATCCCATTTCTAACAGTAGAACATTAATGTATTTGTAGAACGTCTGAATTATTTGACACTGTATGCATCCCTGTTTTTCAGTACATTAAATCAGACACTGTTTTCTTCTAAGTAAGATTATTTTGATCCTCCTTAAATAGCATTTCAAGAAACTGCTTTTAACTAAGATTATTCTCTTAATTGATTGGTATGGTGATGGGTTAAACATTTTTGGTTTTAAGGTAGATTCCAAAATGTCTCACGGCACACCAGGATTTGTTGCTGTTGAAAGGGTAGAAAAATCTGTTAGAAAATTATTTCTAATGACTACAAAGCCCCAGAGACTGAAGTTTGATTGTAAATAATTTGATGTTTTTTTTGCTAAAATTTGATTTTCGGGATAAAGTACACCTGTATGTACACCATCTGGAAACATTTCTGCTTGCAATTACTGTATAATTCATGTCAAATTGAGAGTTAAATTAACTTACCTATTTTGATGAAGATTTTGCTGCTCTCTCCGCTGTTGCCCCTCATTTATCACACATTTCTATCACCAATAGGGTGTATTGTGTAATTTTGTGCAGCAATATCTGTTCATATTTTAGATTTTGTCAGTGTGCTTGCCCAGGTTCTTCATTATATCAGAATGTTTTCAAAGACGTAGCATAAATTTGTTCCAGGAGGTATAATTGTGTTCTGCCCAAGATATCAAGTGTTATGCTAGAGACTTGAATATTGTTTGTGAGGGAAACATACAAAATGCAAATAAAAGTAAAGTTCAGTCACATATGTGCTACTACAGTATACTACCTTATGTATCTAACAGCTGCTGTGCTCCGTGGTGGGAAAAAATGCGGAATTTAAAGCGTGACTTGAAAATGAGGCTGTAATGTTCAGTTGATCACAGTGTTTCTGTTCTATAAAGTCATTGGATTTAGGTTGATGCAACAACTGATGCATTATAGGTTCTCATTGATTGACACAATGCTTTAATTTACAATAGTTTTCAGTAAGAGAGGCTCTGCAAATGTTGTACTTCCTGATAAACATACTGTACATTCTAGATCCAGTTTGTCCATTAATAATGACAAATACTTTTCCTTGAAAATTGCATATTCAAATTGGATGTATGACAGAACAATGCAGGGAAACACTCTGCATGTCTTAACCATGCATTTTTCACCCTGCATTGTTTTTAGAATGCTTATGCATTTACAATGGATGGTAAAAAATCTGCGGTAAAGGTCCAATGTGGTAAAAACCTCGTTGCAAAGGTTGTTTCACATTCAAATGTAATGGCCATTGGCCTTTGACTTCAGAGGATATAATCTCTGAGTTGTTCTTTCTTCTGACTCAATGACTTTTTTATCCACCACTAACACTGTAATATTGATTTTCCAACTTGAATCCCACAGCTAGCAATGGGCCAAGCTGTGATCACTGGCAAGGAGGATTCAATAAGAACTTCAGCAAAGGTAATTCAACGTCTTTAATATGTTCACATGATAACAACAAAGTTATGGCACTCTAAAAAGTTAACAATTCTTTTAATTATGTTTGCATCCTAAATTGAATAGAGTTAGTAAATTGCAGTTGGTGAAATATGTGATGGGAGACTTCAAGAATAGGTACTAATACACAATCCCTGTTTCTAAAGGTTTTTTTTTTAACTCTATATGGATTATACCCATCATAGTAATCATTTGCATCAATAAATATTTAGGAGAACTGATCATTTTGTTATTTTTTGGGGTAGGAATTTGAAAGGAGGCAATCAGTGTTCACTGATAAACTCATCATTTGAAAGGATAATTCCACTATTCAGATTTCACTTTTCATCAAAATATGACTCAGAGCTATGTTTGTTTTCAGACCATGCACATTGTCTTTCAATCCCTCATGGAACATTGCACTGTCATAATAGGTGTTATACCTTTCAGACTTAGGGTGCTCTTCCCCCAAACATTTTCCTTTCACCCCTCGTATTTTGCTGACTTTGTTTTTGTTGGCCTTAGGGCACAGTGCACTTTACGATTGCTAACCAGTGCTGAAGTGCTTGCGTCCACTTCCTTAAAGATGGTAACATTGGATTCTAACAGATTGGCATATTTATATTACTTAAAGTCCCTAGTAAAGTGGTATATCATATTCCAGGGTCTGTAAATTAAATACTACTAGTGGGCTTGCAGCACTCATTGTGCTACCCATTTAAGCAGCCCCTTAAAACATGCCACTGCAGCCTGTATGAAGTTTTCATCTGCTAAATCAACTTGGCATTATAACCTCCTTGCAAAGCCTAGAACGTTCTTTTTATTACATATAAGTAACCACTAAGTAACTTTTTAGACAGATCATAGGGAAGGGTGCATTGTAATTAAAAGGTTGGGCACGTACCTTTAGGTTTTGGATCACTGACAGAATATCGACGTACAAAAATATCGACACTAAAATATTGATATCCAGAATATCGAAGTCCTATCTACATAATGGTAAGTACAAAAATATCGGGGAAAAAATATCGTTGTCGAAAATATCATTGTTAAAAATATAGTATTTTTTAATGTTTAAAAAATAATGTAAAATAAAGTAAATAATACATATAATTAAAAGAAACATAGTTAAAATTATTTTAAAATGTTTAAAATGATAACTAATACATATAATGTAAAATTAATTAAACAGATATATGTATCAAATATAATATATATACTTACTTAATAATATTTATAAACATAATAAAACATTATAAATACATATATATACACATACACCAATAATATAAATAAAAATATGAAAAATATATATATAGCAAATTAAAAAAGTTGAATATTTTTAATCTTTTAAAATACACTAACTAAAACAGTAGAGAAAATATTGGATAGCGGAGGGAATAAAATTACTATCCCTACTACAGAGAGTGCAACAGTAGGGAAAGTGTTGTATAGCGTAGGGGTAAAAATTACTATTCTCACTCCAGTGAGTGCAACAGTAGGGAAAGTGTTGGATAGCGAAGGGGTAAAAATTACTTTTCCCACTACAGTGAGTGCAACAGTAGGGAAAGTGTTGGATAGTGTAGGGGTAAAAACTACTATTCTCACTCCAGAGAGTGCAACAGTAGGGAAAGTGTTGGATAGCATAGGGGTAAAAATTACTGTTCCCACTCCAGAGAGTGCAACAGTAGGGAAAGTGCTGGATAGCGTAGGGGTAAAAATAACCATTCCCACTCCAGAGAGTACAACAGTAGAGAAAGTGTTGGATAGCGAAGGGGTTAAAAATTACTCCAGAGAGTGCAACAGTAGGAAAACTGTTGGATAGCGTAGGGGTAAAAATTACTATTCCCACTCCAGTGAGTGCAACAGTAGGGAAAGTGTTGAATAGCAAAGGGGTAGAAATTACTATTCCCACTCCAGGGAGTGCAACAGTAGGGAAAGTGTTGGATAGCATAGGAGTAAAAATTACTATTCCCACACCAGAAAGTGCAACAGAGGGAAAGTGTTGGATAGCGTAGGGGTAAAAATTTCTATTCCCACTCCAGAGAGTGCAACAGTACGCAAAGTGTTGGATAGTGAAGGGGTAAAAATTACTATTCCCACTCCAGGGAGTGCAACAGTAGGGAAAGTGTTGTATAGTATAGGAGTAAAAATTACTATTCCCACTCCAGAAATTGGAACAGTAGGGAAAGTGTTGGATAGCGAGGGGGTAAAAATTACTATTCCCACTACAGTGAGTGCAACAGTAGGGAAAGTGTTGGATAGTGTATGCGTAAAAATTAATATTCTCACTCCAGAGAGTGCAACAGTAGGGAAAGTGTTGGATAGCGTAGGGGTAAAAATGACTATTTCCAATCCAGAGAGTGCAACAGTAGGAAAAGTGCTGAATAGCGTAGGGGTAAAAATAACTATTCCCACTCCAGAGAGTGCAACAGTAGGGAAAGTGTTGGATAGCAAAGGGGTAAAAATTACGATTCCCACTCCAGAGAGTGCAACAGAAGGGAAAGCGTTGGATAGCGTAAGGGTAAAAATTACTATTCTCTCTCCAGAGAGTGTAACTGTAGGGAAAGTATTGGATAGCAGAGTGTTAAAATCAACATACTTAACAATTAAAAACATTTTTAAATTAAATAACCGATTCATAATTAATAATACATTATTTATAAATAATAACAAATAAAAATTAATAATTACTTCATTATAATTAAATTACTTCCCATTCTATTCCCCTATACACCCACAACCCACTCCTAAAAAACAATAACACAATTAATATAATTATCAATTAATCAATTAATAAAAATTAATTACCAATTCATAATTAATTAACAATAAATTAATTATCAATACCAACAAATACAAATTATTAATTACTTCATTAAAATTAAATTACTTCCCACCCTATTTCCCTATAAACCCAAAACCCGCTCCAAAAATAAATAAAATAATTAATATAATTATCAATTAATCAATTAATAAAAATTAATTACCAATTAATAATTAATTAACAAGAAATTAATTATCAATACCAATAAATAAAAATTAATAAATACTTTATTATAATTAAATTACTTCCCACCCTATTCCCCTAAAAACCCACATCCCGCTACAGAATACAAACTCAAAATGTAATTAAAAATAATTATTAATTTCTAAAAATTATTATATAGTATAATTAAATAACTTCCTACCCTATTCCCCTATAAACCCACAACCCGCTACAGAACTAAAATGCAAAATTTACTTTAAAAAAAATTAATAAACTTCAAAAAATGTAATAGATATATTTTTTTTAAATACAATACTTAACAAATATAGAACACACATTTAAAATACATACTAAAATACATAACACCAATATAAACATCGATATTATCAACGACGATATTTTTACAAATGATATTACTGACTTCGATATTAACAAAAACGATATTTCTTACCTTCATGTCGATATTCTGGTCACTGATATTCTTGATTTCGATTTTCAGCCCCTTCAAAATTTCCAACTCGATATTTTTGTACTCTGAAAATATAAACTAGATATTATGTCTGTGCACCTTAAGTTTTACATGTCCTGGTATTGAAAAACTTAGAAATGTGTTTTTCACTACTGTGAGGCCTGCCTCTCTCATAGGATAGCATTTAGTAACCTTAATAAGTACAAATGTTTGATTGATAGCAGGTAGGAAAGTCATATTTGGTATATGAGGAATTCTAACTTAAATGTAAATGTAAATGTAGTTGAGCTTATATAGCGCACAGCTACCCGCAGTGGGTTTCCCGGCGCTTGCTTAGGGAACCCGTCCTGGTATTCCCCTGTGAGATAGCAGGGTATCCACAAGGTGAAAGTCAGGCATCCCGCCGCGAAAATCCTCTTTAATAATCACATTGGATTTTAAGTCATAATTCTGAATCTTCCACTTTTGGAAAGTTGCAATTTTCTTGTCCTAACCATTTTGAGCTTGCAGCCTATTCCTGGGTCACATGACTAGGTGTTCTTGACTGTTGGCCTTTGTGTATTGCAAAAAAGGGTCTGGTGGGTGTTGTCAGGATGAACCATCTTTGACTTGATGGGGGGACGGTGCTGTTACCTGTTTTGCTCCAAACTCTAAAATTGCATATTCTGGTTCTACTGATTGGGTTTTTGTTGTTTTGGTTTCAAGTAATTTATTACGTTTTACTCTGTTTTTCTAAATTGGTTTGGGATTTGTTTTGCATTGTTTTTTCAGTTAATCACTGTTTGTGTGCTACATAAATACTTTACATGTAACCTCTACGTTAACCCTGACTGCTTATATGCCAAGCTTTAAGAGGTTTAAGCACAGATTAATTAGTCGCTCTAGTGGCTCACCCTGACAGGGATTGTGGCTGTTGCTTGAAGAGGGTTCAAACTGCCCCTCAACCAACAACCCAAGATCCCACAATAGGAAATGGCACTGATATCTGGTCTTGTCTAATTGATTCAAATGAACACAGCAACTCAAAAAATACATTTTTATCAAGACTATCACAAGTTGAAAGGACAATACAAGAAGTTGCCTCCACACCCTGAAACATCTTTAACCTTCTTTCAAATTATAGCACTCAACCATAACAATGCTTGTAAACTGACCTAACTACTTTTTGCTATGTTATTGAGTTTTTTCATTTCGGGTGCTATCATTTTCTCATCTTGGTAGACAATGAAACAAGTGTTCCTAAAAATGCTGGGGGCCCCATTAGTATGTCAGGCGGACTTTGTCCACCCGCCATACCCTCTGGAAACGGGACTGCCTGCTGAGGGTGCGGCGGTCCTGCACTCCCGATTAGGATGCGCCCGCCACACTGGCGGGCACATGGCGCATCTGCAACATTGTGGCGGGTGGTGCAGAGAGTAACGCCCGCTGCAATGCCACTAAGGCAGATTGTGCGTTTTAATGCACAACGTGACAGGCACCGCGCGGTGCCTGCCATGTTGTTCATTAAAAGGCAGGGGGGTACCATAGGTACACCCCATGTGCACCCCCCACCCCCCAGAGTCCCTGGGGGCCCACAACGGGCCCCCGCAAGCAGACTCCGCATGCCTTTCTGTGGCGGCAATGCCGCCACGGAAAGGCATGTTCCCGCCAACATTGTAATATGGCTGGCGGTGTCACAGACACCGCCACCATATTGAACACTTTTCCACCCGGTCGCCTTGACGACCGGGCGGAAAAGCGGCAGACGGTCTTTCCTTCCACCGCGGACCCCCCAGCCATTGTAATATGGTGGGGGTTTTTTGCTGCACGGATGGTGGGCGGATCGCCCCCACCGGGCCGGCGGTGACTACCGCCGGCCCAGTGGGGGCGATCCGCCCGCCATCCTAATGGGGCCCTAAGTGTTTATGAACAGCTGACAATTTCTAGGCATCAAAACAGATGGCATAATTCATACCTATCCAACAGCCATAAACATCTGCAGATTTTGAATGTGCCATTAATTGGAGGAGTTGGTTTTGTAGAAAAAAAGCTCATACTCTAAAACAGTAATAATAAAAACCAATGAGCTGTTTTCTTTGTGCTATTATACAATGTTTGCAACCTCTATTGCCATAATGTTTTTCAAAGTTTGCAGCTGACAAACCTTATAACATTAAAGAAACTTTGAAGTATGAGGCAATTTCCTCCATTGCCGCCTTTAGAGTTCATTACATCTGCCTTTCCTCTTGCCATTACCATGTCTGAGAGGCTACAAATGAAACATTCCCCCCATTTCTTTATGTAAAAATTGCTGCAATCAAATCCAGCAACTACTCCACACTGCTGCAAGAAATGTTGTACTGGTCCTTCAAATTATAGCTTGCACTTTTCATCTAGTCAGGTCTGACTTTTTAGCAGACCTTCTATGAACAGCAAATTTCAAAGTAATTTGAGCTCTTGAATATAAAGGCGCATGGTAATTGTGACTATTTTCTCACAGAAACCACGAGGTAGTCACATGAGTGTGATTACCCATGATTATGATGAACTGTTCTACATGTTGTGAGCAGGCAGCCTGGAAAATGGCTGACATTATGTAAGGGTAATCCTGAGGATTGCCATTCCCTAATATTTTGTGCACTAGGCTTGGGTAAATTCTATGATTCTGCTGTATAGTAGGGCAGGTGTTGGTTCTCCTTTATTCAGGGCATGAATGAGTGAAGAATGTTCCTTTCTCTGAATGCTCAATCACTCTTGTACGGCAGTGGACCACTGGAGATTGCGCCATGTGCAATGCCTGGTTGACTTAGTAAATTATCTATGGTTTCTTTTTGACTTAGGTTTCTTGAACAGTGAAATGAATACATTATTGGATTACTTATGTGAACCTGAATGTTGTCAGTCGCTGTCTTCATCCCACAATCACATCTACAAAACGTCACTGTGCATTACTATAGAGATTCTCTAAGACTAGATATGCTACCAGTCTGTTGTGGTAGTCAGCAGCACTTGAGTTCCACCAACCAACTTTGATGTCCATTTTGTGGAACAGGGCATCATCACAGTGGGACCACTGACTGAATATCAGAACCAAAAGTATTGTATGGACAGAATGTTGTGTCAAAATAATTGATGACCAAAATATCAAGAATGTGAGTGAAAATAATTTAGTATAGGTTGCTCTTTATTCCACATCTACATACCTTGAAGATATATATATATTATATATATATATATATATATATATATATATATATATATTATATATATATATATATATATATATATTATCTACTGGCGGTCGCCAGTAGATAGTTATAGTTAGGACCGTGTTTCCATAGGAAATCTGAAAATTCTATTTTGAATAACTTTGGCGCCGGTTGACGAATCCTCGCGCAATTTTCAAAACTAATGGGGCGCTCTGCTCAGCTCCTACCCTGAAAGTCTCGGGGTGATTCGTCAAGGGGGGGCCGAGAAAAAAGGGGGGTCCCAAAACACGTTTTCCCCATGCATTTTTCCATAGGACCTTTAGTCGAAGGTACAGCCCGAACGGCTGAACAGACTTACTTGAAATTTGGCAGAGAGGTAGTCCTCAGGTCAGGGAAGTGCCTTTTGCAGGTCTGGTGTCAATCTGTTCAGTATTTCCTGAGAAAATAGCATTTAAAAGCATATAAATATCTATACGCGCACCGTGCGTGCACTGTGCGCGCACGGTGCCGTGTGCGAGCGAAATTCTGATTGGTTGATAGATGTCAGTAAACATTCGAATCGGTCAAAATCAGGAAGTGTCGGCCGTCATTTTGTCTGTCGCACTGAAAAGGAAAGGTGGAAAAAAGGTGGAAAATGTGAAAACGGGGCAGGGAAGAGAGTTCCTGACCCCCAGCGGTTGTCAGGGGGTCACAGAAGGAACCCTAAGGGTGTAAAAAACATTTTATTATTTTCGAAACAAATTGCGGGGTGCGCGCACGGTGAAAAACCTTGGAAAAAAAATAATTAATAAATACATAACTTAGCATTTAAAAAACCGTACAAATTCACTTAAAAAAACATAGGTTTCACACATGTTATAGTTAGGAATTAGCATTTAAAAAACCTTGCAAATTCACTTAAAAAACCATAGGTTTCACACAGGTTATAGTTAGGTGGACATTTCACTCGTAAAAAACCAATGAAATTCCCCCGTTATAGTTAGTTCAGATAACTATAACTCGCGCGACCGCCACTCTATCACAAGGATGATGTCATCAGTGATGTCATGAGTGATGCCATTGACCATGTCATGAGTGGTGTAATGTGTGACGTCATGAGCAGTGGATTGCGGGCGTGCGAGTTATAGTTATCTGAACTAACTATAACGTGGGAATTTCATTGGTTTTTTACGAGTGAAATGTCCACCTAACTATAACCTGTGTGAAACCTATGGTTTTTTAAGTGAATATATATATATATATATATATATATATATATATATATATATATATATATATATATATATATATATATATATATATATCACTGAAGAAAACATAGGTTTCAGGGGCGTTATAGTTAGCTGGACTTTTCACTCGTACAAAACCATTGAAATTCCCCCGTTATAGTTAGTTCCGCTAACTATAACTCGCGCGCCCGCAATGCACTGCTGATGATGTCACATATTACCTCACTCATGACATGGTCAGTGACATCACTGATGACATCACTGATGACATCTCAAATGACATCACTGATGACATCCTCAACTGCAGATCAGCAGTACAACACGCTACAGACATTGCTGAAGCTCTACTCGCTGAAGAAATTGACATCGCTTTCCTCACTGAATCCTGGCTCAATGTACACTCCACCCCCATTCTTGACATTCTCACCCCCCCAGGGTACGCCATCATCAGACAAGACAGACTGATCAAAACGGGGGGAGGTCTAGCCATCATCAACAAGGCAGGAATACAGATTACCAAACTTAAACCTGCAGAATACCTATCGTTTGAATACCTGGGTGTCGAACTCACTGCCAAGGGCACCTCACCCATCAAATTCCACACCATCTACCATCCTCCTGGAGAGCGTACCCTTTTCCATAAAGAACTAACATACCTAATTTCACGGTTCTCCATGACTGACACTAAAGACGTGTTCCTGGGTGACCTCAATATCCACTGGAACGACCCAGAAGACTCCACTACCCAGAACCTATCCAACCTACTTGAAATATATAACCTCAAACAACTCTGCAACAAACCAACTAACATCAAAGGTGCAACACTGGATGTGATCATTACCAACAATGATCTGGTCTCTCTGAGAGCGATTTCTCCCATTGACTGGTCCGACCACCACCTCATTCTGTTCAAGACTGATGCACTTGTCTTCCACCAACCTATTCGTGATGACAAACCTAAACACTGGACCAGAAATATCAAAGCAATCCCTTTATCCGAACTTGAATCCAGGATTCATGGCCATCTCCAACTCCAACCCTCATCATCGACAGCCGATGACCTCACTACAAACTTTAACTCAAAAATGACAACGGTCCTAGACCAATTAGCTCCTCTTAAACTCAAACAACTGAGGCGAACCAAATCTAAACCCTGGTTTAACGTGGACCTGAATGAGGAAAGGCGTCAACTCAGACGAACGGAAAGGTCCTGGAGACTAAACCCCTCGACCTTACACCTAGCGCAACTTAGATCAGCTCGGCAAGCATACAAAAACCAAATTTTCAGTGAAAAGGCGTGCTTCTTCCGCAGCCAACTAGATCTGGCGAAAAACAGACCGAGAGAATTGAGTTAATCAGAACCCTATGTGCTTATTATTCAACCTACTATTTTGGCCCTGAAGAAGTCCAAAGTTGGACGAAACGCGTCGGCTGCTTTTGCTGTTGTCGGAAGTTTTTAAAAAAAATCACATGTCAAACTGTATAATAAAGAAGAACCTTTTGGAAAACGTCTTTAAAGATTTGGACTCACTTGTATTATATAGATTGAGTGGTGCATTTGGTGCTGTGTTTTTTCATAAACAGACCGAGAGAACTCTTCAAGATTGTCAAAAGCCAAACTAACTGCACTCCCTCTCAAGAAATCAAAGCCACCAATGAGCGTTGTGAAGAAATTGCCACCTTCTTCACTAATAAAGTCTCGAAAATTGATCAATCCTTCAACCAAACCTCTAACCCTCCTTCCCTCTTAGCCTGCCCCACTCTAACCACCCCTGATCTTTCAGAAAGAGTTCTCACAAAGGACAATCAGGTCTGCCTCCAGCTAAAAAACAATGCGCACTGGTCCGACTTTGAGCTAATGTCAGAAAATTAGGTCTTCAGGATAATTTCTAACCTAAAACCTTCCTCCCACACTATGGACCCCATCCCATCCACATTCATAAAAGAACTTAACCACACCATTTCCCCTTTCTGGACAAAAATCATCAACGCCTCTCTCACCTCAGGCTGTGTCCCAGACTCCCTTCAACTTGGACAAATCACACCCATTCTCAAAAAAACAGGGGTTGACCCTAATGATCTCAACAACCTGAGACCTATCGCCAACCTCCCATTCCTTGCAAAAACATTGGAGAAATGCGTTCTCCACCAACTCAACAAACTCATTGACGAGTTCACCCTCCTCGACACCGTTCAATCAGGATTCAGGAAAGGCTGCAGCACGGAAACAGCTATGCTCAGCATCTCTGACGATATTCACAAGGCTTTAGATGAAGGTGATGCCTGCCTACTCATCCTTATTGACCTATCTGCGGCATTCGACACAGTAAATCATCCAGCGCTTTTAGAGACCTTGGCGAAGCGCTCCGGCATCAATGGCACAGTACTAAAATGGTTCACCTCCTTCCTTCAACACCGCTCGCAACAAATTAAAATCAACTCCTGTCTCTCGAAGCCAAAAAAAGTCACACTTGGGGTCCCACAAGGTTCGATCCTCTACCCGGCCCTCTTCAATCTTTTCATGGAGCCCCTCACAATCATCTTGAAAAAAGCTGGAGTGAATTACCACCTTTACGCTGATTACCACCTTATCTTCCATGCTGTATTTTATTTATCCCTGGTTTTTGCTTCCTTACTGCCTGCCTACTATGTAAAGCAATTTCCGTCTGTGTTCTCTATACAGTATGTATGTAAAGCGCTCTGATACCCACGGGTCAAGCTAGCGCTATATAAAACTTTTAAAATAAAAAATAAATAAAATAAAATAGGTACGTCCAGTAAGCGCCATTGCAGAGAGGTGTAAAAAGGGGCACGGCCTGCACCACCTCTCTGCGACGCAGAGCAGTGGCGCTTACTGGAAGCACCTGGTGGGCTAGTTGACACCCAGGCTCCCTCAGGATTGAAAGGGAATTATTTCCCCAACTTAAAACGCGCCACAGGGCGTGTTTGCACATGTCACCTCAGGCCCCGTCCCCTCCCTTCACCACTGTGTAAATGCACCCTGTGGCCATTCTAAGTTGAGAGATTAAGTTCTCTTGAATCCTAAGGGTCCTTAGGGTCAAACTAGCCCACTAGGTACCTCCAGTAAGCGCCACATAGCTGCATTGCAGAGAGGTGTAAAAAGGGGCGTGGCCTCAGAACACCTGTCTGCAACGCAGCTCCCTGGCGCATACTGGAGATACCTGTTGGGCTAGTTGTCCCTCAGGGACCCTCAGTGTTGAAGGGGAATGAATTCTCCAACTTACAACTGGCCAGGGGGCGCGTTTGCAGAGTGCTGCAAGGAGGGGGCGTGGCCTCCGGCGCGAAGCCAGTCTTTTAATTCATTTTATATTTTTAAGATGGAGGGCTGTGTGGCCCCCCTTCTTTTTCTAATTTATTGGCCCTGGGGACCCCATCCCCCAGGGCCTGCCCCCTAATTTTTTTTGGGGGAAAAACATTTTTGGAAGGGGGTCGCGTGGCCCCCCTCCCAAGGCCTTAATCGGCCCCAGGGACCCCAACCCCCGGGCCATGGCCTGTTTAAAAAAAAAAAATCTTTAGGAGGGGGCTGCGTTGCCTCCCTCCTCAGGCCACTTATGGCCCAGGGACCCCATCCCCCGGGGCCGGCCTTTGTTTTTTATTTTTTTTAAAATATATATATTTATAGAAACACCTAGGACATGCTGGACAAACCGTATGTACCTATCACCATGACGATTTGCGTGATATTCATTAAAAGCTGACTATGCATACAATGAATCCACGTGGAATGTATTTACACCGCTAGTGAAGCTCTGACGTGTCTGATGCCCTACCGTGCCTAATCCCAGCCCCCCCGCCGTTGGGTACTCTCCAAGTAGACACCCTTGTTGTTTATGTATACAAACATGGATAGCTATTGACGGGCACATTTAATACACACGCACACCAAGCCATTCAAAGGGGATTCGACAAAAATTCGACCAAAACTATGCAAGAAACCCCCCTCACGGTTAATAAACCACACATCCACCGCCGGATGTGTAATACTTTTTATTTTACTCTCTGAAAAGGAGACAAACCTCACTTGAGAGTCACAGCGCGCTCCTGGCTGAGCCCAATGCTGTGTTACACCCACCAGTGCCCGCCGAGTGCCACACACCTTTGTGTTGTATTCCACCAGCTAGTGCGTATGCTATGACACTCTCTAGCCCATGTGCACTGTAACACCACCCCGTGAATATGTCATGCCACACTTGCCTTCGCACAGGTTATATTGCCCCATCTAACGTGCCTTCCTCGATGTCTATGTTATAACGCACAGCGCTATGCCATACATATTACAATCTGGGATCCATATCTTTGTCACAGTGCATATGCAACATTACACTCCCCAGCACATATTTTATATTACAACCTTAGAGACTAGTTAGGTTACACAACACTGCCCTGTGCATATTACACTCCAAGGCGCATATCACATAGCACGCGCTAGTGCCTGTGCTATCTCGCGCTCTCCAATCAATCTGTCATTGCGCACAATGTACTGCATATTATATTTCACGCCCCGGTTCATCTTATATCACAATGTTTGGTGCATAGTTTATACCATACACTATATCTAGTTATTATTTTCAATCGTGCTCTCAGGACCATGTTCTATATAACACTGCGTTCACCTACCCTTTTCACGGGCATTACATTTTGCGATGGGGTGTGGAGGGTCAGGGGGTGTTTCTGCCAAGTGAGCCCGGAGTCACAGTCACAAACGTCCTCTTCTTCCTGAATAAAAGTGAGATTATGCTGCATACTTGTTCATATTTTAAGTAGTTTGCACAGACACGCATTTTAAAAACAATAAAGTTCCTAATACCCACCTTGTCTGAACAGTTAGCTTGCTGCCCCATCCACCTCCTCCCTATCCTCTGTTGTCTGAATCCATGGACTAGCCTCCTCCCTCCTGCCATGCATGGTCTTATGTGCTGCCACTGCCCTCCATTTAGCATGATGTACCAGTCCACTCCTCCTGCCCTCCATTGCCCAATTCTATGCCCCATCATTGACCTCCTGCTTAGCCTCTGTGCTTAGCTTGCTGCCCCTATTCTCCTTCCCCCTGCCCTCCGATGTCTTTGTGCATGCCCCTGCTCCATCCTTTTTCCCCACCATGTTCCATGGACCTGCCACTCCTATCTACTCTGAGTGTTCTGTTGAGCTGCCACTCCCCTTCCACCTGCCTAGCATTGTCAGATGACTGCAACCTGTCCCTGCCACCTCCACCCTGCCTGTCCACATGCCAGGCCCCTATCCCCTTCCTCCTGTCCCCCATGGTCCATTTTACTGCCACACCCTTCTGCCCTCCCTGGTCTGTTGTGCAGCAACTGCTCCTCCTGCCTGCCCCGCGCGGTCTGTTGTGAGGCCCCTTCCCCTGAACTCTCTTGTCTGTGCCCAGGTCCTGACCCTCCCTTCTATCCTCCATGGTCATTTGTGCATGCCCCTGCACCCTCCTTCTTGCCCATCATATCCATTGTGCTGCCACTAACCCTCCTGTTTGCCATGCATGGTCTTCTGTGCTGCCACGGCCCCTCCCACCTTCCCTGTGTGGTCAGCTAGCTGCCCCTGACCCCCTCCCATGTTCCTTCCATGGTATGTGTGTATGCCATCATAGTTTCACTGTTGCTCTCCATGGTGTGTCTTGTTTCTAGTGGTCATCTTGCTGCTCCTGCCCTGCCCCCTTGCCCCCAGCCCTCTGTTTCCATGTGCAGACTCCTATTCCCTCCCTCCTGGCTTGGCTGTTTCATTGTAATGCCCCTGATCCATCCCTCCTGCCCTTTATGGTCTGTTATGCTGCAGCTTTCTCTCCTGTCTGTCCATTATGGTCAGCTAGCTACCATTGCCTCATTCCCTTCTGTTCTCTGTTGTCCATGTGCATGGTCCTGTCCCCTCCCTATTGCTTTCTATGGATTGTTGTGCTGCACTCCCGTCCCGCATGCCCTGTGTGGTGTATTGTGCTGCTGCAAACCCTGATGCCTGCCCTGTAGGGTCAGTTTGGTGCACCTCTCTATGTCCCTCCTGTCCTCTGTTATCCGAGTCCATGCCCCTACTCCAATTCCTCCTGCCTTCCATGATCCAATGTACCATACTTGCGAACATTTTGAACTTGGTAAGAGGGAGATTTTGAAAAACAACTGGGGTATTGATTTTCCCCTTTGAGTTACATTGAAAAAGAGGAGATTGTAGACAGGAGACAGATCAAATAAAGCCCATTTGAGCTTAAAAACATTGGACATTTCCTGGATTAATCGGGTCTGTTGGCATGTATGGTTGTACTACCACTGCCTCTTCCTTCTGCCCACAATGGTCTATTATAATGCCACAGCCTCTCCTGCCAGTCCTGTATTGTTGGTTTGGTGCCCCTGCCCCCTTTCCACTGCCCTCCATAGTCTGTTGTGCGGCCACAGCCCATCCTGCCTGCCCAGTGTGCTCAAATTGTTGCCTCTGCACCCTCCTACCTGCCTTCCATTTTCAGAGTCCTTGCCCCTGGTCTCCGCCTCTCAACAGTATCCTAATGAACAACTAGATTGCTAACGTTCTATATTTATTACAAAAGTGTGGAACGCCTGATGTCATCTTGATGTAATCAAAACTGTAATACCTAGAGCATTTCCTTTAGAAATTACATATATGAGTGGGTCTTATTTGCATCAAAATTATGGTTAGTGCTCTAAAAAACTAAAATGAGGACATATTTTCAAATAGCGACAAAGCACTTTTAAGTTATTTGTTATCTTTATGTTTTTTTATCCAGTTGACCACTTGATTAAATGTTGCACTAGGGGAGAGGATGTGGTGTTATTTCCAGAGCTGCAGACTTTGCAACTGGGGAACCAGGTTGGAGTTTCTGCTTCAGCTCAACATTCTGTGATTCTGGTCAAATTACTTAACCTCCCCATGTCTACAACCAAAATGAATTTGATCTTGTGTGTAACCAATGCTCATGTAAAGCACGCCAATACCTGACAAGTCTGCACTATATAAAACTGCAAAAACACAAGAAATAAGTGTTTTGCACACTTCTGTCATTGGGCTACATGTGGGCTACATCTGGGTGATATTTGTGCTGCATTTGGGCTCTTTTGTCTCAGGTGGCCATCTTGGGAGATTTATTTGTTATGAAGCTTCCTAATTTCCTCATTTACTGCAGTCTCCTCAGTAGGAAATGCTTTCATTTTTTTCTTTGATTCCATCAAGAAGGCATTCAGATGTGTCACACATTTGCCATAAATTCAGAATGTTAGCACTCTAGTTGCTCATTCACTGTAGTAAAGCTACTGCTCACCAGGGAAGTCTGCTGCTGGTATTGAAAGTGCATGTTTCAGTCTGCATGTCAGAATTTGTTTGTGAAATAGAAGAGGATTTGAATAGTCACTCAAAATGTGCCCTAATTGTTCTTTCTGCAGCACTAATCATACTTTCTATGGCAAAATGAACCCCCTCATGTTGTTCCTTTTTAAATTAAATGTTTTAAGAGTTACCACTTTATTCCAATCAAGATGGCTTCAAGTGTGAAATACGTTTGTCATAAGTAGGACTGTTAGCACTCTAGTTGTTCTTTAGAACACTCTGGGAAGCTGCAGTAGAACACAAAGGAATCATCTGACAGTCTCTGCCTTTGTTGGATGTACATGTTTTACTGAGAATGTCAGACTTCATTCTCACATGACTGAGAAAGATAATGTGAATTTACAGAAAATATGCTCTCAGTTTAGCTTATAGATCACCTTCCAAACCTCTGTGGGAAAAGCATGAGAAAATTGTTTTCTCTCAAACATGATTCATGATATCCCAGCAGAAGGCTTTTTCACATGGTAAAATCACCTTAGAACACACCACAATTCCTAAAATCAGTATGGTACCATCAACAAATGATTTATAATGTAACTAAAGTCTTAAAACCTTCTATTAACTGCAATGCTTTTTAATGAGGTGCTATCATGTATATTGGTCCCAAGATGGCTGCCAACACTTCTTGGATGAAGTACTGACAGCCAATCAGATCTCACGATGAGATGTGTGGTTAGGCTCCGCCCATATATATATGTGATTTTGATTCTCTCAGGAACTACTGAACGGATTTACACCATTTAAGCAAAAAGGCACGACTCTGAACCAAGGTCTACCTTTCTGCCAAATTTGGTGTAATTCTGTTCAGCAGTTCGGGCTGTAGCTGCGGCTAAAGGTCCTATGGGAAATTGCATGGGGAAAACATGTTTTGGGACCCCCATTTTTTCTCAGCCCCCGCTACACGAATCATCCCGAGACTTTCAGGATAGGAGCGGACCGGAGCTGGCCAAAAGTTTAGAAAATTTTGCGAAGATTCGCCAACGGGCGCCAAATTTATTCCAAATAGAATGTTCCGGACTTCCCATGGAAAATAGGTCCTAACTATAACTACCTACTGGCGACTGCCAGTATGAAATATATGCGACTGCCAGTATGAAATATATATATATGCCCGAAACGCGTCTGGCTGGACATTTGTGCTCTGCTTGTGCTTGGCAGAGGGTTTGTGCAACCATCAGAATAAATGGGCTTACTCACCGGGAGTGGTCTCTTCAAGTTTGTGGCAATCGTGGTTTCATATATATATATATATATATATATATATATATATATATATATATATATATATATATCACTGAAAAAACCATAGGTTTCACACATGTTATAGTTAGCTGGACATTTTACTCATAAAAAACCAATGAAATTCCCCCGTTATAGTTAGTGCAGGCAACTATAACTCACGCGACCGCAATCCTCTGCTGATGCTAATACTGTATTTAGACACTTATTTGCCCATGTCTTCTTCCATTAAATTTTAGCTATACATATATTACAAATATTTTTTTTTCATAAAGACACATATGTCATCAGCAGAGGATTGCGGTCGCGTGAGTTATAGTTGCCTGCACTAACTATAACGGGGGAATTTCATTGGTTTTTTATGAGAAAAATGTCCAGCTAACTATAACATGTGTGAAACCTATGGTTTTTTCAGTGAATTTGCAAGGTTTTTTAAATGCTAATTCCTAACTATAACGTGTGTGAAACCTATGGTTTTTTCAGTGAATTTGTACGGTTTTTAAAATGCTAAGTTACTTTACGCCGTTCGTGGCGTGCACGCCCACTTAACGCAGTTCGTTCCGTGCACGCACGGTGCGCTTTGCGCACCGCGCGCCCACTTTACGCAGTTAGTGCCGTGCACGCACGGTGGGCACGCGGTGCGCTACGCGCACCGCGTGCCCACGTTACGCTGGATGGGCCATGTACGCACGATGCGCTTCGCGCACCGTCCGCACATAGAGGACATATTATGCGCTTCATTGTGAAAGGTAAGCTATTAAATGTTCCGTTATCTTATATTCCGTGCTCAAAAGGTGCCCTGCGGGCACCTTTTGCGCACGGGGGGGGAAAGGGTGGATAATTTTTTTTTTTTAAATTAATTTTTACCGTACGCGTACGGTAAGCGTATTCGCCGTTTTTTCGAAAAAATATAAAATTGAATTTTTTGCCTTGGGGGTTCTTTTGGGACACCTTAATCAAGGCTAGGTGGTTAGGACCTGTCTAACCTGCCCCTTTACATGTTTTCAACCTGTGTTTTTCCTCCCCCCCTCAGAGTGCGAGAGAGAAAATGGCGGCCGCCGCTTCCTGGTTTCTACCGATTCGAATGTTTACTAAGATCTAACAGCCAATCAGAATCGCGCTCGCGCACGGCACCGTACGCGTACGGTAAGCTTACCGTAAGCGCAGGGTAAGCGCACCGTAAGCTGCTACAGATATATATATTGATTTAAATGCTATTTTCTCAGGAACTACTGAACAGATTTACACCAGCCCTACAAAAGGCACTTCCTTGACCTGTAGACTACCTCTCTGCCAAATTTCAAGTAACTCTGTTCAGCCGTTCGGGCTGTAGCTGTGTCTAAAGGTCCTATGGAAAAATGCATGGGAAAAACGCGTTTTGGGACCCCCCTTTTTTCTCAGCCCCCGCTTGACGAATCCCCCCGAGACTTTCAGGGTAGGAGCGGAGCGTAGCGCCCCATTAGTTTTGAAAATTTTGCGAGGATTCGTCGACCGGCGCCAAAGTTATTCCAAATAGAATGTTGCGGTTTTCCTATGGAAACAGGGTCCTAACTATAACTACCTACTGGCGACCCCCAGTAGGTAATATATATATATATATATATATATATATATATTAATATATATATATGTATATATATATATATATATATATATATATATTAATATATATATATATATATATATATATATATATATATATATATATATATATATATACAATGAAAAAACCAAAGGTTTCACACATGTTATAGTTAGCTGGACATTTCACTCGTAAAAAACCAATGAAATTTTCCCGTTATAGTTAGTTAAGCTAACTATAACTCACGCGCCCGCAATGCACTGCTGATGACATCACATATTACATCACTCATGACATGGTCAGGGACATCACTCATGACATCACTGATGACATCTCAAATGACATCACTGATGACATCACTGATGACATCATCCAGTGAATGTGTGTTTTTCTGAAAATTACATATGTTTTATATATGTATATCTCAAGGTCGATGGAAGAATAAATGGGTATATAAGTGTCTAAATGGATGATTTGTTTTTGAAAAATTGATTGTGTAACTGACTGATTAAGTGTATCATAGTGAATACATGGCTTAGTGAGTAATGTTTAAATATGTAAATATCTGTATCAGTCTCTCACTTTGTGTATAAGTGTCTGCATGGGTTGGTGAGTAGCTACATGGGTGTTTATATTGGATTTTAGGTTGTTTTTTGAGTATCAGTCTGAGTGACTGCATGGTTCGGTGGGGGGTATTATGTAGTGCATAGGTGCATGAATGAGTGACTCACTGTTTTTATGTGTTGAAGACAGCATGTGTGCAGGACTGTATGGGTGGATGAGTGTGTGTATGGGTGTGTTAGTGAGTGAATGACTGTCTCAATAGTGTCTTTATGAGTAACTACATATGTTTTAAACTAGTATATGTGACTATTGGTGTATATAAGTGAGTATATGTGAGAGTGAGAGATTGGAAGAGTTCCTGTATGAATAAGTATGTGTTTCTATAAGTGATTGTTTAAAAGACTAAGTATGTGTAAGTTTCCGTAGAAGTAAGTGTGGTAGTGTGTGTATAACTGTATATGCAAGTAAATGGATGTTTGGATCTTTATTAGCATGAGTGACTATGTGTGTGAGTAACTCTATGGATGAGTGGTGTTGTGCAACAGGATGTATAGGTGTATGAGTACATATGATGTGTGAGTACACGAATGAGTGACTGTACAGGACTGTTGGTAAATGAGTGGATGTGTATGTGGTTCTTAGAATTATTGAAGAGGTTGTTGTAATTGGTATTGGTATGTCCATTTTTTGGAAAATTTCAGTCTCCATTTTTGAATGTGTGTATCAAAGGTTATATTAGGGTGAGAGGAGGTCTGCCACTCTATCACAAGGATGATGTCATCAGTGATGTCATCAGTGATGTCATTTGAGATGTCATCAGTGATGTCATGAGTGATGTCACTGACCATGTCATGAGTGATGTAATATGTGACGTCATCAGCAGTGCATTGCGGGCGCGTGAGTTATTGAGTTATAGTTAGCTTAACTAACTATAACGGGAAAATTTCATTGGTTTTTTACGAGTGAAATGTCCAGCTAACTATAACATGTGTGAAACCTTTGGTTTTTTCATTGAATTTCTAAGGTTTTTTAAATGCTAATTCCTAACTATAACGTGTGTGAAACCTATGGTTTTTTCAGTGAATTTGTAAGGTTTTTTAAATGCTAATCCCTAACTATAACATGTTTGAAACCTATTGTTTTTTCAGTGAATTTGCAAGGTTTTTAAAATGCTAATTTCTAACTATAACGTGTGTGAAACCCATGTTTTTTTCAGTGAATTTGTACGGATTTTTAAATGCAAATTTTTTTTTGTCATTTTTTGTAAGCCTTTGTATAAAATAATATATGTACTATATCCTGCATTATGGAAAGGTTTTTTTTTTTTTAATGCATTTTTGTCCGTGCGCGTACGGTAAGCTGACGGTACGCGCTTCGTACGTCATAAGTACGGTGCGCGTACGTGATAAGTGCGTGACGTACGCGTACACCCGGAAGCAACGTCGCGGTTACGCAGGGGCGTGTAATGCGCATGCGCGATACGCAATACGTGCGTGACGTACGCGTACACCCGGAAGCAACGTCGCGGTTACGCAGGGGCGTGTAATGCGCATGCGCGAGTGTGACATACGCGCTTCGTAAGCGCACCGTAAGCGTCACGTGCGCGCACAGCAGGTCATGTGACTTACAAAGAACACTTTTTATTGGTTGAAATTACTTTCACTTCCAGAAACTTCCCACACCACACCCATTCCCCTCATTACTGCTTGAAAGAACACTTTTCATTGGTTGAAACTACTTTCAGTTCCAGATTCTTCCCACACCACACCCATTCCCCTCATTTCTGCTTGTGATTCTCTAGGAGCAGGAGCTGGATTGACATTGGGATACAATGGCAGAACAGCAGACCTCTTCTGAGAGTGAGGCTAGCAGCACCACCATGATCCAGAGAAGGAGGAAACAAAAGACTTCTTTTGTATGGGAGTATTTCACTTTTCCAGAGGGGGAGAAAAAGGTGAATGCTCAATTGGTCACTTGCATACTTTGTGGTCGTGTTTTATCAAGAGGAAATCCAAGGAAGAAATATTCCTTTGGAAATCACTCTATGAAGAGACACCTCCAGGACAGACACCCAAGGACCTTTGCTCGACATACTGGAGAAAACTCTTTAGTAAGTCACCAGAGCCCAGCCTCAGATGCTCAGCCGAGTACATCATCGGCAGCTCAGCTGAGCCCTTCCTCTGATGTTGGAGCATCACCTTCTTCTTTTCCTGTGGACATCAACCCTCGATTTGGGAGGGTTGAAATGAGGTGTACAAGATGTGGTGGTCTTATTGTTTTTGGGGAGATCAGTCTTACCCTTATTAACAATAAGATAGACCAGCATGTTTGTAGACGCTCATAATACTCCCATTCTTTCTTTCCTCCATCCCTGTATGAACCCAACGGCTCTTATAAGAGCCAACCTTACCTCTCAACTTTTTTTTATTTTTTCTTTGAAACTTTTTTTTTTTTTTTTTTACCGTACGCGCACGGTAAGCGTATTTTTTTTTTTTTTTTTTAAAAACACTCAAAATCAATTACCACATCTCAAGATCCTTGAGAAATTAATAACTAATTTTTAAAAATCTTTTTGAGATAAAGTGGAAGAAAGAGACCTTCTAATTTCTCACTTATCTGTCCCACCCAACAATTTAATTTATAATTAAAATGTAATTGTATCACTTTTACAGACTGACACATTATGAATCCACTTTTCAGATTTTTTTAAAAGCACATGTCCAAACTGCTTTTTCAGACCACCACCATGTGTAACCTGGGTGACTGCCTACATTCCAGCAAGGGCAACCAGCCTTAGTGATGCTGAATGTATTTGCATTACTGATTGAAACCTCAAACCCCACTCGCTTGTAAATACTGTGCATGATTCAACATGGTAAGCAGCTGGGTGTGTGCTAAGAGTCTGCTTCTGCACCAAAAAATGGCTCCCCCTTTCCATGTAATGCAACTGTGAAATCACTAGAGCAACACGCAATAAATCTCTGCCTATAATTCCTCTTTGCACACAGAGTCATGTTTTCACATTAGTCACAAAACGAAATTTCTTTGCCAATTTGAAAGCACACTTACTGCTCTTTTTTTTGACAAGTCATAATCACTTTTACAGACTGACACATTATGAATCCACTTTTCAGATTTTTTTAAAAGCACATGTCCAAACTGCTTTTTCAGACCACCACCATGTGTAACCTGGGTGACTGCCTACATTCCAGCAAGGGCAACCAGCCTTAGTGATGCTGAATGTATTTGCATTACTGACTGAAACCTCAAACCCCACTCGCTTGTAAATACTGTGCATGATTCAACATGGTAAGCAGCTGGGTGTGTGCTAAGAGTCTGCTTCTGCACCAAAAAATGGCTCCCCCTTTCCATGTAATGCAACTGTGAAATCACCAGAGCAACACACAATAAATCTCTGCCTATAATTCCTCTTTGCACACAGAGTCATGTTTTCACATTAGTCACAAAACGAAATTTCTTTGCCAATTTGAAAGCACACTTACTGCTCTTTTTTTGACAAGTGATAATCACTTTTACAGACTGACACATTATGAATCCACTTTTCAGATTTTTTTAATTGCACATGTCCAAACTGCTTTTTCAGACCACCACCATGTGTAACCTGGGTGACTGCCTACATTCCAGCAAGGGCAACCAGCCTTAGTGATGCTGAATGTATTTGCATTACTGACTGAAACCTCAAACCCCACTCGCTTGTAAATACTGTGCATGATTCAACATGGTAAGCAGCTGGGTGTGTGCTAAGAGTCTGCTTCTGCACCAAAAAATGGCTCCCCCTTTCCATGTAATGCAACTGTGAAATCACCAGAGCAACACGCAATAAATCTCTGCCTATAATTCCTCTTTGCACACAGAGTCATGTTTTCACATTAGCCACAAAACGAAATTTCTTTGCCAATTTGAAAGCACACTTACTCCTCTTTTTTTTGACAAGTGATAATCACTTTTACAGACTGAAACATTATGAATCCACGTTTCAGATTTTTTTAATTGCACATGTCCAAACTGCTTTTTCAGACCACCACCATGTGTAACCTGGTTGACTGCCTACATTCCAGCAAGGGCAACCAGCCTTAGTGATGCTGAATGTATTTGCATTACTGAGTCCAACCTCAAACCCTTAAACTATTCTTTTTTATACCAGTACACCTTAATTCATCGTGAAAACATAGTCCATATTATTTTACATGTTCCTCACATTTAAATTTCTCCCAAAACAGAAAATGATAAACACAACTTCAACAAAAGGAATTCCATTTCTATTATTCATTTCTTAATTTACCATATACATCCCCTCTCAAACTCTAAACTCACCTTTAAAATTAGTTAGCTGTGAAAGAAATGTGGCACTCAAACAGCAGATTGTCAGAGCCAGGATCTCTTTTCTTTACACCTCTCTCCTATTCTCTTTCTATTGGTTGAAAACCAACCCTTTTCCAAAAGTACCCTTCCCCCAACTTGACTTCTGCCTAGTACCCTTCCCCCAACTTGACTTCTGCCTGCTACCATAGCAACAGCTCATGGAACACTGCTGTGTGGAGTTAGGTCAGAAGTTCGCCAAACAATGTTTCAATTCCACAGAGCAAGAGTGCTTGACTTTTCAAACCTAACAGCAAATCCAAAGTACTGTTCTTTGGTAACACATTTTTCTGTACCAATATAAAACATGCTTCTATTAATTTACACATGCAGCCTAGTTTTTATTCTAGAATGGTATGAAACAGCCAATCAGTTCTTTTTTTTATGAAAAAAATATGTATGCCTCCATTTCCAAACTGTCTTTCATTTCATTTTCCCATTCTACTGAATTACACCTCCTGAGTGCATCCAGATCTCCTTGGAAGATGTTCACAGTGTGGATTGTAGGGCACAGCTATGTTTTCTGGAGTGAAAAGTTTGCAGAGAAAACAGGTATGGTGAGAGACCTTGCTTTGCCAAATGTAGACATTAAATGGATTGGTCAGAGAGGGTTAAAGTGGCACCAATTGATGCCATTGGTGAAATCCTTCATGCAAATCCAACACCCTGACCTCATAATAGTGCACTGTGGTGGCAATGACCTAGGCACTTTGACTGGGGTAGGTCTGGAAATGCTTATGAAGGACACCTTTGCACAACTGTTTTCACTTTTCCCTAAAACTGCCTTTGTGTTTTCTAACATATGCCAAAGGCAAAAATGGAACTGGTCCAATCATTTCTGTCCACAGATTGACAAAGCAAGAAAGCACGTCAACAAATCTGTTTCTGCTTTCCTCCGTGACTATGGTATGGGTTCCATTTACCACAACAACTTGCGTTACGACATGCAAGACATTTATAGAGGAGATGGTGTGCACTTCAATGATGAAGGGAACAGAGTCTTCCTCTTGAACCTTAGACTCTGCATCGGTACTTACTTGTAGGTACCACTAAAAAATCACTTCATAAACACAACGGCTCTTTTTAGAGCCCCCTAATATCTAAACACTTAAATCTGAATTTTATTTCTCTTTTTATTTTTTTTTCTACCGTACGCGTACGGTAAGCTTACCGTAAGCTTACCGTACGCGTACCCCGCGATTTTTAAAAAAAAATAATAAATGTTTTCTTTGAACTTTTCTGTCCTTCTTTGACCCCCTTACAAATGTTAGGGGGTCTGTAACTCTCCACCTTGCCCCCTTTTCAAGATATCACTCTTTTTTTTCTGAGTGAAACACACGAAATGGCGGCCGCCGCTTCCTGGTTTCGACCGATTCGAATGTTTACTAAGATCTAACAGCCAATCAGAATCGCGCTCGCGCACGCCACCGTACGCGTACGGTAAGCGCACCGTAAGCACACGGTAAGCTGCCACAGATATATATATTGATTAAAAGGCTATTTTCTCAGATTCTACTGAACAGATTTACACCAAACCTACAAAAGGCACTTCCTTGACCTAGGGACTACCTCTCTGCCAAATTTCAAGTAATTCTGTTCAGCCGTTCGGGCTGTAGCCCTGTCTAAAGGTCCTATGGAAAAATGCATGGGAAAAACGCGTTTTGGGACCCCCCTTTTATCTCAGCCCCCGCTTAACGAATCCACCCGAGACTTTCAGGGTAGGAGCGGAGCGTAGCGCCCCACCTATTTTGAAAAATACGCGAGGATTCGTCGACCGGCGCCAAAGTTATTCAAAATAGAATGTTGCGGATTTCCTATGGAAACGTGGTCCTAACTATAACTACCTACTGGCGACCGCCAGTAGGTAATATATATACATATATATATATTATCTACTGGCGGTCGCCAGTAGATATAGTTACGATCGTGTTTCCATAGGAAATCCGCAACATTCTATTTGGAATAACTTTTGCGCCGATCGACGAATCCTCGCGAAATTTTCAAAATAGGTGGGGCGCTCCGCTCCGCTCCTTCCCTGAAAGTCTCGGGGGGATTCGTCAAGCGGGGGCTGAGAAAAAGGGGGGGTCCCAAAACGCGTTTTCCGTAGGACCTTTAGTCCAAGCTACAGCCCGAACGGCTGAACAGAATTACTTGAAATTTGGCAGAGAGGTAGTCCTCAGGTCAGGGATGTGCCTTTTGCAGGTCTGGTGTAAATCTGTTCAGTAGTTCCTGAGAAAATAGCATTTAAATCAATATATATATCTATAAGCGTGCACCGTGCGCGTACGGTAAAACTTACCGTACGCGCACGCTGCCGTGCGCGAGCGTGATTCTGATTGGTTGTTAGATCTTAGTAAACATTCGAATCGGTCGAAACCAGGAAGTGTCGGCCGCCATTTTGTCTCTCGCAGTCTGAGGGGGTGAAAAACAAAGGTGGAGAACGTGAAAAGGGGGCAGGGTGGACAGTTCCTGACCCCCTAGCCTTTGTCAGGGGGTCCCAGAAGGACCCCCAAGGGCCAAAATTTCCTTTAATTTTTTTGCGAAAAATCGCGGAGTACACGTAGCGTGCGGGTACGGTAGAAACTGAAAAATTCCGCGAACTGCGTAATGTGGGCGCGCGGTGTGCAAAGCGGTGAAAAACCTTAAAAAAAAAAAATACATAACTTAGCATTTAAAAAAACGTACAAATTCACTGAAAAAACCATAGGTTTCACACATGTTATAGTTAGGAATTAGCATTTAAAAACCTTGCAAATTCACTTAAAAAACCATAGGTTTCACACATGTTATAGTTAGCTGGACATTTCACTCGTGAAAAACCATTGAAATTCCCCCGTTATAGTTAGTGCAGGCAACTATAACTCACGCGACCGCAATCCTCTGCTGATGACGTCAGATATTACATCACTGATGACATATGTGTCTTTCTGAAAAAAAAATATTTGTAATATATGTATAGCTAAAAATTAATGGAAGAAGACATGGGTAAATAAGTGTCTAAATACAGTGATGTAATATCTGACGTCATCAGCAGAGGATTGCGGTCGCATGAGTTATAGTTGCCTGCACTAACTATAACGGGGGAATTTCAATGGTTTTTCACGAGTGAAATGTCCAGCTAACTATAACATGTGTGAAACCTATGGTTTTTTAAGTGAATTTGCAAGGTTTTTTAAATGCTAATTCCTAACTATAACGTGTGTGAAACCTATGGTTTTTTCAGTGAATATATATATATATATATATATATATATATTTCCATGGGACATATATGTGGATTTATATATAGTAAAGCTTTACTTACTTATTACCTTCATTATATTTTTGCCCACAATATTCTTGACACAATATTTTGCCCTACAATATTTTTGGTTCCGATATGCTGTGTAAACCCCTCCCAGTGGCACCTCTACCACCATTCTGATAACCCAAACCATTCTGTTGTGCTCCTCTAATCTCATATTTAGAAGGAAAGGTTTCTGGTTACTTTGTCATGGACGTGGCAGCCCAGTGCTGGCGGAGGGCTGGTGTTGCCTCCACTCTTGTCCAAATATTACCCATATCATCTTAAGCAAATCGAGGAGGAATCAAGTGGTCAGGCCACGAGAAACAGCTTGCATATCAGAAGTGGTGGAATCAGTTATCTGATTAAACCTAGGCTTTGTAGGATATTCTACCAATTGTTTGTGCCTTGCCTGGCTGCTGGTGGGAAATGCTGTGTCAAAACCAGGAGTGCGTGGAAATGTGCAGGAGGACAAAGGGAGTCTTAAATACTTACAGAGGACTTGAAGTTGACAGCCAACTTGCTCAAATTATATGGCTAGACAAAGTAGTAGTACAAAATACATTCAAAGTGACTGGTCTGGGCAAAATGCAAGTATTTTAACTAAACTTCGTTAGGGCATTAGAATATAGAAACCAACATCATTCTCATAGGTAAATAGTGCACACATGCTGAAGCAAAGATAGCTCATGAAGCACAATATCATACCCTTTTTTGTCTGATTAACCTCTCTCCTCTCTTCTTCCACGCCATCCCTCAACATTGATCTGTGAGGCCCAGATGAGTACAATCAAATCAATTAACACCTGGATATGAATCAAGAAGATAAAGAGGGGCTATTTATATTGTAACAAACACAACAGTCACATTTAAAATATTGGAATTTCTGGCGTTTCTCCACAGTAAACACTTGTTGTAGCGTTTCTCTCCAACTCCATCTGAAATCAATCATCAGTGCAACAAATACTCAAAATGCCTCCAGGCCATCAGTCTCAGTGGAGAGGACAGTTCTATTTTCCCTTCATCACACCTGAAAAGTGTTACTGTATTTATAGAAGAATTTATAGAAAATAAATAATGACATTGCACAATATTTTTACAGTTCATTTCACTTACTGAGAAAATGATGTTAATTGGCATTGATTGCATAGCCTAAATATGTTATTTATGAACTGTTGATCACCCAAATTGAGGTATTCTACATAACTAAATATTTCTTACATTCTAAATAACGGGCTCAATTTAATTTCCTAGAATTAGCATTTCTTAAAGTATTCAGTGGTTCTATAAATTAAAAACAAATTAGAGAAAAAAGGGCTTCCCTGACAGCCCTTTCCCACTTGCATCATTCACTTCAACTGCTCTTTGTGAATTGAATATAACAATCACCAAAGACCTGCCATGATAGAGATGCCACGTTAGCCATGTAAATTGGGAGGGAAAATTAATTCTATAAAAAACAGACAATAAAACTCCCTACTCACAAGGACAGATTCCATTTCTGTATCCAGAAGGACTGTTACAGGTGTAACCTCCAGTTCTGAGACAGAATCTAATGGTTTTACCTAATTAGATAATTTGTATATCTATTTCGTGAGAGAAAACAGAAACGTTCTAATCCTAATAAATCAATTGATCAGCATACACTAATTCTAGTGGTGAAGGCTTTGGGTGAGAATTTTAATCCATGTTCAAAAGCATAATCGATCAATAGGAGGCTGGAAAAGTTGTTGATTTACCTTTTTTTTTTCTTTAAAGTCACTAGGATATCAAAATAGAAGAGGGGATCCTCCCTCCAACTAGCAATTATTTGAGGGTTTGTTTCATAATTTTGGTAACACATGACTGAATATTTAATATAATTTGGCTGGGAGGCCATCATCTCCCCAACACTTACAGTTAGAAAGACTGGAAATAAATTCCCTTATCATCTCCCGAACACTTACAGTTAGAAAGACTGGAAATAAATACCCTTATCTATTCATCATAAGCAAAGAAGCAGAAAGAGTAAATGATGTATAGTGAAAGGTTGAGAATCAGTTATTCTTTCAAAACCTTGTCATCACAGAACTAGATATGACATTGATATATTCTTTGATAGTTAACTAAAGTGACCTGGTTGATCCTTTGTATATTAAAAATCATCTGTCCTGTGCTAGGCTCCTTGATAGAAGAAATTTGATTCTTGCTGGATTTTCCTCCTATATTTTTCTGATTATGTGAATGTTAACTATTTTCTCATCAAGAAAATAACCATACAGCCTCTTCTAAGTATCTTCCCAAATCATTTAAGAATTTGGACAACTCTTAGCAAGAGCTGGTTCATATTCCTTTAGGTGGGATCTCAAAAGACCCATTTGTTACTGCTTTTCTTTAAGAGAGCTTTCATAGTAGGAAGTTATTATCATCCGCACAGTAGCTTTAAAAGTCTCCGTCATAATTGTGTGGTTGCCTGCACTTAAACGTACAAATTCCTAGATTTCATCCCAAAAACTTTTGTTAGACATATCAGCCTTGGGGTGGTCTTTCACCTAATGTTTTGCCTTGAACCCCTCTGTTTGCCAACTTTGTTTTCACTGGCTTTAGGACTCTGTGCCTTTTACTACTGCTAACCAGTGATAACGTGCTTGTGCACACTCCCTAAAACATGGTAACATTAGCTTGCACCCAATTGGCACCTTTACTTTTAAGTCCCAAGTACAGTGGTACTACATGTACCAAGGGCCTGTAAATTAAATGTTACTAGTGGGCATGCAACACTGATTGTGACACCCACTTGAGTAGCCCTTAAACATGTCTCTGGCCTGCCTTTGCAACATGGGTGCGCAGTTGTAAGCTACCATTTCAACCTGGAAAAATAAACTGTTGGCCAAGCCCAAACCTTTCTTTTAATGCATATAAGTCACCCCTAGGGTAGGCCCTAAGCAGCCCATAGGGCAGGATGCAGTGTATGTAAAAAGTTGGATATCTACTTATAACTTTTACATGTTCTCATAGTGAAAAACTCTTAAATCAGTTTTTTGCTATTGTAAGGTCTGTCTCTCCCATAGGATATGATTGGGTTACCTTATTACATTTATTAAGTGATATATTTTAATCATTTGGTGCCTGCAGCCTGTATCCTGGGTCACATAAATAGGGGTAGTTCACAGTTGGTTTTGTATATTGCTCCCAGACAGTAAGACGAAGATGGAATAGGTGTTGGCAGGATGGGTCATCTCTGACATGATAGGACACAGAGCTGTCACCTACCACACTTGCACATCACTAAGGCTCTGCTTGAGCGCACTCACAAAGGATTTGAAACTAGAATTCTGGATCACTAGACAAGCTGGTTTGAGGGCAGGGAGGCAGGAAATTCCAAACAAATTTGTGGGTGGAATCCTAAAGAACCTTCTCCTACTTCAAGGTGGGCACCAGGTATAAACAATGGACCCTGAGACCTTACTCTTCAATACACTCCTCGACCTGTGGCATCAGTGGAGCTCTCTTCAGTCGGACCAACCTGGTCCCTGTATCCGACACATGCTCAATCGCAGTAGGCCTGACCTTGTGACTTTCACCCTATCTCACAGTACCAGAGAACTGTGAGATAGTGCTTTTATTTTTATAACAAATGACTATGGTTCACTTGGGATAGTGTTAACCAAATGGAGTCACGCTATAGCATTAAATTAAGAACTTATGCAGCTAAAAAAAGAATTAACTATATTAAGCCTAACACAGGGAAATTACACACCCAACACCTATTCTAACGAAAGATGCATGAAACTTGCTACTCTTATTAGTTTTGGCCCACCCAGTTTTAATTCTGGTCACAGAATTCTGCATACATAGACTCATGAGTCGATCTAATATGAATGATTTTAATTAGAAAGAACAAAGAATATATAGCAACACACATAATGTAAAAATATATACAAGGTAAATGGCTGCCAGTGATTCAACAACAACACTGAACAAATAGTTGAATCTGTGAAGTTACACATGTACAATAAACAATTAAAGAATCAGTTAATGGCAGCCCATATCAATTGGATAACGGTCGGCGTTTTGGCCCAGCGTTCATTATCAGGACAAAAAGTGTTGCATAAGTACAATCTTTGAACAATGAGTGACCTAAAAAAAGAACAAAACGGAGGAACATAAAAATGGGGCTAAATCCTCTATATATATCTTTGTATATATACAGTCCAGAATGAATCACCATGAAAAAGTGCACAAGATATCAAAGGAATTGTGATGATATACTAAAATTAGTAAGGAACCAGAATAAAGAATTTAAAATAAAATAAAAACAAAAGACAAAGAAAGTCCAAACACCCAGTGTGTACTAGTGCAGAAAGGGATGAAAACAGAAAACTAAAATGTGGACCCAGAGTAGTCCTGAAAACTGTGTATTAAAGACCAAAAACGTGAAGTGAAAAGCACGTAAGCACCACTCAGCACAGTAGAAAGCGTCTGGAACATACTTACACAGAAAGTGGGGAATAAGTGAGGAGAGGATGTGGTCTCATGGCTCGACTGCTGACCTTAGAACTGGGAAACCAAGGTTTGAGCCTCGGGTCGACTCCACATCCTATGATTCTGGGCAAATCACTTAATCTCCCCGTGCCTACCAAAAAAAAATGTGTCCTTGTGTAACGTAACTGGTCCTCATGTAAAGGGCTCCAATACCTTCAGGTCAAATTAGCGCTCTATAAATCTGCAAAAAAATAAATAAAAAATAATGCCACTCTGCAACCCAGATGCCACATAAAAAATTGAAAGAGTACTCGTAGCTCCGAACCGCAGCGCAATCAAAGTCCCTATAAACAGAGTGAGAATGCTCAATGAGTAGTACTAAATCAGGGATAAATGAAAGAAATAACATTATGGAAACCAGCATAAGAGTTTTTATAAAAATGTTCAACTAACTTATAGTAGGGACAAGATATGTAGCAAAAGTGCCAAAATATGTATGTGATTTTGAGAAAATACTCCAACTCAAGCACACAAAAGGAGTAAATCCTTGTGATCCTATGGACACGCAAAAAGACACAAGCTCAATGCCAAGCATTTACAGAGCACTAGCGCTCCAACGGCAGCATTCAAAGTAATTAAATGCATGCCTTACTTAGGTACCGTAAATAGTTCTCACTGCTGGTGAACCCATATCAAATGTCTCAGCATCTAAACGGTAGTTCAAAATAATGAGCTATTTATAATATGATATTGGACGGGCTAATACACCAATCACTTTAGGTAAAAGAGGGAATTATAGGGATTGCAGTGCATCCATACTACTGAATGGGATGGGATTACCAAGACTCAATCGGCCAATTTCTGCCGCCATGCAAGGGAAAACTAAGATAAAATGTGACACGTAACTGAAATTAAAAGGAGGCAGTATATAATTAACTCAAACTACAAACCAATCTCAATTTCACTCACTCACAACATCACTGAAATAACTAATACTAGACTCACATATCAGTAAAAAGAGAACCAAGCAACACATTACTTTTGTTCAATGCATTGTAGGCAGCGAGAGCACGCTTTTCGGGGCAAACAGGAAAAGAACAACCAGGTCTACGGAGCAGGGATAAGCAACACCCTATAACCGTACAGAGGTATAAAAGCCTTGTCTAAACATACATAACCAAACCAAGGGCAAGCGTCCTCCAACCTGTCACTATAAACAAGCTGACTGCTACACCTAGGTAACCAATTATTAGAGAGGTATAGCTGAGAGCCGTAATTTATAGGAATATTACCATCAAGAAGCAAAAGATAATCCAGCTCGTAGAAGTTCAGCGGGTATAGTAGCCAATACGCAAATTATCTAATCAAACATTTGTTAAAAACACCAATTAAATTCAGAAGTGAACACAAAAAAGTAAAAGAAAACAGAAAAACGATCAAGAAAGGTCACCAACTGGCACAAAACAGAGAACCCATTAGACCAAGATGTCATTAGTGCAAAAATAAGGTGCCATTCTCAGGGTCCATCAACCAATGTATATTACTGTACAAGGAAATGTCAGTAATGTCTCCAAAAGAAGTCATCAGGATTAAAGCAGTAGATAGAATCTATATTGTCTCATCAATTATATTCAGACCAGTATTGGCAGTGTTTAGTCTGTTTATCTAGCCGCATTCCAGCAGGGTCAAGGTCCGTCACCTTAGTGCTTTTAGGCGCTCTGCTTACGTGAACTATTTGAAATTGCGTATCTTTATTACATTTTACTCTATTTTTGTGTTGTGGGATATTTCTTGTGTTGTGTTTTCACTTTATAACTGTTTGAAGTAATGCATGAATACTTTACACATCTCCTCTAAGTTAAGCTGACTGCTTTTGTTCCAAGCAATCAGAGGCTTGAGAACGACTAATCATGGGTTTGCTTGTGGTTCACCCTGAAAACAATTGTGGTTGCTGCTTGAGTAAGGTTTCACCCCCCTCAACTAGTAACTAATTTTCCAACACCTTTATAGTAGCAAAAATGTGTTATTGAATTGACATCTGGTTGAGGCCCACATCGGACTTAGAATAGAGAATTCAAACTGCATGGCTGCATGAGTGGAGAAACAGCATGGGATGGTTCCCAACATCTGAAGAGACGGAAAATCAAGCCATGAGGTATTCATATATCTCCCTGAGACAACATTTAGGGGTCTGAGTCCTCCATTGGTCACTCAAGCTTTACTGAGAATTGAATGCCTCAATTGTTTTAGCTCATTTGGTAGATCCTTCATTTGGGGGTGTCTAATAAAAAAAGACTATAGATAGGTTAAACTACCTTTGGCAAATAACGTAACCCATAGAGGCTCTAATGTTAAATGCCTTCTGAGATTAATTTTCCAGAGTCCTGTTCTATCCCTCTCCCCTATTTGTGTTTACATGGTATAAAGTACCCCCTGTTGTATATTATAAGAATATTGCAAGTCACAGAGGAGCCCCATGCCGTACAGAGGAGTCCTGAGCTCATTCATAAGGTCTTGGAACTCTGAGGTGATTAGTGGTATCCTTATAATATACAACATGGGTGACTACAATCTAGGGGTTGCCAAAATATTCCATTCCACCAGTGGAATTGTTGGAATTTTGGTGACTCCCAGTTACCCTTGTAGTGAGGCATTTCTGCCAAATTTTGCCAATCGCCACATGGTGGAATTTTTTTTCGTGCACGCCCCAAAGTGGTAAGTTACCAAGCACAAGCCAGATTTGGAACTCCCAGTGTGATTTTCGGTTGCTTAGAGGACATCTGACGAGATTTTTCCTACGTAGAAATTCTACTTGAGTGGCAGCAAAATCACCCTAAGTAGCTGCGCCCTCTGGCGCAGCACGTGGTGCCATTCACGCTGATTTTACAATGAAGAAAACACTCCAAGTGCTAAATTACACCGCGAGCAGTGCAACCTGCCTATTTCCGCCCGTTGGTGGTACTCCGTGGAATTTCACGGAGTCAAATTCTTCGAGTTCCACCCACTCCTACTTTAATCCCTATAGTTCAATGCCACACCATAACCATTCCCACAAACAACTTGTATCCTTGGTTTTGTGCTCTTTAACATGAAAGAGACAGAATGTTTCTAAATATAAAGAACCCAATTAGAATCTATAGTACAAAATTAAACACACTAAAAGGCAGTTAGATATGGCTGTAGCTCAAAATGCTTAGTACCATGCAGGGATTTTATCTTTACAACAATTACCTAATGTGTGTAAAAAAATAAAAATGTGCCCATTAATATCTCACTGACCCTTATCGTTGTTCATCTAGAAAATCAGAGTGGAAGAAAAAAAAGCCAGTGTAACTTTGATCTGCCTTTCCTATCAGCTGCAGACTCCAGCAGAAAGCATTGTGATGTCATAGTATGTTCTTATAATTGACCAACTACATAATTTCTTTATTACAGGAGACGAAGTGTCAAGAGTCGCCTGTAGTAAGGAAATTAGAGATGCCCTTTTTACAGGAATTGGATCAGTTCTGTAGTAATACAGTAGTAATACTACAACAGGCTACTCTAACTGAAGGTTGGTCCTTTGAAATGAGTAGGGTCTGCATTCTGCCTATATTCTGCAATCACAATCTTACCCTGCTCTCCCTCAATTCACGTCTTCCCTGGAAAGTCAGCTTTATTTTTGCTGCAGGGGGATACTGGAGCTTGACTATTACAGACCGAGTCTGAACAAATTCTATTTTGTGAAAAACAGGTTGTGCAGCTCCATTGGGGGAGCTTGCTTTTTACTGACCTTCCAGTACAGTGTTCCTATGCCTCACCCTGCCTCCTTTTATGGCCCACCTGGTACTTTGAGAGAGAGTGAATTAACAAATATCAAGTGGCTGCATGCAGTTTTTGATGGAGAAACACAATAAATCATCCATGAGTGCTTGTGACCAGTTAACGAGTCAACTAATGAAGAGTTATGGCCAGCTAGCCTAAATCCAGTAGCCAGTCAGAGGTTAATCAGTGATGGATGGTAATGGTTTCACACATGTCACAGTGGTGCTGATAGCCCTCAAGCAATTACTGGTGTTACCGTTCTCATATGCGGTTCCACTTCCTGAAATGTGCTGCTCCTTATCTCTTCAGTGTTGCACCTCTCCTGCTTAGACCCATAGACAATGAAGACAATACACTCTGAGACCCTTATCCGCATCAACAACTGTTCCTGGAAATTAAACATGATTGGCACCTCCACGAGTGAAGAGTGAGCCCTATTTGCTGCCACTACTGGTTAAATCTTTCCTTCGTGGTCACCAATATTCCCCCCTCCCTCACCACCCCAAGGCTGAGGAACTCTGAGGATCAAATCTAGAACACCATTGGATCATTTCAGAGGTGATTGAGCAAAGGCCCCTTAGTGTGGTGTAGTGGTAGGTGTGTTATTCACAAACATTAAAATTACAGTTACTTTTGAAATCTTACACATGTTGCATACCAAGACCTGGCTAGACTTGTTAAGGGTGAAACCTCCTACAAGTATCATCTTACTACCTGACCCAATGTCCAACAACCATGACGGGCCAATCTGCCACTCTGTGGCCAAGGGATGCTGTTTTCAGAGCTAGATGGACTTCCATGACTTAACCATATGCCCTCAGTGGGCCAATTACATGCACAGCCTCTTGCAATGGTGGTCTAGTTTAAACGTTTCTGCCATGGATTATTTTGGTTCCTAATTCTGCCCTCACCATGATGTGAAATTTGGCCCAACATAATTCCAATCTCTAAGTGCAAATCTTTCAGAAATCATGAAATGAAAACGACTATGCAGTAATAGAACCTGTTAGACCTGACACCCTAAGGTATTAGTCCCCCAAACGTTTTACCTATACCCCTCCTATTTCGCTGAATTTGTTGACTTTAGGACTCTGTGAACTTTAACACTGCTAACCAGTGCTAAAGTACTTGAGCACTCTCTTTAAAACATGACAACATTGTCCTACACCTAATTGGCACATTTAATTCCCCTGTTAATACCTTCAAAATGATACTACATGTACCAAGGACCTGTAGATTTAATGCTACTAATTGGCCTGCATCTCTCATTGCGCCACCCACTAAAGTAGCACTTTTAACATGTCTCAGGCATGCCATTGCAGCCTTTAGTCCTGTTTTAAACTGCAATTTTGACATGACAAAATAAACCTGTTGCCAGGCCTAATCATTTCTTTTTAATACTTATATATCACCCCTAACGTAGGACCTAACAGCTTCTAGGGCAGGGTGCATGGCATTTAAAAAGTAGGACATGTGTACTTATTTTTTAACCTGTCCTAGTAGTAAGAAAGTCATAAAGTTGTTTTTGTAGCATCTGACACTGGGTTACCCATTGCGTCTAATAATTGCCTATGTTGGGTTGGGAGCAGATAGAGATATGCCATTTAGAAACACATAAATTGTAATAAAAAATCCTCTAATGGTAAATTCAGATTTTAAGCCACAATTCTGAAAATGCCACTTCCAGAAAGTTGGCTTCTCCAATTCATGTGTGTCTTCTGCCAGTATCCTGGGTCACAAGACTGTGAACTGCTCTGCTGTTCGGATTTGTGTGTTCCTCCCAGACAGTGACCCAAAGGGGACCAGCTGTGGGCAGGATGGGCCATATTTCCAAGATGGCTAGGGGAGGAGGGGGAACAACCTTTACAACGCAACTTTTACAACGCACTACACTTACAACGCATTTTTTACAACGCAAAATCCATTACAACGCACTACACTTACAACGCATGACACTACAACGCATTTTTAAAAACTACCTTTACAACGCATTCCATTACAACGCCTACCATTACAACGCATAATATTACACTACACTATCCAACACTTACCCTACTGTTGCACCCCCTGGAGTTAGAATAGTAATTTTTACCCCTATACTATCCAACACTTACCCTACTGTTGCACCCCCTGGAGTTAGAATAGTAATTTTTACCCCTATACTATCCAACACTTACCCTACTGTTGCACCCCCTGGAGTTAGAATAGTAATTTTTACCCCTATACTATCCAACACTTACCCTACTGTTGCACCCCCTGGAGTTAGAATAGTAATTTTTACCCCTATACTATCCAACACTTACCCTACTGTTGCACCCCCTGGAGTTAGAATAGTAATTTTTACCCCTATACTATCCAACACTTACCCTACTGTTGCACTCCCTGGAGTTAGAATAGTAATTTTTACCCCTATACTATCCAACACTTACCCTACTGTTGCACCCCCTGGAGTTAGAATAGTAATTTTTACCCCTATACTATCCAACACTTACCCTACTGTTGCACCCCCTGGAGTTAGAATAGTAATTTTTACCCCTATACTATCCAACACTTACCCTACTGTTGCACCCCCTGGAGTTAGAATAGTAATTTTTACCCCTATACTATCCAACACTTACCCTACTGTTGCACCCCCTGGAGTTAGAATAGTAATTTTTACCCCTATACTATCCAACACTTACCCTACTGTTGCACCCCCTGGAGTTAGAAAAGTAATTTGTACCCCTATACTATCTAATACTTACCTTAAATGCAATTTACTATTATGCGTTGTAATGGTATGCGTTGTAAAGGTAGTTTTTAAAAATGCGTTGTAGTGTCCTGCGTTGTAAGTGTAGTGCGTTGTAATGGATTTTGCGTTGTAAAAAATGCGTTGTAAGTGCATGCGTTGTAAAAGTGTGCGTTGTAACGACATACATCCGGGGAGGAGCTGTACCCTGCCCCACTTATATTACTAAGGGCTTTGCCTCCCACACACACCCCGAGGAACTTGATGCCAGTCTTTTGTCACCACAGACAGTTCAAAGTCTTGAAAGAGTAAGGAAAGACCTTTCCAGAACCAGAGGCATAGGTAGGGAAGTGTGTCGCCCCCCCACACACAGACTGGCACCAGATACACATTTTGGACATTCAAAACCACTCTTCAGATCACTTCTGGACCGGTGGAGGAGTCAGAAGAAGGACTACCATGCTGCCCTGCTGCAGGAAGGACTTCCCTGCTGCCTCAGGAAGTAAGACAGGACCTGATCCTTGAACACGGGACTACCAGATTGACTCCAAGAGCGAGCTGGCTCACCTCCTATGTGATCTACAGGGAGAGAACAAGCTCCAGAGACCCTGCGACCTGCCTGCCTGCTGCTGGTACCTGCTGGAGTGGGTCCTAGTCCCCAAGCGGGACACCTAGGTACTGCACCCTTGGTGTGGTGCTAAAGTTACCGCCTCCTACAAAAACTCTAAACCTGGGAATTAGAAACTTTCCCAGCAAAAACTGTTCTGAGACCAACAGGAGCAAGCAGATCTTATTATGAAGCGTCACTGGTGGGATTGAATTTGCCACAACAGCTCCTGATATGCTCCTCTCTGCAAATTGCTTTCAGTAAGACCTTTCGACAATGGTATCCAGCCCTATTCAGCCCTCTTCAGCTACAGCCTGCAGCTTCGTCCCACTGGATCAATCCAAGCTCGAGAATAACTTCGAAGTCTGAAGGTAGAATTCTTCACCAGGCCTGATGACAACCAGCACCCTACTGACGACAACAACCTCCTCAGCCTGGGAATCCATCCTCTCCTGCTCTGAGCTTTCCCAGCCCTCATCAACGCTTCACCAAGACCTTGTCCAGCGACTCCCCAGCATTCGCATCCTTGCACCACTGAGACTCTACCTTTTCAAGAACTTCTTCCAAAGGTAAGCCGAAATGGGGCCCAATTCATCTGTGTTTCCGACCTGCTCTCCATCCTGGTGGGCCTTAACTTTTGACTTTCACCTGATCTTGTGCAACCAGATAACTGTGGTTGGTGTTTCGAACGTTTAGGTGCTATTTTTGACTAAAAACTTTACAAATTCATAACTCTGGTTCTACTGACTGGATGTAATTCATATCATTCTATTTATTTACCATTTCCTCTATTTTTTATATTGGTGAAGGATTTTTCTTTTTTTGTGTTTTCACTTTATTACTGTTTGTGTGTTGCATAAATGTTTTACATATTGCCTCTAAGATAACCCTGACTGCTTTTGTGAAAAGCTACCAGAGGGTTAAGCACAGGTTTATTTAGTGCCTTTTTGTGGTTCACCCTGACAAGGATTGAGGTTGTTGCTTGAGTAGGGCTTCCAACCCCTTTCAGCCAATAACCCAATTTCTTACAGAACCTCTGTCTGCTTTCTAACCCAGACACTGATTACAGTTGAACTTGTTCTGATGATGCACAATAATGCACAAACTGAGGTTTCTGTTTCCTAAATCATTTATACATCTTACACATCGTTTAGACGTATGCCCTCTTGTAATATGCTAAATTAGTCTGTAATGGCACAGAGATCATTGGAAAATCACACTGCATTCCACGGAGGCGCCTTGGGAGGACATGCATTGCTAACTACGCATCTTTATAGCCTGAAATATTAGACTTTCAAATGAACACCTCCTACATGTTCCTGCTAACAACTGCAGGCTGCTTGAAAAACTGTTAGCATTTTCTATCATTCAATGGAGCATTTGTTATGCAACAGAACTTGCTTTGCAAGTACTAATCTGACATTTGATGCTGCTAATAATTGTACCCTGTTATCACCAGATTTTTCATTTATTTTCAGGCAATCTAACGTGAAGTCACGATTAATTAAAGTGCCATATGAAACTACCACTTTAGGGCAGTCCATTTCAAACGTTTGTGACATGTAGACCTGTGTGGTGGTGTAAAAATGTGCACAGAAATGATGTTTAGACCCATTTCTGTACTAATGACCATTTTGATCTAAATCAAAGTGCCTTGTTTTGCACCCTCCGTTGCCATTAGCTTGCCGCTGGTGATAACAGGCAAGCACACAATGTATATGATGGGCACAAGTTGTTTGCGTGCCTTATCCCTTATTCATTGAAGCCATTTGTTAAACTGGGCAAAGAAACATTCTGAGCAAACGTCACCGAGGGGTTTTTACACCTTATACTACTGATCACTTTTAAACGATTTTGTTATTATTGACTTTAATTAGGATTAGGCTTCTTTTTTCATATCAGGTATTTATTTTATTGGTCTATGCAGTGCTTAATTTGAGCCAGAGCTTTCCGGTGCTCTGCACCGGTACCTAATCCTCAGCACCAGTGCTTATAGCACCAGTTAAGGACACACTTATTTAGAATGCACATGATTTTACACAGACTCACAGAATGTTGAGCCACACCGAGACCCGAACCGGGTTCTCCAGCTTCGAAATCCGAAGCTCTACCTATTAGGCCAAGCCCTCTCCAGGTTAATAAGTGTCAGGGCTCTAGTCAGGAGGCAGTTTGCACCAGCACATTTCTCCTGTTAGTGCTGCCTCCTGAGGAGAGCCCCTGCACTTTTTATTTTACAAATTAACCACTGGGTCTATGATGTGTGCCTTTTTCAGGAACAACAACATACGTTTTTTTTATAAAGCAATAGGTGATACGGAGAGGCTGAAGGCTCCCTTATGAGTTGGGGGGGGGGATTACTGCCTGGCAATTCCCTTTGAGTTACCAGTACTGGTGGCATTGGTAACTCTAAGGGTGAGAAAGTGGGGGAAATTCTGGGGATTACGGGATAACAAACAAGAAGCAATTTTTCAGCAGCTGGGTCTTTGAGTCAAATGCTTCATTTTACAGTCTCCATTCGGCTGGCAACTTCAGTTACCTGCCGAATCAGGACTACCCCACCACTTGGAATTAATTCAAGTCGCATTTCGGAAAAGGGTGAAAAAAGATGAAACATTTGCTCTCAAAGTTCACCTTAGCCATTGGCACCAGCGATATTCTGTGTGCAAATATGTCATTACCCCTAGGTCCCCCTTGTCCTTGTCCCCTTCATCACAAGTGAGGGGAACCCACATTACCGGATAAAAAAAAAGAATAGAAGAATGCTAGTATTACCCCTCCCCATAAGGCTGGAGACTATATAGGCAATAATTACTCAGAATTCCTCCTGGTTTTTTTCCTGACATGCTGACGAAGAGGAAGAGAAGAGGGTGGCTCTTGCAGGGTTTGATCTGCCGTAATGCTAGAAAAAAGGGTCTTCGTTCCAGCTAGGCAGGAATGTTGGCAGGTTTTTGGTCAAGTACTCGTCTCCCTGCCTGTGGGGCTTGGAGGGGGACGTGAAAGGCTGCAATGATACCCTTCTTGTGTTTGCCGTCACCGCTCCTTTCTGATTGTAGTGTGCCCATGTACGGGCATGGGAGCCAGCGCGCATGCGTGAGGCAGTGTGCATTTTTCTCAGCGTCTTTGCATCTGCAGGGGAATAAAATTGCCGGCATTGCAGTAAGCCCACATAGCAGTCTTTGTTACTGATTTGGGACAGCTATTTTGGCAAGTGGTGCTTTGATGAGGACCAAACACTTGAGGAAGAGGCGTCATGTGGAGTCCTCTTTCTCCTCCTCTGATTCTTTTGGCCTCTCCCCACCTTCTAAATGTGGCAGTGAGAGCAAGGAGGCCAGATTAATGCACCTGATCAGGGAGGCTTTGTTGGAGCTCACTTCTGATAAGGGTCCAATGAGGAAACGGCAGCTGGTGGAGTCTTCGGCTGCCTCAGATTCTGATGCTTAGGCTCCTGGTACCAAGCAGCATAGGGAAAATATATTTTGAAGTACATATTGCCTGATTTACTCTCTCATGTGAAGAGCAATATGGGGGTTCCGAAGGAGGAGATGCCAAATACTTCCTCCAGTTCCAAGGCAGTTTCAGAGTTCTGCTCCTATGGATCTGCCAGTCCAACCATATACTACAGAGCCTCTTAAACGTGAGTGAGAGGACCCGGATGAAATCATTCTGCCCTGATTTATGGCCAAACTCCATTCTCTACAGGATATATAGCAGACCATGTCAGATTCTATTCTGATTGATTTGTTTGTGGCAAGTCTGCTGTGGAGAACTTCTTTAATGGAGGGGATGATAATGGATGCTCCACAGACAAAAAGATGTATTCCGTATTTGAAAGAGGTGTATTCTGGTTCTCAGTTGGCCTTGGGGCAGGTATCTAACGAACGCATATGACTCAGTCACTAATTTCAAACATTAAACTGTTGTTTTGTTCTTTGGAGGATTTCTCAGACTGTTCACAGCTGCTGGTTACACTGAGAAGCAGGTGAAAAATATTTGTCAGAAATTGCTTTTAGAATAGTGCGAACTATGGCCCTGTCAGGGGGTGTTTGAATTGCAGCTCAAAGGAATCTGGTGGTTAAAGACTGGTGATCAGATTCTGCACAGAAGGCTTCTGCTCCCTGCTTGCCCTTCCAGGGTACACAATTATGAGGGGCAGAGTTAGAAGAAAAACCTCATGCACTTGTTAAGGAGAATAAACATTCTTCGTCTTTAAAACAGACTACCCCAGAGAAATAACCTCCGAAGTACAAATCCCCTTTTCATCAGCCTTCTCGTAGGCAAATACAGCATTCCCAAGGCAAGCGACAGTCACAGAAAGGTGGTGAGAAGAAGGCCAAGTCTCCCCAAAGCAGAGATTCTAATTATATCATCATCATTTTATCTTTATTTCGGTCACTCGGACCATAAAAGAGTACAAGAAAAATACAATAAAATCGTAGCAATGTAAAATACATACATAATTTCAGTAATTATTAAACAAGGCACATATTAAGCTAAAATCATCACGATAGTTCATTCGAGTGGAGTAACTTGAGACAATGCATGCGGGTAATCCACATTGATGTTAGAAATTTAGCCACAGCAAATACAATTGGAGCAGAAAGATCTGTTTTCAATATTCTGAAAGCAGGGGAATACTATCTGAAGCCCAGATTTCTAAGGAGGGGGCGGAGCCAATAGTTTCTTGCTCTTTGGTACGCTGGACAAAAAAATATAACATGCAAATCTGTCTCGTGCGAATGCGCGCACGCAGGGCATAACGCTGTGTGATCTAAATGTGCCCAGAGAGCCGTGTGTGCCCTAAGAGTAAGGGTGCTATAGGGCCATTGCATGTAAAGCTTCCTTGTTAAAGTCGGGCCCATATCATTAAAAATTGGCTCTAAATGGTATGAGTCTTTAAAGCCCAGGAAGTAGCTAGTTTGAGACCCCTCCCGTGCACTCATGATGGCAACTCGTAAGTTATGCTCATGGTACGCCTTCGAGATAAGTTTGCGCGAGACCCTGGGACAAACAGTCTCTGGTTCCAGCCACAATTCTGGTCTGCCCAGTGACTAACAAATGTGCTTTATATAACTTAGCCATGGGATTTTTGTGTTATTATGGAGGCGCAAGATCTCTGACAACTCCGCTCTGTATTTGGAGAGTTCCGGCGAGGACCATATTTTGCACCAAAAGGTTAGGGGTTTAAGACCCAGTTCCTCTGAGATCGGTCTCAAACCCAAATCCAGTCGGAGTGGCAAAAGGGGGGTACTTACTGGCAGAGCAGCCAGCTGCCTGAGGAAATTGTTCTCTGTTACCTGCAGCTTCTGATTAGGCGTATGCCCCCAAATTTCAGCTCCGTAAGTCACAGCCCCTCTGGCCTGGACTTTATAAATTTGTATGCGGGGGCCAAATGGCCTATAAGTCAATCCTTTAGTCATCCTGGCTATTCCACCCACCAGCTGGGTCAGTTTCATATTTGCCTTTGTTTTGTGGGAGTCCCAAGTCATGGACTGGTTAATTACTACCCCCAGATATTCAAAGGTGTAGACCCTCTCTAATCTAGAGGAGCCTATGGAGGGGCACGCGCGCGTCGTGGGGGGCGGATTGAAGATCATATACTTAGTTTTTTCAGCATTGATCTCCAATCCGTGATCCGCACAGAAACCCGCGAACCCATCCAACACCCGTTGTAAGCCCATGGGGGATTTGGAAAGCAGCAGGGTATCATCTGCAAACATAATTGCAGGTACCCTGCTGCCATCCAACTTAGGGGCGTCGATGTTACTCAGGACGTTAAGATGGTTTATGACCCCGTTGACAAAGAGGCAGAAAAGGGTCGGTGCAAGAACACAACCCTGTCTAACCCCCCTGTCAACGGGGAAAGCGTCCGAGAGAAGGCCTCCTCTTCCGCATCTTACCCTGGCAAAATTACCCTGGTGCAATCTTCTCAAGATTGAGAGGATATCAGCAGGAATCTCGAGGTCCATTAGTACAGCCCATAGTTTTTCCCTGGGCACCAAATCGAAGGCGGCACGCAAGTCCACGAAAACTGTGTAAAGGGTACCGCCCTCGATCAGCACAGTCTTCCAGTGTAGAAGATTCAAACGGAAGATTTGATCGGTGGTGGAAATGCCTCTGCGGAACCCCGCTTGGTATGGGCTCATGATCGCACGCTCCTCAATCCAATCCTGGAGGCGATTTAACATGAGTCTGCCAAAGATCTTCTGTGGCACATCAATAAGGCTAATAGGTCTGTAGTTGGCTGGGAGCAGAGGCGAGCCCTTTTTAAAAATTGGGACAATCTCTGCGCCCAGCCAAGTACCTGGCATAGCCATGCCTCCCAGGATGGCGTTGAAGAGAATCGTGAGATAAGGCGCCCAGACGTCCGGCTCCTGCTTGAACAGGTCACCCGGCATCCCATCCAGCCCTGGTGCCTTTCCGGATGCCAACCCAGCCACAGCTGCTCGTACAACCTTTGTTGTGAACAGCTCACCAGTCCCGATGGGACATTGCAATTGGCTGAAATTTGCCCTGTCATCCTCAGGTAATTTGTAGAGGGACTGGAAATGGTCCTGCCATACCTTGGGTGAAATGTTAGGTTCTATGGCGGATGACAAATCCTCCGAGCCAGTATTGACACAGCGCCAGAATTTGCGCGAGTCCGCACAGGCCAGGGAATTAGTGAGTTTGATCCATTTTTCATGCTCCCATTCTCGTTTAGCATTGGAAATCAATCTAATTATATGGTGCATGGTGGCTGGTCAGGGTGTGCGGTTGGAGGCAGGATCCAGCATTTTCTGAAGGAATGGGAGGCATCTACTTCTGACGAGTGAGTTCTGAAAATTCTCCGAGTGTGCTACTGCATAGAGTTTGTCTGTTTCCCAGAGGACTCAGGAGTGGGACCAACTTCTTGGCCTTCCAAGCAATTGAAGTGAAATACACTCAGTCAGGGAAGCAAAGCTCTTCTCCAGGAGGAAGCTATTGTGGCGGTTTCTCTGAAGCACAGGGGCAAACACTTCTATTCAATTTGTCTTTCTAGTGGAGAAGTACATGGGAGGCTTTTGTCTAATGCTGGATCTAAAGGCCCTCAACTAGTATGATTGCACTTCACCCTTCAAAAAGGAGATATTACAGAGGATAATTTCACCGGATGTCAAGGGTCATTCCATGTGCACATTTGAACTCCAGGACTCCTAATATCATATTCCGATCCATCTGGACCTCCAGAGATTCCTGCTGCTTTGCTTCAGGGAGAAACACTTTCAGTTCAGGGTGTTTTCCTTTGGGCTGTAGTCGGCACCCAGGGTGTTTAAAAAGGTGGTGGTGCATCTCTTCCAGAACTCAGTTGCTTCAAGATCTGGACTTAGTGTGCTTTTGTGTTCAGGCCCATGGGTTTCTTCCCAATCTAGAAAAATGATAATTTACACTCGCAATGAATTTGTCTTTTCATAGTGGCCAGGTTTCGCACTAACCTCAACAAGGTCTTTCTTCCAGAATCCAGAGTGGCCACCTTGCAGTCACTGCTTTGGCAGGTGATTGACAGCAAATCTCTACTAGTACCCCTGTGGTTGAGGCTTCAGGGACAGATGGCAGCTGCAGTCTTTACAGTTCCTCGGGCCGGGTTTCATCTCTGCCCACTGTTGAAACATCTGTGGACTTCAAAGTCAGGGTCCTGGGTCTGAGGAAATACAGTAAATGTCATGTGGTGGAATATGCCTAATTGTGATACAACTGGATTTGGTATTTGTTCCCAAGGCCTCTTTGCAGTTTCATAAAGATCAGGAGGTCATTCTTCCTGCATTATCTCAGGAAAGATGTTCAGAGGCGGAGGTTCGTTGAGTTTACTGGATGGTAAGAGGACTCTCTTTATGTATCTGGGCAAAACAAAGCCATTTTGCAAGTGGAAATCCATGTTTGTGTCTTTTGGTGCTTCCAATAAGGGGGATAAGGCTTCCTTCTTGGTCATTTGTATATGGCTCAAGCAGGAGATCTCTTTGGCCTATTCTTTGTCACAGACTCCTCTCCCAGGTGGGGTTTAGGATAGGTCCACCCGAGGGATTTTGCTACCTGGGCGGAATTGAAAGGGGTTTCTATGACAGAAATTTGTGGAGCCACTACTCGGGATTCTCCCAATACCTTTGTTAAACATTACAGTCTGCAGAATGTTTTACATGATGATATTAATTTTGGTATAGGTATGTTCCACTCCCTGATTTCTTGATGTGGGGCTAATTTGCTGTTGAATAAATCACTTGATTTATTTCACGTTTACTCAAGGATCAGGATATAGCCTTTAATTCATAGTAAATGCCCTAGGAATTTGCAATGCTTTCCCTACATAAAGCTTCTATTTTAAACATGTGCAAAAGGAACCTGGGTTAATTGGTACAATGAGTGTGGGAACATGCACTGAACAAGATAGTTTTTCAAGAGTGTGCAAGGAAAGGAAAGTCTCATTAGGGAAAATATTCATGTGGAAAATATTTAATAAAATGACATAGTTACTAAAACCTTACACAGTCATTTTCTATAGATGTGCGATTTTGAACATGTCGGGTTATTAAAGGTAAGTATACTGACATAGAACAGACATTTGTAAACTTCACTTGCTGTGTTTGTCACTTCTGTAAGCCAAGTAAAAAGTTGTACATCTCGATTGTCCAGCATTTGCATGCTGAAACTTAAATTTTTTGCATTTTTGTTATATTTCTTAGAACTACTAGGAGCAATTATTAGATATCAAGTACACGCTATTGAGTTAATTCCATTTATTCAAGCTCGTGGTTGGCAGTTCTGTATGGTCGGGTAAGGTAGCAGGTCTAGGTTACCACCAAGTGGTGGCATCAAATTGCAACAAACATAACATGTGTATTTGTAAAGCGCACGTTCACCTGTAGGTCTGTAGGCACTGAATAACAGATGTTTATTGTTACCCAACTCAATCATGCTCATTTTATCGACCTCAGATGGATGAAAGGCTGAGTGGACCCACTGGGATTTGAACCTGTGACCATAAGGTCAAACACAGGTCCCTGCAATGGGCGCATTAGTCCACTGAGCCACCAGACCCGACAAAGGAACTCAATTTGTTTGATGTAGAACTGTCATATGCAGGAGATCTGATTCAAATTTATATTTGGAGTAACCAGACATACACTGCGCTCTTCCTTCAATAGATATGTGAAGAACCTACATGTATTAACAATATCCATTAGTTTATAAATGATAACCCCCAAAGTCATTACTATACTCAAAAAACAACTATGGAAGGCTATCCGTATTTAACCTCAATTCCATATATATTTTTACAGAAGAGTGGTTTGGTGCACACGTTATGGTGTGCAGAACATACAATTAACAATTAAAAGAGACTCTGAGATCAAACAAAACAAGGACAAATATGACAGTAAAGAGGATGGCATGGCACAAACCTAGATCAATATACTGAGGAATAATTTATGGAAAAAATCCATGCCCTTCTTTAATCTATTAACTATTGAGCCTTGCATGCCTTTGAGAATAAACTAATTAATAAATGTTTTTATATATCTATACTTCAACATCAAAATATTTTTTTCTGATTATAACTGCCCATGGTGACACTACTTATAAGCCAGATTGTGGAAACATTATAGCAAAAGATATCAAACATAGTGTGGTAACTAGATTTATGTTTCTAAAATTTACATATGCAACTTTGGGCATTTTCTAAAAAGATTAATTAGCACAAAATATTTACGCTTGGATTTCTATAGTAATAATATTTTTTGAAGTGCTCCATTCTTCAATTCTAAGTGCGCTAATTAATAGGTGTTGTTAACCAATGTAGAGTACTCAATGTAGTGACTTGAAGGATTCAAAGGCACAGTTGGCATTGATGAGGTTAACACTAGGGATCACTGTATATTTTAGTGACAAGAGTTCATCTCACTGTGCCACACATGGCATGCTGCATGTTTAATATAGGTAGTTAGTGAAAATTTGGTGCCAAGCTAATAAGGGGGGTGGGAGAGAGAGGAGAGAGAGAGAGAGAGAGAGAGAGAGAGAGAGAGAGAGAGAGAGAGAGAGAGAGATGGATGTTGATTCACCAAAATGCAAGGCGTAGCTGAAGTGACATCATGCACACTTTGACCTTAATGATGTCACAGGAAGTGACACCATATGACCTTTGACTGTGCATCATCCCAAGAAGCAATGTTACATAACCTTGATCCTGATGACATCACAATAATAAATATTTCTGCAGCTGCATAATTCCATAATTAATATGATATATTCTTCTAGGGTAGAACAAAGGGCGGCAGTTTCTCTTCCCTGAGATAATTATGAAAAAATGAGCTTTACAATGCATTTTAATGCAGAATTTTCACATAAATGTGCTAAAAGGCCATAGGCTCCAAAACATACTCACTAAATATTCAAGTCCGTTCATCATGTGCCAAACTACTGAAATCTTACATTCTCCATGAGATCACCCAGTTATGTTTATAAAATGTCCTATTGGTGCCCCCTTATGTCAAAAAGTACCTCGATTGCTAGGACCAGCATTTTACCATGGTGGCCCGTTTGCCTAAACACTACATACAATATGCCAGTGCCCGAAATGTCCTAATACTGATTCTCTTGCACTTTGGAAGTCCCATATGTCAAACGTTACAGTTGTCTTACCATATGCCAAGAATTTCCTCCAATGTCTCCTCACAAGCAATTTGCCACAGGTGCTAACTATGCCAAGAATTTGCTCCAGGAGACCCGCACTTGCATTTTTTCATTGGTGCCCCATGCCAAAATTTACCCAGAGAGTGCCAGCAGTAACATTTTGCTGAGGGTATCGCATATGCAGGTATTGCCTCCAGTATTCCAGTACCAACATTTTGGCAAGGGTGCTTCTATAAGCCAAGTAGCATGCCAGATCCAACAGCGAATCTGCAAGCATAATAACACATGCTCACTTACATTCACTTATTCACATTCATTTTATCATTATCACTGACTTGCAATCATTTATTTTCACCTACTCTCATGCACTCACTCTCACCCTGAATCAGTGAGGGTTCGAAAGTTATGTGTTTGGGTAAATCCAATTAAGAAGGGATATTAGAAATTAACAGAATGGGTAATACACATAAGGAAAAATGTTAAAATGTTTCCCTATCTTGATATTCAAATCTCTTACCATCTTGGACTACCCATGTAAAATCGCATAGCTAAGTAGGTGGAGGATGTTACCCTATTCTAAAATACTGATAAATTGAAGATTGTCTAGGCAATAACATTGAAGTAGTAAATCTAGTGGAGCTGGCATTTAACAATTCAGCTTATTGTCAAACAAACTAGCTGCTGACTGCTCCTCTAAAATTGATCTGCTGTAGATAATAGTGCTAGAAAGTTTTATAGTAAAAGAAGCACTAATGAGGATGGGTGACAAAAGCAACAATGAAATAGTTTTTGACTGCATAGAATCCATAAAAATTGAAGGCCCTACAAAAATATCAATTTTCACGTTATGTGGGGAAGAACAATTTTAGTAATTTCCTGGTTCCCAACTTTCACTGAACCCCACAAAGCCTCTAAGCAAAAAGTTAGATACTTTGGGGCAATGTCAGAACCAAACAAATGTAAAATCTTGTGGCACTTGAGAAGCTTCACCCACTGGTTTGGGGAGGAGTCCGTAAATTATGCTTGTAACCATAGTCTCATTGTGTATCATCGATGAAGCCCCAGGAATGAAGTACATTCACACTCGCATGAAGTGCTAGCCTCCTGATGAGGTGCTTTTGGCAAAGACAAAGCAGTATATTGATGAAAGGCACAAGGTGACAAGGGTGGAAACTTTAAAATACTTTATTCCTCTCTGCCCAACTCAAAAGAGGAATAATGACATTCATCACCCTCAGAGGCACAATGACAACCTTATTATTCATCTACTAAGTGACAAACATATATAACTATTTTAATGAAGCCTTGGAAAAAGAGAACTGGTCTTTTATCTGACAAAAAGACCCTGCACTAGTAGGACAACACATAACTCTTTTGAAGACACCAGGCTAATAATCTAAGGAATGGAGAGAGAGCTCCCAAATACAGAAGAATTCACCTCCTTAGAATTCAAGAAAAAGTACCAGCGACATAGACAATCCTTTCATCAACTGCCCTGCTTGCCAATCTAGAATAAAGCTCATAACTCCTTGGTTATATTAGTTTTGGGTATTGCTTACCTCATTAAAGTCAAAGTTCTAATGCACATCATGATTTAGCAACCAACTGTCCTCACATTAAAGGGTTTAGCTGAATTTTATGATGCATTTATATTCAAATGCAATTGTGGTTTTAATGATGATTGCACAATATACTTGAGGAGTCAAAGGTGTTTAATAAAACTTGTCAGTTTTGTCATTCACCTGTTTTGGTGTACTATACAAATATTAAAAACTGAACAATTTTGTGAAAACAAGGCACTCTAGCAGCCCTATATACAAAGAAGCTGCATGGGACTCACCCTCTCCGTTTAACCACTTACATGAAAATTTGTCATCCCACTGTTATGGCTTATATTTATTAATCCTTGAAAACATCAAGGCCCTTTCTTCTATTTTCAAAGATAACAAATAATAATACCTTATTTTAGTCCAGAAATATTTAATGGGTTCTAATTGTCCATGTTCATGGCTTAGGTCTTTTAATGACTTTGTTACTCGTGGTTAGTCTCTGTGTTGTCTCCATGTGTAGACTTCCTTCTTAGGTTTCAGGAAACAACAAACAACCTTGTATTAAAGAGCATCTCTTGTATTATTCTCCACTTTGTTGTGTTTTGAATTCTGTAACTGATCTAAATTCCTTAAAATACTGATTTTCCTAATTATGTTGGAGGCTGTCAACGGGCTGTTAATGTTTTATCAGGCAAAATCTTCACACACCTTTCAGCGGCCAATGAACTTGTTAATGTGATGAAATTACAACAATAACTGGGTCCTTTAACCCCTTCAGTGCCCATGACGAAATGGTCTCGTCATGGGCCGCGGTTGCGCTGTGCCCATGACGAGACCATCTCGTCATGAACTCCGCCCGCTAATAGAAAGGCCGGCACAGGGCGGGGAAAGGGCGGGGCACAGAAGGGGTTAAAGATTTAATTCCTTTATTTATTAGTCCCATTTTGTATCATCTGTATTTTGCATTCAGTAGCACAGAACAAATAAGATATGTTTGCAAGAGAACACAATGTCAGATGAGATAATGCCATGAAGGGCAGGACAAATTTATGCTGAAGTATAATTGAAACAAGCATTGGCAATGCCAATTGGTCTCGGCATATTAATGAGTTTAGTGGTGTAGCAGTCACAGCATAGTTAGCAGGACAGCAGTAATAACAATATAAACAAGATAACTGCTACATTAGAGTTAGTAGGATAACAGAGTGAGCAGTACAGCAGTGACAGCAGATTTATCATGACAGTAATGTGAGCAGTGAGAGCAAGACTTCAGTGCCAATTAAATTAGCAGGACCCACTAACAGCAAAATTAGCAGATTAGTAGTAACATCAGTGTGAGGAAAACAAGCAGTAGCAGGAAAGCAATAATAGGAGTGTAACTACAGCAATGGCAGTAGGAGGAGGACAGCATTGGTAACAGTAGGAGAGAGGCGAGAGCAGAACATCAGTGTTAGGAGGATAGCAGTGACAATGAAATAAGCAGGACACGTTAACAGAATTAGCAGGATAGTAGTAACAGCATTAGGACGAGAAAAAACACAGTATCAGGAAAGCAATAATAGCAGTGTGACTATAGATGTGATGTATGGGGGTCAGTCCGGCTGCAGACAGAGGTTTAAAGGCCGAGGGCTGTTTTCTGTCATTCTCACTCAGAACTTTGGCAGCAGAAACAATGTCCTTTGGGTCTTTAACTTAGCTTGTTTACAGACAATGCATTAAAAAAAACTGGTTCGTGTAGTTTTGGCAATTGTTATTTTTCAGTAACAGTGCCCCAGGTTAAAGCAGCAGTTGGGAGAGAACGTGTTCTTTCAGTGTGCACAACTGGTCCGGTCTGCAGACACTGCGTGGCCGGAGCACGGCACTTGACGTGTACACTCCCTCGCACTCACTCACTCACACATACACACACACACACACACACACACACAGATGCTTGCACTCTTTCTCAGATGCACAACCTCAGTGATCAGCACACTCATACACACGCATTATAAGTCACCCACCTTTCGGCGCTCTCTCTCCTGTTAGCCGCCTACAACAGAACAAATTACTAACCATGAAAGTGGGCAGATGATGTGGCTAATGTCCAGAGCTGCCAATGGAGCTAGTGCACATATGGCGGCAGTGGTTAATTTGTAAAAAGAAAGTACGAGTGCTGGGGCTTTATTCATGAGGCAGCTTGCACCATCCCATTTCACAAATACACGACGTCTAACTCACAGACTTTCGCATCATCCTTCATACTCACACGTTCTGACACAGACTCACTCCAGTACACATACGCTGACTCTCACACATCCTCCACAGTTTCATGCACTGTAATGAGCCAGTCCTTTGTACGCGCCACCTTCTAAATCTTCACAGCAGCAACATTTTGTCGGACGAGTTTCTCTTGATATCTATAGTTCCACTCTGGTTTTCAAACCTTTGCGATCACAATATATCCAACCACCTCTAAGCAGACTCAGCCTGACCGCCTTGCACCCGTGGTTGCACTGCATGTCCCCTCACTCCAAGAGATACCTCACTCCGGTACCTCACTGTAACTGCACCTCACCCACATTCCAGCAGCACCCTGATCCCCCACCCCCTTGTGCTGTCCCTCACTCCTCACTTGACCTTTTTCCTGGATGTGGCAAGCAGCCCTCACTCCAAGTTTGAGCGCTAGCAAACCCAGCTGTCTCAGGAAAGTGTCTTCAATTGTTGCAGCAGATGCAGCAGCACCGGAGCTCTGTTTATAACTGTATTTTATAATCCATACAGCTGTCAGGGGTGCAGGAGCATTCCTTCCTTACACTAGGACCCGAGACACAGCGGCAACACCACTGAGCTCTCTGAGTGACAGTGCACCCTTGGGATGTGGGTGCCACGCGTTCCTGTCCCTTAGACAGCCACAGCATGTGGGTGCGCCTCGACCCATGCCTTCTGTGAGCATCACACTCTCCATGACACCAGAGCCTGTCCTGACCTCACACCACTGCACGCGATAGTGAACCCAGGTGACACTCCAGGGTGCGCACGCAAGCTTCTGCTCTGGAGATGGAAAACTACCTGAGGAGGTACGTGTTCACGAACCTTACCCTCGACAGCTCTTTCGGTAGAATGCCAGCTGCTGCCACTGTCTGCGTGAAAATAGCAGATAGTGGCTTCTAGGCTGATGAGACCAACTGAGTCTTTTATTCTTCCGATGTCGAAAAAACGAGTGACATTGACGTGAATGCAGAGAAGTAGCTGATGTGCATAGGTGCTTCGAAGCTGCAACCAGGTGTAGTACGGGCCATACAAACGTGATGTCGTTGTTATGATATGTTCCCAGACAGCCTCATGTACCTCACTGGTCAGTCGGAGAATTAAAATATTGGGGTGTCATCCCTTTCAACGCCTAATACAACATGGGTCGCGTAACACGAGTCTGCTGTCTGATACGTTTCTCACAGTGACCGTCCATGGATGTTCTGTTTTGTGAGCCTGGAAACCATAAAAATAGTCGAGTATGTTCATGCACTGCCTGTGGAAACTGGCATGATTTCTAAGGGAAACGTTCGGAAAATTGCACCCTCAGACATAATGCTCTGAGTGACCAGACCGCCCCCTGGGGGCACCCTGATTGGCGGCAGAGTCATTTTACCAAATTTAGCTGCAGGGATTTATGGGGAGCCTGTGCGTGATGCTGCTCGAAATGATTAGGTTGAACAGCGGGGGTGGTGGTGTTAATTATAAACTTCCTGGAGGAGCAGCTGATAATGGGCGAAACATGGCGGGAGGTCTGCCCCAGGAACAAACAGTTAAAATAAAGCACGCGTCGAAGCCAGAAGCCCCATAAAATTAGCCCAGCCCGGATCCATAGCTTTAGAATTTACAGGCACCGGGGCCGAGGGAGGGGGTGGTGGAGGGAGGTGTGGGGTATCGTGTGAACCATTTCTTCACTGCTCCTTCATCGCCCCCTCCCATCTTCCCTAAGACACAAGTTGATCTGAAATAGCACCGCATACGTGCCAAACCAGTGCCTTGGCTTGGCTCTCACTGTTTGTTGGCTCGCCCACCTCTACAAGTTAAGCTTTACTTGCGTAAACTGGGGCCCACACATACCAGACCACCTCTAAACTCACCTTGTCCTCTGGCAGCGCTGACTTCCACATGCGACAGCAACAGGAAGCGTCTGCACGATGTAGCACCCGCCTCCCACCTTCAACAAACACTCTCATTGGTTCAATTGTTCAAGGTGCTTTATGGGGGTTATAGTTTATTTTTGTATCGTTGTCTTTTTCCTCAGCTCAGTATGGACTCCCACTTCCGACATTCCACGATCCCGAGACAAACAAAGAGGGTGGATTCACCCAGCCAATACCACGATGAAAGAGCATTTACAAATGCAATAGGACTAGTATTTGCGCGAGTCCTATTGCATTGCAAACAAAAATGCGGGTGTCGAGGAAGGCAGGAACGGAAGTGGGTGGGGGGGTGGTGGTGGGCAGAGAAGTCACGGACTGCGGGAGGTAACAGGGGGAGGCAGGGGAACAAAAGAGTTGCTGAAGTAAAGGGGCTGATAGCCATGGAAGGAAAAAAATGATGTCATGGCAGAAAGGAGGTGGTACTAATACGCAGGCAACCAATCAGAATGCAGCATTTCAGATTTGAGCCAATCAAAAGCATAGGCAGAAAGTGGGTGGAGCTTCCCCCACAATACTGTATACAGCATCTCTCAACGAGACAGCGCATGCGCTGCCTAGCCGAGACCTAAAAAGAAGGATTAGAGTTAAATGTCTATCAAAAAAAAGTTTTGCAGTGCAATTGTTTATTGAAATTAAGTGGGGTATACCTACAATTCACTGATTATAAAAAGTAACATATGGCCTTTCAATCAATCAAGAAAGCATAAAATGCCACGCTAGCAAGATGGAGCCACAATTCTAACATTTGCTGTTGACATCTAATGTGATGTTGAAGTCAAGAGTCACAGTAAATTGGGTGCCAGTAAAATAGGTTGCCCTGATATCAGTTGTTCAAAGTGTTCAGAAATGGTACAAGATGACAGCCTGTGCTTTCTAAAAGACTGGGTATTGTTGCGATTGACATAAACAGTTCTTTTGACCAATATGCAACAAATAAGAGCCATGTGGAGAGGTTTTACAAACAATCTATTTCCTATTAAAGTTGATCTTGGCCATTAGTACTTTGGGCTTCTCCACATTGTCCGGGATGTCATAAAAACGAGGTGGACCTGATGTGCCATTACCAGCAGACAGTGGTTCATAAATAGCTCAATTATCAAATCCATTAAAAAAATAAAACAATTTCACAAGACTCTCAGAGATTTTTTTAGGTTTAATTTCTAGATCAATCAGAGCTTGGTCCATCCTCCACAGAAATGACCGGAAATGACGTTTCGCCTGCGCTGTCCAGTTAGGAAGCCTGTATAGAAGAGGGCCCCTGAAGCACGCAAATGAAAAGCATCAGTGGGCTACAAGCACTTTTCTGTATATGTGTGTCTCACAAGTGAGACACATGTTGTAGCAGGCTTGACCCTAATAAAACAATTTCATAAGAGTTTCAGAGCTTTATTTTCCTAGGTTAGTATATTTTGATAGAAATACCGATCACGTGTTAAAAAACACTGGCATGAAACATTTAGGAACATAGGCCCTAATTTACTATTCCTGTTCACAAACCAGGAATATGCAAATTGCACACCAACTAGTTTGAGTATAGAAATGCTTACAGGTCACATCGCAAATTGTGCAGCTATGGGTGAGTGGCGCAAAACTTCCTTTCTAATGAACATTAATTAAGCAAGTTACAATGTTTGACCAGCCCTTTTATTGGCTGTTAAAGCAGGAATGAAAGCCTGCAGGGGAAATGATACCTCTGTACCTGCAGATGCATTCCTAAGCAGGAAACTTTTTTTCCCAGAAGCAGCTCGTGTCCTTCAAGAGGTCGTTGCTACTTTTTTAACAACAAATTCCTGTTTGGGAACACATCAGAGCCTCCTTTCCTTGACGCCGACGTCATGATTTCCAAAGGGAAAGATGTCCTGCGTGGACAAGGTGCCCTTTTGGGGAACATATACCACACCTTTGTGTCTTATCTTGGTTTGCGACCACAGTTGTAGGAACAAACCATTGATACAATCCTCTCAAAATTACAGAAAGGAGGGGACAGCTCTTTAAAGTCTACTTCTGTTTGCTATTAAGTCCCAAAAGCCCCTTTACGAGTCAGGAAGACTTTTCCAAATTGTAAAAGGTCTTTTTGTTGATAGGAAAAAAGTACTTGGCGATCGCAAACCCTTTGATTGCGTGATTTGCGCCCTAGCTCTAAAAACAACTACCCTGCCAGCCGCCACCTTACACAGTATTTGCAAACTGTATTCAAATAGACACATTAATTTAGGATTGGGTTAGAGAGCATAACATGCTGGATCTAATTTGCAATTGCTAATATTTCTAAAGAATAAGCAGAATTGAAAATCAAAGCTATGTGTGCAAGTGTGAACCTCCAGCAGCCTGAGTTTTATGCAGCATTGCCTTGGAGCAAGGACTCGTTGAACTATTTCAAGGTAAATTGAACATGCAAGCAGAGTCCTCCTTGTCAGACTTCCAGCGTTTCTCAAAGTCTAATGCATGAAATGTAATAACCGAGGCCAAATGTGATGGCAATATAAACAGACATATGTACAGCGCGGCCAGCCCTGGGCACGGTTCTGAAAAGACTTGCTGTCCGTGTGGATGTGGAAAAAATATTCGGGAATAACTAGCGGCTTTCAGACTTTTTAGATCATTATGGTAGTACAATGAGAAAATGATTGTATATGCTTATTACCATTATCTACATGAGGTTGACTGCAAGCGGTCCATGTCCTTGCTTGGCCACACTTTGGCAGCTGGTGAGGTTTACATCTCAACTGCTGTGGGATAATTGAAGCAGCAACGAACCACAACTAGCGGGTTGCGAAGATTGGGTTACATCCCACCCTGGCCCTTAATATTTCTTTTCTCAGCCTTGGATCTGGTATCTGCAACAAATTATTGTATATACTAATTTCCATTATCTGCATGAGGTTGACTGCAAGTGGTCCATGTCCCTGCATGGCCACACAATGGCAGCTGGTGAGGTTTATGTCTCATCTGCTGTGCGATAATGGAAGCACCAATGTACCACAACGAGCGGGCTGTGCAGATTGGGTTACATCCCACCCTGACCCTTAATATTTCATTTCTCAGCCCTGGATCTGGTATCTGCAACAAGTTATTGTATATACTAATTTCCATTATCTGCATGAGGTTGACTGCAAGCGGTCCATGTCCTTGCATGGCCACACAATGGCAGCTGGTGAGGTTTATGTCTCATCTGCTGTGCGATAATCGAAGCACCAATGTACCACAACTAGCGGGTTGCGCAGATTGCACGGGTGGCAGTAATTTTGCACCAGTGCTGTTGCAAATTTACTCCTGCAATTTGACTGATGCCTTATCGTAAAAACATACATTCAGTGAAATGACTCAAGCAAATTGCTTCTGATGCACGGTTAAGCTGGTGTCAATGTCGGGAGTCGGTGTATATGTCAGCATGCACAAATGATGATGCAAAATTGCCAGGCACGTGCAAATAATGCAATTTGACCATTACTTGCAAGGCATCATGGTTGCTTTTCTGTTCCTGTTTTCTTATTGTTCAGTTCAATTTTACCACTATCGATTTCAAGCTCATGGAAAGAGAATGATGACCTCGTAATTGCCCCAGATAGCTGCATACTGTTGCTGTAAGTCCCTGTGCCTTCTTTCATGTGACTTTGGCAGTGTGTCTTTGTGTGTTTCTGCTGTACATCCGTACCTTTGGGCTACACCTGGAAGTGATTGAGACTGTCTTCTAGTTTGCATCTGCATAGAGAAAAGGAAAAGAGAGGGAAAGGAACAAGAAATGCTACACAAAATAGAATGTAATCAGGGCATAAAGGGGTATTAATAAATAAGTGGGAAAGAGAATTCAAGAGTGAACCAGACAACTGCAGGCATAGATAACCAAATAATAATTACTTGTGCAAAAAAAAGCCTGTTGCTTGAGTCATTTCTGGGAATGTATGTTTATTCATTCAGACATCAGTCCAGATGCCGGCAATCTGCACAATCTATCCTGGTGTGGAATATTTGTGCTTCAATTAGAACTGGAGCAATAGAGAGAAAAGTGTAACTGAGCCCCCCCTCCCCCCAGTCCCTGTGGCGAACAGGGGTCCCTAACCCCTCAGAAGGGCCCAACACTTCCGGGAGCCTCCATTCAGCCCACGGTCAATGAATATCTGTGAGATGTGGGAGTCCCAGGTGCCCCTCATCACATTCTGCCGGGGAGCCCCATCATTTTGCATTATGCCTATACCTTCACAATATACTATGCAGGGTAACTCGAAGTCAGGGAATGCATCAAGTATAGAGCTTGGGCATTTCTGCATATGGGTCACATAGGTGGGACCCTAAAGCGCTGCTTACAGGTCCAAAAAACTCCAACATTTATTCTGTGGTGTTTCGCAGCTGGCATAAAACAGCAAGGGGGGAGTGCATGAAAGTTTCGCCTTGCCTAAATTCATTGAGATGGCCTTTGGCTGGATACGCTGTTCAATTTGTGGAGATCAGACTCCAAAGTGGGTATATAAATTCATTAAAGCCGATTCTAATATCATTTCCACCTCAAATTAAGCATATCTGCAGTTATTAATTCACTCTTCGCTTTTCATTGCAGTTCTAACTAAAACACCCGTGATCACAATTATTTTATCTTTATGAATCTAACTCAATTAAAGAACTACACGTTTTCAGTCTTTAAACTGCTAAATTGTCGGGCTCAAAAAAGGCTGTGCGTGTTTGTTCCTTAATTTCTTTATCTTGGGTTTAAAAATGTTTTATGCAGAACAAAACCTTTTCATTGGAGAGTCAAAAGCAGGCCTCGTCTGGCTTATTGAGGGTTGTTTCTGTTCATTTTAAAATATTGGCATTTCAGCGCCATAGAAGCGGCTGGGCTAGTTTAATGACTGTAGAAGTGTTTAACACCACACAACTCAGAGGTCCTTCAGCATGCCATCATTAGTAATGGCGGACATAGTTTTAGTTGTAATGTTAAACATTTGTCTTTACTTGTTGACAAAGGGTGACACACATGTGAGTAATTGTACTGTTGCTTGGGAACAGTGCGATGCATTTCCCTCTGGCAGCAGTGATTTATGGGTTTTAAACTGCAATGTGCCTGTGTGGTAAAATGATTACAGGAGAGGATGAAAAATGGGCTCGGGTTACATACCCTTTAAAACATCACTAACAGGTAAATATAAAGCGGGAAAAAAACATCACGAACAGGTGAAGAGGATGCGAAAGAATTTGATGGGTCGAGAGATTTCGAGAATCAACCCTACTTAAACTCGTGGCGTGCTTTGTGGGACTTGAAAATCAGAGATTTGAAATGACAGATACGAATGTGAGATGAGAAATGCTTCAAAACAACGAAGAAACGCGATAACTAAGCAAAGTAAAGAAACAAATGAAGACAGGTGACTCTGAGATGCTCTACTGCATTTTTTTGGTCTTCCTGCAATGTGAATTGAAAGGACATAATCAATCACTCTGCTTTTTGGACAGTGATTTGCACCAGCAAATTCGGTTATAAGCAATAAGATGCGTGTGTGACTGAGAAGCAAGCCCATAGATTAACTTTCTGGAGAGGAGATAGGGAGATGGACTCTTGTATCGGTGCCTCCATGCAAATGGCCAGCTGGCTCCTTTCCTCACCTTGTGATGGAGATTACTTTTACTTAATGTAATTTCTCCAATCCTGAATGCATAGCTACCAGTGACGGCCCGTGTAGGGCGTTTTACCGGGGCGGTGACGTGGCGCAGAGGAGGGGCAGGGTGGGGGGTTGCAAAATGCGGCATACGGCCGAGTTCAGGTAAGTTACTAAAAAAATTAATAAAACAAATTTCGTTGCGCGCGCTGCATCGCCAAATGCGTTTTATTAATTTTTTTAGTAACTTACCTGAAATCGGCCGTTTGCCGCATTTTGCAACCCCCCACCCTGCCCCTCCTCTGCGCCACGTCACCGCCCCGGTAAAACGCCCTACACGGGCCGTCAGTGATAGCTACTCTTCGTAGAACACATTCTTTAAAAAATGGGTAGATCCTTAGTTTTTGTTGGGGTGTGGCTCCATGCAAATGAGACAATCACTTTGCTTGTGTGAATTTTCTATATTACAAAAAATCTGGTTACGGGGAAAATGACCTCTGACACTGTAGTGGTGCATGCTAAATGTGTCACAAATGGAGATGATGCAAGATTAGTGTGCCTCCATAAAGGCTGGTGGAGCGCAAATTTGCCCATCTTTTACATGTCACAAATACGTCATAACTTCATAACAGATACATGATATGAATGTGCATTTAGCCCTTCATTCTTACATGGTCTAACAATATTAAATTTAAGGGTTGCATTTGTCATTAATACAAAATAGTGTTCATTGTAGGGCTAGTGAATTTACTCAAAATATGTGTTTAAACATATTACATGAGAAACTAATAAACCATCTGTACGTAGGAGAAATGTGCTCACTATAAAGATGAGATTCGCCTTTCATAATGTGTGCCTTAATACATTGAATAACATTTACTGATTAAATAATTTAATATAAACCATCATATATGTAGACTGTGATTACACTAGAAGCAATAAAGAGTTTATGTAATGTGTGCATTCATATTTCACAAATTCTATTTAAATGTAGTTCTTAGCCATACTTACACATGATAATTCAAAAGGATGTTTGTGTGCTTCATGTAGCGTAAACCTAATGCACTGCTCATTCATATTCATTGATGGTTAAATGTGAACACACATATTAAATGTGCACTCTTGCTAATACTTTAAGTTGACAATTTATGCCTATAATTCTTCATGTTACATAAATGCTTGTTTCTAGTGTCTGTTAACATGACATTTCTTGCAGGTATCACACATATTGTTAGTTGTAGAATAAAGACGTTACTGTACTGGAGATAGAGAAAGAGTCTGAGAAGAAGATCTTGACGAAAGAACTTGGAGGGCCAGAGTGATAACTGAAAGGCCTATTCAGCAATGTTTCAACCTGGCATCTACATGAAAAGACAATGTCGTTCACAGGTTTGGTGTGGGATATTTGGAAATTGTTGCAGTATGCAACCCGAGAAGGACAATAGAACCCTGATGATGTGTGGAAATGGGTGTTGCCCAAGAAGACTCCTATGTGTTATAACTAAGGGGCTGATTACAAAGACAGTGAGACCGCCACCGACAACCTGTCAGTGGCGGTCTCAGCGCCATGGTGTGCATGTTTACCGCCCGCCATATTATGATGGCGGGCGGATGATGTGGGGGAGGGAAGACCGTCCGACAGTAATCCGATGTGCTCAAGGAGCCCGCCGGACTGTCGTACGGTCTGTGATGCCTACATTGGTAGCATCATAATGTTCCTTTCCACCGTCCCTTCCATTGCGGTGGACCTGCCATGAAAAGGCTGGCGGAAAGGGATTATGGGGCACCTAGTGGGCCCCCATTACACCCTGGCCCTCAGTCAAGGCACCCCCTACATATCCCTGCACCATGTGGCAGGCACCGCATGGTGCCTGCCACATAGTGCAGGCATATATCAAGTGTCCCTTTTTGCATTGTGGCGGCTGCTGCAGCCAGCAGCACCCGTCGCAAAGCAATTTATAGGCATTGTGACCGCCATGGTGACAGTCGCATCCTAATTGCTACTGTGGGACAGCCAACATCCTGTTGGGCAGTCCCAATCCCAGATAGGTGCCATCATAATCAGGCCCTTAGTGTTCACACCGTTGGATATTCAGATGCCCCTTAGATGCTTTTTAGATTCCTTGCAGATCCCTTCGGAGACTTCCCCCAGAATGCTTAGAGCACTTTTCCCTGGACTTTGAGAGGTTTAGATCTCTATGTTTTCTGGATTCTTTGCTGAGTGTAGTTTGGACTAACACTTATTTATCTGACCCGAGAAGACTCTTGATCAAGCTTCTTCAATGCTGACACCTCTCCTACTTATTTTTCCGTTGCCTAGCTCTTATTTGCTTTATGGAGTTGCCTGTTTTCTGAGATTTCTTAGATTTTCAGAACCATCCTTTTAGCTGGAACGCTACTTTAGGAGATTTAGATTTACCCATGTATAGATAACTAAATCTGCAACACTTCTTTGAGCGTCAGAAAGTCTTCTTGATCTTTTATATTGCTGTGACTGAATTGTTTGGTTGCCTAATATTTTCCAGCTAAATTTCTTCTGTAGGTTGGACTTGCCGGCTGTTATTCTGTAGCTTTATAGCATGATGTTAAGAGTCGTGTATCTTAATTTGATTTTGAATTTGTAATAAACCTTCTTAACCCTAGCTACCAATTCCAGGACCTCATTGTGTAGCTAAACGGGTTACAGTGTTAATTGATATTGATGTATGAAACACTAACTCCCCTCACACCTCAGTGCGGATAAGAAAGGTTTATCGAATGAGGATATACGGTAAGAGAGTGGATGCAGAAAATGCTGGATCAAAGGTCTTTTGAGAGACCATCTGTTGACCTCCATGAGAAGAGCAGTCACAGACAGTGTCCTTCCTGTTTGCAGAGACAGAAATGCACATGGATGTGAGCACTTCCCATAATTTCTGACTATGTGGAGAATCTTAAGAGTGGAATCCGCAAAAATTCTGTGGAATTTAAAAAGGAAAGTTTTTGCTTTAATTTTAAAATCCATATTCCCCTTAAAACGTTCATATGTACCTGAGTTATTGCCAATTTCCCCAAAGAGGTGTAATGCCATTCAACCTGATTCAATAGCAGAATGTGTCCCAATCCTTGCTGGTTAAAAGAAAGATGGCTGTGATCTGGTTTAAGATACTATTTTGCTTCAGACACAAACTAAGAAAACAGAAACCTTATGTGCAGATACACTTGAACTGTGATATAAGCACTAGTCTTCTCACATGAAATCAGAGTTAAACCTTATCACAAGAACTAAAATATGTGATGTAAAACTTGAGCATCAAGCCTGGAAATCAAGGCAGTGTTGCCCTGCACTGATCCCATGTTGAGTAGACCCAAGTGAACTTTTATTTATGTCAGTGTAATCCTGTGTAATTTCAGGCATTTTACGTTATGCTTTGTACGTGGAATGACTGATATTGTGCCATTACTCCACATCATGTAATTTAGATTTCCTTCAGGGAGGCTCAGAGCGCCTCCACAGATCTTGTGCATGATACGGCCCCATTTCACATACTGGTGGCTCATTTCCACATCCATTAATGTGGGAGTGATCAGGTCTTCATGGACAGTGGTGGTCTAACCAAAGGAACACACTCCACTTTCTGAACCTTGTTTTGAAGCTGGATGCAGAATAAAGATTAGCACAACTTTGCACAAGAGTTTGCAGCAGACAGTGACAACTCATTTTCTGCCCTGGCAGTATTGAAGAAGGATTCTTCCTACAATGGACCAATCAGGGTCCACTTATACTACCTCATACCCAGCGGCCTGCCCTTAATAAACCCATTGTGACAGAGTGCTGCAAAGTAATGATTTGTTCCCATTTCTTGCTGCCTCTATGTAAATTTATAATTTACCCCTGGGTGAGTTTAGTCTCTTTTCCAAACTTCCACTGCTGGGCACATTATTGTGATGCCTCACAAATATATGCGGACTAGCTTATTTTTTATCTGTAGTTCAGGCCTTGACAGGTATCCTTCCTCCCTTTCTCATTCATACAAATAACTGATCACAAAACGCATATTCTAATTCCTTCAATAATATACTACAGATGTCCCTTGATGAAAATTGTTTGGATGAGACCCCTCTGTGAGGGTTGAAATGTCATCAGCAACTGAAATTACAAACTTTTTTTAAATCGCTGGATCATTAAGAATCACATACAGTTGTAAACACACAAGGATTCTCATCATTGTCACTTTTTTCTTTCAATACTTTTTGATTGTGGTTTATTTCTGTTTTCTCACTTGGGACACACCTCTTTCACATATTTGGAAAATAATTGTACAATAGTATTTAATTTATCATTTTGGATACAGTCTTATCCTGATTTGAAATTCCTTGTGTTGGTTGTATGTTGCAATATGAAGTTGGCATTAAGTAAAGACTGTGATTTCACTGAATATCACAATTTGTTTGTTAATGATGAAATGGGCTTTGCAGTAAGGCTGCTTTAGTTGCTATAATTTATTTAATGCTGCTGATTTTATTGACTTTTCAGTTGGTTTGATGGTTATTTTACGACCCAATATTGATTAAAATTTAATCTAACCTTCTAATCTTTTCCTTACACTTTTCCCCTACCTGCTGCGACAGTACCTCGTCTGATCCCTGGTCCACCAATGGTTTTCCCAATTGTGTGGAGGGAGCAAGCGGACATACCTTTTTCTTACTTCTCGGCTGGGGTGGAGCCACGGGGTTAGCAATCTAGCTGCTACCCAACACTATTTAAACACATGCCTGCCCAGACGCGCAGCAAGCGCACCGCCGGCGCACCAAAGGCAAGCGTGTCTGCCCCTGTCCGCGCCCAGCCATCACCAGGATTCCTGCTCCTTTTAAACCAGATTTGGGACATAGGCAGAAACATTCCTATTCAACCTTGGAACTCCTTGAAATTAGATGCTCAAGTACAAACAAATGTATCAATTGCCTACATGGTACATCTGGGGCCTTTCCTGACAGGGAGGGACCTTTCACTTGCAGAAATTGTCAATTCCAAAGTTTGGAGTTGAGGCAGAAGCATGCGGCTCAATTGCTATCTGATCAAGCAATGGGCAAATATAACTTAGATAATCTCCCTCCCTCCCCCGATTCTTTGACCAACAAATCCGGTTTGGGCTGGAATTGCTTCTGGGCAATGTTAGATCATTGCCCAAACATGCCATTGAAATCTGGGATTTACTTTCCTCCGGAAATCCCGATATCGGGTTTCTTACTGAAACCAGGCTCAAATCTCGCTCCATCCCCGCTAATGCGGTGGCCCTCCCTGATGGCTACCTTATTCAAAGGCTGGATAGACAGTCTAAGGTCAGTGGAGGTATTGCCATTGTCCATAAAGACACTATTAAGGTATCGATACTCGAGCAATGTTGTAATGATAAAATAGAAATCTCTGTTTTTAGAATTGATTTTCTGCCCCCCTACTGCTGGAAAGGTGCCCTTGTATACTGGCCTCGAGGTCCCTTCCAAGATTTTTTGCTTCAATTGATGGAACTAATTGCCTCCCATACTATCTTCAATAAACATTTCCTGTTATTAGAGGACTTCAATATAAATAGTGAGATTACGTCTAATTTGGATGCGTCTATGTTTCTTGCTGACTTGGCCACTTGAGATTTGGAAAGATCAGCAAGGGCCCTACTCATCTAGCGGGATATATGTTAGATCTTATCCTGACCAACTCCTCAAACATCGTTTGTGAGGCTCCACGTCCTCTCATATGGTCTGATCATTCTCTAATTGGCTTCCAAATCAGGGGGCCTAGGGTCAACCCTGCCCCTTCCACAGCCCCCTATAGTTTCAGGAGACAGTGGCATAAAATCACACCTGATCTTTTTATGAACATAGTCCCGGCAACTGTTAACCAGGAATCAGGGAATGTTGAGGATTGTTTAGCCAGCTACTATACTATAGTAAAAACAACCATAGATCAGCTGGCCCCATTGAAACTGTTAGAACCGGCGGTCTCTAGTTGGCAGAGGTATACACTTCTGACAAATAGGGACCTACCAACTCTAGTCAGGGAAAGGGGATTACACACTCAGATAACCCCTGCTACCCCCTTGGTAGCTTGGCAGAGCAGACAGGCTTATCTCAGAGGCAGTGTGTTAAGCATTTATGACCACATACAGTAATAAAGTGAATACACTACAGATGGACACGACACAGAAGTTATTATAAAAATAGGATTTTTATATAAGGTTTAGCACAAGACCAAATAATCGACAAAAATATACCACAGTCTTAATAAATACTCTTTGGAAGGAAAAATAATAGTTCAAGTAAGGTTTCTTCTCGGCAAATAGTTCTTTAGCAAAGTATTCTTCTGAGCACAGTTCTTTGGCAACAATGTAACCCCCACAGGAGTCACACGACGTCGAGTCTACAAGATTCCCAAGGTTCGGCGTCGACCGCGAGGAGCGCTACGTCGAGCCAGGAGTCGCAACAGACCCCACAAGTACAGTACCTTGAGAAACGAAGAAAACGATGATCCACGGCGTCGAGATGTCGGCGTCGAGGTCGGCGTCGATCGTGCCTCGGAGTCGGGTCAATCCGCAGCGGTGTCGAGGGATGTCGGGCCGGAGCAGCGCTCACGGCGTCGAGAAGGGCGTCGAGTCGATGCGATCAGCAGCGGCGTCGGGACGGGGTCGCTTGGAGGTAGAGCCGATACTCACTCCCCACTGGCGTCGATACCGGCGTCGAGACGGGGTCACTTGGAGCCGGGGCCGATACCCACTGCTCACTGGCGTTGCTGCTGGCGTCGAGACTGCAGATTTTCCCTTGTGTACTGGAAACAACACTTTCCAGCAATTCAGCAGATGGTGAAGTCCTTTGGCCCTGTGACTTCAACAGGAGACTGGCACTCTTCCAGTCCTTGGAGATTTCCTAGCAAGTGTTCAGAGAGTACACACCAAGTTCCTCTCTCCTTGTTCCTTGGCAAAAATAAAGAAGCAGCTTTCAGGTTCCTCCACAGCAAAACAGCACTCTGGCAGAAAGGGGAGGCAAGTCCTTAGATCAGCAGGCTTCTTGTCCTTGGTACAGGTTTCCTTGTCAGAAGTGATCTGAGTTCTTGGTGCAGGGGTCCTTCTCTTATACCCCTTTTTCCCTTTGTTCCCTTTGTCCAAGCAGGGCGATTCCCACCATCTCAGGTTTGTTGTGGGTGTTGCCAGGCAGAGGCACCTGGCCTATTCACTGAGCAGGGCAGAGTCCTCAGCCGCCCAGCAGGAGGCGGAGCCAGTATTGTCACTGGCAGGAGCAGGGCTATCAGTCGCCCAGCAGGAGGCGGAGCCAGTATTGTGTCAGGCAGGGCAGGCTACTCTTCCCTCACTCTATGTGTAAACGCCCCATTCACCCCACACTGACTCACTCAGACCTCTGGAGCCCCCCAGCCCCTGACACACACACCAAACCAGCAGAGACCGGTAGATAGTTGGACAAGAAAATAGCCACTTTCTAAAAGTGCTATTTTCAAACATAGAATTTAAAAACCATCCATCCTAAAGGGTGTGTTATTAAATTCTGAGTTCAGGGATACTAAACTCGACTTGCTACCATGCTCCCTGAGTCAGATAGATTATAATGGAGTTAATAATCAGTCTGCCCAGTCTGGCCTATTGGAGGCAGGTAGCCCTTCAATAGTGAAAAACGAAAATGGCTGTAATTCACTATTAGGTCATGCCACACACATCAGGGCATGACCTACCTTTTACCAACAATGCACCCTGCCCTAGGGCCTACCATAGAGGTATCTGAAATGTGGCAAAGTGAAGGTTCAGAGACTGGTAAGTGGGTTTCCTTACCAAGTCGACATGGCAGTCAGGGACTGCACGCAGGCGCCGCGGTGGCAGGCCTGAGACACATTTTGTACGCTGCTTCTGTGGGTGGCACAACCAGTGCTGCAAGCCCACCAGCAGCAGTTAACTTACACGCCCTTGGCACACTCAGTGCACTAGACTAGGGTCTGAACAGTAAGTCAACCAAGCCAATCATGGTAACACCAATCAATGTAACAATTTAACATAGGGAGCACTTGCACTGTGGCACTGATCAGCAGTGGCACAGTGCCCAAAGCAATAATCCAGCAAAAACATCGTAAACAGAGGAGGCAAACAGAAAAAAATGGAGGAGAGACTCATGCCAATGATGCCAGGTCTAACAGAAACAATATCCTAACTCACCTAGACGACCACATGCAGTGTGGTATTCTCTGGAACTACGGAAGGAGAAATGTCTCTGTAAAAATCTGGAAAGACGTTGGTGTCACTCCCATGATTTAAATGGCAAAGAAAGGTGTAAGGTCTCTACAGCTCGTTATTATAAGAACTTAAAAAACGCGCGTAGAGCAGCAGTGGTCCATGGAGGGAGTTCCGTGGGGCGGAAAGGCGGGGCGTGGGAGGGGCAGGGTGGGGGGTACTAAAGACCGGAATATGGATAATTGGAGGTAAGTAAACAATTAAATAAATAAAACAAATTTCGTAGCGCGCGCTGCACCGCATTTTGTGATGCAGGGCGCGCTACGAAATTCGTTTTATTTATTTAATTGTTTACTTACCTCCAATTATCCATGTTACGGTGTTTAGTACCCCCCACCCTGCCCCTCCCCCGCCCCGCCTTTCCGCCCCATGGAACTCCCTCCACGGACCGCTGCTGGCGTAGAGCCCATATTGTGTCGCAACTCAACCAGGCAGGGAATGCCTGGTTGAGTCAAATCTTTTACCAACCTGAGGGCCTGCCTCAAGAACTTTGCAATAACATTGCCAATTCATTTTGAACAGAAAATTGATCTCATCTATGATAAAATCACTAAAGACAGGAGCCCTTTAAATGACACTTTAATCCTCTGTCCTCCATCTTTGACCAACGGGCACCCATTGGAAAGTTTGACTCCTCTTACAGTAGATTAAGTGGAGTCGCTGTTGAAAACAGCTAAATCAGGTTCACCTATGGATATTATTCTAGCTAAAATCTCCTCTCTACTTTACAAACAGTTGTCTCCATCTATCTTGTCAATTCTCAATCTCGCTATGAGAGAGGGCCAGCTACCACTAGAATGGAAGGTCGCACAAATATTTCCCATCCAAAAAAAAGCTAATTCCCATTGAAGGTTCTGTCTAACTACCGCCCGATTTCTCTCCTACCTCTTCTCATTAAGCTATTGGATAAACATAATAATAAACAACTTTCTGATTATATCGAATCCACTGGATACCTTGACTCCTCACAGTCTGTGTTTAGGTCAATGTAAAACACGGAGTCAGCACTGATTGCCATCACTGATAATATAAGACACTCCCTTGAAAACGGGCAGGCAGTACTGTTAGTGCTGCTGGATTTGCCAGCAGCTTTCGACACGTTATCCCATTCCATTTTACTCAGGAGACTCACAGAAATCGGGATTCGTGGATAAGCCTTCCAATGGATCGCGTGTTTTCTTACCCATCAGGCACAGACCATTTATCTCTGCTCTTTCCACTCACAGACTATGGAACTTACCAAAGGAGTGTCTCGGGGATCTTGCCTTAGCCCCAATTTGTTCAATATCTATGTGGCCCAGCTAGCAGGGTTACTTAGAAAGCTTGGCTTTACTCCAATTTTATATGCTGATGATACCCAGCTATTACTGTGATTTGATAAAAACTCCAGTAACACCCAGACCACTTCTCAGAAGGTATGACTGCTATCAATCAATCAGGGGATGGTTAGCTCGCTACTCACCCGTGGGGGTCTCAAGGCACTGGGGGGGGGGGGGGGGGGTCAGCAGGTCCATTTAACCGAAAAGCCAGGTCTTGAGAGTCTTCTTGAAGGTGTTCAGGGAGGGGGTGCGTCTGATGTCTGCTGGTTGTTCGTTCCAGGTCTTGGCCGCAATGTGAGAGAAGGATCAGGAAAGAAGTGGAGAAGTGTAGCTCACTGGTTAGAGGAGGCATACCCTGAAGCAGAGGTCAGACCCGGGACCAGGGTTCGATTCCCGACGCGGCAGGGTTCGGAGCCCAATTGTCCACGGACTCGATAATTCTCGCTTCGGTGCCCACTCTACGCACGAGTTCACACTATGCAGCTCTGGGCAACAAGCTTGCTTAATCTCCACAACGGCCCCCCCCGCGGCGGGATGCCTGGCTTTCACCTTGGGGATACCCAGTACGGGTTATCTCACAGGGAAAAACCAGGACGGGTTCCCAATGCAAGTGCCGAGATGCCCAAGGGTAAGTCGAGCGCTATATAAAACATACATCGTCTGCCTGCTCTGGCCCTGTGGATGCGCGGGGTTTCAGTCAGTGCGAGGTTGGCAGATCGGAAGTTTATTTTGGGTGCGTGGAAGTTGAGTCTGTCGTTGAGGTATTTTAGTCCGTTGTTGTGTAGGGATTTGTAGGTGTGAGTGAGGATTTTGAAGGGGACTCTTTTCTCTACGGGGAGCCAGTGAAGCTTTCGCAGGTGTTGGCTGAAGTGTTCGCGCCGGGGGATGCCGAGGACGAGTCTGGCGGCGGTGTTCTGTATAGTCTGGAGTTTGCGGAGTAGGGACTTGTTGATTCCGGTGTAAAGTGCATTTCCATAGTCTAGTCTGCTGGTGATGAGTGTGTGGGTGACTGTCTTCCTTGACTCAGGGGGGATCCATTTGAAGGTCTTGCAAAGTATGCGGAGGGTGTTGAAGCAGCTGGATGTGACGGCGTTGACTTGTTGGTTCATGGTGAGTGCTGCATCGAGTACGATGCCGAGGTTCTTGGCGTGGTCTGAGGGGGTAGGTGGGCTTCCGAGGGCGGTCGACCACCAGGTGTTGTCCCATGCTGATGGGGTGGTTCCAAGGATGAGGACTTCTGTCTTCTTAACGTTGAGTTTAAGGCAGATGTTGGTCATCCAGATTGCTACGTCTTGCATTCCTTTCTGGAAATTGAGTTTGGCGGTGGTGGACTCTCAGGTGAGGGAGAGGTTGAGCTGGGAGTTGTTGGCGTAGGATACGATGTTGAGGCCGTGTTGTCAGATGATGGCTGCGAGGGGGACATGAAGATGTTGAAAAGGGTCGGGCTCAGTGATTACCCCTGTGGGACTCCGCAGGTGATTTCCATAGGATCAGAGAGGAAGGGAGGTAGTCTGATTCTCTGGCTTCTTCCGGTGAGGATGATCGGATTCAGTCCAGGGCTGTTCCTTGTATGCCGGTGTCATGCAGTCTGGCGACTACTGTGCGGTGAGAGACAGTGTCGAAGGCCGCTGATAGGTCGAGTAGGATGAGGGCTGTGGAGTGGCCTTGGTCCAGGAGGGTGTGGATGTCGTCTGTGGCGGCGATTAGGGCAGTCTCGGTGCTGTGGTTGCTTCGGAATCCGGATTGGGATGGGTCGAGGATGGCGTTCTCTATTGCTGCCTGGATGAGGAATAATCTCCTACAGCTAAATGCTGGGAAAACTGACATCATGCTGTTTGGAGATGCTCCTCTGCTCTGGTCCCCAGAGTGGTGGCCACCCGCATTCAGCGCTGCCCTGGTCCCCAAGACTGTGGTCAAGAACCTAGGCATACGTCTGGACCAGAAACTTAAAAATGAAAGAGCAAGTTACAACTACTGTGGGCTCATGCTTTCATATGTTAAGCCTTTTACGCAAGGTATTTCCCTTTCTCCCCCTTGCCGTACATAAAACACTCATCCATGCACTGGTGATAAGTGACCTGGACTATTGCAATGCCCTTCTGATTGCAGCATGTGAGTCTTTCCTAAATAGACTTCAGGTAGTTTAAAACACCATGGCTCGTCTTGTTATGAACTAAGCAGCCAGAACAGCCTCTCTCCCGCTCTTACAATGTTTGCATTGGCTTCCGATACGTAAGCGGGTTAGATTTAAGATACGTTGTATTGTACATGAAGCACTAAACGGTAAAGGTCCTGGTTATCTAGAAGAAAAACTTATTCAATACAAGCCGCACAGAAGCCTCCGCTCAGGAGCAAAATCCTTGCTCGTTGTCCCTTGCTTCAAGAAATCTCGCATGGGTGGAAAAGCCTTCTTCCACCAAGCCCCCTATTACTGGAATCAGCTTCCAATTCATCTCCAGAATTGCCCAGAATACCTTTTATTTAGAAAGCTTCTTAAAACTGAGTTTTTCTAAACTGCCTGCTTCAAACCTGCTCTGACTGCTGCACCTCCCCAGCGCAGAGATACCCCTCTGGGGATGATTCAGGCGCTGTACAAGTGAATAAAATAAATACATAAAAATAAAATGATAGCAATGAGAACCATTCTTTCTGTAGAATACCCATGTATATCCCGGGCTCCTTTTGACATGCTGCTCTACCTTTAAGGCACTATGCATTGCCCACAGAGCCGTAAACAGCCCTGACCCATTCTTCATCCAAGTAAAGTTCCAAAGAGATTCTTATGAAATAACTCTTTGTCCTAGACTAACACCTTTGCTGATGTTACCCCCTTAAAATAAGAAACAGATTAGTTGAACTGCATTACCCATACAAACAATTGAACTTTGGAATATCCTCCCAGCAATCTCAAAACATAAGCAAGATCACCTCAAATTCTGGAAGGAAGGAACAGTGTGGCCCTTGCTAAACAGAAGAGGATCCTAGCAACAATTAAAAGATCAAATCATCCGAATCACTATTTGAAAACGCTATTCCTTATGTATGTAGGAAACTTTTTGTTTCATACTTGCGATTCCTTGTGGGACGCAAATCGACCTACCTCATTAATATTAATGAGGTAGGTTGCAGTTTGCGACCCATTGGGAATCACAGCCATCACGGGAATGGTGGTCTCCTGAGGTCAGTAGACCCCCATGTCTATGATTGCGTTTTAATAAAGGTCTTTTTTTTTTTGTTGAAATGCAACCTGTTTTCTTTAAAGGAAAACAGGATGTGTTTCAACAATAAAAAATGTAATGTTTTGTTTTTTTAAGAGCAGGCAGTGTTCTGTGGGACCACTGCCTGCCCTTAAAAACTGTTACACAACATTCACAATGGTGGAGGGGTCCCATTGGGACCCCTTCCAATTTGCGAATGCATTACCACCAGCTTTGAGATGGTGATAAAGGGTGAATGTTTTGCCACTTCATTTTGGTTGCAAAACATTTGTACATACCAGTCTGATTTGGTATTTGGAAGGGATGCCCTAAACGCGCCCCTTCCAAATACTGATTTGCTAAACCAAGCTGTAATTTGGTAACAAGTTACCGAATCGCAAGTTGGGCATTGTACATTTCAAAAAGCAATTTTGGTCAATGGGTCAATTCTGCAATTCAGCACATTTGTGACCGCATAAATGCTTCATACATATGGCCCTAAAACACTTCCCACATAGGCCACACCAACACTTTTCCTAAAACACAGCAATAATTATAAAGCTAAAGTGTTCTGTCAATCACTCCTCTTCACTCCAGCACATGCAAAGTTACAGTGACAGATGATGTAGATAAGAGCACCTATTTATTCATTATGGAAAACACCAAAACACTTCCTACTTAAGCAACACTGCAACTCAACATCCTTTCAACGTGCACTTCCCATGGTGAACCCTGTCTCCTATTTGATAATCCTCTTTCTGTCACGTTAATAAACAAAGAGGTGCCAATGCTGCACTTTTTTTCAAAAGAAACTTAATCACAGTGTATTGAATAAAACAATACCACTGTCAACTACTTTTTCAGTTGGATTTAATCCAAGAAGTTTTTTTGCCAAACTACATTAATTCTCTGTCACAAATATTTATTCCAAAAACCTAAAATCAGCCAACATTTACAAATCAAAGTAAACCACTTTTTCTCACACAACCAACATCCAAAATTATTTCCTACTTTTAGACATTCTACATTCCTCATTCATTTGCACCACACCCCCATTCATATCCAACACTCATCCACAAATAAACCATATACTCACTGGTCAATCACACTATCTACACAACATGTATATCACATTAACATTTGAACAAAACCATAGTTGAATTCGACGAATAAATAGAAAGGCCAACAAAAAACATCAATTGGTCACAATTGTAAAAACTGCACTCAGTTTTTTGTTTTGAAAGAAAATAGATCTATCTCTAGAGCCCCTTCCCCCGCCATTAAAGTTATTTATAGTGAGCTCTTGGGAAGAGGAGGAGGAGGAGGAGGAGATGCCCAACACCCAGTCCCTATTGTTATATTCTAATCAACCAAACACAGGAGTGGAAACTCAGACAGCCCCACTGACTGTGCCCATTGAGTATAGCAGAGGGATTAAGCATTCGCCTCAGACTGACCTCCCCAATGGCCAACCAGCCAAGAGGTGCAGGGGTGGAGGTACTACGAAGCTTAGGCCCAAGCCAACTACCCTAACCAGAGCCCAGAAATCTAAGCAAGCAGATCCCAAGATACCCATTGAGACCTCGGCACTAGCATCCTGCGCAAGCATAGCACCTCAATCCGTAATATTGGGCGAAGCATTTTGGACCGGAGTAAGCAATTTGCTGACTGCCTTGCTGGAGCCTATCCTATCCAAACTGTCAGCTATTAGGGAGCGTCTATCAGGGTTGGAGGCTCAAAATGCATTGCCTCACTGTCCCGCGGTCCCTTATCCCATGGAGCCGGCAACTATCACTATGGCTAAGTCTTCTCACAGTAATTCAGGCATGTCGGTGTTGACTTTGCCGCGCTTTGTATCAACTATTGCTACACTTCCTGATGGGCCGCCTCCCATGAACATAGTTGCCATAACATATCCAGGGAAATTCAAATTCCACCGCAACTGGGCAATACAAGCTCTGCACATCAGGCCCCCAGAGACTAGGGGGTTATGGGTGACACCCCCCATAAAACTCAACAATCATCCAGACCATGGCCAAGAACGAACAGATACGTACACGATCCGCAAAATGTTTTACATCTCCCGCCTGCAGTGTCTACTTTAGTCCTAGTTTTGGCTAATGTACCACCACCCCTTGAGAGACCAGCTCAAATCTACTCAACAGCTAATGGACAAATCCTTGCGCTGGCTGACAAACCATCTAATGGATATAGGAATGAGAAACTATCCTCTTTTCTGTGAGATTATCATGGCCAGGAGAGTGAGCTGGGTGGACAGTTCTGTAAAATCTATTGATGGTGACTGTGTCAAAATTTATTTTTTAATAACTTACAAGTGGTTGAAGCCCTTTTGAGCAACTGTCACGGGATGGCAAATGGAAGCACTCAGATTATATCCTTATCTTTGGAATATTTCTACAAGCATGGGTTGACAGAACCATTGAGACAAAGGCAAAAACAAGGTCACCAATTATCCCGGGGGTAGCCTATAGTAACATTATGGGGATAGGGCTTCATAATAGATTTGCTGTGCTCCCGGACTTGGAGACTTGTGACTGACTAACTTCAGCCACTTATTCTCCCGCCGAAATAATTAATTCCTCAGACACTCAAGCCCCCATGATCCAGGAAAGCTCATTGAGCACCATCATACTGAGTTTGAATAGTACTGGCAAGGTCCGGAAAGCCTCTTGGAATGTGGCTAGAATTATTTGCAAACTAGGAGATGAGCAATGGCATAAATTCTGGCACCCCTTGGAGGCTATTTGCTTCCAAGAAACTTGGGCCATGGAACCCGTCTTTGTCTCGGGATACTGGTCCTTCAATACAGCAGCGGTTGCCTCAGTGTCAGGTAGTGCGAAGGGCAGGCTGTTGACTTTGATATCTAATACTTTCCCTTTTCAAGTAAGAATGGTTGGGCCGCAGAATAGACATTTCCATTTGTTATTAATAGAAGGCATAGAGGAAAGACCATGGCTCTCAATTAACTTTTATAATAATGAAGTGGGGGGGTCGTAGGAAGACAGTGGTAGAGGATTTAAATAGAGAGTTGGATAAAATGGGTTGTTCCATGAAAAAGGGCCCCCTAAATATTATTTGGGTAGGGGATTTCAGTGCCCACCTTTGTAAGTATAGAGATGATATAGTGTGTGGGCTTACAGACCATCAGGGCAATTCCCTTCCTCATTTCTTTCATAATGACTATGGGGATAGTCTTAACAAACTCCTTTTCACAAAAAATCTGGGGATACTAAATAGCACAAAAGATGGCAACATAGGGAAAAACATTCAGGAGGGATAATTATGAGTCCATTATTGATTTTAACCTAGTAAATGTCACATCTAGTGGCAAAGTCACTCTTACAGATACTATTTTTTCCTGTTATAGCGGCCATGCAATTTTACTTACCCATTTATACACCCCCTATAAGCGGACTAAACAGCATGTGTTATCAGGAAATATTTCCTTAACCAGGAAAAATGGGTATCAATTGAAGTGGTCCCAAGTAATTAAACAGGCTACGGCCCATATACCCATAGTACAAGCAAGGGACGATATTTCATTATGTCTGTCCTTGGAGCCATCCCCAGCACTCTTAGTTTCCCAGTTCACTGCTCTGATAGAGACGTTAAGGGATGCAATAACTCACCCTAAGCGTGGAAATGGACCAAGGTCAAGAGGCTGGTTTGACCCAGCCTGTTTGAAAGCCAAAAGAGAGCTTGTTGGTGCCTTAAAGACTAAGCCGAGAGCCCCTGAGCAGATAAAAAGGTTACACAGAGATTATAAAACTTTAAGAAAGGAAAGGGAGAAGGACATCAGTGAGAAAGCTTGGAACGACCTCTAGCAGGCAGACGATTTGGGCAGCTCCAGCGAGTTCTGGAAAGTTATCAATGCACCCTACTTTAAAGAGCCTAAAGACCCATCCCTGGATGTTCACGTAAGCGAGGATGCGTGTGTCAGACACTTTGAAGACATATTCGGCTCCGATACCAACTCCTCATCTTGGCAGTCTAACGCAACTTACTCTCTACAAGGTATTTTAAAATTCACAGTTAGTGAAGTCACAAAAGGGCTGAAGACGTGTATTCCAGGGAAGGCACCAGAGCCATATGGGGTTCCAATTGATCTCTTCCATGATAATTATGATCTATGGGCCCCCTTATTAACTAATGTATTTAACAGTGTAGTGATAGAGGGCCCTCCCCCTTCTTGGAACCACAGTATAATAGTCTTGATTTATAAGAAGGGAGACAGAAGCAGCCCTAAGAATTACAGACCTATTTCCCTACTGGATACCACGGCCAAGCTTATGGGCAGGATCCTATTAGCCAGATTGGAGGACTGTGCCCAGGAACATAACATCTTGATGCAGGCCTAAAATGGTTTTCAGAGGAGGAAAGGGACTGTTGATCAATGCCTTAACCTTTCACTCTGCATTGATACATACACTACAGTCAAAGGCGGGAAGATCTACATGACCTTTATGGACCTGTCGGCGGCCTTTGACTGTATATCCCATCATAGGCTGTGGCAGTTGATGATTGGGATGGGGATCGATCCACCAATAATTCATTTTAGAAGTTGGGCGCAAGCCTATAGGATCCCATCAAATAGATTTACCTTGCAAAAGGAAAATCCGCAGCAACATACGGGTCGGGAGTATAGGGCATGGCTCAGATTGGGAATCTACAGTCAATAGAAGATACTTTTTTTTAAAACAGGGTATCGCTTTCTCAGTCTTTCTCTAACTATATATTACATAGTGAACTGGGTTTGCCTTATCTAGTAGATTCAATTAGACTGTCCCCAATTCTGCTATGGATCTCAATCTGGCATAGGACGACCGTTGATCTAACGCAGAGTATAATCGGCGACTGTATGAAACTGGAGCATTATAACAGGAGTGGCTGGCTCCGATATCTGGAGGCTGGCTTGAGTGCAATCGGACAGAGTGATCTATTTAGGGAACCGGAATCTTGTCGAAGGGTCTCTAGGCAAAAAATAATTGACCTGTTCATGAAGAGGGCAAATTTCAACCGCAGGAAAAGAAACAGGCACCAAAAAGGGTCACTGGCAAATGACCTGATCCCACAAAGAGTAGAGAAAGGATTTTCATATTTATCCAGTATTCCTCTTAGACAGCATTGATTTATCCTGCTCCACTTTCACATGAACTTAATCCTCTTGATGTTAGGTTTCCCGGAGAACCAATGCAACCATGCAGATCTGACACCATGTCCTTGAGACAATCAGTCTCCCCAGTCAGACCTCCACCTGATACTGTTTTGTAAACTTTATCATAGAGAAAGAGAGGCTTTCATTCTCCTACTTTCAAGGCGTCATCATTGTAATTATTGCAGGGTGGCATTGTACATGTTAAAGTCCCTCTCAGATCCATTTTATCTGTTTTTCTGTAGCCTCATTCCTTTTGGCCTGCCTTAGAAAAATAAAGACTTATGGCAGCTTGAGAAATTAATTGCTTAATCCTTGTAACTTTGATCTTATTATGTGTAAATGAGGTGCATTAGACGTATTTTAAAATTCACAGTTTTTATTACGTCCTGAAAGTTTTTATTAGCTGCATAACACTGTTCGCACTTTATATATAATGTGTGTAATGAACTTGTGCTTTTATGACATCCAATTAGTGATCGAATAAAGATTTTAAGTAAGTAAGTATTACTTAATTAACCAGGTCAAATAATAAATGTTACCATATTTTTAAAATTAACTATTAAATTATGTTTTTAATAATTACATAAATAATTGTCTAATTAGCAAATTGTATCTTATAAAACATGAGACTCAATTAACAACTTTTGAAAAAAGCTTCTCACTCTATTCCCTCACAAACAATCCACCAAAACAATGTCACAAAATAAAAACAAAACTGAAAACATGCTACCATCCAACAGCACTATAATATAACTAAACATATATAACATTAAAATACTAACAACTTCTAACACAAAAACACAACAAAATAAGTAAAAAAACGATATTATGTGCAGCTATTTCAAAATATGTATATATTGATATATATATATATATATCAAACACCTAAAAAGATATTCTTACCTTGTACATTTTTTTTTATGACATATTGGAAGACATGCCAAAAGGGCTGCCGAGCTTAATACTCTCACCTCGTCCAAGGGCATTGAACGTTTCTGAATAAGATGAAAAAAGGCTGGCCGGATCGGGTTGATATCGGGTGATGGGGCTAATTGGTACAAAGGGCAGAGGGCTACCACAAAAGGCATGCTGGGGTAGATAACGTAAGCGAGAGATATGGCAAGCATCTCAACCGCAGAAGTAGGGGGACTGAAGGGGCAGTCTCAAGAGATTAATTGACACGGGAGTGAGAGCTTGTATATAACAAATATGTGTTTGGAGCTCACATTTCTGTAAATATCTGTTTTATAGCTATAAACTTTAATAAAAAGATCGTTCACTATTAAATGTCTTGAGAAAAAAACTGACATCAATTTAAAAATATATATATATATATATATTTCCGGAGAGGTTGGACTTTGCCTCTGGTGGTTATGCTGTGGATCGTGCAGCCTAGTCGGATTTCCCAACGGAGCGCGCGCCTGTCAGTCGGAGTCACGTCTCTCTCTAATCCGGCGCGCGCCGGAGCAATGAATCCACCTGCAGTGAGGCTGCGTGCAAGCTGTTGAGGGGCTGCTCTCAGCGGAATGCAGCCGCTTGCGTAGACCTCGACGACTGTGTCTTCTGTCATGAAAGCGATAACGACCTGGGATGTAACGGAGACGACAGTGGGTGCTATTTTCGGCGCGTTTACGCACAAAGCAATGGTCTAAATCCTCTGTGGATTTTTATAATACTTATGGCACCTGAAGCTGTGATGTGTTCACTACTAACGTAACTTGAACGCGGTCGAAAGCAAAAAAAAAACAACTCTTTAAAACTACGCCATCCTATTCCTAACCCATCACAGACATTGAGACGAGGCGTTTTAATTACATGCTGACGTAAATCCAGATATAAGGGCCCTGTATTACACGAGCTGGCCAAGTTTCAGTGACGTTTACTAAGGTGCTGTTTATCAGCATATTTTTTGCAGTATTTCTTTTTGCGGTGGCCATTGCCGTTTTGTTACATAAGTATTCAGCGTTCACATTTTTTTCTATCTAAACAAACCGTAAAAAAAAAAAGTTAATGGCACACTTTTTTCGTTTCTAACAGCTGTAAATAGCAAATGTTACCCTTACACACGGTATGGTACACAATGTGTTGACTCACAGGGGGATAGAGGGCGTTAGAGAGGGCAGCAGGGCCGGCTTTCGGTATGCGTGAGCTGGGCAAACGCGTAGGGCGCCTAATTTCACAGGGGCACACTGACCCCTACCTACAAAACTTCTTTTAATAATGTATTTGTGTTCCACGCCGCCGGTGCCTGTTCTTTAACTCCATTCGCTGCATAAATGACGTGGCTCCCTTCCAAGTAACTCCTTATCATTATAGCGCCTCGAGGTGAACAGAGGAGGGGAAAGATGAGGAAGTGCACTACAATTGGTTCGCTCAAGGTGCTTTTGTAGTAACGGCCGGCTCTGGAGGGCAGAATAGCACACTTGTACAATGTGCAGTTTGGTACCAAGCAAAAACTGGCCCAAATTAACATCACCAGGCAATATGTTTTTTTTATATAGCGCGAACTTGACGCGAAGTTAAAAAAAAAGGTATCAGAGCGCTTCACATGAGCGCCTGTTGCGTTACATAAGAACATATTCATGTTTGTTGGGCACTGGGAGATTAATTGATTTACCCAAAATCACAGGATGTTCAGCCATGGGGGTCCGCAGAAATTTTTCCAGGGGGGGGCAAAATGTTAAAGTCATCACCATCCTCCAACATGATGTGTGCCAGGTGGGGAACAAGAAACACTGGGGCGCAGGAGGAGCCATGTAGCTCTGAATGCCCCCTTGCTATTTTCCAAGCTCGCTGCACTTCCTAGGTCATTCCTGTCCACGTGACAGACAGGCGACCTCGATGGCAGTGCTGAGCTCCACAAGTATTCTTCATCTATAGATATTCTGTGTAATATGTACACCATGTGCACGCATATGCAAAGAGCCACAGAGACTGCTTCTGGGTAGTTTCCAATTCGGCGCCAAGAGACCTTGGGTGTACGTGCGCTCAATAAATTCCCTTTAAAATTACAATAAACTTATACAAAGAGGCTGAGGCAATAGAGCATCGCACCTAACAAACAGTCCATGCACAGTCGTGTGTATGCAGCGCACATTTAAATAAATAAAATAAATAAAAACAAAATAACAGCGGGTTGGTGTGGAAATAGTAAAAGGGTGGATGGGAGAAAGGCAGGTGGATGGGAGTTTGCAGGCAGGTGGATAGTAGGTTAAAGGCAGGCAAGTGGGTGGGAGGTTAGAAGAGGCAGGTGAATGGGAGACAGGCAGGTGGATAGCAGGTTAGAGGTAGGTGGTGGGAGCTTAGAGGAGGCAGCAGGATGGGAGCTTAGACGCAGGCAGGTGGATGGGAGAAAGGCAGGTGGATAGTAGGTTACAGAGGCAGGTGGATGGGAGCTTAGAGGAGGCAGGTGGATGGGAGGGTAGAGGCAGACAGGTGAATGGGAGCTTAGAGGGAGGCAGGCAGGTGGCATGGATGGATCCTACCAGGACGTGATAGTGGTGGCTGCCTATCAAGTATAATGTCCTGACATACTCAAATGCGTTCAAACTTCCCCAGACAGTGTGGTATATTTTTTTTCCATCCACAGGGCACTGTTGGAGTCAGGTGGAGCAGGGGCTGGCCCTGTGCCCTTAAGTGGCCGGCGACTGCTCCATACTACGGGGTGAACTTTTCTCCCACACACCTTTGGTTGCAAGGCCCTGTTTGTGCACAGCGCTATAGTTAGTACTTTTGGTTGGCCCTTTCCTTGCTTTTCCTGTTCTCAAGTTGGTCCAGGTCTCACACGCATCATCTCCTAAGGGTGCTAGGGGCAGGTGCCCCCTAACCCCATCACCCCCTCCTGTCCAGGTCTGTTTGTTGCTGAAGCTGCTCTGAGCAGGACTCATCCTGGCCTCCTGTCCTCTGAGGTTGGAGTGCCTGTCACACACACTGCACCATCTACAGGGGGTGCCACAGGCTTGTGTCTCCCCTTACTCAACCCCCACCCCCTCCAGACCCTCTGGTTCAGGACTGTGGTAGGAGCTCAGAGCACACACTTTCCAGGCCTCTTACCCCCTGAGGTGGAAGCGTTCCTCACACAGGTGTCTGTCCCCTCTCAGTACCAGGGCATTAGCTGGCTGGAGCTCTGAGTAGCCCCTTCCTGGGCGCTCCTTCCCTCTCTCGGATCTGGCCCTCACACACAGCCCCAACGGACGAGAGCCGAGGTCAGGTGCCCACCCCCTCAGTGCACCACGCCCCAGCCTCGAAGGCCCGTCCGTGCCACGGCTTAAAATATGCATTACTGTTGCCCCAACCACCAGGGGTAAGGGTGAAAGCCAGGGTGCTAGGTCTCCAGCCTCCCGTGACCATGGGGATGTCTAGGTGTATTGGCTCCGAAGCCTTCACGTCCCCAAGTGCACCTGGCCACTGTGGTGCTGCTCTGTGTGGGACCGAGGCACATTCAGAGCCGGACTCCGTCCTTTTACAATGCAAGCGCTGCTTGTTCCAAGGACTCCGGTTAAAAGACCCACATAGATCAAAAAGATTCACCTAAGTGCCATTAAAGCAAAATATTTACATATCGTATGGTGTACGGGAGAGAGTGCTGTAGAGAGTATTCTATGAAGCAGGTGTGACTGCCACATACATAGCACACCTCTGCTCTGAGAGTACCTTCTCAAAGCGGAATCCCTATATAGATGTCCAACGGGCAGGTATTTTTATAAATAAGAAGTGTCTGCTGTAGTGGGTGCACATAGATCGTGCTAACGTCCATTCCGATGCTGCACTTTGGATTAGAAAATGTCAGAAAAAGACAGTCCAAAAAAAAAACATTGCTTCCTTTTTAGATCGATTTACAGGGGAGCGAATGAAGCAAATGAGAGGGTAAGAGGCAGTTCTTGCAGACGAGTCACAGTTTTCAGCAAGTGAGGAGCTAGACAGAGACAGAAAACAGGAGAGGTTATGACTTACTTTGAGCTGGGGGTGCAGGCAGGCCCGGACCTTCTCTGTTGATCAGGCCGAACAGCAGCCGTTTTCCTGCTCATCAAACAGGGCCTGCTGCAGACAGGCAACACTGTGGGGGGCTGTCATTGACCTTATGCGCGGTTCTTTACAGCGTGGGCCGGGTGATCCAGGGAGGGGCAAGCGCCCCTCCTTGCCCCTCCCTGCGGACGCCCATGTGTTCAGCGTCCTTGCCGAGACTCGGGGCCGGTTCCCCAGATTAGAGGTCGCCCTCGCGCTAGGCCACACCCTCAATCGCCGGACTGCATGTGAAATTAGGTCAACTGATGGTATCAGTGCATCATTGTGACTTAGTATTTGTGATTTGGTTTTCAGGAAGACAATGTTGACACCTATTGACTGACTAAGAGCTACAAAACATTTTTCACTAAAGAATAAAGTGTATGTTTCAGATTAGGGATCAACAATATAGTGGCTCTCTCCTCAGAAGCAAATGATGGATGAGCACTTTGGGCATGATGCACAGAAAATTAACAACGGTTCTCATCACAAGCTAACACCTTTGATTTTTATAAACTTTTTTTTATTATGAAGTCAAGACATCTTATTTGTCAAATAAATCAGTGTCATAGATTTGTATGCATGGCCTAAACTCAGCAATTGGATTTATTGTTGGTGGGAAAAAATACTTTGGAGCAAGGGTTAAGAGCTGTTTCCCTTTTGAATCAACACCTGGAAAATCTTTTTACATGTTAGTAAATCCCATATTCTATAGTGCCAATCAAATATAGAGCTGTTTGTATCTGTTTCAAACCCAATTTGCAAAGTTACCCAAACTGCTATTTATACTAAGGATAGCTTTGCAAACTGAGGGGCCTATTAATCAATGTGTTGGCAATGGTGAAGCAACACCATAGTGAGATGTATCAAGCCATGCAAGGCCCTGCATGGCTTGATAATCCTCAAACAGGGAAATTGCTGTGTTGCGTTACTCTTTCTCTGGGAGGCATTCCATGGGTGCAGGGTGGGTATTTCCACGCATCAATAATGGATTTAGGTGCATTCCCAGATCTACCAACACTGGCAAATCTGGTAATGTGTCAAAATGTTATGCCTCCCCAGGAGAGGTGCAACGAGGAGACATGGCTTTATTTATCTTCATTGGAGGAAAGAAAAGGTATGTGTCATATAATGTTGAATATGGCGCATTCCTACCCTATTGCTTTCATGCAGTGCACTGTAGCAAGGTGACGGTCTCCGATGCAGGAAAGTTTGATAAATATGCATCTGAGTCTCAAAAATCATTAGGTAGGTTTTTCAGTATCACAAAAGTTAACAATTTGTCGGTTTTCTGCCCCTTTCCAATTGCCAAGTTTGGTCCCCTCCTTCAAAGACACCTATGTTTTTACCTATCAGCCTATACTTACAACTGTAGAAAATGTCTAATACATATGGCTTTTCTCATATCATAGGTGGGATTTGCAGTCACAATAATCCAATTGTTAAATTTTGATTCTCCGGATAATAATTGGGGATTTCTGTGTATATATACAACTATTGACTCTTAAATAGTACTAAATTTGTACCTGTGATCACCGCCGGCAATTAAATGGTGCAACTAGGACTGTTTTCAAATGTTCCATAAGCCCATATGACTTGCGATATCCCAGCTGCCTGTCCCTCTGCACAGCCTGAGGTACTCTCTGTAACACAGTGATATCACAACGATGGAGAGTCAAAGCGACTTAACTCGATGGAACAAGCTGTGCTTGTGCGTCGTATGCAGTGACCTTTATTCTTCATTTCTCATGTGTTGTTGGACAGTGGCACAGGTGCTTCTCTGTCGCCCGTACGCCCACCCACTCTACTGCCTGTCTGCTGGCTAACTGTATCCCTAGCTCTAAGCCTCCATGATCTTTAGATAGGAGTGGTGATATTTTAGGTGTAGTTTTAGGATGTGAGGATACTAAGATGGGTCGTGTCCCTGTCTGGATATCTGACAACCCAGCAATCATGAAATTGGTAAGCGGGCACTTGTACTTTTTTTTCCCTTCCAAATTAAGCTCTGCACGTAAGTGCTCAAAATGTGTTGTGAAGCTAGCAAATTTTTGCTGGAAACTATAGCTCCATGAGTCATCAAATACGTTTTATTCGGCTAAAAGTCATAAAAAACAAAGACACATGCGAAATCCCTGGGTCTATCATGTGCAAAATATTAATAAATAAAAAACAGCAATTAGGCCATAGACTATCCCACATAGACTTAACTGTGGGAAATTCCCTTTTAAGGACTAAATCCCTCACTCACCAAAGGTGACATGCTTCATCATGTGGGATTCTCCTCTCAAAGGAAAAACCTAGTTCCTTTGAGGGCTACAACCTCCTCTCTGAGAGTGAGGAGCTCAGGGATGTTGTAGGTATCTAATTGTGAATATTCTAAATCCACATATGATGAGCAGAATAATGTGAGCAAGGGCGCAGCACAAACAAAATATGAAATGTGAAGGAAGTGTGAATAAAACTAGCTAGGGGGCGTCAAATATATGTTTTATTCGGGAGCACCCTCTGTCAGGATTAAAAACAGTGCATCACCGACATGGATTTTCATAAAAGACAAAGTACATACAGAATAAATACACTGGCAAATTTCATCATTAAAAGTACAAATACCAAATATTAAAACAGGATCCCACTATAAAACCATTAGTAGCAAGAAACAGAAAGGGGCTGATTATGATGTTGGTGGGACCGACACCGAAGGCACGTCGGTGTCGGTCCCACCGACATTTGCCCCTGTGGTCTGCCAGTCGCATCATTATGCATCATAAGTCATCGTGCATAGGGACCATTTGCGGCGCTTCCGAAGGGTTCAAGGATCCTGTCGGTGCATCGAAATGCACCATAATCACCTAATATTGGCAGAGCCAGGCTCTGCACCGACGTAGTGATTATGATGGCCCTTTCTGCCTGCCCTTTAATGGCGGTTCGCCCACCAAGAAAGGCAGGCGGAAAGTGACTTTTGGGGCCCTTAGAATGGCCCCCTTGCCCCCTGGCCCTCTGCTATGTGGCCTGGGTGGCACCTATGCTGCCCCCCTAAACATACCTGCACCGTGTGGCAGGCGCCATAAGGCTCCTGCCATATGGTTCAGGGATGTTTGAAAACATGCATTTCCACTCCCCACTCAAACCTCTGTTGTAAAATGCATGTATGCTACCACCATATGGGCGGTCACATCGTAATCCTGCAGTCGTAACCGCCGGCCTAAGGTCGGGTGGTTCCATACCGACACAGTGTAGGGTGAAACATCGTAATTAGGCCCATAGTGTTAAGTGTTTCGAAAGGAGAGAAAATATTAACTCATCACCTAGCTCAGCATACAGGCAGTTCCAGATTTAGGCACAGAGTAGAGCATAGGAGTTACTTTACAATCCAGAGTTCCTAAATCTAAAAACACATCGGATCCATGAGTCATTAAAAGACCAAGGTAGAACCAGATGGCTTGAAGTGATAACTGTAAATTCAAACTTTTAACTTTGATTTCAACCACCCATAAAATACTTGGTAAATTAGAGAAAGCTCATTCCTAAAATTATCCGGTAAGGTGTTTCAGTTTTAGATACAGATTTTTCCTGCGCTAGAAACACCTGTTTAAACTATATTAATAACCATTTTCACCTCTAGTGAGCAATCTAAAACTCAAATCAGTAAATTATGTAGTTTAAGGCAAAGTGTAAAGCTGCGCAAATGCTCTGTAAATGAGCAGGTGATGTAAGACTCTCAGCAAAACAACTTCTTTTGCTCACAAAGGTAGAGTGTAGTGCATCTCTTTGGGAATGTACTTGAAATGTACCGGTAGTTCTAAGAGTCATTGATCATTTACACTTCAAGCTCTGCACAAAACCCTCAAATCTCACACTTCTGACTCATCCCTCTCTACTAAACCCTGGTCCACAGTCTGTTGGTCAACCTTATATTGAACAATTTTCAAGATGCAATCCATTTACAACAAATGGCAATATAATGATAAAAAAATTATATAATTACTTACTTTGCATTGTTAGTTTACCATGTATATATATATATATTCACTGTAAAAACCATAGGTTTCACACACGTTATAGTTAGGAATTAGCATTTAAAAAACCTAGCAAATTCACTGAAAAAACCATAGGTTTCACACACGTTATAGTTAAGAATTAGCATTTAAAAAACCTTGCAAATTCACTGAAAAAAACATAGGTTTCACACATGTTATAGTTAGCTGGACATTTCACTCGTACAAAACCATTGAAATTCCCCCGTTATAGTTAGTTCAGCTAACTACAACTCGCGCGACCGCAATCCACTGCCGATGACGTCACATATTACATCACTCATGACATGGTCAGTGACATCACTCATGACATCACTGATGACATCTCAAATGACATCACTGATGACATCACTGATGACATCATCCAGTGAATATGTGTCTTTCTGAAAAATAAATATTTTTTATATATGTATATCTAAAGGTTAATGGAAGAATAAATGGGTAAATAAGTGTCTAAATGGATGTTTGTTTTGTAAAATTAATTGTATAACTGACTTATTAACAGTATCTTAGTGAATACAAGTATTAGTGAGTAATGTTTAAATATTTAAATATCTGTATCAGTGTCTCACATTGTGTACAAGTGGCTGCATGGGTTGGTGAGTAGCTACTTGAGTGTGTATATGGGTTATTAGTTCGTTTTTAGAGTATCAGTATGAGTGTCTGTATGGTTCAGTGGGGGATGTTACTTAGCGTATAGATGCATGAATGAGTGACTCACTGTTTGTATGTGTTTTGAAGACAGTATTTGAGCAGGACAGTATGGGTGGTTTATATTAGGATAAGAGGCGGTCTGCCACTCTTACACAAGGATGATGTCATCAGTGATGTCATCAGTGATGTCATTTGAGATGTCATGAGTGATGTCACTGACCATGTCATGAGTGATGTAATATGTGACGTCATCAGCAGTGGATTGCGGTCGCGCGAGTTATAGTTAGCTGAACTAACTATAACGGGGGAATTTCAATGGTTTTGTACGAGTGAAATGTCCAGCTAACTATAACATGTGTGAAACCTATAGTTTTTTCAGTGAATATATATATACATACAAGCAGGCACTGGTTACCGGCATGCCCTCTCGGTCTGGAGCTATGCGCACGCCAGCACCTTTTGGACAGTGTATTAAAGTACAGCGCGTCGCCCCCCTATGCGGCTACAACAGCATTGTGTTCCGCATTGGGAGAAAGGATGCAGCATTGGCTGCAGGGGACACAAATTCAGGTCTCCTTTGAACATCTTCATTTTGGTTCTGGGATGCTGAGGGTAAACGTGACCTGAAAGCCAACAGTTGGGACACCACCTGGTGTTTGGAAGTCCCTCACTTTATGGACTCCCGCATTAGACTACGTTGACCAGCATGCACCTGGACTCAGGGAAGCACGAGATGCAATATCCTTTTTAAACAGAGGCGGGGTTGTAAAATCCAGCCAATGAGAGTGGCTACATGAGCGTCACAGGACATCAAATGACCCGCAGGTGAGAGGCTCTGTTTGGAAACCGGCACTGAAGAAAGCTTACCGGCTGAAACGCGTCTGCCAAGCGTTTCCTGAACATTTGCAGCTTTTGTGCTTGTCAAACGATTTGGAATAAATCCTCTTTGTGTACCCCAGCATATGTCGGCCTCATTCTTCGTGTGGAGTGAGGATTGGACTGTATATATATATATATATATATATATATATATATATATATATATATAAAATTCACTTAAAAAACCATAGGTTTCACACATGTTATAGTTAGCTGGACATTTCACTCGTAAAAAACCATTGAAATTCCCCCGTTATAGTTAGTTCAGATAACTATAACTCGCGCACGCGCAATCCACTGCTGATGATGTCACATATTACATCACTCATGACATGGTCAGTGACATCACTCATGACATCACTGATGACATCATCCTTGTGATAGAGTGGCGGCCGCGCGAGTTATAGTTATCTGAACTAACTATAACGGGGGAATTTCAATGGTTTTTTACGAGTGAAATGTCCAGCTAACTATAACATGTGTGAAACCTATGGTTTTTTAAGTGAATTTGCAAGGTTTTTTAAATGCTAATTCCTAACTATAACGTGTGTGAAACCTATGTTTTTTTAAGTGAATTTGTAAGGTTTTTTAAATGCTAATTTATGTATGTATTATTATATTTGTATTTATTTATTTTACAATAAACTACCTATGTATATAGTTATAGATTGACTGTATCCTGTAATATGGAATGGCTCGTTTAAAATGTATTTTTTTTTTAAGGGTTTTTCACCGTGCGCGCACAGTGTGCGCACCCCGCAATTTTTTGAAAAAAAAATAAATGTTTTTTTTACCCTTCGGGGTTCTTCAGGGACCCCCTGACAAAGGCTAGGGGGTCAGGAACTCTCTACCCTGCCCCCTTTTCACGTTCTCCACCTTTCTTTTTCACTGCACCTTTCTTTTTTACTGTCACACACAAAATGGCGGCCAATACTTCCTGATTTAGACCGATTCGAATGTTGACTGACATGTAACCACCAATCAGAATTACGCTCGTGCACGTTATGGTGCGCGCACAGTGCGCGCACGGTGCACGGATGGTGCGCGCTTATAGATATTTATGTACTTTTAACTGCAATTTTCTCAGGAACTACTGAACAGATTGACACCATATATGCAAAAGGCACATGCCTGACCTGAGGACTACCTCTTTGCCAAATTTCAAGTAATTCTGTTCAGCCGTTCGGGCTGTACCTTCGACTAAAGGTCCTATGGGAAAATGCATAGGGAAAACGCGTTTTGGGACCCCCCTTTTTTCTCAGCCCCCGCTTGACGAATCACCCCGAGACTTTCAGGGTAGGAGCTGAGCGGAGCGCCCCATTAGTTTTGAGAATTTCGTGAGGATTCGTCAACCGGCGCCAAAGTTATTCAAAATAGAATTTTCAGATTTCCTATGGAAACTCGGTCCTAACTATAACTATCTACTGGCGACCGCCACTAGATAATATATATATATATATTCCTCAAAAAGAACAAAAAGCGCTGCCAGGCGACAGCACACTTCGTAGTATAAGAATGCACTCACTCGTGTGTTGAAGTTCAAAAAAGGCGTTTTATTTGCAAAAACGCTGCTTCACCCAACGCGTTTCACCTCTCCTGAGGCTTGATCACGGGATGTGGTTTGTGTAACACAGACTTCTTTTATTTCTACAGTTTTGCATGCACTCCTCTTTTGTTGTTTCGCTCATGATGCATTGTGGATATTGTAGTGTGCACATGAATTAATATACAAATATACATTTTTTTCTTTTTTTTATCAGTATTTCTATTTTTCAGTGCTCTTATATTGTGTTATATAAAAAGTCTTTCTGTTATGTGTGATTATTCAATGTTTTTCGATTTTTTTCCCATTTTTGGGAAGCCAATAAATTGGAAAGCAGTTAAACCAGTGATACTCTCTGGTGAGTTTTTCTTGCATTCACAATCTATGTTTCTGTCCTCATCGATCACTTCATCTCTCTGGTGAGTTTTAAATTTGATCCACTCTCTGGTGAGTTTTGTTTACAAACTTCTATTCATTTCATGTTGGTCAGTGTTCAGTTCATCTTTTTGATGAGTTTTTGAGTTTTGGTTTAACAAATGTTCATTGTTTTTATTTACAAATGTACATATAACTCTTCATTTTGATTCAATCCTCTGGGGTCTAGGGTTCTGAATGTTATGATGTGGCGGGATTCTTTTTGTCTCAGAGTCTTTGTTCTATCTCCGCCTCTTTCTGATTGTAGTATTTGTTCCAAAGCCCAGAATTTCAATGACTCCCATTTACCATCATGATGTTGATACATGTGTTTTGCTATGGCATTTGTTGAATCTTTATGAGTCGTGGCTTGGGTGTGCTCCAGGATTCTCTTTTTAACCTCAAAGATTGTGCTGCCGATATATCGTTTCTGGCAGGGGCATTCTATCATGTAAACTACATGAGTACTTTTGCATGTTAGGTGTTGTTTGATTTGCCATGTTTTGCCTTTCCCGAAGTTTACAGTTTTAGTTGGGATTGCAATTTTGCATACTTTGCACTGCTTGCAGGGCCAAAAGCCTACTCTTTGTAGCCAAGTTGTTATAGGGGCCTCTTGAAAGTGGCTGTGTATGATTCTATCACTTATGTTTGTTGCCCGTCGATAAGTGATATTCGGGTGGTTACCAATGATTTTGGATAGGGTTTGATCCAATTGAAGGATTCCCCAATGTTTTTTGATTATTGCTGATAACTTGTGATTTTCTGCACTTTGCGTGGTTATCAGTCTTATGATCGTTCCTTCTTTTTCTTTTTCTCTTTGTGTTGATTGTGGTTGTAGGATATCTTTTCGATTCAGGATCGATACCCTGTCTAAGCTTTTTCTCACCACATTTTTCGGATAGTTCCGTTTGGGAAATCGTGCTTCAGCCTGTTGACTATGTTTCTGAAATTCACAATCTTCCGAACAATTTCTACGCATTCTTAGAAACTCTCCATATGGAATGCTCCATTTAAGATTTTCTCTGTGGAAGCTTTCCCCATGTAGAATTGAGTTTATCGCAGTTTTCTTTCGATGTAGTGTAGTTTGAAGAGAGTTTTTTGTAACGTAGATTTCTGTGTCTAAGAATTCAACTCTGTTCGGACTGAATTTGTATGTGAATTTTAGATTAATTGGGCTGTTATTCAATCTTTCAAAGTAGGTCTTGAATTCCAGTTCGTTTCCATCCCAAATGATAAAAAGATCGTCTATGAAACGCAGCGATAGTACTATCTTTTGTCTAAATTCGTAGTTTGTTGTATTCCATGCCACTTTTTGTTCAAACGGCCCCATTGTTAAGTTCGCGTAATTCGGCGAAAAAGAGAAGCCCATTGCACATCCCTTTATTTGTTAAAAAATTTGTTTATTAAACAAAAAGATATTGTTGTGTAGACACATGGAGATCATCTCATTCAGTATTACATTATGTTCTTTATAATGAATGCTTCTTTTTCCCAGGAAGAATTTGCATGCTTCAATTCCTATGGTGTGTTCGATGTTCGAATATAATGATACCACATCCATGGTTATTAGGTTGTAAGTTGGATTCCATTTGATTGAGTCCAATTTATAAAAGATCCGTTGTGTCTCTTAACTAAGAACTCAAGTTGGTAACTAGAGGTGCCAGGAAGTGGTCTATGTATTCCGAAATAGGTTCCAGTAATGAATTATAGGCCGAAACTATCGGTCTTCCTGGGGATTTGATTGATCTTTATGAATCTTAGGCAGACAATAGAAAGTTGCCATTGTCGGGTGTTTTTTATTTAGGTAGCGATATTCATCTTCATCTAACAGGCCCTTTTGGAACCATTTCTGTAGGTTCTCCTCCAGTTTGTTTTGGATTTCGTTTGTTGGGTCCTTCTTTAGTTGTTGATAGCATGATTGGTCCATTAGTTGTCTTCTTGCTTCCAATATATAATCTCCTTTGTTTATAATCACAATGTTTCCCCCTTTGTCTGCGGGTTTGATTTCGATTGTTTTGTCCTCTTGTAGATTTTTCAGGGCCTCCATTTGATTTTTTGAAAGATTCTTCTTCTTTTTGCAATTGGTAATTTTATATAGATCCTCTATTATTGCATCATGGAAGACATCAATTTTGTTGCCTGCTGGTAGGCTGGGATAATATTTGGATTTCATTTTAAGACCACTTTCACCTGCACCTTCTACCAATTGGAATTCCTGTAATTCCCCAATTGCTTCTCTCTCCTGGGTTTCTGTTATCGTCCCCATTGTCATTAGACCATGTCATGAATGATACAATATGTGACATCATCAGCAGTGCATTGTGGGCGCGCGAGTTATAGTTAGCAGAACTAACTATAACGGTGGAATTTCTATGGTTTTGTACGAGTGAAATGGCCAGCTAACTATAACACCCCTGAAACCTATGTTTTTTTCTGTGAATTTCAAAGCTTTTTTAAATGCTAATTTCTAACTATAACGTCTCTGAAACCTATGTTTTTTTTCAGTGAATTTCAAAGGTTTTTTAAATGCTAATTTTTAAGTGTGATAGTAGTTATACCTATATTTTTGTACTAATTTTCTAATTTTTTTTAACTGTTTATTTATAAATATTTTATTAATTAAATATCATTATATATTTTTCTGAAAATTGCACAATTTAAAAAAAAAAAAATTACAACAGAAATATTGGTTAATTTTCTTGTTTTCATTTTTTATTTTAATATATTTATAATATTTTCTTGAAAAAAAAATGCAAATTTTTTTTGGAGTCGGGCACTCAAAGCGTACACATCACGGTGGATGCGCGCATTCTAGCCACCATTTAGAAAAGTCATGAAGGATCCGTGTATGGTGTGCGACGGTTGCGTGTTTTTCAGTTACATCATCTACATTTAATATCATGTGATGAGCGCGATTGGTATGCGACCAGTCCGCGACTCCTGCTCCCGCTCATTCGCGACACATGCACATTACGGTATGAGATGTTTGCGCGGCTACGGGTCATGCGTGACATCATATACGTGCTGGGGCGCGCTGGGTGTGCGACTCCCACAATAAAATGTTATGTTCCAAAATGATATGTATGTGTCTTTAATATACATATTAGGGCAAGAGATTATGTAAGATATTCATAAAAATAATATATTTGTACTTATAATAAACTTATATTATTTTAAAATATATTTTCATGAAGTCGGGTGCGTGCATCGTGAGTGCAGAAAACCAGGTCAGCAGAGCTGCTGTAGAGCCAGAGAACCAGGTCAGCAGAGCTGCTCTAGAGCCTAAGAACTAGGTCAGCAGAGCTGCTCTAGAGCCAGAGAACCAGGTCAGCAGAGCTGCTGTAGAGCCAGAGAAACCAGGTCAGCAGAGCTGCTTTAGAGCCAGAGAACCTGGCCAGCAGAGATGCTTTAGAGCCAGAGAACCAGGTCAGCAGAGCTGCTTTAGAGCCAGAGAACCAGGTCAGCAGAGCTGCTCTAGAGCCAGAGAAACAAGTCAGTAGAGCTGCTTTAGAGCCATAGAAACAGGTCAGCAGAGCTGCTTTAGAGCCAGAGAACCAGGTCAGCTGAGCTGCTCTAGAGCCTAAGAACCAGGTCATCAGAGCTGCTCTAGAGCCAGAGAACCAGGTCAGCAGAACTGCTTTAGAGCCATAGAACCGGGTCAGCAGAGCTGCTTTAGAGGGAGAGAACCAGGTCAGCAGAGCTTCTCTAGAGGGAGAGAACCAGGTCAGCAGAGCTGCTCTAGAGCCAGAGAACCATGTCAGCAAAACTGCTTTAGAGCCATAGAACCGGGTCAGCAGAGCTGCTTTAGAGCCAGAGAACCAGGTCAGCAGAGCTGTTGTAGAGCCAGAGAAGCAGATCAGCAGAGCTGCTCTGTAGCCTAAGAACTAGGTCAGCAGAGCTACTCTAGAGCCAGAGAACCAGGTCAGCAGACCTGCTGTAGAGCCAGAGAAACCAGGCCAGCAAAGCTGCTTTAGAGAGAGAGAACTAGGTCAGCAGAGCTGCTTTAGAGCTGATTGACTGACACTGACTGACACTGACACTGACTGACTGACACTGACTGACTGACACTGACTGGCTGACACTGACTGACTGACTGACTGACACTGATTGACTGACACAGACTGACTGACACTGACTGACACTGACTGACTACTCTCTTCTACTCTACTTCTCACTCTCTACTACTCTCTACTACTCTCTCTCTACTACTCACTCTCTACTACTCTACTACTCTCTACTACTCACTCTCTACTACTCACTCTCTACTATTCACTCTCTACTACTCACTCTCTACTACTCACTCGCTACTACTCTCTACTTTTCACTCTCTACTACTCACTCTATACTACTCTCTACTACTCTCTCTCTACTACTCTCTACTACTCACTCTACTACTTTCTACTACTCTACCACTCACTATCTACTACTCTACTACTCACTCTCTACTACTCTCTCTCTACTATTCACACTCTACTACTCACTCTCTACTACTCACTCTCTACTACTCACTATCTACTATTCTCTACTACTCACTCTACTAATCACTCACTATTACTCTACTACTCACTCTCTACTACTCTCTCTCTCCTACTCTCTACTATTCACTCTCTACTACTCACTCTCTACTACTCTCTACTACTCACTCAACTAGTCTCTACTACTCTCTCTCTACTACTCACTCTCTACTACTCACTCTACCACTCTCTACTACTCACTCTCTACTACTCTCTCTCTACTACACACTCTCTACTACTCACTCTCTACTACTCACTCTCCATTAGTCGCTCTCTACTACTCGCTCTCTACTACTCTCTACTACTCACTCTCTACTACTCACTCTCTACTACTCTCTACTACTCTCTCTACTACTCACTCTCTACTACTCTACTACTCTCTGCTACTCTCTCTACTACTCTCTACTACTCACTCTAGTACTCTCTCCTACTCTCTACCACTCACTCTCTACTACTCTACTACTCACTCTCTACTCTCTAATACTCATCCTCTACTCTCTACCTCTCTACCTCTCTCGACCTCTCTCTCTACTACTCTCTACCTCTCTACCTCTACCTCTCTACCTCTACCTCTCTACCTCTACCTCTCTACCTCTACCTCTCTACCTCTCTCTACATGCACACATATGCACATATATATATGCATATGCATTTATATATATGTATGTGTATATATATATATATACATACATCTAGTGCGGTTTCCGTCACCGCACTATCGAGCACCCGATCGAGAGTGTAAGGGAGTAAAGGCGGGGATTGAGCATGACATCTATAAACATATATATATAATCTGCATATCTATATAAATACAAATATAAATGCATGCATACATATACATATACATATATGCATGTTACGTACATGAAAGTTTGATAAACACTAATAAAAGCAAAGCTAAAAAGCCACCTCATTACAAACAGAATTGCTTTAACTTAAACGAGGGCGAGACCTATTGCATTTTAAATGCTTGTTTACTTTGGTTCCATCAAGAAGGCATTCAGATGTGTCACACATTTGCCATAAATTCTGAATGGTATCACTCTAGTTCCTCATTAGATCACTGAAGTAAAGCTACTGCTCACCAGGGAAGTCTGCTGCTGGTATTGAAAGTGCATGTTTCAGCCTGCATGTCAGAATTTTTTAATGAAATAGAAGAGGATTTGAGAAGTCACACAAAATCTCCCCTAATTTTTCTTTATTCCGCACTAATCATAATTTCTATGGTAAAATGAACCCCCTCATTGTGCTCCTTTTAAATTAAACTACTCACTCTCTACTACTCACTCGCTACTACTCTCTACTACTCACTCTCTACTACTCACTCTCTACTACTCTGTACTACTACTCACTATCTACACTCACTCTCTACTACTCTCTACTACTCACTCTACTACTCTCTACTGTCTCTACCACTCACTCTCTACTACTCTACTACTCACTCTCTACTGCTCTCTACTACTCTCTCTCTACTACTCCCTCTCTACTACTCACTCTACTACTTTCTACTACTCACTCTCTACTACTCACTCTCTACTACTCACTCTCTACTACTCACTCTCTACTACTCACTCTCCACTACTCACTCTCTACTACTCACTCTCCACTACTCACTCTCTACTACTCACTACTACTCACTCTCTACTATTCTACTACTCTCTCTACTACTCACTCTCTACTACCCTCTACTAGTCTTTCTACTACTCACTCTACTTCTCTCTACTACTCTCTACCACTCACTCGACTACTCTACTATTCACTCTCTACTACTCTCTACTACTCTCTCTACTACTCACTCTCTACTACTCTACTACTCACTCTCCACTACTCACTCTCTACTGCTCTCTATTACTTTCTCTCTACTAATCCCTCTCTACTACTCACTCTACTACTCTCTATTACTCACTCTCTACTACACACTCTCTACTACTCACTCTCTACTACTCTCTACTACTCACTCTCCACTACTCACTCTCTACTACTCACTCTCTACTGCTCTCTACTACTCACTCTCTACTACTCACTCTCGGCTTCTCTACTACTCTCTACTACTCTCTCTACTAATCACTCTCTACTACTCACTATCTAGTACTCACTCGCTACTACTCTCTACTAGTCTCTCTACTACTCACTCTACTTCTCTCTACTACTCTATACCACTCACTCTACTACTCTACTACCCACTCTCTACTACTCTCTACTACTCACTCTACTACTCACTCTCTACTACTCTACTACTCTCTACTACTCTCTCTACTACTTATTCTCTACTACTCTCTCTACTTCTCACTCTACTACTCACTCTCTACTACTCTCTACTACTCACTCTCTACTACACACTCTCTACTACTCACTCTCTACTACTCACTCTCTACTAATCTACTACTCTCTACTACTTTCTCTACTACTCTCTCTATTACTCACTCTCTACTACTCTCTACTACTCACTCTCTAGTACACAGTCTCTACTGCACTCTATTACTCACTCTCTACTACTCACTCTCTACTACTCACTCTACTACTCTCTCTTACTCACTCTCTGCTACACTCTCTACTACTCTCTACTACTCTCTACTACTCACTCTCTACTCTCTAATACTCATCCTCTACCTCTCTACCCCTCTCTACCTCTCTCTCTACTACTCTCTACCTCTCTACCTCTACCTCTCTACCTCTACCTCTCTACCTCTACCTCTACCTCTCTACCTCTCTCTACATGCAAACATATGCACATATATATATGCATATGCATTTATAAATATGTATGTGTATATATATATATAAATACATACATATATAAACATATATATATAATCTGCATATCTATATAAATACAAATATAAATGCATGCATACATATACATATATGCATGTTACGTACATTAAAGTTTGAAAAACACTGATAAAAGCAAAGCTTAAAAGCCACCTAATTACAAACAGAATTGCTTCAACTTAAACGAGGGCGAGACCTATTGCATTTTAAATGCTTGTTTACTTTGGTTCCATCAAGAAGGCATTCAGATGTGTCACACATTTGCCAATAAATTCTGAATGGTATCACTCTAGTTCCTCATTAGATCACTGTAGTAAAGATACTGCTCACCAGGGAAGTCTGCTGCTGGTATTCAAAGTGCATGTTTCAGTCTGCATGTCAGAATCTTTTAATGAAATAGAAGAGGATTTGAGAAGTCAAAATGTGCCCTAATTTTTCTTTCTGCAGCACTAATCATCATTTCTATGGCAAAATGAACCCCCTCATTTCGTTCCTTTGCGAATTAAATGTTTTAAGTGTTACCACTTTATTCCAATCAAGATGGCTTCAGGTGTGCCATACTTTTGTCATAAGTAAGACTTTTAGCGCTCTAGTTGTTCTTTAAAACACTGGGACATTCTTTAATTGGGCTATACTTGGGCTACATCTCGGTGATATTTGTGCTACATTTGGGCTCTTTTGTCTCTGGTGGCCATCTCGGCAGACTTATTTCTTTTGAAGTTTCCTAATTTCGTCATTTACTACAGTCTCCTCAATAGGAAATACTTTCAGGTTTTTTACTTTCATTCCATCAAGAAGGCATTCAGATGTGTCACACATTTGCCATAAATTCGGAATGTTAGCACTCTAGTTGCTTATTAGATCACTGTAGAAAAGCTACTGCTCACCAGGGAAGTCTGCTGCTGGTATTGAAAGTGCATGCTTCAGTCTGCATGACAGAATTTTTTAATGAAATAGAAGAGGATTTGAGAAGTCACTCAAAATCTGCCCTAATTTTTCTTTTTTCCGCACTAATCATAATTTCTATGGCAAAAACCCCCTCATTGTGTTCCTTATAAATTAAACTACTCACTCTCTACTACTCACTCGCTACTACTCTCTACTACTCACTCTCTACTACTACTCTCTACTACTCACTCTCTACACTCACTCTCTACTACTCTCTACTACTCACTCTCTACTACTCTACTACTCTCTCTACTACTCACTCTCTACTACTCACTCTCTAGTACTCACTCTCTACTACTCTCTACTAGTCTTTCTACTACTCACTCTACTTCTCTCTACTATTTTCTACCACTCACTCTACTACTCACTCTCTACTACTCTCTACTACTCTCTCTACTACTCACTCTCTGCTACTCTACTACTCACTCTCCACTACTCACTCTCTACTACTGTCTATTACTTTCTCTCTACTACTCCCTCTCTACTACTCACTCTACTACTCTCTACTACTCACTCTCTACTACCCTCTCTCTACTACTCACTCTCTACTACTCTCTACTACTCACTCTCCACTACTCACTCTCTACTGCTCACTCTCTACTACTTACTCTCTACTACTCACTCTCTGCTACTCTACTACTCTCTACTACTCTCTCTACTAATCACTCTACTTCTCTCTTCTACTCTCTACCACTCACTCTACTACTCTACTACTCACTCTCTACTACTCTCTACTACTCACTCTACTACTCACTCTCTACTACTCTCTACTACTCTCTCTACTACTCTCTCTACTTCTCTCTCTACTACTCACTCTACTACTCACTCTCTACTACTCTCTACTACTCACTCTCTACTACACACTCTCTACTACTCACTCTACTAATCTACTATTCTCTACTACTCTCTCTACTACTCACTCTCTGCTACTCTCTCTATTACTCACTCTCTACTACTCTCTACTACTCACTCTCTACTACATACTCTGTACTACGTGCTCTCTACTACTCACTCTACTACTCACTCTCTACTACTCCCCACTACTCACTCTACTACTCTCTACTACTCGCTCTCTACTACTCCACTACTCTCTACTATTCACTCTCTACTACTCACTCTCTACTACTCTACTACTCCCTACTACTCTCTCTCTACTACTCACTCTCTACTACTCACTCTCTACTGTTCTCTCTCTAATACTCTCTACTACTCACTCTCTACTACTCTCTCTCTCTACTACTCATTCTCTACTACTCACTCTCTACTACTCTCTACTACTCACTCTCTACTACTCTCTCTCTACAACTCTCTACTACTCTCTACTACTCACTCTACTATTCACTCTCTACTACTCACTCTCTACTACTCACTCTCTACTACTCTCTACTACTCACTCTCTACTGCTCTCTCTCTGCTACTCTCTACTACTCACTACTACTCTCTCTCTGATACTCACTCTCTACTACTCTCTACTACTCACTCTCTACTACTCACTCTCTAATACTCACTCTCTACTACTCACTCTCTACTACTCACTCTACTACTCTCTACTACTCACTCTCTACTACTCTCTACTACTCACTCTCTATTACCCACTCTCTACAACTCTCTACTACTCACTCTCTTCTACTCCCTCTCTACTACTCACTCTACTACTCTCTCCTACTCAATCTCTGCTACTCTCTCTACTACTCTCTACTACTCACTCTCTACTCTCTACTCTCTAATACTCATCCTCTACTCTCTACCTCTATACCTCTCTCTACCTCTCTCTCTACTACTCTCTACCTCTCTACCTCTCTACCTCTACCTCTCTACCTCTACCTCTCTACCTCTCTCTACCTCTCTACCTCTCTCTACCTCTCTCTACACACACACATATGCACATATATATATGCAAATGCATTTATATATATGTATGTGTATATATATATACATACATATATAAACATATATATATAATCTGCATATCTATATAAATACAAATATAATTGCATGCATTCATATACATATACATATATGCATGATATGTACATGAAAGTTTGAAAAACACTAATAAAAGCAAAGCTAAAAAGCCACCTAATTACAAACACTTGAGTGCAAGGGATGGTGGACTCATACTTGACATTGTTAATTCTTTTTTATTTTTATTTCTATTGTTTATCCTTACTTTGTTTTAGTCATCCTTCTGTGATTGAACTATGTCTTCAGTTTACAGCAATTAAAAGCTAATAGTATCTCATCTTTGCACCAATTATCATATTTTCCTGTGATATTCATGACAACTAAAAAGGGTTCCTATGCCCCTTTTAAGTTCACCTGCATGAGAGGAGGCCCCATACAGCTCAATGAAAAGTATGTGTAATGGTTAATTATTTTTTACATTTAGATTTTTTATTGCAAGCATATTGCTGACACATTTAGGTAGAGGCATGCAAATTTTTTTGGAGCATAAACTTGCAATAACAAATAAAAAATAATCCCAGCTTGCCAATGCCAGACTTATTAGCTTTGCCAATGTCCGTTACTTCTCTGATTACTTACTTATTAAGAATAACTTTGAAGGGAATGTATCTACCTACCAGATGACCTTCTGGTTATTTCTTCGGACACATCTGGAGGATATCTTTGAATACAGCTCCAGTAGTTGGATGTGTAATGCCAGGTCAAATGTCAAAATGTTACCTTCATTCTTGGACTAGTTTAGGGAAGGTAATTTGGCTCAGTAGTTCCAGCGCTAAGCTTTATCTAATGGTATTGCTTTGAAGCTGGATTACTTTTGTTTGGGGTACAGCTGTACACAATGTGTAATTTAAAATATTTTTAAGCAGGGTGAGGATATGTCTCTATCTGATAAGGTTGCACCTTTGTCAAATGGATGATACTGGTTCTGGCTAGTCTTTCAGAATTCACAGATATTGAGTTTTTGGTGCACATAATATCCTACAGATGTAGGGTTTCAGGTAAAATAATATTTTAATTGATTTCCCTTAGAAAATGTCAGGACTTAGCCCTATGGCCTCATTACTCTTGGATAAAGCTGTTGAAGGGTTCCTCCACAGGATTTTCTCTAAAAGCCTCTCCAACATGCTTATGACAACAATTTCTGAAAGTGGACAACAAGATTGTCTCAGTTTCTATGTACCTTTGTACGAGCTTCATACATAACCACACAGATCAGCTGCTAGCCCTCAAATGGTAGAAGTCTCAACGTCATCCTAGTAAAATACCAGTTTACTGGGTCCCCCTCCAGTTGTTCACTATTTGTTCTTTTGTTGCAGGAACATCCCATTCAAACTACTTAAACTTCTAGGGTTCATTGGGCATTTAGGTGTCCAAAGTAGACCCTGACTCTCTATCCTTTGGAGTCCGTCAGGAACCTATCTTCTATTGTTCAGAAGCAAGTGAGTGGAAGATTGATTCACGCCACTGGTTGGAACACCTCATCCAGTTTTTTTTAAATCAGAGAAACATGTTTTCTCACATCCACAGTAGCTCTTTGCTGTCTTCTTCCTATATTCTAATTACAATTTGATGAGATATTTACTGTGTTGCAAAAATTGTTAGTGGAACTTGAATATTTACTGTATTGCAACAGTTGTTAGTGGGTCTTAAATTCTCAAAGTCTCTCCAAGCAGGGGCAAGGATTTCCTCATGTGAAGGGAATCCACTTCTCCCTCTCAGCATCATCCACTGCCAACTAATTTAGACATTTAGGGCCATATGTATGAAGCCTATTTGGGATCACAAATGCTGAAATTCGCAGAATTTCAGTGTTTGCGATTGCAAATTAGCAGTGTGCAATGTTTCACACAAAAACCCCCTCGCAAAATGAGGAATCGCAAATTTTGCTATTCCCTATTTTGCAATTGCATTTAAAGAATCGCAAATTGCGATTCCTTAAATGCAATGTAAGCAGCACAAAAGAAAGTGTGATTTGGCCTTAAGGAATCCTAAATTACTGCCAACTTCAAGTTGGTGGTAAATTGCGATTTCACTTAAAAATGCAATATTTTGCATTTTTTAAAGTGCCATGTGGCGCACATACATGCCCTTAGGGCATGTATGGGTGCCACATGTGCACACATGCATATTTCAGGGGTGCAACAGGGTGTCTTTTTGACACCCTGGTACCCTTGAAATCGCATTCTCAATTTGCGATTCTCTTATTGCTAATCGCATATTGAGAATGCCTTCCCATTTATTCCTATGAGCCTCCTAACCCATAGGAATGGATGGGAAGGTATTCCTTATATGCGAATCTCAATTTGCGACTCGCAAATAAGGAATATGTGGGATTCGCAAAATTATTAGCAAATCTCACATACATTGCATTTTGCGATTCTCAAATTGCGCTTCGATGAAAATCGGAATTTGAGAATCTCAAAACTCTATTTTGATACATATGGCCCATAGGCTTTAAAGTAATTGGCCACCACTATGTGAAGGCAGTAGATCAAAAAATGCACAGAGTTAGACAGAGTAAAGAGCATCAGTAAGAGGTTGCTGCTTTTTCAGAAAAAGACCTTGCAGTGTGGTGTTCCTAATTTCTAGTTTGTTCCTTAATGTTCATCTTGATTACCCTAATACTGGGGACTTTCGTGTCCCAGGGAGTTCTCACCAACAACATGTACTGAATGCTCAAAGAAAGCTCTTTGCAAGTTTTCCAACAGGTACCGTATTGAATCAGCAATGTTCTGCCTTCATGAGTCGGTAATTGACAGCAGAGTTACTTGTATATTAATGTATCTGACTAAAGGATTGTTCATGGATTTGGACCCTCTTTTATAGTTAACAATCTTGCCAGCTTTATTCCCAATACGTATATTTCTGTTACATCCCCCACTAAGTATATATTCCTCCAGTTAGGCAGGCCATCTATGGTAGAAAAATTATTCTCTGACCAGTTCACTTTACTCTGAAACTCCTTACCGTTGTCAATTAGGCCTAAGGAATACCAGTTGTGTTTCTGGAATGATTTAGTAACTGAATTTACAGTCAATAACTTGAGTGTATTTTGCACTATATCCTACTAGTTCCCTATAGTCAAGAAGTACCTAGCACTCATGAATGCTGTATATAAATTTCAAAACAAAACTTGATTACATATAACAAGGAGATCGAAGATTTTGGACAGGAGATCAACACCAAGCTCACATCAAGATTAGTTGTCTGGATTCTTTATTTATTACTTGTGCAGACCAGAAGTCAGTGATAGTTGACAAACATTTAAAATGGAGGAGCATAACTATGTGCAGTAAAAAGGTTTCCATCTCTGAAGGTCTGGGTCAGATGAGGGTTCAAATTGCATCAATCTTTAATACAAAAAGAGATTAGGCCTACTGTACATAGCTACTGTTAGCCTTAATTATTTCAAGAGGAAATATTCTCTGAATAGTATTTGGGGAAGTAGGGCTTTCAAATAATACTTCCTACCTTTTTATAGCAATTTCGCATATATTCATATCAAATACATCAAATACTGCAGATTTTAAAATAGTTTTTTGCAATTGTACTTAAATGCAAACAAAGATCGAAATTTAAATAAAACAATTGTCACTTGTTTTATTTAAATTTGAATCTTTGTTTGAATTGATTACTGAGATGTGAATATTGATTAGGACCTGTATTATAGGATCAAAAAAATCTTTAACAGGGTCAATCCATCATTATTACATTTTAATGAAATGTGTTATATGTTTTTATATGAACTTGATGTAATAAATTGATCTAAACATATTATTTTTGTTAAACGATTATTTTTGGGTTAAGGTTTTGGTTCAGTGGATACTATTCAATTGATATCACTCGAATAATTGAAGCACGGAGGGGAATTTTGTTGTGTGGAATTTTCCTACCCAGTCCCTTCTGGCCTAACTGGGATAGTTCTCTTACTTGGTAAGTGATTACATATGTCAACTTAAAACAAAATGCAGAAGCTCAGTTGCCAAAATGCTCTACTATACCATCAGTTTCTAATGGTTCTGGTTCAAGGTCAGGTTTATCAGTTACATATGAGCAGCAATGCTGAGCTTTCAGATTCTTGAAAACCCTGCCTTTTTGCCAGAAAAATGTCTAAAGCCAATTGATCTTCTAGAAACATTGATCTGATAGCAATCCAATTCTGTCTTAATAGGAAGCAAAGAACCATTGTACTAGTTGCTAATTTATCCACTACTGTTGAGAGCTTTTTAATCTTTTTGTCATTTAATACTTCCACTACAGGTGATATGATTATCGAAAAATGTCTCCTACTGACTGTGTCCCATCATAAACCCTGCATTCATGTCTATGAGATAATGTCATGGCTAAAGCATCTATACTATTTACATGGTGCATTTTAGGAAACAACAAAGGTAAATAGTGAATACGCTTCCAACCATCTGGTAACTGGAAATAAGTATCTTGTCCACAAACAAAATAAACCCCTGGAAGAACTTCTTCTTCCCCTGTAAGAATTTGACGGTCCTCCTAAAACTTCAAATGTGTGTTCACAACTACTAATCCCATTATGTCTTTTTCTAAATTGATTTCTCCTTTTGTAAACACAAAATTTCCCATTTTGTTGTCTATTTAACTTCAATTTTAAACATATTATTTTCCTTTTATATTCATCTTCCTCTTCCTTATAAACATTCTTATAAAAGTCATCTTTATCTTTGCTATGAAAGATATGATATCTCCTTTCCTCTAATTACATAATGAATGTCTTTTCTAATGGTTTTATCCGACTGGCAAAATTGTTTTCATATGCCTTAACAGTGCCTATAACAGTAGGTGATCTAAGTAAATGCCATGCAGTGTCTTGATTTATTGCCTGTAGGTGGAAATTCATGCTATTGCGAAGAGGTATTTTTGAAAGAATCATGTCATAATTGGAAAAATAATATTTAAGGCATTCCTGACTATAAAATAGGCTTAGCACACTGCGACATATAATTGCATATGACAGACAAATGTGTGTCACCTCGTCTGTGGCTGAAGAAGGTAAATGAGCCCAAACATAGCTATCCTTGGCATCTAAAGCTTGTGTATATTCTTGAACTAATCTAGAATAAATGTTAATTAAAAATAATCTTAAGAATAATTCACAAATGAAGACTTTCATTTTGTTCCATCTATTGTGTGCGCAGATGTTGTAGTTTCAGGCTAAGAGGTAGTTTTAAGCACTTTGTTTTACATAATGGATCACGGGTTGTCTCTGGCATGAAAGACATCTCCTGGTGGAGGACAGATGCAATGATGTTACTATTAGTCATCAGTATGTCAGCAGGAAACATGGCACTGACAGAACATTGCTGTTGAGGGTCTTACAATTTTTTTGGGAGTTCCTTCATTTTTGAAATTGTGCTCTTCCACTCATTTTGGTGGTTTATTGGAACTATTTCTTTCAGTTTATATACAATAATCTTCATGAGTCATCCCTAATCCCACTCTATTTCCTTCTAAATATGTTATCCCTACTCTTCTACTGCAGCCTTGCACTGAGAAAATAATTCTTTTTTTTTATTACAGTCTCTTTTTATTTCTTGACTTCAACAAAGTTAATCACTTTTCAGTCTCAAGTTCAGATAATATTACTTACGTTCTCAACTGCAATATTTGTTTCAAATATTTTGTTTTAATCAGTGCTGTTTGTAAGTGTAGCATATCATGGAGGCTTAAACAACTCAGTGCTTAGTTCATCTGGACTTTCTTTTGACCCACTTGGCACATTTTTCAAATAGTAGGTCGACTCAGGTGCTGAATACTTATGACGAGGTACTCTTGCTCTTTTGGATCTCCTCAATGTCTGTTGGTCCTCTTCTGTGTCACTTATACTGCTAGATTCTGTTTCCTAAATATTTTAGGTGGTGTACATCCGATTGACATACTTGATCTCAATTGTCTTTTACCACTTGGCCATTCAAATCTCCACATATGTCATTCTTTTCCAACTCTCGTTCCTTCATCTGGGTCATTTGACTGTCTTTGTGGAACTCCAACAGTTTCTTCAGAGTGTACTTCCACATTACTATGCGATATTTCAGGTACTTGCACTAATGTGAGATCTTGCTGATCTTCACCCTTTTCTTTTTCTTCTGAATGTGCTGTCATCAGTGCGCTCTGACCTAGTTCTCAGAACACTACTTCTTTATGTGGACACCTTACACTTTGAGTGTGTGAGGCATGCACTCAATTAGGCATGCCAGCAAATTGACAGCAGTGCTTTTGATCAGAATATTCTGATAGCGTCATTTCCACCTTGGCTCCAAACAAGACTTTCTCACATGCTTCTTCACCAAAACCCAGTCACCGGGACAAAAGTCATAGCACTGTTTCTGATGTGGATTTTTAGTGGCAGCTCCAACCTGGTGAGAAACATAATGCACCACGTCAGCCAGACCTTTGCAGTAATGAAGTATCATGCCATCTTTGATGTTCACAAGTGTATTTGTACCCACAGAAGGCTGTCTCATTGCATGTCCCATGAGGATTTCATGAGGCGATAGTCCTGCCCTCCTGTCAGGAGTGCTTCGAAGACTCATCAGAACCACCTCTAATGCATCTGGCCATTTCAAAGAAGTGAAAGCACAAACCATAGCCAATAGGGGTTTCAGTGGTCTTTTTACCTGCTTCAATATTTCTGCAGCCTCAGGACGTTAGCTACAGTGTAATCTCTGTTCCTCCTGATTAGACACACACAATATTATAGGGAACTCAAAACTAAAATGAGTCCAGAGAAACCAGAAATCTGTACCTAGGTATCAGATCATGCAACAGCAGTTTAGCTACAGTGTGATTGTCATTTCTTCGCATTGGGTAGGCTTCCACCCATCGAGAGAAAATGAACAGTATAACCAGGGTGTGTCTGCTATTCCAGACAGGCATCTCGATAAAGTCCAGCTGCATTCTATTTAATGGTCCACTTGATCTTCATACATGACTCATGGTTTCATGTGTCTTTCTTCCTACATTCATCTATTGGCATGTTACATGTCTGTGGCACAATTCTTCTGCTAGACCTTTGTATCGGAGAAGGAATTATTCTAAACAGCCTAACCATTGCATCACTTCTTATGTATGCAGAACATGAAAGTGTTGTGTCATGGGAAACAAAAAAACTGCCTGGGAACACCGGTTAAATAAGTGCATATATAAACAAATGTTTGTGCAATAATACTAATAGTTTCTTGGAGGTGTAGATTTTTATCCTATCTGGCTGCGTTACATGCTACATCCCAAAAGGCAGCAAAGAATGAGTGTGCATTTATCGGTTAAATAACCTTGTTAATATTCAGCTTACAAGAACATTTGTTGACAAACCCCCAAATAAATATAGATAAATATAACTAGGATGGCCAAAAATGTGATATGATAGAAACTTTTAAAATATCAATACCATAAAACCAGGATCCCTGACTATAATCTTCACACAGGCTCTTGGTTCTGAAAGATGGCACAGGTGTGAAAACTATTTAGCACTAATGTGATGTATCTTCTTAGCCAACAAAACCATGTAATATGCACATCCTTGATTTGTATGTTGTTCTTTGAGAGTGATTGCTTAGACACTATGGGGCAGATTTACAAGCCCCCTGCGCCACCAGTACGTCACTTTTCGTGACGTGCTGGTGGCGCAGGGGGCTCCTCCATATTTACAAGGACAGGAAAAGCCACCCTGCGTAACTGTTCCTCTCCTTGTAAATACGGCCCCTTCACACGCAGCACTTTGCGTGGAAGGGGCGTTCCATGGGTATTGCTGTGGGTGTTCCCACGCAATACCCATGGAACAAGACACATCTCCAGATTTACGAGAAATTGTTTTATAGTGACCATTACATTAGGTACGCTTTTCAATTTTTTCATTTATCATACCAGTCTTTGCTTTCCCATCTTTCGACTTTAAATGAGCATTTGTACCACATTTCTGAAAGTTGTGTGATGAGCAACTAAATCATTAATACCTGATTTAAAATTCACCCCTCAATATGAAAAACGTGATTGCAAATGTGTCATTATAGAATCACAGACCACACATGAAAAATGGCTAAACCATGTAATTTACGTACATAACTTCCAGAAAAATAATCACATTGTGAGCCTGTGATGAGGTCTGAATGGCTATAATCACTTATTAAGGGTTTCTATAAGGTCTTTTGATTTATGTGTTACATTATACCTAGTTACATATAAATATAAGAATAAACGTCGACTTTAGAACTCACTTCTACCAAGAGGAAAAATTATTTCTTCAGGTCTGAAGGCAAAATGGCGGGAGTATGTCTGGGAAGGCACGCGAACTGCACTTGGTAAGTAGAGAAGCTGCTTCCTGCCTGCAGTCACAGCTTGAACCATCTGACAGCTGACTAGATTTTATTAGTGCATTCAACTTTCACAGCTGGACAGGGGACTTTTCCCAGTCAGTTTTCTGGAGAAGGCTTTTAAATCTCACCGTTTCCCTTGTTGAGGTGATCAGTCCGCTGTCACGTTGTACATCTTTGTATCTATCAGTTCACTTTTTCTTCCTGTGTGAAGCGCTTCTTTTTTTTTACAGCATCATAGTTCATGTTTAAATTGTCTTTTCAACTGATGGGGGACACAGATAAACAAAAATAGTGATTTGGGTAACACTTCTATGAGTTTGAAATTACTTTCTAGATAAATTAATAATTGGAGTACATTATTCCATCCTCCGAACTGTAAATCAAGCCCTAATTCAGCAAATTCCTGTTGTAACGGTTGTGCACACGTACAAGAACTATGTATTCTGATAATCGGCGGGACATTCAATGTTTTGTACTACTTTTTTGATGCAGTAGAATCTGAAACCATATACTAATATAGGTAAGAATTCCGGCACCTCCTTAATATTTCATCTTGGCATTGTGTGTGACTTTGGGCATATCACACTATGCCCTTTGCTTGTGGATCCCCATTTGTAATTATTGTAACTATTTAACATTGAATTTTCTGATTTCCCTACTACATATTAAATTAAAGGTTCCATCCAGTGAATGATGTCTCAATACATCTTAAAACTTCAGCTGACATTGTCAAAGAGAGCGTCATTCTAGAATGATAAAGTTAATATTGATAGAATCTATGACAATGTTTATAATGATACATTCACGCATAGGAATGAAATCGCATCACTATTATCATATTCGCCCATCATGAACTGAAAGTTGACAGGCGGAGGGGCCTGTAGCTGGCAGACAAATGCGCGAACAAGAAACTCAGGTTTATCCCCCAGATAAGCGCAGCAACACCACAGTGGTCCAGGGAAACTGGCCTCATTAAAGGACACATGGCCACAGAGTTTTGCGCATTCCCAAAACACCATGAAGTCAGATCCACATGAAGTTAGCAACACACAGCCAATCAGGACACAGTACGCACAGTGATCATGCACTCTCCATGCCAGGCATCTGGACACGTTACCCATTGGCCCACATTGTGTCCACGCAAGGTCGAGGCCCACCTGCAATTGTCATCAGGGGCCTTATTTATGACTCCAGAGACAAGGCCTACATTATTTTATCAAAAAGGGAATGCCGGAAGTACTTTATGATACTTAAAGACATGTATAAAACCCTGTCCAGCTGGATTGTACTTTGAGTCAGAAAAAAGGAACAGGGGGACCCTACGCACATGGAACCAGGGTAGTCAATTTATTTTCAGAAACAGTGGTTCCTGTGGACTAATGTGCAACACTATACTGGTAAGGATATGAGCAATCGTAATAGAAAAGGGTTAAAGTAATGTCAAAAAGAGAAAGGACCAAATACACTTTGGTTGTAGTTACTTCAAATTACTTTTTAATTTTATATTCTTGAATATATACAAAATTAAACAATCAGTGAAACTGGAACCTAAAACATAGGTGACAGATCAGTGACATTTGTGATTGGTTTCCAAAGCATTTTTAAAGTCGACCATTTACAATTATATACAACATAGACCGCGACTCTATACAATGATAAGCGCTGGTTTTATGGTTCGCTTTAGTGTCTTTGCCGATCCACAGGAACCACTGTTTCTGAAAATAAATGGATTGTACTTTGAGGCAGTCCTCAGACCTGCTTCTGTAACTGTGCTCCGGGCCAAAGTGTTTAATTAAACCAACTTTTCCTGTTTAGCCAAATGCCTCTTATCTTTTGTTTTTTCAAGGTAAATTCATATTCGAGCAACAATTATTATTAGTTATTGTTACAGATGCAGGACTGGCCAAAGAGAACTGTTAATCGCTTTAAAATGGATCACCCATTTAAAACACTGGAAATCACTGACAGGCAGTACAGTTACTCAACATAAATTGGGTACTTGTTGCACATTGGTGAAGCACATCTTGATCTGGACGAATGAGCAAAAAGTGTTAGGAAAATTAGGCAAAGTTACGTTTTTGGAAGACCTGCTAAAGATGTTTGCCACCTTTGTTCCTAATTTACAGAAAGTTAGGAACAATATCTAAGCATCCTTGATTTCTGAAGAGGATTTATGTAAATTTCTGTAATCTCACCTTAGAACTGTGCATAATGGAACTAATCCATTCACTTTCTCACAATGCAAATGCATTTATGCCTACCTTTTACAGGAGTAGCTTTACATGCCTTTCGATGGTGGTCAACAACCTACAAAATGTTGGTTGGCGCCTACCTTCCTAACAAACATATCCCTGCACTACCCCTAAATTTAGCACTGTGGACCACCCACCATATTAGCAGAACACGCATATGTGATTGTCATCATGTAAATCTTGACAGTTACACCTATTGGCAACATTTTTGTTCTTTTTTTGCACAAAGGTGTGTAAAATGTTTTGTGAATCTGTCCCGTAGGTTCTTAAAATAAATTTTCATACCAGTTCACTAATATGCCAATGTTAGACCTGCCATCCTTAGGGTGGTCTTCTCGCAACCTTTTGCCTGCTTACTTCAATTTTGTCTGTATCTTTCTGTTGGCCTTAGGACTCTGAGCACTTTATCACTGCTGACCCATGTTAAAATGCATCTGCTTCTCCCCTGAAACATGGTGTCATTGGTATATACCTAAGTGGCAGATTTAGTTTACTTGTAAGTCCCTTGTAAAGTAGTATACCTTATGCCGAGGGCCTGTAATATAAATGCTGCTAGTCAGCCTGCACCACTGATTGTGCCACCCACACAAGTAACCTTTCAAACCTGTCTCAGGCCTGCCATTGCAAGGACTATGCGTGCAATTTACTGCCATTTCGACTTGGCATTTAAAACTACTTGCTCAGCCTTACCCTTCCCTTTTATGTAAATGGCTAGAACACAAATGCAGGTTGGGCTTCCTAGACTCAGATAAAGCGGCCTACAAGCTTAAGCTAAGGCACTATCACTCACTTATAAAGAAAACACAGCCTGCTTACTACACAGAGAGAATTCAGATAGCAGACAACTCTTCTAGGGAACTCTTTGGTATTTTTAAAGAGCTATCTTCACTAGAGAGAACAGTAGCACCGGCCTCTGTTGTGCAACCAAATTGCAGACTTTTTCTCTGAAAGAGAACCTACAATCTATGACGCCTTCTCTGCCGATGCCCAAAATGGCTGTATATGCCAAAATGAACATACGCGGGAGTGGGGGGAAAACAGTCTCTAACAATTTCATCTTCTCTCTCTAGAAGAGCTGAAAAAGGTAACAATGAGCATAGTATCAGGCTCCCCAAAAGACCCATCCACACCTAAAGTGATCTGTACAGGACTAGAGGCTATATTGCCCTATGTTCAACAGCTGTTAGAAACCTCATTTCGGGAAGGGCGGGTACCTGACATATTGCCCTCTGAAAAAAAAACCTACAGTAGATAGAAATCTTTTGGAGAACTTACGGCCGGTCTCATTGCTTCCTTACTTTTCAAAAATAGAAGAAAAAGTGGTAAATTCACAGCTGGGGCCCACATCAATAAACACAACCTACTACATCCCACACAATCAGGTTTCAGATCAAACTACTCATACTCAACTGAGATGGCATTGCTTTATTGTCCTTTTTGGCTAAAGTTCCCTAAACCTTTTGCTTTCCCCCTAGACCTTTTTTCTGACGTGGTGTTGCCAACTTAGATGCTTTGGGCCCTTTGCCACTGCTGATCCATGTCAAAGTGCAAGTGCTCCCTGTATAAAGTATAATGGTAATTGGTTGTCCATGAGTGGTATGTTTGCCTTACTAGTAAAGTCCCTAGTAAAGTGCACCATGTGTGCCAGGGCTGGTAACGCAAATGCTGCTAGTGGGCCTGCAGCACAAATTGTGCCACTCACACAAGTAGCCTTAAAAAGGGAACTCAGGGCTGCCATTGCAGGGCCTGCGCGCAGTTTGTTAGACTGCCATGTTGTCTAACAAGTGCACCCACTTGCCAGACCTTACCCTTCCCTTTCTATGCTGCACATCAGACACCCCTATGGTACATCCAAGGTACCCCCTGGGCAGGGTGCAGTGCATGTAAAATGTAGAACATGTACTAGGGTGTGTACTATGTCCTGACAGTGAAATAATCTCCATTTCCTTTTTCACTGTTGAAAGGCCATCTTGCACATAGCACGGCATGGGGAGGCTGTGTAATATGTTTTCCAGCCTATCTTCCCAAAGGCTTAAGATGGAGAGGTGCAGTTTAGTATGCCTGAACTCGCAATGTAATAACACATCTTTTTATGAAGGTGGTTTTTGTATTGTGTGTTTAGAAGCCACTCTTTAAGAAGTGGCTTAGTTTTTGTGCTCTAACATTTCTGTGTGTCTCTGCCTGGTTGTGGATTGACTGCCTGGGTTTGAAAGCAATAGGATCTGGGTAATGTCTTGACCCAGGGGAGGAGGAGAGTAGTGGGAGGAGTAGCCCCTAGAGGTGAAGAGGCCTGGGTTGCTGCCATAAAACAATTGTCCCATCTCCTGCTGAGTGATTGAGAATCCAGACCACCTCTTATCAAAGGAAGAAGGTGTCGCTGGCAGGGAGGCACCCGGAACTGGTTTGAATAGGGGTCAGTGCCCCCCTGAGCAAAAAGTCTTCAAAACCATTGAGGGGTACAACTATGAGAGCTGAAGCCCCTGAACCTTGGAGAATGTCTTGATCAAGATTGATCAAGACTGGAGCTACTTTGTGGTCAAGAGGAACCTTTGCCAAGGAAAAAACAACTGCAGAGACTGAAGGAAAGGACTGACCCTTGCTGTGTGTTCTGGGGCTGACCTGCAGTTTGCTGTTTTAACCAAGGAAAGGCGAACGGGACTTTGCTGTGTGCTGTGTCCCCCTGCTTGAAAGGACTTTGCTGTGCTGTGTCCTGAAGTAACTTATCCCCAAGGGCCCGAGGAACACAAACGTTTCCAGGAGAGTCTCAGCAACGCTGTGTGTATGTGCTTTTTGCAGCCTGAGCCCTTATTGAGGATCGTTCTGTTATCGTGTGCACCGGAATCCAAGTGAGTCTCAGAAACGCTGTGTGCGTGTGCTTGGTGCAGCCTGAGACCTTTGTGAGGATTGCCTTGTTATCGTGCACCCGGAATCCAAGTGAGTCTCAGCGACGCTGTGTGCGTGTGCTTGGTATAGCCTAAGACCTTCGTGAGGATTGCCTTGTTATCGTGCACCCGGAATCCAAGTGAGTCTCAGCGACACTGTGTGCGTGTGCTTGGTGCAGCCTGAGACCTTTGTGAGGATTGCCTTGATATCGTGCACCTGGAGTTAAAGTGAGACTCAGCGACGCTGTGTGCGTGTTCATCGTGCAGCCTGAGATCTTCGTGAGGAGTAGCCGGTGATCGTGCATCCAAAGCTCAAGGGATTTTCAGTGACGCTGCGTGCGTCTGCCCTGTGGCAGCCTGAGATCTTCATAGCAGTAGCAGCCCAGACCGGCAGCCCTGGAGGATCTGAGCTGCCAGCCCAAGCCCGCCATTGCCAATTCACAAAGATTGCATCGGAGGCCCAAGTCGCTGGAAGAGGAGAGTGAGGTCACACCCCCTAGGTAATTTGTGTCGACGCCTGGGGCGGGGTGCGGCCTCGCAGGGAGACGCTCTCGGCCTCTCTCTCATTCCAGCAGCTCGAGCATCTGCTTTGGCTCGTATTGCGGCCCGTACTGGCCAAGGGAGTGGCAGTACTGGGGTCTGAGTGCTGAGCTGCACTTTTTGTTAGAACATACCCGTGTTGGGGGCAACTGTTGACGGAGGCTGACTGCGAGTCAGCACGAGTGGCGGAGAAACCGCCGAAGGCACCATGATCAGTGCTGGAGTTTATTACGCATTACCTTATTTCTGCATAACAGAGTATTACACATTGCATCATTTCCGCATAACAAACTACCTGATTAGTGTACTACGCATTGCATTATTCCTGCATACTGAACTACCTGATTAGTGTACTACGCATGGCATTATTTCTGCATTTCGCACTACCTGATTGTCGTATGACGCATTGCATTGTTTCTGCATAACGAACTACCTAATTAGTGTATTATGCATTGCATTATTCCTGCATAACGAACTACCTGATTAGTGTATTACGCATTGCATTATTTCTGCATAACAAAGTACCTGGTTGTTGCGTTACGCATTGCATTACTTTTCCATTGCAGAGTGCCTTATTCTAGCATAACGGACTGCATAACATTGTAGAAGTGCTCATTAATATCGTCAGAACTTACGAGGGCTGGCTGGCCTAATAACCAGCCAGGAAGAATATTACACATACTCATATGTTGGATTTATATTGTGTGGTCTGATCGTATATCTTTTTATATAAAATGTATACTTGTTTTTATAAAACTCGTGTGGAGTCTATTTGTGGTGTCATCACTGGTTTTGTGTGAGCATGGTTGCAAATACTTTACACATTTGCCTTGAAGATAAGCCTGGCTGCTCTTGTCAAGCTACCACGGGGGTGAGCGGGGGCTATCTCAGAAGGTGTCCTTCCTTTCCCTGACGAGGAAACACGGGTCCCTATTTGGCCTAAGGTACCTAGCTCAGCCAACCAGGGATCCCGGGTCCAACATTTATGCTACTGAGACAGTACGTAGGAGAGTGGATGATGGTCTGACAACTGCACAGGTCCGGACTGTGCTGCCCTGGACTGGATGGTTTCTTATCTGCATGTCCGTAGCTTTCAAGTGTCACAATCTTCACATACTTCTAAACACATCATTTTAGCACAGGGGGTGCCGCAGGGCTCTATGTTGAGCCCTACCCTTTTCAATCTATACGTCGCCCCCTTAGCTGTGATAGTGGAAAAATATGGTGTTACAATAGTGTCATACGCTGATGACACGCAACCAGTGGTCACCCTGGCTCCAAATTTGATATTAGCAGCCAGCAGCTTTGCAGACTGCTTAAAATACCTGGGCTCTTGGATGACAAGCAATTGCCTGAGACTAAATGGTAATAAGACAGAAATACTGATAGTATTGACATGGTGGCCAACAATCTTAGGCCCGGTCCCCACCCCTAAGACTGAGGTGAAGAACCTGGGAGTCTGGATAGACTCCAAGCTTTCCTTTGAGACTCAGATCAAGAGAGTTGCAGGCAGGTGCTTCGGAATCCTGAAGAGTCTAAGAAAACCCTAGACATCCTGCCTATGCCAGCTAGGAAAACCCTGACCCACGCCCTCGTTACAGCAAGACTAGACTACAGAAATGTGCTGTATCTGGGTGCAACTAAAAAGGGACTCCATAAGTTACAGTGCATCTAGAATGCGGCAGAAAAGGGGGTGGTGATGGACGGAGCATAAGAACCAATCAAACACTCACACCCAGTCAACAGATATGGGTTTGATCCATCACCGTTCTTTACCCCACTCTGCCACCCCTTTTCAGACATGGCCATATGCAAATCAGTCTGACCCTGTGCCTCATGGGAACAGTCCAGCCCGAACTGCCAAGCCATGCCTTCCCTGGACCGGAAACAAGCTTCCTAGGACCGGTTTCTGGCATTTCAGCCGTCTTCAGCCAGGCTTGCTTGAATCCAGTGGCAAAGTGAGCAAGGGACTCACGTCTGAGCATACCCTGCCAACTTATGGCAAACAAAGCGGTACAAAAGGGGGTGGTGATGGACGGAGCATCAGAACCAATCAAACACTCACACCCAGTCAACAGATCTGGGTTTGATCCATCACCGTTCTTTAGCCCACTCTGCCACCCCAGTTCAGACATGGCCATATGCAAATCAGTCTGACCCTGTGCCTCATGGGAACAGTCCAGCCCGAACTGCCAAGCCATGCCTTCCCTGGACCGGAAACAAGCTTCCTAGGACCGGTTTCTGGCATTTCAGCCGTCTTCAGCCAGGCTTGCTTGAATCCAGTGGCAAAGTGAGCAAGGGACTCATGTCTGAGCATACCCTGCCAACTTATGGCGAACAAAGCGGTACAAAAGGGGGTGGTGATGGACGGAGCATCAGAACCAATCAAACACTCACACCCAGTCAACAGATCTGGGTTTGATCCATCACCGTTCTTTAGCCCACTCTGCCACCCCAGTTCAGACATGGCCATATGCAAATCAGTCTGACCCTGTGCCTCATGGGAACAGTCCAGCCCGAACTGCCAAGCCATGCCTTCCCTGGACCGGAAACAAGCTTCCTAGGACAGGTTTCTGGCATTTCAGCCGTCTTCAGCCAGGCTTTCTTGAATCCAGTGGCAAAGTGAGCAAGGGACTCACGTCTGAGCATACCCTGCCAACTTATGGCGAACAAAGCGGTACAAAAGGGAATGCAGCAGCTCACTTGGTTTTAAATTTGCTGAAACGGGCAACTTCTAAGAAAGCACTGGACGGACTGCATAGTCTGCCCATCCAGAAATGGATTACATTCAAGGCACTATGTTTCTGCCACCGTACCTTGCAGGGCAAAGGCCCAATATACCTGCGGATCTTCTGACCCCCTACAACACAGAGCGGCATCTTAGATCCACTGGGACTCACCTGGTGAAAGTCCCAAGGATAAAGAAAGCACAAATAGGTGCGCGCTCTTTTGGTTACCTGCCAGCAAAAAGCTAGAACGCCCTACCCCTGTTCCTCCATAAGGAACCATCTTCCGCAAAAAATTAAAAACATGGCTCTTTAAACCATAAGTAGCATTGAGCCCCCTTGTTCTCAGATGTACTGATTTCCGGAGTTGTTGAGATTGAGCCAAATAGCACGGGGACACACCGGTTGGTGTAACCAGGCACTCTATAAATGCAAAAAATAAATAAATTATACACAGCTCACCCTTAAAGTAGGCCCTAAGTAGTCCTGTGGGCAGGATGCTTTGTAGCTAAAAGGTAGAACATGTACTTTTAAGTTTTACATGCCCTGGTAGTGACAAACAGCTAAATTCGCTTTTCACTATTGTGAGGCCTACTCCTCTCAAAGGCTAGCATTGGGAATTTCTTAAAACACTTTCAAGATGTATTTCCAGATTAGAAAGGAGGAGTTAAATCATGTTTCATATCTTTGAAATAGTAATGATAAATCCTCTTTAGTCGTAAAGTTGGATTTCACATTACTATTTTAGAAATGCCACTTTTAGAAAGCAATCTAAACTTTCCTCTGTGTGCCGGCAGCCTGTCTCCAATACGCGTCTGGGCTGGGTGACAGCTACACTTTGTGCATTCCCACTAGACTGCCACAACCACAGGTAGGTGAGGCTCATCTGCATTCTGAGTACTTATCCGTATTCTTTTGCATTCTGATGGGCCTTCTGGGCAGGGAGGAATGGGAGGGGCTGAGACACTTCAATAGCTAGTGTCCTGTCCACAAACAAAGCACTGATTCACCCCGCCCACACAGTTAGCCTGGAAGATAGGAATGGGTTGAAAGGGATTTTTGTGCACTTCAGAGAGCTCATTTGAAGTCACCACCTACATCAAAGGAAATGTTGGGGGTAAGTACTGGGGCTTTGCCCCTATCAAATCTGTACACTACTGGACCTGGAAAGATGGAAAGAACTCTGCTGGAGTAAAGATTTCTGTGCTGTAAGTATTACCGCTTTTCCTAGACTCACTGCTCTAAGGAACTGCTTCTCTGCTTTGCTGAGCTTCCCTGCTGTCTGATGATCACTGCCCTGCTGAGTTCAAAGCCTGACCCATTCCACTTGAACCCAGAGTGACTCCATGGGCTTGCTGGCTTGCCTTCTATTTTCTGAAGTGTCAGGGTCACAAAAGACTTCCTGCAATCCTGTTGGCACTTCTGGACTCTGCCATCTGTGGGTCCAATCCTTGCCTTAGTTCCTCCCTCCAGTCCCTGGTCTCAGAAGTGGGTTCTGCATCTGATTTCTGCAAAAACTGACGTATTACCCCAATTGCATGAGAAATTCCACCACATCACTCTTTAACGCCGACGCTGCTCGGCAACACTGGATTCACAGCCTGTGCGGCTCTATGACGATGCTCTACATGGCTCAATGACAATGCATGGCATTCACTTTAACTGAGCCCGACGATGACACAGGACCCCCTTTGCGGCTCAATGACAATAAAGTAGGCTCTCGGCATTTGCGCTTGCTCCAGCCAAGGTATTCCTTCAATGGGACCTGTCTGGGTCCTGTAGCTGGAATGCCCTCTGTCGCATTCGGCCTGGACTATGGATTTGTACTGGTCCCTCGCGACCTCAAGTAACCTTTTGACCACTACTGGCTTCTAAGCACTATTTTTGGTTTATTCTTTAAAAATTCATACCTCAACTTTTACTAATTGGATTTTTGTCACTTTGGTCTTGCTTTACTCAGATAAATACCCTCTATTTTGCTAAACCTCTGTGGAGTGTTTTTGTGGTATTTTCTTTGTGTTACTGTGTTAGTGTGTGCTGCACAAATACTTTACACATTGCCTCTTAAGTTAAGTCTGCCTGCTCTGTGCCAAGCTACCGGAGAGTGAGCACATGTTAATTTAAAGTGTGTATCTAGCTTTCCCTGAATAGGGTTGTGGTCCCAATTGGACAGGGTGGAAACCTCTGTCAACTAGAGATCCAATTTCTAACAACCAATAATAATGATAGCCTCTACATCTTAATTCAAAATTGGTGTACCATCACAATGTGAACTACAGCATCCAAGCACTATCACTCTTTTTATGATAGGAAAATATCTCAGAGGTTAATATATTGCTTGAGAATTCCTTGTGCAATGTGCACCTTTCATGTTTGAATAACATCTGGCTGACTCAGCCTGTTATCCCTCCAAAGCTGAGAAAAGAAATACCAACAAGAGTTGGCTAACCGTTGCAGACCTACATGGTGACTGTAAGAAGTCAAAAGTGTAGCCAGAAACCACTATATTGAAATGCTGTAATTACTATGGAGGGTGATAATCTGGCTTCAGTGTTTAAAAATGAAAACGTATCACACTGTGCTCAAAACATAACAACAATGGAGCCGATTCACAAAGGCATGTAAGAGTATATTAGGAAGTACTTTTTTCATCTTTTACATGATCTTATGAGTATGAATTTGACCCCAAACATTAACATGTATATATACTCACACAGGAAACTAGAGTCAGCACAAGTCGTAGCGGACCATGCGTATTTACGCAGCCTTGTATCTTCGTACGGAGTTCGTACTTTGAAACATTCAGGTATTAGTCCTGTTTGAAGTTCATTTGAATCAACCTTAGAACTTCCAATTGATGTACTTCCTCAATTCACATTACTCACCTGTGGTCCTGAAGAAAGCTCCCTGACCTTTGGGCTGTGTATGAGCTGAAACATGTCGACCAATCACCACGATTAAAGTTGCAGAGGGTCCATTACTCATCCTACCTGCAACTTTATCTCTTTTTAACGTCTCCCCAGCACCTATCAGAATAAAGTTTTTTATAGGTAGCATGAGGAACAACTCCTTTTTTATCACTCACTTGAGCACTCTTCACTTTTTTATTTTATCATTTTTTCCCTGATCACTGCTGAAAAACCCAGTGGTTCCCTCCGGGTGGAGGATGCATGGAATCAACCCAATGATGATGCTATCACGTATTTAACCGGCGGAGAATCAAGATATACCGCCCCGACATACGTTTAACGTGATTGAGGGTTTTTTACCTATACCAGAGACAACCACTTGAACCCTGGTGCCAGTAACTAGTGATCCCTCCCCCTTTGATTATTTATATACACACACACACACACACTAACATATATATATATAATTAGCATTCATGTTGAAGACTGTGCCCTCTTTGCAGTTTATTTGATAGCGAGTTGGATGTTTTGTTGCAGAATGGTAGGCATAAATATGTAAAACAGTACTTATGTAATACTGCTTCTTTTACTCATAAATGCTTTTGTGAATCTGCTACAACATTTCAGTTAGTACATCACACCATGTTACCAAGCAAGCATATGTAATGTTGCTATATTATAATGCACTGGAAATGCATACTCTTGGAAGCTGGATTCTATGTAAGCGGTACACATTCGTCTCAATATTTCAAGTGAAAGACCGAATAAAAGGTATGGAACAGATGGCCATAATTGCTTCACTCTGTATTTTTATCATGCACCAGCACTTTAGGCATAAGTCATGAGATGGTTCATGGCTATGCGGTGGACCAATAAAAACATTGTAGAAGGATCTGACCCATACAAAAACTCCAACATCAATGATCGTATGCTCAAGAAAGCAGATTTTCACCAAATATATCATGTTGTGTCATATCCCATTCAGAACTTGAGTTGTCCATTGTAAATGATGACCTGATAATTAAGGTTTCTTTTACACACTGAATGTTGTATTATAAATTGTTTTTTAAATATTTATGAATCAATATTTTTTTAAATCAATTTTACAATGTTTTTATCATTTTGAATCAATGTAGTAACAATATTTATGCCGAATGTAGCGTAATTGTTTTTTGTACCTGCATTTGACTAACTTCTCATTAAGAGAGTGTTTTTTTATATGCAAGTATTTTACCATATACTTTGATTTTAATGATGCTTTTAAATGTTTTCTATGTCTATGATTTCAGCAGTCATGTGTTATTGCACTAGCACTTTAAATGGTGGTACATTTCTCAAACGCATCATGTGATCAAGGCTTCCTGAAAGCCAAACGCCTCATGGCGGTGGCGTTGGGCGTTTAAAGAAATAAAGACTCTGCACTTAGACCTGCGCCTGCATTTGTCTGTTCCAGTTGTATTGTATTGTCATGGCGGTAGTGCTGGGTGTCTGAACTAATAAATTCCTTGCACAAAGAGTCGGGTCCGTATACGTCTTCCCAGCACATTTGGATTAATGTGGCGAAGTTTGTGTGTGTATATATATATATACATGTGTATATATATTCACTTAAAAAACCATAGGTTTCACACAGGTTATAGTTAGGTGTACATTTCACTCGTAAAAAACCAATAAAATTCCCCCGTTATAGTTAGTTGAGATAACTATAACTCGCGCACCCGAAATCCTCTGCTCATGACGTCACATATTACATCACTCATGACATGGTCAGTGGCATCACTCATGACATCACTGATGACATCATCCTTGTGATAGAGTGGCGGTCGCGCAAGTTATAGCTATCTCAACTAACTCTAAAGGGGGAATTTCATTGGTTTTTTACGAGTGAAATGTCCACCTAACTATAACATGTGTGAAACCTATGGTTTTTTAAGTGAATTTGCAAGGTTTTTTAAATGCTAATTCCTAACTATAACGTGTGTGAAACCTATGGTTTTTTAAGGGAATTTGTACGGTTTTTTAAATGCTAAGTTATGTATGTATTATTATATATATTTTTTTAAGGTTTTTCACCGTGCGCGCACTGTGCGCGCGCCCCGCGATTTAAAAAAAAAAAAAAAAAATGTTTTTTTCACACTTCGGAGTCCTTTAGGGACCCCCTGACAAAGGCTAGGGGGTCAGGAACTCTCTACCCTGCCCCCTTTTCACGTTCGCCACCTCTCTTTTTCACTGTCGCACCCAAAACAAACAAAATGGCGGACGACACTTCCTGATTTCGACAGATTAGAACGTTGACTGACATGTAACCACCAATCAGAATTACGCTTGCGCACGTTAGGGTGCGCGCACGGTGCGCGCACGGTGCGCGGCTATAGATATTTATGTACTTTTAACTGCAATTTTCTCAGGAAATACTGAACAGATTGACTCCATATATGCAAAAGGGACATGCCTGACCTGAGGACTACCTCTTTGCCAAATTTCAAGTAATTCTGTTCAGCCGTTCGGGCTGTACCTTCGACTAAAGGTCCTATGGGAAAATGCATGGGGAAAACGTGTTTTGGGAACCCCCTTCTTTCTCAGCCCCCGCTCGACGAATCACCCCGAGACTTTCAGGGTAGGAGCTGAGCGGAGCGCCCCATTAGTTTTGAAACTTTCGCGAGGATTCGTCAACCGGCGCCAAAGTTATTCAAAATAGAATTTTCAGATTTCCTATGGAAACACGGTCCTAACTATAACTATCTACTGGCGACCGCCAGTAGATAATATATATATATATCTATATATATATATGTATATATATAAATAATTAACATTCATGTTGAAGACTGTGCCCTCTTTGCAGTTTATTTGATAGCAAAAGGTAGGCATAAATACGTAAAACAGTACTTATGTAATACTGCTTCTTCTACTCATAAATGCTTTTGTGAATCTGCTACAACATTTCGATTAGTACATCACACCATGTTACCAAGCAAGCATATGTAATGTTGCTATATTATAATGCACTGGCAATGCATACTCTTGGAAGCTGGATTCTATGTAAGCGGTACACACTCGTCTCAATATTTCAAGTGAAAGACCGAATAAAAGGTATGGAACAGATGGCCATAATTGCTTCGCTCTTGGGAGCCTCCAAGCTGTCACTGTCCATGAGAGTGCGGCTCAGTAGACTGTAGAAATGGCGGCCTCTCCAAGGTAGCGTTTATCCACCTGTAATGTGCTGGGAGCATCTGTTGTAGGGTGGAATACTATGGAGAGCATCTCGATAAAAATACAGCCTCCTTTCAGTTCACACAGATGCCTCAGTTAGTGAGAGGATATCTTCTAAACATCATTGATATTTTTATCCCAGCTTCCTGGTTACTCTGACAACAGGCGGCATGCTGGGGGAGTAGTGGAGAATGACAGATCCCTCCCGCACTCCCGCACAACCTGTACTTCTACTTTTAGCATTCTGCAGTTCTATCTTTATCTTGTGGCTGTATTGAGAAATTGATCATCACTTGCTTTGCTGTCCATTGCAGATACGACATATATTGTAGGGACATTGTTTAGTTAATTGGCTTCAAATAACTTCCACTAGAATCGCATCTAACCAGTATGTGATTACTAAAATGACTGGTGACTGGGTTAGTGTTAGAATACTAGACCACCGTCAGCTGCATTAGGTGATTATGAGAACAAATGCAATCGACTCAAACATGTGATTGATGTAAAATACTACAACAAAAAGTATTTTAATGCCTCGAATTTAAAAATGATTGTCACATATTCTGTTCTTCAAATATTTGTCTGTAATAATAGTAGCCACCCTATTGATCTTGGAGAAATGAATGCCCTAATGACATTTAGGAGTATATTACATATAGAGGGATTTCAGCTAGTGTACACCGGGGCAAACGAGAAATGTTGCTCGGCAATGTACACATACCTCTTAGTGCCCCATTGCAAATTGCAAGCCCTGGGATAGGGTACATGTGCACACTTCCATAAACTGCACATATGTGCCGCAGTGGTCTGGCACTGTGAGAGATTGCAGCGCCACTGAACACTCTGGTCTTTTGCTGGGCTTTGATGTCCTCACTAGTTCAAGGAAACAGTGACACATGCATGGTGTTCTAAAGGCCATGACACAATTGTGTTTTGCTGCCTGGTTGGTAGTTTAATATGCATTCCTGCCATCAATGTGGCAATCTGACAACATTTGACTTCGGAGTTACTTTTGTTGTTGTTGTTGTTGGAGTCAGTGATGGTTCCAAACATCTTTTTCTTTTTTGGTCACAGAGGCATTGGACCAGTTTGAGCATTTTACCCAAAATATGTATTGTACACTCTAGTTCCTGGTTTTCTTCTTCTGTCACTTGTCAATTTAAAAAATGTACGTTTTAAATTTTCTTTGGAGCCCTAGCTGCAGCTTCATTTTTTGAAAATAATCAGTCTCCTTTGACACAACAAAGATTTGCTTGACAATAGCAAGGTGATCCTATTTACTTTTAATCCCCACCAGGAGGTGAATCCTACCCTGACACATGCTGCAATTGCACTTGTGCTAATTCATTGTGAGTTTGCAACTAGACTGAAAGGGTGTCCCTTCCTGCACAAAAACAACCCTGCCTTTAACCCAGGCACCCTTGCAGTGTGATGCAAAGGTGCCTGCATTAGCGCTAGGCAGCACACAGTGTGCCAGCGCAAGGAGGGAGCAGAAAGGTGCCACATCTAAGTAGATATGATCCATTTCTGTTCTCTCCGTTTCATGTAATGCAGCACAAGTTGCCTTGCTGTGTTGGGTTGTGTGAAACTTTAGTAAATTTGCCCCTTATGGTGTTGAACAGTAATGCTTAGGACATACAAATTCAACATATATCATAGATTTCATAGAATCGTATGAATGCAACTCACTGTATGCAAAGTAGACTTGGAAGCAGTTATTTTCAAATGAGATGACATGGAGACACAGTTTGAATCTTACAAAGATGATGCAAGAAAAGCCAGGCTCATATTAAGCCGTTGTTGCCTGTAAATCATTTTCAAACTTTACAATAAACCTAAGGCCATATTTCATAATCATGCATTGTTAGAAATTGGTTTGTTTGTTGAATGAGGTGTGAGCCCTGGTCAAGCAGCAGCCACAATCCCCCATAGGGTGAAGTACAAAAAGTGACTAAATGCACCTGGTCTAACCCTGGGTAGATTGGCACAGAAGGCAGTCAGGATTAACTTAGAGGTAATGTGTGAAGTATTTATGCAGCACACACACAGTAACAAAGTGAAAAGACATCACAAGAAAAATCCCATATCAATTTAGAAAAATAGAGTATATTTTAATAAATTATTTGAAATTCAAAATCGCAAAAATCCAATCAGTTTGTCAGAAGTTATGATCTTTGAAAGTTTAGTGAAAGTAGCGCCTAAAAGTTTAAAGTGCCAACCACAGACATCTAATCACGCGAGACCAGGTCAAAGTAAAAAAATATGGCCAACAATGATGGAGGGCAGTTAAGATATAAGTAGTGGATTAGGCCTGGTCAGTGCTTACCATTGTGAATATTTCTATGTTCTTACTGAAAAGTCTCTAGCGGGTTTGTTTACGTTCCCATGGTGGTGCCAATAAAATGGGCATCGCAATAGGAATGCCAAAAACATTTCCTGCTGGGCATTGACACCTAATCCCTCTATTGTATGCCATTCTGGGAGGAATTCACAAAGTCTAGCTGTCAGCTACACCCAGTCATGTGACCCAAGACAGGCCACAGGCACAAAGGACTGAGGCAGGAAAATGCAGACTGTCTAAAAGTGACATTTTCAAAATTGTAATGAAAAATCAAACTTTACCATTAAAGAGGATAACTCATTACAATTTCAAAGGTACCAGACAAGATATATCTACCTGCTCCCAATTAGGAATTACAGTTTATTAAATGTAATAAAGACTCCCCAATGCTATCATGTGGGAGGGGTAGGCCTCACAGTAGTGAAAAGCAAATTTACTACCAGAACATGTAAAAGTTGAAAGTACATGTCCAATTTTTTAATTACACAGCACCCTGCCCACTGGACTATCTGGGGCCTACCTTAGGGGTGACAGATGCAATAAAAGAGGAGTTTAAGGCTTGACAATGGGGTTTAAATGCAAAGTTGACATGACAACTTAAAACTGCATTCAGGCTGTAATGGCAGGTCTGAGACATGTTTTTGGGTGCTATGTAAGTGGGTGGTACTATAAGTGCCCTGGTAGCATTTAATTTACAGGCCCTGGGTACAGTGGCATAACGAAATTTGAGGGCTCCCCCCTGCAAGATGCAAGGAGGGGCCCCCGCTCCAAACTTTATCAGAAACTCTTGGGCGAATGTTCTGTACAGAGGGGGCCCCCTGCAGCTCGGAGGCCCCCATACACTGTCGGGGCTGCGGGGGCCTGTGTTACGACCCTGCCTAGGTATATGGTATACAAATCTACAAGGGACTTAGAAATAAACTAACTATGGCAATTAGGTGTATGCCAATCGAACCATGTTTAGGGGAGTGAGCACAAGCACTTTAGCAATAGTTAGCAGTGGTAAATTGCACAGAGTCCTACGGCCAACAAAAATGAATTTCAGAAATAATTTGAGGTGACTACGCAAAAGGTTTGGGGGAGGACACCCTCACGTTGACAGGTCTGACACACACGCACAAGGGAATATTGTAGAACACATAAGCCCTTTTTCAGGAAGCAGTGATATTATAAAAACAACACGTAATCTTCATCAGCACTGTGTAATCGTATCCAAATTAAAAGTAAGCATGTGTAAAATTTTAATCAAACTAGTTCAGTTTTGCCAACTTGTAAGTGTTCCTATTTCAATATGTTGTGAAGTTAGTTACTTTTTCAAACATTTGTTTGTAAGGTAAACTACATGAATAAAAAGTGTATGCACAAAATCTTCCATGCAAAAAATAGGTTTTGTCCTATTTTTCTCAAAGAAATGCTATTTAATTGGACCCATTAGAATACCATAGTTTTTTGCCTCATATTTGCCTGTCCAAGTTTCTAATAACTGAGACATTGTTAACTCTGGGAGAAGGGAAGGGAAGAAATACTTTTAATTACAGGACTTTGGGCAATGACATTTGCCAATCAGTATTTCCCCATCGATTTGCTCTTGTTTTAACGTAGTAATTTATGCAGCGATTTTGGCAGTGAAATACCCCTTTTCTGAATAGCACTGGATCGTGTAATCCTGATTCGGCCTATTTCTTCGATAACTGCCAAATTAGGATTATCGCGTAATTTATAATGAGGGCCTTGTGAGATTTTATTTCGCGTAGTTGTCAAAAACACTTTGTGAAGTTGTCAAAATATTAGAACTATATGCACTATATTGGCAAAAATGCACCTTTGCAAACTTTTATGCATTCATGAAATTCAGCTTAATAATAATTACATTAAATAAGCCATCTTTTAGTATTGAGAGATATTTCAGAAACATGCTGATACTATGATCAAATAACTGGGCTTGTGTTTTTTACACAAATTGACATTTCGAAGCTTACAGTAAATTATGAACAAGAATTCAGACATTTTAGCAGTTTCTTTTAATATGAACCGTAGGCACACTTGTTTTATTCTAGTCTTAGATGAGTCACCATTTCAAGTAATTTCGGAAGCAAGGTTGAACTAATGCCATGCTGCTATTTGATATATTTCCTCTTGCAAGCACAAAATAGTAATTAGATTTGATACAAATTGCTCATGTTAGGTATTTCTGCAAATGTTTACAATTTGGGAAAAAATGATTAACATCATCGTTTGGAAGCAATAGTCACTAGAGATCTTTCATGCATTTCATTCTACAACCATCATCATTCCCCACTAAGCAATGTCAAAGTGCTAAATGAAAAAAGACGGGGTACGAAATAAAAAAAACAGTTCAGCTGCAGTTGATGTAAAAAATAATGGGAATACTATTGTGTTTATCTATTCCAATTTAATATTTTATCACATTTTTCTTTTTTGCAGGAAATCTACCCCCCCCTTGTTTTTTATTTACTCCTAACCTCCATTGGGCACTCTCCATCCCTAAGCCTAATATTACCCATCGCTCTCTCCCTTTGCCTCTACCCACCCCTAAATACTAATTTTAGCCTTACTTCCCTTTACCTCGACCCAACCTTAAACCCTAAATTTAAACTTACCTGCTTTTACTACTGCCCACCCCTAAACCGTAAAATTTACCTTACCTCCAATCATCACTGCGCACCCTGGACCCTAAAATTAGCCTTACCTTCATTTGCTACTACTAACCATTACACCCTGAAATTACTCTTATCTCCCTTTACCTCTGTCCAACCATGAACCATACATTTACCCTTACCTCCCTTTACCACTTCCTACCATTAAACCCTAAAATTACTTTTAGTTCCTTTACCACTGCCAACCCCTCAACCCTAAAATTATCCTTGCTCCTTTCACTACTACCCACCCTAAACCCTGAAACGACCCTTACCTCCTTTTCCCACTACCCACACTAAACCCCTTTTTAAAAATAACATAAGAATTATGTTACCTAAAACAAATACAAGAGTTGTAAAGACATAATTGGTAAAAGCATGAGTCCTTACCTGTGTAGTACTTACATGCATGGTAAAGGCTGTGCGGTAAAGATTTCATTGTAAACGCTGTTTCCTGTTCCATTTTGCTATGTGAACCGGGTCTAGTCATTGGAGATCACAGAGAAAGACAATACCTGGCTCAATGTGCCTCGAAATCTGTAATAAAGTTTTATGCCTGTGGGCCTCCAGGAATAATGCCTTTTTATGTTTAGGACATTAGTGATTATGATGGTTCACTGACCTTTAATTAGCTTTCTAGTCTTTTCATTCTTCAATTTTACAAAACAATCAAAAGGGGGGAGAGAGAGAGCTCAGATTCAGTGTGGACTCAGCATCCTCTATTACGTAGATAACCAAAAGAAGTCCACTAGCTATTAGACTAAATGTCCTATCAAGGTATAGATAATGATTTAGGGAAAAAAGTGAGTTTTCGTAAAATAACCCTCACCCACCAAAGTGACCCAAGCTGGCATGCTTCATCATCGGGTTCTTTCTGCTCCGCTGCGGGACAGGACGTGCTACGACCAATGGAGTCATGAGAGCACTTTTTTAGGGTGTAGGCAATGAGTCAATGGAAGTGGGAGGGTCAAAACAAGTGCGTATTATTAAAAAATACCTGGCAATATTGAGTCTAATTTTTAATAAATCCTGTAGCTGTTATTATTAAAAAAGGGAAAGTGTAGACTTACATTATGATGGGTGATTCTCTCCTGGTCAAATTTTAAATTTTAGACATGCTGTTTGCATTGCAGTACTTCCCCTGCTTTTAATTTTGGACTTTGCCTGAATTATAGAGCGGCCCCCCTCACAGAAGAAGTTACACTCAATCCTGGCCAGGCAGTTATGAGATATAGAGGATAATGGGGTGTTCCCTCTTTTGGATTTGATCTCGAATTAAATACTTGCAGTTGACAACCAGCTTCATTTACTTGTAAGTTTGCTGTGTGTTACTCGTGGGGTACTCCTCACTTGGTACTGAATCCCTGGATTAGGCCAGTCCTCGAGAAGTTTCCCCGAAATGCAAGTGTAAGCCAGTATTACTAAGTCTCAGCAACAATGTGTGTATCATACCTTTGGCAATGGCCCTTAAATTGCCTCCTAAAAAAGTGGTACCTCCTTGAACTGGTGTCATAGTTTAGATGGAGGTACACATAAGTAGGGAACCATGCATACTGTGTTGTGTGAATGAACTATTCACGCTTCTTCATCTCAGAGCAATGGCTTATGCATACCATAAAGCCCTGAAAACACACACCCACTGTGACCAGGAATCAAATGCAGCCCCTACACCACTGCTTTTGATTGAGTAGAATTTGGATCTCAGTGTGAGATTTGAAGGGATGGAAAAGATGGAGTACTTGAGTCATCACATACATAGGATATTAAGGATTTATTTTGCTCTCTTATTATGCGGCTTTGAAGATAAATGTTTGGGAACTAAGAAGTCATCATAGCAGAGATTAGACATACAATTTTGCATTGAGAAAATGCCTAGTTGCTTTAGGGGTAAAAAGTTATCGGAAGAAAAGTGGAATTTGCATGGTATCACTTTATAAAGGAACTTATAACATTAATTAATTAATTTATTCATTCAACACAGCGAGTGACTTGAATCCACATTCATGCCCCACAAATGAAGAAAGTAAAATTGTCAGAAATACATGTTGTCAGGCAGCCATTACCTGAACACAAAGATCTATTTGTATCTGCTTACAACAAAACACTAGAGCTCTTAGAGTTGTGGTAAAAATATGCACTAATCAGAGGATTGGCTTTTCTTTTTACTCATCTACTGTATCGAAGCATTAACTTAATTTCCATGTCAACATAAAGTGCTTACTAGCAACATAACGGCAACCAAAGCAGTGGCTTAGCTTTGATCCTAAATGAATTAATTATTGGCTTGGTAGTTGAGTCTGGTGGTCCTCATTTGAGTCTGCTAAATCTCTTTCATTTTTTGTAGTTACGTGATTTCACTAAGATGTTTAAACTGGTTCATTATTTGGATCAGAAACCTAAATATATATTGTGACCCGTTTACCAAAAAGGTAGCAAATTCGTACCCATAGAAGTCCTCCTTGAATTGATCCAAATGTACTACTGTTTGGAATTCAGGTTTACTAATGCAAACAGACACTGCATAGATGATGGGACGAATGCTTGAAAATAGTCTAACCACTGGCAAACCCTTGGGGAAGCTTTCCAAACAACTGTTTTTCACCAAGTGTGCCACTCTCAATAGCGGGCCTGATGGATGGTTTGGCAGATGGAGTAGATGCAGACAGGATGGCAGAGGACTTTCCATCTGCTACTCTAACTTTACACTCACAGAGGTTCTTGTTAATATAAGAAAAGTTCGACCAACAGCTCTGTCAAACATGATAGCTGATTGCCAATCTTTTCCAAAGGTTTACATTTCCCCCCAAAAACCTTTTGAAAGAAAAAAAATAATGACCCCCGCACCATGGGAATTTCCTGCCTTGGTGTAGCAGTAATTTTTCATTTTTTACTGTCCCTCGCTGAGAGGGTATATTGGACAAAGATGACCAGTAAAAAATAAAACAGTCATCCACCCTAAATGGGGAGAATGGTCAGATGGCTTACCTCCAAGGGCACCTATTCAACGGGCCATCTGAGGGCGTTTCACTCTGTTGGCATAAAGCTTGCGGTCCGCCCAACTCATAATCACTTGGGCAGACCTTGAGTTTAGTAGACAGGGTTCTCTGTCCCCATTACAATGCAGTGCCGGTCTACCAAACTCTGATTCAGCCCCAGTGGCCAACCTAGTACAAATCAGAAGTGACCATGCTCCTCATGGTAACAGCACATCCCGAACCATGGTCACCTCACCCATTCACCCTGCGGCCCACTGCTTTCTAGTTGAGAAACTTGAAATTCCCACACCCCCAAATCTCATCCTCTAAGCTAGCATTTGAAGAATGTAGAATTACTTTCTGTGCCTTTACTACTGATCATTAATCACATCTTTAGCCAGCTACCCTATAATAAAGCCTTGCTGTACTAGTATTACTGCTGCAGGACATTACCAAAGTATTTACTGAAACTCATTCGCTTGATGAGTCTTGACAATAAATATAATTTTTAATTTTATTTTATAATTTAACAAAATAGAGCAAATATCTCCTGTTCCTCTGTTGTGTGTCCATCGTGATCAGGCAAGTCTCACTGACTGGCTAGTTGCTTCAAAACACATAAAAGTAATAAAGGACATAAAAGTAATAAACTGGAGTCAAAGAGTGCATTTAGAATTTAGAAACAATTGATAATTCTAGCTCCTGATTTGCGAAAGGCAAAACCTGCTAAAAATCTATTCTGCAAAAAACCCACAATACTTTGTTGAATGAAGAAATACATGAGCAATAAGCCTGTTATTTTCCCTCCAAAATGTGGGAAATGCTTATATGCGATTCTGAAGAAAATATCCGTAGCAAACCCTTTCCGGAGACATTTTACTAATAAGTTTGCATGAGTTTGCAATATCAATTCCATCCTGCTGAAAGCTCTTCACGTTGGCAAAAGTCAGTGTATTCTTTCTTTACAGGCTCACAAAGATCACTTGCTTTCATTTTATATAAAAAAAAACCCTCACAGTCATCATCCTGCTGCACCTCCATGTCTACACTCTTTTTATATCATTTGTGGGTAGACGGCCACACAACCCTACCACTTCCTTCTCTTTAAGAATCCACCCATATCCTAGCTTGTTCCCAGGGCTGGACTGGCCATAGCGGGCACCGGGGATTTCCCCTTAAGGCCGAAGGGGTGGGGCCCGGTTTTTGTGACGGTGGGGGGGCAATATTGTCACTGGGGGCCGGTTTTGCATCAGAGCTGCAATAACGGCCACCTGTAACAAAAGTGGGGGCGGTGTTTCATACTAGCACCCCCCAATCCCGCCCTGCACCCATGGCCAGTCGAGCAGCAATCTGCCAGGGCTGGTTGCTGTTCCCAGTCCGGCCCTGCTTGTTCCACCATCTTTTACCTGAACTATGTTTCCCTTCTCTCTCTGCCCCTCCTTCTATTCAACTGCCTTGACCCTACCTATAACCCAGTACATTTATTCTATCTATACACGTAGTCCCCCGTCTATACTCCAGCACCCTGTCTATACAGCTTATACCTGCTCCTGCTTAATTTCTCCAGCACCTTTTTGTCCGTTTCAGTTTTGAAATGATATGCATAAAATTAGTCAAGAAAAGGTCTTTCCTTCTGTTGTAATTCCACCAAAATGGAGAATTTCCATCACAGGCGTCAGGTTGATTTGATACTCTCCATTTTGTTTTTTCTCAGAAATGAGGTTGAAGTTGAACCATTTCCCACGTCTATTCTTGCCAGCTATCACTAAAATGCAAAAGGCACCGATCCGAAGAAAGTCCATAGAAATAGATTCAGGTATTTGTTAATCCCCTGGTACCCATTCGGCCTATGCTATTATTATGCCCTCTCCTTTTAGTTATAGGGGAAAAAAATCTTAAATAGTCCCTAAGTAAAACAGGCGTTCACACTATTGCATGCCTTCTTTCAATTCAAAATGAAGAAAATGCAGCTTCTCTATTTTTTCAAATACTGAGCAAACCTAAAATGCTTTCTCACTGCATAGAGTGATTTCAAATTTATATTCGAAATTTTCATCTGGATGTATGGGTGGCGTTCCCTTTCCAAAAAGTTAAGAATGCTAAATTATCTGAATATCATTAGTTAAAATAATTGAGGCTGTGGGACTCATACGTGAATTCTATATGCTTTTAAATTATAATGATTGCAGTAATGTTCTGATAGTGTCTACTCCATAACATGAAGGCTATGAGGTCATTAAAAAAAAAAAATTAAAAACATAATAAGACATGCAGATCATTCAGAGAGACGGAGAAGGCTTGTAGTGGTCTTTCTGGGCAGCAGCCACTGGTCTCGACATAAAACGAGGGGCATACCCTCTCAAGCATAGTGCAACATAAATAATTTGTTTGCATTAATTGATATCCCTTAACTTTTAAAACATGTTGGTAAGCATATCTCCATTTTCTATTGACGAAGAACCAGGTAAGTACTTTTGGTCTGGCCAGCACCCTACACTTGGGTAAACTGGAATTATGTGAATTTGCAGCCGCTACGTTTTTCCACATAATTATGAATTTGCTGGATTTGCAAAGTAATCCATAATCTGAAGAATTTAACAAAATAAAATTGTTTATAGCTCAAACGTATCGAACATTACTAAAATAAAAAAAATATGGTGAAACATGTTGCTGCAAAGTGGACAGCCCTTTGCAAAAGTTGACTGGGCTAATTGCTAGATTAGGGTATCAAACTGGTATAAATGAAGTGAAACCTTTGCTCAGACATTGCTAACAAAATAATGAGGTAGCACTATCACAAAATGTGGCGCATTATGCTGCATACTTTGCCTTTTCTTGCAGCATAATTTAGTTAACCCTGATGCATCATTTGGTCCTCCCCTGTCGCATAATTCCATTGGCCCTGCCAGTACTGCATATTTACATACTAAAAGACACATCCTCTCACTGGAGTTCAAGCAGCTGCAGCACAGCCCTTGTAAGAGCAAGCACGAGTCTGAATTATTCTTGCTGATAATGGGCTGTCACTTCATGACGCCCATATACAGTTTGCCGAAACGAGAAGACTATAACAAGCACAAGCGTAGACACAAAGTCTATTTTTTGGTTTGGTTGCTTTGTTTCTATTTTTAAGATATTTCTGAGCAGGGTTTCTGTGAGTAGCGTGTGCTGCTGCCGGCTTCTGATCCTGCAGAGGAGAGCTCAGTCCCCACAATGACGCAGTGACTCGATGCCCCCTGACTTTAAGGACCTTGTGGATACATTTTTTATCAGAATGGATTTTGTGTAAATCAGGTAACTCGAGCATTGTTTTAGCCAGTCTCCTTTAGGACCCCCTGCTCTTGTACGGCTCATTCAGACCCGTGCCCCATTTCACTAATGATCCTATATACAAAGGGCCGCTTGCGCCGCCGGTGCATTACTTTTTATATGGGAAAAAATGACGCACTGTCGGTGCAAGGGGCTTGTAAATAAGCCCCAAAATATATGAAACAAATGGAATGCTTAGATTCGACACAAGGGAGCAGGATAAGTAATAATTTTGAAAGTCCGTGTAGCACATTTTTAGGTCTGGCTAGGGACAGATGGGTAGAGGCAGCTAAATAAGAAGGGACACTCTCTTTGTTTTCTTGAGTCGAAAAAAAGTTCTGGTGTCAAAGATTTATATTCATACCCCCCCCCCCGCTACCCCCCCCCCCTCTCCTCTTGATTTGGTGGGTCAGCGGCTCCCCAGTAAACACTCCTGCTGCAGAGGTTTTGCCTAGATGAATTCTATTAGCCTGCGGGCCCTGCTGCTCGATCAGGAAGAGGTGGGTTCAGGACCTGGTGAGCCATGCTCAAATTAAGCACTGCTTGTGCTTCTTTTCCAGCTGTAAACATCTTGGTACCAGGAGAAAGCAGGATCTAGAGATGATGGAGGGCACTGGGCTACTGGTCCCGATGCTAGCAGCGGATGGATCCCAGAACCATCTTCGCTGTGCATCAGAGGGAGATGACGGGCAAGTGAAAAAAGACAATTGTTTAGAGCAGCTGTTGCCCTCCCTGCAGAAAGTAATCTTACAGAGGGCAGAGCAATCCTTCATTTCATAAGAGAGGGGCCTGACACAGGCCCATGGAAAAAGAAGGTTGCAAAAGCAGTTTACATTCTAGACAGTCCATGGGTTGCTGCACATTACTCCAGGATGATCCTGTTTTACCCAGCAATGACTTTTGTGTTGTTGTCCCACCTTTCCATTCAATAAATTGTATGTTTTCTTTTACTGACACAACTGTAGTTTAAAATCCTCCAAGCTGCTGTAGGCTGGATTATCAGGAATGACTAGGAATGGCCCAATCGACATGGGGCCTATTGAACATCATTTGTACATTTAGGGCTCACACTGAGCACCTAACTATGACCTTGTTGATTGGTCATTTTAGGACCCATTTTCACAGGAGGGTTGCTGGCAATCTCAGGGCACCGACTATTGTACAGAACCTACCATAAGCAGCAGATTATAGTGTTCTTATGATGATGAAGATGCTTGAATTATCATAAGCTTGCTGAATTCCATTAGATAGCTCTCTTGCTCCATTACACAAATGGTCCAACACCAGGTGCCCCATTACTGAAGTGTGATAACCACTAATTACTCTGCATCAAAGAGCGCCACTGGTTCCCAATCTACAAACAAGCCCTCTTCAAACTCCTCACACACATAAAAAGCCTTACACAACATTGGTCCCACACCACTCAACATCCGCATAAACCTTCCAGACACCTCCACTCAGCTGGACTTCTACTTGCACTCCACTACCTCAGATGCAGAACCAGATCTGGCAGTCGTGCCTGTTCCTTCCGCTCTCCTAAAACCTGGCAGAACTTTCTCCTTCATATCAGAGCCTCCTCCTGCTCAGTTCTTCAATTCTGCAAGAAACTGAAGACCTGACAATGCGTCAGCCTGACCCTGGCTCAGCCCACACAGCTCCCACTGTAGTATGAGGGTACCCTCCCAGGTCAATTGTGCGCTATACAAATTAAGATAAGGTAAGGTAAGGTATGGTAAGATAAGTTGACATGACGTGACGGGCCTGCTAATGCCCCATTAATATAGGAGACACCGTTTTCCGGGTAGTTTAATCTCCTTCACTCCTGTTAAAGTTAATGCAACAAAAACATTATCTTTGTTTTTCAACATCTCCGTCTTGGATGTTTCAAAATTTGAGGATTCAGTTTTTAGAATCATGAAATAACTGTTGTCTAAGGCAAGGTCCTAGGAAACTGTCACCATAAACCAGGAGGAAAACAGGTATCCTTATCACATTACTCCTATTACAAGCACAGAGATACTTCATTTCACTCTTCAAGAATATTTCCTTTCTACCCCATAGTTTGCAACATTTATATTCTTTAGCTATTGTATTGTTCTTAATGTTTACACCCCCTTAGAGGTTTACCAAGCAGTCCATTCTCAATATTTATTTGTTTACGAACAACACACTGTTTACCGTCAGCTAGTGGCTGTGAAAAGTGGATGCTCATTATAGCTTTGTGCTGCCAGTGTTGATTGCATTTTATTGTGTTATTTTGCTCCTTTATATAATTTATGTGAGCTATATTGTTCAAATATTACCTTGACTGTACATGCATGAATATATGTAAGGCTTTAATACAGTCTATGTTTACACAAACAAATAGAAAATCTGTCAGGGCATCCATCTTTCCTGCAATTGTGTCATACAGGATGGACAGACAACTTTAACACTACCTCCTTTGAACTAGGCTTTAGCCGCTTTTTTAACATGTCTGTAGACCCGAGTGTGTTTGGGAGGATAACCTCCCTGTGCAGAACATGCACTGACTATCGTGGGGATACCTTCAATCTGATATTGCTTTTCTCTCCCTGTGACTAAAAGGATCAGAGAACAACTTAAGTTATGTTTTACAACATACAAAATAATATTTTACAACATGATGGACATGATAGGTAGCCAAAGCTGATGTGTAGTGTAAGGTTTCATAACAGATAGATCCTCATTGGAGTTGCACACTCACACTTGGGGCCCTATTTAGATCTTGGCAGATCAGGTGCCGCCGTTGTTTTTTCTAGTCTTCTCTCCCACCGACTTAGCGGTCAGCCCACCATATTTATATGTTGGCTGGTCCATAGATGAAAGACTGCCAGAGTGTCTCCGACTATGCCAGGAATTCTCAACCGTGTCGACGGCGGTATAGGCAGAAGCGGCTGTTGGCAGGATTCCAGATTCACATCGTCCTGATTATGATGTGCCTTTCCGCTGTGGCAACTGAGGTGGGAATCCCTCCTACTTCGAGTTGGCAGAGTCAACGGAAATAAGGTTAAGTCTTACCTTTTTTTCCTGCTTCCTGCTTCCCTCTTCCATTTCTGTCTTGTACCCCATCATCCAGGTCAGCCTCCTTTGCTGTACCGATACCACCACAAAGACAACTGACTCACTTGTTGCCAAGATATATGGTAAGCTACTTGTACAAATGTCATATGTATCATGTATTGACAAGTGCTGTACCTTCGTGTACTTCTGCATTGCAACATCTTTCTTATGTGTAATGCAGTAGTGTTAATTTTCCTACTCATCAAGGTAAAATTAACACACCTGTAGTGACACTCAAAGAAAAATATTATTGTTGTCGTGCTTGTGGGTGTTGTGCTTGTGGTGCCTGTGGGTGTGCATTCAGTAGTGTTTGTATGTTGGTTATCTGCCATGCGATATGTACCAAAAAGGGGCATAACACATTACCTACATATACATTATGACACATTCACAACACATATGGGTAGTAGGATAATGATGAGTAGCACATACCTATATCTACACCACCATGGCCTCACTCTGTCAGAACACCGCTGCCAGGACGTCGCCAGCACAGCAGGAATGTCTAAATCTCCTCGCCACAAATCCACCGGCATGACGGAAATGGAGTACTGTTAGCCAGCAGAGAAGTCTGTAACAGTCCCCTGCCTATTACCACAACATCTATATACAGCAGGCGGTCTGCCATCAGCTTGATGGAGTACTTGGGACCGCCCCCGCGATGGAATGGCAATAGTCCCACCAATATCTAAATCAGGCCCTTGATATTGTACAAAGGAAGCAAATTAAAAAGGTTTCTATTTGTTACCGTTCTGTAGGTAGGCACTGGGTCAGCAGTAATTCTTCGGTAAGTCTGAAGCGAAGTTCACTGAACTGCATAGGTCTGTTGGGGATGCAGCAATCATGTGCCCTGCATGAGTTTTGTCAAGAAGCTGGGATGGATAATCCCTGTGTGTCAGAGTGTTTGAGGCAGAAAGTCTGCCTTCTGAAAATAGAGATAGCCTTAGATTACTATGTTAAAATCTCACAGCTGTTAACATTCTTAATCGCATTAATTAAAATATATACATTGTGTTAGATCTGACTTTTCCAGTGGGTTTATCCCCGACTTTTTGCTTTTTGGCCTCCTGCTTTGGACCCTGTTTTTGTTTTATGACTCTGGGCACTTTACCAGTGATGATCAGTGGTAAAGGGTATATGCTCTTACTGTGAATTGTGTTTATGGATTGTTGAGCCCATGATTGGCATAGTTGATTTACTGTTAAGTCCCTAGTACAGTGCACTGTGTGTGCCCAGGGACTGTAAATCAAATGCTCCTAGTTGGCCTGCAGCACTGATTGCACCACCCACATAAGCAGCCTGTAAATTTAACTCGGATCTGCCACTGCAGTGTCTGTGCGCAGTTTGGTACTGCCATGTCGACCTGTCAAGTGCACCCACCTTCACTTTTCTTACATGTGAGTCACCCCTAAGGTGGGCCCAAGGTACCCCTGTTGGCAGGGTGCAGAGTGTGTGAAAGGTAGGACATGCCCTGATGTGTGTGGCATGTCCTGATAGTGAAATACTGTCAATTTCGTTTTTCTCTATTGAAAGGCTATCTGTCCCATAGGATCGAATGGGAGTTTATTTATAATACTCACAAACAATCCCCAGATGGTGTATCAACTATACCAAAGTGTCAGTTGAAAATAATGCGAGTGGTTGAAAATTGGGAAGACAATTATTTTTGTAAAGACGAGAACCCTCACTCACCCGAAGGTGACATGCTTCATCATTGGGTTCCCTCTTGCACATTGTGGGCTACAACTCTCCCTCAGGAGTGGAGCGCGAGGTGTTTTTTCATCCAATGTTATGATGAGTGAGGGGGAGAATGCAAAAATTAATTCAAAATAGTGAGTTAAAACTATCTCTACAAAGAGGCGGATAGAGCTAAAAACAGTGTGAGGAAATAGGGATATGGATGTTCCCTACATGTTTTTGCCTTGATGACAACAAGTTTGCGGCATTCGTCATGACCAACATCTTGTCACACTGCTGTCAATGTGATGAAATTATAATAAAATTACCATACTTAATATGTATGGAGAGCCAACGAACCAGCTGCAGTCTGGTCCATAATCTGTGAATATAAATGTAAAACATTCACTATTAAGCCTGCTCAATATACCCAATACACAACCAATATACTCAGTGTATGTGAACACCACTGCAACATCAACATCACTGCACACGTGAGAGATGGAATTTATCACCTCATCCGTTTCTGACTGATCGCCTACTTCTTCCTTTCACAGGTCCTTAATGCACAAGTCACGAGAATCTAGAATGTAGCAACTAAATTTCATTAAAAACAACTATAGCATAAATTCCTTAGCATCTCATGTTTTCACACAACATTCTAGTCCCTTATGTCATCGTTATTTTAGACTCAGAGCCTGTAACATCCAAAATCTTATATATCACTGGGCGAGTCTCTAATCAACCCACCTAACCTTTTTCAACCAGGTTATCTATTGCGACCACTGGCGGGTATTGGAACTTACTACTGCCGTCATGCCACATACACGTGAAACGATAATTCAATAAAAGTGGTCTTGCATACAGAGTTACGCCTCACTCTCATGTTGGCACGAAATGGGGCAATCTTACCGACTTTCCTGGCGCCTACGGCTGCTGCATCTATGCCGAAAGGGAACTAGCCGGCCCCGCGTACGTTTAAGTAACATCCATACTCGGCATCTCGTGTCACGGAAGTGTGAATCCACTTACGGTTCATGTGTACTATACCAATGCGACCCGACTCACGAACCTCTTCTGGGTCAATACAAATTATCTACGAGTTCTAAAAGAATTACAAATAAAAATAAAAATAGAGTTGAACTCGAACACGTATGTGAAAATTCTTATATATCTCAACATCTGTGCAATCGTCTTTAATCACAGTAATTGATATCATAATCGTATTGCAATGTGGAATGAACTACAGGGATGCTGGGAATTGTAGTTTATTATAATATCATTGCTGGGACTACACTCCTGCTGGGAAATGTAGTTTACAATAGCCAATCTATAGAACCGAGCTCGAACACGCTTGGAACAATTCTAATATATCTCAACATTTATATGGCACATTACAATTATCTTTAGTCAGTAATCGATATCATGATCGTATTGTGGTATGGAATGGACTAAGATATGCTGGAAATTATAATATATTATGGTATCGTTGTTAAGACTACACTTATGCTGGGAATAGTAGTTTCAACAGTAACCAATCTATGATTGTAGTAAAAATAAAAGTTAAGGATAAATTTGACACTACTGCCTTTCAAAGGTTTTCTATAATATCACTTAATCCCCCTTTCAAAAACTCTAACCATATGTAATACATATACATATATGAATATGGGAAGTGTGTTGATGATAATGTTCCTGAAAAATCTTATATTGCAACAGTACAGACTAGCATGGTCCATGTAATTTATAGAGAACACCACAGAATGTCCTCATTAAGTCCTCTCTCATGGCTTTTAGTGCGGAATACCCATCTCTGTTCATAACTGAACAGCACCTGATCCAGGGGCCCAATGTTAGTATCATATCTAGGTTTATCCACGATAACCTATAAGAAATCATCCTCAGTATGACCCTTTTCAATATAGCGTCTGGTCATGCGTGTATTCAACTTCTTGCATCTGAAAGCACTGCGGTGTTCAACCATTCTATACTTAACTTTACGTGTAGTCATACCAATATTTATTAATGAGCATTGGCAAGTGGTCATATAAATTACCCTGCTAATATTACAATTGGTATGTGTATTGAGTTGCCAAGGTGTTTTTAAACCAATATCCAATTGAGTCCCATGTTTAGTGAACGGACACACAGAACAAGTTCAAAACACACAAGATGATGAACGGAATGTTGCACATTGGCAGAACAAGTTCCACATGGGAAGTGTCCTTTAACAGATGAAGCTCCCCACAAAGTGCTCTGTCTGGCTCCCTGTTGTGTTAATCTCGGTCTTGTATGTACCAGAAGATCTCGAAGGTTACTACTCCTTTTTAGGGCAAATAGTGGCCTCTCTAAAGTCAATGTTCCTGTGTTCAGAATGTGCCAAGATTTGTTAATGGCCTTCCTAATACTATCAGTCAAGTCACTGAAGGTAGTAACGCATACCATTCTTTTATTGTCTGGTTTGTCATAGGACTCAAGGAGCGCTTCTCTGTGATTGTTACGCTCTCTTTTTTCTGCTCCATGTACCAGATGAATGGGGTAATTTCTTGCAAGTAGTTCTTCACTAAGATTCTTGGCGTGTTGTTTGTATTTAGCAATCTCGCTACAATTCCTACGTAATCTTAAGAATTGACCAATCGGAAGATTCGTCAATAAAGCATGTGGATGATAACTACGATAGCTAAGCAGTGAGTTCCTAGCCATCGGCTTTTGGTATAGTTCTGTATACATTTTTCAATTTTTAGGGTATAGCCTGAGATCTAGGTATGATACTGTTGTGGTACTGGCCTCACCAGTAAACTTGAGGTTGGTATCACAACAATTCAACCAACTGAAGAATGTGTCAAGGGATCGCTGGTCACCTTCCCAGATGACCAGGATATCGTCTAAATACCGTCTCCACACTTAAAGTCGCGGTTGAAAAGGATTGGTGCTAGAGTATATAAACTTGGTTTCGAAGCCTTGCATATACAAATTAGCCATACTGGGGGCACAAGTACTGCCCATTGAAGTTGCCGTAGTTTGCCAATACAATTTACCTTCATAACTGAAGAAATTCTCTTTTAAGGCTAAACTAACATCTTATAAATATAACTTCTCATTGGTACAAGATAGGAAATAAAGTTTAGAATGCCTGAACTCAGAATATAAAGATGCATCTTTTAGTAAGGATTATTTTTACACTCTGTGTTTGAAAATACCACTTTTAGAAAGTAGGTATTTTCTTGCTTAGCCATCCTGTGTGCCTCTGCTAGGTTTGTGTATTGACTATTTGGCTTTGGAGTGACAGGGACTGGGGATGTGTATTCTGTTCAGACAGCCACTTTGGAGGGTGATGTGTGTTCTGCCTTTCCAGAGTGAGTCAGGGCTGGGCTGAATAGACCTAGGTTGCATTCAGAGTAGGGGGAGAAGATTTCCTTCACACCTGAATAAGCCTGGTCTGCCGTTGACAATGATGTCTCCACCACCTGCTGGACAGCTGCACCAGAGAGGACAGAACTGGGTTTGGCTGGTCAAAGAGCTTCTCTGCCACCAGAGAACAAAGGGATCTTTGCTATAAAAAGTGGGGCCCAGACCCCAGACTTTTAGATTACTTTTGGGGTTCAAGAGGAACCTTTACCAAGGAGAAGAGCTAGAGAAACTAAAGGAGAAGTACTGCCCCTTTGCTGTGTGCTGTCTGGGGTTGGCATGCAAGGGATGTTTCTGTCAAATAAAGGACAAGGACTTTGCTGTGTGCTGTGTCCCCTGCTTGCGGAAGCTCTCCAAGGGCTTGAAGTAGAGCTTGCCTCCTATTTGGAAGTCTCAGGGATACAAAGATTTCACTACCAGCTTCCCTGAACTTCCTTCCTGGGAGTTCTGACCTGCCAAGAGGTGCCTGTTGCTGTTCTGGGCCTCTGGAGGTTGTTCCTGCTGTGAGGAGCTGGAAAAGTAACGCAACGCCGAGAAGCACAATGCATTCAAAACTGTTTCCAATGCATTGCTGAAGAAACCCACGCAGCACCTGCTCATGGCTGGAGAAATCGAGTTCATCGATCTACGGATCTGCTGTGCGGCTGCAAGAACAAACACATTGTGGGGCCGCGGCTGGAGAAACCAACGCAGCTCCCTTGCAACTACCGCATCGAGAGCTGCCGCATCCCCGATCCCCACGCATCACAGCGGGGCGCCAAGTCTACAAGGATACTGCGGCCGCAGTAAGAAACTGACGCATCACCTCCTCTGCGTGGCAGTAAGGAACCGACAGATCATCTCCCCTGGAGTACGGAACCGACGCATCACCTTCGCTGTGCCTAAGGAACCGACGCATCACCTTCCCTGCGGCTGTTCTTGTTTTTGATTTTGACTCATCCAAGGTACTTTGAGTGAAAAGTGTTGCATCTATAGTTTGCTATGGACAGAACTGTTTTGACCTTCTAAGAAGTTTATTTTGAAAACTATATTGTGTATTTTTGTTATTTTGGTCGTGTTTGGTTGAGATTAGGTTTACTTATTTTTCTAAACTGGTGTGATGTCCGTTTATAGTGTATTGATTGTATTACTGTATGTGTGCACAAATGCTTTACACACTGCCTCTGAGATAAGCTTGTCTGCTCATGCCAAGCTTCCAAGGGGGTGAGCAGGGGTTATTTTAGAAGTGTATCCCCCTTGCCCTGATTAGGAAGAAGGGCCCCTACTTGGACAATGGTGCAAACCATTGCTAATTAGAGACCCCAATTTCTAACGCTTTGGAATACAGTAAAAATGACTACTAACAGTATTAGTGAGATATAGCATCTACAAGTAAATAAAAGCGTAGAAAGTTCCTGCACCCCATTTCTTTAGAAAATATTTCTAGAGACTGTACACTTTGTGAAGAAGTCAATGGAGGCCTCACATTTCTTACATAAGTGACACTGAATTTGAATCCCTTAAATTATGTGTCTAGATAGAACCTTCTCCCAGGCCCATATAATAAACTTTGACTCATGAAAATGAGAGTTTGGAAAACTGATACCGTGAAACCAGGACTATTCAGATGTCTGTCTGTTTCTGAAAGATATTTTCATTTGAGATTAATGTTATGAAGTGCCACTCAAATGTTGGCTGTGACATTGCCCCTTGTAATAATTTGTAATAATTACCACTTCTTTTCACATAGCATTATATATATATATATATATATATATTACCTACTGGCAGTCGCCAGTAGGTAGTTATAGTTAGGACCTATTTTCCATAGGAAATCCGCAACGTTCTATTTGGAATAACGTTGGCGCCGATTGACGAATCTTCGCAAAATTTTCCAAACTTTTGGCCAGCTTCGGTCCGCTCCTATCTTGAAAATTTCATGGTAATTCGTCAAGCGGGGGCCGAGACAAAAGGGGGGTCCCAAAACGCGTTTTCCCCATGCATTGTCCCATAGGACCTGTTGACGCAGCTACAGCCTGAACTGCTGAACGGAATTACACCAAATGTGGCAAAGAGGTAGTCCTCAGTTCAGACTTGTGCCTTTTACTTAAATGGTGTAAATCCGTTCAGTAGTTCCTGAGAAAATTAGAGTTAAAAAGATAGATATATCTGGGCGGAGCCTAACCACACATCTCATGGTGAGATCTGATTGGCTGTCAGTACTTCATCCAAGAAGTGTTGGCAGCCATCTTGGGACCAATATACATGATAGCACCTCATTAAAAAGCATTACAGTTAATAGAAGGTTTTAAGACTTTAGTTACCTTATAAATCATGTGTTGATGGTACCATACTCATTTTAGGAATTGTGGTGTGTTCTAAGGTGATTTTACCACGTGAAAAAGCCTTCTGCTGTGATATCATGAATCATGCTTGAGAGAAAACTATTTTCTCATGCTTTCCCACAGGGGTTTGGAAGGTGATCTATAAGCTAATCTGAGAGCATATTTTCTGTAAATTCATATTATCTTTCTCAGTCATGTGAAGTCTGACATTCTCAGTAAAACATGTACATCCAACAAGGGCAGAGACTGTCAGTTGATTCCTTTGTGTTCTACTGCAGCTTCCCAGAGTGTTCTAAAGAACAACTAAAGCGCTAACAGTACTACTTATGACAAACGTATTGCACACCTGAAGCCATCTTGATTGGAATAAAGTGGTAACTCTTAAAACATTTAATTTAAAAAGGAGCAAAATGAGGGGGTTCATTTTGCCATAGAAGGTATGATTAGTGCTGCAGAATGAAACATTAGGGCACATTTTGAGTGACTTCTCAAATCCTCTTCTATTTCATTAAAAAATTCTGACATGCAGACTGAAACATGCACTTTCAATACCAGCAGCAGATTTCCCTGGTGAGCAGTAGCTTTACTACAGTGATCTAATAAGCAACTAGAGTGCTAACATTCTGAATTTATGGCAAATGTGTGACACATCTGAATGCCTTGTTGATGGAATTAAAGTCAAAAACTGAAAGTATTTCCTACTGAGGAGACTGTAGTAAATGAGGAAATTAGGAAACTTCATAACAAATAAGTCTCCCAAAATAGCCATCGGAGACAAAAGAGCCCAAATGTAGCACAAATATCACCCAGATGTAGCCCAAGCATAGCCCAATGACAGAATGTTCCAGAGTGTTCTAACAAACAGCTAGAGCGCTAACAGTCTTACTTATGACAAAAGTATGGCACACCTGAAGCCATCTTGATTAGAATAAAGTGGTAACACTTAAAACATTTAATTTACAAAGGAACAAAATGAGGCGGTTCATTTTGCCATAGAAATTATGATTAGTGCTGCAGAAAGAAAAATTAGGGCACATTTTGACTTCTCAAATCCTCTTCTATTTCATAAAAAAATTCTGACATGCAGACTGAAACATGCACTCTCAATACCAGCAGCAGACTTCCCTGGTGAGCAGTAGCTTTACTACAGTGATCTAATGAGCAACTAGAGTGCAAAACATTCAGAATTTATGGCAAATGTGTGACACATCTGAATGCCTTCTTGATGGAACCAAAGTAAAATACTGAAAGTATTTCCTACTGAGGAGACTGCAGTAAATGAGCAAATTAGGAAACTTCATAAGAAATAAATCTCCCAAGATGGCCACCAGAGACAAAAGAGCCCAAATGTAGCCCAAATATCACCCAGATGTAGCCCACATGTAGCCCAATGACAGAAGTGTGCAAAACACTTATTTTGTGTGTATTTGCAGTTTTATATAGTGCAGACTTGTCAGGTATTGGAGTGCTTTACATGAGCATTGGTTACATCACACAAGATCAAATTCATTTTGGTTGTAGACATGGGGAGATTAAGTGATTTGACCAGAATCACAGAATGTTGAGCTGAAGTAGAACCTCCAACCTGATTCCCCAGTTGCAAAGTCTGCAGCTCTGGAAGTAACACCACATCCTCTCGCCAAGGTGCAACATTTAATAAAGTGGTCAACTGGATAAAAAAACATAAAGATTACAAATAATTTAAAAGTTCTTTGTCGCTATTTGAAAACTCAGAAAATATGTTTTTTAGAGCACTAACCATAATTTTGATGCAAATGGGACCCTCTCATATATGAAATGCTCTAGGTATTACAGTTTTGATTACATCAAGATGATGTCAGGCGTTCCACATTTTTGTAATAAATATAGAATGTTAGCAATCTAGGTGTTCATTGGGATACTGTTGAGAGGCAGAGGCCAGGGGCACGGACTCTGAAAATTGCAGCCAGGTAGGAGAGTGCAGAGGCAACAATTTGACCACACTGGGCAGGCAGGAAGGGCAGTGATAGCACAACAGACTATGGAGGGCAGTGGAAAGGGGGGCAGGGGCAACAAACCAACAATACAGGACTGGCAAGAGAGGCTGTGGCAATATAATAGACCATTGTGGGCAGAAGGAAGAGGCAGTGGTAGTACAACCAAACATGCCAACAGACCCGTTTCAGCCAGGAAACGTCTAATGTTTTTAAGCTCAAACGGGCTTTATTTGATCTGTCTCCTGTCTACAATCTCCTCTTTTTCAATGTAACTCAAAGGGGAAAATCAATACCCCAGTTTTTTTCAAAATCTCCCTCTTACCAAGGTAGGGACATGGACTCGGATTACAGAGGACAGGAGGGACATGGAGAGGTGCAACAAACTGACCCTACAGGGCAGGCATCAGGGTTTGCAGCAGCACAATACTCCACACAGGGCATGCGGGACGGGAGTGCAGCACAATGATCCATAGAAAGCAATAGGGAGGGGACAGGACCATGCACATGGACAACAGAGAACAGAGGGGAAAGAGGCAATGGTAGCTAGCTGACCATAATGGACATAGAGGAGAGAAAGCTGCAGCATAACAGACAATAAAGGGCAGGAAGGACTGATCAGGGGCATTACAATGGAACAGACAAGCCAGGAGGGAGGGAATAGGGGTCTGCACATGGAAACAGAGGGCTGGGGGCAACGGGGCAGGGCAGGAGCAGCAAGATGACCATGGAGGTCAGGCAGGATGGGCACTAGAAACAAGACACACCATGGAGAGCAACAGTGAGACTATGATGGCATACACACAGACCATGGAGGGAAGGTGGGAGGGGGTCAGGGGCAGCAAGCTGACCACACAGGGAAGGTGGGAGGGGCCATGGCAGCACAGAACACCATGCATGGCAAGCGGGAGGGTTAGTGGCAGCACAATGGCTATGATGGGCAAGAAGGAGGGTGCAGGGGCATGCACAAATGACCATGGAGGATAGAAGGGAGGGTCAGGACCTGGGCACAGACACGAGAGTTCAGGGAAAGGGGCCTCACAACAGACCGCGTGGGGCAGGCAGGAGGAGCAGTTGCAGCACAACAGACCAGGGAGGGCAGAAGGGTGTGGCAGTAAAATGGACCATGGAGGACAGGAGGAAGGGGATAGGTGCATGGCATGTGGACAGGCAGAGTGGAGGTGGCAGGGACAGGTTACAGTCATCTGACAATGCTAGGCAGGTGGGAGGGGAGTGGCAGCTCAACAGAACAGTCAGAGTAGATAGGAGTGGCAGGTCCATGGAACATGGTGGGAAAAGAGGATGGAGCAGGGGCATGCACAAAGACATCGGAGGGCAGGGGGAAGGAGAATAGGGGTAGCAAGCTAAGCACAGAGGCTAAGCAGGAGGTCAATGATGGGCCACAGAATTGGGCAATGGAGGGCAGGAGGAGTGGACTGGTACATCATGCTAAATGGAGGGCAGCGGCAGCACATCAGACCATGCATGGCAGGAGGGAGGAGGCTAGTCCATGGATTCAGACAACAGATGATAGGGAGGAGGTGGATGGGGCAGCAAGCTAACTGTTCAGAGAAGGTGGGTATTAGGATAATTATTGTTTTTAAAATGTGTGTCTGTGTGAACTACTTAAAATATGAACAAGTATGCAGCATAATCTCACTTTTATTCAGGAAGAAGAGGACGTTTGTGACCTTGACTCTGGGCTCACTTGGAAGAAACACCCCCTGACCCTCCACCCCCCATCGCAAAATGTAATGCCCGTGAAAAGGGTAGGTGGACGCAGTGTTATATAGAACATAGTCCTGAGAGCACGATTGAAAATGAAAACTAGACATAGGATATGGTATTATCTATGCACCAAAAAGTGTGATATAAGATGAACCAGGGCGTGAAATATAATATGCAATACATTGTACGCAATGACAGATTCGTTGGAGAGTGCGAGATAGCACAGGCACTTGCGCGTGCTATGCGATATGCCCCTTGGAGTGTAATATGCACAGGGCAGTGTTGTGTAACCTAACTAGTCTCTAAAGTTGTAATATAAAATATGTGCTGGGGAGTGTAACAATGCATATGCACTGTGACAAAGATATGGTTCCCAGATTGTAATATGTATGGCATAGCGCTGTGTGTTATAATATAGGCATCGAGGAAGGCACGTTAGATGGGGCAATATAACCCGTGCGAAGGCAAGTGTGGCATGACATATTCACGGGGTGGTGTTACAGTGCACATGGGCTAGAGAGTGTCATAGCATACGCACTAGCTGGTGGAATACAACACAGAGGTGTGTGGCACTCGGCGGGCACTGGTGGGTGTAACACAGCATTGGGCTAAGCCAGGAGCACGCTGTGACTCTCAAGTGAGGTTCGTCTCCTTTCCAGAGAGTAAAATAAAAAGTATTACACATCCGGCGGTGGATGTGTGTTTTATTAACCGTGAGGGGGGTTTCTTGCATGGTTTGGTCGAATTTTTGTCGAATCCCATTGAATGACTTGGTGTGCGTGTATTAAATGTGCCCGTCAATAGCTAACCATGTTTGTATAAATAAACAACAAGGGTGTCTACTTGGATAGTACCCACCGGCGGGGGCACCGGGATTAGGCACGGTAGGGCATCAGACACATCAGAGCTTCACTAGCGGTGTAAATACATTCCACGCGGATTCATTGTATGCATAGTCGCCTTTTAATGAATATCACGCAAATCGTCATGTTGATCGGTACATACGGTTTGTCCAGCATGTCCTAGGTGTTTCTATAAATATATTTTAAAAAATAAATAATAATAAACAAAGGCTGGCCCCGGGGGATGGGGTCCCCGGGGCCATAAGTGTCCTGAGGAGGGGGGCAAGGCAGCCCTCCTCCTAAGGATTTTTTTTTTTAAAAGGCCATGACCCGGGGGTTGGGGTCCCCGGGGCCGATTAAGGCCTTGGGAGGGCGAAATTTATTTTTTTCAACAAAAAAAATTAGGGTGCAGGCCCTGGGGGATGGTGTCCCCAGGGCCAATAAATTAGAAAAAGAAGGAGGGCACACAGCCCTCCTTCCTAAAAAAATAGAATAACTAAAAGACTGGCATTGCACCAGAGGCCATGCCCCCTCCTTGCGGCACTCTGCAAACGCGCCCCCTGGCCAGTTGTAAGTTGGGGAATTAATTCCCCTTCAATACTGAGGGTCCCTGAGGGCCAACTAGCCCAACAGGTATCTCCAGTATGCGCCAGGGGGCTGTGTTGCAGACAGGTGTTCTGAGGCCACACTCCTTTTTACACCTCTATGCAACGCAGCTCTGTGGTGCTTACTGGAGATACCTAGTGGGCTAGTTTGACCCTAGGGACCCTTAGGATTCAAGGGGACTTAATCTCTCAACTTAGAACGGCCACAGGGCGCATTCACACAGGTGTGAAGGGAGGGGACGGGGCCTGAGGTGACGTGTGCAAACACGCCCTGTGGCGCGCTTTAAGTTGGGGAAATAATTCCTTTTCAATCCTGAGGGACCCTAGGGGCCAACCAGCCCACCAGGTGCTTTCAGTAAGCGTCACTGCTCTGCGTTGCAGAGAGGTGGTGCAGGCCGTGCCCCTTTTTACACCTCTCTGCAATGGCTCTTACTGGACGTACCTAGTGGGCTATTTTGCCCCTAGGGACCCTCAGTATTCAAGGGGACTTAATCTCCCAGCTTAAAAAATGGCCACAGGGCGTGTTTACACAGTGGGGAAGGGAGGGGAAGGGGCCTGAGGAGACGTGTGCAAACATGCCCTATGGCGCGTTTTAAGTTGGGGACATAATTCCCCTTCAATCCTGAGGGACCCTGGGGGGCAACTAGCCCACCAGGTGCTTCCAGTAAGCGCCACTGTGCTGCGTTGCAGAGAGGTGGTCTAGGCCCTGCCCCTTTTTACATCTCTCTGCAACGCAGCACTGTGGCGCTTACTGGAGGTACCTAGTGGTCTAGTTGGACCCTAGGCCCCCTCAGGATTCAAGGGGACTTAATCTCCCAACTTAAAATGGCCATAGGGTGTGTTTACACAGTGGGGAAGAGAGGGGACGGGGCCTGAGGTGATGTGTGCAAACACGCCCTGATGCGCATTTTGAGAGGTAGTTTTAATCCCCTGCCCTATTATATACTAAGGGCTTACAGAGGAGGTCATGCTAATCACAGGGGGACCCCAACGCATAGTGTTCCCTAGTGTATGTAGGTGTTTTCACTGTATTCTGAGAGTCTTTTAACATAGCACTGGCTCTAGGACTGGTTAGTCAGACTCAGTTACCACCAGTATCCGTCTGAAAAAATTGAGGGTACAGGATGATTTTGCAACAAGGCTTCTTTCTGCTCTTCTGTTTGTTCTTTCTGCACGTTATCCTTCTTCCTGCACTTTTCTTCGTCTTTGAGGACTTCTATTGCTTCTTTCTATATTTCTTTTTTTTCTTTCAGTGCGTTTTTACTTCTTTCTTCACATGTCCTATCTCTGTAAGCATAGTTAGAAATTAGCATTTAAAAAACCTTTGAAATTCACTGAAAAAACCATAGGTTTCAGGCACGTTATAATTAAGAATTAGCATTTAAAAAACCTTAGAAATTCACTGAAAAAAACATAGGTTTCAGGGGCGTTATAGTTAGCTGGACTTTTCACTCGTACAAAACCATTGAAATTCCCCTGTTATAGTTAGTTCAGCTAACTATAACTCGCGCGCCCGCAATGCACTGCTGATGACGTCACATATTACATCACTCATGACATGGTCAGTGACATCACTCATGACATCACTGATGACATCTCAAATGACAGTATGTGTATGTGTATACAAACTTTATTGATACTAAGACGACACAAACTTTGTAAAATGGATTAATATTTGTTTGTTTAACTATTGTTCAGTATTAATGATACAGTAGATTTTGACATGGTACACATATTCAAATTTTCACATTTGGAACGTAACAAACGTTACTTTACACCACTGTAAAATGGCGCTCAGATTTTGAAAGCATATTCTTTCGTCAGTCTCATTTCTATTTCTATTGAATGCGCATATGTAAGGAGGACGTGTTTGTATTGTAAACCATACCGTGAACAAGCTTATTGCGAAACGCGTTGGTTAAGGCTACGACTTTGCCTGGATTAAAACTTTGAAAATAGCATTCCTGGGTGTCCTGGATTTCTTTTCGTGACCTTCGAAAAGCAGCGCTTTGAAATTTTTGGGGCCACCGAAGCCCATCCAGGACCGCCGTATTTGAAGCTCCGCACTCCGGGATTTTCGGGTTTCATATATATATATATATATATTACCTACTGGCGGTCGCCAGTAGGTAGTTATAGTTAGGACCACGTTTCCATAGGAAAACCTCAACATTCTATTTTGAATAACTTTGGCGCCGGTTGACGAATCCTCGCGAATTTCTCAAAATAGGTGGGGCGCTACGCTCCGCTCCTACCCTGAAAGTCTCGGGGGGATCCGTCAAGCGGGGGCTGAGATAAAAGGGGGGTCCCAAAACGCGTTTTTCCCATGCATTTTTCCATAGGACCTTTAGAACGAGCTACAGCACGAACGGCTGAACAGAATTACTCAAAATTTGGCAGAGAGGTAGTCCCTAGGTCAAGGAAGTGCCTTTTGTAGGTTTGGTGTAAATCTGTTCAGTAGATTCTGAGAAAATAGCCTTTAAATCAATATATATATCTGAGCCCGCTTACGGTACGCTTACCGTACGCTTACGGTAAGCGTACGGTGGCGTGCGCGAGCGCGATTCTGATTGGCTCTTAGATCTTAGTAAACATTCGAATCGGCCGAAACCAGGAAGCGGCGGCCGCCATTTTGTGTTTTTCACTCTGAAAAAAAAGAGTGAAAACAAGGAAAGGGGGCAATGAGGAGAGTTACAGACCCCCTAACATTTGTAAGGGGGTCAAAGAAGGACAGAAAAGTACAAAAAAAACATTTATTGATTTTAAAAAAAATCACGGGGTACGCGTACGGTAAGCTTACGGTAAGCGTACGGTAGAAAAAAAAAAAAAAAAAAATGAAAATCAGATTTAAGTGTTTAGATATTAGGGGAACGAACTGCGTTAAGTGGGCGCGCACGCCACGAATGGCGTAAAGTAACTTAGCATTTAAAAAACCGTACAAATTCACTGAAAAAACCATAGGTTTCACACACGTTATAGTTAGGAATTAGCATTTAAAAAACCTTGCAAATTCACTGAAAAAACCATAGGTTTCAGACATGTTATAGTTAGCGGAAATTTTACTGATAAAAAACCAATGAAATTCCCCCGTTATAGTTAGTGCAGGCAACTATAACTCACGCGACCGCAATCTTCTGCTGATGACATATGTGTCTTTATGAAAAAAAAATATTTGTAATATATGTATAGCTAAAAATGTATGGAAGAAGACATGGGCAAATAAGTGTCTAAATACAGTATTAGCATCAGCAGAGGATTGCGGTCGCGTGAGTTATAGTTGCCTGCACTAACTATAACGGGGGAATTTCATTGGTTTTTTATCAGTAAAATTTCCGCTAACTATAACATGTGTGAAACCTATGGTTTTTTCAGTGAATATATATATTCACTGAAAAAACCATAGGTTTCACACATGTTATAGTTAGCGGAAATTTTACTGATAAAAAACCAATGAAATTCCCCCGTTATAGTTAGTGCAGGCAACTATAACTCACGCGACCGCAATCCTCTGCTGATGACATATGTGTCTTTATGAAAAAAAAATATTTGTAATATATGTATAGCTAAAAATGTATGGAAGAAGACATGGGCAAATAAGTGTCTAAATACAGTATTAGCATCAGCAGAGGATTGCGGTCGCGTGAGTTATAGTTGCCTGCACTAACTATAACGGGGGAATTTCATTGGTTTTTTATCAGTAAAATTTCCGCTAACTATAACATGTGTGAAACCTATGGTTTTTTCAGTGAATATATATATTCACTGAAAAAACCATAGGTTTCACACATGTTATAGTTAGCGGAAATTTTACTGATAAAAAACCAATGAAATTCCCCCGTTATAGTTAGTGCAGGCAACTATAACTCACGCGACCGCAATCCTCTGCTGATGCTAATACTGTATTTAGACACTTATTTGCCCATGTCTTCTTCCATACATTTTTAGCTATACATATATTACAAATATTTTTTTTTCATAAAGACACATATGTCATCAGCAGAAGATTGCGGTCGCGTGAGTTATAGTTGCCTGCACTAACTATAACGGGGGAATTTCATTGGTTTTTTATCAGTAAAATTTCCGCTAACTATAACATGTGTGAAACCTATGGTTTTTTCAGTGAATTTGCAAGGTTTTTTAAATGCTAATTCCTAACTATAACGTGTGTGAAACCTATGGTTTTTTCATTGAATTTGTACGGTTTTTTAAATGCTAAGTTACTTTACGCCATTCGTGGCGTGCGCGCCCACTTAACGCCACCAAAAGCACAGGGGGTGGGGTCAATGTGGATAGTGGTTTTTTATTTCGATTTTATATTTTTATTATAATTTAATGCAATTTTTTTTTATTTCATTTTTTGTAAGCCTTTTTTTAATAATTTATGTACTATATCCTGCATTATCGAACGGTTTTTTTTTATGCATTTTTTTCCGTGCGCGTACGGTAAGCTGACGCTACGCGCTTGTAAAATACGCGTACGGTAAGCTGACGCTACGCGCTCTGGACGTAATTAGTGCAGCGCGCCTACGTGATACGTGCGTGCCGTACGCGTATACCCGGAAGCAACGTCGCGGTTACGCAGGGGCGTGTAATGCGCATGCGCGATACGTGATACGTGCGTGCCGTACGCGTACACCCGGAAGCAACGTCGCGGTTACGCAGGGGCGTGTAATGCGCATGCGCGAAAGAGACGTAAGCGCTGCGTAAGCGCACCGTAAGCGTCACGTGCGCGCACGGTAGGCCATGTGACTTACAAAGAACACTTTTTATTGGTTGAAATTACTTTCACTTCCAGAAACTTCCCACACCACACCCATTCCCCTCTTTACTGCTTGAAAGAACACTTTTCATTGGTTGATACTACTTTCAGTTCCAGATTCTTCCCACACCACACCCATTCCCCTCATTTCTGCTTGTGATTCTCTAGGAGCAGGAGCTGGATTGACATTGGGATACAATGGCAGAACAGCAGAGCTCTTCTGAGAGTGAGGCCAGCAGCACCACCATGATCCAGAGAAGGAGGAAACAAAAGACTTCTTTTGTATGGGAGTATTTCACTTTTCCAGAGGGGGAGAAAAAGGTCAATGCTCCAAAGGTCACTTGCATACTTTGTGATCGTGTTTTATCAAGAGGAAATCCAAGTAGGAAATATTCCTTTGGAAATCACTCTATGATGAGACACCTTCAGGACAAACACCCAAGGACCTTTGCTCGACATACTGGAGAAAACTCTTCAGTAAGTCACCAGAGCCCAGCCTCAGATGCTCAGCCGAGTACATCATCGGCAGCTCAGCTGAGCTTTTCCTCTGTTGTTGGAGCATCACCTTCTTCTTTTCCTTTGGACATCAACCCTCGATTTGCGAGTGTTGAAATGAGGTGTACAAAATGTGGTGGTCTTATTGTTTTTGGGGAGGTCAGTCTTCCCCTTATTAACAATAAGATAGACCAGCATGTTTGTAGACGCTCATAATACTCCCATTCTTTCTTTCCTCCATCCCTGTATGAACCCAACGGCTCTTATAAGAGCCAACCTTACCTCACAATTTTTTTTATTTTTTTTTAAGCTTCCCTTTTCGCAAAATGTTTTTTTCCGTGCGCGCACGGTACGCGTAATTCCGCAGGTCGCCGTGCGCGTACGCTACGCACATACGGCGATTTTTCGAAAAATAATTTTTTTTTATTTTTGCCCTTGAGGGTCCTTCTGGGACCCCCTGACCAAGGCTAGGGGGTCAGGAACTGTCGAGCCTGCCCCCTTTTCACATTATCCACCTTTTTTATTCACCCCCCTGACAGTTCGAGAGAGAAAATGGCGGCCGCCACTTCCTGGTTTCGACCGATTCGAATGTTTACTAAGATCTAACAGCCAATCAGAATCGCGCTCGCGCACGCCACCGTACGCGTACGGTAAGCTTACGGTAAGCTTACGGTAAGCGCACCGTAAGCGCACCGTAAGCTTCCACAGATATATATATTGATTTAAAGGCTATTTTCTCAGGATCTACTGAACAGATTTACACCAAACCTACAAAAGGCACTTCCTTGACCTGAGGACTACCTCTCTGCCAAATTTCTAGTAATTCTGTTCAGCCGTTCGGGCTGTAGCTCGTTCTAAAGGTCCTATGGAAAAATGCATGGGAAAAACGCGTTTTGGGACCCCCCTTTTATCTCAGCCCCCGCTTGACGAATCCCCCCGAGACTTTCAGGGTAGGAGCGGAGCGTAGCGCCCCACCTATTTTGAGAAATTCGCGAGGATTCGTCGACCGGCGCCAAAGTTATTCAAAATAGAATGTTGAGGTTTTCCTATGGAAAAGGGGTCCTAACTATAACTACCTACTGGCGACCGCCAGTAGGTAATATATATATATATATATATATATATATATATATATATATATATACATATATATATATGTATATATATATTCACTTAAAAAACCATAGGTTTCACACAGGTTATAGTTAGGTGGACATTTCACTCGTAAAAAACCAATGAAATTCCCCCGTTATAGTTAGTTCAGATAACTATAACTCGCGCGCCCGCAATCCACTGCTCATGACGTCACATATTACATCACTCATGACATGGTCAGTGGCATCACTCATGACATCACTGATGACATCATCCTTGTGATAGAGTGGCGGTCGCGCGAGTTCTGCCCGAAACGCGTTGGCCAAAGTTAAGAGGTTGTGGCTGAAAAACCTACCTGTAATGAGGAGCGATCCCGAGTGTGCCCTTCACCTGAAGGGGTAACTATTGAAAACAAATTAGTGACCAGCCCTTGGTCACGGAGGAGCACCACCGCCTGTGCCTCGTGGGTCCGTGTGCTGTTGGATTGATCAGCTACACGGAAGAGGCAATTCCTGTGTGGCCGCTGCTACATCGGAGTTCCACCCCCGAGACCACGCGGGTCTGCTTGCTGTTTGGATTGTACAGTTTGAGTGGAGCGGGAGATGCCAAATATATTGTACAGTGAGGCGGACAGCACATTGTAATCCCACTTTGATTGTTTTAAGGAGTGACTTTGACGACGCCCACATGGGTAGCTCTTCTTCGCACTACCAGTCCCAGAATCCATTGGGTGATATCTAACATGCTGATTGGTAAAATATAAGAGGGATTTCACTGGCAGTGCTTTCTTGTCGTCATCTTCACCTACGGCCCATGAAGAAGGGCGTATCTGCCCGAAACGCGTTGGCCAAAGTTAAGAGGTTGTGGCTGAAAAACCTACCTGTAATGAGGAGCGATCCCGAGTGTGCCCTTCACCTGAAGGGGTAACTATTGAAAACAAATTAGTGACCAGCCCTTGGTCACGGAGGAGCACCACCGCCTGTGCCTCGTGAGTCCGTGTGCTGTTGGATTGATCATCTACACGGAAGAGGCAATTCCTGTGTGGCCGCTGCTACATCGGAGTTCCACCCCCGAGACCACGCGGGTCTGCTTGCTGTTTGGATTGTACAGTTTGAGTGGAGCGGGAGATGCCAAATATATTGTACAGTGAGGCGGACAGCACATTGTAATCCCACTTTGATTGTTTTAAGGAGTGACTTTGACGACGCCCACATGGGTAGCTATTCTTCGCACTACCAGTCCCAGAATGCATTGGGTGATATCTAACATGCTGATTGGTAAAATAAAAGAGGGATTTCAATGGCAGTGCTTTCTTGTCGTCATCTTCACCTACGGCCCATGAAGAAGGGCGTATCTGCCCGAAACGCGTTGGCCAAAGTTAAGAGGTTGTGGCTGAAAAACCTACCTGTAATGAGGAGCGATCCCGAGTGTGCCCTTCACCTGAAGGGGTAACTATTGAAAACAAATTAGTGACCAGCCCTTGGTCACGGAGGAGCACCACCACCTGTGCCTCGTGGGTCCGTGTGCTGTTGGATTGATCAGCTACACGGAAGAGGCAATTACTGTGTGGCCGCTGCTACATCGGAGTTCCACCCCCGAGACCACGCGGGTCTGCTTGCTGTTTGGATTGTACAGTTTGAGTGGAGCGGGAGATGCCAAATATATTGTACAGTGAGGCTGACAGCACATTGTAATCCCACTTTGATTGTTTTAAGGAGTGACTTTGACGACGCCCACATGGGTAGCTCTTCTTCGCACTACCAGTCCCAGAATGCATAGGGTGATATCTAACATGCTGATTGGTAAAATAAAAGAGGGATTTCACTGGCAGTGCTTTCTTGTCGTCATCTTCACCTACGGCCCATGAAGAAGGGCGTATCTGCCCGAAACGCGTTGGCCAAAGTTAAGAGGTTGTGGCTGAAAAACCTACCTGTAATGAGGAGCGATCCCGAGTGTGCCCTTCACCTTAAGGGGTAACTATTGAAAACAAATTAGTGACCAGCCCTTGGTCACGGAGGAGCACCACCGCCTGTGCCTCGTGGGTCCGTGTGCTGTTGGATTGATCATCTACACGGAAGAGGCAATTCCTGTGTGGCCGCTGCTACATCGGAGTTCCACCCCCGAGACCACTCGGGTCTGCTTGCTGTTTGGATTGTACAGTTTGAGTGGAGCGGGAGATGCCAAATATATTGTACAGTGAGGCGGACAGCACATTGTAATCCCACTTTGATTGTTTTAAGGAGTGACTCTGACGACGTCCACATGGGTAGCTATTCTTCGCACTACCAGTCCCAGAATGCATTGGGTGATATCTAACATGCTGATTGGTAAAATAAAAGAGGGATTTCACTGGCAGTGCTTTCTTGTCGTCATCTTCACCTACGGCCCATGAAGAAGGGCGTATCTGCCCGAAACGCGTTGGCCAAAGTTAAGAGGTTGTGGCTGAAAAACCTACCTGTAATGAGGAGCGATCCCGAGTGTGCCCTTCACCTGAAGGGGTAACTATTGAATATATATATATATTTATATATATATATCTCAAACATTTCTCCACTTTACCGGGGGCCTCCAACTCTGCAAGGCGGGCTCACGTATAACAGGAATGGAGAATCCTGTCCATTAAACCACAAAAGGAGAGGAGCCCACAGCTACGGCAACTTTTCAAGCTGGCATTTTAATTATGTCTGACATCACGTGGCAGCTTTAAACAACTCTTTTAACCCTACGCGTTTCGGCGCTGTGCGCCTTGTTCACAGGTGAGTTTAATTTAGTCCCAGTGGTCATGTGGCCATTCATTTGGACCACGATACCCAGAATGCATCAATATGCAAATTTTCAAAACTGGCTTCAACATCGTGTCATTTCAGCGTCAATAGCTTCTGTTATTTGTCAAAGTCCAGCATTTTCCTTGTTAAATGCGATGCTTTCAGGTAAAATATATTTAAAGCACAGTGCACTCCGCTGCCACGTTGTGAATACGTGCTTGAAAGGAAACACGAAGGCTGCTAGAAGGAGGACAGAGCATCCCTCTTTCCTTTTCTCTCCAGCTTTCCCAAATAGTCACGGAAATCCATTGTTGACTGTTAGGCTGAAAAGCGAGTCATGCCCCCTCCGTTTAAAGCTCAAACATTTCTCCACTTTACCGGGGGCCTCCAACTCTGCAAGGCGGGCTCACGTATAACAGGAATGGAGAATCCTGTCCATTAAACCACAAAAGAAGAGGAGCCCACAGCTACGGCAACTTTTCAAGCTGGCATTTTAATTATGTCTGACATCACGTGGCAGCTTTAAACAACTCTTTTAACCCTACGCGTTTCGGCGCTGTGCGCCTTGTTCACAGGTGAGTTTAATTTAGTCCCAGTGGTCATGTGGCCATTCATTTGGACCACGATACCCAGAATGCATCAATATGCAAATTTTCAAAACTGGCTTCAACATCGTGTCATTTCAGCGTCAATAGCTTCTGTTATTTGTCAAAGTCCAGCATTTTCCTTGTTAAATGCGATGCTTTCAGGTAAAATATATTTAAAGCACAGTGCACTCCGCTGCCACGTTGTGAATACGTGCTTGAAAGGAAACACGAAGGCTGCTAGAAGGAGGACAGAGCATCCCTCTTTCCTTTTCTCTCCAGCTTTCCCAAATAGTCACGGAATCCATTGTTGACTGTTAGGCTGAAAAGCGAGTCATGCCCCCTCCGTTTAAAACTCAAACATTTCTCCACTTCACCGGGGGCCTCCAACTCTGCAAGGCGGGCTCACTTATAACAGGAATGGAGAATCCTGTCCATTAAACCACAAAAGAAGAGGAGCCCACAGCTACGGCAACTTTTCAAGCTGGCATTTTAATTATGTCTGACATCACGTGGCAGCTTTAAACAATTCTTTTAACCCTACGCGTTTCGGCGCTGTGCGCCTTGTTCACAGGTGAGTTTAATTTAGTCCCAGTGGTCATGTGGCCATTCATTTGGACCACGATACCCAGAATGCATCAATATGCAAATTTTCAAAACTGGCTTCAACATCGTGTCATTTCAGCGTCAATAGCTTCTGTTATTTGTCAAAGTCCAGCATTTTCCTTGTTAAATGCGATGCTTTCAGGTAAAATATATTTAAAGCACAGTGCACTCCGCTGCCACGTTGTGAATACGTGCTTGAAAGGAAACACGAAGGCTGCTAGAAGGAGGACAGAGCATCCCTCTTTCCTTTTCTCTCCACCTTTCCCAAATAGTCACGGAAATCCATTGTTGACTGTTAGGCTGAAAAGCGAGTCATGCCCCCTCCGTTTAAAGCTCAAACATTTCTCCACTTTACCGGGGGCCTCCAACTCTGCAAGGCGGGCTCACGTATAACAGGAATGGAGAATCCTGTCCATTAAACCACAAAAGAAGAGGAGCCCACAGCTACGGCAACTTTTCAAGCTGGCATTTTAATTATGTCTGACATCACGTGGCAGCTTTAAACAACTCTTTTAACCCTACGCGTTTCGGCGCTGTGCGCCTTGTTCACAGGTGAGTTTAATTTAGTCCCAGTGGTCATGTGGCCATTCATTTGGACCACGATACCCAGAATGCATCAATATGCAAATTTTCAAAACTGGCTTCAACATCGTGTCATTTCAGCGTCAATAGCTTCTGTTATTTGTCAAAGTCCAGCATTTTCCTTGTTAAATGCGATGCTTTCAGGTAAAATATATTTAAAGCACAGTGCACTCCGCTGCCACGTTGTGAATACGTGCTTGAAAGGAAACACGAAGGCTGCTAGAAGGAGGACAGAGCATCCCTCTTTCCTTTTCTCTCCAGCTTTCCCAAATAGTCACGGAAATCCATTGTTGACTGTTAGGCTGAAAAGCGAGTCATGCCCCCTCCGTTTAAAGCTCAAACATTTCTCCACTTTACCGGGGGCCTCCAACTCTGCAAGGCGGGCTCACGTATAACAGGAATGGAGAATCCTGTCCATTAAACCACAAAAGAAGAGGAGCCCACAGCTACGGCAACTTTTCAAGCTGGCATTTTAATTATGTCTGACATCACGTGGCAGCTTTAAACAACTCTTTTAACCCTACGCGTTTCGGCGCTGTGCGCCTTGTTCACAGGTGAGTTTAATTTAGTCCCAGTGGTCATGTGGCCATTCATTTGGACCACGATACCCAGAATGCATCAATATGCAAATTTTCAAAACTGGCTTCAACATCGTGTCATTTCAGCGTCAATAGCTTCTGTTATTTGTCAAAGTCCAGCATTTTCCTTGTTAAATGCGATGCTTTCAGGTAAAATATATTTAAAGCACAGTGCACTCCGCTGCCACGTTGTGAATACGTGCTTGAAAGGAAACACGAAGGCTGCTAGAAGGAGGACAGAGCATCCCTCTTTCCTTTTCTCTCCAGCTTTCCCAAATAGTCACGGAATCCATTGTTGACTGTTAGGCTGAAAAGCGAGTCATGCCCCCTCCGTTTAAAACTCAAACATTTCTCCACTTCACCGGGGGCCTCCAACTCTGCAAGGCGGGCTCACGTATAACAGGAATGGAGAATCCTGTCCATTAAACCACAAAAGAAGAGGAGCCCACAGCTACGGCAACTTTTCAAGCTGGCATTTTAATTATGTCTGACATCACGTGGCAGCTTTAAACAATTCTTTTAACCCTACGCGTTTCGGCGCTGTGCGCCTTGTTCACAGGTGAGTTTAATTTAGTCCCAGTGGTCATGTGGCCATTCATTTGGACCACGATACCCAGAATGCATCAATATGCAAATTTTCAAAACTGGCTTCAACATCGTGTCATTTCAGCGTCAATAGCTTCTGTTATTTGTCAAAGTCCAGCATTTTCCTTGTTAAATGCGATGCTTTCAGGTAAAATATATTTAAAGCACAGTGCACTCCGCTGCCACGTTGTGAATACGTGCTTGAAAGGAAACACGAAGGCTGCTAGAAGGAGGACAGAGCATCCCTCTTTCCTTTTCTCTCCACCTTTCCCAAATAGTCACGGAAATCCATTGTTGACTGTTAGGCTGAAAAGCGAGTCATGCCCCCTCCGTTTAAAGCTCAAACATTTCTCCACTTTACCGGGGGCCTCCAACTCTGCAAGGCGGGCTCACGTATAACAGGAATGGAGAATCCTGTCCATTAAACCACAAAAGAAGAGGAGCCCACAGCTACGGCACCTTTTCAAGCTGGCATTTTAATTATGTCTGACATCACGTGGCAGCTTTAAACAACTCTTTTAACCCTACGCGTTTCGGCGCTGTGCGCCTTGTTCACAGGTGAGTTTAATTTAGTCCCAGTGGTCATGTGGCCATTCATTTGGACCACGATACCCAGAATGCATCAATATGCAAATTTTCAAAACTGGCTTCAACATCGTGTCATTTCAGCGTCAATAGCTTCTGTTATTTGTCAAAGTCCAGCATTTTCCTTGTTAAATGCGATGCTTTCAGGTAAAATATATTTAAAGCACAGTGCACTCCACTGCCACGTTGTGAATACGTGCTTGAAAGGAAACACGAAGGCTGCTAGAAGGAGGACAGAGCATCCCTCTTTCCTTTTCTCTCCAGCTTTCCCAAATAGTCACGGAAATCCATTGTTGACTGTTGGGCTGAAAAGCGAGTCATGCCCCCTCCGTTTAAAGCTCAAACATTTCTCCACTTTACCGGGGGCCTCCAACTCTGCAAGGCGGGCTCACGTATAACAGGAATGGAGAATCCTGTCCATTAAACCACAAAAGAAGAGGAGCCCACAGCTACGGCAACTTTTCAAGCTGGCATTTTAATTATGTCTGACATCACGTGGCAGCTTTAAACAACTCTTTTAACCCTACGCGTTTCGGCGCTGTGCGCCTTGTTCACAGGTGAGTTTAATTTAGTCCCAGTGGTCATGTGGCCATTCATTTGGACCACGATACCCAGAATGCATCAATATGCAAATTTTCAAAACTGGCTTCAACATCGTGTCATAACAGCGTCAATAGCTTCTGTTATTTGTCAAAGTCCAGCATTTTCCTTGTTAAATGCGATGCTTTCAGGTAAAATATATTTAAAGCACAGTGCACTCCGCTGCCACGTTGTGAATACGTGCTTGAAAGGAAACACGAAGGCTGCTAGAAGGAGGACAGAGCATCCCTCTTTCCTTTTCTCTCCAGCTTTCCCAAATAGTCACGGAAATCCATTGTTGACTGTTAGGCTGAAAAGCGAGTCATGCCCCCTCCGTTTAAAGCTCAAACATTTCTCCACTTTACCGGGGGCCTCCAACTCTGCAAGGCGGGCTCACGTATAACAGGAATGGAGAATCCTGTCCATTAAACCACAAAAGAAGAGGAGCCCACAGCTACGGCAACTTTTCAAGCTGGCATTTTAATTATGTCTGACATCACGTGGCAGCTTTAAACAACTCTTTTAACCCTACGCGTTTCGGCGCTGTGCGCCTTGTTCACAGGTGAGTTTATATATAAATAAATCCTGGTGTTGCCCTAGCATATGTCGGGCTCATTCTTTCCTTTGAGTGGGCATTGGACTGTATATATATTCACTGAAAAAACCATAGGTTTCACACATGTTATAGTTAGCTGGACATTTTACTGATAAAAAACCAATGAAATTCCCCCGTTATAGTTACTGTAGGCAACTATAACTCACGCGACCGCAATCCTCTGCTGATGCTAATACTGTATTTAGACACTTATTTGCCCATGTCTTCTTCCATTAAATTTTAGCTATACATATATTACAAATATTTTTTTTTCATAAAGACACATATGTCATCAGCAGAGGATTACGGTCGCGTGAGTTATAGTTGCCTACAGTAACTATAACGGGGGAATTTCATTGGTTTTTTATCAGTAAAATGTCCAGCTAACTATAACATGCGCGCCCACTTAACGCAGTTCGTTCGCACCGCGTGCCCACGTTACGCTAGATGGGCCATCAACGCACGATGCGCTTCGCGCACCGTGCGCACATGGAGGACATATGATGAGCATCGTTGTGACAGGTAAAATATATGTTTTGTTTAATTCTAATAATCCATGCTCAAAAGGTGCCCCTTCGGGCACCTTTTACACACGGGGTGGGGAGAATGTGGATATTTTTTTTATTATTTCTTACCGTACGCGTACGGTAAGCGTAATCGGCGAAATTTTCGAAAAAATTAAAATTGCCTTTTTTCACTTGGGGGATCGTTGGGGACTCCCTCGACATGGCTAGGTGCTTGGGAGCTGTGTAAACAGCCCCTTTACATGTTTTTGCACTTGGTTTTTCAACCCCCTGTCAGAGTGGAAGAGAGAAAATGGCGGCCGCCGCTTCCTGGTTTCGACCGATTCGAATGTTTACTAAGATCTAAGGGCCAATCAGAATCGCGCTCGCGCACGCCACCGTACGCGTACGGTAAGCGCACCGTAAGCGCACCGTACGCTGGCTCAGATATATATATTGATTTAAAGGCTATTTTCTCAGAATCTACTGAACAGATTTACACCAAACCTACAAAAGGCACTTCCTTGACCTGAGGACTACCTCTCTGCCAAATTTCAAGTAATTCTGTTCAGCCGTTCGGGCTGTAGCTGTGTCTAAAGGTCCTATGGAAAAATGCATGGGAAAAACGTGTTTTGGGACCCCCCTTTTATCTCAGCCCCCGCTTGACGAATCCCCCCGAGACTTTCAGGGTAGGAGCGGAGCGTAGCGCCCCACCTATTTTGAAAAATTCGCGAGGATTCGTCAACCGGCGCCAAAGTTATTCAAAATAGAATGTTGCGGATTTCCTATGGAAACGTGGTCCTAACTATAACTACCTACTGGCGACCGCCAGTAGGTAATATATATATATATATATATATATATATATCTGCGATTCCACAGCGTCTCAGCCTTTTCACAGCCACACAGGGACACGGACCACAGATTTGTGCCAATAATCGTCTTTATTCAGATGCCGCCATAACGCGTTTCAACTCCTTCGAGTCTTGTTCACATGGTAACGTTTCTTAGAGGCAGAAGCATTTTTAAAGTAATAACGTGCTCTGTGATTGGTTCACACAAATCAATGGACATAGTAGAGGTATTCTGCGTGGTTTTGTCACGTTTGTCCTATAATCATATACATTTCTTAACAATAACAATTTGCGTTTTTAGATGTTTTTATGATTTACAATTTTTCAATGCTCATCATAGTAATGTATTTTGTCATGGTATGCTATAAAATAATACATGCTTGAATGCGGTTTCTGTGTATTTTATAATCATACTAGAAATGTATTTTTTCAGAATTTACTCGTCATATAAATTACCCACAATTTGACTAAAGAAAACCTGTATCCAAAATTGTGCAAATAGTGCTATAAAGTGCTACATTGATATGAAGTAAAATGTGTAAGTGCGTATATATATAAAATACATGTTCTCTTTCCCAGAGAGCAATTTAGCGCGTAAATGCTAAAGTAGTCACACAAATGGGGTTTGACCTATTTGAACCAAATCTGCTAGTAATAAGTATCCCAGTTTTTTGTCTACAGTCATTTCTACCACCCAAAGTGAAGTCTTGATACTCTGGAAACGTAAGGTGTTACTGTTGTCCTTCTCAACAGTACCCAGTTTTCCCAACATGGAAGCATGATAGATTGAGTGTATACGCCTGACTATATGTCTTTAACTTTAACTTTAGGCAAACTCCCTGAAGAGGGATCATCACTGACTATTTTAATGTAAAAGTTAAAGTGTAGTGGTGAGGGTGTCAGAGAATCATCTCAACCTCCACCAGCTCATTGTGTTAAGTTAATTATTGCACTTATATCTTGCACTGTACAATGCATCCCATGGCTAGGTATACATAGGAATGAATGGCCTTATTGTATACTACTTTTGAGTAGTCAACCAGGACCTTGATGGAAGCAGCCACATATTATGCTAGAACTTAAATCAATTGCCTCCTTCACAGTGACACCGCTGGAGACGACCCATAGTTGGACACCTGCCTGGCTGAAACTCATCCACCAAGTAGCTTATGGGGGACTCTGCTTCTCCTTTTGGTTGCTTTGGAGAGGCCCCATACTTAACCTCCATTCCATGGATTACTTCAACCCATCAAAATATAGTAACACAACTAGAGAAAAGAAGTGGGGCAAGGATGATCGCAAATACACTGACATGGTTGCTGATGATTCTTCCGCAACTTCTCTGTCGGTAAATCGGGCAGAGCTAGGGTTGCTTACAAATGGAGGGCAGTGACTGCTCTTGACATACACAAAGTCTGACCCTGAGTATCTGCTTAGCCCCGTACTGAAACAATGATTGTGTTATGGAAGTGGACTTATCGGTGTGTTAAAAGAGAGATTCTTATCTGGCATTTCTGTGCCCCTATCTGAAGCCGTGTTTTTAAACATATACATAGCATTGCATAAAATTCAATACTCACTCCTAAAATATATAAATATACAAAAACTTGAGTAAAGTTTTATAAAGTGTTTAGTTTTAAACAGGACCTGCCCACTCGAGCGCGCGCGCACACACACACACACACACACACATGAAAGGTCTGAGAACATTCAGCCATTGAGTTTGTAAGGATGTTAAATATTCATGCTGCAGACAAGTCATGAAGGGAACAATCTGTCTCCATAAAGGTTATACTGCAGTCATGACTATAAGAGAATAAAAGAACTGAAAGAAAGGTTAAATAACTCTCCTCTCACTTCATCTACTCCTGCATTTCTAAATGACATGTGATTGCTCATTCACAATACATACATGCTCACTAATAAAACTATCACAAAATAAAAATGAGAAAGTGGAAAGCAGTGGAGTACCTAACTTGAGTTTGCCTATCCTCCCCAGCAAAGTACTATGATTGCTCCCTACCACCCAAGGGCGGCTGGTGAGGTTTGTGAGTGGGCAGGCGGGCTTGCAGGAAAATAGGAGACATGGATCTCATGCAAGAAAGTGAGGGGAAGCAAGGTAGAAAGAACAGAGCTAGTGCCCTTACTTGTACGCCTGTCTCATCCAGCCTTGCGTCTCTCTTTTTCCGTCTGTCTCACTGTTCCTGCCGCTTTCTCTTTGTACCTGTTGCTGCTCAGTACCTCTCTGCTGTACCTTGCACCGGTTCCGACCTCTCATTACCCCATACCTGTGGCTGTTTACCTCTCTTTTCCTGCTGAAAATATGAGCAATATACACACTATGCATGGATTGTTCTCGTTCTGATTTTGAATTCAGCTCTGAAAATGAAGTAGCCAGACATATATTACACAGCGACAAGAGGCCGTGCATGTTAACCAATGCCCTTCACACATACTGCCAGACTTTTAACGCTATCAGAATTATGTGACTTATCCGCAAAAATCTCGCAGCTGCTGTGCCCTCGAGAACTTTATAATATGTAATAGGAAGCCCTAGTTCAGAATTCTTTCAGACCATGTCGAACTCAACAGAGGTAGAGGTAGCAATGTGAGTTTTTAAGGGGGAGGCTTGGAGCATAAAAGCTTACCTCGCGTTACAGCCATCGCGCAGTTTGTGTTTAAGAGACACAAACTGTACACCACACCATATTTATATAGTTATGCTTCTATATTCGTATGTATGCAAATAAGGCCCCATCCGTCATATATATCACGATCTTCATAACATGATTTTATCTCAAATGTTGTACTTATCGGATCGCCAGTCGGGTTTACAGCAAGTCCGTCCCGATCAAACACAGCCAAAAGGAATACAGCACACCTGATGCCTGCGTGCCGATTATGCCGAAATCAGAGCTGCACAGCCAACTCTTCCACAGCCCACACCCCCAGCTTCCATTATCCAACCAGGAGGCCTAAAAGTACCGCAAAGGCAATGGGTGCTCCAATTGTTGCCACCCACTTCTCTCTCTTGAGAAAGGCCAGCCCTGCCCCTTACCATTCATTTAAATAGAGCGCTGCTAAAATCGCCTGGGCGACAGTATAAGTGCCCTATTGAAAACCAACCATTTTCTGCTTTTTCTGGCCACTCCCTTCATGCTGACATCACTCTTCTAGATTTTGCATCGAGGGCAAGCAATAGTTCTCGCCCCGGCCAGCACATGCGCAGTAGGTCTCTGATTTGACCTCATCCCCTCCTAAAAAAAAAAAACGAATTTGTATTGACACGAAGCAGTAAGCACTTCATTTAAATCAAATGAAGTGCTCACTGCATCATGTTAAATTCGAATTCCGTTATTTTTTCTAGGACGGGAGCTGCTGCATTGTGTACACAGTCTCTTATCTCATCCCCGTCGGATCCTAGTCCCGAAGCTAGTGGGGCAACCCCTGTGTTGCCCCTTAACACCAGCCGCCACTGCAGTACCGCCTCATTTGCTTTCCCATAATGATCTCTCACGAGATGATGCCCAAGCTCCTTAAACCCTCTTTCACCTGAGAGAGTTACACCTTACGGTAAATAGGTTTGCTTACCTTTTTTCAGAGAAGGCATATGTCAGGTCTTTGAGTGGATTTGAATGCATTCTTTGGCACAACACTTAAGATTCTCGAAATTTACCGTGCAAAAATATTCTGGTTCAAGGAACGTCAAATCAATTCATCTAAGAAGTACATTTTTGAATGGATTAGTAAATTCTTCTGATAGCGCGTCAAGAAAAAGTGAAAGGACTCATAAACAATTGTGAACAGAGCGTAAGCCTTTTCTAAATTGTTTATGTATGTATACGTGAAAAAAGAAATATGCAGCTCCCCAAATACATGCTATTGGAAAGCAGATTATTAACGGGAAGTCCACCAGAAGTAATAATTGGGGTGTCTGATATTTTACATAACCAGCTTTTTCATAATTATGTTAACGTATGGCAAAATGAAACCAAATTAGATGTTAAATCAAATGCAAATCTGCTTTTTCACACTATATTTTAGCTTGAAAGATGTCCTTTTGTTCATTTTCTGCATGATGACGTATTTAAACTAAAGCACTGTGAACAACAGCCACTCGCGCTATGTTGTTCCTGTGCATTTGCAGCAAACGTTTACAGTGAATTGCACCATTCCTTACAAATCTGTGATGCAAACGGCAGGTCATTGCCCAAAGGTGTGTAATGGCGGATTTTCATGAATTTTGCATACCAAACCTAACACAACAGTCCCAAAATGTTGCTAATTAAACAGGCGTCATCTACATTTTAATTTCACTAACCTGTTAAGTCCACTCAAAGGTTTAAGTTATGAAAACCAGAGATCAACCAGTGGTAGTTATGATCATAGGAGACACGCTTAACTTGAAGAAAATGTATAAAGCATTTAGAAATACCAAAAATGTCAAAACAGAACACAATAAAAATACCACTTCAATTCTAAAAAATAGAGCAAAATTGTTTACACAAAGTGACATCTAAATTACAAAAATCTAATAAAGGGACCAGGAGATATGAATTTTAGAAGATTTAACAGAAAATAGCACCAAACAACACTAAGCACCAATGAAAGAATATGGTTGCAGTACACCGGGTCATAGGCACGGTTTGAGGCTGACTGCGATGGAGCATATATCCAGATATCCCCAGCAGCTTTGCCCAACCTGGAAATTATACCTTGTGACTTTGTCTCTGAAAAAGGAAGTCAGAATTCTCCAGTGGGCCAAGATTGCAGGCTGTATCTGAGGAAGTCCTCTGAAGACGGATAATCATTGAACGTGGTCGCGCTGAAGCAGCTGGGTTTGGCAGGAACAGCTCAGAAGGGGAAAATTCACATTTTGTGCACAGGGAAGATTTTGTGTCGTCCAGATACGTTTTTGCACCTTCCCCTGGACAAGATTTCTATGTTCGGACTCTTTTTTTCAGAGCTCAGTATCCTCCAGTGGAACAATGTTGTAGGCTATATCCAAGAATTATTTCCCGTGAGGTCTAGTACCTTCTCACTGAGGACCAGCTGAAACAGATTTGCTGCTGCTTCACGCAGGAGAAACCTGTGCCTTCAACCCAGCAAAGTCACAGCTTGGGTGGATTGGTTGGAATGGTTGGTCACGGTACTCAGAAGATCTGGAAGTCCAAAATGTTTCTAAGTCCCAATTTTTGAGAGTTGTTAGCAATCCGCTTACACACAGCAAATGGTCCCAGGACCTTTGGAACAGTCAAGATTCACTCCAGGAGAGGCCACAATTTACGTCCAGTCCAGGTCTAATTGCTACTGATCAGAAGGGCACTTGGAGTGGCACGTTTATGGTTGAGACTAGCTAGTAAGTGGGTTGACTCCTGGCTTCTCCCTATCTAATGGGGTCAAAGTTCCCAGGAGCAGCCCTACCCACTGTTTCAGTAGTTCCTGATTGTCCTATTGTAAACAATCCCACAGGGCACATCACCTCTAAATTTCAAAATGGAAGAATCCCCCCTCGCTTGTGCAGAGCCAAAGTTATTGCAAGGGAAATAAGTAGTCCCTTTCTCTACGCTCACTCAAGACTGGTTATAAGAGTAGCTCCCCTCCCACAGTGTTTGGTGCCAGTCTGCCTGGGGTGGGGGGAGGGAGGGTTGCGTTGTCCAATTCTCAACCTACATATACTTGTGAAAGGTCAGGCCCTTTTTTAAGTTAATGCAGTTACAGGCTGTAATCTAACTGGTCTTATAGCAAAAGGAAGAAAAGCACATCCTCAAACCCAGGCCATTGTTCCAATTCAGCAATTTTCCCACCTAATAAAGATAAGCACTGGCTCAGCAGCTGCTGCTGGAGAGCTAATACAAATTCCCTTGAGGCAGGGAAAAGGTAACTTTCTGAAAGTTAATTTCCAAAATATTTATTAAACACCCACCATGGAATTGGACTTTTAATAAAATAGTGGTCTAATTGGTCCCAAACTTGAAATAGTAAAATTATTATTTTAATCTGTCCTGTAGTTTTCCTCAAAGGACAACCAAAGGGTCCCTCATGAAAATAACTTTTGGAACCTTGTCATTGTAGGTACAGGGTAAAATTAATATTCATAATTTCCAACTTTTAAATACTAGGCATCCTTCCTTGTGGGCTACAAGACCTACATAAGGGTCACTTATTAATATTTAAAAGAGAGGATTTTCCCTGTTAAAAGGGTTATTTTGTCAGATTGAATTGCAGGTTTAAACTGCAACAGTCAGGCTACACTTGTAGACATAAAACCATGTTTTCCCTTTCACACAAGTGAATGCCACAATAAGTATTTCAGTCAACAGGTAACATTCAACATTCTATGCTATGGGTGTAGTTTTACAACATATACTATGGCCTTATAGGAAAGTTAAATATGCCATTCGTTGATGAGGCAATTTATATATGTTTTAGGGGTAAGAGCACATACACTGGACAACAGTTCCCCAGCGTACAGAGTCGAAAACTCAGCATTAACATTCAGCAAAAGAATGGCGGTGACCATTCAAAAGTTACATTTTCTTATAAAATTAGACATAGTGTTTCCAAAATGATCATGGCAGCCATGAATTTAAGAGTGAACTCTGCTTATCTTTACTTCTGATTTACTGCTGAATTTTACTGAATTAATTTTACTAGGGTGGTATGCTGACAAATAATGCTGTGATATAATGAAAGAAAACAGAGGAGTTGTGAGCCACTTCATAATAAGCAACCAGGCACGTCATTTGTGATGTCCTGGCCGCAAGTATCAAACGAGAGCCTCAAACCTTGTATTCTAAAAATGGGATGTTCATAATTGTGCATTTCAATGAGCTTTTAGCAGAGATTACTGAAGCTAAGTGACATGGAAGAAATATGAAATATGTTCAAAGGTGCCAAGTGGGTAAAGGTGTTGTGCAACACCTTCCACAACTCTTGGTAATTTAGTCAACAGTGCACTGCGTTTTGGGATTTGCAGGCTTGGAGCTAACTTTTAAGAATGTGCTACTTAATTTGATCATAATCGAATACTTACGTTAGCTGAGTACCACTACAGAAAACAGAAAAAAATATGTTGTTTAAATTGCATTTTTGTTTTGTGAGCAACTTATCGCAAGATCACACATGATGACAAAATAGTTATACTTTGGTGGTGATTGTAAAGCCTGGGAGCACAAATAAACCACTGTGTATTTTATTTTATTTTATTTTAAGGAGGGTAGAGAAAGAGAAAAGGGTGAGAGGATATCCTGAGTGGAGCATGGGCATTGTCATGCAGTTACCAATGGATTTTGATGCAATTTAATAAAGGCAGTAAACCTGAGATTGTGGCAAAGGAGTGCCCTTACCACAGTGAGGCGTAACGAGGGACATATCTTTATTTCTCCTCATTACTTCCTCTCTCTATGCGTGATGTATTCTCCATTACACATACAAAGAGGGAATCGCCCATTAAGATTGTTTATGTGCAGGAACTCATCCTAGCCTTTATAAAAACAATCCTGCATGTAAATGCAGGCACCCTTTCAGCAGTGTGCAATGGTGCCTGGATTGGTGTTAAACAGCACTCAGTGCAATAGTACTTAGAGAGAGCAGAACTGGCTCTGGCTCTGTTTAGGTACCGGCGGGGAGGGGATGGGCTGCCCACAGAGCTGGGGGAGGAAAGGTGGGCACCATATGACGGTATGTCAGGCCGTCTTGGGCTGGCCAAACAGTCCTGCATTCTTAGCATGTTCTCCACCCGGATGTATTGCACAGCCTGGGTGGAGAACATGCACAGGCACCCGAACCATGGTGCTCAGACCAATCACAATGGTGCTGTCATGCTGGTGACAGCAGCGTCATGATTGGTTTAGGGGACTCTGGGAGCCTGTATGCTTCCTGTTTCTTCTGTCGGACAGAGCAGAGGCAGCGGCTGGCAGGTAAATTGATCTTTTTTTTTTTTTAAACCCATCCTCCTGCCCGATCACTAAATCCTGTAGCATCCACTACTGGATATGGTACATTTTCTGCTCTTCCTTTCATGCAACACAGTGCAACAAGTTGCCTTGCTGTGTTCTGTTTTGTGAAATATTAGAAATCTGCCCCTTCATATTTTGTTCATTTGTTATATCGTAATTATATTTACCGAAGTGGGAAAGTGAGGATGCTGGCCCTCCCACACCACTGATTCTATCATGTCTTGTGTTATTCTCATAACAGAAAGCACGTAACTTCAGCAGGCTACTTTCCCCTTCACTATTTTTCTAGGATTGACAAATGTTTCCTTTACACTTCTTACCATGTTAGCTGTGGCTAATGTGCACGTTTCTAGCATGACCGGACTGGTACCAGCAACCAGATCTGGCAGATTGATGCTCAGCCGGCCCCAGGAGCGGGGGGGGGGCGGGGGTGCTAGTGAGAAGCACCGCTTTTGTTAAAGGGGCTGATATTGACGCACTTCTACAAACTGTCCCCCAGTAACAAAACTGGCCCCCACCGCTACAAAAATGGCCCCACCCTCTGGCCCACCGGGGAAACAAACATTTTTTAAATGTAAATCCAGTACTTGTATAGTGCACGAATCACCCCCGAAGGGGTATCTCGGCGCTGGGGGCCGTTGGGAAGATTAAGCGAGCTATTCCCCAGAGTCGCATGGTGCTGGGCAGACCCCTGCCACCGGAGCCAGGGATCGAACCGTGATCGTCAGCCACCCTGGCACCACACCTCTCCGACAGTGTGGAAATGCCCATTGCCCGCTACGGCCAGTCCAGCCCTCATTTCTAGTACTGCATCATTTGCTCACAATTCCCTTCTCATGAATTGATCCCTTTAACTTGAACATTCTTGAGGGACACTCCTCTTCATGTTAACATTGCAGATAAGTAGTGACCAAGTAAAACCATGCAATGAATGATATTACCTCTCTTATTGAGGTTCATAATATAGTAAGTATCAATGGATAGATACCTGAGAAGCCTTTACCTATTTAAGAGGAGTCAGAAATGAAACCAAAGCTGAGCAGAATTGGACTACTGCAGCAATGTGAAATCTTTGACTCACTGAAGCAATTATGCTCACAAGAGGTAAGCATTGATTATAGTTGGTGAGAAGTCAGGCACAGGCACATAGACAAAGGGCATTTCAGCGTGATAATACAAGAGTGGCTACTGGCACTGCTTCAAGAATGAGGAAACGCAGCACCATTAAAGCTAATACCAAAGGCAGGTTAATATAATAGCCATGCATGGAGTATTTGATGGCACATGTTATTGGCTCACAGTAGTTGAGCAGAAAATTGCACAGCTTAAGCATGGCCAACCTAATAATTGTCAGCATGACATTCATCTTAAATAATCCCCTCTTCACCCCAGCAGCACCCATGCACACATTTATAATTCAGCACTATTTTTTACAAATATTACAGCATTATAATCCTTTGTCTAATGGAATCTGGTTGGTGGTGGAATACATTCTGCATATTTATAGGAAGCTTCTATGTATACATGCCCATTAAAATATGCCTGGGGACCCTTGAATACACGATTGAGGATTCCCTTTGATTATTAATTATTACGAGTGACTGATGAATATCTTCATGAAATGACTGGTGAGTAGTAGGGCACATGAGGAAAGTTAAGGATTTTTTTTTCATTCCTCTGACTAAGGGGCAAATTTACAAGCCCCTTGTGCCGCCATCACTTTTCCCCATATTAAGCCCCTAAGTAATCAAAATCTCCCCATGTTTGCTTGCCTGAAAAAGGTTACCCTCAACGATCCTGATGTAACTTTAAAATTAACAAACACTTTAAACAAAATTCAGCATAAAATCGAATTCTGATGAAAGAACAAGGAGTGTAACATAAAAGAAAATTCATGGCTGTGAACCTAATCTGTAGTGAAAAAGTAGAAGTTAAAGCTGTTTTTTTTTTAAATATTCCTTCTTTTGGCTGTTGGAATATCGTCAACAAATATTAATGACCAATAAAAAAAAGTAAACTGAGAGGAAGTAGAAAATATAGCACTATTGTTATAGTAAAACAGTTACCATTTACGATATGTGATAAAACACACAGCCTTTTTACCAATGCATGTAGCCCTGTAGAAATAGTAAAAATGTTACTGTCTGCAAAATGGTATGCAGCAGAAGGGAATTTTTATTGCGCTATTTACACTGTATAATATATCCAGGTGTTAAAAAGAATTAACAAGTTTGACAAAATAACTATGAATAGTATTTGAGGGAACAGGTAAGCAACTGTAATATTTATACAACAATTATATTTCCAGTGCTCAACATGAACATGTCCTATCTTGAAAGGCAAGATAGTGCTGAAAATGGCTGCCTAAAACCAGAGCATTATTTGTGTGCTGCAGTACACACTGTTCATCCAATGCTTCAGAACGTTATGGGGTTGTCTACACATCGGACTTTATACTGAAAGGGTAAGCTTTGAGGACACATCTTAATTAGTGCACACTCGCCTCTGCAACATGGCAGCTTGTATGTGTTCAAGCACAGGTCAATCTTTATAGATATGATGTTGTATTGTATTTTTACTTTCATACAACACAGTGCAGCAAATGTTGACACTGTGCAAAATTGTATTAATATTAGTAAACCTTTGATAGCAATCTGCCATCAATTCCATTGCAGATGTAGAGATGTAACAACTCACTATAAGGGCAAGAACTGTCCTCTGAGGTAGTGATGGCGAGGCAAATCCCTTCCATGTTGGTGGCATTGACTCATAAGTATAGCAAGCCACAATTTAAGACGACTTTCAGACTTCATACCTCATGCTTTGAGGTTGGTCCTGGTCTGGGCTTGCCAGGGGTAACTGACTGCTAAGTGGCAAAAAGCACTGGGATGAATATGAGGGCCTCCATTTTGACTGTGTTTTGACAAAGGTGGTTTGAATTTGCGTATGGTTGAATATCCTGTGTGACCTTAGGATTAGATTAAGGGAGAGCTGTGTGTCATTAAAACCCATGTTGTAACCAGTCCTAAAGCTAGGTAGCCAGCATACGTAAGTTGGTCTGAAAGAGACGTGAGTGAAAAGAATGACTTCTGAAGCCTTCTGCCTATCATGCTTACAGTGGAGGAAGCGAAGGGAGCTAGTTGTACACTGTGAAGATTTGGGTGTATTATATGGTATGGCTGTGCGGCCTTATCGTGCAATACACTTTCAAAAACTTTCTTGAGTTCACTCAGGCTTGTTTGCAAAACCTTAAACTCAACCCTGGATAGCTGTGGCTGTGAGCAACAAGGCTTAAACAAAGGAACTAGTGTAAAACATTTAACAGTACCAAACAGCAAAATAAGAAAGCCACATGTCAACAAAGAAATCTAACTTCAATATATAAACATAGATTATAATTTTAGAGTCCAGATGAGCAGAATCCACGAGATGGTTCCGGAGATACAGATTTTTAAATAAAACTAAAATCTTACATCAACCTCAAAGAACAGTGGTAACTGTAAAGTTTGTCAACTGTACCTGCCACGTGGTGCATGAAAATGTAGGGGGGGCATAGGTACCCCCAGTGCAGAACCACCTCCCCCCAACACAAGGGGGGCCCAAATGCAATCCCCGCCGGCCTGTGAATGGTGGTTTCCCCACCATACACCGGCTGGTGGGGAGGCAGGATCATTATATGGGGGACAGTGCCTGCTAGGCACCGCCACCATATTGTTGATGCAGGGTGGGTCTGCCAGGCAATCATAACGATTGCCTGTGGCGGACCCGTGGCGGACGGACTTTGCGTCCGCCAGCACACCACCACCATTATAATTAGGCGGGAGGAGAAGTGCCTTACGATGGCCGTGAAACTGCCACCGGCAGGCTAACGGTGGTGGTTTCACCGTCATTGTAATGACCCCCCCTAATCTGTAATGAAAAAGTAGAATTTGAAGCTGGGTTTTTTTGTTTTCTTTCTTTTGGCTGTTGGAATTTCGTCAAGAAAAATTAATGACCAATAAAAAAAAGTAAACTGAGATGAAGTTGAAAATATAGCACTATTGTTATAGTAAAACAGTTGCCATTTACGATATGTGATAAACCACACAGCGTTTTTACCAATGCATGTCGCCCTGTAGACATAGTAAAAATGTTACTGTCTGCAATATGGTACGCAGCAGAAGGGAATTCTTTATTGCACTATTTACACTGTACTATTTACACTGTATAATATATCCAAATGTTAAAAAGAATTAACACGTTTGACAACATAACTATGAATAGTATTGGAGGGAACAGATAAGCAACTATAATATTTATATAAAAATTAAAGTTTCAGTGCTCAACATGAACATGTCCTATCTTGAAAGGCAAGGTAGTGCTAAAAATGGCTGCCTAAGACCAGAGCATTGTTTGTGTGCTGCAGTATACACTGTTCATCCAATGTGTCAGAACCTTATGGTTTGTCTACTTCTCAGAATTTATACTGAAAGGGTAAGCTTTCAGGACAGATCTTAATCAGTGTACACTTGCATCTGCAACATGGCAGCAAAAATGTGTGTAAGCTTAGGGGGCTGTACTAGGAGCAGGCCAATCTTTATAGATATGGTGCTGTATTGTATTTTTACTTTCATGCAACACAGTGCAGCAAATTCTGACACCTTGCCAAATTGTATTTACTACTAGTAAACCTGGGATAGCAATCTGCCATAAATCCCATTGCAGACGTAGAGTTGTAAGAGCTCACTGTAAGGGCAAGAGCTGTCCTCTGAGGTAGTGATGGTGAAGCAAATCCCTTCCATGGTGGTGGCTTTAACTTGTAAGTATAGTATAACACAATTTAAGATGACTTACAGACTTTATACCTCATGCTTTGAGGTTGGTGCTGGTCTGGGCTTGCCAGGGGGAACTGACTGCTAAGTGGCAAAAATCACTGGGATGAATATGAGGGCCTCCATTTTGACTGTGTTTTGACAAAGGTGGTTTGAATTTGCGTCTGGTTGAATATCCTGAGTGACTTTAGTATTAGATTAAGGGACAGCTGTGTGTCATTAAAGCCCATGTTGTAACTAGTCCTAAAGCTTGGGAGCCAGCATATGTGAGTTGGTCTGAAAGAGACGTGAGTGAGAAGAATGACTTCTGAAGCCTTCTGCCTATCATGCTTACAGTGGAGGAAGCGAAGGAAGCTAGTTGTACACTGTGACGATTTGGGTGTATTATATGGTATGGCTGTGTGGCCTTATCGTGTAATACACTTTCAAAAACTTTCTTGAGTCCCTCTAAGGCTTGTTTGCAAAACCTTAAACTCAACCCCGGATAGCTGTGGCTGTGAACAGCAAGGCTTAAACAAAGGAACTAGTGTAAAACATTTACCAGTACCAAACAGCATAATAAGAAAGCCACATGTCAACAAAGAAATCTAACTTCAATATATAAACATAGATTATATTTTTAGAGTCCAAGATGAGCAGAATCCACAAGATGGTTCCGGAGATACAAATTTTAAAATAAAACTAAAATCTTACTTCAACGTCAAAGAACAGTGGTAACTGTAAAGTTTGTAAACTTTTTGAATTGACTACTTTGACCAAGCTTGGGCGATCAAAAAAATCTGCCAGAAAGAAGGTCTGGGGGGCCAATAAGAAGAATCTTGGACAGTTATCTGGCAACCAAAGCTTTTTCCAGTCTGGTTCCTAACTTTACAGCAAAACCACCGTAGACTTCAATGGCGTGGTCTTCATGCTGTGGATGCAAGAGATATCATCAGTGATGCCATCAGTGATGTCACTGACCATATCATGAATGATGTAATATGTGACATCAGCAGTGCATTGCGGGGGCGCGAGTTATAGTTAGCTGAACTAACTATAACAGGGGAATTTCTATGGTTTTGTACGAGTGAAATGTCCAACTAACTATAACGTCCCTGAAACCTATGTTTTATTCAGTGAATATATATATATATATATATGTGCTAATGTACTACTTAATAATATACATCTCCATGCCTTAGGACTTGATAGGCCTTCCTTAGAGGAGACTTACATATATTGGCAAGGGAAGTGGGGACTTTGTCATTGGTTTGCATGAAGAATTCGGACTAGCAGTTTGATCACTGCACTTCCAGTCTGCAGTGGCAGATTGGGAGCCATTTTGCACTTTGTCACCGACAGGGTGGCATATTCAGTGCTGCTGCCCTGGGAGGACACTCAGCCGTACATGCCCGTGGTATCATATACTTGGGAATTGTAAGTTAGGCAGGCTCTGCCAATCAATTGGGGGTGGCCAATTTGACATACACTTTGTAAGGGGCCAAATCACTGGCACTGAGATCTGGTTAGCAGCTGTCAGTGCGCTCTCAGAGTTGTAAATTAGCAACTAGTAGTCCAAATGGAGGGAAAACATGGGGGAAACCTTCAAAAAGCCTGTTGCCATACACACACAAGCTCCCATTCTTCGCCGTGGTAATTGCACTACGAGAGGAGTTCCTGTTATATATTCAGCCGGTTCTGACTCCTCCGGCTATCCCTGGACCCCCTCTGTACAAAGGGGCACAGCTGAATCAAAGGAGACGAGGCTCGCTCCAGAGCTTACAACCGAGTAATCCGGGAGGATTGTTTCCGGCTAAGTCCCCGAGCAACACCGAAGAAAGAAACAGGACCTTGCAGTATTCGAAGCTACAGGCAGGTTTATTTGGATTCCGGAACTGGGGCGCCGTAATCAGTCTGTGGCATTTCTGCTGAGGGACTCTGCACTAACCTGTGCCTGCCTGTGTCTGCCTTGTCTCCCTCCCGCCGCCGCATCCTACAATTTCGCGGCCGCCGTGTGGAGGGGGACTTCAATCCCCAGGCTACCTAGCACCGGAAGCCGGCATTGCTTCATCCGCGCCTGGAGGCGCTTTAAATATCATCACGGCCCCCGTGTCGCGGGACAGCGCGCGGGACAGTGCGCGGGCAGCGCCGGGCTAAGCCCGGGCAAAGGGCGGGCCGTCTGTGGCCGTCAGTGCCAGAAGGAGCCAGGGCAGGGCCACCCCCCTAACATTTGCTACCTGCCCTATGGAATCCTATGAACATCTCTTGCAAGGGTAGGTTCCTTATTGTAATAGTTACGTGTATACTTTGATACACGAGGGAACTGCTTCGCCACCTATGATACTCTCAATTTCCGGGATTGGCACATCTATTCAGACATTCTGGATTTAGCTGCTCCGATTGGCAAATATAGTCCCGGACCACTTTTATTGTTTGTCTGATTTAGTGGGGTTTTAATAATTGGACAATTTCATTCTTTCTTGTTTTTGTGATTGCTTGTGATTGCTTGTTAGCACGTGTCACCTTATCCCGGGCCCATTCTACCCTGCATTTGCACTTGAGATTGTGGAGGCTTGTTGTATCCTAGTACTGTATTTTCTGCTAGCACGTGACACTTTATCTGATGGTTTTTATTGTTCTGTATTTTAACTTTTTGAGATTGCCTAATCTTTTATACTTAATTTTATACATATTAACTACAGTGTGGGAGATTATTTTACTCTATCCTGAATTTGTATTGTATAAAGCGGACTGTGTTTTCTTTCTTGTATTGTTCTCCGTATTCACATAGTCCGCAATAGCTGGTTGTACGGACCTTTGACTCTCAGGACCTGCCCTCATCTTGCTGGGACTGCGAGGACCAGCAGCCATCTTTTTACTCATAGCTGGTGCCTCTTCCCGCAGAGCTCCCTCCCACCCGTCTGCAGTTGATTTAACATCATGTCTATAAAGGGCAGCAGAAATAAATTAGCTGTTGGCGGAGTACAGGGGATAGGCCCGTTAGATAATTTTATTATAAGGGCAAATGAAGCTATAGATCAAGGCATTAGTCTTCTGGAGCGTAGAGTCTCCCAAGATCTAGCTTTGGCTAATTGATCGTCGCTGGGTCCTCTTGCGTTAGCCAAAACTCCAGTACAGGCTAAAGACATTGGCCCCACAGTAGAAGTGTATAGTATGCCGAATTAGGTTGATTTGTCAGCATCGCATCTCTTAACAGATTTACAATTGAGCTTGGCACTAGAAAGGTTTCCGGAATTACTTATCAGCCCCACACCAGTTGAGACAAATACGAGGCGCTTAAGGGGAAGGAGAGAGGGTGCTATACGGAAACAAACAAAACAGATAATTGTGCCAAAGGTTAAAAAGCCTTGTATGTCGAAGAGAAAGCAAGGGAAAGAATTAAATTATCATGGAAATAATGGCAGTGGGAATACACATTTAGATGTGACAAATGTAGTCTCAGATGTTGAAAGTGCAAAGGCCTTGGATACTTTGGGCGGAATATGTGATAAATGTAATAAATGTAACAATTGTGAAACAAATAATCAATTGCTGGCAAGAATTGGGGACATTTTTAATATTTATCTGTCCCCCATAGAGACCAGACTCATACATATAGAAAAACAACTGGCTGAATTGAGTGTTCTTTCTAAAGATTCTCTTAAGCATGGGGCTTCAAAGACCGGGGGAACTAAACCTATTGATTCTAATCCTTCAGTGATCATTCCGAACGTAAAGTTAAACACCTTGCAGGCCCCAGATAAGCAAATGGCCGATATATCGGTAATTTCTACTGTGCCTAATAGACAGAAAAATATTATATCTAAGGCCCCCACCACATTTCCCAAAAGGGACCGGGACATGGGAGTGAAAGAGGGCAGACTTAAATTTAATCTGCCCCCAGAAGCCAGTCCCTATGTGGTGGTCATGACTAGGCCTGGGCGAAGCACTACGCTACGCTCGCGTAGTTTGCGAAGTTCGCGCTACTTCGCACTACGCGAACTGCACGTAGCACAGTGCGAACACGCGTAGCGTAGTGTTGCGTAGTGCTGCGGTCATTTTTTGCTTGCTCGCGGTCCTCAACGTCAAGTTGACGACCGCGAGCAAGCAAAATGACATCCTGGCGAGACTTTTTCCTTGTTCGCGATCGCGAGCATGGAAAATAAACCTCCCGGCGAGATTCACAACGCGAGAAGGTCAGGTTTCTCATTGCGAGGGGTCGCGTATGCTCGCGACCACTCGCGATGAGAAACTACCAGTTCGCGTTGAGAAAGCTGCAGCTCGAGGAAAAATCTACTCGAGCAGCAGAAAACTACAGCTCGCACTGTGCAAGATGCCATTTTCAATGATTGCACAGTGCCGGTTGCTTGTCCGCACTGTGCAATCATTGAAAACAACATCTTGCACAGTGCGAACATGTTACTTCGCAGTTCGCGAAGTGCTACGCGTAGCTCGCGTAGTGCGAACTTCACTTTGCGTAGCTTCGCGAAGTGCTACTTCGCGAACTACGCCCACCCTTAGTCATGACTGGGGTCCCAGAAATGGTGGATCATATAGATGAACCCAGTTGGTCATTAAAGAACAAAGTCCAACATTGGCTTAACACTAATCGTCCGCTACCTCCCCATTGGTCAAGTAGGATTTTAATGGTGCATAGAGTGCCTTTGGTGGGACAAGAGGAGAAAAAAACCCATGGCGATTGTGTTATAATCAATTTTGAGGACCCAAACACAGTAGATTACATATGCTCATGGAGAAATCAAGGGCGTAATGAACGTATTGAAACAAAAAGACTCGCCTTTTTTTACCCCTCTATGAGTTGTCTTGGGTCGGGTTACGACGAAAATTGGAGTAGAATAGGCCATTGGGATTGGAGAGGAGATCGGGGAGAGCGGGGAGTGCGCCACCGCAGTGATGGAGACTCTTTGGAAAATTATAGAGGGATCCCGATTTCTAATAGGTATAGTTGCCTGGAGTCTGTAGATTGACCCATAGTTTTTATTGGATCCCCAATTAGAGAGTGGGAGGGGCTGAGAATGAACAATGGTAGAGTCAACCAGATGGTTAATAGCCACCCAAAATCAACTCTGCAGAATAGGGGTACAGGCGCAGATGTAGTTGCAGCATTTACTACACAGTGCCCATTAGCAATAGGGACGAATAATGTGGAGACTGTTGTAATGGACACTGGGGGTGGTGAAGGGATTGTAAAGCCCAGACATAGGTTCTTAAATAAGGAGATTGAAAATGGGAAAAGCGAAAATCCTTGTTTAAAAGACTAAAACTGACCTTAGTATCCTTAGCTGGAATGTTGCAGGGCTGGAGTCTAGATTATCGGATCCTGATTGGCTAAGGATACTATTGGATAAAGACATAATAATGTTTCAGGAGACTTGGGCTATTACGGACCTTCACATAGAGGGCTTCCATTGTAATAGTGTAATTGCAACTAAGCCCGATTTTGGCCGCCCTGTGGGCGGGTTATTGATTAGTATTAGGACAACGGCAGGTGGAAGTATAAAGATAATGCCAACTAACAACCCCAATATTCAGGTTATTGAATATAAAAGGAAGGCTCCCATTTATGTGATTAATTTTTATAATAATGATTTTTATTCAATCCCAAATACAATTTTTATAGAACTTTTTAAATTTTTATCTGACATGATTGAACCATCAGATAATGGCAGGGGTAATAGGATTATCCTAGCTGGGGATTTTAATGCAAAGATTCCTAAATCTGAACTAAATAAAGGAAATATGCAAACTGACCGTGCGGTAAAACGGGGCATAGAATTGGATTGCTTTATTCGTGAGCATGTTTTAACTAACGTGATGGATATAAACCATATCTCTACAATTAATTATGTTCCGACATTTAGAGGTAGAGACCACTCTTCAACCATTGATTATATTTTTATGTAACCTGAGTTAATTGATTGCCTTTTAATGGCTAGGGTCCTAGAAACCGCTTTTGGGGATCACAATGCACTAGTGGTAAAAATCAAATTGGGTCCCTCTCCAGTATTTGCATACTTTTTAGGTGCTAGAGATATTATCCCTGTTACAAATAATCTGAGGTTGAAATGGAGGGGGGTTGATAGTGGAAGGATAGTTGAGCATGTTATAAACAAGCATCAACATCTGATTGATTCATGCACATTTTCAGATGGGAATAATCTAAGGGTAATTAAAGATTTTACTAGTTTATGTATAGTCATAAAGTCACTCCTATCTGTCCCTAATAAAAGGATAGATAAGGATCCCAGGTGGTTTGACAGAAATTGCTCAGTTGCTAACAGGGCCTTACGTAAGGCACTGAGTGCAAAACCGAGATCCCAATCGGAGGTTAGGGTGGCAAGAAAGAAATATAAATCTACGATAGAGGCACGTAAGGCAGCGATTCTGAAAGAGCACTGGGAGGAGCTATCTGATGCCGCAACAGGAAAGAATGCAATTACTTTCTGGCCTGTAGTGAAAAAGATGCGTAACATGGGAAACCAACTATCTACAATTAGCTGTATTATCCCGAGTGACCGGTGGGAAGATCATTTTTCAAAAGTATATGCCATACCCCCAAAAGTTAATGATAAGTACACATCTGGTCAATTGTGTTCTATACAGATTAGTTTATGTGAGGTGACTGTGGCTATTAAACAAAGTCTTGGCAATAAGGCCCCTGGGCCAGATGGTTTCCCAATAGACATAATTAAATGGAAACCTGAATTTTGGGCACCCATTTTAATGAATGTTTTTAATAGCCTACCTCTAGTACCTATGCCCGACACATGGTCTACAAGTATAATAGTGCCAATATATAAGAAAGGGGAGAGAACAGATCCAGTAAATTATAGACCTATTTCACTTTTAGATAATACTCTGAAAATTTTGGGACAAGTCTTATACAATAGAGTAAATACTTGGGCAGAGGAATCAGGTACTCTGGCCCCGTGCCAAATGGGTTTCGAAGTAGGGTTGGGATGACAGAGCAGTGCCTAAATTTTAATTTTGTAATTGGCAAATATAACATCGCCAGGTCGTCACCAATTTATCTAGCTTTTATGGACTTATCGTCCGCATTTGATTTTGTAAATAGGTCTAAACTGTGGTCTATTCTGTTAAATTACGGTCTAGATGCACCCCTTGTACATTTTTTGGCCTATTTGCATACTGATACAAAAGCCCAAGTAAGGATTGGGATGGCGGGGGAAACCTCTGGGGCCATAAGAGTGGAAAGAGGAGTTAGGCAGGGGTGCGTTCTAGCACCCCTGTTGTTTATTATTTACATTAACGGGTTAAGTAACTCCCTAAAATCGGCAACTACGGATGTTCCAAAAATAAGGGGGGGGCCGTCACCAACATTGCTTTACGCAGATGATGCGGTTCTTATGAGTCTTACACCGAATGCCCTGCACATTCTGGTTAAAAGTTTTGTACAGTATATGGATAACTATAACTTAGATCTTAAAGTAAATTTAAAAAAATCTTTTATTATGTCTTGTGGGCCAGGGAAAAGACAGCTTAGTGCTATTTCGGTGGGAACTGATAAGTTATATTCCACAAATACTTTCCCCTATTTAGGAATGGTTTTTGCTGCGAACGGCTCGTGGAGTAGACATTTGGCCCACGCCACGAGCAAGTTCTCAAAAGCCATTAAATTTATTATCAGTCTCCCACGGCCTAAGAAAATAGGAGCTACTAAAGCAATTTAAAAAAAGTTTAAATTGCAGTGTGTACCGGTAGCAACATATGGGGCTGAGATATGGGGTTTGGCTAAGACACCTAGTATCCAAACCGAGGAAAATCGTTTTTGTAGGAAACTCCTTGGAGCCCCAATTGCTACATCGGAGTATATTTGTCATTGCGAATTAAATTTGCATTACATAACAGATTTTATAGCAGCAAGACCGGCCCTGTTCTGGCTGGCAATTTGGAGGAATACAGCGGCCTCTTTAACCCATGAAATTATAAGAGATTGTTTAAACTGCGAGAAAGGGATGAGAATCCCGTGGCTTGCTGGTGTTTTTAAGAAATTATGCAGTGTGGGTAAAGGCCACTTATTTATTGATCCTACTAAGATTGAGCCCACAGATAAAAATGAAACTAAGTTTGCACTGTATGCACTTTATAGTAATGTGAGATTGGAAGCAGAATTAACTAAATCAACTGTCCAGGCTTATGTGAATAAAGACCTGTATAGACAACCAATTCCTTTGTATCTCACGCTACCAATGACAAATTGGGAAAGATCACTACTGCTCCGTCTAAGGGCAGGTACTGTTAGATTTTTATTATGTTTTCCATTACGTTATTTTTCATCGAAATCCGAAAGTATGTTATGCCCATGTGATGGAGTGAGTTTACAAAATGATTTACATTTCTTCTTTTGTTGTAAATTTTATCTTAAATATATTAAATGGTTTTTACTCCCATATTTTAAGAAACAAAGACCACTTTCCCTGGAGCAGTCTTATGTGATGTTGCTCACCCTGCATACTGATGAATTGATTTTTCGTGTTAGCCCTTTCTTGAGAGTTGTAACCCATGTACGCAAAACAATGGAAAACCCTTGAAATAATCTTGTTGCCAAATAATATGTAACCCTGCAATGTGTGTTGTTTAAATATATATTTAGAATTATAATTACTTTTTGGGATTGTATATATGTGATTGCTTTTATGGATTTGAAACATTTGAATAAAGATAAGAAATTATTGTTGTATTGTTATTACACATAATGATATTATTTAGGGAGGAAGGAGAACTGATTCATATCTGGTTAAAAGCTTAAAAACGGAAGCAACAACCACATCTGCATTAAATATAGCACACATGCTAACTACTACAAAGCAGTCACAGTGGATACTAAATAAAAGCTATTTCTGATAGACATGAGGACTGTGTGAAACACACATAACTGTGTGCCTATCTAAATCTGAGCATCTATTATATTGGAACAAAATGGCAACATTTTTGCAAGGCACTTCTAAAAAGTGATCTTATATTTCTTTGTCGATATGTCTGACCTTCATTTAAACCTGGATGGATGGACAAAGCCATCTCTTTCACTCATGCTTCAACCTCCCCTGAACTTGGGGTATTTGATTATTGGGTGTTGTACTGGCTACTGTGCAAGGAGGTTTGTCAATTCTGTAATATAAAACTCCCAATTCTAGTGGCAAGAGTGGCACCAGAGTTTGATGCATGACGTGGATGAAGGCCACAGCAGTGTATGTCTGACTTCCCTGTCCTCTACTGGGTGACAGCGTAGCTCTTTTCTGGTCAGGAACAAATGCTCATCAGGCTAGACGACTGCAATGAGGCACAGCCTTAGGGAGGGGGGCATCAAGGTAACCCTTCCATGTAAATTAGCAGATTCATCTAGAACAAAACATACCAGCAGAGACTTCAGTGTCCCTCATCTCATTGGTGTCACCTCTCCGGCAGGGAGAAGGTAGGCAGTACAAAGTCAAGCTGTACATTCGTCTTTTAAATCCATATTTGGAAGACAATATGTTTGAGCTAATGGTTTTGGTTGCCTCAGTCACTGGCACAACAAGAAATTGTCCAAAATTACAAGGAAATAGCATTAGAACCTGACACTTGAATTCAGCACCATTGATTAGGCACCATGAAGCATAAATGAGGGATTTTGCATTAAAGTTACATTTTACATTGTGGCTAGGTACTTCATTTAAATATATACCTTAGTTCAGTAAAAGGCAACCTTCTCCTTCAAATGGAATGCTTCCTTACACCTGTTCCTTAGGGAATAAGGAATTTAACACAAAGAGCAGATGATGAGAATTTGCAGGAGGATACATGTGGACATGGAAATGAAAGCATCAAAACTCAGCATGAATGGAACAATCAGCTTTCCTCTTCCTAGAATTATAGTAATTAAAATCTTAAGTTCCCCAATTTTCTCACACTAATGCAGTGTGCTGCCTTGAATAGAATTGATCCTCAACGTAGTGATTTTTTTAGAGGACCCAAAATGAAACTGTTTTTTCACATTTTTTCCTCCAAAAGAAGAGTATGGCACATAAAAAACCAAATGTTATTTTCTAGTTCACGAAAAGCCTGGTATTGCAGTCTTCAAGAATCTCAGTTTTGTCGTGTTGTGTTATGCAGCCTGGTTCTTTTAAGCCACTGCTCTACAGACATTCCTCTGCTTTTCTCTTTGCATGCGGATTGTGAGACTCAATAGGCTGGCTCGTATACATAAACTGTTAAGAAAATATGAAGGATTCACATATGGTAAATGTTGGGCTGAAAGGTTCTATAATGGTTATCAGCTATGTTCAGAATTTAAGAAAAAATTCCATATTCCAAAATGCAAATAAGTATATCTAGGCATATGCCTAGGTATACACAACATGTGTTTATACAAAGTACATTTTCATCCTTCAAGGTGTCTGGGAGCTGAATAACATATCCTTTTTGCAACCAAACCCAGTGGTGCCCTTTTTATCAAAGTCAGAAGTATGAAAGGCTGAGTGGACCCACCAGGATTAAAAAATGTAATCATGAGGACAAACACAGAACCCTTACATGTGAGATTAGCGCACTGGGCCACCACACACAGCGTAGTGGTGTGTTTTGGCTTTCTGACCAATTCTCAAAGCCTGAAGTGTCTGCAGGGAAGAAATAGGATTTGAAACTTCTTTATTTATGTATTCCACGTTTGCACTAGAGTGAAGTGAATTGTGCAAGTAGTCTGACAAAAATTAATGTGTTTTTATTCGAGCCTCATGATTAGCAGTTTACAACATTTAAATATGGCCCCAGATGTTTTGCAAATCTTACAAACTTTGCACTCCGAGAACGCTGCATAGCTTGGTAAACACCATATAACACTCGATGTGGAATCATTTACTCACCAAGGGCAAGATTTACAAAGGGTTTGCACTGTCCTAGCATCACACAAGGTGACGCAGAGCAATGCCTGTAAAGATTGTTTTTGTGAAGGCATCCTTCACAAAAACAATCCTGCTCATAACGCAGGCACCCTTTCAGCATGGGGCAAGGGTGAATGCATTGGCGCTATGCAGCCCACAGTACGCCAGCGCTTGAGACAGCAGGAATACGCCATAACTTAGTAAACATGGGGCATTTCTGCAATGCAGATCAGCAAGTTGCCTTGCTGCGTTGCGTGATATGTCTGTAAATCTGCCCCAAATCTTTTTTGTGAGAGAAGTCTCCCACTAAATGTGAGATTTGTGAAGAATCCCTTCTGTGAGATCCTCTCTTGCAGATTATTTCTCTATAAATGAAAAGGACACCTTTTTCAAAGCTATAACCCTTTCAAAGTTTTAAAGAAAAGTTGAGGTTTCTGGAGGGAAAAGGCCACATATCCTATTTAGGATCCATATTCAACATACTGTTTTATGTTTCTTAATTCATGTTGAACAGAGAAGAGAAATATTTCTAAAACTTGAATCCGCAAAGAATGAAACATTACATAGGATTAAAAAAGTCTGATCCTTGGCTTTTAAAAGTTTGCACTCAAAATGTTAAGGATTCAGTCCTAATTGACAGATCACACACAATGAAAGACACTATCACCCTGGTCGTCAGATTCAACTGTGCCTTTGTTAAATTTGATAAAAAGAAATAAAAACCTTTTATCACAGCAACATCAAAGAACGGCTACCCATGCTAGTGTGCTGTTAAGGTAGGGGTCCTAAGGCTCTTTGTTTTATATGACTTTCAGCCCTTTTCAGCATAAAAATATAGCCACCAAATGCAGCCGATCTGATCATATGATTCAAAAGATTTAAAAGCATTCACATTTCTACATTGCTGCTATCCAAGAATCATATTGAATCAAAAGGGCACAACCTATTACCTTTGCTCCTCTAGTGGGCCAGAAAATAAAGACATGTAAAATGCACAGTCACCGGGCTTTTTCCCTTGAAAAGAAGCAAAAAAGCAGAAATTGAACTATCTCTAATTTAAAAAAAAAAAGTTAGGATGTTCTAGTTTTATTTATCCTCATCCAGACTGCTTTCATGGTACTTTAGGCGTGATTCGCAGAAGGTTTAATGCTCGTGTCACTTCTGAGTAGGAATGTGAGGATTTCCACAAAAAGTAAAAAATCTATTTTCTTAACCAGAATGGAGTGCCCAGTAGATTTGATGTGTGAGTAACTCATAGATAGGGAAGGGAGCAGGGGTGTTTGGAAGCCACGCTTATAAAATCATTGGTGCGACCCCAGTCATGTTTTGAGTAAACCCACTGGTTGTTTTTGGTCCCTTACTGATGAGCCTAATGTGTATATGTTTTCTCTAAAACACCAACAGTATTAAAATCTTGAAATTTCACAAGAGGGTTTGGGCACACACAGACATTTTTGTAAATACATCTCTAAAACTTTTAAACATAATAGAAAACAAACCAAGTGAGATATAACTTCTATACTTTGCTATATGAAATAGTAATAAAATAAAATAAAAAATAGTTGGGACTGGGATATTCAACTATGGGAATGTTTATATGAAGCAGCCAAAGCAAAAGATGTTAAGGAATTCAGGTTCATATTGGCTAACAGAGGTGAGTGTGATAAAACTCTCCCCGCTAATTATATTCACAAGCACTTCTTTGACCTTTTATGGTTTAGTTGGGGAGGTTCCACTGGGAATGAGCATGTCATGGGTTCCGTGGAGTGTTACCACTAGATCCACACTGACTATAGATTATAGGGACACCCTCTGTGCTATTAAGAGTATTGTCCCGGGCAAAGCTGCAGGCCCTGATGGGTTCCCAGGGGACCTCTTTATTTCTAACCCCGAGGATTGGGCTAAATATATAAATAAACTCACTTATGCAATACTGGAGGGTGTCGATATTCCTATTTCCCGGACAGCAGAGGAGATTGTACCTATTCATGAAAAGGGCACTCAGGACTCACCATAGAATTACAGCCCTATTAGTCTCATAGCAACACCCAGAAAGTATTCTACAGGCAGATACTGGATAGACTTGACCAATGGATAGAGAAACATAATGCCTTGCCATATTTACAGGCACACTTTAGGAAGCACATCAGCACAATTGACCAGGTGTTTAGATTTTTAATTATACACTGGAAGACTGTTGTCATTTAAAAAGCACATCTATACATAGCTTTTGTGGACCTAAAATCTTCATTTGACTCGGTCCCGCACAGTAAGGTCTGGGAGGTATTGAAATATAACAGGATCCCTCCTGCCTTACTAGATACTTTAATTCACCTGCACCAAGATTCTTATGCACAAGTATTTTGGGGACATCAGGGCAGGCTCCCATACCATATTAAGTTTGAGAGGGGAGTGCGCCGAGGATGCGTGTTAGCCCCTATTCTCTTCTCCCTGTACTTAAACGATGTGATCGCCCATTTAGAGAACTGCAGGAGTGATGCACCAAAGATTTCCAGCTGTACTCTTTACTTTTATTTGCGGATGACACCTTTTTGGTGTCTAAAACACCGGCCAGATTTTGATGGATCACTTTGTAGCCTTCTGTGCTGACTGGGGACTGGTAATCAACTTTTGTGAAAACTAAATTTATGTCCATCAATCTCCACAAGTCATTTAGAGGATCCATCAAACTGGGGCCGGTAGTCTGGATGGGGTGTATGATTTTTGACTGCTTGGGCATGTCAGACATGTCCTGGCTTCCTCAAGTCAAGAAAAGCAGTTTGAACTTGTGCCAACAGACTTTGGGGATATTGAGATTTTTTGGAACCATAAAAACAAGGCAGGTATTGCAAGCTCCTAATGCTTATCAGGCTAAGGCAGTAGGGAGTGCATATTTGGGTGCCGAACTGTAGAGGCATGCAGGCATGAATGTACTGGTGGATGCTGAAATTAACTTCATTAAACCCTTTCTGAGTTTGGCCAGGGGCACACCATTGTTCTGCATTTTATCGGATACAGAGATGAAACCTATTATGTGCAAAGTTAAAATAAGACTGATCTTACATTGGTGGAGACTGAGGTTAACTCCGGAACTCGACAACTATTATTCCACTTTAAGGAGACGGTAGACCTAGACAAGGATAAGAAAATGAAGTGGCTATACAATGTAAAGGCATCTCTGTCACAACTTGGTCTAGGCAAGTACCGAGTAAGTGAGACTCAACAAGAATCTCTAGCCAAAGATATTCTGGGCCCACAATTGGGAGATTGAGTGAGTAGAAATAGCTTAGGAGCTCTCACTTCAGAGTTCATGGATCTTAAATACTCTTGTGGGTATGAACAATTTCTTGATCTCATTACGGCCCCAGCAGCTAGACAACTGTACATAAAGTTTCGGTTTGATACTCTCCCAGTTAAGTGTTTCTGTTCTAAGTGGAAAGATACTTTAGGACAGAGCAATGAGTGCCCAGTATGTTCACAAGCAAATGAGACGGCTTTGCACTTTGTATTCCTTTGCCCAGGCTATGAGTGTGCGAAGAAGCAATGGATTCTGACCATTTGCAGGCAGTTTGGTGCCAGACAGAGACTTGTGGGACTTAGTCTATTGCATGCTGAAACCAAAGAATTCAGTGAATCATTTGTATTTAGGATAGCCAGGATAACTGCATTCCAGGGTACTAGACCATAATCCCTCCACATTTGCAGTGTCGCAAGAAGATTGAACACCGATCATTTGCCATATTTCTACTGAATGGTGAACAAATGAGTACACTGAGTTATTGTCAAGGTTCATACTGCTGTGTGGGATTCTACACATTTTGGAACTGCTTCTCAATAGAAATTGAAGATCTGATATTTTTTTTAAGTTAATGGTTGTCAGGGACCTAAGGTCCATTGTAAATGTATGTCCCCTCTCAACTATCCCAACATAGCATCACTTCAGGAAGGGTAACCAGAGCGCTGCAGTGCACAAATATGATTGATATTCAACTGACAAATCTTTGTTATTGTGATTAGGCAGACAATGTTCAGCTCTTCCTCTTTTCTCTCATCTGTATTTTGATGAACCAACACATAAATGTAAAGGATATCAATGTCAGAGCATTATCAGTAAGCCACATGGCCATCTTCAAAAATGCAACACTGTACCAGTTGTTAAACCAGCAACCTATCTTCCTCTGCCAGTGTCAAAGATAAAGAAACCCCATACTACAATTTTGTCTGCCTCTCTATTCATTTTTAGACAGAGAAATTAAATCTCAAGACACTCTTGTCTGTCCCTGTGCCCTCCGGTTATGTTACAGGGCTTATTTCTCAGCGGCCGTCGGTGCAGGTAAACGTGGTGGGAGGGGCAGGGGTGGGGCTGGGTGGGGCGGGTTGGAAGGGGGTAAATCAACAGATGATGGAATAGGTATAATTAAATAAATAAATAATACCTATTCCATCATCTGTCGGCTCCCCCCTGTCACGCCCTGCACCGCCCTACCGCCCCTCCACGCTTAAGGAGACTGGAGAGAATAAATACATTTTTTATTGGACTCTGGCTGACTTTTCACCAGAAGTTTCTGGCTGAAATTCTTTGAGCTAGAGAAAGAACTGCTACTTCCTTTAGGGGTGTCTATAAAGTGAAGGGGAAGCAGTCAGGAAAGAGAAATACCCTATGACACATGAATCCTCATTTTGGTATTCTTTGTAGGCTACATTTGGTGAATTAAAAATGTGGTACACCTCAGAGGCAGTATCAACCAGGTAGCACTTATAACACCTTACTCACACACTTCACATGTCTCTCCTCCTCCCCAACTCAAGCACAATATCACTTTCATCAGCATGAGTCAATTTCAGTGACATCTTAAGTCATATTTTAGGGTCCTCTATGCAAAACAAATGTTGTATTTCATTACCCATTATCTGCTAACTCAAGCCCGCATGATGCCACACAATATTAACTTATATGTTAAACTTTAAGAGCGTCACACAAAAGCAACTGAAATATGTCTCACCTTGGACAGAAAAAATCTTTACGCCGGCACAGGATAGAGAGACCGAGTCAGAGGTAGAGAAGGGCAGAGAGGGAGGGGGATTTAAATAGAGAAATTGAATAGTCAGAGGTCAAAGAGAGAACGTCCACTTTCCCAGGAGACCCCTGGGAAGGTGGGGGCTTTGGGCAATTGGCCACTTTGCCCATGCCTTGAAACATCTCTGACCAATTTGTATTTCAACCTCTGTGAACCCTGATGATTCACATAAAAGGAAATGGATTCACTGCTGCCATTTTAGATGGCAGTGCAATTCACAAAACAGAATTTTCTGAAGGAAATTAGTCTTTTATGAAAAAATTCGACTACAGCAGCTTTTCAGAAAAGTATTCATTATCACTATCAAGGCAGCCCTTTGAGAGTTTAGGTGTAATCTTGGAAATTAACCATTATATCTTTGTAGGAGGTAAAGGACCTTCCACTCCAGTAGTCCTAAATGCACTAGTTGAATAACAATGTCTTTGTACACATATGTGTTACTGTATTTCATTCATCCTCATAAGTCTAAGGGCCTTAATCATGGGTATTTGTGTTCCTGTGCAGGAAATGTTTTGGAGAGTAAAGTATCTCAAGATTTCACACTGGGATGACAGGGGCCTGTTCAACATTTATAAAGGTTTATTTGGATCACTGACACAATATAGTGGTAAAAAATTATGTTGACACCAATAACGTCTGAAAATACACAAAAATATAAATGTTTGAATATAGAGTTTAAAGTAGTAAAAAAAATTAATTATTTCGATATATAAATGTAATGTAATGTAAATTAAATACATTTCACTAATGTTAATACGATATATAAATATGAATATACAGACAAACATGTATACATATACATGTTTGTATATATATATATTCACTGAAAAAACCATAGGTTTCACACATGTTATAGTTAGCTGGACATTTCACTCGTAAAAAACCATTGAAATTCCCCCGTTATAGTTAGTTCAGCTAAAGATAACTCGTGCGACCGCAATCCACTGCTGATGACATCATCCAGTGAATATGTGTCTTTCTGAAAAATAAATAGTTTTTATATATGTATATCTAAATGTTAATGGAAGAATAAATGGGTAAATTAGTGTCTAAATGGATGTTTTTTTTTGTAAAATTAATCGTATAACTGACTTATTAACAGTATCTTAGTAAATACAGTGATGTAATATGTGACGTCATCAGCAGTGGATTGCGGTCGCGCGAGTTATATTTAGCTGAACTAACTATAACGGCGGAATTTCAATGCATTTTTACGAGTGAAATGTCCAGCTAACTATAACATGTGTGAAACCTATGGTTTTTTCAGTGAATTTGCAAGGTTTTTTAAATGCTAATTCCTAACTATAACGTGTGTGAAACCTATGGTTTTTTAAGTGAATTTGCAAGGTTTTTTTAATGCTAATTTCTAACTATAACGTGTGTGAAACCTATGTTTTTTTTAGTGAATTTGTAAGGTTTTTTAAATGCTAATTTAGGTATGTATTATTATATTTTTTATATATTTATTTTACAATAAACTACTTATGTATATAGTTATAGATTGACTGTATCCTTGTAACGCCCTGAACGTCTCAGGATCGTTTAACAGACACGATAATGAGGACGCAACCACTTGTGAAGGGTTAGTTATTTTAATGAAGGCAAAAATAATACAAAGAATAAACAAAGGTTATAGTCACTGGAATCCTCCAGGCTAAGTACGTTACCAGCCCACAGCACGGATGGTCCTAACCGTCCTCTGCATATACGCCGATCCCGGCGTATGCCAACAGAGGGCAGAAATGAAATGGCCGAAAATGCCAATCGGTAGGCTGTGAGGGGCACGAAGAGTGTTGGGGAGAATCGAGGAGTCAGGGAAACACCCAGCCGGGGTCTCTACCTGAAGGGAGCAGCCGCTCAACCTCTTCCTCAGACTGCACCGGGACGCGGAGTCACCTCCTGGTGATGCGTCACCGATACCCCAATCACAAGCAAAGAAGACTGAACCGAGAGCAGCCGCTCGATAGATCCTGTGGACTTCCGAGTCTGTAACGCGGCATACACCTCCTGGTGTGCGTTACAGCTGGCAGTCCCTGTATCTCTGGTCGGGCTGGGAGTTACGACTCCAACCAGCAAAAGCGCCACTGCGCTTTGACTCAGCCGAGTCAAAAGGCGAAGCTCAATGGTTATCCGGTAGAGCTTCCGGGTCCTTCACAGGTGACGATGGGGCAAGACACGGCCCAGGGAGTAACGACTCGACCTACCTCCGTTCTTGCCTTACTGGAGCACCACTCCGGAACACTGCTCTTCACTAAGCAGGTACGTCGGTGTAAACACAATATCCGACAGCGTTGTACCTCCCGGTTCCTCCCTTTATAGGGCGTGTTTTCCTTGAGTTATGTAGCAGCTCTCCTGTTTACATAAGGGCGTGTTTCCTGGAGTTATGTAACAGCTCTCCTGTTTACATAAGGGCGTGTTTCCTGGAGTTATGTAACAGCTCTCCTGTTTACATAAGGGCGTGTTTCCTTGAGTTATGTAACAGCTCTCCTGTTTACATAACCTCTCAACCGCTAAGCATCCTGGGAGATGTAGTCCGTTTTCGCTGGTTACCGTTTTCCTCCCCTCGCATGACAGGAACTCTTGACAGTACATCCTCCCTCTCAGCGGCTCCCCACGGGTCCAGCGCTGGCAGGAAAACGCCGATGGAACAAGGAGACCAAGCGCGGAGCATGAACCCCTTCAGCCGGTTCCCATGACTGCTCATCCGGGCCATAGCCTTTCCACGCAACCAGGTACCACAGCTTCCCCCTGCGCCATTTGGACGCCCGTATGCCCGACACTTCATACTCCACCTCCGACTCCACGCATACCGGCCTAGGTGTCCCAGACGGCTTGGAGGGTGCTGGTTTGAGCAATGATACATTAAAGACAGGGTGTATCCGCAATGACTGGGGCAAGCACACCTTCACGTTCACAGGACCCATACACTTGGTAATTCGATAGGGGCCCATGTACTTGGGATGGAACACACTGTTCTTTCGAAACCTCATGTTTCTTGTGGATATCCACACGTAGTCTCCAGTGCGGTACAGTGGCCCGGGCCTTCTCTTCCTGTCTGCCGCAGCCTTGTATCTTCTCTTGGCCTTTATTAGGACAGCCCTTGAGCGCATCAACGTGTCTTTTATGTGTGCCACCCTGTCCGCTGTGGCGGGAATCCTGTCCTCTCTGAACGGATGTAGAAATGGCAAGAACCTGGGATGTTGGCCATAGTTGCTATAGAACGGAGATGACTGTGTGGAGCTGTGAGTGGCGTTGTTATAGGCTATCTCTGCAACCCATAGCAAGTCGACCCATTCTTCCCTGCCCTGGTCCACAAAACATCGCAGATACTGTTTGAGCGTTTGGTTCAGGCGCTCGGTTTGGCCGTCCGTTTGAGGGTGGTAGCTGGTGGACAGGGCAGTCTTAACATGCAGCGCAGTGCACCAAGTCTTCCAGAATTGCGCAGTAAACTGCGACCCCCGGTCCGACACGATCACCCCAGGTAATCCATGCAGTCGTACCACATTCTTTAGGAGTAGTGTCGCCAATTCCCCGGCCGTAGGGACTCTCTTGCAGGGGATGAAGTGCCCCATTTTCATCAAGTAATCCACCACCACCAGTATTGCCGTCATCCCCTGGTCTACCGGTAGGCCCACCACGAAGTCCAGTGATATGCTATCCCATGGTCTATCCGGGGTCGGAAGTGGATGTAAGAGCCCTTGGGTTCGGCCATGGTCGGCCTTCATGGTAGCACACGTAGGACACTCCTGTCCCCACCTCCTGACATCCACTCTCATGGTTGGCCACCAGAAATGCCGTCCCATGCTAGCCACCGTTTTTTCAAAGCCCAAATGACCTGCGCATGGAGAGTCATGGCACCAGATGAATGCTTGTTTCCTTAGCCGAGGCGTGGGTATCAATAGGCACCTGCCCTTCAGGGGTATCCCGTCCTTCAGCTGCCATTCTCTGTGACTGAGGAGCCACCTCCGCCATGCGAATGACCTGATCCCTCTCTTTATTCCCCTCAGGAAAGTATCCGGTTGGATAACCCCCAATACCATCCTCGGGGAAATGATGGAATGCTCGGTCGCAGGCAATGGTTCCTTAACTGCAGATTGACGGGACAGGGCGTCCGCCTTCCGGTTTTCCGTCCCCGGCCGATATGTGATGCGGAAGTTGAACCCCGCAAAGAAGATCATCCACCGCAGCTGCCTGGGCGAAAGGTGTCTTGTGGCCGTCATGAACTGTAGGTTCTGATGGTCCGTGTACACCGATACCACATGTCTTGCCCCCATCAACCAATGCCTCCATTCGGTGAAGGCGTCCTTGATTGCGAGAAGCTCCTTCTCCGCAATATGGTAGTTGCGTTCGGCGTCGTTGAGTTTGCGGGACATGTACGCAACGGGATGAAGCACCCCTGTGTCGTGGTTGCGTTGGGACAAGATAGCCCCCAGCGCCACATCCGATGCGTCCGCTTCCACCACGTAGGGGAGATCCGGATCGGGGTGAGCCAACACCGGCGCCTTACCAAAGGCGCTTTTCAGGGCCTCAAAGGCTTTGTTCGCTTCAGGGGACCAGACAAACTCCTTGGACTTCCTCAGTAGCTGTGTGATTGGGGCCACCAATCCTGAAAATCCATCTATAAACCGCCTGTAAAAGTTGGCGAAGCCAATGAAACTTTGGACGTCCTTCACGCTTTGGGGCACCGGCCATTCCTTCACCGCCTTGATCTTTCGTTCTGCCATCTCCTGTCCCTCTGGACTCAGCATCACTCCGAGGAATTCCACGGATGTGACGTGGAAGTCACACTTGCTGAGTTTACAAAACAGCATGTTTTCCCTCAGCTTTTGGAGCACAGCTTTGACGTGGTGTACGTGCTCCTCCACACTGGACGAATAGATGAGGATGTCGTCGATATATACGACCACGTAGATATCCAACTCCTCTCTGAATACCTCATTCAAAAAGTACTGAAAGGCTGCCGGGGCGTTGCACAGACCGAACGGCATGACGAGGTACTCAAAAAGGCCGAACCTGGTCTTAAAGGCGGTCTTCCACTCGTCTCCGTCCCTCATGCGCACCAGATGGTATGCCCCTTTCAAATCCAACTTGGTGTAGATACGAGCTTTCTTGACCTGTTCCAGAAGTACACTGATGAGAGGCAAGGGGTACCGATTTTTTATGGTTATCGCATTCAATGCCCTAAAGTCCACACAGGCTCTCAGCTCCCCATTAGCCTTCGGGATGAAGAAGAGTGGCGAGGCGGCCGGAGACTTGGATGGGCGGATGAATCCTAGCTTGAGGAGTTTATCCAGGTACCCCCGGAGATACACGTTTTCAGGCTCCGTCAGGGCATACAGCCTGCCGCTGGGAACGCTGGCCCCTGGCACCAGGTCGATCTGGCAGTCAAACTGTCTATGTGGTGGTAGCACTTCCGCCTTCACCTCATCAAATACATCCTCAAAACTGTGATAAGCCTGGGGGAGAGCCACATCTTTTTCTGCCGCTGTAGCCACCGTCTGACTCCCGCTCTCGTCTGCGTCAAGGGATTCCGTTTTTATTCCACAATGCAGGATGCAATACGGTGATGTCATTTCGATGCGATGTGTTGGCCAATCCACAAAGGGGTTGTGTTTCTGTAGCCACGGCAATCCCAATATGACGCCATATTGGGGCGCTCGGATGATGTTAAAATCGATTTGTTCCAAATGGTTCCTCCCATATCTCATCGGAAGGACCCCCGTGTGCTGCCCGATGGGCCCCGTCACCAATCGCCTTCCGTCTACAGCATAGACGTCTTCGGGTACAGCTTTGGGAAGAAGCACTAGCCCTAGCCTGCATGCCTCGTTGTGGTCCATAAACATGCCAGTGGCCCCTGAATCCACCATGGCCACAACGGGTATCCACTGGTCATGCACTCCCACGTGCACCGTGAGAAACAGGTGTCGTTGTCCCTTAGTGACCGAGTTGGAAAGTGAAGGGATGGATGAGTGACTCCGAGATGCCCCTTCTTTGGTCTGGGAGTCCTCTAGTTTTCCGCCGGTACGTCCACCACGGCTGTTACCGACCGGTTGGCCCGATAACGTGACGTCTTCGGTTTGGCAGGGCATTCACGTACGTAGTGGCCTTTTTTGCCACAATATAGGCACAATCCTTGTTTACGGCGTGACTCTTTCTCCATGGCTGTGAGGCTCGCTCGTATTGCGCTGATGTCCATGGGTTCTCCCTTGGATGCGGTGGAAGTTTCAGGACTTCCCACTGTCACATAGGATGGAAGGGGTTTTCCTTTTCTCCCATGATCCCCCTTTCTTTCACTTAGCCTATGTTCCAGCCGTAGTACCAGGTTTATAAGGCCCTCACATGTCTTGGGTTGAGGGTCAATATGAGCCACGGCGTCCTTGAGCTCATCGCACAGCCCGTGATGGAAGAGCGCCGTCTGTTTAGCAACAGGCCACTTGGTTTCGGCAACCAGCCTTCGGAACGCGTTGAGATACTGCACCAGGTCATTGGATCCTTGTCTCAACTCAAGCAGTTCACGGTCCGCCGTGTACGAGTCAGCCCTTCTGTCGAATACCTTCAGGAATTCCTCGCGAAAAGCACCCCAATCACATAAGATGGGGTCGTCCCTGCTCACCAGAGGTACGGCCCATTGTGCCGCGTTTCCAGCCAAATAGGATATAAGGAAAGCCACACGAGCCTGACTCGTGGGGAACGCCCTTGGTTTGCACGATAAATGTAGCGCCACTTGTGTGAGGAATACCTGCACTGTGTTCGGATCCCCACTGTACCTCTCTGGTGTTGCCAAGGGGACGGCTACCGGCATTTCCACTACTACCGCAGGGGTCTGGTTCGTGAGGGAGGTGCTGGGCGTGAGCGGGTCCAATTGGATAGCATCCAGTCTGGCTTTTACATCGGCTGTTTCTTGCCTGGAGGCAGCCAATTCAACCTGCACGGTCGCTAAAGCAGCCAGCACATCATCAAGTGTTGCCATGTCTGTTATCGACCGGGAGACAGTTAGTGTTATTAGGGTTGGATATTTTGTAACGCCCTGAACGTCTCAGGATCGTTTAACAGACACGATAATGAGGACGCAACCACTTGTGAAGGGTTAGTTATTTTAATGAAGGCAAAAATAATACAAAGAATAAACAAAGGTTATAGTCACTGGAATCCTCCAGGCTAAGTACGTTACCAGCCCACAGCACGGATGGTCCTAACCGTCCTCTGCATATACGCCGATCCCGGCGTATGCCAACAGAGGGCAGAAATGAAATGGCCGAAAATGCCAATCGGTAGGCTGTGAGGGGCACGAAGAGTGTTGGGGAGAATCGAGGAGTCAGGGAAACACCCAGCCGGGGTCTCTACCTGAAGGGAGCAGCCGCTCAACCTCTTCCTCAGACTGCACCGGGACGCGGAGTCACCTCCTGGTGATGCGTCACCGATACCCCAATCACAAGCAAAGAAGACTGAACCGAGAGCAGCCGCTCGATCGATCCTGTGGACTTCCGAGTCTGTAACGCGGCATACACCTCCTGGTGTGCGTTACAGCTGGCAGTCCCTGTATCTCTGGTCGGGCTGGGAGTTACGACTCCAACCAGCAAAAGCGCCACTGCGCTTTGACTCAGCCGAGTCAAAAGGCGAAGCTCAATGGTTATCCGGTAGAGCTTCCGGGTCCTTCACAGGTGACGATGGGGCAAGACACGGCCCAGGGAGTAACGACTCGACCTACCTCCGTTCTTGCCTTACTGGAGCACCACTCCGGAACACTGCTCTTCACTAAGCAGGTACGTCGGTGTAAACACAATATCCGACAGCGTTGTACCTCCCGGTTCCTCCCTTTATAGGGCGTGTTTTCCTTGAGTTATGTAACAGCTCTCCTGTTTACATAAGGGCGTGTTTCCTGGAGTTATGTAACAGCTCTCCTGTTTACATAAGGGCGTGTTTCCTGGAGTTATGTAACAGCTCTCCTGTTTACATAAGGGCGTGTTTCCTTGAGTTATGTAACAGCTCTCCTGTTTACATAACCTCTCAACCGCTAAGCATCCTGGGAGATGTAGTCCGTTTTCGCTGGTTACCGTTTTCCTCCCCTCGCATGACAGGAACTCTTGACAATCCTGTAATATGGAATGGCTCGTTTAAAATGTGTTTTGTTTTTTTAAGGGTTTTTCACCGTGCGCACCCCTACGATTTTTTGAAAAAAAAATAAAATGTTTTTTTCACCCTTTGGGGTCCTTCAGGGACCCCCTGACAAAGGCTAGGGGGTCAGGAACTCTCTACCCTACCCCCTTTTCACGTTCTTCACCTTTCTTTTTCACTGCCACATACAAAATGGCATCCGACACTTCCTGATTTCGACCGATTCGAATGTTGACTGACATCTAACCACCAATCAGAATTACGCTCGCGCACGGCACCGTGCACGCACGGTGCGCGCATATAGATATTTATGTACTTTTAACTGCAATTTTCTCAGGAACTACTGAACAGATTGACACCATATATGCAAAAGGCACATCCCTGACCTGAAGACTACCTCTTTGCCAAATTTCAAGTAATTCTGTTCAGCCGTTCGGGCTGTACCTTCGACTAAAGGTCCTATGGGAAAATGCATGGGGAAAATGCGTTTTGGGACCCCCCTTTTTTCTCAGCCCCCGCTTGACAAATCACCCCGAGACTTTCAGGATAGGAGCTGAGCGGGGCGCCCCATTAGTTTTGAAAATTTCACGAAGATAAGTCAACCGGCGCCAAAGTTATTCAAAATAGAATTTTCAGATTTCCTATGGGAACTCGGTCCTAACTATAACTATCTACTGGCGACTGCCAGTAGATTATATATATATATATATATATATATATATATATATATATATATATATAATATATATATTATGATCCGGACGGACGACGCGCCCTTTGTTCAGGTGGTGCGGTGATTGTAACCGAGCAAGAAAAGTTGGCTGTTTCAGAGAATCACCGCCCCCCTCTGTGCACCAAGGAGGTAGCATTGAGCACCAGTCAATCAGCCCGGGACCAATACCTAAAGGGAGACGCACCAACCGGAGAGTCGGAGGACCCGCGGTTTGTTGCAAGAACCCAGGTAAGCGAGGGCGTGCGAAGCACAGGGGAAAAGGGAAAGCCAGTAAATACAATATTTCACGAGTATTACACCTCAGTGAAACTGGCGGTTCTTGCGAAGGCATAAAACAACTCGCTTTCAAGCTAATTTGAACTCTGATACCATGTCAGCTGATGAAGTTAAGGAGAGGGAAGAGGCTGCACTCACTATTTTTGATGTTTCGCTGCCGCGAACAGCAACAAGCGCTGCTGCGCCAATGGATGCAGGCAAACAGGATGTCATTTCACGCCTGAAACGGCTAGAAAAACTTAAAAGATCTGAACTGTCTAAGTGGTGGGAGACAAAATCATTGACAAAATACTTAGAGGTTAAACGCATACCAAGAGGCTTGAGGATTTTAGTGGCCCCCACATACGAAAATCCAAACCCAAACATGCTTAAGGAATGGGCTGAGAATAATCAGGAGTCATCAGCAAGAATGTTGGCAATCCTGATTAAATATGCCGAAATTGATAGGCAATCAATCTTAATGGAAATCGAGCAAATAACAGACTTTCTTGACAAAGAAGCAGATCAAGAGTTAGTGGCCAAATTCAAGGCAGAGATGAAAGAGAGACTACGCAAATTGGAAGAATCTATCAAATTGAGAAAAGCTCAGAAATTCATGCGTGATAAGATAGATTATGAACGCGGCCAAATTTATACCTTTGCCAAGAAGTTCGATACCCTACGAAGACAAAAAATGAACACAGGTGGAAAACAGCTACCACAAGAACATTCCGAAATGAGCAGTGTTCCTAGCTCAGAACTCGACACTGATGGAGATGAAGGAGCCAGTGGGAGTAAGTTGGGGTCTGCTCCAACAGTAATTGAGGAGTTTGGTTTTTTAGAGCAGGAGAGGAGGTTCAATCTCCGCCCAAGGCCGTTTATCCATCAAGCAAAGCCACAAAGAGGAAGAGGCAGAGGCAACAGAGGAGGAAAGGCGCGAGGCAATACAGATGGCGCTGTGAGGCCCAAAACCTAAGCGAATCGAATATGGATGACAGAATTTCAATCATAAATTTGACTGACATTATATTATCGGACAAAGAAGAGAAAATCTTAAAACTTGGAATGTCATTTTGCCCGGAGGAGGATTTTGATTATGTAAGGACACGAGTTGATGTGTTCAAATTCATCCGGACTTTGAAATTGAAAAAACATTTCGCTACCAAGGAAAAATTTGTATTACCTCGTACCAATGAGAATATTGAGCATGTAAATGAACTGGTAGTTGAAGATATGAATTTAATGTTGGACATGTACTCTCTACAAGAAGAGTCAGTATCCGACAATGCTACCTTGACTTCAGAGACCAACATTAGTCAAGCAACTTTAGTAGCAGAACAAGAAGGCCTCAATATCACTAGTAATGACCCTACACTTTTCAGACCTGTGTCCAAATTTACACCGATGACAGGAAAAGACACAGTGGACATTTTTAGTGATCTTGTAGTAAATGATTTAAAACATTTGTGCACTAATATGTTTTCTAAACATAAAAGAGTTACGCAACAGCAAAGAGATTATGCTACATTAGTGAAAAAATTGTCAATGAATGCAGACTGTATCGTGTGTAATGCTGATAAGGGCGGAAACGTGGTGTTGTGGAGCAAGCAAAAATACCTGCTAGAAGCTTATAAGCAACTTAGCGTCCGTGCTAATTACGTGAAAGTATCTGACACAATTATGTATAAAAGTCATGAATGATACAACTTGAAATTAAATGAGTGGCATTCTAAGGGTCTTTTAAAGAATGAAGAACTAGCCTTCCTGAAAATCAACAAGCCAGTCACTCCTGTAATGTACCTGATACCCAAGGTGCACAAAGACCAGGCTAACCCACCTGGCCGGCCAATAATCTCTGCTATTAATAGTGCCTTTGCCAATACATCAAAATTTGTGGATTCTTTCCTTTGCCCCTTGACGAAGTGTCTCCCATCCTATATCCAGGATACGGGAGATTTCCTTAAAAAGGTTTACGATCTACCTTGGGAAAGTGATTTTCTTTTGGCTACTATAGATGTCATGACACTCTATACCAGCATAAGACACGATGACGGTCTGAAGGCTGTCAGACATTTCTTGGGTAACAGACCAGTAAAATTTTGGGCACACACTCAAATGTTAATTGAGATGACATCTATCTGCCTTAAAAACAACTACTTCCTGTTTAATGACGAGCTATACCACCAAATATGCGGTACGGCTATGGGCACCTGCTTCGCCCCCAGCTTTGCTAATTTGCATATGGGCTGGTGGGAGGAGCAGGTGATCCAGAGAATGTACCCAGAAGAATGGCAAAATAACGTTATGCATTGGAGTCGTTTTATAGACGACTTGTTTGTCATTTGGAAAGGCAGTGAAGAATCATTGGTGACATTTATTGACAGAATACAAAACAATGATTTAAATCTCAAATTCACCAGTACCATCAGTAAAACCAACGTGAATTTTCTAGATCTGTCTATTTATATCAAAAATGACAAACTGGAAACTACCCTATACCGGAAGCCTACGGCAGGCAATACTTTGCGACACGCCAAAAGCTTCCACCCTCAAAATCTGATTAAGAGTATCCCGTACGGAGAAGCCTTAAGAACTATGCGCAATTGCAGTAACCAAGAGAGCTGTGACAAAGAACTATCAATACTGCGGTTGCGTTTCCTGGCCAGAGGATACTCTGAGGAGTGTATAAGGTCGGCCATAATGAAAGCAAAAAGAAGGACAAGGGAAGACATTCTTTTTAACAAAAGTAACACAAAGAAAAAACTGGAGAATGTCAATAAAAATAAAAATGAGTGCAGGATGATAACAACTTACAATATCCAACATAAGAAAATAAGAAGCATCCTGACCAAACACTGGCATTTGATCTACAGTGAACCAACGCTAAGTAAATTAGTAACAAAACAACCACTAATAACATTTAGAAAAGCGAAGAGCTTCAAACAAATGTTAGTAAGCAATGTTTTGAAAACTCCGCCCACTAAGACAGCTGCCACTATGTGGCTCACTAAGAAAGAAGGATTTGTGAAATGTACGAAATGTAAAGCCTGTATTCATGGCACGAACACTTCCAGGTATACATCAGGCTTTGCCAATAAGGTATTTAAAATCAAAGGACATTACACATGTAAGACAGATTTTGCTGTCTATGTACTTCAGTGCCCTTGTGGCCTGAGATACGTGGGCAGCACAATCTTGCCTGTGCACAAACGTGTTTTGCAGCATTTGAGAGCGATTAAAAATGGTGATAAATCGTACCCTGTGGCGCAGCATTTTGAACGCTGTCATAACAAAAGTATAGCAGGCTTGTCATACTTTGTAATTGATGCGGTCAAGAACAGCAAAAGAGGGGGTAACAAAGAAAAACAATTGAGAAGACTAGAATCTTCTTATATAATCAAATTAAATTGTAAGACCCCGACAGGACTTAATATTGAGGAAGACCTGTATACCCACCTAGGTTGAATGTATAAGTGCAGCCGACTTCCCTTCCGTTTTTAACCACTTTTTATATTATCACTTTTTTAAGTTGTTTTATTTTTATTTGGGAGCACTGTTATAAATTGTAATATTTGCAGATATATTCAATAATTTGGCAATTTTGGCCCACTTGGGCAATACGCCAGTCTTGATTAACATCAAACAATATTGTAAATAATGTGACCAAAGAAAACGGCATTGTTTTGCAGTGAAAATGCAATCAGCATTTGACAGGTACATTACCGATTATTACGAGGTTCATAATGAATGATAGCGCGTAATTTGTCTTCCTGCATTAACTTGCTCGTTGTTCTTTTGATACTTAGTTTTATTTTTAATTTTTGGATCAATAATGATTCTTAAATAATCAAGCTAAGATATTGTTAAAGTCGAATTGATATATATGTGAAAAAACTACTAGTCTGTTGTTGAATACACTGCATTTGTAGTTCTTGTGCACGTGAAACGCCGTGAGTGTCTTAAAATGGTGGCAAACTTTATTGTTAATGGTTGGTGAACAAGCCTGCGGGACAGGCGAAACGCGTCCAACAGCTGAGCATTAAATTTTGAATTTATGCAAGACACGGCGTCGTCATCCTTTACTTTCAAGTATTGGCAATTTGGAGCATTTCATACGGATCGAGCCCGGATGATCCGGACGGACGACGCGCCCTTTGTTCAGGTGGTGCGGTGATTGTAACCGAGCAAGAAAAGTTGGCTGATATATATATATATATATATATATATATATATATATTATCTACATGTGGTCGCCAGTAGATAGTTATAGTTAGGACCTATTTTCCATAGGAAATCCGCAACATTCTATTCCAAATACGTCTGGCGCCGGTTGACGAATCTTCGTGAAATTTTCCAAGCTTTTGGCCAGCTCTGCTCCGCTCCTACCCTGAAGGTGTCGTGGTGATTCGTCAAGCGGGGGCAGAGAAAAAAAGGGGGTCCCAAAACGCGTTTTCCCCATGCAATTTCCCATAGGATCTGTTGTCGCAGCTACAGCCCGAACCGCTGAACGGAATGACACCAAATTTGGTAAAGAGATAGTCCTCAGTTCAGACCCGTGCCTTTTGCATAAATAGTGTGAATCCGTTCAGTAGTTCCTGAGAAAATTAGAGTTAAAAGTACATAAATATCTATGGCCGGGGAGGATCCGCGGACCCTACCCGCACCATGAGCGCACCCTCCCCGATCCGAGCGCGCACCCTCCCGATCGCGCACTGAATGCTAATTGGCTGTCGAGTGTCTCTCTACATTCGAAACCAGGAACTGTTGGTGGCCATTTTCTGCCTCGGTAGAAGCGAGGCTGAAGAAGCAAGGGGAATAAGTGTGTAAAACATATAAAGGGGGCAGAGTGGAAATACTCTGACCCTCTAGAGGTGTTTAGGGGGTCCCAGAGGGACCCCCTGCGGCCCCCCTTTTTTAAAAAAAAAACAGCAAAATGCGCGCATCCTATCGCGTTGGGTGCGCGGATACACGGAATTATTTTTTTTAAAAGACAAGAAATCATTGGTTGTATGACTACTTTGTACACTGAAAGGTAGGGTGTATATTTCTGTTTTTTAAAGGTATGATTCTTATTGGTTAAGAAAAAAAGATTGTAAGGAACATTATATATGATTAGCTGATATGTTGAAAAGTGAAGCACACTTCCTCTCTTGAGTAGCAACATTGTGTGCTGAACTTCTGACCTGTGTGCTCAGTGCAGTGTTCCATGACCTGTTTCTATGGTAACAGGCAGAAGGCAAATTGGGCAAAGGGTTGAAATGTATTTCAGTTGGAAAGGGTTAAAATGTTTAACCAATAGAAATGTGTGTTTGCTTTTGAGTTTATGTGTGAAGGATTGTGATTAGATGTTTCATGTATATGTGTGGAAAATGAAAGGGAAACTTTTCCATTCTTTGTTTTTGCTGAGAGGTGCACAGTGCAGAGATTCTGTAAAAGAAAATATGGTGAGAGACTGATATACTTCTTAATCTACAAAATAACTTGAAAGATGAGTTATTTAATTGTGAGGGGATGTATGTAGACTATTTTGATTTTAATCAGTCTAATGTATTTCTCCTGCTAAAGTGTAGGGAGTACTTTTTGACAGTGTGTGTGCATGTAGAAACCATTCTGTGATAAGCATTTGTGTTTTTCATGTGTTTGCAGACAGATAACTGTGCTGTTTTTATATTTTGGTAGAATTAGAAACCAGTCATTGTTTATGAATTTGTGAAATGAGTTATGTTATGTTTTTATACTAAAATGTAGTACTTCTTCTAGATGAAGAAATGTCTTTTGGTATAGTGCAAGGGATAGTGTCGTTTGTCTAGAATCACACAGTGAGTATTTGTGCATTTGGGAACCACTGTGAGAGAAGCATTTGGTAACATCGTGTATTTGCTGACAGATAACTGTTTTAACCTGTCATGTTGTGAAGTTTTAGTAGCATTAGAAGACAGTTATGGCTTATGCTTTGAGTAAATGAGTCAGGCTTTGACAGAAAAGTGCAGTCCTGAAATATGTAGATTGTGTGCAGTTCCCTTACCACTTGCACTGTAGTGAGTGAGTTTTGGTAAACTCCTAGGGATAGTGGTGCTTGTCTAGAATCACACTGTGAGTTAGTGTGTATTTGGGATCACTGTGAGAGAAGCATTTGGTAACATCATGTATTTGCTGACAGATAACTGTTTTAAAACCTGTCATGTTTTGAAGTTTTAGTAGCATTAGAAGCTAGTCTTTGCTTATGCATTGATAAAATGAGTCAGGGTTTGACAGTAAGGTGCAGTACCATGTACTATTCTCTTCACTGTGGCAGAACTGAAAATTTAAAAGTTTTACCCAATCACTGTCCTAGAAGTAGTCTGATGATTTAGTCAGTTTCTAAGTACCAAATAGACTGCTTCAAATGTCTATGCAGTATGCATGTAGTGTTCTAACATACTATACACTTGTCTTTTACACCTTCAATTCCCTAGTCAGTATCCATACACTTCCAGGAAACACCCTGTCACTCCCTTTGCAGTCCTCTAGTGACCCATTCAACACCATGTACTAATCCATTCACTGTGCCAAAACCCAAACACTTATAAATTCACCAAGACACTCTCATTCCAGTACTCTAATGATTCAGTCACTGCCTGAGTATTCATGCACTGAGCCAGGCCTTAGCACATGGACTTCTTCTAACCCCTATCCACTATGTATGCAGTCCTCTAACCACCTACACACTTGTCTTTCACACCTTCAATTACCCAGTCAGTATCCATACACTTCCAGCAAACACCCTGTCACTCCCCTTGCACTCCTCTAGTCACCATATTAAGCATCATGTACTAATCCATTCACTGCGCCAAACCCTAATAAATTCACCCAGGCACTCTCCTTGCAGTACTCTAATCATTCAGTCAGTACCCAAGTACTCAGTCAGTCAAAAAGTCTTTATTCGGTTTAAGTGCAAACCATAAAAGCATACTACATAACAATAAATAAAAACAGTTGAGGGTACATGAATCATTTTGAACAATCAATAGCTCCTAAAAACCTATAAAAACAGCCAATAGAACAGTTAAAAACAATTCCATTTTAAAAACGTTTAAAAGAGGACATACATAGTATGGTTATGCATTAATTTCCTCAAGAATCTAATAACTACAGATAAAAAATTTGCAATGTTAAAAGTTTCCCAAACGTCAGTTAGCATTTGTGCAGGTCTCACCTGCACAAAGCCTTTGTTTTTTTAGAATAGGGAGTAAAAAACTTTTCCTGATGTCAATGAAGTGTTCACAGAAAAAAAGGAAGTGTGTGATATCTTGTTGTGAAAAATTATCACAAGAGCAAGGGCCAAGATCCTCTACCCTTTTCCATCCTTTCTGTACTCCAAAAAGTAGATGCAGTTGATTTAGTCTAAATCTAGTCAATAAAAAACGGTGATTAGTATTTGTGACGTATCCTAGATATGGTTCCATGAATGGTGTTGTTTTGCATAGCTGGTGAGCCCTTACAGTTACCTTTAACAGCTCACTCTCTTCCCTATTCATTGTGGCTATACGCAAGAACGTTTCCTTACACCAATTAATATCTCCTTTCACTAGAGCTTCTGATGACTGGTATAGTTCTGGGCGGCCAAACTTTGTTGCCAGTTTCTGAATGTATTTCAGCCAGGGTATACATAACCCGTAGTCAAGTGACATACAATCTTTCATGATAGTACGGTTAAGCAAAAGGTCAGGGTTTAACCAAATGCTTATCCATTTCAATAGTGGTGCCACAGCAATAGAATCTTCTACAAAGCCAATTCCAAGTACTCATCCAGTGACCCAGGCCTTAGTATATGGACTGCTTCAAACCCCTATCCACTATGCATGCAGTCCTCTAACCACCTACACAATTGTCTTTCACACCTTCAATTCCCTAGTCAGTATCCATACATTTCCAGGAAACACCCTGTCACTCCCTTTGCAGTCTTCTAGTGACCCATTCAGCATCATGTACTAATCCATTCACTATGCAAAAACTCAAACACCAAGATACTATCTTTGCAGTACTCTAATCATTCAGTCAGTGCCTAAGAATTCATGCACTGAGCCAGGCATTAGCACATGGACTGCTTCAAACCCCTATCCACTATGTATGCAGTCTTCTAAACACTTAGACACTTGTCTTTCACACTTTCAATTTCCTAGTCAGTATCCATACAGTCCAGCAAACATCTTGTCACTGCCTTTGCACTCCTCTAGTGACCCATTCAGTACTAATCCATTCCCTGTGCGAAAAGCCTATCACTAATAAATTCACCTAGGCACTCTCCTTGCTGTACTCTAATCATTCAGTCAGTACCCAAGTAGTCATGCAGTGAGCCAGGCCTTAGCACATGGACTGCTTTAAATGCCTATGCAGTATGGATGCAGTCCTCTAATCACCTACACAGTTGTGTTTCACATCTTCAATTCCCTAGTTAGTATTCATACTCTTCTAGCAAGCACCCTGTCACTCACCCAGTGTGTCTCCTTATAGTACTGTAATCATTTAGTCAGTTAGCATGTAGAGTTTTAGTGAGGTAGGCTTTAGGGCATGAACTGCTTCAAAGTAGTATGCACTATGCATGTAGTGTTTCAACCATCGTCACACTTGTGGTTCAGGGACATAGTTTCTTAGTCAGTATTTATATAAAATGTGTTTGTACAGTAATGGAATAGTATAATTTTGAAAGTTATTAATATACATTTATTTGTGATTCTTTTTTACAGATAGAGAACAGGAGTGTTTCTCATCTGTTTGCACTCTTCTCGTGCAAGATTGTTTGGATGAAGGGTCCTTAGGTGTTTCATCATACTTGCTGTGCCGCATGAGTATTTTTGTTAGGATCCCCTCGTAACAGACCTCTTTCGAAAATCTTGTGCATGAGAAAGGTGGTATTGGTCTTTGTTTGCCCCTCGAGAAAAGTAGAAAATTTCCACATCACTGAAGGAAAACGTTGTGGGCGTGGTGCATCCTCCAAAAATTCTACTTTAGATTTGGTGAATATTTTATAGCGAAATCATTTAGAGTTTTTGTATGTTAAAGTTAAAACATTTTGTTAGTTGTGTGCATTTTATATTTCTGTGATTTGTATTTTGAGAATGGCATGTTGTTTTTTTTTAACAATCTTTGAGATTGTGTTTTTTTTGCCCGCTGTTAAGTGATGAGTACGATTGAAATCACTATTTTTAGTGAAATTTAATATATTCTGAGAACAGCAAAAAAGGCAAAAAAATTACTTTGTGGAAATTATGCTGTGTTGTATAAAATGTATTATTACATGTTATAATTTTTTTTCCTTTTCTTTCACTGATCCGAATTTTAAAATAAGCAATTTATATGAATTTATATTTGAATGAAAAACAGAAAAAAATGTATACCATTTTTTATTCCTATTACTGTTAAGGTAAGTTTAACTAAGTCTCAATATGCAGAATGAAGAGGCCTGCAAGAAGCTACAAAGTTGAAACACGTTTCTAAAAACACTCTGTTTATGTAGTTTTGAAATCTGACCATAATCAGATATCATGTGACCTGCAAAAAAAGAGATTTGAGGGGTTCATAATATTTCACCTTTTTAGCTGTTGAAGGACCGCAATCATTTCAATCATTCTTCTTTGAACATCTTTGCAGACAAAACTCTGTGCTTACCTTCTATCATTCGCAAGGAAATTTAAAAACGGAAATATGTCACTTTTTGTAACATAGTTTTTGTGCAAGATACTCTTTTATATTTACAAAGAGAGGAAAAGGCACTCTGTGCACTTTTTATACTCCATGTAAATATAACCTCATCATGCACACCACTTTGTGTTGAAAGGGTGTTCTATAAGTGTTGTTGTGCATGATTGCACTTAATACTCATAGAACAAGACACATGTCTAGATTTATCAGAAATCCTACATCTCGATATGTGTGTGAATGCTGCACCATTCTAAAATTGGTGTAGGAAAGCACAACAAGGAGAATTGTTTTAATTTTCTCCACATTTTTATATCTTCAATGCATGCTGAAATGTTCAGCATACATTGAAGAAGAAAAATGCATTTTCTCATTGTTTTTTGTGCAGGAAGGTGTGTCTTCCTGCAGAAAAACAAACAGCACATGACACAGATATCCTTGCACTATGGTGCAAGGGTGCCTGTGTCACCACATGGCTGCAGTTTAAGCAGCCGTGCAGAGAGAAGCATAGATTTGCAACATATTTATGTACATATGTTGCATCCCTGTGCTTCGGAAGTACTACAGCACACTGCAGTTAAAGAGGTTACTGTGTGATGTTGCAGCACTTCCTCATAGTTCTGCACTTAAACAGTCACCATACGCTACTAATGCATTCATTCAGTCAATTACATACTACACATACATTCATCTAAACTAACACTAACAAAGAAATGTAGCTCTTTTTTAAACCAGGAAAGTTAGTTCTTACAAGAACTTTTTTTTTTCTTCTTTCTTCTTTTATAATTTTTTGAGGGTTTTCTGAACAATTTTTATTTTTTTCTGCAAAAAAAACAAACAAACAACAAAACAGGAGAAACCAAACAATGAACTTCAGGGAACAATAAAATAATACTAAAAACTAGCAAATGTGACTTTCTTGCCGGCGGCAGATCAGATTGATCGACTGCTCACCATAGCTCAAAGTCTTATTGCAGTTAGTGCAGAGCACTTTTAAAAATTGAAATTGAGGACGGATGTCCAAGGTTTGGGCTGATGGATGCACTCTTGATGCACTCTTGATGTGCTCGGCTGCGATGAGGTGGATGGCGCAGGAGCAGGAGTGTTTCTCATCCGTTGGCACTCTTCTTGTGCAAGATTGTTCGGATGAAGGGTCCTCATGTGCTTCATCATACTTGCCGTGCCGCAAGAGTATTTCTTGTTAGGATCCTCTCTCTATAGGACTCTTTTGCAAATCTTGCACGTGACCGAGGTGGCATTGGTCTTATTCTGCCCCTCGGGAAAAGTAAAAAATTTCCACACCACTGCAGAAAAACGTTTTTTGGGTGGTGCCTCCAGAATTCATCATCAGAAGTATGAGGTGATGCAGGTGAGGCCTGCTGCCCTGAAGCCATTTTTGGTTGAAAAAAGTTAGAGCTAAGTGTAAACTTAGTCTAAAAAATCTCCAAAGAGATGGTGCTCTAAAGAAAGTCAAAGTAGAATGACTGAAATGGGTGGGGTCTTTCAATAGTTAGAAGAGGAAGTGTAATGAACCAATCAAATCTCTTTTTTTGCAGGTCACATGGGATCCGCGCACCCTGCGCTTACGCAGCACGCACCCAGCGCGCATCCGCGAAATTCAATTAAAAAGAAATCTAGGATTAGATGTAAAAATGTATTAGTTTTAAGACTAGTTTAGAGTTTGTCTTCAATTAATATTCACATGAAATACATTTATATGTTTTTTTAAATGTTAAATATTTCGCGGGATCCGCGCACCCACCGCTTCATAGATGCAGATGACGCATCGCGGAAGCGCGTAAATGTCGCGTTACGTACATCAAACGTGTCGCGTATAGGCTGGGAGTCGCGTACCTGTCGCATTGTGATCGCGCACTAAACACATACCCAACTCGTACCATGCGCGGATGCTATCACGTAGGGATCGAGAACGGTCGCATAGGATGCGCGGATCCAAAAACATTGAAATAAATATATAAAATACAGTTTTGAACATATAGTTAAAAAAATAATTTGAAAAATATAAAAACATATGTTTGTAAAACCCTTTAAGTTCAAATAACATTTTTTAATTTTTAAAAGAATTAATTGAAAAAATAAGTTTAAAAAATGGTGATAAAAAAGTATTTTAAAAAGATAATTAATGAAATTGACACACTGAATTTGAAAAATATAGAAATCCAATCAAAATCATTAAAAATTATATCTTCAGAGATAAGTTATAGATAGGAATTAGCCTTTAAAAAACCTTTGAAATTCACTGAAAAAACCATAGGTTTCATGCACGTTAAAGTTAGGAATTGGCATTTAAAAACCTTTGAAATTCACTGAAAAAACCAAAGGTTTCAGGGGCGTTATAGTTAGGAATTGGCATTTAAAAAACCTTAGAAATTCACTAAAAAAACATAGGTTTCAGGGGCGTTATAGTTAGCTGGACATTTCCAACATACAAAACCCTAGAAATTCCCTCGTTATAGTTAGTTCAGCTAACTATAACTCGCGTCCCCGCAATGCACTGCTGATGACGTCACATATTACATCACTCATGACATGGTCAGTGACATCACTGATGACATCACTGATGACATCACTGATGATGTCATCCATGTGATATATTAGTGCATCTTCTCACACCCTAATATAACCTTTGATACACCGACTCAAAATTTCAGACGGCCATTTTGAAAACCATAGATACTCCAATACCAATAACTATATACCACCTCATTGACTCTTAGGTCTACATACATCTCCACTCACTCACCTGTACAGTCACTCATACTTACAGTCACTCCGTACTGGACTATCATATGCATTTATACACCTATATAGACACTCACACACCGCCAATTCTCCATTGAGGTACTGACACACCTAGTCAGTCATGCAAATAATTAATCACAGTCCAATTTACTCACCTATACAGTTAAACACACTCAAGTTCACTTACTCATAAAAATACTAACAAATTCTGACACTCATTTTCTAATACAAGCACACACTCATCCATACAGGCACTCCCTCAATCACACACTCTCACATATAGATAGTTATATACTCTTACACACATATACACTGTGTTTCACATATGTAGTTACTGACACATGTACAAATGAGATATACATTCAATCACTAACACACTCATACATACACTCACCCAACCATACAGTCCATCACAGTTGCACTCTTAAAACCATCCACCATAGAATCACCCACTCACACATCTATGCACAGAGTCACACATACCCTACCCACACAAACACTCAGGCACCCATACAGATACTGAGACAACCAATCAATAACCCATATATACACATTCATATAGGTATTCACAAAACCATGCAGCCACTTATACACCAACACACAGACACATACAGACATTCACACAGTTTAGTCACTAGTCTGCAGTAAGATACATTTAATGACTCACTTATAGAGTCAGTTATGCACCTAGAAAATCATCCATTCACACACTTGTACACCCACTCATTCTTCAACAGGCCTTTCAATATATATATTAAACATATTACAACTTTACAGAAACACAGACTCACTGGATGATGTCATGAGTGTTGTCATCAGTGATGTCATTTGAGATGTCATCAGTGATGTCATCAGTGATGTCTTTGACCATGTCATGAGTGATGTAATATGTGATGTCATAAGCAGTGCATTGTGGGGGCGCAAGTTTATAGTTAGCTGAACTAACTATAACGGGGAATTTCTAGGGTTTTGTACGAGGGAAATGTCCAGCTAACTATAACGCCCCTGAAACCTATGTTTTTTTTAGTGAATTTCTAAGGTTTTTTAAATGCCAATTCCTAACTATAACGCCCCTGAAACCTTTGGTTTTTTCAGTGAATATATATATATATTATCTAGTGGCGGTCGCCAGTGGATAGTTATAGTTAGGACCGTGTTCCCATTGGAAATCTCAAAATTCTATTTTGAATAACTTTGGCGCCGGTTGACGAATCTTCGCGAAATATTTAAAACTAATGGGGCGCTCCGCTCAGCTCCTACCCTGAAAGTCTCGGGGTGATTCGTCAAGCGGGGCCGAGGAAAAGGGGGGTCCCAAAACGCGTTTTCCCCATGCATTTTTCCATAGGACCTTTAGTCGAAGGTACAGCCCGAATGGCTGAACAGAATTACTTGAAATTTGGCAGAGAGGTAGTCCTCAGGTCAGGGAAGTGCCTTTTGCAGGTCTGGTGTCAATCTGTTCAGTATTTTCCTGAGAAAATAGCACCGTGCGCGAGCGAAATTCTGATTGGTTGTTAGATGTCAGTCAACATTCGAATCGGTCGAAATCAGGAAGTGTTGGCCGCCATTTTGTCTCGCGCACTAAAAAGGAAAGGGGGAGAAAAGGTGGAAAACGTGAAAAGGGGGCAGGGAAGAGAGTTCCTGACCTCCTAGTCTTTGTCAGGTGGTCAATGAAGGACCCCCATGTGTGAAATAAACATTTTATTTTTTTGTATAAAAATCGCGGGTGCATGCACGGTGCGCGCACGGTGCACGGTGCGCGCAGAGCATCGTGTGCCCAAAGTGCGCGCACGGTGAAAAACCTTAAAAAAAATATATATATTAATAAATACATAACTTAGCATTTAAAAAACAGTACAGATTCACTTAAAAAACCATAGGTTTCACACACGTTATAGTTAGGAATTAGCATTTAAAAAACCTTGCAAATTCACTTAAAAATCCATAGGTTTCACACAGGTTAACTATAACTCGCGCGACCGCCACTCTATCACAAGGATGATGTCATCAGGGATGTCATGAGTGATGCCACTGACCATGTCATGAGTGATGAAAAATGTGACGTCATGAGCAGTGGATTGCGGGCGCGCGAGTTATAGTTATCTGAACTAACTATAACGGGGAAATTTCATTGTTTTTTTATGAGTGAAATGTCCACCTAACTATAACCTGTGTGAAACCTATGGTTTTTTAAGTGAATATATATATATATATATATATATATATATATATATATATATATATATTCATATCTATAATCTGAAACTATTACACGAAATAATATAATATACAATACATATTTTAGCAATCATGTTACACTGTATAAATATTTATATACATATATATATATATATATTCACTGAAAAAACCATGGGTTTCACACGTTATAGTTAGGAATTAGCATTTAAAAAACCTTAGAAATTCAGTGAAAAAACCATAGGTTTCACACACGTTATAGTTAGGAATTAGCATTTAAAAAATCTTAGAAATTCAGTGAAAAAACCATAGGTTTCACACATGTTATAGTTAGCTGGACATTTTACTCGTAAAAAACCAATGAAATTCCCCCGTTATAGTTAGTTCAGCTAACTATAACTCGCGCGCCCGCAATGCACTGCTGATGACGTCACATATTACATCACTCATGACATGGTCAGTGACATCACTCATGACATCACTGATGACATCTCAAATGACATCACTGATGACCTCACTGATGACATCATCCAGTGAATGTGTGTTTTTCTGAAAATTAAATATGTTTTATATATGTATATCTCAAGGTCGATGGAAGAATAAATGGGTATATTACTGTCTAAATGGATGATTTCTTTTAGAAAAATTGATTGTGTAACTGACTGATTAAGTGTATCATAGTGAATACATGGCTTAGTGAGTAATGTTTAAATATATAAATATCTGTATCAGTCTCTCACTTTGTGTATAAGTGGCTGCATGGGTTGGAGAGTAGCTACATGGGTGTCTATATAGGTTATTAGTTGGTTTTTTGAGTATCAGTATGAGTGTCTGCATGGTTCGGTGGGGGGTATGACGTAGTGCATAGGTGCATGAATGAGTGACTCACTGTTTGTATGTGTTGAACAGAGCATGTGTGCAGGACTGCATGGGTGGATGAGTGTGTGTATGGGTGTGTTAGTGAGTGAATGACTGTCTCAATAGTGTCTTTATGAGTAACTACATATGTTTAAAACTAGTATATGTGACTATTGGTTTATATATGTGAGTATATGTGAGAGTGAGAGATTGAAAGAGTTCCTGTATGAATAAGTATGTGTTTCTATAAGTGATTGTTAAAAAGACTAAGTATGTGTAAGTTTCCGTAGAAGTAAGTGTGGTGGTGTGTGTTTAACTGTATATGCAAGTAAATGGATGTTTGATTCTTTATTGGCATGAGTGACTATGTGTGTGAGTAGCTCTATGGATGAGTGGCGTTGTGTAATAGGATGTATAGGTGTATGAGTACATATGATAAGTGAGTACATGTATGAGTGACTGTATTGGACTGTTGGTGAATGAGTGGATGTGTATGTGGATCTTAGAATTACTGAAGAGGTTGTTGTAACTGTTATTGGTATGTCCATTGTTTTGTAAATTTTAGTCTCTATTTTTGATTGTGTGTATCAAAGGTTTTATTAGGGGAAGAGGAGGTCTGCCACTCTATCACAAGGATGATGTCATCAGTGAGGTCATCAGTGATGTCATTTGAGATGTCATCAGTGATGTCATGAGTGATGTCACTGACCATGTCATGAGTGATGTAATATGTGACGTCATCAGCAGTGCATTGCGGGCGCGCGAGTTATAGTTAGCTGAACTAACTATAACGGGGGAATTTCATTGGTTTTTTACGAGTAAAATGTCCAGCTAACTATAACATGTGTGAAACCTATGGTTTTTTCACTGAATTTCGAAGGTTTTTTAAATGCTAATTCCTAACTATAACGTGTGTGAAACCTATGGTTTTTTCACTGAATTTCTAAGGTTTTTTAAATGCTAATTCCTAACTATAACGTGTGTGAAACCCATGGTTTTTTCAGTGAATTTGCAAGGTTTTTTAAATGCTAATTGTTTTTTTTTTCTTCTATTTTTTTTAACATATTTTTATTTTATTTTTCTTACCTTTTATAAAGACTATGGTTAAATTTTTAAAATTCTTTAATATGTTTTTTTTTAATATATTTTTTAAAATAAACATGTAAAATTTATTTGCAGTACTTTTTTTATTTTTTTTTATTATTTTTTTAGTACGCGTACCGTAAGCTTACGGTAAGCGTACGGTTTACGCAACGCCCGTAATTTTTCTACGCTGCTTGCGTATAGTTACGCAATTTGCGTAGCCGCGCGTACTCCGCGTGGGACGCGTGCGCGCGTACGCTACACGCGCACGTTACGCGGAAGTGTCGGGTAGTGTCTGTTATGCGCATGCGCGCAAGCGCGTGTCTTTTTTACGCGCATGCGCACTTTTGCCGTAAGCGTACCGTAAGCGCACCGTAAGCGTACGGTAGGTCATGTGATCATGAAACACAACTTTTGATTGGTTGAAACTACTTTCAGTTCTAGAACTCTCCTACACCACACCCATTCCTCTCATTTCTGCTTGTGATCCCTTATAAGAAGGAGCTGGGTTGTCTTTGTGATACGATGGCAGAACAGCAGAGCTCTTCTGAGAGTGAGGCTAGCACTAGCAGCACTGTTTTGAGGCAGAGAGCGAGGAAACAAAAGCCCTCTTATGTATGGGATTATTTTACTTTTCCTGAAGGCCAGCAAAAGGTGAATGCACCCTTAGTAACTTGCAAGCTGTGTCAGCGTGTACTTTCAAGAGGTAATCCTGACAGGAAGTATTCCTTTGGGAATCATACCATGAAGAGACACCTCAAGGATGTACACAGAAGGACACATGGTCATCTTTTTGGAGGTAACTCTTCAGAAAGACAAGCAAGTACATCCACAGCAGCTCAGCCTGGACCATCATCTGCAGAGCTGACTCCTTCTTCTGCAGGTCAGGTGAGCCCTTCATCTGTGGGGGGAGCATCTCCTTTTGCTGGCCCTCTGGAAATGAACCCTCGATTTCGGAGGGTTGATATTCGATGCGCCTTTTGTCAAGATCTAATTTGCCATAGAGAGACCAGTGTTTCCCTAGTGAACAACAAAATAGATCAGCACACTTGTCACTTTGAATAATTTTCCCATTCTTTCTTTCCTCTGTCCCTGCATGAACGCAACGGTTCTTTTAAGAGCCAACCTTATCTTTCATCTTTTTTTGACATATGTTTTTAAAAACTTTTTTTTTTTTTTTTTTACCGTACGCGTACGGTGCGCGTACTTTTTTTTTTTTAAAAACACTAAAAATCAATTATCACATTACAAGGTCCTTGAGAGACTACAATTATTATTATTGACTTACCATACCCACTCAAAAAAATATTTATTCATTTGTTTTTTAAAAAAATAGCTTTAAAAATGGTTCTAGTTTTCGACATTTTTCTATATCAATCTGAAAAAAAAGAAAAAAGTATTAATATTTTTAAAACATTTTATAATACAGTACACATATTTACATATTTTTCAAAAAATATTTTTGCCTTATTTTTGCTGTTTTCAGAATATATTGCATTTCACTATAAATTGTGAAAGCAATTGCATTCATCATTTTACAGCGGGCAAAAAAAAATAACAATCACAAAGATTGTATTAAAAAAGCCCAGAATCTCTTTTTACTTAAACTTAACATTATAGAAATGCATAATTATCTAAAAAAATATCATCTAATACCAATACTTATTTCTTTAAAATACCGTCTGATATGTTTGTTTCAGAAGTATAATCACAATATTATATCTCAAATAACTCCACAATACATCTGATTCCATTTCCTTTAGGCCAAATAGTAATTTTAAAATTTTTTTGGGAATAAATTTCCAACGGTAATCCAATAAAATTCTAAAGTTTAATTTGTCCAGATCTCACCGATTCTCTGTAACATTTTGGTTCACGAAAATGTTTTGAATAATTTATTAAGTCCACAATAGAATTGGTTACTTTTCCACATGGCCAAATAGTAATTTTTTAAATCATTTTTGAAAAAATTTCCAATGGCAGTCCAATAACATTCCAAAATTTAAATTGTGCAGATGTTACCGATTATCTCTAAATTATTGGTTTTTGAAAGTTTCATTAAAAATTAAAAAAGTCCACATTACAATTGGTTATCTTTCCATTAGGCCAAATGATAATTTAAAAAATCTTTTTTTTACAAAATTGCAATGGTAATCCAGTAAAATGGTAAAATTATTTTGTCCAGATCTTGCCAAATCTCTCTAAAATTTAGGTTTCAGGAAGATTAGATAGGAATTTGCTAAATCAAAAGGCAAACGTTGTTTGAAAATCAATTGGGAATCATTACACAGTGTCCAGCCTTTTTCACATTTAAGATAAACTGTGTAATGTCCAGAAGTAACAGTAGGTCCATCATGGAAAATTATTGCAACAGTTACAAAAGTTTTTCCTGAAATTGATAATTGCTGTCCTGTAAACTTCTTTATTAAAGTATCCAATTTTGAACCATCAGCTCTACATCGTTGCATCATTAAAATTACATACTGTCCGTATTCCTTTAAAATTAATGTTGAAAACATGTCAGATTTACACTCACCACATTTCATGCTATGATTAGCATCTTTAACTAATTTTGCAAAAGTGACTGTTTTACTCTCTGGCAATGTCAAATAAATAAACCTTTCATTATCAACATTAGAGCCACATATATTATAACAATTTTCACAACTATGTTCCCATTTATAAGAGAGACCAAAAAAAATTTCAATGGGAACTCCTTCTTCTTCCACTACCTGAAGAAAATACATCAAAAATTCGTGTGCATCTTGCTGTTCATTTTGAGAAAACTGTGTTCGTCCTGAACATATATCTAAAAGTTTTCTAATTTCAGTAGCACTTTCTATTTGAGTTTTATCTTTACTCAGCTTTTGAAAAAGGAGACTCAGCTCTGAACAGAATCTTTTTCCCTGATTTACTATTATCTGCTCTTGCAAACTTTCCAGATAAAATGCAACATTCAGCACTACATTTGCGTAGCAGTTGACACCAGAGCTATTTTCAAAATGACATCCTACAACCTGTTCTTCATTTTCCTTTTTCTTTTTGCTTGCAATTACATCACTCCTCTTTTTTTTCCTCTTCTCTACATCTTCATTACAGATATTCTCATTTTTTCTTTTACGAGAAACTACACGTTTCTCCAACACAGGATACTGACCTAAATGAGGAGCATAGCTTCTTCTTAATCTATTATACTCCTTTACACAGTTTGTATCAGCACTAACTTTTGAATCATCAAAGTCTATCATGAATAAACCTGATAATGTTTTCACTCGTGACAAAGCAACATATGCCATACCTTCTTTGAACACAGTTGAACCAATGTTCACAAAAGCACAATCTACAGTCAATCCTTGAGACTTGTGAATAGTTACAGCATATGCTAGAGAAAACGGAAACTGCTTCCTACGTACATATAAGTCTTTCACAAGCATGAAACGAACTGTACAACGACAAATATCTTTAACTTCTTCTATCTGATCAAATTTTATTTTTAAACATTCAATTCCTTCTTTTTTCTGATAATTAATAAAACCCACAACTCTTCCCATAGCTCCATTAACTAAACCTTTTTCAACATCCAAATTTCTTCTTAAAAATACTCTACAGTTCATGCAAACATATAGATTTTTTTCTAATCCAGCTGTTTTGGAGATGTTCTTCTCTAGTGAGTCCAATTTATTTTTCAGTTTGCCTGTTACTGTGACAGTAATTCTTCCATCCTCAATTTTGTCCACTGCTTCCAATTTCCTGATCTCTTCCTTTTCCAATTTCAAAAGCTCCTCATTAAATATTGAGCATTCACGTAGAGTTGGCATTAAGCAGATGACACTTTTGTTTTCTGCAATATTCTTGTATATTTTCTCTGCAACTATTTCTTCCTTTGGAAATAAATTATGTAGCAGCCGACTCTGTAATGCTTTTTTGCCAACTTCTGTGAGTAGTCCAATTCTGATATCTTTCAGAATACTTCCATATTCTTCATCGCTTGCTTGCCTCATATTAGTAGTAAGTTCCTTGTACTCAAAGAAGGACCAAATATTTGTATTTCTGATGCTTCCCAATGACTTCTTCGTGTCTTCATGTGTGACAGTATTAAATACTGGTTGTCCTTTAACTGGAGTAAGCTGCAGAAGATCTCCAAAAACTATGACGTGTTTTCCACCAAATAACATGTCATAGTCTGTCTTCAAAATTTGCTGCATTCTTAAATGCACAAAGGCAAGCATTAAGTTTGATACCATGCTCACCTCATCAATAATGAGAACTTGCATCTTCTTCAATACTCTTGAAACTTCCAAGGATGCTTCTCCAGTTAGCTTGTTGTATTGTATTTTGTTCTCATGCTCCACTGGTAACATTAGCAAACGATGTAAAGTGATTCCTTTTATGTTATATGCTGCTAACCCAGTTGGAGCAGTAACCACACAAGACAAAGTAGAATCCGTTTTTTGCTGTAGGTAGCTTCTGATGACTTTTATTAGGAAACTTTTTCCAGTTCCAGCTTGTCCGCTTACATACATCCTGATTGGATGAAATGATGTGCATGAGCACTCTTTTTTTCCATGTAGAAATCCGTGATCAATTTTGTTTTTGATCTCTTCATAAATTTGTTGCTGCTCTTGATTCAGTTGTCTTTCCAAATTTTCTAAGTCTATAAATTCTTCTTGAGCTTGATTCATAGCCGTTTCCACTTCATTCATGGCTATTGATGCTTCATTTTCAACGATTGGTTGTCCTAGGGGATCTTGACTGAGTGTTCCTGAACTTTGGCTGTCCTGAGAACTGTCTCTAGCTATTTCTGCTGCAATTGTAGTTTCCTGTTCAATTTCTTCATTTAACATTTGCAGATAAGTTGAGAATGTACTGCATTGTATGCTGTCTTTTCAAGCATTAAAAGAATCTTCATAGCTTTGAAATTCTCCCAGTAGTTCATCCTCTGTACGCCATGGTTTAAACAACTGTAAAAGAGCCAAGTAGTAAAATTCCTTCTTGTCAGTAGTGTCACAACTCAGCTTCCGGTGATTTCTCAAACTTCCTTTTGTTTGCTTCACCAAACATCCTTCTTCACCAACGACTTTATATTTTCCATTGTTGATGTCTTCTGCGGCTTTCCGTGAATAAATGTAGTTCTGCAGCACTTCATAGAGACACATGTTCTCCAGATGATGACTTCTCTTGGGATAATAAGTGTCCAACATGTTTGATTTCAAAATATCTGTACTTTCTGGGTCATTCTCGGCCAAATATTCAATTTCTCCTACAGATTTCAGTACCCGATTTCTCATTGCTGCAAGGCCTAAACTTGCCCAAATTATTCTTCTTGACTTCGAGTAGAGACTTGCAGAAGATAACCTATCTGAACATTCGTAGGATCCAATTTCTCGATGCGATAACATCTTCAAACTGAAACTGTACAGCTTCTTACTGACAGTCTTCTCGTGAGAAATCTCTTCCCACATTTCCTTCAATTCTGTTTTTTCTGATTTCGTAATGTAAGACGTTACATATCGAGCAACAGCAATGGAATTGTCAGCTACATACTGTATATCCATGTTAGCGTTCCACATGGATAAAATGACTGGGTTGTAGTCATTTATATTTTTTGATTCTTCTTTTCTTTTAAGGTTGTAGGTATTCTTAGGTGATTTTCTTGTGATAGTATGTCTCACAGCTGACATAAAACTGTTAACTCTTCCATTTGAAAGAACAGGTCTAGGAAATCCAAATCGACATTTAGTGTAGTATTTTTCTTTGCTCTTGTATTTCCGTCGACAGTATTTTCCACACCGATGACTTTGGAAACGTAAAACTTGCTCCTTTAACTTTTTCTCTTCTGTGCTTTTTGGTATAGCACATGTTGCATATTCTTCAATGTAAGATAACACTGCTTCATCAGTATCTGTTCCAAACTTTGGGGCATCCTTGATCCACAACAGCATATGAATATGAGGAGCACCTCTTGCCTGGTACTCTTTTCTCCAAAAGAAATCCACTACTTCTCCAAGAGGTGGATTTTTTTTATTGCAGATGAAGGACATCATAGCCTCAAATCTATGATTGAAATATCTGCAAACATTAACCGGATCCAATGAGCACAGTTCTCCTGCTGTCTTGTATTCGATGTTTTTAATGTTTGAATTTGCCTCTCGTAGAAAATCCAGTAAATCATCCCAAGCGTACTCGGCACAGCTTAGGGTAAGGAACCATGTTGGAGTTCCTAAATTCCGTAACATGCATTTTAATTCACCATGGCGTCGGTACCAATATTCATTTGTCCCACGCTGACAAGCCATCAGATTGATCAGTTGTGTTTCCAAATGATCATCTCAGTGCTGCACTTTCTCCATAAAATCCTTAGCAGACACATTTTGTAAATGTACTCCACTTTTTAAAATGTGATTTACTGCATAAGACAGTGCAGACAAGTCGCTTTCAAATAAAAGATGGAACAAATAAGGAATACTTTGTCGAAATCTGGGATCTTCAGCATATAGTCTTGTAGTCCGATACTCAGAAGCTGGAATCTGTTCTGGACGTTCATCGTATCGTCCTCCTTTTCCTTTAGGAAACAGCTGGGGAAAACATCGAGCTTCCAAGCTCTCCTCCCATACACTCACGGGAGTTCCTTTTGCTTTCTTCATCTGAAAGAGATCAATATTGTCTCCCATAACTTCTTTTGAATGAAGAGGATGTATGCTAAAATGTTCATAAATTTCTTCTTCCTTTGACTTGTCCACTTTTTCAATTTGTCCAGTTGGTGTTTCTGTGTCTTCTTGTAAATCTTCTTCTTCTTCTTCTTCTATATAAATTGATTCATACCATTTGTTATTCCTTTTCAAATACAAATTTGCTCTTTGTACTTTCCGCACATCTACCAGCTCCTGCCAAATCTTCTTATTCTTTGTAGGTACACCATTAACCAGAATAACTAATGGTTCAGTTTCCAAAGTATCCGCATCAATAGTTTCCATATTTTTTTTCAAATCCAAGGGCAAATACACCACTCTACCTTTTAAACCTCTCAGTAAATCAGAAGGAGGTAATTTACCAGTTTTGGGCTCCATACGTACTATGGTCTGGAACGGATGAACACATTGAATGAGTATAGACTCATAAGTATTTAATTCAGAAAGTTCAGCAGGAATAGCATCCAATTCTAAATTATTATGTACAGCTCTGGTCGGCATTGGATTTTCCTCTAACTTGTTGTAACAGTATTTACAAATACGCTGAACTTCACCCAATTCAAAACAATTTTCAAGAAATATATATGTGGCAAAATCCTTCCACTTATAATTATCTTCATTTTCACTCTTTCTGTACAGATCAACATACCTGGTTTGTTTTCTATAATGAGTTCTGCGGCAACAAATACAAGTAATATTTGGTCTTTCATTAGAGATTTTTTCAAATTTTGTTACGTGATCATTAAATGTCTTACTTACAAATGGTTGTACATTCTCTTCCACTTCTTCCTCATTTAGTGTGTCCTTCTCTGCACTGTTTTGTTCAGGACCAAAGTAACAAAACTGAATTTCATCAACAACCTTCTCTACATCTGATACCGTTCCTCGGAACAGAGCCCTATTCAATTCATCTAACTTTATTGCTGGACTTTTAGCAAAATACAACCGTCTCACAAACTTTCTCATTTCAGTATGATGAACAGCCAGCATCCTAAAATGATGGAAAACACTATTGCACACTTTTCTAGATAGACAAGCCAGAGAATGACCCTGCAAACCAGTATTCTCTCTCACTCTGCATGGATCCAGACTTTGAAGCACCTTAATCTTCTGTTTTATACTTTTTTTACTATATTCTCTTAGAAACTCTCGAAATTTGTCAATAGATTCCTGACGCACAGTGCAAATACTACTACAATTCCAAGTGTACACTGGGGCTTTAGGACGTCTCCCCATTGCCTCATCTGCCATCACTTGTACCTCATCTCTTGGAACCATTATCTCCTTCTCCATTATGCAACCATTTTTTACTTCGTATGAACGACCTCTGGTGTCAACTGCATGCAGCAAACTATTACTTTGAAAATAGCTTTCTTCATTAAAAAAAGGTTCACTACTTGAACTATGCATCCACTTGCCTAAAAACACTTTACAAAAGTTTGTTCTGTTCACTACTCTTTTCCTTTTGCTATGTGATTTCAGTACATTAACCATTTTGTCTAATGTACGCATCCTATTCAAAATTAATATGAATAGTTTCCTTTTTAATTCTAATGCCTTTGCTGCAATGGCTTCTATTTCTTTTTTTCTTTTATAAAACTTTGTCTTTTTCTTATATTTCTTCACATCCTTCATCAAATTAGACATAACTCTTCTCTGAAACATTTTTCTACGTATCTCTTTAAACGCTGTTTTTCTATTTATATAAATCTTTTCAGTTGCTGAAGGTATATTTGCATTAACTAAATTGTCAATTTTTTCCTCTCCTTTTTTTTTAAAAACATCCTTTCGAGTACAGACATTTTGTACATTTTTCATTCTTTTGAATATATTTTTAAGAAATTGTTTTTTGTGCTTACCAGAAGATTTTTTCTTTTTCCCAACATCAGCATCTTCTACTAACTTTGGTCCTCTAGTTGTCTTCAAATATAGTTTTTTTTTTAGCGTTTTTTGAACTCTGGATTTTGTAGGCATCTTAAATTTTGTTCACTGCTCTTCAGCAATACCTGAAAAAAACAAAAAAAAAATTCCTTTATTTTATTTAAATATATTACTACATTTCTTTTCACAATAGTCACAAAACGAAATTTCTTTGCCAATTTGAATGCACACTTACTGCTCTTTTTTTTGGGCAAGTGAAAATCACTTTTACAGACTGACACATTATGAAACCACTTTTCAGATTTTTTAAAAAGCCCATGTCCAGACTGCTACACTCCAGCAAGGGCAACCAGCCTTAGTGATGCTGAATGTATTTGCATTACAGACTGAAACCTGAAAACCCCACTCGCTTGTAAATACTGTGCATGATTATACATGGCAAGCAGCTGGGTGTGTGCTAAGAGTCTGCTTCTGCACCAAAAAAATCGCTCCCCCTTTTTCCTACTAATGCAACTGTGAAATCACCAGAGCAAAACGCAATAAATCTCTGCCTGTAATTCTTATTTCCACACAGAGTCATGTTTTCACATTAGTCCCAAAACGAAATTTCTTTGCCAATTTGAATGCACACTTACTGCTCTTTTTTTTTGGCAAGTGAAAATCACTTTTACAGACTGACACATTATGAAACCACTTTTCAGTTTTTTTAAAAAGCCCATGTCCAAACTGCTTTTTCAGACCACCACCATGTGTAACCTGGGTGGCTGCCTACATTCCAGCAAGGGCAACCAGCCTTAGTGATGCTGAATGTATTTGCATTACAGACTGAAACCTGAAAACCCCACTCGCTTGTAAATACTGTGCATGATTATACATGGCAAGCAGATGGGTGTGTGCTAAGAGTCTGCTTCTTCCCCCAAAAAATCGCTCCCCCTTTTTCCTACTAATGCAACTGTGAAATCACCAGAAAAAAACGCAATAAATCTCTGCCTGTAATTCCTATTTCCACACAGTCATGTTTTCACATTAGTCCCAAAACGAAATTTCTTTGCCAATTTGAAAGCACACTTACTGCTCTTTTTTTTTGGCAAGTGAAAATCACTTTTACAGACTGACACATTATGAAACCACTTTTTTGATTTTTTTAAATGCACATGTCCAAACTGCTTTTTCAGACCACCACCATGTGTAACCTGGGTGGCTGCCTACATTCCAGCAAGGGCAACCAGCCTTAGTGATGCTGAATGTATTTGCATTACAGACTGAAACCTGAAAACCCCACTCGCTTGTAAATACTGTGCATGATTATACATGGCAAGCAGATGGGTGTGTGCTACGAGTCTGCTTCTTCCCCCAAAAAATCGCTCCCCCTTTTTCCTACTAATGCAACTGTGAAATCACCAGAAAAAAACGCAATAAATCTCTGCCTGTAATTCCTATTTCCACACAGAGTCATGTTTTCACATTAGTCCCAAAACGAAATTTCTTTGCCAATTTGAAAGCACACTTACTGCTCTTTTTTTTTGGCAAGTGAAAATCACTTTTACAGACTGACACATTATGAAACCACTTTTTTGATTTTTTTAAATGCACATGTCCAAACTGCTTTTTCAGACCACCACCATGTGTAACCTGGGTGGCTGCCTACATTCCAGCAAGGGCAACCAGCCTTAGTGATGCTGAATGTATTTGCATTACAGACTGAAACCTGAAAACCCCACTCGCTTGTAAATACTGTGCATGATTATACATGGCAAGCAGATGGGTGTGTGCTAAGAGTCTGCTTCTTCCCCCATAAAATCGCTCCCCCTTTTTCCTACTAATGCAACTGTGAAATCACCAGAAAAAAACGCAATAAATCTCTGCCTGTAATTCCTATTTCCACACAGAGTCATGTTTTCACATTAGTCCCAAAACGAAATTTCTTTGCCAATTTGAAAGCACACTTACTGCTCTTTTTTTTTGGCAAGTGAAAATCACTTTTACAGACTGACACATTATGAAACCACTTTTTTGATTTTTTTAAATGCACATGTCCAAACTGCTTTTTCAGACCACCACCATGTGTAACCTGGGTGGCTGCCTACATTCCAGCAAGGGCAACCAGCCTTCGTGATGCTGAATGTATTTGCATTACAGACTGAAACCTGAAAACCCCACTCGCTTGTAAATACTGTGCATGATTATACATGGCATGCAGATGGGTGTGTGCTAAGAGTCGGCTTCTTCCCCCAAAAAATCGCTCCCCCTTTTTCCTACTAATGCAACTGTGAAATCACCAGAAAAAAACGCAATAAATCTCTGCCTGTAATTCCTATTTCCACACAGAGTCATGTTTTCACATTAGTCCCAAAACGAAATTTCTTTGCCAATTTAAATGCACATTTACTGCTCTTTTTTTTTGGCAAGTGAAAAAACCTTTTTTCAGACTGACACATTATGAAACCACTTTTTTGATTTTTTTAAATGCACATGTCCAAACTGCTTTTTCAGACCACCACCATGTGTAACCTGGGTGGCTGCCTACATTCCAGCAAGGGCAACCAGCCTTAGTGATGCTGAATGTATTTGCATTACTGAGTCCAACCTCAAACCCTTAAACTATTCTTTTTTTTTCCAGTACACCTTAATTTATTGTGAAAACATAGTCCATATTATTTTACATGTTCCTCACATTTAAATTTCTCCCAAAACAGAAAATGATAAACGCAACTTCAACAAAAAGAATTTCCATTTCTATTATTCATTTCTTAATTTACCATATACATCTCCTCTCAAACTCTAACCTCACCTTTAAAATTAGTTAGTTGTGAAAGAAATGTGGCACTCAAACAGCAGATTATCAGAGCCAGGATCTCTGTTCTGTTCACCTCTCTCCTCTCAGCAGAACCAGATAATGGCAAACTTTCCCTCTATTTTTCCACACATATACATGTAAGTTTCAAATCTCAGTGCTTCCCCCTTTTTTTCAAATGTAATCACACATTTCTATTGGTTGAAAACCAACCCTTTTCCAAAAGTACCCTGCCCCCAACTTGACTTCTGCCTAGTACCCTTCCCCCAAATTGACTTCTGCCTGCTACCATAGCAACAGCTCATGGAACACTGCTGTGTGGAGTTAGGTCAGAAGTTCGCCACACAATGTTTCAATTCCACAGAGCAAGAGTGCTTGACTTTTCAAACCTAACAGCAAATCCATAGTACTGTTCTTTGGTAACACATTTTTTTGTACCAATACAAAACATGCTTCTATTAATTTACACATACAGCCTAGTTTTTATTCTAGAATGGTATGAAACAGCCAATCAGTTCTTTTTGTTTTGAAAAAAATATGTATGCCTCCATTTCCAAACTGTCTTTCTTTTCATATTGCCATTCTACTGAAAGACACATCCTGAGTGCATCCAGTTCTCCTTTGAAGATGTTCACAGTGTGGATTGTAGGGCACAGCTATGTCTTCTGGAGTGAAAAGTTTGCAGAGAAAACAGATATGGTGAGAGACCTTGCTTTGCCAAATGTAGACATTAAATGGATTGGTCAGAGAGGGTTAAAGTGGCACCAATTGATGCCATTGGTGAAATCCTTCATGCAAATCCAACACCCTGACCTCATAATAGTGCACTGTGGTGGCAATGACCTAGGCACTTTGACTGGGGTAGGTCTGGAAATGCTTATGAAGGACACCTTTGCACAACTGTTTTCACTTTTCCCTAAAACTGCCTTTGTGTTTTCCAACATATGCCAAAGGCAAAAATGGAACTGGTCCAATCATTTCTGTCCGCAGATTGACAAAGCAAGAAAGCACGTCAACAAATCTGTTTCTGCTTTCCTCCGTGACTATGGTATGGGTGCCATTTACCACAACAACTTGCGTTATGACATGCAAGACATTTATAGAGGAGATGGTGTGCACTTCAATGATGAAGGGAACAGAGTCTTCCTCTTGAACCTTAGACTCTGCATCGGTACTTACTTGTAGGTACCACTAAAAAATCATTTCATAAACACAACGGCTCTTTTTAGAGCCCCCTAATATCTAAACACTTAAATCTGAATTTCATTTATTTTATTTATTTTTTTTTCTACCGTACGCTTACCGTAAGCTTACCGTACGCGTACACCGTGATTTTTTTAAAAATCAATAAATGTTTTCTTTGTACTTTACAGTCCTTCTTTGACCCCCTCACAAATGTAAGGGGGTCTGTAACTCTCCTCATTGCCCCCTTTTCTTGTTTTCACTCTTTTTTTTCTGAGTGAAACACACAAAATGGCGGCCGCCGCTTCCTGGTTTCGGCCGATTCGAATGTTTACTAAGATCTAACAGCCAATCAGAATCGCGCTCGCGCACGCCACCGTACGCGTACCGTAAGCTTACCGTAAGCGTACGGTAAGCGTACCGTAAGCGGGCTCAGATATATATATTGATTTAAAGGCTATTTTCTCAGAATCTACTGAACAGATTTACACCAAACCTACAAAAGGCACTTCCTTGACATAGGGACTACCTCTCTGCCAAATTTCTAGTAATTCTGTTCAGCCGTTCGGGCTGTAGCTCGTTCTAAAGGTCCTATGGACAAATGCATGGGAAAAACGCGTTTTGGGACCCCCCTTTTATCTCAGCCCCCGCTTGACGTATCCCCCCGAGACTTTCAGGGTAGGAGCGGAGCGTAGCGCCCCACCTATTTTGAGAAATTCGCGAGGATTCATCGACCGGCGCCAAAGTTATTCAAAATAGAATGTTGCGGATTTCCTATGGAAAAGGGGTCCTAACTATAACTACCTACTGGCGACCGCCAGTAGGTAATATATATATATATATATATATATATATATATATATCCCAGTCATCCATCCCGCTCCAAGGAGAAAATGGCACGTACTCAGGATCAGTATGTATAAGGCTAGTTTATTGTATTCAAGTCTCCCACGACCCCGCAGTAAAAAGAGAGACGCGTTTCGCCTGCACAGCAGGCTTTATCAATCTACTTTGGCGTCATGAAATCAGAACTATATATAGCCCTCCCTTCTAATACAGGCACTATTAAACATAGAGAACAGACTATATAGGTTAATCCATGACTGGAAAAAACAATTAATGCGTGTTTTAAAGGTAAAGTGCACAGTGCAACAAATCAAAATAGCAGCATAGTGCAAAACCTCCCTATTGATAAATAATAGATGTAATCCATACGTTCTCAGCCTGGAAAGTAAGCATATAAAAATAGGCTTCCTAAGGTGAATTGGCAATTAATCATGATATGACACCAAAGCTCTTAAAATTATGTAGCTCAACAAATAATCATTAACAAATCTTAAAAAGACATGCTCATTAGTGCATACATGAAGGTCGGAAATCCACATATTGCCTCATTAAACAAAAGAAACACATTTCCCAAAATCGCAAGTGCGGCGAACGTGGCAGGATATCAAAATGGTTACGGATTGCGTTTACCATCTGGAACTCATTAAAGAGATAGCAGTCTTGTGACAAACCCCCAGGGCTCAGCTCGCACCAACTGAGTGCACTTGTGTCTTAAGTGTCGGCCTCCGTACAGACTCTGCCAGCTGCTTGAACCGCAAGATCCACAATCCCCTTTGACGGATTAGTTAATCAAAATCCATGCATGAATTACTGCAATAGTTCAGAGTCAAAATAAACCTGTAACTTGTTCCATGCCTTAAATGTTGTTCCATAATAGTGTCGCCACCTTAATGTCTGAACGGAAATGTGTGCAACAGTTTTCCAAACTTCCGGTGCGACGAGCATGCTAATGTGCTGAATTCATGGACACAAATGAGGGACCGGAGAAGACTGAAATGAATAGTATTACATACGCCAAACCGACCTCACCGCTTTGCTTTCCGAATCCACGGTGCCCAGTCACCAGAGTGTCACGGTATATCGGGTAAGGCATTTCTTGAAGCAGAGTGCAGATATGCGAGCAGGCAGTTGAAAAACCGCCCGCTTCGCCCTCCAAACCTCCACGTTAGTCATCCTAAATCCATTGCCCGGTGCAATCCCTGGGGGCTCTACTACAATAGCACTACCATGCTGATCCAAAAAGCTGCAGTCAAGAACAGAGCCACAACCGACTGGTGATACGAGAACAGCGCTCCCCGCCAGCACTGTGTTTAAATCCCAGTCATCCATCCTGCTCCAAGGAGAAAATGGCACGTACCCAGGATTGTTATGTATAAGGCTAGTTTACTGTATTCAAGTCTCCCACGACCCCGCAGTAAAAAGAGAGATGCGTTTCGCCTGCGCAGCAGGCTTTATCAATCTACTTTGGCGCCATAAAATCAGAACTATATATAGCTCTCCACTCTAATACAGGCAGTATTAAACATAGAGAAAAGACTACATAGGTTAATCCATGACTGGAAAAACAATTAATGAGTGTTTTAAAGGTAAAGTACACAGTGCAACAAATCAAAATAGCAGCATAATGCCAAACCTCCCTATTGATAAATAATAGATGTAATCCATACGTTCTCAGCCTGGAAAGTAAGCATATAAAAATAGGCCTCCTAAGGTGAATTGGCAATTAATCATAATACAACACCAAAGCTCCTAAAATTATGTAGCCCAACAAATAATCATTAACAAATCTTAAAAAGACATGCTCATTAGTGCATACATTTAGGTCAGAAATCCACATATTGCCTCATTAAACAAAAGAAACACATTTCCCAAAATCGCAAGTGCAGCGAACTTGGCAGGATATCAAAATGGTTACAGATTGCATTTACCATCTGGAACTCATTAAAGAGATAGCAGTCTTGTGACAAACCCCCGGGGCTCAGCTCGCATCAACCGAGTGCCCTTATGACTTAAGTGTCGGCCTCCGGACAGACTCTGCCAGCTGCTTGAACCGCAAGATCCAAAAACCCCTTCGACGGATAAGTTAATCAAAATCCGTGCATGAATTACTGCAATAGTTCTGAGTCAAAATAAACCTGTAACTTGTTCCGTGCCTCAAATGTTGTTCCATAATAGTGCCGCCACCTTACCGGCTGAACGGAAATGTGTGCAACAGTTTTCCAAACTTCCAGAGCGAAGAGCATGCTAATGTGCTGAATTCATGGACACACATGAGGGGACGGAGAAGACTGAAATAAATAGAATTAGATTCGCCACCCCGACCTTACCGCTTCGCTGGCCGCATCCATGGTGCCCAGTCACCAGAGTGCCATGGTATATCGGGTAAGGCATTTTTTGAAGCAGAGTGCAGATATGCGAGCTGGCAGTTGATAAACCGCCCTGCTTCGCACTCTGAACCTCCATGTCAATCATCCTAAATCCACTGCTTGGGTCAATCCCTGGGGGCTCTGCTACAATAGCACTACCATGCTGATCCAAAAAGCTGCGCTCAAGAACAGAGCCACAACCGACTGGTGATACGAGAACAGCGCTAATCGCAAGCGCTGAGTTTAAATCCCGGTCATCCATCCTGCTCCAAGGAGAAAATGGCACGTACTCAGGATCGGTATGTATAAGGCTAGTTTATTGTATTCAAGTCTCCCACGACCCCGCAGTAAAAAGAGATGTATATATTTGCAACGTGAAACGGGTTCCTCCTGGGATTGAGCCCGTAGCCTGGTGGTGCGCGATGCCGGCAGAAACCACAGCCGAAAATCAAATGCAAAATTGTATCCAAATAAAGCGCACACTTGAACAGTCCACAGATTAGTGCAACATGAGTTTAATGCTCAGACGCAAGTACCAAAAGGCAGGACACACTCACTGTTAGCAAACTCCAGTTTAGGGAAGAAACCCATGCTCCCAGCATCAGCAGAGCCGGACGCGTTTCAGGACATCTCCCTTTCTCAAAGGCTTTCTGCAATTGAATGACTGCCAGCTACACGAACATCAGCGTTCGTCCCTCCTTTATTACAGTGTCACAATCACACTCAGGTGAGTAGTACAGCACTAACGCATTATGGTGCAGGCAGTCCATTCAATCCAATATGACTAAAACATCACAGGGGCACCAGCAGAGTTCATCCCCGTTCAAAATTTATGCTAAAAAGTCCAGCTCCGCTGATACGTCGCACCAGCAGTGGGGCCGCTAACTTCTTGTATACCAATATGTGTATATATGGTACATACACAAACAAAACATAAAAATAAAAAAAAAATATTATGAACAAATATATTAATTAATGTAGAAAATATAAAACATGTAAAACCCCCAAAAACACATTTACTAAACATACTATAAACATTAAAATACATTTAAAAATAAAAACAATATAATATAAATAAATAAACAATTAATGCTATAAAATCTATTTACCCAATATTATGAAAACTACTGGAGTGTAGAAATATTAAATATACTATTCACACTCTAGTTTATTCAACAGTAGACAAAGTGTTGGACTTCGGAGGGGTTAGATTTAGTATTCCTACTCCAGTTATGGCAAAAGTAGGTAAAGTGTTTTACTTCGGTGGGGTTAAATTACTATTCCCACAGTAGAGAAATTGTTGGACTGCAGAGGGGTAAAATCTACTGTCACCACTCCAAACAGCTCAATAGTAGGGAAAGTGTAGGACTATGGAGGGGTAAAATATATTATCCCCACTCCAGTTTGTGCAACAGTAGGGAAAGCATTGGATTTCGGAGGGGCGAAATATACTAATCCCACTCCAAACAGCGCAATAGAAAGGAAGCTGTGGACTTTGGAGGTGTTAATTTTACTACTCTTCCTGCTGCAGGAGTAACCTCCAGAATGTAGAATAAACATGAAACTCTCAAATTAAAAATAATTAATAACTATGTATATATATATATATATATATATTATTTTTTTTAACTGAAAATAATTAATCAATGTGCACAATTACGATTCAATAATTATCAATTAATAAATACATGTTATTAAATTATTAATGAATGAACTTCCCACCCTAAACCCTTACAAGTATAGCAGCCGGCACCTAAAATAAACTTTAAAAAAATAAGTATCCCATTATGTACATATTTAAAGTCAATTAAATAATTAATGAACAATAAACAAATAATTGTTAATTAGTTATTACTTAATTACCTTCCAATCCTATACCCCTACAAACCTAGCAGCCTGCAACTAAAATATAATTTGAATAAACAAGCATGCCACAATTTACATATTTAAAATTCTGTTAAATAATTCATTTACAAATAATAATTAATAGTTACATAATTATTGGTTTTAATAATCTTCCCATGCTATACCCCTACAAACCTAGCATCCCACAACTAAAACATAAGTGAAATGAATCGGTATTCCAAATTTTATATAATTAAAAAGCAAATAATGAATTAACAATTAATAATACATTGTTAATCATTACTTAATTATCTTCCCATCCTAGATCCTCTACAAACCTAGCAGCTTGCAACTAAAACATGAGTAAAATAAATTAGTAATCCATTAATTACATAATTAAAAATAATTTAAATAAATAGTTAAAAAATAATAATTAAGCTGTAATTATCATTTAATTAACTTCCCACCTTAAATCCCTACAAACCTAACAGCCTCAAATAACATATAAGAAAAACAAATCAGTATTATATCATTTGCATAATAAATATCAGTCATAATTAAAACAAATGCATTGAACACTTCTGGTTTAACTATTAACTGATTAACTTCCAACTCTATCCTCCTACAAACTCAACGGCACACTACAACAGTAGAAATTACTATGGAAAACTAGATATAACCTCAAAATCGCTTATAATGTCATGTATTATATTAAAAAAACGTAATATCATTTATATAATCAATAGTAATGTATAATTAATATATCATGTAAAAACACATTAAAATAATACAAAAACAATATTTTAACCACTACATTACTGAAAAAGATATTAAAAAATCAGTATTATTTAAAACAATATTACTAACTTCAAAAAACGCTATTTTTGTCAGTGATATTTTTGCATCACAATATTTATGTATCACAATATTTTATTACTGATATTTCTGCTCCCCGATATTTACCACTTGATATTTTGTCCAAACACCGGTTTATTTAACTTATATCAATGGTGTATTATTCTTTGTGAGAATTTATTTTTTTATATAGTATAGGGTGGGTCTACACAAATTTAATGGATTTTAAGTGTGGTCAGCAATAACTCACACAATCTACAATGTGCCCAGAGAGATAATACTGTAACAAATATGTGGCTTATTGAATCTTGACCATGCTCATTATTTATATTGATGTAGGTTTGCTTCTTGATGAGGACCGACCACAATCTTGAAGTGGGTGTGATGGAACTCTCACAAAGCCCAAACAATCCGACCCACAGATTTAACTTGCCTTTTAAGGAATCCCTATCTCCTCGCACTTGGTAACCTGATTGAAGTAGCAAAGATTTCCTCAGTTTTAATTCAAATTAGTATATTACCCCATTTGTTGAAGTGGTATTGAGTTCATCGTGTTCGGGCTCCAAGGCTCAAAACATACAGTATCCAACATTGGATCTCTATCTGTTAATGGTATATTGCTAAGTACAAAAGTGCTGAATCACTGGAAAAAGTAAAGACAAAATTGATGTAGTGGTTACTGAGGGCCTTATCATGAGTTTTGCAGTGTGGTCATGCCAGCGCCCCACTGCCAAACTCGTCCTCACACCAACTGCCAGATTACAAATCAGCCAAGGGGGGCAGTGCTTTGGCGGTCCCATGACAGTGCCTTTCACAGGCTCCTATCTGAGCATTAGAAAGGCACCGCCATAGGAGCACAAAAGCATATTCCTGCATGACATGGACTGCACCATGTCATGCAGTCTATGCCGTGGAGGAACTGGGGGTGCAAGCATACAGGGCCCAGAGTCAACCCTGTAGGGCCCCCTTAGTTTCCTCCCCAGCACCCTTTTCATGGCTGGCTCACCGCCATGAAAAGGAGGGCAGTGAGGAAACTCGTAATATACTTGGTGGTGCCACAGTGGCACCGCCAGCATATTGTACTTCACACCGCTGAGGGATCACGGTTCCTCGGTGGTTGCTGCGGTCCTTTGGTGGTCCGACTGCCAAACTTGTAATAGGGCTGTCGGGCAGTCGGTGTGGTTGTGCTCTCACTGCTGCCATGGCCACAGTGTTCCATAGGACTTTTGTAGTCATTATAAGCCCCTGTGTCTCTGGTTCAGTGGTGGATCAACTGCAGTGATCCCAGTTCAAGATGAAGATGTGCGTAAACCTCCTACCAAGTACAGATACATCTGTAGCTGAATCCTAATACCAGTTTAATGGGCTGCACCTGCCTTTAGAAACATCTCAACAAAGAGTGTCTTCACGGTTTGCATATTTAAAATTTTGAGGATAAGTTGTAAACTCTTTTTTACAATCCTCTGGGCTAGTACCACTAAACTGAGACCCCTTTAACAATGTCTTTGAGTAGATCCCTTTGGGTATGGGATCTTTTTAGCACAGTAAGCACTGAGCTGCTTTATTGTGAAATGCTCAGAGGTGAGGTAACTGCTTTTGGCAGGCATACAATCCCAAACATCTCAGTACACAGGATTCTTGAAACAAGTTCTTCCAGCAGCATGTGTACAACAATGTAGTAAATTAGTTCTACCAGTTCTTGAAAAGAGTGCTAGAGGCATATGTTTAAAACAGAGCAGGAGACAACTCACTCCACTGCTCACATAGGAAGCAAGGAAGTTTTCTTCTTCATCTCGAACCAGGTTATCTCTCTGGAGGGGGGCAAGTTGGGTATCTGAAATGGTAAAATAGTATTCAGCGGTGGAGAGACCCTAGAATATCCTAGGAAAGTTTTCAGCTTCACATTCGTAGTCTTGAAACAAAGTGATCCTAAGGCTCTTATATTCCTAAAATTGAAATTGTGATTCCCTTTTTCTACTCTGTGGAGTTCTTGGTTACCTCCTAACTACACACAGGCCTCACAGTTCAGTCTTGCACAAATCTAAGTAAATGTCTTACCCGAGCCAACACTTAGCCAGGCCTCCTATTCTGCTAGATTCCTCTGAGACCTACGGAACCCCTCATTTAAATAGGAAAAGTGCAACAGAGTCCATTTCAAACACAAATGTCTGTTATGGCACTCTTCAGGCTTCCCCTCTCCTACTCACCTCTGCCAGAAATGGTGTGGTGCAATAGTGTTAATCCATTTGTTCATAAGTTTGGATTTACTTTTTCAATAATAGTTGGCTGATAACGAGAGGTATACTAAATTGTCAAATTTTTGCTTATCACTACTTTGCAAGATGTTTTGAAAAGTTCATGAAATTATGCAAACTTACAATTATGGCTCAAAATGCTGCTTGCTGGTATCTCACATTACCTTTTTGTGTTTGAGTGTTGATATTGTGTTAATATTGTTATATTGTGTTAATATAAAAAAAAGTCTCACGAGATACCAATAGAAGTCTGATTTAAGCAGAGCATGTTTTTCCAAGATATTTACTGCTTGAAAAAGGTGTTCACACACAAACAATTATACAACGTTGTGTAACGTGAAATTGCAAGTATTCTTTTTGTTTTTTCAATGATGTGAGATTTGTTCAGTTGCAGATATTTTCTTCCGATCTCTACTGACAACCTCACATAGCACAGCATTCACCAAGAAAATCTACTGCTGAATTCAAGTAAACATATGACAAAGGTGTCAGAAAACTATTGGTTTTGCACTGGTGTATGGACTTGATGTGTAGCATTTGGTGTAAGTAGGACACAGGATCCGGACTTGTGGGAGATCAAGTTAGAAAAGAATTGGGTCTTCCCACTTCAACATCAAATATCATCCTAGAATTAGATACCGTAGATGAAGCAAACACACAGAAATGTGACACGAGCATGTTGTTCCTTCAAAATGAATTTTTAATGGGAAAAAGTTAAGAGGTTTTCTTTGGAAAAACCATGAGGCTGAGGTACCACTACCTCACAAGGGTGCCCATCCCCGGGACATTGCAGTTTGCTGTCACGGCAGGAGCACCGCTACTGCCATGCCATAGCAAACAGTGTGCTCTCCTTTGAGCAAGCAAGAGCAGTTAGCTTTTGCTTACTCAAAGCGGAGCACACTTCGCATTTTTTACACACAGGGAGCTGCATGTCAGCAGCTCCGTGTGTGTAAAAGCAATGTTGGCTGGGGCAGGAGGCGGGGAGCTGGCCGGGACCATGGGGGCCTTCAGGCTCCCCCCCAGTCCCCAACATGGAACATGGAAATACGGGTGCCCTGGGCACCCACACTACAGGCCGGCCCCAGTGATGGTGTCTCCCTGGCTGAAAATAACCTGAGGAGTGAGGCCGTGCGGCCCCTTCACTTTAAAAAAAAAAGGGCCAGGCCCCTGGGGAAGAGGTCCCAGGGCCGGGCCCAAAATGACCTGGCAGGGTGGCTGCTTAGCCCCCTTCACTTTGATATATTACAAAAAATAAAGGCCGGTCCCCGGGGATAGGGTCCACAGGCCCGAAATGGTGCAGAGTAGGGGGCCATGCAGACCCCTTCTTTAAAAAGAAAAAAATGTAAAATAAAAGGAAAAGCTGGAGTCCCGCCCCCTTACTCCACTACTCTGCAAACGCTCCTCCTGGCGCTCTCCTGGTTGGGGGATAAAGTTCTCTTTACTGCTGAGGGTGCTTAGGGGACAACAAGACCTCCTGTTACCTCCAGTAATCCCCACACAGTGGGATTGCTGAGAGGTGGTCATAGGCCATGCCCCTTTTTCCCACAACTCTGCAAATGCCTCTCATTGCACTGCTGGGGGGGATGAGGCCCCCTTGCCTCCTGAGGGCCTCAGGACTAGAGTGGACTTCTTCCCCCAAAGAGTAATGTGCCAGGAGGCGCCTTTGCAGAGTGGTGGAGAAAAGGGGCGTGGCCTCTGACAACTTCTCAACAATCTACCTGTGTCGGTCTTACTGGCGGTAGCAGGTGGACTAGTTGGCCTGCTAGGGCCCTCAAGAGCCAAGAGGACTTCCTCCCCAACTAGCAGTGCACCAGGAGGCACATTTGCAGACTGGTGGAGAAAGGGGTCATGGCCACCAAAAACCTCTTTGCAAACCCACAGTGTGGAACTTGTAGAGGTAACAGGAGGTCTTTTTGGCCCCTAAGGACCCTCAGCAGTGAATTTAACTGTACCACCATCATCTTTGAGGCCAGTTTGCAAACAGGCTGCAGATTTGGTTCGGCTGACCCTTCACTATTACGCTTACAGAGTAGGTATATTTTTTACAGCATGAATACGTTTTTCAACCGTCTGTTTGGAATAATATGCATTAGAAAATCACATACTTTTTTAGTACTGTGTTAAAAATAGACCCTTCACTACTATTTCTGTATTATCTGCCATACCACAGAAATCGATCTTACCAAAGTGAAAGGTATCAGAATATTGAAATGAAGAATTTGATCTTTTGAAGAACATATGAATATGTGGCACTGTTTAGCAGGATACATCCACTGACTAGAAAGGTCAAAACTCCGGCTGTCCGGAGTAAAAAATGGTGGCTATATTGTGGCTCTATTGTGAAAGATATTGTTTATTATAATTTAGTACTACATTTAACAAGGTAAATAGGGAGACATATAATGTATGGCCCTGGACGCCACTATTTGTAACACATCCTCCCTATTCAGTACACCCGACATTCATGTTATGCATAATTTGGTCCGGCAGGATCTAAACACCAGATTGTGACTTACCATGTAGCCACATTATAACTTCTGTGACTTACATGTCGTAACGATAGGCACTTAGGGCCTTATTTAATTCAGACTTGGCCTGGTTTGAGACTGTATTAAGGATGAGTTTCACTAGGCAAGATGTTTTTGATGTACAAAGTTTTTTACTCCTGACTCTATTTAGATTTATGATTATCCTTCTTGTATTTTGCAGCTGTGAACAATTCTAGGACTTTCTTACGTCAGGGAAATCCCTTACTAAAACGGCCCACTATTCCCTGTCGAAAGGCTTAATTAACTCTGAAAATAATAATAATAAATACACCGTCCAGAGACTAAGGTAATGGAGGAGCATTAGAAAAACCTCGAAAACAAAAAAAATAAAATAGCTTTTTGATAAAACAGTGTTTATATCAAAAAACTCTGAGGAAGAATTAAAACTTCCATTGATATTACAAAGTCTTATTTTCAGCCTTAGTTTCAAACTATTTTTCTGTTCTTTGGAAATAGTAAAAACTAAAAAAATATATTCTTGTACGTCTTGATTGTTGTGCGCCATGGTTTAACTGTTGTTTATGTGTAGCTATTCTAGGTTGAAAAGACCATTTTTTATGGCAAAGAAAGAGAAATCCTGGAAACTATCAATGTACATTCAAAGTGCACATCCAGCTATCTACTTGACTAGACGCATCCAGCGAGCGCCAAATGCCTTTTTCTCTCCACATGCTTTTAGTCTTACAGAGACAAATAGAAGAGACTGCATTGAATTGCACCCCTGTGGATAAGTGAAAACTCTGTAGATTGAGGAAAACACAATGTCTAAAATGTCCTATTTCAGGACCTGCCAGGTAGCGAGCAAGGACCGCGGGACTGTTCCCAGACATTGGAGTGGAACAAAATATTGATGAACCATTAACATCCAATCTGTCCCTCAAAGAATGCAAGGATAAAGTTCAATAAGAGACAGATGAGTCACAGTGAGCAGCTTGAAAAGAATAACACGGTCTGGTGGTAGAGTGTGTCAGGATGACAGACAAACGGAACACATATTCCTTCCAGCACCTTCTGCTGTGGCGCACTTTTCCAGTGATCTAAGAACAAATGGTAATTTCTGCCACAAGAGGGAATGGTGTGAGGTTGTTCGGAAAGAGGCAGACGGATCTGGTGGGCCATAGCAAAGCAATTGTTTTAGTACACACTGAAATGATGAAATACCCCTTTGGAGTTTAAATAATAGGTATTCTGTTCCCTCAAGTAAATGCTTCTCATTTTATTAGCCTCAAAATGTAGAACAATCTGAAGGAAAGTCAAAAGGTCTGGCCTTGGCAACCTGGGCTAGTGGCTTTGCCACATACATATTTAGAAGAAAAAAAGAGAAAACATGACACATAAACATGGTGGCTATATGCTGCCAATGTAATTTTAGTGTAAGATAGAAAGTGCTTCCAAGTACACTTGTGGGCTTCGAATAGGTATAGAACAACTTTTTTAGTTTGAGTGTACATCACAGGAAAACATGAGTCCTGTTGTTGCAAAGGAAAGGTATGACTGGCTTTGAATTACTGTCATCTAGTTTCAACACAGTAGAATGACTACAAAATAACATAATGGAAAGAAGCATGCACTGGCAAAGTGAAGTTTTGGCTCTCCTACCTTAGCATTGAAGTGCACTTCTCTTTTAGGTGGATGTGCACATGCAATCAGGAATAAATGAAGCCACTCACAGTGTAACAGACCCAATGGATGAATTGGGCTACTTATTACCATATGTCTATGCTGTAATGAGTAGAAGCAACATGTGAAGGACAGTTGGAAAATAAAAATGATTAATTTATAATAACAAGGCATGTGGGAACAGCTAAAGTTGTTTCCAATGCCTTACTTGAAAAATTGTTCCTTATTTTCCTCGGGGAACACCATGTGGATGAAATGTTGTGAATTGATAAGTCTGTTTCTAGTGCTTCTAAGTAAAATTGTGACAGCGAACAGCTAAACGTTCTCAATGTACCTCAGGTATTTTGATTCAGTGAAAGTTGAATGCTTTTTACTGGTAAGTATCCTTTTCTTGACCTTTTGAGTGAAACCTTGGTTGTCTCATGCATTCCAAAGCTCTATATTAAAGCCTTACATGTTGACTACATTTAGTAATTGAGTTCCATCATATAACTCTAAGAGATGCCCTTTGTGATTAATCCATGGTGACTATTGAATAAAATCACCATTAGGTAATTGGTGATATTTTGGTTAATTTCTTTCAGTTGATATTCATGTTTTTTAGAATCCATGTGTGTTTCATTGAATTCTTTTAGCCTTGCTGTTCTTGAGCTTTTCCCATGTTTTCCTACTTTTTACATAATTTTACAGCACATTTGTAATACCGCCATGGTTGTTTCATAAATGCTGTATTAGCAGCAATATTATTATATATTAAAGCAGACTAGTTCAGTACAACATGGAATGGCAATTGATATTGAGGCCTTTGAATGCTGCACTGTAGGCAATTGGCTTTCTGGTTAGCCAAGATATGCACCCTGTCCAAGCAGGAGCCACAACCCTAGCCAGGGTAAGTCATATATACACTATAAGTTAATTTGTGCTCACACTCTGGTATCTTGGCACAGAGCAGTTACACTTAACTTAAGAGGCAATGTCTAAAGTATTTGTGCAACACTTCAAACAGTAAAACATTAAAAACATTTCATTAAGAGATGCCACGCCAGGTCCTTCCATTCCCTGCCAAAGTCATCGAGAAGGTCGTCAACAAGCAGCTGGCCGCCTTCCTCGAGACAAACGGATCCCTCGACCCATCGCAATCCGGATTCAGAGCCAACCACAGCACCGAGACCGCCCTCATCGCAGCCACCGACGACATCCGAGCCCTGCTCGACAAAGGTGAAACAGCGGCACTCATCCTCCTTGACCTCTCCGCAGCATTTGACACTGTCTGCCACCGCACCCTAGTCCAACGCCTCAATGACACCGGCATCCAGGGGATTGCTCTGGAATGGATCATCTCATACCTCTCCGGCAGAACACAGAGAGTACGCCTCCCTCCGTTCCGCTCTGAGGCCACCGAAGTCATCTGCGGCGTCCCGCAAGGATCATCGCTCAGCCCCACTCTCTTCAACATCTACATGAAACCCCTCGCTGCCATCGCATGCCAACACAACCTCAACATCATTTCCTACGCCGATGACACCCAGCTGATTCTCTCCCTCACCAGAGACCCCGACACCGCCAAAGCTGACCTACACGAAGGGATGAAAGATGTCGCCGAATGGATGACCATCAGCCGCCTGAAGTTGAACACGGACAAGACAGAAGTCCTCATCCTGGGACCGTCGCCCTCCGCATGGGACGACTCCTGGTGGCCCCCGGCCCTGGGCACCGCACCCAAGCCAACGGACCACGCACGCAACTTGGGCGTCATCCTGGACTCCTCCCTATCGATGACCAGACAAGTCAACGCCGTCTCCTCATCTTGCTTCCACAACCTCCGCATGCTCCGCAAGATCTTCAGATGGATCCCGACCGAGACCAGGAAGACTGTCACCCAGGCCCTCGTCACCAGCAGACTAGACTACGGAAACACCCTCTACGCCGGTACAACAGCCAAGCTTCAGAAAAGACTTCAGCGTATCCAGAACGCCTCCGCCCGTCTCATCCTGGACGCCCCCCGCCGCAGCCACATCTCGAGCCACCTGAGAGACCTGCACTGGCTCCCTGTCAACAAGAGGATCATGTTCAGACTCCTCACCCACGCACACAAATCCCTCCACGACCTGGGCCCAAGGTACCTCAATGACCGCCTGACCTTCTACACGCCCACCCGACAGCTACGATCCGCGAACCTCGCCCTCGCCGTCATCCCTCGCATCCAGAGAGCCACCGCCGGAGGAAGATCCTTCTCCTACCTGGCGGCTAAGACATGGAACTCCCTGCCCGCCCACCTGCGGCTGACCCAGGACCACCTCGCCTTCAGGAAACAGCTCAAGACCTGGCTGTTCGAGCAGTAGCAGACCCCCTCCCCCAAGCGCCTTGAGACCCTTCCGGGTGAGTAGTGCGCAATACAAATTCCTTGATTGATTGATTGATTGAGGTTAGGACAATAGAGCTTAATTTAATGAACAAAACATGACCAAAACAACAAAAATCAAATTAGAAGAACCAGAGTTATGAATTTGTAAAAAAAAACTGAAATGTAGTGCTTAAAAGCATAACGCGTCATCTGGGGCTATCTGGTCACGCTAGACTGTGTTGAATCTGAAAGTTCAGCATACCATGATGGAGCGTGGGTCGGGTACAGAGACCAACTTTGGCCCGCTGAAAAAGTACCTTGAATGCGTCGATGTCGAGGATGATGCGGGGAGCAGAGGAGGCAATCTGTCGTCTTTGTTCCTTAAGATAGAGGCAATGCTTTGGATCCCAGCCTAAAATGTGTCAGGAATGGAGATAATATGCTTCGCATTTGGTGAAGCAATGTACTCGATCCTCGCAGCTGCAGCGATGCATCGTCATCGATGGATATGCTACCGTTCCGAGCGGCGCAACAGTTTTCAATGCATTGATTTTTGCTGAAGCAGCATATTATACTCACTTTCCAGGGCCCAGGACTGGGTTGGCACAACGTGGCAGGGCAGGACTTGCAGCAAGCAAAGTCCAGGTGCTGTGACAGGGTGAGTTGATGTGTTTGATGTCCCTGAGACTTAAAACTGGGGGAAAGCCAGCAAGACCTTGGAGTCACTCTGGGTTCAAGTGGTGTGGGTCCAGTTCTTCTCAGTCAGGCCAGAGGGCTGCAGGCAGCAGGGCAGCACAGCAGAAAAGCAGTTCTTCTAGAGCAGCAGGTCAGGAGAGTTGCAGTCCTTTAGCAACACAGAAGTCCTTCCTCCTGGCAGTGTCTTCACATGCCCAGTGGTGTACTGAAGTGGTAGGGTCAGAAGTCCAGTTCTGATACACAGTGATGCCTTTGAAGTGGGTGAGACTTCAAAGAAGTGATTTGAAATGCACAGAGGTCCTCCCTTCCTGCCCTGACTCCAGACTCACTACAGGGGGTTAAGCAGTCCTTTGTGTGGGGAAAGGACAGAGCCTCTTCCGGTGTAGTTGTAAGGTGGTGCCCATCCCCTCCCTTCCACCTCCCTAGGATGGCTCATCAGGATGTGGATGGGCAATCAAGTTATACCTAAGCTATCTTTGTGTGTGGCTGTCTAGAAGGAATGCACAAAGCCTGTCACCCACCCCAGACATATATTGGAGACTGGCTGCAGGCACACAGAGCTAAGAGCAGAAAAATTCCATCTTTTAAGAAATTGGCTTTTTAAAGATTTTAATGATCAATTCAACTTTACCATTAAAAATTATTTATCATTAGATTTCTTTAAGTACAAAACATGACGGTTCTACCTCCTTCCAATGGGGAATGATTACATTATTATATGTGATAAGGAATCCGCAATGTTTACATATGGGACGGGTAAGCCTCACAGTAGTGAAAATGAATGTGGGAGTTTTTCCCTACCAGGATATGTATATTAAAACTTAAAAGTACATGTCCTATCTTTTGATTTCACACCGCCCTGCCCTATGGGCTACCTAGTGTTTATTTAGGGGTTATAGGCGAGTCTAAGGCTTGGCAAGGGGTTTTAAATGCCAAGTCGACATGGCAGTGTAAACTGCACACACAGGATCTGGAGTGGCAGGCCTTAAACATGTATGAAGTGCTACTTGTGTGGGTGGCACAATCAGTGCTGCAGGCCTACTAGCAGTATTTAATTTACAGGCCCTGGGCATAGGTAGTGCACTCTACTAGGGACTTATAGATACATTAAATATGCTAATTGTTGATAAGTTAATCAAACCATGCTTTGAGGAGAAGCACGTGCACCTTAACACTAGTTAGCAGTGGTAAAGTGCTCAGAGTCTTAAAGCCAACACAATTGAGGCCAGAAAAAGAGGAGGAGGAACGCAATTGGTTTGGGGTGACCCTTCAGTGAGGGCCATTTTACAACACTCCCACTAGTCTCTAGATATGTGGTATAAACACTTTCATGCACTGCCAACTGTGCTAATTAAATAATTTGCAATTTTGGCTTTCTTTCTAAATAATATTGGGTTGACAATTAGGGTGTAAAAAACGACATCATTTCTGTTTAGCATAACTTTGTAAAATCTCATGAAAATTTTATGAAATTATGTAAATGTACAATTTCAATACAAAATGTGATTTGTTGGTATCTTGCAACAGGTGATTGGTTTATGCAGAAAATATTTCGACACAAGATATTTACTGCACGAAGCAGTTGTATGATGGTAAACATTATGCAAAGTTTCGTAACGTAAACTACAAGTATTTTTGCATTTGTAGAATAATATGAGATTCGCGAAACTCACAGCTATTGCCAATGTATTTAGAATTCCTCACAAGTCAACTGAAAACGCCACATAATATTAACATTCACCCTATCAAACAACTGCTGAAAGTGAGTAACAAACTATGACAACAGGGTCAGGGTATTATTACCTGCTTGTTGGTATGTGGGCTTAAATTAATTTGAAGTAGGACAAAAGATCCAGATGAATGACACCTCAACTTTGGTAAAAAAAGATTGGACCTCCATAATTCAACTGCAAACATCACAGCAGAATTTGATATGGTGGGTGGATCAAAATAAAAGCACAGAATTGTGCCAACAACCTGTTGTAAAATGAATTTTCCAACAGGGAGAAAATAAGAGATAATCAATATTTCGCCAGTGATCACATTATGCGCCTTATAGGCCATGTGATTCTTTTTTAATAGAGCACTAAGCAGAAGCCTTGCAACTATGCTTCTGTATTATTGACTTGTGAAACTGATCCCCAAGTCAATAGTTCTTGGTATCTAAATGTTTAATTAGTAACATGGATAATGTCTTTACCTGCGACGTATGTATATAAACATTTCTTCTAAATGTAAGGTCCTTGGTGAAATATGATCTGTTATTTTTGTATGATGAAATCAACTTTGTGTGAAGATTCAGCTTTTAAAAAAATGGAAACTTGGCATCGTTTTTTGACCATAGCACCTGCATGAAACAAATATTTGTGCACTTTAAACTACTTAGTCTTGACTACAAAGCTTTCCGATCTAGAAACTGAACATCTTGATTATGTAGAGGTACTATATTCAAAACTAAAAACTGGGGTGGAATTATTAGCTATCAACAACTTTCAGAGCAAAGTGAATCCTTTATCCAACTTAGTGTCCATCCAACTTGTGGCCCGATTTCAAGTTGCAAGGGTACCGGAAGTAAAGGTCCTTGAGTCACCAGTTAAGGCCACTAACTCCACTCCTGCATAATACAATCCAAAGTTGGCAGGGCTGCAATGGTGGATAACATGCAGGCCCTGGAATTACCACTTGCATTTCACTTATTCCTTTCCTGTTTCACATAGATCCCTCCTGCTTTCAGCAGTTGGAATCTGAGCATGAAAACACAGTAGAAATACAATTAAGTGTTCTTTGCTCTTGCTCACTTGTGCCCCATCCTATGTTCAATTAGATACACATGTGTTCCCTACCTACAGAAGCTTGAATACTTTATCTAATCAAAATATATTTTTTCATATGCTTTGCTAAAGATCTGCCAGTTGTCAGTCATTTATATGTGCAGCAGTGGGGTATGTAGAAAGGAGTGATGACTTGAAACATAGTCAACAAAGTTGGTAAAGAAGGATGACAGATAAGTGAGTGTGGCATGCTGTGAAATTTGACTACAGAAGCTGTGTTGGAGATGCTTTGGTACTGAGGGGAAACACTAAAGCATGCTTGATCTTGCCACTTAGTTACATGGATAGAGTTCTTGGCCTGAGGAATCTGAGCAACCTTTGGGGGGAGGTATACAGGTGAGTGAAAATCCCATAAGTAAGCCTGTCCCTGGGGTTTAGCCATAATCTGAGCTGTAGGCAGCATGAAAGAGTTGTTAGTAGTGTTCTTGAGAGCCAAAGGAATTCTGCTTCATGCCTAAGGTGCTGTGGTAGTGCGTTCCAGACAGGGAATCCCAGAACTAGAAGCAATTGTAAATCAGATTGCTTATATTTTGACATCTGCATGGAAAGGTACGTGGTACTTGTCTTACTTGCTATGCCTCTAAGTAAGGTTGGAAAACTCTGGCGAGATACATTGCCAAGTGGTCATGCAAAGTTATGAGATCATATGGCATATGAAGAATATGAAACAAGCTACAAGGGTCTTGAATCTGGAGTGTTGGGAAAGTTTTGGTTTTCAGCACAATGTATGCATTATAACAGTAGTCCAAGTAGGACCTTATCATCACAAACCCTGGGGTGATTTTCTGAGGCAGCTATATCAGGCAAAGAGTGGTCCTCCTTAGGGTAATATGTTGGAATGTGTTCTTAGTGATCACATGGCTGTATTTGTCTGGATGAGTGACAGTGGCGGTTGCTAAGCAACGGGGGTGGTGGGCAGGGGAGTAGGGTTTGAAAAAATATCTCTTTCCTGATTCCAGCTGCCTCCTCTCCTCCATCCACTTCTCTTCCTCCTGACTCTCGGAAGCAGGAAGCTACCAGGCTCCCCTAAGCCAATCAAGATGCTGCTGACACAAGCATGACAGCAGCATTGTGATTAGTCTGGGCAGGCTGTTTGGCCGCTCAGGCAGTGCCTGGGAGCCTTGGGACAGTTCTCCACTAAGCTGGGCAACACAGCTGGGTGGAGAAATACTAAGTGCTCATTATGTTTGGCCGGCCCAAGACGGCCAGCCAAACCATCATGAACACTCAGTAGTAACCATACCTCTCTACCTCTGGTGAACAAGCCCAGCCCTGCGCCTCCCCAACCTGGCTCTCTGCAGAAAAATAAAATGCGAAAAACAATGTGTTATTATCATTTTTATATTCCTTGTTTCACTGCTCTGAGAGCAGTGGGGCAACATCCTCCACCTTACGGAGGAGCCACCGCTGGTGAGGAATGTGAAAAAGTGGCCACAATCAAACTGTATCTACCTGTTCCTGATATTGTGGACAAGTATGGGAGACTGACCCAGTGAATCAAGTGAGTGAAAAGAAAGAAAAGGGGTCAACTAGGGAATAATGAGGATTTTGGTCTTTGCACTGTTAAAGCAGAGCCAACTTTGCTACACATGATATTAAATATGTTTCAATAAGTCCTTCAGTTGGTGTTGGCTATCAGAAAACTGCAGTAGGTTGAGATGGAGCTAGGTGTCATTGATATGCATATTATAACTTTTGATGATGTAGGCCAGTGGTACAATGTCGCTTTCAAAGTGGTTGGATTAAAAAGCTTGCACACAGGTGCACATCATGTTAATCCCGCTCCTTAGCAAACTAGATGAGTATAATGTGTCAGAAAGAAGGAGAAGTAAGCTAGACCTGATTTAGAGTTGATTGTTAATGAAGTGCTCAGTTTCAAGGAGAATTCACCAGTAGAATTTTCACCGTCCTGGTGTTAGCATTATGGAAGTCATTCTGCCCAAGCAGTCACAGAATTAACTGAATTTTACATTACCTACATTAGCAAACAACTCTAAATCATAAATGATTTTCATTTATTTCACATTGTTGATAATTTCATTGACTTGCTTTGTTTCTCCTAGGCACTCATATTTACAGCTGCTTCTAGGTGACACTGAACACTGGCAAAAAGGCATATTTGACTGAAGCAGGAAAATGATAAAAGTGGCATACTCTAAATACCACTTTAAAATCCAACTTATTCTGGTTGGATTTGAAATTACTATTAAAACAAGTCCTTGAATCATTTTTGTAGCTTTTTCAAAACTGAAGTTATGTATAAATGCTTGTCCCTGCAAATGATTTAGGGGCTTATTTATGAGCCCATGCGTCACTTTTGCGACGCCGATGCGTCACTTTTTGTGACACACTAGTAGCGTAAAAAGTGACCCTTGCTGCACCATATTTACAAAGTGATGCATCTACCTAGATGCATCACTTTGTAAACCACTGTGTCACATTATACCTGCGCCAGGTATAATGTAATCATGGGGGCGTTTCCACGTAAGTAAGCCTCGTAGAAGTGACGCAGTGAAATCTACGAAATTTCACTGTGCCACTTCTAGGACGCAAATGCGTCAATATCTTACTCCTGGGGGGTTGCCCCATGTGAAAGGACACATTGCTGGAGTTGCGTCACTTTTCTGACACACTCCAGCAATGCGTCACTTTTGCGCCTGCAGATACGTCAGAGATACTGACGTATCTGTAACTCCTTGCGACATGATGCGTCATACTGTAATATGATGCATCCATCATGTCACAAGGAGGGTGCACTGAGAAGTGACGCATCGCTGCTCTCACGCAGTGATGCGTCACTTCTCATAAATAAGGCCCAAGGGCCAGATGTAGATAACTTCAATTTAGCTAGTCCTTAATAGCGATTTTTACCAAATCACTATTAAGGACTCGCTAAATGGAAAGTAGGTAGGAATCGCTAAAATATTAGCGATTCCTTAACATTCCTTAATAACGAATCAGTAATTGAGATTCGTTATTAAGGAATACCTACCCATTCATTCCTGTGGGCTAGGAGGCCCATAGGAATGAATGGGAAGATATTCACTATTAGCGATTCGGTAATACCGAAGATATTCACTATTAGCGATTCGGTATTACCGAATCGCTAATAGCGGGAGCTACTTCAAGGGACAAAGGACACCCTGTTGCACCGCTGAAATGTGCATGTGTGCTCATGTGGCGCACATCCATGCCCTAAGAGCATGGATGTGTGCCACATGGCACATTTAAAAAAGCAAAAAAGTGCTTTTTCAAAGGAAATTGCTAGCGATTCCTTAAGGCTGAAGTGCACTATTTTCAGTGCTACGTACAGTGCATTTAAGGAATCGGTATTTCCGATTTCTTAAATGCAAGAGCAAAATAAGGAATCGCTATTTTGTGATTCCTTATTTTGCAAGTTGGTTTCAACTCACCTACATTGCAATCAGCCAAATACCGGTCGGTAAGGCAGAAATTCTGCGAATTTCTGCATTACCGCTCGGTATTTGGCCACCTACATCTGGCCCTTCATGTACAGATTGTCTGCCACCTAAAGGCTATGAGGGAGACAACTAAAGGGTGCATTGATTTTCACTAGCCCCAAGGTGTTACCACATTTTACCCAGGTACTTCAAGGCTCTCTCCTTGGACATGAGTCTGCTTCCCTGGAGATTACTCATAATCTCAGCAAGTTACCAGGATAGTTTTCACTATAGTTAGGAACTACGCCTGAAAATCATTTATAAGTTTAAACAAATCTTGATTTTGGTCCCAGGCCCTTACAACACTCTCCCGAGAAGTGCTTCATTTTGTCATTCTCAACCCAGCACCATCACTTAAGAAATACACATAAACACTTGAAAGCAGATACCTATAATAATTACCCAGATGACATATTATTACAAACCCGACAGAAAGAGACGTTTTTTCTGAAAATGAGTATACGACCAGCCTAAGAGAGTTTTTGAAAACTACCTGGGTTAAGGTAAAACAAGCAAACATAAGCAAAACTTTTTTAAAGTATTCTTCTTCAAATATGTTTCTGTGACAATACAATATGGATTTTAAAATCATATTTTTACTATAATCAATTTCAAGTTTCACTGTTTACCTGCTCTTTCTCATTGCACTGCTTCTTTTTCAGGTGGAACACTACTTCATGGTACCTTGACTGATAAACAAGGTAGGACACAAATATTTAATATTCATATGATTTGTCTTTTTAAAAGTGGGGCAGATGTTTCTATACACTGGGATATTAATTGGTTATTTTAACTAGATGAATGTGTAAATCAATAATTGGTGAGGAGTCATGTGGTTGTGTGTTTTAACATTGCTTGCATTGGAGCCCACCATTCACCAGTGGAATAAGGACCCAAATTCTAGATTGCTTTTACTGATAGGTTTTGTTGCATTGTGTAGATATGTATAACAAATCGTATTGCTTATATTTTAGATATTATGATAATGTGGTTGTTGTTCATATGTTTATATATTCATATATGGTATAATGTTCTATTTAGGCTCTGAGTTTTTTGAAGACCTATAAGAATGTAAGAATTCTCATGAGTGTCTTCACACGCTGCATCAATTACCAAGAGGACATTTTCTCATGATCCTTCTCTAAACTAGTACAAATAGAACATCTCGAGCTCTCTGAGAGAGAGAGGTGCATGTGCTTGAATCCAAGGAGTTTATTTATCCGAGGAAAGCAGCTGATATCCAAGCTGGGCTCTCACAGACCAGTAAGTTTGTATGCTGTATTTGTATAGCGTGAACATAGCTAAAGGGCTGAAAATCCCTGTACAGGTTTATCGGTTCAAAAGCAAAAACAACATCAATAAGTGATTGGAGGTGAAGCTGGATCATGATATTGGAGATGGCCTATTACTTTGTCCTCTTGAAATGTTCTTTAAAGTAATGTGTCTTCAGCATTTCTCTAAACTAGACCATCTTGAGTTCCCACCATCCAGATGCAAGAGTAGAAGAGTTGAACAATAGTTCAGAAGTCACCTTGTGGGAGGAATGGTTTAACTTTGCAGGTGCAGAAGGACTCTTGATGCTTGGATTGAAAAGAGACGTGTCAATTAGAGATGTGCGTGTGTGCAATTTTTCAATGGCACATTTTGGTGCCGTTTTCAGGGAGAACAGGCCTTAAGGGCTCTGTGTAGATGGTGAAGATGACATAGGACAGGTTAGAAACGTTGCATCCTCCATAAGTGACAAAGATCATCTAGTACCTGGAGTTAGGATTATAATTGAAGTCATGTTGATGGGATATGTAAGAAGAGACCCAATGAAGGACATTGGCAGTAAATCCCATTTAAGACATTAGGGTGTGGATGAGGGTGGGATAATCAACACTTCCTGGCCTGGCGTGCAGAGGGCAGACCGCTTTTATCAATAGGTGTGCATTGATGTATCCCACCTTTCATAATGGCAGACATTTCCAAACCCAGTTCTTATTAGCAGAGTCTCAGTAGGAGAGGGAATTCTAAAAAATATTGTTACCTTTTTTAAATATTAATTACGTATGCATGCTCATTATTACCATGGCAACAGTAATTTTTGGTACAATATCTGTAAATATTCTGCACCATCTTGGCTTTTAATAACAGCCTCTAAAAATACCAAACCAGATGATATCTGTGTGCTGGCTCTGGGAAAGGCTGAGGGGGAACCCAGAAAAATATATCTGTTATCTCTAGCAGGTTTATCTGTTTCTAGCACAGATCCTTTTTCAGGCAAGATCGGAGAGGGTCAAAAGACATCGGTCCAATTTTCTAACTCCAGGTGGTAAGTTGGTATACCTGGGAAATCTACTCTGTGTGGCCAGAATTTACTTGTCGACAACGCAAAGCCGGGGGGATGAGTCATTTATTTTTATTTATTTATTTATAAAGTTTTATATAGCGCGAACATGACCCACGGGGGTATCAGAGTGCTTTACAATACACTGTTATCACACATTATACATACAATCGAAAATCGCATACAATAAAAAAGAGGTAGACATTGGTGTTTGGATATAATCGGTGGCAAATAGTCATCAGAGAGTTAAAGTTTTAGGATGTTAATTTGTTCATTAGAAACATTTTTGCTTCTTTTTTAACTGGCGGTAAAGGAGGAGATTCTGCATACATCTGGGGGAAGGGTGTTCCAAATCTTCTGTGCGATACCTGAGAAAGCTCTGCACCCAGTTCTCTTTTTGTGGAAGGATTGAGGTTTTAGTAGTAGTGAGCTCGAACTTCGCGAATGTCTGCACCCTCCCAACCGCTCTAGCTTTTGTGCTAAATAGCTGGGGGTGTTGCTATGTAGGGCTTTCTGTGTCATGCAGGCGATCTTTAGTTGTATTCTCGCCTCGTAGGCATGTTTGCATTCCACCTCTTTTCACCACAATTGAGGCCATTCCCAGTTTGTATCCATGTATGCCATTCAGAGACTGTTGATTTTTAAATGTAAAAAAAAACCCCGAAGGAAACAATGAATTTCTAAAGCTAAGACCATAGAAACCATATTCAGTATTTTGGTATTTAAATCAATAGTTATTTAGGCATACAGCTATGTACTGGCGACTGATTTTCTTATAAAACGAATAAAAGAATTGTTCCATAAATCAATTGATATGAATAATGATCTGTTGTGTTTGGTTGCTTTTATGAGGCATGCACTGTCTAGTAGAGAAATGCAGCCTGAGAAAAAAATTTGATGTGCCAATAAAGCATGAAAAAATGTGTAAAGCAGCAACTGCCTATAGAACGCTAAACGAGACGTTATTATCGAAGGGTTAGTCTAACACAAGTGTGCCCTGAAACCTAATGCTTCCATTACCATTGACAGGTGGCTCAGAGCAATTTCCGGCATCTCCTGGTGTAAGAGTATGCCTCAGCCGCAGTGATAATTCAGTTTATTCATAAAATGAGCATCATTCTTGGCCCAACGGGCACAGTGTTATGAAACTATGTGGTGCTTATCTCACTTAAAATGCCTCTAATTAGCTCGAGTTGTCATGCTTTTCCTTATGGAGTGATTGGGAGAAATACATGCGCAATCTGTGAAACTGTTATAAGTATAAAACAATTGCAGACAACTACAGTACAACCATTTTCCCACTACCAAACATACGTTTTCAAAACAATCCATGTTACTTATGAGATACAGCGCTGGTAGCTGTGTGACACTGAGGAATTCTGAGACATCACATCAGAAAAGGCTGCAGACCTGGGGGCATATTTATAAGCAAAAACCAAAGGAAATGATGGACGGAGTGTTGAACATTGCAAGCACTCACCCCCAGTCAACTGATCTGGGTTTAATCCATCACCATTCTTTAGCCCACTCTGCCACCCCAGTTCAGACATGGCCATATGCAAATCAGTCTGACCCTGTGCCTCATGGGAACAGTCCAGCCCGGACTGCCAAGCCATGTCTTCGCTGGACCGGAAACAAGCTTCCTAGGTCCGGTTTCTGGCATTTCAGCCGTCTTCAGCCAGGATTGCTTGAATCCAGTGGCAAAGTGAGGAAGGGACTCACGTCTGTCATTTCCTTTGGTTTTTGCTTTGTTCGCCATAAGTTGGCAGGATATGCTCAGACGTGAGTCCCTTGCTCACTTTGCCACTGGATTCAAGCAAGCCTGGCTGAAGATGGCTGAAATGCCAGAAACCGGTCCTAGGAAGCTTGTTTCCGGTCCAGGGAAGACTTGGCTTGGCAGTTCGGGCTGGACTGTTCCCATGAGGCACAGGGTCAGACTGATTTGCATATGGCCATGTCTGAACTGGGGTGGCAGAGTGGGCTAAAGAATGGTGATGGATTAAACCCAGATCAGTTGACTGGGGGTGAGTGCTTGCAATGTTCAACAATCCGTCCATCATTTCCTTTGGGTTTTGGCATATTTATAAGCCCTGTTACATCGCTCCTGCACCATGCAAAAATGAGGTTTATGAAGCCACGCAAAGCCACCTTGCTTAGCCCTGAGTGGCTTCATAAATCTCGAGTAAAGCAACGTAGCACAAATCACTTCATTGCCTCACTCTATGCCAGGGAGGTGTTTCATGGGTGTTAAGTGGGTGTTTCCATGCAAATCCCATGGTTTTTGATGCATTCCCCGCTTTACCAGAACTGGTAAATTTGGGAATGTGCCAAAAAGATAAGCCACCCCAGGTGAGGCGTAACAGGGATAAATATCTTTATTTCTCCTTGTTACGTCCACTTTCTATGTGTGCTGCATTGTACAGCAAACATAGAAAGAGGAATTTTCCTCTCAGGATTGTTCTTGTTCAGTAAGGTGTCCCTTTTTGCACAAAAGAATGCTGCCTGCATTGGCGCTCGGCAGCCAAAACGGCTCAAGCGAAGAGACAAGGACAGGAATGTGTCTTTCCGGTCGTATTCTTTTAAATCGGGTACATTCTTGCCTTTCCCTGTGACGTAGCAAGGTGACTTGCTACACTGCGTTGCGTTGCTGTGCCATAAATATGTCCCCTAGTTCTGTGACCAGGCATGGAACCCGGAAGTACACTGATATCTGTTACCATAGAATTTTAGAAATTCTGTTATTTTGCTATAAAACTAGAATCTACATCGCTTCTTTGTGAAGTTTTTTTGTATATAATTCTACTCCTTTAAAATTATGTATAGAGTATGGTAAGGGAAAGTATTTATTCCACGGTGGGATGTATTGTTAGAGAGCCTCTCAAATATATACTGAAACAAGGGTACCAATCAGCAGAACTCAGAGAGGAGCATGCACGTAGCTGCATATGGAATGAACGTGAATGAACATGTCATAGGTGCCATTATCCTCTCTAGGATTCAGGAGGGTCGAGTGTAGTGACTATTGTATCGTAATGCTAAGGTGGATTTGCCATATGATAATACTGCTGATTTGATGTCTTACATGTATAGCTGCTTGAAGTTCAGATTTATAATGAAATAAGCAGGACTACAAGTCCCAGAATTCAAAGAAAAAAAACTGCACTGGAGCAGCACTTCTCGCATTAACCCTGCAAATCCCTGGAAATTTGGGAGGACTATAAAGAGTGTAGCTGTTATTATTGAGGCAGGTGTATGAGCGTCAGGACTAAGGAGTCACAGGGACCACCAACATCCCAATTATGCCTTAATATCACAATCCAACCAGGGGAGGAGGCCTTAACGTGTTGCTTGCATTAGGGCCCATGGCACCCTTCCTAGGCCTTGGTATCACAGTTCCTAAACAGTTTAGCTAAGGTGCATGGTTACACCGTTAATATTTTTTATTGGTTGTGCAAGCTCTAGGCTCCATCGGTTATTTGAGTATTATATATGTATGTATTACTTTTATTGCCCGCAATGGTGATTGGCAAAGTAAACACAGTGTTTTATACAGAGATTGCAGCCTTCTATCTAACATATTAATGCATGACACTTTCTGTAAGAGAGTTGTCCTTACTGTACACTGTCATTTTGTATGTGAATTGATACATGTAATATTAGATGTTCTTAAGCATAGACTTTTAACACTCTAGAGATGTGATTTTCATACTAAAAATCCTCAAATTACTGACATGGATAAAAAGGTATTTCTTTGCAAGAGTGCTGCTAATGCTGGTGGTTGTTTTAAACTAACACTAAATGGAGCCATTCTAAAACACTTCCCAGTTTCCCCCACCTAATTCCATTCCCTCTAGGAGGATAGAAAATGAATTCGCCAAAAACTCGATAACAATGTAGACAGACCAGTTTGGAAGCAGTCCCAATCTCATTTAAATGATGATTCTTTGAATCAGTGGCTGTTAATAACAAAAATATGCATCATTCGGACAATTTCAACTTGTTGATGTAAGATGCAGAGTTGTAGATAATTCTTAAGAAAACATGTATTATTGTTTTCTTTAATTTTTCACACACTCTTAATCTCTTATCGAAACTCAGTGTACAAATAGGCAACAGAGTCATTGCAGAAACTTTATTTATAAAGGTCTTAGGTGAAGAACCAGTGTCCTCATCGTGTGACTGAACTTCAGCAAAATATAATACACACTTCATGTTTCAATATAGGGGGCAGACATGATCCTTTAATTTGTAGGTAGATAGCAACATTGATGGTTGCAGTCCAATCCGCAAAGATCAATTCATAAACAATCCGTCATATTGTCATTACATACATGTATGCTCAATCAGAGGGAACTAATTTCCTGTGACAAGGGCATGGCCAGGAGTAACAAAAGAGGATGTTACTGCTAAATCTTTGCTCATTGCTGGATCACAAGGTTATGTTCTGCATATCCATTGTGCTATTAAATGCACCTTCAAGGATGAAATACGACAAATCTTCTGATGGTTATGCCTTATATCATAATGCACCCATTATCTCATCTAATTCCTTTGACAATTTGTGTTATGTGACTCAGTCTGTCATCACAATCCATGTAGCATTGCTAACTCCACTGCCAAGATTATGCAGTGGCACAGGAACAAGATGTGACATTACTCTATAAATAGGTGATATGCATGACAGTTCCGTGCTATCAAGTGGCATGCACGGCGATGAAAGAAATACCATTGCAGATCCACTGGAAAAGCTAGCCTTTAAGTCTATACATTTATATATGATGTATCCTGTTGACCAAAGCTCAAGCAACATACTCATACCAAGTGAGCAATTCTCATCCTTAGGAGTTGAAGCACGGATCATTTAATGTGCATAAAGCAAACTACGAGCCTTATTACAAGTATGGCGGTCCATAGGACCACTGTACTCGCAGTGGCAGTCTGACCACTGTTACACTGTGGGCCTGCCCACAGTATTTTGAGTGTGGCGGTTGGACCGCCACAGGACCACTGTGTCCGCAGGGATCCAGGATCCCACGGCGGTCGCACAGCAGTCAGGAGCAATATTATGCTGACGGTGCTGCTGAGGCGCCACCAAGCATATTTTGATTTGGCTTTCAATCAGCCCTTTCATGGCAGTGAGTCCACCATGAAAAGGGTGGCGGAGAGGCAACTAACGGGGCTCTAACAGAGCCTCTTGCTGCTCCTGGGCCTGGTGGTTCATGCAGGGGGATACATGTTGTGTCCCCTGGATTTGCAACCCCAATTCCTGCATGGTTTGGCATGCATGCCACACCATGCAGGAACATGCAGTCGGAGCTCTCCCATGAGCCTAACAGACCATCGCCGTCAGACCACCACTACACCTCCTGCCTGCCATGGATTACAATAGTAACCCAGTGGGTGGGCACACCACAGTCTTAGCGATTCTCCAGCGGACGGCACAGTGACAGCACCACTGGAGAACCACCAAAGTAATAAAAAGGCCCTTAATTCAATTCAAAGAAGGAGGGCAGGGGTATAAAACCAGACAGTTATCCTGGATTATCCACACACATTATTCCCAGAGTCTGTATGAAAAATGTATATTTTCATCAGCCTTGATGTACAGAAAATCTGGATTTTATTAAAGACACAGAGGCTAATATTATGCAATCCTCTTTTATTGCGCCACCCACAGCAGCACCTTTAAAGAACATAGAACACAACAAAGTACTATAGAAGATTAACAATGAGCCAGAACATCAATGACTCTTCCTTCTTTTTGAGCGCTGCAGTAAAAACAAACATAAGTCGTTAGAAAATCCACATTAAAACCAGAAAAAACACATTATCCGGATTTGAGCAAAATCCATCTTCCGGTTTCATTGCTGGCCACGAGCTGAAAAAGAACAAATAACCATTACTAACAAGGGTAGGGAGAGGCTGGATAATATTAGCCTCCGTGTCTTTAATAAAATCCAGATTTTCTGTCCATCAAGGCTGATGAAAATCTACATTTTATGGCAAGACCCGAGGCTAAGATTATGCAAGTTCAAAGCCTCTCTAATAATAAAGAACTTGCACGCATCATAGGCTTAAAATAGAATTTCCTAAAAACAGAGTCATTAGACCAATCAGAACATCTCAGAATATTATGTAACATAGCTAAAAGGCTTTTGAAGCCGAAGCACCCCTCACTGAATGTGCACCAAATCTACTCACATCAACACCAGCATTCCTCATCACCTCTTACACCCATTTTGCCAAAGTTGGATTAGAAACAGCTTTGTGTGGTTTCCTATAAGAAATTATCAACTGGTTTTCAGTTGCAGGATGAACATCTGAAGTCCTCTTCTCGTACTCTTTTAAACAACGCACAACACACAAATGTTCATGACCATCAAAATAAGGATAGAAAAAATGCTATCTGAATTAGTTTTTGTTCTTCTGCACAGATAAAAACAAACACCCTCTGGATTAAAAATCCTTGCTCCCACATCTAAAGCTCTCACATTAGAAACTCTACTAGAAGACAGTAAACATAATAACACAGTCTGTTTCCCACTTAAAATTCTTAAATCTAAACCATTGTTACTCCCCAAATTCTCTAAATACTCAAGGACTTTAGAAACATCCCAAACAAACGAATATCTGTCCACTGGGGGCTTAGAAATTCTTACACTCTTCATCAGTCTTTTTACCAAATGATTTTGACCCACTTAAGCCCCATTAACCATATCGTGGCCAGCAGCGATAGCTGATCTATGTAGATTGATAGTTCTGTACGCTAAGAATGAGGCAAACAAAGATGCCAAATAATTAACCACAAATATTACATCCACTTAAACAGGATCGTAATCCCTCTCCAAACACCAGCGTAACCATTTCTGCTAAGCCAATTTATACATATCTTCCTAATTCCTGGAGCCCAGGATTCTCTGATAAGTTGAGAAACCTTGATCCAAAGTCCTGGCACTTCCAAGACTCTCCTGACATTTTCCATGCCATCAGACTCAACTGAACTGAAAGTACAAAATCGTGAGATTCCCCCAATGCTCCTTTCAGAATATCTGGGAATGTCGGAAGAAGGATTGGACAATCTATCGACATTTCCAAAAGGATGAGATACCAAACTTGAGATTTCCAAAGTGGGGTTATCAGTACCACCGTCTCCTTCCACTTGCACACCAACAAGGTCACCCTGGTTATCAAAACAAATGGGGGAAATACATAACCTTGAAGACCCCTCCAATCCTGCCTGAAAGCATCTATCCCAGCTGATTCCGGATCCGGGCGGCAACTGAAAAACTTCTCCAATTGAGTGTTCCACCTGTTCGCAAACAGATCCACATGACAAGGACCCCACAACTCCATTATTCTCAAAAACACCGACCTGTGTAGAATCCAGTCACTGGAATCCGTTTGATTCCTCAAATACCAATCTGCCTGCACGTTCTTCTGACCTGGTATATACTCTGCTTGAACCAAGATATTCTGATTCAAGCAATAATCCCAAAACACTCTCACAAGATCCGCTAGATCCTTTGATTTCGGTCCCCCTAGTTTGTTTACATATCTCACCGCTGAGACATTGTCCATCCTCAACAAGACTGAACACTTGGCCTTGCCTTTCGTAAAACTCTTTATAGTGAATGACCCTGCCAGCAGTTCCAGCCAATTTATGTGCAACTGCCTTTCCTCTACAGTCCACATACCCCCTGTCGAAGCAGCACCACAACGTGCTCCCCAACCAGTTAAACTCGCATCTGACTCTATAGTTAATTCCGGATTCACTCTGAAAATTGCTCTCCCGTTCCATGCCTCCATATTCCTGAGCCACCAATTGAGTTCTGATCTGGCCTCTCCAGAAAGAGTAATCTCCTGAGAATATTTCATACCATGCCTTAAATGACTGCCCTTCAATCTTTAAAGAGCACGATAATTCAAGGGTCCTGGAAAAATAGCTTGAATAGTTGATGACAACAGACCTATGATCCTCGCTAATATCCTCAAAGAGATAACTTCTAAAAACAAATCTCTTCGAATGTCTTTCCTTATTTTCATTATTTTGTCCATAGGTAACCTCAGCTGACCCTGAATAGTGTTTATCAAGAACCCTAAAAACTGTGTTTCCTGACTTGGGGACAGACAAGATTTCTCCCTGTTCACTACAAACCCTAGACTCTCTAGAAGGTCCACAGCTTGTTTTGTGTGATCTTCCACTCTCCTCTTCTCCTGACCCATAATTAAGATGTCGTCTAAGTAAATAATCACGTGTATCCTCTGTCTCTCAAAAAGGCAACAACTGGACGAAGCATTTTGGTGAAGCACCACGGGGGCGAGGATAGCCCTAAGGGGAGACAAACAAACTTCCGTAATCTTCCTCCCCATCTGAACCTCAGAAATCTCTGGTGTTCTGACCAAATTAGTATTGTTAGATACGCGTCTTTTAGATCTAGGCGAGTCAGCCAGTCCCCTGTCTGAAGCACATCCCTCAACATATGCATAACCTCCATCTTGAAATGATGGTACCATACCCAATCGTTCAGATGCTTCAAGTTTATTACGGGTCTCATACCTTTCCCTTTATTTTCTACTAAGAAAATATTGCTTACAAAACCCGCACACGTCTCCAATTCCTCTGCAATTGCTCCTTTCATTAACAACTCTCTTACTTCTTTCTCTACCAACTCTGACAGAGCCGAATCGAATCTTATCATTGGAGGGCACTGATTTTGTATTGGTTCTTCTATGAAATCTATACGATAGCTCAAAACCGTCTGCAGAACCCATGGGTCCCCTGTTATCATACGCCAATTCTTTACATGGGTAACAAAACGGCCTAGTCTTACCTGATCTTCTTGATCTTCTATTCCCTCATGAATTCCGTCTTTCCTTCTGAGGGTAGAAATTCCTGGGTTGGAATCCAGACTTTTGTTGATAGTTATAATTGTAGGGTCTAAATCCCCTCGAAAATGAGGCCCTTGTGATACCTTGGGCTCGGCCGGGAAATCAACCTCTACTTCTCCCGGCCCCGCCAAAAGCAAGACGGTCAAAGACCTTTTTAATTTCTCTCTGTGACTTCTGCAGAGAACTAAAAGCACCCACATACTTGCTCATATCCTTAATGAAAGCCTCTCCAAAAAGCATCCCATTTGCCTCCAAACCACCTTCATTGTTTGCTAGTTCAGCCAACTTGGGATCAATTTTAAGGAGGATACTCTTTCTCCTTTCAACCGAAATCGTGGTGTTTGCATTACCCAACAAACACACCGCCCTTTGAATCCATTCTCTAAATTCCTCTACATCCAGACTTTTCTTTTCTACATAGGCCTCTTCGGCCATATCAAAAAAAATTGTAAGTGGGCCAGTAAGATCAAGCAGTCTGTCCTGACACATCTTTAGCCCTTTATCCAATCCCTTTTTTGGATCTCTTCCGTCTTTACCAATAAATGCTATAATTTTTGCATCTAGGTCGGGCGTCAAAGCAATTTCATTTGACAGACTTGGTCTAGGGCATTCAGAATGGAGCCTCAATCTCATGTCCTTTGGAATTTGCTTCCTTAGCCACATCTGGACATATTCAGCAACATGAGGAGCCGGGCTCCATTCAGGAGATATGGGTGCTTTAACATCATTGGGTCAAACATTGACTCACCTAACGGATCCTTGACCCCAGCATTCTCATCAGACTTATCCTTAGACTTTGCCTCTGCATGTTTCCCCTTATCCACAATTTAAATATCTGAATCGAAGTCAGATTAACAACTTAACTCTATCTCCGCACTACCCAAAGACTCATCACATAAGATGATAGTATGCCTTCTAGCACCCTGACCTCTATCAAGGTCCCCTTGTGTGTCCTCAACACTTGCTTGTTTCGCATGTTTACGAAGCAGACCTGAATCCGGGTAGGCAGCCTTCGCTCTTTTACTCCTTAAACCATCTGAATCCACATTCTTTCTCTTCGTACTTACTTTCCCACTATTTTTCGTTAACACTGGTCCTTCACCAGCAGACCAAAAGTGTTCATCCGGAGATGGATGGCCTCCACTTCTTTTCAAATCCTCACATTTCTTCTCTATTTTCGTATCTAGATCACTGGCAAACTTACTCAACATATTTGAAATCCTCTCTTCCATGCTTAAATTAGTCTGTGAAATTGCATTTTCCTCAGACATTATGAATGCAAATGTTTTACACAAATACAAAACCTTTAATACTTGCCGGTAATCAAAACTTCCTCACCAGCCCAAAACTCTCCTTATTTTATATCAAAAAACTCCTCAGGAACCAAACACACTGTTCTCCACAAAACAAATCAGGGTTCCTAAATTCAGATCACAGCTCACCAAACACCAGAAAACACTTACAAATGTTTTCCGATCTAATTAATATTCTTTTCCTTTGCTTTAAAATACAGTGGAAGCACTCTGTCAGTAAAAGCTCTTCGTGAACAATCCTGTCAGATTCACGAAACAGATAGCTACACGCTCCGTACGCACGTGTCACAACTACGTGCGAGAGCACGCACGAATGCGCAGCCTGCCTTTCTCTTCTCCCTACGCACGCGTCACTACTTCGTGCGATTGTGTGCACGAACGCGCTGTCTGCCTGTCTCTTCCCTCATATTCCTGCCTGACTCTAGATGTCAGGAACGTTTATGACGTGCGGCTCGTGCCGACTCCTCGCAATGGTAAGCCTACATTCAAATCTTACTAACATATTATTTTACAATCGACTTAATACCTTAAACAATCTGAAATCTCACCCATGAAACCTACCGCGCTCGACGCGCTAACTAATTGAAATCTCATACGACAAAACGCTGAGAAAGAAAACTGTCTGTGCGATCGGGAAAGACGAAGGCTCGTAACCTCTTTATACCGTTTATAAGATCATGACACACTTACAAATCATACTTCCATATGTTTTCCTTAAATCTTAATCATTCCTGGCTATTTATGTCCTAATAATTCAAAAACATCCGAACTAGAAACACAAAATGTGCTTTCTTAAGTTGATAAATAAATAACAGAACATATACACATAAATCAAACCATAATTATCTTTCAAGCATATACCACATGTACCTCAGACATACATAACCATTTATAATATATAAATACTTAAAGAGAGAAGACGTGCGTGACTTATCTCATGGGCAGCAGCAAAAAAAGAAGGAAGAGTCATGGATGTTCTGGCTCATTGTTAATCTTCTATAGAACTTTGTTGTGTTCTATGTTCTTTAAAGGTGCTGCTGTGGGTGGCGCAATAAAAGAGGATTGCATAATCTTAGCCTCCGGTCTTGCCATAAAATCATATCCAGATCCATCAATTTGCACCTGTTAAATCGAGGTGCAAGAACACCAGCCAACCTGTCATTGGGCAGAACCAAATTCCATCCAGGAATTCCTGCCTGCTTTACTCGTAATCAGACCCTCAGTCTCTGCCCTCTCTTTAAGTATATCTAGCGACATATTCTGATGCTGGCACCCGAGACTGGTGACTTGAGTTGCAAATTCCCAAAAAATGTTGGACCAGTGTGCTACAGCCTGATTCATGTTTTAATTTTGCCACAATGTCGACAGGTATTGGTTTACAGCTAATTTTTTTTAAGGCAAATGCCTGTCTGAGAGCTGTCATAATTATCTGGAAAAAAATCAGCATCACTAGAGAGATAATGATCTGCTGTGCATCCTTCATCCAAGTTAGTTTTTGTGTTCCTGAAATATGCGGCTACTGTGAGCGTATTCCATGCTGAGCACTCGGAGCAGGGTAACATCATGTTCTAGAGCTGAAATACAGTCTTTTTGTTGTCTCTCTCATCATAGTCACCCTTGATCAAATCATCCTTCAGATTGTCCCCATGTAAAAGCAAAACATGGTGGCAGAGCGAACGCCCTTCTTATTTCGAGGTTTGAATCCGGTATGTGACGAGTGAGGGGAGTTGTGCTTCTGCACTGCTCTACTGGGACCTCAATACCAAGAACTGGGAAATGCAGCACATAGTTCAATCAAAAACGTCTCAATAGAAGAACCCTGCTATTGGAAAAAAACCTACATGCACAAAGGGTAGCGAAATAAAAAAATAAAAATATAATGAACATGAAAGTCTAACCCTCAAGAAAAGCCTGGGAACGAAATACCTTATCAGCTATCAAAGCGGTGCTACACTCCAGCTACACTAGAAACGCAAAAGAAAAACAGAAAAGCAATACAACCAGAGAAAAAAGAGATCAGCTTATGTTTGACACAAGTGGGGCTGTCTGCTTTAATCTGCAAGTTTCAAAAGTTCAACCCTGCAAAATAACCCCTCCTCACCTTGAATATATAATACTTTTGATAAACAATATGTAAATTGATTCCCTGCAGAGCTCATCAAATACAAATTAAAGAAACTTTTCAAAAACAGCGTGTGCAGTGCATTTGCTATGTATTTCACAGGATAGTTTTGCTAGGGCTTGTTAATATAGAAGCATTGCTGATTCTGGGTGCAATTCCTGCTTCAAAGGGTGAAGATAAAATACATGTTTCCTTCCCTTCATAGACACTAAAAAGCTATCTCAACTTTCATACAGAATAAAATTCCCTGGGGACAACCTTCCCTACGACTTTGGACTTTCTCACAGGGGAGCAGAAAAACTACACATGAAACTCAGTTTTCCTGACTGGTATGCACATTGAACAAAACGGGCCTTTGCAGACAAAATAAATATTAAAAAGTGCAATGCATATAATGTACTGTGAACTATTTGTGGAAGAGGTGTGCAGGGCAGTGTGTCTAAATTGCCGTTCCCTCCCCATACACCTTCACCCTAGATTGGGGTAACAATCCCCCAAGTGAATTTAGGAAAAAGTCTGCATATGGGTAGGCTCGGGGGACTTTTCTGTTACGCTGGAGTAATCTCGGGTAATTCCAGTAAAAATTCCGTAAAAATTTTAGGTTTGAGGCATTTTATTACATTCTTGCATTGATGAGAGAGGGTGGTACACCAATCTTTCATTGCACATATTCTATTGTTAGGTAAAGAAGGATGCAGAGGAGGATTATATATGGTGCACTCTTACATAAATTGTACAATTTGACAGTAAATAGGTTTGGTACCTCAAGTGGTATTCAATTTGAAAGGAGAATCAGTGTAGCTAACTAGTTTTCTTAATATCTGAGGATCATAGCTATTTATACTCTGAAGTTCAAAACTCACCCTTATTCCTATTTTCGTAATTATGAAGAGTTTGTTCTGGTTTCATCATGGGGTATAAGTGTGCCAACATCTTCAATATAAAAGGATCCAATAGCAATTCTAAATGAGTAAAATCTTATGCACATCATTGGCTGATTTAAGCTGACAAAGATTAACCCTGCTGTAATGTCCAATGAGATGCATCAAGAAGAGAAATAGACACTCTGGCAGTGGCCCCCTTATCATAGTTACACAAATGGCAGCAAAAGGAGCCCGAACACTAAGGATCTCGAATTATACATTAATGCATAATCAGAACCCAAATACCAGCAGACTTATTCGTACATCATGTTATAATGTAAGGTATATTACTAAGAGTAGGCTTCACCAAGAATAATTTCATACATAACTTTTCATACCAGTCCTTGTTTGTGTAATCCTTACACTGTTACACTGAGCAGTGTGTCACGTACATACTACTCACACTACCAAGTGCACACATTTTACATCTCTAATCTATGCCAAACATTCTAAAAAAGATTAATACGAGGCAAACACCCTTGAGGTCTCAGAGAGTGCTCTGTGCATACAATGTTCCCGCGATCAGCACCCTCCTTGGGCGCCATGTTGATGAGATCTATAAAACAGGAATAGAAACTGAAAAGGGGGCAATTCTCACTGTATTCATGTGTCAGCATGTTAGCGAAAGACGCCACCTTGTGAGGCAAAACAAAGGTGATACATTGTCTGACTATCTCCGCCGCCATAATATGTTGACTAATATAACTAAAATGTAGACTACCCACTAGATATGATTAATATAGTTAAGTTCCGCCCGCATCAAACATATTACTGCTTATCTACTGTCAACACTAAAGATAGATAAAATTAGTATCCATCATTACATCTTCAGTTTTAACTTTGGTAGTAAACTTTCATTACTAGTTCTGTGTTAAAGTCTGCATCACCCATGTATCGTGACTAGTTGTGTCTGTAGCTAAGGTATCTTTATAAGCATTCATCACCTTCTAACCACTCACTTTTTATATAAAAAAAAACATAGGGTGCTGCTTAGTGTGTTTAGCTGTTTCTTCCAGAATCTAGACAGGACCACAGGAAAAACTTTATACACTTTCCTGAATCCACCGAATGCACTATTTTCACCATCCAGTCACACAGAAACTTGGCTATGAACATAAAGAGGTGTGCTACAAAAAATGGGTTCACAGTATTAATATACACATGTTGAAAAATCACAGGCTGGTAGATTAAGCTGTCCACGCAGTTTATTCACTACATAAACTCCAGTCCGCCTGTCCATTAGAAGAGATTTCCCAACAATGACAGATTCTGTATTCCTGAGTCACTAAAGCAGTTGTGAATATGTAGAGTAGAACTCCTGTGGTACTATTTTATTTACTCATAAATGCTGTCCACAAAACACAAGCCACAGTTCTCCTCCTATATCTAGTACTACTTCACATACTTCTTAATTACATTCATGAAGGGCAGGCAGAGATTACTGCCTATTCAAGTCCAATTCAGAAAGATGTAATCTTGTAGTACTCCTGAATTCCAGGGGTAAGCTAGGAGAAAGCCAGGAGTTCTACAAAAGGGTATGCCAATGGCAATTCACTAAAGTTACACCCACATCAACCTCAGTAGTACTGCAACACAAACAGACTCAAATCTACTCAAACCAAGTCTTGGAGTAAATCGCACACTGCATGTGGCTTCACGGAGGTATTGCAAGGCAATCTCATATAATTAGATAGAAGCATGGCATACCAGTACTGGCACCAAAACCAACATGTAAAATCATAAAACAATAAAGAAAAATTTGTCATATTACTTTAGACATTGTGATCACTGATATACACCATATTGTACAATAGTATCAACAATTTTGTTTAGATGAAATAAAAATACTTTTTATTTTTCACAGAGTCCTATACATTTCTACATTTCATACACCTATACACATCACATTGGATAGGCATTATAAAATGAAAAATATATTTAACTAGAGTTAACAAAATTAAACAATAGTCACATACCTAAATATTGCAGACACTAGCACAAATCACATTATAAAACATAACATATCCACATGCATAGAAAAATACATATACGTGAATTGTAAATAAATGAAAAAATGACTCCTCTCATGTTATACTTCTTTTAACGTGTTCAGTGACCCAAAATAACACATTGCATGTCCCTCCATACACACACAAAAGCAAGAGGGCACACAGTGACATACAACGCAAATGTATGTAATATCTGGCTCTGCAATGTTTCACAGTACAAGGAGAATAGCTCACTGTTGAGGGTGTGATCTATATTTATGCGCTTTCAGTAGCAATATTAATCAGCTCGGTTGCATTTTCTTCAGGTGGTGCCTCTCTCCCTAACCTTTGTAATTCATTGTTATAAATAGCATAGGCCAAGATCTCCACCAAGCCTATGTGGAAACATGTGTGGGTGAGTTACAACTAAAGAATGCCCAGAATGTTACTAGTATTCATTTTATTTTTGCATTTTAAGTTGTCTATGTCCCACCTCCAAAAGCGAGGGGGTGAGGTAACAGACTTAACTTCTATGTGCATATCTCCACCCAGAGTTTGTGAACTTCATCTAAGCAGGGATTTACACCTAGGGGAAGGCATACATCTTATGGCTCAGAGATCTCCACATGTGAATACATTCATGAATTGGGCCTAGAGGTAAACCAGGAGTATTCTTGAAGTTGAATATTATGACAGTAGTAATACAAAAGTAAGTCACAACTAGTTATAGCACAATCTTTGAGACTCTGACTCATATTTTCTTTAGTGGGCCCCATGGTTAACAGTGGACTGATTTTCTATGACAAATCCTTTCACACTACAGAAAGGAATGCCAGTTTCTTGGTAAGGAACAGTGTTTGGCTATCGTCTCAGTCTTAGGCTCTCTACACCTCACATTTTTGCAGCATTAATTTGCTCTAGAATGTATTATTGCTTGTGGACAGTAGATTCTACATTGAAAGAGGAGAACCGTGTATCCTTCAGCCCTGGCAATGTTTTGTGAATCATTCACAAATGGATGCAATCCCTTTTTCTGGAAGTCACTGTTAAAGAATGCTGAATCTTCTGGAGATTTGTTTATTTTGCAATAGTATTCAAGATAACGTTCAGGGATTTTTAATTACCCTTTCATGTTCTATGGCATTGTCTTGAAATAAATTAATATTATTACTCAATAAACCAGGTTTTCCACTAAAGGTATCCTCTGTAAAATGTACCTGGTTGTCGTAAAGGTGATTATTCGTTGGGACGTGGAAATCTGTTCTCACTAAAAAAAAATACCCCCTGGATGAATTAGTCTCTTCTTAAAAACTCATAGCAATGGCTAATAATATGTGCAAACCAATTTAGAAAAATCAAGAAAAAAGAAATGCAATCAAATACATAAAGTGGTTTAAATTGTTTGAGGAGAACCAGAGGTATGGAGTTTTTACCTTTTTAGACAAAAAGCACAGAGAAAATACAAAGCACCACTGAATGTCAATGTTTTTAGTATGCTAGGCCCTAGATGTCATGTCAAGCTAATCATAATGGGGTGAGGGTTAAATAGGCCTAGTTTGTAACACAGGTCAAGGTTTTTCAAATCCTCCTTGAAATGCTCCAGTAGGGAACAGCAGGATGCTGAAGCTGGCAAGGTTACCAAGATGGCAAGCCTTCAGTATTTAGCTTCAAAACCTCTAGGCAGGGCAATGTCAAATTTCAAAGCTGCCAAGGCTGCTTTGCCTCTGGGGTAACTATGCTGGCTTTTCCCACTCCCAAAGTTTACCTCTGAATGTAGTCTTTTTTGGTTATCACAGAATCCACCAGCATGCAAAGGCTGAGTGTTATAGATGGGCACAACTTCACAAACCTGGATACCTTCACTGAGAGCTCCTGCTGAATCCTATTCTGGCCAAAAGCTTCAGGTGGGACAAACCTGGACTTCACACCCTCCTTAGAGTAACCCCAGTAATTTGTCCTTGTCCTCTAAAGGTCCTAAAAAAAACTCGGGTCAGAAGTAGCAACTATTTTGGAGGCACACAGACTCTGATTCAATAACTCTGATTGTTTGTGACCAAATAATAGGGACCCCACTTTTACTGACTCCTAAAATGAAATTGATTACGGAAAGGGCTTGTTGTGGTTATCCCTTCCAAATTATGATTTAGTATTTGATATATCAGTGATTTGAGACTGGAATTTTGTACCCAACTCATTGAAAAAATAACAATTCCCAGGTTGGAACAACTCACTTCTCTTTGGACCTCTACCCCTATGTAATTTGAAGTAAAACTTTCAGGGTGAATCAATCTGTCCCTTTCCCCTCCCAGATGGCTAATCCCTTCTAAATTGTCACTGTTCAGACCACTTTGACCTTCCTGCTAACAGAGGCAGCACACTGACTGCCTGGATGCCAAACGCTCACATATTATGGTGTATTTATTATAGTCACTGGAGTAGGCTCTACCAGGCAAACTGGTTTTTCATCCTTTATGCTCTCAGACAGCCAAAAGTACAAGTTTTAATCTTATGTTTCCACTACCTTTATCAAAAATGTCCTTTCACCATCAAATTAGATTTTTAATAACAAGTAAAATTTCATCAATTTTCCCTGGCTGAAATGTAAAAATGTATTTTTATTCATAATCAGGCCTGTTCATGGTAAATGCAGTTTGACTGTAACTGTGGCAAATAGCTTTTGTAAACTTTTCACTCTGGCTACAGAGTTTTCTCTAACATTTATTACGTTCCACTTTTAAGTTAAGGAACCAGCCCATGGGTTTTTATTACATGACTGTGGGGACTTATCTAATGTATCTAATGTATAAAATTAGGTTTTCAATATGCACAAGCCCTTTATATTGCCATGTGATCCATTTCCACTGAGTCAGGACATAATGGCGTTCTTTGACGCCATACACATTGTGAGGTGTAGGAACACATTGCTTGCCACAAATGACATTTAAACTCTACACCACTGGTGTATTTCCAATGTACCAATCCCAAACCCTGGTAATAAACCCAATGGCTTCAGTGGAAGTTATATAATGGTGTATCCAAATTTAAGGGACTCAAACTAGCTTCAGCTTTTTGCCTTCCTGCTGGATGAGTTAGAGCTCCAGAAAAACAAAACATCCGAAAGTAAAAACGTTGAACAGTGAAACCTGCTTATCCTTTTTAAACCTTGATCAATTGTGGGCAGCCTGAAATAACACTTTGGTCCTGGTTAACCATGGCTGGAACTTCTTATAAGTGTTTTGTGTTTTCTTTTGCTTTTTACCTCAAATGTTTTCCCTTATCTGATTTAAAAAATGGTCTATTCGAATATTACATTTGTTCTCTATTTTTCTAAGTTGGTTTGGAAATTTCATTTGGTAAAACCCTTGACTTTAAAACATTAATTTCTCTGGCTCTTTGCCTGCTGCTTTTGTAGTTCCTTGCATGGGTTGAATAAAAGTTGTCTTAGAACTGTGTTTTGATATAATTAAAGTGTGTTTATTAAATTGGGTGAAGTACCCTCCAACAAGTTATTAGTAAGTCAATTGTTAATTGGAGTGGATGGTAGTCCACTACAAATAACAAAGTCACTAACCTGTTAGGTCCAGGTAAAGGTTTCAAATATTTAAATCTCAGCTCAAACAAGAAAATGAGTCAGGCATTTAGAAGTACCAAAAAAGTTAAAAAGTCAAAATTACAATAAGGAGTGCACTCCAATTTATAAATGTAATTAACAAAATGATACCAAAACAACCAAAATCCAATATGAGGAATTGGAGATATTAATCTTAACAGATTTAAGAGATAAAGCAACCAATTGGACTGGAAGAAATCCAGCTAAAGTCCTTCCTTTTGGCAACGAGACCTCCGACTGGAAAAAAGTTTACATTTTGCGCATGGAGAAGTCCTCTCATTGTCTGGATCACATTTGATACTTTTTCCAGTCAAAATTTCCACGTTCAAATGCGGACTGCTTTTTTGGTACCCTGTGTCCTCTAGCAGTTAGAGGCTGCAGGCTGTATCCAATGATGAGTTCTATGAGGCTAGATAGCTTCTCAACGAGGGGCCACTGAAATTGATTTGAAAGTGCATAAAAGCTCCAAGCAAAACCAATCAGATTTGTTTTTTACCCAGCAAGGTCTCAACTTCGGCAGATTGACTTGGGTGGTTGGTTCTGCTCCACCAGAGATGCCTGCCATATGTTGCAGGGATGTTTAGGGGGCACCCCAGGGCCAATATCGGAGGGCCGGGGGATGGATGGCAAGCTATGGGCCCCCAAAGTCACTTTCCACCTGCCTTTTCATGCGGCCGGTGGAAAGGGACATTGTTATCCCTGCGGTGGTGCCTGAGCAGGCACCGCCACTATTGTAGGGATTGCAGTCCCTCTGATGGTCTGATGGGCTCCTTGAGCCTGTCGGATGTGCGGAAGTCAGTCTCTCCGCCTGCCTACCATCAACCCACCATTGCAATGCGGTCCGATGGTGGTGAGACCACCACTGATTGCCTGATATTGGCAGTCCCACCACCATCGTAATGAGGCCCTAAGTTCCTTTCTACCTAACTTAGAGCCTAATTTCGAGATTGACGGTCCATCAGACCACCAAACCTGTGGCGGTGGGGTGATGGCAGCCGGTGGTCCGACTGCTGTATTACGAATACAGCGGTTGGACCGTGATGGGACAGCATCAACCACCAGGCATCTACTGTGGTGTGTGGCCGCAATATGCTTGGTGGTGCTGCAGCGACACTGGCAAGCATATTAAGAGTAACCCTGGGCGTAGTTCGCAAAGTAGCACTTCGCGAAGCTACGCAAAGTGCACTTTGCACTACGCGAGCTACGCGTAGCACTTCGCGAATTGCGTAGTACCTTGTTCGCACTGTGCCAGATGTCATTTTCAATGATTGCACAGTGCGGACAAGCAACCGGCACTGTGCAATCATTGAAAATGGCATCTTGCACAGTGCGAGCTGTAGTTTTCTGCTGCTCGAGTAGATTTTTACTCGAGCGGCAGCTTTCTCAACGCGAACTGGTAGTTTCTCATCGCGAGCGGTCGCGAGCATACGCGACCACTCGCAATGAGAAACCTGACCTCCTCGCGTTGGGAATCTTATTTTCCATGCTCGCGATCGCCAACTTGATGTTGCTGGTTGCGAACGAGGAAAAAGTCTCGCCGGGATGTCATTTTGCTTGCTCGCGGTCGCCAACTTGACGTTGAAGACCGCGAGCAAGCAAAAAATGACCGCAGCACTACGCAACACTACGCTACGCGTGTTCGCACTCTGCAAGTGCAATTCGCCTAGTGCGAAGTAGCGTGAACTTCGCAAACTACGCGAGTGTAGCGCAGTGCTTTGCCCAGGCTTAATTAAGAGTTGCCTCACTGCCACCTTATACATGGTAGAAAGGGTGGCGGTGAGAAAATGCTGCAGGGCCCCCTTATGCCTCTGTGAAGGTGGTGCATGCAGGATGGGGGTACATGGTGTGTCGTTCTTTATGTGTGCACCCCTAGTTCCTGCACAGAATGAAATTCAGAACATTTTGCAAATGTTTGGTTTTCACTAGCTAGTGAGTGGGCATAACCCTTGGCTCCTCCCTAACCAATGGGGTTAAATTTCCCAGGGACAACTCAACTCACTTTTTCCGCAGATCCTCCCTTGTGTACAGCCTTTGACCACCCAGATGTGTTGACAGAAAAGGAGAAGTCCCCTCCTCTTTGGTCACTCAAAACCAGTTCTCTGGGTAGCTCTCCTATCACTGGTCTTATCTTACCTTTACTGGTGAAAGGCAGGCTCCTTTATAAGTCAATTAAGGTACTGGGTCAAATCTAACTGGTCTTTCACATGGTAAAGAAACATACCTCTCCACACTCAGGCCATTGTCTGAGCTCTGGAAGCAGTTTTCAAACCTCATTAAAGTCAAGCACTGGCTGCGCTGCTACCGGAGAGCTTATGCAAATTGTCATCCCGGAGCTCCAAGCAAGAAAAAGGTAACTTCTAGTAAATATTTATTGAAATATAACTTTACCATCAGATTGGATTTTTAATAAATATTACAAATAGTGCTTTGATATTTTTGCTAGCTGCTCCAAAATAGCAGAATTAACAATCTGTACTCTACTGTTCTCATGGGGCAGCCAGACCCTCCAGAGTGAAAATAGCATTTGAGGGCTTGTCACTGTAGGTAATATTTAATTTCTACATGTTCCACATGCACCCTACCTTGTGGGCTAAAAAAACCCATAAATAATTTATATTTGAAAGGAAGGTATTTTCCCCTGTCAAAAGGGTTACTTTGAGCAGGTTTAAACTACAGCAGTTAGGTTACAATTGTAGGTCTCAAGCCATGTATTAAGGGTCCAGGCATGTCTCTGGGCACTGGTCAGCCGTGCCCCATTGTGAAGGGTCTAAAAACAGAAATAAAATTCAGCAAAAAATGGGGTGACCACGTGAAAAAAAGGCATTTTCTCATACCCACTTTCTGACAACTAGATTATTTTAGAATTGGAAATATTAATTGTCTACTTTTATAATCCTTATATATATAGTTTCATGTGTAATGAGCTGTTACATTATAAATAGCTTTTTTCACAGTTGTTTCACTTTTATCGACGTAGCGGATATTTTGTTATTATGTCAAAAGTTTCTTTTCTTCCCTCTTATCACCCAACTAACCCAGTCCTTGTTCACCAGTGTGTATCCTAGTTTTTAGATGAGAGATGGAGAGTCGCCCTCACAAGCCGCTCCTCATATTGTTCTGTGTCCAAAATGTTTATTGTTCAAGCATTGAGTGCTCCAAAATGGTGTGCAAACACAGTTTAATATAAAATGAAGAGCCTGCTTCAACATGCAGCATGCTATTTCACAGGGTGGAACATTTTACGAAACATGAACATCTTCTTTGACTAGTGTAAGAAAATATAAGCTCTTAATTAATTAATCAAAATATTACATTAATTTAAAACATTTCAGAACATTCTCAGACCTGACAGGGAGCCAACAGACTCAAAAGAGGAAGTCCTGCTCATGTAATCCATTAGATTTAAGGTGGAACTTCCTGTTTCATGTCCACAAGCCAACTGTTTAAACTCCATTAGCCCAGTAATTCTTTCGTCATGTGAATTCAGTGTAAATGCACACTGCAAACAGCCAGACACAGCTTAAGCATTTTCTAACCACTTCTTTTAATTCACAAAAGTTCTGATTCATATTAAAAAAAAACTTTGCAGGCTCATTCAGGAAGTCCAACGACTCCAAACAAGAGATCCTGTCTCTAATGTTTTTTAGATATTTCTTGTAGTTTGAAGCCTATGCACTTCTGTGATGAGTCCAATTAGCCACAGATTTTCCATTATCTTAGTTCACTATAAATGCACACTGTAAATGCCATAGGGGGCCTAGCCATCTGTCCTTTTCTGATGCTAAATGAATACATCTATATACACTAAAACCCCTTTTCTAGTGAAGTGTAAACGCTCATCACAAGAATCAGCAAGCTCTAAACTGGAAGCCCCACATAAGACAGTTTTCATTTCTTGGAAAGTTTCTGTTTACAAATGTGGAGCATTCTGTACTGGATTTGCTGACCACGTTTTTATTTATTTATATATAATAACTATTTATTTATTTTGGTATTGCTCACTAGAACTCAACACTGTAAACACCTCTTTGAGATCAGGCAGCTTCTCAATGATAACAAATAGCAAAATACAAGTCCTCTGACCCTGTTTCAAAATGTGCAACCTTTTGTAACAGGAAATTGTATTCCCGTGTTATGTGGCCCCTAAATGATCATGCAGGGTATTTTATTGGTTAATGCATATGTATTAATCTTCTCAACAAAAAAGGGACCGTGCTCTCTTTGTAAACAATTACAGAATTAATTACATTTCAGAATGCTTAATGATGGAAGGTCTTGGGTCTATTCATCCATTTGCAGCTTGTGACACATGGCTTATACAGGAGACAATACCACCAACAATTATGTGGTTTCTGATACTAAGAAACATGACTATGATTTCAAAATGTGGTAGAGGGTATAGAGCTATAGAGAAGTGCATAGAGGAGATTGAAAACTTTCCTTCTGAGTCCATTGTTTGGATTTGTTTTTATTGAAATGGCAAGAAAGGACTGAATGTCAGGTGTCTCACACATTTACTTTGACACATCTTCACCTTCAATAGAGACCAGTCCCCTCAAATGCCAAATACAAGACAGCTGTTTGAACTGAAAAGTGGAAAACACTTCATGAAGACGAGCTGTAATCAGTGCTTAGGGCACCAGTACCACAGCTAATATCTCTAATTGACTAATTCCCACCTCATGTATGTGCTGCCAAATAGTGTGTGAACATACACTTCCAAGGCGTAGTAACTAAGCCCATAAGAAATTGAAATTACAACAGATTCAATGGAATAATTCGAAAAGTTTGCATTATGCGATTTCCATGAAATTCCCTGAATGCTACCATTACACCATTTCATGCAGTTATGGGCCATTTAAACCAAAGGTTTGTTGCTGACATGAGGGTCAACCAAATGACCAGAATGCAAGCGACTGCTGCTCTCACAAATTCTGCTGTTCACTGTATGTTTTTACAGTGAAATTTGTCTTTGAATCAAAAATTGACCTGAGGATGCGCTTCTAGCATTTTTCCCAAATTTTGCCTAATTACGCGAAAGCAAATTACCACAACCTTGCACACCCATTATACATAGCATGCACTGTGGAAAACATATTTCTGTAGTTGAACAGCACAACTTAGGTGCCGATTCCGGTCCTGGAAAAACTGGGTACGAACCGTCGGTCGGAGGGTTTTCTCCATCCGACTCGTACCCGGTAAAATAACCCTACAAACTTGCAAGTACGATTCGTACGGAAACACCATTTCCGTACGAGTCGGAAAAAAAAAAACGACCAACTGTAAAAACACATACCAATGTGATCCGGGACAGCGCCGACGTGACGTCGGGACGCATGCAGGCTGCATTTCACGAACCAGGAATTACGAATCGTACCAACACCAGTCCGGACGGCAATATTTTTACGGCACCCAAAAAGTGCCGGAAAAGCGAAGTACGGCGCGATGCGAGCGGAATTGGGGGCCCGGTACACGCCGAACCCCCACCCAGACGTCGTGGATGTACATGCCGTACCCCCACCAGTGTATGTATGAGTCGTACCCCCACCCGTGTACCCCCACCCGTGTATGTACGAGACGTACCCCCACCCGTGTATGTACGAGTCATACCCCCACCCATGTACCCCCACCCGTGTATGTATGAGACGTACCCCCACCCGTGTATGTACGAGACATACCCCCACCCGTGTATGTACGAGTCGTACCCCCACCCGTGTACCCCCACCCATGTATGTACGAGACGTACCCCCACCCGTGTATGTACGAGACGTACCCCCACCCGTGTATGTACGAGTCGTACCCCCACCCGTGTACCCCCACCCGTGTATGTGCGAGACGTACCCCCACCTGTGTATGTACGAGACGTACCCCCACCCGTGCATGTACGAGTCATACCCCCACCTGTGTACCCCCACCCGTGTATGTACGAGATGTACCCCCACCCGTGTATGTACGAGACGTACTCCCACCCGTGTATGTACAGTGCGGACCCCCAGCAGGGTGGACAGTGAAAAGCCTTTATCTCACTTTCAATCACTGTCAGGAAAAACCTGGCAGTGAGGGACAGGAAAAATCCAAAATGACTTCCCCTAAAACATGGGTGAAAACCTCTAGGTTCGTGACAGCCATTAGTTTTGTATTTTTCAAAAACACTAGCAGTAGGGGAGTTTGTGCTTGAAAAACGTTTCCAAACTTTGATGGCTGATGGTAACGCTTGTCAAACGTCTCCTACATTGACAGAAACCAAAATGATAAAGTAAACTCCATATATCAACCTCTAAATCTGGAATTATGTTTTTTGCACTATACAGGGACTAAATTCCTACATTGCATAATACCGGTGATGCAGCATAATAGCTAATCATGCTTACACGACACATAAACCAATATTGACAATAAAAACACAAATGTGCATTTTGCATACGATCAGAAAAACAACATTGAAACTGAGAAAAGTTGAAGTACCAGCACCATAAAAGTGTGCTTGACTAGGTACAAACAGTAGGATTAGTCATATAGTGGGTTTTAAATGTTTAGTAACTGATTACTTTATAACCTTAACAAAAATGTCATGAAAATTAATGATGAATCTTAGCATTTCTATTGATTTCATTGTACAGCACCATAACACGCTCGACAATGGTGCAATTCATGCATAAAATGTGATATATGATTGAACTTTTCAGTATAAGTGCCTAACATTATAAAGATCTTTTATTCATAGAAAAAAAATACTTTAATGGTTTTTAGAAATAGTTCACATGTTACTACTTTTTGAAATTGTGGTGGTAGTGCCCAATTAGAGTTGAACATTTAAATGTAACAATCACTGACAACCTTACAAAATGCTCATATATGATATGTTTGATTTATTTTGCTTTGCTTAAAGTTAATTAGGAGTTTATCTGACGAAATTAGAAATGTTAACTTTAAAAAGCATTTGAATTGAATTTCTCCATAGGTTGCATTATTTCATTGCCTTGTGCAATAGACTTTGATACATTTCCTCAAATGTTGCTTTATTTTTTCTTGGTGGGAAATTGACCTTTGGACTATATCCACAGAGAGCAACAAAGTAATCAAGCTCTTTGTCTACTAACCTGTGAGGACAGAATAAACAGTTTTTTTCTCATGATGAACATTGGAATTTATGCTGGAGTATCACTTTGTACCTGGAGAACGGAAGAAGGATCACATGATGATCAGACCATCGTAGGGTGACTACTGATATCACTGTGGACAATATGGAACTATAAAAATTAACTTTCCTAGAGGAGGGAAGCTCTGGATCTTTTATTCCCACTCTCATTGCCTCCTGCCTGCCTGCCAGATTTTCGCTATTATTCCCTTTGCCTTTATGCCCATGCTGATGAACTTGCCTGTTGGATGCTTTGGAGCAGTTTGGTGAGAGACTGGACTTGAACTTTCCTGATTTATGCTTCATTCCCCTTGCCCATGGACGTTACCTTTTGCCTATCTCTATGAATTCACCCTGGACATTTATTTACGAACATGACAAATGTGTGTTAGGTTACCACTTTTTAAGAAAATGTACAAATGAAATTTGATTTAGATACAGCATCATAAAAGCATGCAGAATGTTAGACATAGGTTTGTGATGATATTTAACCGTAAACAAACTAATGTAAATTTTAACAAATATATTGATAGGTTTTTCTTGATACATAATGAACGCAAATAAATTAACGATAATATAGAAAACTCTATAAAAGAATAAAACTAATATAGTATAATGTGAGCACTGACATTGAAGAGAAAACGGATGCTATAAAAACTTGTGCTATGTAAAGTTTTATTTTAAATGTGCTTTTGAATCCTGAATGATGTATTGACCTATAACGTGAAAAGAGAATTGCTAATTTGTATGTGAAATAATAATGAAGTGTTACATTTTTTTATTAGGGGTATTTTATACTCACATGATGTAGCAGTGAATTATTAATCTGCCTAATTGAAGAACTAATGCATTGTATTCAATAATGTGAGATTCATATTTTAGCATAAATTCATTGTGCACAAGTTGTGTTTTCCTAGCATGAACTTATGAACTGAATAGTCTGAATCCTATGGGAACCTTTCATAAAGTTTCTACTTGTGCTCTAACACTCAATAATTACTTTCATGTTTGTAGCTTACTTGGCTGGACTTGCAACAAAATTTTTACTTACTAGAGCACATGCTTGGGAAATAACTGAGAAAGGATGAGAACATGAACTCACCTATTTCCTAAATATCACAACCAATCATATGACAAGGCACAGTGGTCCTAAGGAAAATGCAAAGTAATTGATTACTTAATTCTTCCGGATTTGTATACTTTTACCTACTACATCATCTCATCCTACTGAAACTGGCCAATGGGACAGAGTGGCCTGAAAAAATTGGTGCTGTTAAGGGGTGTAAACCAGAAATCAATGGAGCATAATTGCCCGAACTACGGACGGGTGGTTCCTGTCTTGTACACCTTCTCAACTTATCTTGCGATACAATGACTGATGATTTGGACTTCCAAAAACATCGTGAACTGTGATGAAATACTGCATTTGCTACCAGCTGGTATGCTTGCGTAGAGGAATCTTTCCAGCTGGAAGGTTTCTGACAACAGCTGTGGCATTGACGCTGCAGTACGGACAGGGACAGACAATTCTGACCATGAACTGAAACTGGTCATTTGGTGATTTACTGCACTTTCATCAGTAGGGTTTTTATGAGAGATAATTGCTTCCTATAGACTCACTTCCTTAGGATATAATCTCCCTCAGCTGAGGAAGATAACTCCTTTCAGATTAAATTTTACACTTTGTTAATGTTTATTAAATCTTTTCAATTCATACATTAGATTGGTATTCTAATCATTTTAAATTTGATAAAGATGCAATTTGACATAAATGACTCTGCTGATTCTGTTTCATTATTTGTTGTGGGCCATTAATCTGTTTTGAAAAAATACTGACCTAAAGGTAGATTTAATCAGAGAAATTCCATTAGTAATGAATGCACGTTTACAATTGTCTTATTCAAGGTCCCATTAGGATAATTGTTCATCCCCAAAGAATTCTGGTCCCTTTCAGCACAAAACAAGATCCATTGGAGGACATAGTGAGATTAGTATGGTAGCTTAGGTTATTCTGAGATAAATATTTAATCAACTAAAATAATTTATAAGCCGCAACACATTTACGCTACAACAGACGTTAACTTAATACCTTTGCCCATGCTAAGAGAACCCTTGTGAAACCATCCACCTGCCGTTGTTGATGGTAGGTATCTCTTAACAATTGGAACCATCCTCTTATGGATGCCTATATTTAGCAATAGATTTACTATGGCTAAATGTGTGATTTTATATTTCAAGCTGTAAGACTCATGACTGAGCTACTTAAAATGGTACTTATATGCATTGATATTGGATCTTAAATACAATAATCAAATGATCTATATTTGTCTGAATCTTTTATTGTGTCTTGATGTTTTTTTCACAGAAACTGTGCCTACATTTATCTGTTTTCTAAATGCACAATTGAGAGAGTCATAGATTATTTTCAGAACAACATGTTCTTTTGCTTTTGTTCTGTGCAGCCACACAGAGCTATTAGTCTGTATTTGTGAGTTGGCTACCAATTAAGGGCCCTCATTGGGTGCTGACAGTGGGATATCCTGACTTCTTACCCCTCACTATGACGAAGAACGGTCCATCAGAGGACCATCGCCTCTGAGGTGAAGTATAAAATCTGAGTTAAAAATCCTACCTCTATGGGCCCAGCAGGATAGCTAAGTTAAATCTGAGTAAAAAGGTTTCCGCTGCAACACCTACCATTAAATGAAATGTCCTTATTGTGGCCAGCCAATATGAGTGTTTGCCTCCGTGGGCCACAGTTTGTGTCCATTAACCCTGATTGGACAGCAAGAGTATTTGTTCTCTTGTCTAAGGGAATTTGTTTATTTATCAGTATCTTGGGTCATGGACCAAAGTTTGTGATCTTGCTCTGAAATAAGGACTAAGATGTACAAAGGTATTTCTCTCTTTAACTCTCTGAGGTCCACATAACATCTATTTATGTAGTAGTAGTAGTAGTAGTAGTAGTAGTAGTAGTAGGGGTTATTTATAGAGCGCACTGTGACCAAAAATTGTACCCTGGCACTGAACTATTGTGTAAAATATAGCAGACAGGAGGAGCTCAATAACTATGAAAAGATTTACGCCAAAGAGGCATATTCTGAGTAATTCTGTAGTTGTGGAATTCTGCTTAATGTTTTTGCTGTATTGATGCGCAGACTTTCCTATGGGGGGTTAAACAGGATATTCATAACTTATTCCATGCTGTAATTTTCTACTTTTTTTGGATCTGCGTGACATTTTACATGCTGAAATGAAGCTGATTCGCAAGCGAAAATAAACACAAACCAAAATTCTGATTGCAAATGAGACAACTAAACGTACACAGTCACTATTGTTGACTAAATTACAATTTTAATTGTGGTAGGGGGCCTGATTCACATCTGGGTCATGATGCTCCTCCGCTTCCCCCAAAAATGGTGTAAATATCGCATTGCAATCTTCAAATCTGCAAATATGGTTTATGCCATGTCATTTTTTGTGTGTGTTTGCTTTAAATAAACAACTATTTAACCAAAATATAAGGTGTTAAATGTGTGTAGTAATGTAAAATTGTATTGAAGAAGCCTCCAGTTAAATGAGTTTTATCTTGGAAAGTCATTATCATAAGTAGAAATCTGTTCAACAGTAAACAGTATTTTTCTCAAGTTAAATTCACAGCACTGTGGTCCTAAAATAACATTTGATTTTTACACTATAGCAATGCATGATCAAATGCATGTCTTTGCATACTTATTCTAAATAGAATGAGGGCATAGTTGCCAATATAAAGGTAATTAGGCCTGTATGGTTAGTCCTACTTTTGGAGACAATTTCTATTTTTTTTTAGCTCTTGGTTATTTTCAGGAGAATTCTTGAAAAACTTAGATAGTTGAAGTGTTCTATGTATACTCTAATGTTCAACATTTATGTTTGTGGAATTACCACAAGCTGTAAATTGCTACATACGGACTGTGATAGTGCTCAAAATGCTTTTTCTGGTACCTTTGGGAAAAAACATCCCTTGATTGAAACCCACACCACTAGTGAAACCCTAGAAATATGCTTCCTCTTGCCTTTGACAAAAGCATTCTAAGTATTCCAAACTGGGTTCACGTAATGTTCTTTTAGGTGCATTTATTTAAAAATTCAATATTCGAAAACCTAGTTGGGCAACATCACGTGACTTGTTTTATTTGCTCTGGGCCTGTCATATTCTACACCGCGTCTCTCTGCCTGTTGTAAAATCTACCAGCAAGTAGTCAAAGAAAGGCACAGTCTTAGCTGTCCTCACATGTAGCTGAAATCGACCCATAGTACCAAGGAGGCTGGAAAATATCCATTCCTTGAATCATTAGCTCTCTCTGCAGCTTCCTGACATGGCTTTTCACTTCAGCTATACCCCTGTTTACAGAAATGCCTGTGGACTGCTTTGGGAATGGTAGCTAGCGCTCATACTCTTGAAGCAAACAGCTTCAGATCCACAGATGTAGTACAAACAAACACACAAGCAAACCAATTTAACAGGTGGGGCAGTTCTACAGGCAGGCAGGTGTGCACCTATCTCTAAGGTTGTCTTGGTAATGATCAAAGAACGCTAGATCCTTGCATCTTTCTGGACTCTAGGGGTCAGACATATGAGTACTCCTAGACTGACTTACTCAAGGTATTCAGGAATAAGGCAGAAGTGCTCACTTTAAACTCTTTATGAATGGTACCTCTCTTTCATGTTAATAGAACCTCCTTTGGTGTGTATTTCTTGTTGTTCCAGGGCTCTGCTGTGGCATGGCTCAAGTAACTCATTAATAAATACATGAATGTGCTTGTATTCACATCTATGCCATTCTCTTCTCTATAGTTTAACTGTTGAGAAGCCCCACGCAATTCTCTTCCATGCCTAATTGCCACTAATTCTCTATGTCTTGGTCCTTTTAGCCTTTTAGAATTTCAGGCTTAAAACCACAACTTATTTGTGATTTTCAGGTTGGTATTAATTAGAAGTTTAGATGACACATACCTAGCCAATACATTATGTCCTTTTGAGCTAATGAGTGATGAAGTAACATAATGTAGCTAATTGGACTACACTGCACATGCTCTTTCAATTTCAGTAGATGTTTATAATTGAGCAGCTAGGAAGTGTTTTTTTCTCATTTGTCTGGAGTAACAGAAAGACCTCCATTTTTAGGGGAACCAATATCCAGTGTCTATGTTTGAAAATGCCTAATTAAAAAATGAAAGAAAATTAAACAAACAACGGATATTCCATTCCCCAGAGCTGTTACTGACAGAAAGGAGATTTCTTTGAAAAATGTTGTATATGTATGATCTGGAAAATTAAGTATGAGTAAACCTAGGTTTAATTTATTTGTCCATGTGTGTTATGCTTGTTCATTATACAGGCATCTCATGCACACAAAATTTCCATCTGGCAGTGAAAAATTCAGAGCATTGATTAAGGACAGGCAAACCACACTGATGCTCCCACAAAACAGTAAAATTGAATGGGGTTACCCCCGGGTCACTCCTGTCCTCGTCCCATTCATGACAAGTGGAGATAATCATCTCCAGACAGAAAAAAGAACAGAGGAATGCTGGGACCTTAACCTCAACCCCTCCCACTGGGAGTACATAACCAGTACTTTCCCAGCATTCTGTCTGCTCTTTTTTTCTGTCTGTCAACAGGAATGGGATGAGATGCGGGGACTTCTCCTGCTGGGTAGGAGGGGTGTTCCTCTTCGGACCCCATCTGGCTGCCTGGCTGTTCTGGATGGGGTGTCTTCTGTGCTGCCTTCCGGCCTGCCGGTCTTTCCGAGAGGCTTGGATGTTTCTGGCCTGCTCCTTGCGGTGTAGGCTGGCTGGCCTTTTGTGGCTGGTGCGCCGGCCTCCCGGTCGGTTCTGGGTTGGAGGGCGCATCTTCCTAAGGCCTAGCCGGGTGAATGAGGGGCCGCGGTAACTGGTTCCCGTGCCTTTCTGCCTCTCGTCTGTTCTCTACAGTTAGGCACGGTTGGCATTGCCTTGTTCCTAGCTTTGTTACCGCTGGTGTTTGTCTTACCACTTCGGTTCTCCAGTGGCTTGGTGCTGTGGTTTGGATGGGGTCTTTTGAATCTGGCTTCTCTACTCCCTCCTGTTTCTGGGCTGTTGTCCCTCAACCGGCAGCTCTGTGTTTCTGGGTCTGTGTTTTGCTGTTTCAGGCTCTTTGTGCCTTGGGTTCCGATTTTGGTGCTGTCCCTCTTTCATGTCCGACTGGCTCCTGGTCTGGTTGTGGGGCTGTGGCTGTTGGACCTGGATTCCTGGCTGCTTTTTGGGCTCTGTTGCCTTGATTGTGGCTGGTTTGCTTGTTTTCTGCACCGGGGGTTCTCTCCCCTGCTCCTGCTCTCCCTTCAGAGTGTGCTTGGGCATGGAGTTTGTTGCCTGTGCGGTCTGCTTGGCTTCCACCCTGGCTTTTGTTACCTCTGTGGTAGGGGGCCTGATTCACATCTGGGTCATGATGCTCCTCCGCTTCCCCCAAAAATGGTGTAAATATCGCATTGCAATCTTCAAATCTGCATATATGGTTTATGCCATGTCATTTATTGTGTGAGTTTGCTTTAAATAAACAACTATTTAACCAAAATATGTTCTTTCTGTTGTTTCTGGTCTTGGCTCCTCTGCTTCTGGTGTTGGGGCTCGCTTGGGATGTTACCTTGCTATGGTCCTGGGTTCTCTGGGCTGTCTGGTCCTCATGGTTGGTCCTTTGATCTTTCAGAGGCTGGTTTTCTTTTGGGTACTCGTGCCTGCTCCCTTCTGGGAGCCTTGTGGGGTGGCATTCTGGGGGTTGTGTTCGTGTTTCCCCGGCTTTCTTGTGCGCCTTGGCCTTTCCCTTGGCTCCCGCTCTGTCTCCCTGGCTGGGTGCTTAGCGGTTGTCCTGTGTCAGCTCTGGTGCTTGGTGCTGGCCGTTCTTCCCTGGGGCACGGTCCTCCTCTGTGGGGATCCGGTGGCGTTGCCCTCTGGGCTCTCTTGAGGGCCGAGTCATTCTGGTTAGGGGGCTGGTACCTGGTAGATGCTTCCCCCATTCCTGGTTTGGTCTGGGTGGTCCTGCCCTTGGTTGGTCCTTTGGGTTAGTGCCTTTGCCCTGTTGGCTGGCCCTATCCTCTTTCTTTTTGGGTCGGTTTCCGGTCGGACTGCCTGGTGGTGTTGGGGTTTGTCCTGTGTTTGGCCATTTTGCCCTTTGTACCTGGTTGCAACAGGGGCTGTGGGGTCTTCCTTTCTTCCCCTTGTCTACCTTTGGGGTTGAATGTATGTCCGTTTGGCTGTAGGTGCTTCCCTTCTCTTCTTGCTGGGGCTCGCTCTGTGTCTGTGCTACTGCCGTGTCGGTGTGGCTGCCTGTTGGTGCTGGGCTTGTCGGCCTTTTGTCTGGTGGGCACCCTGGTAGGTTTTTCGTGTCCAGTTGGGGCTTTGCCTTCTCTGGTCCACTGGATTTCAGTGGTGTTGGTTACTTTGGCTCCTGTTTCCGTTCTGGGGCTTTGCATTTGGGGACTCTGTTTGGGTGCCTCCTTTTTGGCCTTGGTTTCTTGGCCTAGTTGTCTTTGTGGCATACTCCCTTCCGCTTAGATGTTTTCCTTTTGTTGTGGCCTGGGTTCTCTGTTTTTCATTTCTCTGGTTGGCTGCCTCCTTGGTGTTGCTGTCACCTTCTGTTTTCCCTGGACTTGGTTTCTGGTCCTTTGTTGTCTCCCTATTGGCCTGTTTCTGGCTTGCTTGTCGGTTTGGCCGCTTGGGGTCTTCTTCAATGTGTGGCCTCCTTGCTGTTCCTCTGTTGTTGGCGGCCTCTGGTGTTTTTTTTGGTGGGTTCTCCTTCTTCCTTGTTGGCTTGGGGGGGTTCCTGGTGTGTGTTGGATGCCATCTGTGGGTTTTCCTCTTCTTCGTTTTGGTCATTTCCTGCCTGTTTTGGATGGGTGCGCCCCTGCTATTTGGTAGGGTGCTATCCTGACTGGGTTCCCTGCCTGTTGTTTCCTGTCATTGGTCATTTTGCTTCCCTTGGTTTGCTGCCTTTGGTGTGGTTTTCTGGGTGTGCTTGTGGGTTTTGGAAAGCCGGGTTTCTGGCTTTGGTATTCTCCACTTATCATGAATGGGACAAGGACAGGAGGGGTCTGAGGGTACTGCCCTATTACGTACTAGTAATCTTCATTACTCTTGGTCCCATTGTCCTCATTCCGTTCATTGTACCCCGCCCTCCCTCCCAGACAGACGACCTTCCTGTTGGGGACTTGGTAGTTCAGGCAGAATGCTGGGTAAGTACTGCTTATGTACTCGCAGTGGGAGGGGTTGGGGTTAGGGTCTCAGCATTCCTCTGTTCTTTTTTCTGTCTGGAGATGATTATCTGCACCTGTCATGAATGAGAGGAGGACAGGGGGGCCAGGAGTAATAGAGATTACTGGTAAGTAATAGGGCATTTGAAAGTATTTAGTAATGTAGTTTATGGATTTATCTGAGCATTTAACTGACTCATAAGTGAACCCGGCATAAACATTTCAGGAAGTTGGGGTAAGCGCACCAGTCTTTCCAGCATTTCGGGATGCATGTCAGATTTTTAAACAACATAAATATTATGTTAATGTAACTCATTGTTTTAAGCCATGTTTAATGAAGGTTTTTAATTAAAAAAAACATGTGTTGGAAGAAAAACAAAATATTTCTCAATATTCTGTAGGTGTAGGCATGTGTAATATACACATTTGGTAAATTATGTGCAATTTCAATTACATTTCAGACTACGGTTGTAAGTCCACATTCGTCTTGAATTCCATACACATATAGGGCCTAATTCAGAATGGTGAACTTACAGTTTTGTGCAAGTTTACCATTTTTTTGTATTCACAAACTACAAGTTTAATTTGACTACTAGTAGTTTTACTATGTAGAGGCTATGCCCTCTGTGTTGTCCAGGGTCTAACTTAGGGGTGACTTATATGCATAAAAAGGGAAGGTTTGGCCCTGGCAAAAGGTTTATTTTGTCAGGTCGACATGGCAGTTTAAACTTCACACATGGGTTCTGCAGTGGCAGGCCTGAGAAATGGTTTGAGTGCTACTAAAGTGGGTGGCACAATCACTGCTGCAGGCCCACTTGTAGCATTTGATTTACAGGCCTTTGGAACATGTAGTGCACTTTGCTAGGAGCTTACAGGTAAAATAAATATGCCAGTTGTGGATAAGCCAAACCATGTTTTAGGGGAAAAGCACATGCACTTTAGCACTGGTTGGCAGTGGTAAAGTGTGCAGAGTCTTAAGGCCAAGATAAACTAGGTCAGAAATAGAGGAGGAGGAAGGAAAATGTTTGGGTGACCCTTCAGAGAGGGCAATTTTCCAAAAGTGTTGTTCAAATGAATTATGCGTGTGTATATGGTAAGACATGCAGCCATCATATCTAATTTGTGCAAAAATTGATTTAAATGAGCACAAAAAGTGGAAAAGTATCCACATGTATAAGCATAATCACTGTTTCAGTAATTTACTAATTCCTTTGGGAATCAGCTCTTTAGAGGGTAATATATATTCTTATCTTATCTATTCACTTAGTTTATTTGCATTGTTGTCAGTGGCATCACATCTGTCTTTTCTCTCTACCTTGGCTTTACCTAACGGTGTAATAACCTATTTCCCTCTGTCTGTTTATCCTGTTTTTCTCTTTCTGTGCTTGGTAATCCTCTCAGGCATCTATGCCAGCCAACAATCCAGTGCACAATACGAAAGAAACACATTTGGAGGCAAGGTTACCCTTCCCACTAGGGACAACACAAAGCATCAGTAATATAGTGTAACAACATTCAGAATCGATTTGCTTATCTCTGCAAAAGCTAGCAAGATATTAGGTCCTCAGTACAATCCCCTAACCCTAGGGTTAGATTTACTGTCATATTCAGAAGCAGACTGAAAATTCCAAAGTGGTTGCTAGAAAAGTTACAATACACTCAAATAAGATTCAAATTTTCTCTTGTTAAGATAACAGTCCCTCAAAGACCAGGGCAAAGGAACAGAATGAATCATTTCAAGTTGTCTCCGATATGAGTCACTGGATGGAGGGCAACTAAACAAGGTCAGATATTTTTTGCATCATCCACGTAGTCAAAACATCCCAAGAATCTATTTACAGGAGCGGCCTGTGCAGGTAAGGCCGGTGAGGCGGGGTGGGGTGTTAGGGACTTGACAGATGACGACTATGGAAAATTAAATAAATATTTCCTTTTCCCTCCTCGTCGTCTGTTGAGTCCCTCCACCTGGACCCGCCGCTCTTACCTGAACGGGCCGCTCCTGATTATTATATGAAAAGTATACTGCTGGTAAGTAGTGTGTTTTCAGAAAAAGACTTTAAAGCCAGGTCATTTTAATTAAGGTGCCCGAAAAAGATTATTTCATAAGCTGCAGGCAGCCCCTCGGTAGCTGCCAATTTCTTGACATCCCTATTGGGAAGACATTAATTAAAAATAAAAAAGGTAGTTTTGTGCAGATTTCCGCTTTATACTGACAAAGACATATTCTATCTTCCAGAATTGTCTAAAAATGTACCAGTGTTTTTTAAAAGTCATGATACACCTTTCAGAATGGGATTATTTTTTCCAACAAGTGAACTGAATCAATTAAAATCTTGCGGTTTCTTCATTTGCTAAATCACCTTTTGTACAAAATTCTCATCGACGATCCCACTCTAGTTCTGTGAAATAATTAGGGTGCTGTATTATCTTGGCTTTACACAAACCTTAATAAAGATTTTTAAGTACTTCATTATTAAAGCATTTATCATGTTAGTGAGTTAACAAATTGTAAATTTTCATTGAATGTGCATTCTTTTCACAACAATACCCCTCATTGGGATAATTGTTTTCTACTCAAGGAACCCTAACCTTCAAATCATGGTACATAATAATGATACACACTGCTATATGTCTAGTGGGCATCAAATTAAATGGTTGACCCTCACTGTACTCTGGCGCGACTGTGTGGCTTTGGTAGCATATCAAGATCTCTGGAGCAGACCATTCAGACTACATCAGGGCCAACAATGATGTGTTTAGGATGGTGGGAAGATTTAGTGACACCATGATGTTGAGACAGATGTTTCAGTTTAGCATCAATATCACCTTGTTCAGCCTTAAATGTAAATGACCATATTGACAATTTTGACAAGCCTTGATAGGTAAGATATCCAAGGGGAAGGAGGGTAATGGCTGACTAAGAGGAGAAGCTGGATTTGCAGAAGACTATTTAGACTTTTGACCAGATGGCCCATGGGGTACTCTGGCTTCCTTTTCATGCCAGAGGAAGCTTTAAAGGAGGATTTAAAATCTTGATGCTGATGTTCAAAAGTTCACACAGTTTAGGGAATATCTTTTGTAAGAGTTTTGCTGGTACTGTCCTGGTGGAGCACAGTGGTCCTCCTATGTGCTCCTTGATGCTGTTGTCCACACAAAATGCACATTTCAGTGAGGGTGGAGATTTTCAGTACTTGGCCCTAAATTGGAGAACCATCTACCAATCAGGAGGCAGGAATGTATTTTGTGACCTTTTAGAAAGCTCAGACAATATTTTTTCGGCTGAATATTTTTTAGAATACTACTCTTTTATCACTTTCTTGTGCTTGATTGTGAGTAGACTGGGAAGTGACTATCATAGAAATATAAATGTGGAAGCTCGATTAATGTTTATCAGCAGGCTGGGACTGGACTATTGCAATGATCTTCCTGGTGGACTCACTTAAAAAGGCGCATTGAGGCAGCAAAGGGCTTCTGAATTTTTAAATGCTTCTACTGGCTTCAGTTGAGTAATGAATTTGCTTGATCTTTCTTGGTCAAGGGACATACAAGCCATGTAACCTGCACATGCCAAGAGGGAACCTCTACTGAATTACATCTATTCTGCTACAAAGCCCGAACACAAAATGGATAATGAGAGGAGAGAGGCAATTTACAGTTGAAGGCCCCAGACTTTGAAACAATCTTCAACCTAAGTGTAGAATCACTTTCCGTTTGCCAATTTTTGAAACAGATGTAACCATATCCTCATCTCCAGGTACATTTATAGTTTTGAAGGATGAGAGGAAAAATAATGCAATGCAGTGAATGAATGAATTGGAAGAGGCCCAATATGCATATAGCCGCAGATGTATTTCTCTGCAGGGGTCACAGAAGTATCTATTTACCTTGAATACGCTTTCCTTCTTTCATCCGCTGACTACATCCATGGGACACAGAGGTATAATTACCAGCCCAGGAGTCTACTGGCTCATCAGCTGCTAGCCCTGCTGCTTGTCCATCAGCAGGCTAACATGGCATTTTTACTGTCCACCTTCGCCAAAACAAGGCATGTCTGTGACAACCACCCCATTTCTAATGATCGCCTATTGCAGGGCCAGACTGGCCATAGTGGACATTGGGAGTTTGCCCGTGAGGCTGGAAGGATGGGGCCAGTTTTGGAGCGGTGGGACCGGTTTTGAAGTGATGCTGCAATATCGGCCTCAGAAACAAAAGCAGCAGTGCTGGGGGTCGGTTTTGTTAAGAAGCAGTGCTTCATGCTTGCACCCACCCTCCCAGGGGTGGGGACCTGTCCGCTTCTTTGGGTTCCCAGTCCAGCCCTGGCCATTGGTAAATACTGCTTGCATAAATACTGCCTGCACTGGTTAATTTGTAATTTGACTTTGATGTGAGTAGCACTGTTTGGTGCTGTCTCAGTTAACATACCCAGTGGATAAAAGCACAAGAGATGAATATCAGGGGTATTTTATTATCAAGCACTCCACATACATCTCTCTACCACTGCACCATCATCCAAAACCCAATGAACTTTGAAAGAGGCAGTGCTCTAAGTATGACAGAGAGTGCCAGTGGAAGAGGTGTGGCGCAGCGGCTTGGGTGCCTGACTCCAGACTATGGAGTTCACAGTTCGATCGCCGGCGGCAGGTTAGCCCAGCACCATGTGACTCTGGGCAATAGCTCCCTTAATCTTCCCGACGGCCCCCAGTGCCGAGACGCCACTTCAGAGGTAGCTGTGTGCTTTACAAATACTGGTATTTCATTTAATTTCAAATGTCCCTATGGGGCCCTCTTTTTCTGGCGTTCACCAGCTGAAGAAAAAAACTGTACTTGCCTCCCTATAACATGCTAGTGCTGCAGTGCAATGTTATTGGAAGCCCCATTTATCACATGGGGACCAAGCAACACAGTGAATCTTGCTGTTTGTTCCAGTAGTCCAGTGTCAAAATCACTATTTCATTTCAAGTGAGTAAACAAGTTATTTTCTCCTACTTTAAAATTTACTTTGGGAACTTTTCTCATTTAGTATGGCCAGGGACAAAAGTGCCATATAAACTGTTAATCCTTTTTTATTATGCTTTTTCCAGTAAGTCTATATTTATGGCTTCATAAAGCAAATGGTTCTATGGCACATCCATTAGGCTGTGCCCTTAGTTACAGTCTAAACGAGCTTGTAAAGGTTTTTTCGACATGCTGTTCTGGCCATGCCTGTTTTAGGGCCTCACCATCTTTTTACCACACTTAAAACACTGGATTGAGGGCATTTCCACCTAATTAGTAGATTGAAGCCTAATTTTGATGTCATTAGCTTAGTACTTTTTTTGTTTTAATCAATTTTATAAGATTGCTTCCATCCCATGTGCCACTTAACGAAAAGAAGAATATTTACACAACACATCAGGGCCACGTTCCCTGATAATGGAGGGTAGATTGCTGCTCCTTAAAGTTTAAACATAGGAGATTTTTACTCCTTCACTCAGAGTCTTCCTAGAAGTGCTTGCTTGTGTTTGTTAGAATAAACTGGAAAATATGAGAACTTTTATCATCTGACACAAATTTGAGATATAAGTATAATATTTGCAGGCGGAGCTAAGAAGCCAAAACAATAGAAACCAGTAGTTGAGGCTTCTGCACATCTTGTGGAAGTCTGCATCAAACATGAGAAGGTAGGTAAAAGGGTAGGCCAGATTTATCGTTCATGTAATACATAACCCCCCTGCTGAGCTTGCCAACAGGTGGCAATTATAATCGCCATTTTGACATGAAAGGAACAGTTCCCAAATTAATACAAGTGGGATACCAACCCATTCCAAAAGCGCTGCCAAAGAAATCGCAAGATAAGAAAGAAATTAAATCAATCAGCAACTCAGCAAATCGGTCAATCAATCCAGCTCTTGCAAGTTGTAAATCTTATTAGACCATTGGAATGTTGAGAGCTCCATGGAAAACAATGGAGTGCTCCATGCTTCTAATGGCCGGTAGGGGCCCGGAGAATCAACATTGCAATGTTTAACAAAGGCCTCATGGAGCCCAAGGGGATTTCAACCCCCTCTGGCTCTGTGAGTCCTTTGTTTCACAAAATAAAATATTCAGCCCTCTAGGGGCAGAAGGTTCTAGTGCCTTAGACCCATCCATAGCCTTTAAAGGCCAGTACAGCCCACTACATCGGGCTCTAAGGCTATAGTAAATCTCACTGAGTTTTCTGGTGAACCACTTCATTGTGCAAAAGGATGCAATCTTTCAACACTTTCAAAGACAGCTGCTCTAAATCGTAATTTAGAGGTGTTCCATCAAAAGTCCAAGGTGAGGTGGCCATGAGCCACTCCTCATGTCCTTATTCTGATTAAATTAGTATGTTTTCTGGTACAGGATACTCTTGTCATGGGTGTTGTGACATGAGCGTCCCATAGATGGCCAATAGTGGTAGATACACATGGGTGACTTCTGTCCTCGTGACCAGAGCGTGACATGATTAATGGTTGCTGGCAGGTGATCTATAGTCGTAGGGAACATATATTTGTGCCTAACCCCCAATGTGAATACTGCTGTTTAGAAGGGGCATGTTGTGGGCATCCCTTCCAAATACCTATTCATTATACAACTTAGTAATGTTCTGTGACTGTAATCATGTTGCAAAACATTGAAAAGTTACCGACTCAGGAGTGGGAGTGGAATGCCATTTGAAAACCGCAAAAGGCCTCTGTGAATGCAGGGACCACTGCCAATTCTCATACAAATTTAAAAAAAGATAAGCCTTTTTTAATGCAGCCCCATTTCCTTTAAGGAAAACGGGTTGCATTTTAAAAACAAGCATTTGCAATACAAATAGGTCTCGCATTTGTGAGTTAGAGCTATTGACAATGTAAATGGCAATGTTTTTTACCTACATGTTTTATTTTTTGGAGTGAATGTATGTAGTGTGCAAAATCCCTTGGAAAGGTCCTGCACTCCGTAATAAATATATTGAAAAAGACGCAAAGTGTGGATTGTGTCAACAATTGCTTGGCACGTACCTCATGGGTGAAGTGTCGCCACACATGCACACCGTGGTGCTTTACGAATGCGAAACTCATTAATAAAAGTAGTGCTTACAGACTAACCAACGCGATCTGGATAGGAGCATGTGAATCCGAATCCCGGCTTCTCTTTCATTTTCTAGACTATTTGACTCACTCTCCTGCATCTTGGTTATCCCCCAAACACCGGGAGGCAATGAAGTTTGCCAAGGGGGCGGTGGCAGGGGGGCTTTGGGGGTACATGAAAATGTATTAATTGCCTAGTTGTCAAAGGTCGTCCGGTGCTATTAGTTAAAAGTGTGCAGATTTCATTAAGATATTCAGAGTACTTTACTCGCATCTATGAGAAAATCGACATTAACTAAACAAAATGCCAGAATGCGTGTCAGTTTTCACAGTGTTTTAGACAGTACTGGTTGCTTAGTTTCATTGCATTAATTTTTTGTATTTACTCTTTTACACAGCATCCAAAGTAGGTTACCTAAACCCAAAGCCCGAGTTGTTAAATGACTCATAGAAGGGAGTGTTTTACAGTTGAGCAAATGTGTCCAAATGTAATTTTGGTAGTGCCATGGAATGATCAGCCAATGAGGTACTCGATGAGCAGGAATTTAACTAAACGTTCAAAACATACGGTATTGTGGCTGTTGTTTGTTTGTACACAACCACCTCTCTGAATGTGTTTATTAACACAGAGCTTCATCTCCCAGACAGTGCTCACAGCGGGGCGACTAAAGCACAAAACAAAATGTATTCATTTATTCTGAGCGTGAAGGCACCCGGAAGGCTTAGCTGCCTGCCCGGAGAGGCTAGGTATCCCAGCGCTTCTACAGACTCTGCCGTGCTCCTCTGCACCAACAGGGCACAGCTCAGAATCTGCCACTTCTGCCAAGAATAGGTGTGGGGGATGAGGTTGGGGCATGCAGGAGTTGCTGGCAGATTTCCTGGTTATTGAAAGTGATGATTCTGACGTGAGGCGATGGAGACTGACTTTGTCTGTTTGTCTGCACCAGTCTATTTCTCTACCATCTACCGGACTCACTGTCATGTATCCATTCATCTCTCTTTGTTAGAGGTGCGCAAGCAAATATATTAATTAACAGGTAGAGCCAGCCGGAGACGAGCCATGCGTATATGAGCCAGTGGGCAAGCCGTGAAAATGGCTGGCATGTTAATACTACAGTAAACATGATGTAAATGTGCGATAATGTCTCTTCAGAATTGTAAAAAGTGCATTTCTTTAGCGTGTCACCTCAGTACAAAAGATTATAGCACTGAATTGAGAGGAAGTTATTAAAAGTGCTCGTTTTAAGCATGAGTTAAAACACTGCCGCTCGTCCCGCCCGACAACAATGCCATTTGTGAACTAAGAGGCGTCAGTTGCCATGCATACCCCGAATGTTGCCTAGAGTCTTATTATATTTGGAGCAACATTAAAATCTAGTTCATTAAACACAAGAAGTTTTTGTACAGCACGCACCTTGAACTCGCATATTTCAAGGTGGCAATAATGAAGATGAAAACAGAAGTGCCAACAGGCAAGAAAACACAAACAGAAGTGGGGGGGATGGGGGAGGGTGATAATTCACAGACTGAGGGGGGGCGGTGGGGTGGGAAGACAGGGAAGAAAATAGTGTTAGGAGTAAAGGGGCCAATAGCCGTGGAAGGATACAAATAATGAATGAGGAGGGACTAACAAGCCTCAAGCCAATCGGAAGGCAGCATTTAAGACTAAAAGCCAATGGGCAGAGAGTGGGTGGAGCTTCCATGAAGCTTCCACACTACAATATATACTGCATGTCTTGCAAAGCGATGGCAGCGCATTCGCACTGCAACGCTAGGTGAGACCTAAAAGAAAATAGTGTCAGGAGTAAAGGGGCTAATTGCCGTGGAAGGATACAAATGATGAATGAGGAGGGACTAACAAGCCTCAAATCAATAGGAAGGCAGCATTTAAGACAAAAGCCAATGGGCAGACACTACAGTATATACTGCATGCCTCGCAAAGCGATGGCAACACATTCCTGCTGCAACGCTAGGCGAGACCTAAAAAGTTTATCTTTTTGTGAGGCGATCACAGACTTTGTGGTTTGCGGACCCTATCGGGTTATGATCCGTGATGACCTCCAATTGGAGTGAGTCAGAATATGTGACCTACCTCATTACTGTTCATGAGTGAGGTTGGCATATGGGTCACTCATGGTTGGAATTTTACAAGGCATCCTACTAGTTCATAGGATGGCCCATGAAATTCTTTACTGGTCCATGGAATGCTCCTTATTTTTATTTTATTTTACTTCCATGCATATTACCTGTAAGCACAGTCTCACTCTCCCATATTCGCCACAATTGTTGCTCTCTCTTACTCTCCACTAGAATTTCAGTAAATAAAAGTAAAATTTTAACATGTCATCTCCACTGAGAGTCACCATGGAGAAGTAGGCAGAAGCTCATCATGTGTCAATTACTTTTGTACCGCAAACAGAGCCTTTAAAGTAATTATGCCATTATTTATATTTTTGGTCCGTTAATGTATCTATTATGGAGTTGTGTTCCTCCAAAGATTGCATTAGCGCAGCCATAGTGACTGCCCTATCGCACTTGTCAATGCGCAATTGGAATACAACAAATGTAAAAATAAAAAATACAGAATACCAGATATGTTTATCTGTGATACGGAAGGGGGCAACAGATGGGGCTAAAACATGATGCACAAAAGTCATTTGCACGTGCATATCTTATCATATTACATTACTCTGTTTCACCACAACTGCCAACATAGGTTCATTCAGCCATGCTGGTGTCTGTTTGTAAGATTCGCTCTGTAATTTACTTTCCACAGCACGTGCCAGTTCAACTACTTTATGCACATATTCTTCTGGTTTTTTAGCACGAGGCAAGTTGTGCCTCCACTCTCACCCTAGCTAGTTTGCTCGAAATTGCTCTCTAAACACTGCTCCTTGATCCAGCGCTTTTCATTTTGTGCACTAATGAAATATTGATGATTCGAGCGCACAAGTAGGTGTGTGACCTTGATTGAGAGTGACTATCTGAGTTTTCGAGGAGCTATAATTTTCACTTCAACTCCCCGAACAATTGAACAAAAACAATACAACAAAGAAAGCTTCTGACACAATTGCGGGTCCTTTAGGCACAGCCATCGCTTGTTTATAAGAGTCAGTGGTAGAGGCAATAATGAACCTTTAATCTCAAACCCAGTTTGTTGTCCTACAAATTGATGGGTTGTACATCCGTCTAAACAGCAGTTTCCGGCACTAGAATCTCCTGATTATAAGGTTTAAGCTTCAGAACTCACCAATTAGAAGGCTGCTGTTTAGGAGGTCTGACGTCAATCACATCTGTAAAAAAAATCATATTGCTGGCTGCAGCTGCTAGTATCAGAGAATGTAGGCTCAGGGCAGAGAGAGCACATCAGAAGGAAGATGGTAGGTTGTCTAGGGCTCTGTGATGTCACGAACGTTGGTAGCCTTTTGCAGACTTGTGCACTGAGTAATAAGAGGACCTGTTGTAAAATTTGCCTCTGAATTGCACTGATAGAACACAGAGGGCCAGATTTTCAATAAATGCATGCAACGCAGCACCCAAAGAGGCGGCGCTGAGTTGCGTGACAGGGAGGGAGCAGGAGAGCGCCGTATCAACAAAGATATGGCTCTCTCCATAGCGCTAGGGTGTGTGAATGAGTCTAGCATAGGTTTTGTACGGGAAGGACCCTCCTGCTCAAAATACCATGCCTAGACAAGTTTAAAAGCTTCTCTGACTGTGTATGTGTGCTGCACAGTGCAGCACGCATGCAAAGTCGGAAAAGAAAGGAGAAATAAAAGGAGTTCTCCTGTTAGCGCCTCCTTTGAAGTGGCGTTAAACTGTTGGCGCTAAACCCTGTCTAAAATTCTTTGGAAGTAGGGCTTTGCATCAAAAGGCAAGGGCGGTTGCATAGGAGCGCCCATGTACCACCCATATAATGCCGCCTTGGCGCTAAGTACTGCAAAGCAGTGCTTTGCGCCACTTCGCCCTACTTTTAGGGAACTTTCCAGCGCAAAACAAGTTTTGCACTGCAAAATAAATTGGTAAAAAATCTTGGTGTGCTGGTTAGCGTCACTTTTGTGATGCTAACCCAGCGCAAAATGTTTGAAAATCTACCCATAAGCGTATCAAGAAATTTGATTATATTAAAGTCCAGTTTCTACTATTTAACCAATACAAATGTTACAATTTGTCAGTATTTCTCAGCAGGCATGCATTGGATTAGTGCATAATGAATATTTACAAGTTGATCCGCCTGAGCCTCAAAAGATAAAATGTGTGTAATTCGGTTAGTTGCTATAATTAAGGCAATAACATCCGAGTCGATTTGAAATTATTTTGCTAATTGGTACATTCCGCTGATAAGCACCCACATTTCTGTATGCCATTATACACATACACACACGCAAAGAATAACATTGCCTACACTTACAGAACCTGAGCAGCACACAGCCGAAACTACGCATAATGTTGTACCTTTGTGTATGCAGACAATTAAGCTGCATTAATTCAAATGACCACCATAGCCTACTCTACAACACCATACATCTACGTACACAACTGAAGGTGGGTACTGATAACCTTTCTGTACCTTCACTATGAGAAATAAACTGCTGTATAAAAGCACACACAGATGGACCTGCAGTGAATGAGAAATTTAAGGAGACAAATCCGACCCAGGCAGAAATATATGCAACAGAGCATTGCATGTTATGCTATATTATGTTATTTTACCACAGATCATGCAATTTCTTGCTGTGGTATTTTATAACATACAATTTTAGAGTCTTACTTAGAGTACAAATCCTTCCCTTAATGTGGCCTTACACCACAATGAATTTGGGTGGCCATCCTACACTAGTTTTGCTGATTAATTGCAGACCAGTTTACTTTCATAGGAGTGTAGAAATAATTCTGAAACAAACATTATGATAGAATGTCACAGTTATTGGGAATAGGACATTGAAATTTGCTGAGGGACAGGGCAGGAAGTGTGGAATGGAAATGAAGGCTTCTCTGTGGTGGCTACGATCAGAACAGAGGAAGTAATGTTAGGTGGAAATACATATAAAACATAAGCCAACAGTGACAAAGGACAAAACCATCGAGGGTGACGACTTCTTCAGAGCCTTCTACTGGAGGGTGTTTTACTTCTGGAGAATGACCGATTGCTATTGAAAGCTTATCTGTTCAAACAATGTTTTTTCTAGAGGTCGATCTGTCTCAATGACATGGCAACTCTAATCCAAAGCCAGATGGGTTGCAATTGCTGGGAAATATTCTGTTGGCCAGTGGTTTCTTTTATGAAAAAAAAATAAGTGCAGGGGCTAAAAATGTTTCTTAGGAGACCACTCCTACCCAACATTACTAAATGTTAGGGTAAGCAAATGCCAAAGCTGACTAGTTATTAATCGACCTCGGGCATCTCTCCTGACATTTTCATTCTCTTTATCTGGCTCTTGCAGGTTTTTTTTAACACTGTTTCTTTTTTTTGTCACCGTTTTATTATCTTTCAGTAACACGGTAAAGTACAGGAGATTTTCAAAAAACATTATTTGTTGTCCCTTTTCTGTCTTTCTCTCTCTTGCTCTGCATCCAAGTCTGAATCTGAAAAATAAACCCAGTACCCAGAAAAGTTGTGCCAGCCCACCACCTGCAACCACCAGCACAACTTAAGCTCTCTGCTTGATGTGTAGCTGTATTGTTTGACAGTGCAAGTCCACTGCACTAAATCTTTACATATCCCTGATGTGATGGGTAGAAAACTATGTCCCAGCAGGAAATTAAATGCTGATAACTGGCCCTCCATGGTCACTCTTAGAGACTGATTGAGGTGCTGCAAGGAAAATATGCCTCCATTTTATAATTTTGCCTCTGCCCCTATTGTAACGAGGTTTGTGGGACAAAGACCTACTGGAGCACAGTAGCCCCCTCCCAATGTGAAATCCCTTTAATGAATTATGGACCTACACTGTGGACACAGATTAGCTTCTCTTGCCCAGTGCACATTTCCATAGCAGAATCCGTCTGATTATTTGTTACTGTACCGCTGTGAGAGAAATTGGATGGCAGTTTGCAGGAAATAGGTGCATAGCTTAAAGAAAGAGTCATAAATTGACAAATGCAATCTGCTCTAAACACATAGGCACTCATATTGGCTCCAATGCCGATTCTGCTATATAATTCTGTGACTATGCCTCTTAAAGAGACACACACCAATTACTGGGCAAATGGAGTAGAAATAAACAACTTGCACCCAGTGATGAAACAACAAAAGTCTCTATGGTTGGACCAGCAAAGCAGATTTTATAGGCCCCAGGAATAACGTTTAACTTTGTACGCGGGAGTCAGCATCTATCTGATCACTTGCCACTTGTCACCATTAGCACGTGCTCCCTTGCAGTTAGTTAGAGAAAGCTATCTAGTTCATTGTAATTCATTTAATTTAATGTAATTTGGCTTTTCACCTATACAGTCTGCACATAACATACAACAACTAGCCATAAAAAGTAGAAAATACAAAAATGCAAGATTAAAATAGTTTACATTTAATTTCACATGCACATATTACATTTGAGCAATGCATAAACTGTATCAAAATCTGGATTATCCATTCGAATTAGAACAGGGTCATCAAAAATCCACAGCCGTTCAAGTGCATAAATCCAGACTGTTCAATCAATTGTTCAGCTTTTTTCCCCCTCATGTCTCAAGCTAAATGTCCCGAAACACATTCTTGAGTGTAAAAATCTAGTCCTGTAGTAATACTGCTGCAGTGCCAGAGAGTGGCATCTTTAATCTGGCACTAATGACTAATCACGATATGGACATAAAGCCTGTTCAAAACTTGAAACATGTAACTGTATACTCACAATATCTAGTGTTGGTAGAGTAACTGATTCCTCAATACACCACATTGTTGTCCATTTTTAAGAGTATATCCATCCCAATAAACTAAATAATGTATGACTAGACTTAAGACATCCCCTCACACAATGAGTCAGCCATCCTGTCTTACACTGAAGACATAATGATTGTTCTGTTAGGGTACATACATATCGAAATAACAAGAACGGGTTACTCAGAAGGCACACATTTACCTAGATTAATGAAGATAAACCTGAAATATGTACTGCCTGGAAAACCATCAGGTTTTGAAAAAGAACCCTCACTCACCTGCCTAGTAAGAGACATGCTTCATCATTGGGTTCCCACCCTGGTCACCGACTGTTCCCAGGGTGTGCTAAGATGCCTGATTACAGCGGAGCTGGTTGTGTTTTGGGGTGTGGTTGTGATTGTGAGTGAAAAGTGCTCAGGTGAGGTGCGATTTAAAATTGCCACGATACTCTCCCTTGTATACATTTTATTTAATTTTATTATTGAGAGTATTGGTCAATGTTAAAAGATGGTGGATAGGAGAAGCATATTATTTTGATCCTTCGTATCCTGTGATTGGTCTACATGTTTCAGCCATGATCTAATGTGCCCTGAAAGGTCAAATGGCTTCCTTCAGGACCAATATACGCATGCATGCACACTAAGACATGTAGCTAGTGAGTCATCGTACTTACAACCCACTAGGAAAACTTCATGTCACAGTTAGGTTCTGTGGAGAGAAAATACAGACGTCTAATCGCATTCAAAAGCATGAATAGACATAGACAGTGTTAAAAAATAGTGCTCAATGCAGACTAGGCGGTTGTCCAGGTCTACAATTTGACTCCATGTCATTTGTATAGTAAAAATCATTTTGCAAATGGCCCGGACAGTCGCTAGTGTGTACAAATGAAAGGAGATTTTGTCATGAAAATCAAATGTTTTATCGCCTTTCATCTATCGTAAAAAATTTTAGATAGTTCCCACCATATAAGAGACAGACATGACGTACCCCTATGTAACTCTGGTAAACATAAGACATTTTTATATCCAGCACACAAACTCTTCACAAGATAGCTTTTGGTAATTTCTTTTAGAAACAAGTTGTGGCAGATGTGACCAGTTTGATATCTGTTTCTCGTTTACTTAGATCTAGCAATGTATGCATACTTTTGTTATTTGAGGCTAATGTCCAAAGCGACGGACGTTCTTGCCATTTCAATTGACATATGTTAGCCCTTCAGTTGTAATCGAAATAAGGCCTACTGCGCTTTCACACCGTATGTGCACTGGCAGACATAATAATAATGAGTGATAAAGTAAGGTATGGGTACTAACTTCTGCGACAGTAGCAAAATAAGTGCTGGTGATGAAAAAGGGAGGACACAACAAGCGACACATTATTATAAATAATTCTATTTTTAGAAAAAAGTGGAGAACAGTCAGTTAGTGGGGAAATAGTTCTGAGAGAATTTTCATGGTAAAGGCATGCATGATAGATGGCCATCTGTGGCGAATGTTCCGACCACCCTCCCTTTCCCTCTGAGCCCTAACTACACCCCCAACCTCTTAATAACTACCCTGATTCCCCGAACACCCTAAATGCTATCCCATACCCCCTCGCCCCCTAAAATCTATCCTGAATCCCTCCCACCCTCTAAAAACTATCCCATTCCCCTCCCAACCCTCAAAACCTCCCCAGAACCTCCCCACCATCTAAAAACTAACACAAATCCCTCCCACCCCCTAAAAACTAACCCGAACCCCTCCCACCCCCTAAAAACGACCCCGTACCTCCACTCCCTAAAAACTAACCCAAACCCAATAAAACTACCCAAACCCCACCACCCCCTAAAAACTATTCAATACCCATCCCACCCCTAAAAACTTCCCCAACCCTTCACCTCCTAAAAACTACCCTGAACCCGTCCCACCCTTTAAAAACAACTACAAACCCCCCACCCCCTTAAAAACTACCCTGAGCCCCTCTCACCCCCTAAAAACTAACCCAAATCCCTCTTACCTGTGGTTGTTCCTGTCTTTTGCTCATCTCTCTCTCTGCCCATCCCGAACACTAGACTGACTTAGCCTTAACCACGCACCATGGCTAAGTCGTTGGTCGTGCAAGTCTTTGTTTGGCTTGCGTGACTCCAGAACTCGTTGTTCTGGATGTTTCCTGTCTTAGACAGGTAGGTGGAGAGAATGCACAGGCCCCCAGTACTTCAAGGAGCATCAAACCAGCGTGCTCCAGCCAATCCTTGTGCTTTTTTCATGCTGGCTAAGCAGCATTTGAGCAGCGCAATGACTGGTTGCGAGGAGTTGGTGGCTGGAGCTCTGGGACCATGTGGGCGAGGTGTGGCTCAGGGGCCAGGGTGCTTGACTCCGGACCATGGGGTTCACAGTTCGATCACCGGCGGCAGTTTAGCCCAGCACCATGTGACTCTGGGCAATAGCTGGCTTAATCTTCCCGATGGCCCCCAGTGTCGGGACACCTCTCCAGAGATAGCTGTGCGCTTTACAAATGCCGGTATTTCATAGTTCAGAAACTCATAGTGCCTTCAGTCTCAGCTCCAGAGCTCTCAACCGTGGCCCGTTATAAACACTGTCTACAACGCACCACGATTGAAAGCTTTGGCATCGAGCCTAAGGGCACTGTTGGTTTTTATTAGTGCCTGTCAGCGGGTTAATATGCGCACGTCGCCCCCACCTGTTCTAATACCCGCTACCAGCCCCTGACTAACGTACAAATCGTGCGGTATGGTGGCTGAAAATCACAATAAAATACTCACTGGTGTAAGTGTCAGGAAAAGGAAGGAAATATACATATTGTGTACAAGAACTTTGATCTCCAGTGAGAGTGTCACAGAAAAAGCTTTCTTCCAGTCATTCAAGTGACCCTCACACACTGAAGACAAGGCTGGAAGTCTGGCATTTTCACTATACTAGAATATTTTCCATTTAAGTTGTTCATTATTAAGACGTTGTAGATTATTGAAAAAAAGCCAGAATAGGCAGGAAACTCTGTATGTTTCATCACCCTACTGAACAACAATAGAGAAAATCGTGTTAAAACATAAACATGATGCATGAACATAAAAAGCTTTACTATTTGTAATACATGAGAGACTGGATGTAATGCAGTAGTGACAGAAGGCCTCGATTCTTAGCAACAAACTGTGCCTGTCGGTGAAGCTTTGTAGGTCTGCTCAGATATCGTTCTGTTTGTCCAGTGTCAGGCTTGAGTGATTAATTCGTATCTTTGTGATCTTGTACTGATCATGATATAGAATGGATAAAATAAAGCTAAGAGTGCACAAATAAAAAATGAAGAATTAATACTCTACGCTCATTTGACAAGTGCAGCAGTTGCTTATTTGACGTCGCTGCTTGTGCCTTGCTTGCCCAACTCAGCAATCTAATGGACGCTGCCATAGGAATTGGTGTTGTTTGAGCTGTAAGTGAGCTTCTGTTGTTACTGCCGCCTCCGTTGTGGTTTGTGGGTGACACAATTCAGTTGAATATGCATTTAACTACTCAGTGAGATCGGTAGAATTGTCACACTAATAATCAATGTGGCAAGACCTGTCAGCGAATGATTTTTTATTTTTTACGTTCTGTTGTGATCTTAGTTTAGGGAAGCCCGGAGGATCAATCGAAGTGACCGACTGGAAGGCAGAGCAGCTGGAGACTCACTAATTGCTCCGTTCTCTTCACTCTGTTTTTTGCTGACCCTAACAACTAGTGTCCCTGTAGATCACCCTTTTATTTCTTTTGAAATTACTCTCTAATACGCCACGATAGATCCGGTCTAATTAGCCCTGAGAGAGAAAGGAACTGGATCAGACCAATCTGAGACTCATCTGCGAGACGAGAATTCCCTTTTGGAATCGAGGGTTAAATAGTTGGAAATGCTGTACAAATGAGATCACGGTTATTGGAAGGAGATGTGGATTTAAAGAGTTTTTGAAACAGGTGTTGAATGCAGTGCTTTTAGAGAAGGAATACAATGTATTCCTAACTGTATTACCATCATACAACCAATTTCAGCAGCTACTATGGTCAAAACTGTGAGCCCTCCATCAACACATCATTGCAAAAATGAAATGGGGCACTTTAAAAGTAGTGGGGACTGGTTGGGTAGTGGGTGGAGTTGTCAGTTCTTTTTGACTATTGTTGGAAGAGTTGCAGAATGTCTCTAAGTGAGTTGAGTTTCATTATGCTATTGGTGATTTCTAATGTCACACATTGTTTACTCCTCTGTAAACAGGGTTTGACCTGTGCTGGACCCTTACGAATGTCCACAGGAGAACACAAGGAATCTTTTAGATTCACAAAATCTCAAGGCATTGGTTGAGAAATTTGAAATAGAAATCATGGATTTCTACAAACAATCATTTCCCCCTAACTATTATCCTGCAGATAGTCTGCAATGGGATCAATTCATAGAACTATGGAGAAACATCCACTTGGACATTTTATTTTTTTCCAAATCCTCTGTCCATCTGGAGAAAATCTTTCTGTATGAACCTCGAAAATATATAGATGGGGTTTCCATACATCCTAAATGGTAATCCCCTAAAGTAACACTCATGATATCACCTCTTTGTCAAATTTACTACTCTGGAAAATTCCACAACCCTGCCTTAGTTGCTCCATTTCTAAGTGCAATTTGCTATGCTTTTTTTGTTTAGTATTGCAAAATGTCATGTGCAAATGGCCTAGCTCAGTGGTTCATAACCTTTTGACCTCTGTGGACACCCTCCTAATCATTACTGGAATTCAGGCACTCCACGTAATCATTATTAGAATCCAGGGACCCTTAATGAGTCAATAATGGGAGCAGAAGACCGCAGTTTAAGCAATTTCGATGATTTGAACCTCAAAACAATACAGAAACAAGCATTCATCAATCAAATACACAACTGATGAAAGATTTAATTTATTTCAAGCAAATGTAACAATTTCTCATTTCAATCTGAATGGTTGGGTTGCGGCTTTTCAAAACTCAACTGAGGCCACCCATCCTCCGTACTATATCCTGTTTAATACATCTGCTCTGCTCCCACAAATCAATCTGAGGACACCAACTTAATTTTTAGCCTCCAATTTAAAATCGCTTTGCATTTACAGAACATTTTAAATTTTGAATTTTAGATTTTGCTGCTTTTTTAATAAACACTTTATGAATCTGTTAATATAATTTATTTTTCTAAGCAGGTGCACCCCCATTAGTAGGTGTCGCAGACTCCCGGGGTCCCCAGATGACAGGTTAAGAACCACTGATCTAGCCAGCTATTACATAGTCATGTATTTAGTATAATGTTACTTTCAATGACTTCCTCCAGGTTTCTGGCTTGGATAACTCATTCACTTTTCTATCTTGTAAGTTGGAATGCAAACTGTAGCCAGACGGAAGCAGGCACGTTGATAGTGTTGCACGGAAAAGTGAGGAGCTTGAATACACTCTCTAAAACTGCAGGCTACTCTTGGGCTGTTCCAGGCCACAGAGAAAATGAATGCCGGCTGTTTTTGGCCGATGTTGGATAATGGTGGGCCCACTGATCTGAACGATTCCAAAGGTCCCGGCAAGCTCTCATGAGACTGCAGGACCCGAACTTCCCGCACTCTACGACACGTAAATGTGGGTGGCTGGTGCCGTGCCTTGGAGAACACTAATCCTTTCTTCTGCTCACCTGCTATGAAGCTTAGAACTATCTATAGAGCTGGTGCTTCCAGCAACCAGACACCTTGGGGAGCAAAGCGCTGCATAAACCTCCCAGTATCCTGCTTTACCAACGGACCATATCCCTGAAAGAAGCGGTATGGGGCGGGAGGAGGAATGCAGGTCATAGAGCAGCAACAATACTATCATTTATAAGCTCATTTTAGTATCTCTATCATTCCTATTCTGCTTTATTCTGCCACTTTCTTCCAGTGATTCTTCTTTTATAGAATTCCATTTTGCACAGATGGAGTAAGTGAGCATTTGAATCTCTGAGGTTTTTCAGTTTTTCTCTCATTGTAAAATCAAAGTGAACATAGTAATTTTGCAGTCTCAATTGGAGAAAGTAGCATGGTGCAGCCTTCCACCTCGCTCAGACTTTTGCTCCCTCGTGATACCAGTAACAGCATGTTAAAAATTGATTAGCCTGGATGAAGTGCACCCAACTCCTTATACTCTAAGGACTACAATCCCAAAGTCAGAAGGGTAGAGAGAATTTACATATCTGTTAGCCCATAAGGTCAGTAGACCAGAGCAGGCACAGTCATTAAAAGGAATTAGATTTACAGTGTTTCCTTAAAGCTCTCCTGAATCACCTCTGAATTAAATCTGCAACCTCTCTAATGTCACTCATGACACTTTGTAAAATACAGGTTCATGAAAGCAAGAGGTGGTGGGGTAGAAGATTAATATAGATGAAAACATGTGATTTTACCTCAAACAATTATGCAACAAGCTTTCCTAGCTCAGATGAATTTGAAGCAATATGTATTGTTATAATAGTGTTCAAAAACAGATGTCTGGAGCAGATTATTTTGCCAATGCGGCCTACCAAGTGTTCCTCTGTGTGCTGGAGATGTTTCTGAACTATCCTCACTCTTAAAGATGCCCTTCTTCAGGTCTAAATACTTTTTAATATACTTTGCATTGCTCACAAACTTAAGGAGTTGTCAATTGCTTCACGCAGCAATGCTTTTCATGTTGTCTAATTGAAATACATAGAGCCAGAAGAAAAGCAACAAATTCCTGCTTTCTCACTCAATATATAGGTAATTTCTCATTGTTAATGATAAGCATCAAGATTGGTGTTATGTTGCCGGCATAGTTCTTTCTTCTAAAGATACTTTCTCTTTCAGCATGAGCAATCCTTTTCCAATATGTATTTTTGTCATTTTCTTACAATATAGTGCAATAATGCTTACATGTAGAGTTGAGCATTTCTATGATTCATTGAATGAAGATAGATTTAACTCCTCATAAACAACAATCAGCAAGCACCCCTAAAAGTATTGCCCAAATGCAGTTAAAAAATAATCCTATCCAGATAAAGATTTACCCTAGTTTTAGGTTAAACTGAAACAGACTCACTTGGTTTAGTCATCAATTTGACTACATCCCTTAAGTCTGCTTTGCATGTTTGCCATCAATAGGGAAGGGCGCATGTGGATTGATGCACAAGCTGGACTTCGTGGCATTAAATTGTTAGTGGTGTCACCAACAATTTGATACAAATTGACTCATATGATAATTTAGTGACATTACTTGATACACTTTGTGAAGAGGACCATTCCAGGCTTCTTTCAATCTTGTGATATTTATGCTAAGATTTGGTTATGACTTGGTCACAGGCCTTCCTGAGGAATGTCTGGTTGTTTAGTACACTGTGTTGTATGTTTAATATGCTATTTATATTTAATTGAAATTAAAACAGTTCAACTCAATAATACCTACTTTTATAGGAAGTACAAACAGACAAGTGGAACCTAACACACCATTAAAAACCTTGGTAATCCTATGTACAAACAATATTGTTTCACTCTGGATACATTTATCTGAAATATGTTGTATTTTTGAGCAAAGGAAATTTGAGTCATCGCAATAAACATGACTCAAATAATTTAAAAAGCCACACTCTAAGTACAATCATTTAATCACTCAAAGAGTCACATAAAAAGCAAAAACCACCCAGTGTCTCAAATAAACATGAATACAGGTGTGTGCACAGAAACTAACCACTGCAGTCTTGAAGTTCAAGCAGTATGTTATTATCCACCATATTGGTAATCATATTGCTACATTCCTCATCCAGCTGCTGGCTGAATTTCTTTTGTTCATAAATGTAACACTAAACTCGATGTTGAATCCAATTATTTTGCAAGTTTGGTCCTTCAAGACTTCACAGCATGGGTAATCACCCCTTGGAACCAAAGATGCTTTCACACAGGGCAAGGTACCTTATCTGATCTAGCCGCCCTTCCTATCTGCCTAGAAAATGCCCTTGCACAAAAATCAATGTTTTCTGCCTGTTTTATCGACTTCAAAGCAGCATTCGACAGTGTTTCCCGAGGCTTACTCAGGCTGAACAAATGCTGGGGTTCCACCAATGATGTTGAAAGCTTTCCAACTCCTGTATTCGAAAACATGGTTCTGCATGAAGTTAGGAGACCACACCAAGCTCTCCCGGAAGATATACACCTCTGTAGGATTGAAGCAAGGCTCTGTTCTTACCCTGCTGCTGTTTAACATCTACATCCCAAGCCTGTATAGTGACTTAAATTCATTAAATGCTCACCCTCTAATACTCGGGTCCATGCCCTGACCATATTTTATTCGCCAGTGACCTGCTTTAGATGAGCATGACCCATGTGGGGCAGGTGTGTCTTCTAAAGAGTCTCTTTGCCTTTAATCAGCAGAGTAAATTAGAAATCAATCCTTATAAAAGTAAAGTTGTGAAGTTCAGCAAGAGATTATGTACACCTGGCTCTTGGAATATCAACGGGCTCCAGATTGCCTGTGACCTACAATATGGCATTTGACTCAAAGAGCTCCTTTGCCCAGCACATGGAGGCTATTAAATCCAAACCCACCTCCCTGACATCTGGGTTCAGGTCTCTTTTAAGAACACTGCATGGCCCCATTCTAGGGCCTCTACAAAAAGCCATTGCGGTAAACCTTTTACCAACTATGGATGTATGACGTTACAACGCATGCTTTTACAACGCATGCTGTTACAACGAAATTTTTACAACGCATGCGATGTTACAACGCATGCTTTTACAACGCAAGTCTTTACATCGACATACACTAGATGGCGTGCTGACATTAGAAATGTGTAATTTACTATTCTAACTCCAGTCCACGTTGCAGTACGGAAGGTGTTTGGATAGTAAACTACACTATTTCTAATGTTAGCACGCCATCTAGTGCAAGTCGATGTAAAGACTTGCGTTGTAAAAGCATGCGTTGTAACATCGCATGCGTTGTAAAAGTTTCGTTGTAATGGTAGTGCGGTGTAAAAGTTGCGTTGTAAAGGTTGTTCCCCACCAACTATATCATATGGTGGCGAAATCATAACTGGGACGGTAGCAAAGCTGTTAGACTCCCTAACAGCCAAAGCTTATTGGACAGTATAAAGTCCCAAACTATACTTTACAAGTACAGCTGCCCTAGAGTTAGGGCTACAAAACAAGCCTGGACTATAAATAGCTCTTTATTCACAAGCATATGGCTCACCCCTGGGTATTCCGTTATGCTGCCTAGCGCCAACACAGACACCCTTGTGCCATAGTGCAAGACTGCCTGCATTGCAGGGCATCATCCCTGCATTTTTTATGTGCAGGAAGGAATACCTTCCTGCTCATAAATAATCTTTAAAGGTGATTTGCTCTTTCTATGTGTGCTGCAGAATTCAGCACACAAAGAAAGAGCAAAAACGAGAAAAGAAAAACGTTTTTCTCCTTGTTGCGCCAATCTAATGCCTGCTTTTGTATGATGTTAGTTTTTGGTGCTGCCTCAGATTTACACATCTTTGTAAATCTGTGGCAGCTTAAAAAAGCAATGGGTGTTGTGGTGGAATGCCCGAAGCAACACCCATTGCACACCCCTTTCATGCATAAAACTGTGTGAAAGGGTACTGTATTTACAAAGCGGTGTCAAGCCATGCAAAGGGGAAACAGAAAATACCATATCCACTAAAAAACGTGTTGCCTTTGCAACGAGGGCGGAACAACGAATGCATCTGAGCCACTCATTCCATTTACAACACAAGTAGTTACAGCGACATGCATTAGGTAAAGTGGCTTTGGACTTTAAAGTCCCAAGCTATCCCTACTGTTGCGGGGACTGGAGTTGGAATAGTAAATTAAACTATTCCAAAGTCCAGTGCCCCCCTAATGCACGTCATTGTAACGAATTGCGTTGTAAATGGAATGCGTGTTTCAGACGCATTCGTTTTTCCACCTGCGTTGTTAAGGAACCCGTGGGAAAGGATATCTTGGTTGTGTCATACAACCCATTCAAAGTGTCTTAAAACTGCTTTGTAAATATGGTGCAAGGCATTGCACCACCGGAGAGTAAAAAAAGTGAAGTTCCGTTGTAAATATGCCCCCACAGTTTTACAGAGGTGTTACTTGCCACTACAGCACTTTGAGGTGACTCAATCACCCCATGCAGGTCTTTGTTATTGGAGCATTTTATGACACTTACACATATACTTTACATAAAGCAGATCTGAGGAATTGTAAAGTCTTCCTCATTTTATGTTGTGTATTTAGTAATGCAACCACAAGTGTACTGAATTTGCTGCTTTAAGATACTTTTTCTTTTTTATGCGTAATGTCTTTAATTAACCACACACTTGAGTAATTAATTTGAATTTGAATTTAAACACTGAAAGAGTCAAGTAAAAAGCAAGAAGTGGTCCATTCTGGTCCATTCCCATGTGGAATGCAATTGCCTATAAATTACAGCTGTGCTACAACTTGGATTCTCACGTGTTACTGGTACCCCCTGGCAGCCAAGACGAATGCATTTAAACATCATATAGATGTATACCTTATTTAACGTTCAACAAAAATACATCTATGTGTTTTAGCTGTTTTAGCGATTTCCAAGTGCAACAAATAAGTTACTTTGCAACCCTTTTGGAGCACTAGTATGTAATGCAGGCTTCTCCAACTACCTGTGAGTAGATCTCCTGTGTGCAGCCCAGCATACCAAATTAGAATCTTTTGCGTGGTTGAATTAATATGTGCATGCCAAAATTGAAAAGTGTGTACATGACACGAAAATGTGTGTAATCTCAGAACTCATACTTTCACAAATATGTTTAAAACTGATATTTGAATCATAACTCATACAGCATTGGAAGACTAGTTGCTTACATTATTCCCTTTGTGCTAGGGGGCATTGCAGCTGTGACTGTTATGTATTACCCTTGTAGAGGTATTCCAAACTGACTAAATCTGTTTTACATTACTGCTGGCAATCCTGTATAGAGGAGTCCATGGCTGGTAATCTTGCATAGGATGGCCACTAATGTACTCTGGTCTTAAGTGTAGAGCCAATTATAATTTTGGTAGCTCTGGATCATTTTCGTGGAACAAACGTAGCTCACATTAGGGAAAAGGTTTGAGACTCCTGGGGTAATATGTGCTAAGATATGAAATCCATGTAAACTTGCAATATCACTGACTTCTATTTTCCTGGTCAAACATCACTTTTCAGATGGTTTTTTGTCAAACATTATCAAGAAATATGATGCGCATGTTGTTGGTAAGGTAGCAACAGTGGCTTAATGCAAATGATGAGGCACCTCTGCAGAATGTCTTTAGCAGCTCCTAAGCTTCCTAGGTCTTAGTCCATGGTCATAGTCTTAGTTCATAGTCCATGGACCGATCTAGGTCCCCCCAAAAGGGTGGGGGCCCTTGCACCGCAGGGGCTGCCGCTTCCTGTGTTATGCCCCTGGGCAACGGTATGCGATCAGAAAATGAAAGCGAGTTCAGTAAAGAGACGTAAAATACATGGCAAGCCTGAAGCCTTGCATGACATTAGGGGTGATACAGACACAAAAGATAAAATAGATGTGCAAGAATACAATATACTTAAACATACTGCATAGTGAAGAAGGAATGCATGCATTGAACTAAGCCACACATAGAACATGAACTAGGGGCATATGTATCAACATCTCCATTTGCGATTCTCAAATAGCGATTGTTTGAGAATCGCTATTTGAGAATTGCAAAACGGGATGTATTTAAAAAATTGCACAACTTTTGCGATTTCTTAAAATTCCTTAATTGCGATTAGCAAATTGCAAAATCGCAATTAAGGAATACCTTCCCATTAATTCCTATGGGCCAGGAGGCCCATAGCAATGAATGGGAAGTCCTTCTCAATTTGCGATTCGCTATTTGCTAATCGCAAATTGAGAATAATTTCAAAGGTGCAAGGGTGTCATGATGACACCCTGATGCACCCCCGAAATCAGCATCTGTGCACATATGGCGCACTTAGGGCATGTATGTGCACCACATGGCGCTTTGAAATATGCAAAAAAGTGCATATTTCAAAGAAATCGCAATTTACCACCAACTTGAAGTTGGTGGTAATTTGCGATTTCTTAAGGAGAAATCGCACAACTTGGGTGCGTGTTACATTGCATTTAAGAAATCACAATTTGCGTTTTCTTAAATGCTTACGCAAACTTAAGAAATCGCAAATTTAGCGATTCCTTAAGATTGCAAGGCTGAAAAGCCTCATACATCTCCTTTTGCGATTTTGTATTCGCAAACGCTGTTTTTTTGCGATTCGCAGCGTTTGCGAATACAAAATCGGTTGATACATATGCCCCTTAGTCCTTAATTTGAGCTGGTTATTTCTAGTGCTCAGCACCAGCACTTCATCACCAACACCGGCAATTTTCCTGAGCACCAGTTAAGGAAATATTAATTTACAGGGAGATAAAGTGATTTGCCCATAATCACTGGATGTTGAGCCAAAGTGGAGACTCAAGCCTGGTTCCCCAGTTCCAAAGTCGGCAGCTCTGGCCATTACGCTACACCCTCTTCCCACTTTCATGGTGGACCAACACTTTGAAACAGCCCTTCTGCTTTTCAGGGATGCACTGTTTCTAATGAAACCAATATATAAATAATGAACATCCACTTTTTGGTGTTCACTTCATTACAAACAGCAAGCACCTCCCTTCCACTTGGAACAAACATGTTCACATCCTAAATCTAGTTTTGCAATGTCACTTTTGTTACACTTATTCTTTAACCGTTCTTCTTGACTCAACGTGGGCAGCTATGAATAACTCAATACCTTGTTTTAATGTCTATATACCTCACATCTGTAGTTTTGGACTCTTCACTTAGCAGTACTTATTATTACCCAATTTAACGGTACTCAAACTACCGATCTACCAAAAGATTCAAGGATAAATTGGCCTTAATAGAAGATGGCAACTGCTACTTAACGCCGGTAGCGTAGCGGGGGGAGGGAGGTGGAATGGGGGTGTAAATGAAAAAAGATTAAAAAATAAAACACCTGCAGGCCAGCCACCGCCTCTCGCTCCTCTTTGGTAGGCCTCAGGAGAACGAACTGCATTACGGTAGCATTGTGATTGGTCTGAGCTCCGTGGCTCAGCTCCATGGCTCGGCGCTCAGCGCTCAGCGAAGTGCCTGTTCTCCATCCAGGATGTGCAATACAACTGGTGGATAACATGCAAAGTGTGCATGACTATTTTGCCGGCCCAAGATTGCCGGCCAAACAGTTGTGCACACTTAGCCTACCACCACTCCCCATGTTCCTGTGACAGCCAGCCCTGACCCTAACCAGATGAGGCACAACAGAAAAAAAAATTATAATAACATTGCGTTATGATCATTTTATTTTTCCTTTTTCAACAGCATACAGAGCAGTGGGGCGACGCTCCTCCGCCTTAGTGGAGGAGCCGCCCCTGCTTAATAGGCACAAAATTGTTACACACTGTTCATCCCTTGTTTTAATGGCAAGCGTTCCGCTCATTGAGCAATCCAACTGCAACACCCTGCCACTCGAAAACAAGAGCTTGCATGATTGATCTTGAATGAGCAACCATATGTGGGATGGGTTCTTCCCCACCACCAAAAACTGCTCTATCCGGATTTTTCTTTATGGCTCTTCATTATATCACACCTCCAGATTACCTGCCATGCACCAGTGACTGCAATTTGGCTCAATTTGATGGGCAATTTTGCACCAGCATACGCACTGTTCGACCAGCAAATGTGAATTTTGCATTGATCCAGCAGTGCAAATGTCATTTTGTTCTGGTTGGTCAAAGAAAACGCTTGTGTAAAATTGTGCTTTCAGTATGTAAAACTACTCAGTTATTCGGCGAAATGCTTGTAATCTGGGACAGTTATTAGATAAGGCATTGCTGCAAGGTGTTTTCTTGTGGCAAACTAATTTTCGATGAAATTATTTTTCCAAATGAAGACCATACCTAAGGCACATACAGGTCTTTTAAAAGGAGACTGTTAGATGCTGAGTTAACATGAAAATGACAAGGGGCATTACTTTTAAGCCCTTAAAATCATGAATTTAAGTGGAAAATCGATTTGAAAAAAATGCATGGGGGTTCTCGCTGAAATAATGAGGGAGATAAACAGAACCGAGGCTCGGGCAGTTTCGTCTTAATACCTTATTAGTTATGTTGCTGCTTTACAAAATCCATAGTCACTATTTGCTTCGCACACAATTTTGCTGGTCTTGTTATTCCCTGTCCTTCCTCTTTCATGCAGCTCGCACAGCCATTAGTAACACACCAACCAAGAGGCTCGCCTCTCCATCATTGAGTTGTTTCTTTTTTGCTTCTCTGTGAATAGCCTAAGTGTCATGTAGTCTGTAGTGGGTGTGTTTGTGTTTCTTAACAAAGAGGATTGCCTGGGTTTTTCCAGTCCTTTGATTCAGAAACATGAACCAGCTAATCTTTTCTTATTCTTATTCAACCATGTAAAAAGCACATTTTGTGAGTAATCGCGCATTACATGTAATAGGGTTCATATTCTTATTAGGAGTTACATTGGCAGAGCTCATCTTACATGCCCTGGTCACATCTCATTTCCTACTTCCCCTACATAAAACATTTTCCACATTTGTCTCATCATACTAATTGACCCCATGCAATGAAATCACCCGATTCCCTAAGAAGGATCATACTTTTTGTAAAGCGAGCTTCTATGTATGAGCGTCCTGTTACTTAAACTTCCATATCTATTTGTATGAACCATGTTTAGGGGTGTGTGAGTGGTGCTATCGTTTTTGCAGATTTCCATACTTTGTGTATTTAAAGGACAGAACCATGCTCTCTGCTCTTACAAGATGTCATCAAAGAATTCATTGGTCATACTCACGGAAATTCAGATTTAACTTCAATGTATTATGATGCATTCACTATTGTTAAGGATTTCAGATCTTTCACCAATATGGATTTTTAGAGGGAATGTTTTTGGTGGCCTGGTCTGTACCAAGAAACCACCCCCTGGGGAGACCTCTAGAGGGGTCAGTGTGGCCTTAGGGAGAGATAGTCACCAGGAGCAGGAGGTAGAACATGCACTAGTCTCCCTGAATTGGAAGATAGATTCAGAGTATACTTGTGATCCCTGAGTGTGGGAGTCATCAATTCCACCAGACCAAGGAGAATGGGGTCCCTGTCATTGCTCGGAGGGACACCGTGGCTAGCCAGACCATGGTAATGGAAAGGCTGGTCTACCCAGAGTAGTACACCGACCAGGTGTGTAGAGCAACTCTGGCCCAGGGACAGGTCTTATTCCGCCCCATGGCCCTGGTATCCTTGGAGTGGGGTGGGGAGATGACTGAGAGAAGGGTCTTAGTTAGACCCCATATGCGTATAGACTTCCTTTGGAGAATGAGTTGACACAGGTGGCAGGAGTGCTGTGAGGGGCGGCCTCCCAGGGCACCCTGAAAGCTCAGAATTCTGGGAGTACCACTCCCAAACGGAGATTACAGAGAACCTGATGCGGGGGCATGGGGAGAAAGGACTAATTAATGACGCGTACTCAGGGTCAGGCTACCACCCCTGGACTAGTGGGAAGGAGAATGGAAAAAGGGTGCCTAACATCTGTGGTTTTTGGCCCCCTCTGAGAAGCCTCAGAGGTCAGAGATTCCCAAGAGGTCTGGGGCCTAACACTTAACACTGAGAGCAGTCAGTGGCCTCTGGTGGTTGCTGTCCTTATGGGCAGGAATAAATATGCAAATTACTTTTAGATAGAGCACAATTAGTTACTCTATCTCTAGTATGTATAATTTTGTCTGCTTTTTCATGTTAGGTTTGTGCGTATGTACAATTTATGTGTATATGTGTATTGGGGTTGTTGTTTCCTTCCTGATCACAAGTCATCCCTTATGTAGAAATGTAAAAAATGTTTTGATTTAATCTCTCTAGATTAATAAACTAGAGATAGAGTAACTAATTGTGCTCTATCTAAAAGTAATTTGCATATTTATTCCTGTATACCTCTTTCTGTATATATATATTTGTTCCTTACCCAGGTATATATAGGGTCAATTGGGTATAACCCTGTTGCTTGCCAGACGTCCTTATGGGCAGAGCTTTCGTTTTGTTGGGGACAGAAAGTCTGATCCAATGGACCGAATTGGCCACATCACTTTTTTGGCCATGGTGGTACTGTCTGCCTAATGAGAGTACGATTCGTGGAAACATAAAGGAACATAACTATTTACAACAGGATGCATCTGTGACCAAGTTAAGGTTAGTTATGCACAGATGGTGTCCATAGGTGAGGAGAAGGGTTCCTCAAGGGTCAGTTCAGTGGCTCAGGAGAGTGTGGACAAAGGGATCCAACTGAAGTAAGGAGAGCATTGAATTGACAAGTTACTTTGTGGTAGAGGGCCATATGGTGGTTGCACTCATGCATTAGTTCACATGACTGGGTGTAACTGGCAGGTGGACTTTGTGAATTCCTCCCAAACAGTCACACCATACAGGGATTTGGTGTGTCTGAGTGGACCATCTGCTAGTTGGATGAGGACTTAGCTGGGCACAGCCCCACTTGCAATGAAATAGGCTGTGCCCTGCCTTCACACAAATAACTTTTCACCCTAGAAAATGTCATGCAACGGGCCTGGAGTCAGGGCAGGTAAGGCATGAAATTTCAAGCACTTCAATGGAACACTTCTAGAAATATTTCCTACTTAGAAGGAGGTACCATTAAAAAATAGGGTGCCCATACACCCACTTATCAGTGCCCTTTCTGAACCTGTGGAAGGACTTCTAGAGGACTGCCTGCGGCAGTGGCCTGCTGTGTACTCCACAAAATTGCTTTACTGCACCTGGAAGGATCGATTTGCTTCCTGGAGCCTTCCTTGAACCATCAGAGGCGTGCACCGTTGCTTGACCCTCGTTTCTTCACCTGAACCCAGGACTACCAGAGTGACTTCAAGGGCTAGTTTGCTGGCCTGCTGTTCAGAGCCACAGGACATAGCATTTTTTTGAACCAGTACCTGGATCCAGCTTGAGTGAGTCCTAATCCCCCAAGTTGTTCCCCTCTAGCCCTGGATGCTTGGCGGTAGTGCTAAAGATGCCCAGATAGGAAAGGTCTAAAACTTTGCACCTAGATCCTTTTGGGGTAAAAACTGCTCTGAAAACCAAGAGAAGACTGGGACTAACTTGCTCATTTATCTGCCCAAGGTGTATCATCGGTCGCCACGATTCCGCGGCTGCTTCCAATATGTTATTCTCCGCAGCAGCAGATCCTGTTCAGCAATCTTAAGCCAGAGGGGTAACTGGCCTCCTGCAACTTTCATCAGCTTCATCCGCCTGCCTTGTGCCACTGGAGATGTTAATTTCCCAAAGAGTTACTAAGTCCAAACAGAAATCTTTAGTGCAAGTTCGTCCAGCGACTACATTCCCTCTTCGGACATTTCTTGCAGCTGAACTTTACATCTCAGAAAATTTTTCTTGAAAATTCTTCTAAGTTTGAAGGTAAGTGCTGAATGGGCCCTTGTTTTTAGGTCAAATAATGTATTATTTTTCTCAATTGGAGTGGGATTTATCTTCTATTGTATTTCCACTTTGTTACTGTTTGTGTGCTCCTTAAATACTTTACGCATTGCCTCTAAATTAAGCCTAACTGATTGTGTGCCAATCTACCAGAGGTTTAACCACAGGTTAATTTAATGAATTTTGTGGTTCAGCCTGACATTGATTGTGACTGTTGCTTGACCAGGGTGACCATCCCTTCAACCAACAGCCCAGTTTCTCACAGGAACCGGCACTTTTGTTTCCTCATCTGACATTTCCCAAGAGCAAGAGAGGGAAAACAATCAAAGGGGAACAAAGGTGAAAGCAAATGATGGAAAGCAGGAACATGCAAGAGAGAGCTAAAAGGGCAGGGAGTGTCTTGTAGTCGAATAACGAGGCATGAGGTGAATTCCAGACTACGCAAGCTTGGTATTCGTGACAGCACTGGCAGTGGGCTTCTAAGCACAGCTTTGGGCACTGCAACTTATTATTTTACAGATTAAGCACAGCATTAGCCCAAACATCCCCACCATGTTACTGATGTGGGTGCAAGACCAAAGGGCTCTTGGGCTACACTAACTGTGTGCCAGCTAGGAAATGCTGGAATGTTAATGTGCCCCAATGAGGACACCTTTTTTGAAGGAGCATGAAGAGTCCAGGGCATCCCCCGGAGATTTCCTACTGAAGGACCCAGCCTCCACTAAAGGCAGGCAGGACTCGGCTGCACTGAAGGAAAGTCGAACAATTCAAGAACTACCATTTTCTTTTTCTCTCCTTCACTATCTAGTGAAGTGCTAGCATGGCAAATTCATCCTTTAGCTGGAGGGCGTACATTTGATGCATAATCAGGAGCATGGTTCCATTTAATTGTGTGCACCAGCACAGAACGGGACCGTGTGGCCTAATTTCTTTAATAGACATATCTTTTTTTATAAAACAAAATTGACCCCATAAAGGCAGAAAGTAGCCCACTCATCATTGCTATGTAGGCGACAGACATGATGCAATACCAGTTCCTCCTTGAGTTTACATAAGGCAAAACGCAGAGCACTACAAAGTTCAAGCCACATTGTAAAAATGCACCCTAAAGATAACAGCAATATGGGTGTTCTCCACCTTGACCTCACTGATCTGGTCCTCTTGCAGCCCACATTATTAATGCTTGATTATACCCTGTATAACTCAAGACCTGTCTTTTTTCTCATATGGACTGCCTTGTACATGTATTAGAAACCAATATCTGCACAATAATTAAAACCCTTAGGGATTTACTAAGATGGAGTGAATTAAAACCCATTAAGGTTGCAAACTCTCATTTTTGCCCAAATGGAATACAAGTTAGCACAAATCATGGGAGTAGATCAAGCTTATGCTCTGTTTGTGTACCTCGAAATGGAAATAATGTGTGTTATTATTATTCCCTAGTCTGACATGCCTACGTTGTAAACTGGAATATATTGTGAACCCTTCGATTTTTGCACACTGTGGCATTGCAACTTAAGAGAACAATTTCCACCCAATGTTTGCAGCTCAGTGATGGCTGAGCTCCTGGAACCCAATTACCAAATATTTGGCTTCCAGTCAGGATTTCACCCATTCCTGAATGATCAAAACCGACAGACCAATTTTAGAGCCCCTCATCTGTGATCCCTCATTGTATAGTGTAGAGTCTTGCGAGGATCCCCCATCTTGCCAAGCTTATGCTTTAAGTATCTGCATGAGGGATTTGGTTATTTTCTTGGAAGCCCACTAAATGCTTCTGAATAGAATCCAGATCTAATTTATGTTGGCAAAGGAATGGAGTGATTGACATCCCTGACATCTAGTGACATCTGCATGAAAGATGTGCAGGACTGCATGAAGCACAATTGAGGTTTTCTCACAGATAGGAGAGAGAGATTCTGCTCATGGGAACTGTGACGCTTTCACCTCCCTAGTGTCTTGGCTTGAATCCATGGAGGCCACTTGTCACAGATAGAGCAAAGCACAACACAGATTTGTTATTTGACAGTGAACTCACTTCCACTCTCTGCATAAACACAGCTGCCAATAGTGCATTTCAAGAGCTAGGGAAACTTCTCAGCCTCCCTGCTCTTCTGCATGCCTACCTAGTTGTGTTTTAAACAACCAGGTAATTGATTGCCTCTATCACTTCAATGCCTTTCATATGGACCATCAAAAAGGAATCTCTTCAATCTCGAAAAGTACTCACTCATGAATCTTGTCTTACATCTGACCAGGGTTGACACGTGTTTGGAAGGTCAGATAAAAGATAGTTCACAAGTCTCAACCTTGTGCATAGCTAGGGAGTTAACTTCTTGGCTATCTCCACAAGGTGCCTTTGTCTGTCACATGCCTATGACCATCATTTTTGTAAAGTTTCACATTTACGCTTACAATTATTACAAACTGTTAGAAATGGGATTTCTGGTTGGCTGAGGCTTGCGCCAAAGCCAGACAGAAACCACCACTCTAGTCAGGGCTGGGGAGTTACACGACAAAGATAACCCCTGCTCACCCCCTTGGTAGCTTGGCACGAGCAGTCAGGCTTATCCCTGAGGCGATGTGTAAAGCGTTTGCGCGCGCACCCAGCAACAACACCCAAGGCCCACCACAAAGGAAACTCCACACAAGGTATTATATAAAAATAACCTTTGTATTATACACATTAGATAAAAACACACACTTTACAATGTGCCAACAGGCACGGGCAGAATTTACAAGGGATTATATATACAGGGGACAGGGCCACATGGACCACTGTCAGGAATTAGTACTTTGTAGAAATAGCACTTAGAACGTAGGAATCATATTTTAGAACATAGCACATACAATCACTGTAGCACTAAAAATAGAACATATAGCACACAACCAGTAACTACTGGTAACCAGAAAGTACCACCTACGCAACCCTAACCACCTTTAGGAATATCACGCAGGGAACTAGGACCTTACTAGTACCACCTGTACTAGGGAGAAAACAACCACCTAAGTATCACTCTGCCTGTAGGGGTCTAAGCACATAAACACAGGATGCATAAAATACATTTAGAGGTGTAAACACAGTTTAGGAAAGAAAATATCATGAAGGCATTGCGCAGGCGCAAAAGTACATATATGAAAATCACCAGGTACCCTAGGGGAGGGCACAACACAGCAGAAACTGTCCCCAGGCCAGCTGGCCTCTCAGGGGTGCAGAAATGGCCAATATCCAACTGTCAGTGCGCGACTGCGCAGGCTGCGCAAGCCAGGCGCACAATGTACAACCTAAACGTTGCAGCTGCCCACTAAGGGCTGGGCAGCTGGAGAAAACGAGCGTGGGCACCACTGTGCCTTTTGAACACAATCACGGTCACGTGGGGCCCCTTGGGGCTCTAACAAAACTCCGGTGGCCCCCTGAGCCTCGCAGGCTCTAATCAATGAATGCCCCCTGAGCCTCGCAGGCTCTAATCAATAAATGCCCCCAACGATGGAGCCTCTCTGGGCTCTAGGCGAAGCAGAATAATGGCCCCAAGTAACGTTGGAGCGGCCCGCTGCCTTCCGGGGCCGCTCTGCTGATCAACAAAATGCCCCCGTCCTGTTGGAGCGCGCTCGCGCTCTGGGACCATCAACACGGTCCCTTCGGAGCCTCACAGGCTCGAGCAGCACTGACCTCAACTACCGGGATCCTGGCAGAGAACAGTTTCTGTGGGGACACAGCCCCATTTTTATACAGGCAAACCCTTTGTTCTGGGTTCAGGGTGAGGGGGAAAACCAGTCGCAGCTGGTTGGGGAGCACCCTTGATGTGCTCAGCCCCTCACTCTATTCACTGGAAGGGCTAGGGTCGTCAGTCGCACCACAGGGGGCGGGGCCAGCATTGTGTTTGGAAAACCCTGTCCTATTCAGGACCCAGGTGGACTCCTCCCACCCATCTAGCTGCTGATCTCCCCATTCACCACTGGGTGACTCATCCTGACACTGGGGAATCCCTAGCCCGTCACATGACACGACCAGCCAATCACGCGACAGACACACTGCACACCGAAGTGCCCACTTCTAGAAGTGGCACTTCCACACTAGGTACATGCACGCCGCACACATCATCGCGCAGCATTCACTCCCACGAGTCCGCACATACCAAACTCGGGCCTGCACACCCCACGCATCAGGAACTACTAGGGACACATACATTCCCCATGCATTCCTATGGGAGGGCAGGCCTATCTCACCTCATGCACTCAGAGCACGCACGCACTTTACCCTGGGACACAGGGAAAGTGCGCAGGAAACCAAAAAATCACCACACCAAGTCATTAGTAAAAAGCAAAAAAGTTCAGGGGTGAACCTGCCAGAAGGGCCAAGTCCAACACAACCCCCTTCCAGCCAAAACGCAGGGCAGCCCAATCACCACCGTGATGGACTTCCCTGCTTGGGGCGATAGAACACGGACGCGGGCCCGCAACTGCAGGGACACCCTCCGGTTCTACGCCACGGTGAACCCATGGAATTCTTTCTAACACCACTGTCTGGACCAACTGGGCTACCCCACTGGTACTCCCAAGCTGTCCGCGGCCAAGACCAGGCCCTAGGCCACCCAGGTGCCACTGGTCTTTGCCTAACCACAGAGTGGGGGGTAGTAACCCCTGGCACATAGCGGCCATTCTCCACTCTTCCTCTCTGAAAGACAGGACTAGACTGCCACTGGTTCTCCAGCCTAGGGTCTACACCCTCAGGCGGACCAGGAGTCTCAGGGAAGGCTCTCCTCCCCCTACCTCTTCTCCTAGGGTTCCTCCTCCTCTGGCGAGGGGTACACCTAGAACGCCATTCCAACCCAGGGTTTAACCCCTCAGGTTGTACCGGGGGCAGAGGTGGGCTCTCCCACCCTCTGCACCCCCTTCCAGAACCCTGCTCCCTACCAACTGGGGCGGTACCTCTGGAAGAAGAACTGGTCGGGACGCTGATTACAGACGTCCCACCCTTCAGGTCAGGCTGATCCCGAACCTGGCCTTCCAACCTCCGGCCTAGAACCTTTGGTGGAATAATTGCCTGGCACTCCAGGACTTCTGGGGATCTCCACTCCATCCCCCTGAGGCTATCAAATGACACGTATGTCGAGCGACTGTCTGTCTGGCGCTGATCTCCCGTCCCCTGTCCACCTGACAGTGCGCGGAGATCCCCCAGAACAGAAGTGGTGTCACCCTGGTCACTACACGGGAACCTAGCCCAACTGGGAAGTCCCTGACCCACCGGCTCTTCCACTGGGGAACTCATCCCCCAATCACTCACGCTGGACTCCTGTACCCTCCCTACCGGAGCTGTACTGCCAGCCTCTAGAACCACAGGAGCCCTGGTTACAGGTGCCCCAGGTCCTCCACTCACTAAGAGATCTTCCTCAAGTGGACTAACAGGACAGCCTAGGTCCCCAACTTGGTGTTCCCTCATGAAACCATCCAAGTCCTGAGGCAGGGTTTCGGGCGTCTGGGGACCCTCGGTCACCCCCTCACTCCTGCTCCACTGAGCCAGGCAGCGAGCCCCTACACCCTCCTCGCTATCCTGGGACCTAGCTGGGCTACACTGAGCCTCCTCCACCACGCTGGGCTGGAGGATCTCTGACCCACTATTGTTGGAATCACTCACTAATGACACTAGAGAACCTCTGGCCCTTTCCCAGCGGTCTGCTTCCTCTGCAAGTTCAAATGGACAAAAAGAGTTATACCTCAACAGGTGTTGGCGCAACCCTGGAGAACAACTACTGAGCATCTGCTCCTTGATAATCATATTTAGTACTCCATCCAAATCCTGCTCCGGGTTAAACACCAACCAGTCCACCAGTGCATCATGACATTCCTCCACAGCCTCCTCCCAAGACTGGTGAGACAGCTTCTTACTGCCCCTGAACTTCAACCTACATTCCTCCTCTCTGGAACAAGGTACCACCCTCGGGGGACTGGGACTCTCTGTACTGCACTTTATATCGCTGCCCCCCCTGGACTCCACCCTCACTGGGGAATCCAGAAAACTACCACTATACTCAGGGGACAAGGAAAGGGATGAGGCGCTATCTCCTACGCTGGACCCAGCAAGGGACTCCCTACCTACGGGGTCCTCACTCTCTACTGGAGTCCAGGTACTGTCATCTTCTTCTAAATCTTCAGGGCTCCCCACGGACCCACCACCCTCCAGGTGTGAGGCCCGGGCCCTTTCTTCCTCACTGCGCTCACGTTCCCATTCATCTGCTTGCCATCCAATCATGTAGTTCCTCAATTCGTACACAGTGTCTGACTCGCTCACCCCTATGTTTCTCTCTCTACAGAACCTTTCCAACTCCTGCATACCGTAATAAACTAGATCACTGAGATCAAAAGCAGGCTCCATTCTGGCAGACGTTCTAGAGAAAAGATCACACAGGGAACCTAGGGGTCTGAGCTTAACAGGAGTACACACTTCACAAAAAGACTCAGCAAGCTCTCTAACCCAGAGAACTCACACTCACTTGCCTAGTGCCACACACCATTCATCCACACACAACCCTCCCTTCGGACTGGTAAGGCAGTTTCTACCACCCCTGATTCCTCAACCTGACCACCACGTGACACAGGTACCAACTCTGGGCGCAGGGCGGGGGACAAATGTACTGGACACTATTACGCTGCCACCACTGGATCCCACCCTCTGGTGAATCCAGAAACACAATGCACTAAGGGGGATGATCTACCCTCCCGAGCTAGGGACACCTAACTCACAGTGCACAAAAACACATTTCCAAGGAAATGACAATTAAAAACAATTTTAAAACAATAATCCCTATACCATGTGATTTATCTAAATGCAGAGTTTTGTAGTGCGGCCAGTTGCCGCTGCGGTACAGCGCAAACGCAAGTCCAAATCCCACCGCTGATCACCAATGTTAGAAATGGGATTTCTGGTTGGCTGAGGCTTGCGCCAAAGCCAGACAGAAACCACCACTCTAGTCAGGGCTGGGGAGTTACACGACAAAGATAACCCCTGCTCACCCCCTTGGTAGCTTGGCACGAGCAGTCAGGCTTATCCCTGAGGCGATGTGTAAAGCGTTTGCGCGCGCACCCAGCAACAACACCCAAGGCCCACCACAAAGGAAACTCCACACAAGGTATTATATAAAAATAACCTTTGTATTATACACATTAGATAAAAACACACACTTTACAATGTGCCAACAGGCACGGGCAGAATTTACAAGGGATTATATATACAGGGGACAGGGCCACATGGACCACTGTCAGGAATTAGTACTTTGTAGAAATAGCACTTAGAACGTAGGAATCATATTTTAGAACATAGCACATACAATCACTGTAGCACTAAAAATAGAACATATAGCACACAACCAGTAACTACTGGTAACCAGAAAGTACCACCTACGCAACCCTAACCACCTTTAGGAATATCACGCAGGGAACTAGGACCTTACTAGTACCACCTGTACTAGGGAGAAAACAACCACCTAAGTATCACTCTGCCTGTAGGGGTCTAAGCACATAAACACAGGATGCATAAAATACATTTAGAGGTGTAAACACAGTTTAGGAAAGAAAATATCATGAAGGCATTGCGCAGGCGCAAAAGTACATATATGAAAATCACCAGGTACCCTAGGGGAGGGCACAACACAGCAGAAACTGTCCCCAGGCCAGCTGGCCTCTCAGGGGTGCAGAAATGGCCAATATCCAACTGTCAGTGCGCGACTGCGCAGGCTGCGCAAGCCAGGCGCACAATGTACAACCTAAACGTTGCAGCTGCCCACTAAGTGCTGGGCAGCTGGAGAAAACGAGCGTGGGCACCACTGTGCCTTTTGAACACAATCACGGTCACGTGGGGCCCCTTGGGGCTCTAACAAAACTCCGGTGGCCCCCTGAGCCTCGCAGGCTCTAATCAATGAATGCCCCCTGAGCCTCGCAGGCTCTAATCAATAAATGCCCCCAACGATGGAGCCTCTCTGGGCTCTAGGCGAAGCGGAATAATGGCCCCAAGTAACGTTGGAGCGGCCCGCTGCCTTCCGGGGCCGCTCTGCTGATCAACAAAATGCCCCCGTCCTGTTGGAGCGCGCTCGCGCTCTGGGACCATCAACACGGTCCCTTCGGAGCCTCACAGGCTCGAGCAGCACTGACCTCAACTACCGGGATCCTGGCAGAGAACAGTTTCTGTGGGGACACAGCCCCATTTTTATACAGGCAAACCCTTTGTTCTGGGTTCAGGGTGAGGGGGAAAACCAGTCGCAGCTGGTTGGGGAGCACCCTTGATGTGCTCAGCCCCTCACTCTATTCACTGGAAGGGCTAGGGTCGTCAGTCGCACCACAGGGGGCGGGGCCAGCATTGTGTTTGGAAAACCCTGTCCTATTCAGGACCCAGGTGGACTCCTCCCACCCATCTAGCTGCTGATCTCCCCATTCACCACTGGGTGACTCATCCTGACACTGGGGAATCCCTAGCCCGTCACATGACACGACCAGCCAATCACGCGACAGACACACTGCACACCGAAGTGCCCACTTCTAGAAGTGGCACTTCCACACTAGGTACATGCACGCCGCACACATCATCGCGCAGCATTCACTCCCACGAGTCCGCACATACCAAACTCGGGCCTGCACACCCCACGCATCAGGAACTACTAGGGACACATACATTCCCCATGCATTCCTATGGGAGTGCAGGCCTATCTCACCTCATGCACTCAGAGCACGCACGCACTTTACCCTGGGACACAGGGAAAGTGCGCAGGAAACCAAAAAATCACCACACCAAGTCATTAGTAAAAAGCAAAAAAGTTCAGGGGTGAACCTGCCAGAAGGGCCAAGTCCAACACAAACATTAAGATTTCTCTGCACCATAGTACAAGTGAGCAGCAGTGAAGTGTATGTGTATGAATGTTCATACATATGCCTGTTATGCTGACTGGCATGTGGGGCAGCAATGAAGGGCCTCTACTTCTGTCTGCCTTGTGCAGGTTTCTGTACGGTGCTCCAGCTGTGGTTCAAGATCTTCATTCCTGTTGCCACGGTTCACCTACAGGTGTTCTTTGCCCTGGCCCTCTTCAGTTTGCCTTCCGTCATCCAGTGGAGAGATGTTCTCCTGATGGAATCCTGTTTACTTCTGTGGGTGTGTACTATCCACCTTCAGTTTTTCTCATAATAATAGTATCCATGCTCTCTTGCATGCATCTAGTGAGAAGTTTTGGGTTGGAAATGTTTCATAGCCAGAAAATGCGTAATATTCTTCACAGGTACACTGACAGTTTGGTGATGTTGCTTTTTATCATCCGCCAGCATTCTGATCCATACAAGAGTGTGGATGGAACACAGCTCGGTGTTGGTGCTGTACTGAGTTTACCTCCACACACTGACGACATTGCTGCCCTTGTTCAGTTTGCTCTTGATGTCACTGTCTGCCGCTCCATCAGGTCTGATATTACTGCCTATGTAGGTGAACTCTTGAGTCATGGCTAGGTCCTCTCCATCTACCTTTATTGATGAAGAGTTTGGGATGTTGACGGGCATGACTTCTGATTTCTTCGTGTTTATCTTCAGGCCCAATTGCTGGGCATGGATTTTGAGGCAAGGCGTCTTTTCCTGCATATGCTGGTGTGAGTAAGAGAGCAAGGCTAGGCCATCTGCGTAGTTAAGGTCCTCCAGTGTAGAGAATAAGGTTCACTTGATGCCTCTGGCTTCGTCTTCTGTTGTGAATCACATCACCCAGTCGATGACTAGGTTGATATATATGAATGTATCAATATTTATAGAGCACACAACTAGCGAGAAAGCAAAGGAGTGTTGTCCATTGAAGAAATCACATCAAATGAGACAATGACATTTGTACATTTTCAGAAGGTTAAAGATGCATTTCCATACATTTCTTATTTGTTACAATGTTAGATATTGGGAAATTAAAAGAAAAGCGATTTTTGTCAAGTGCTGTAGTTGGAATTAAAACCTTAAGGTTTTTACATCAATAGCTCAGCCAATGGACCAAATCCCTTCCCTTATGGCCAGGATAGCATAGATTGTTTTCTATCGTTTATTTTTAGTCATTTCCAAACAAAAGCTTCAAGTGCGCATTGCACCTCCAATTTGTGTTAATTCTTGCTGAAAGGATATGCTGATTTTAAGTACTTTATCGCCTTTCTTTCATCATGATGAAACGCCGCATGTGCTTTATAATTTGTGATGAAGATGCTTTATCCATGCAGCTGCTCGCATCACAAATGCATGAAACCCTTTTTCTATTAATGCATGTTTTATTGATCTTAATCACAGAGAGAAAATTGTCTTATTATCAAAACAGATCAATTCTAATGAGTCTTGTATTCAAAGAGAAGACAGCTTACAATTCATAATTTTCATAATGTGTCTGTCCGATAATGCATCATACATCATATGATCAGACAAACAGGTGCACAATGAAGCATGGGTTTTGAAAGTTTGTCATCTTTCATGTTTGCATGTTTAATAGGATGAATTGATTTCTCATTGCATCAGACAATGCTTACACGTAGGGACTAATTTCATATTTTACACAGATGATATAGCTACTTGTCAAGGGAAAGTGGTATGATGGTAGTGATATGCAAATCAAACAGGCTGAACGAAATTATTTCTTTTTATCTGTTCTGAAAAAGTTACCTAGAGTTTTAGTAATTTTTTTACCACTGACATCCAGGGCGGACCTCCTCCCTACGGCCTCCTCCAACGTGAATGACACATGGCTTCTTGCCGCTATTTTCAAAAGCCTTTGAAGGTCAATATCCTCAGTTCTACTGATTATTTATTTGTCATTCTATTGTCATTTTATTTATTAGCTTTTACTATATTTCACAATTGATTTGTGTTATCACTTTATTACCGTATGTGTGCTGCATAATTAGCTTACACATTACCTCTAAGTTAAGCATGACTGCTTGTGTGCCAAACTACCAGAGGGTTAAGCACAGGTTTATTTAGTGACTTTTGTGGAACACTCTGACAAGGATTGCGATTATTATTTGAAGTTGGCTCTCACCCTCTCCAGCCAAAAATCCAATTTCTTACAGTTTACAATAGGTTTGGTTTTCAGAAAAGTGTTGGCAGGCCTTTGGTGCTTGGAGTGTAATGCTGTTTATGTAGTATGATGGCTATGACGAATTATGACGGAAACTGGAATAAGGACTCAGGTTCTTAGCCTCACTCCCCTATCGTTCCCAACATCCAAAAATGAAGGGATATAAGTTACCTTATAAGTACAGGGACCAAGTGTAAGTTATCAGTGCTCCTTTTGGCTTTCAGGTCATATGATTAATACATTGGACCTAATTACGATGTCAGGTTGACCGTCATCGACAGGCAGTAGGTAGTGCATCGCCCAACCGTTAACCTTTCGATCCAACCGCCGCATTATGATGCAGGTGGTCGGATCCTTGTGGGATGGGGGACAGATAACCGTCCTCAACAGGATCTCATGATCCCGACGGGGCAGTAGTTAGAATCGCAATCCCTAATGATGGTGGTGCTGAGGCAGGCACCGCCATCGGGATTATGATGTCCTTTTCTGACAGCCTTTACAGGGCGCTCGGACCACAATGAAAAAGCTGTCGGACTTTGAGAGGCTCAAACAGTACCCCGTCCCTTGTGGCCCACTGGAAAGTGGCATATGTAAGGCCCCCACACACATCCATGCACTGTGTGCCATGCACCACATGTTGTATGGCACACAGTGCATGGATGTGCACAAGTGCTCTTTTACACTGCGGCCTGTGCTGTGGCCCTTTTTCAGGGCCACAGTGTAAGCTTCCGTGTTAAAGAGCACTTTTCCAGCAGCCAGCCCAGATTTGTGCTGTCAGACCGCCGCCTGCTTGTTGGTCAGTCTCCTGACCGACGATAGCAGGAGACCGTCCGACTGCCCATTATTGTAATCAGGGCCATTGTTTTTACCCAGTGACAATATCATACAGATTGCTACTGCCCTGAACATTAATAACATTCTTTGATTGGTGTAAGAGTCTCCAGAGACCATAATTTAAAAGAACGCGAACATCCAAATGGCAAGAATTTTCAGGAACCTGCATCATTCAAAGTATTGGAAAGTTCAGAGTTTGTGTCCTTGAGTTTGCAAGGTTATACGTGTTGAAAAGTGTTTAGTAACGGCAAATTCTCGGTTTAGTGGAGCATATTTGATAGGTGTGTGAAATCAAGTGTTTCTTCATAAATCTCGGAAAAATTAAACAAAATTATGTCAATGTCTTAAAATGTGATTTGCCAGTATTTTTTTTAAATTTGTTTTCATGTGACAGCGTACCATGGATAATCGTTAGATTAGAAAATGTACAAATTATGTTGTGAAATTGTATAATGTGAATTTTGCCACTTTAAAGTATGGTGAATTTCAAGAACATAATTAAAATTCAAATCACTTTACTAGTTTTGTGTTCCTGGCACTGCAGGGCAAAGGAACCTAAAAGGTCACAATGTTAATGAACAGTTTGCAGCAATATTTCCTGATATGGAGTCCAAAAATAGTCAGCAGATCAGTATGTATGAGCACAAAGACTTCTCAAGTTCTGTTCAAGTTTCCAATGTCATTAAACTAAGCACCAGGAAACAATGGCTATAAGGAGCTCGTACTATGCCTGTTTTTTGCCATGTAGGGCAAATGAAATTCAGCTACTGCCAATAAACTAGCTGTGAAAACAGATCAAGAAGCAGAAGAGGTGCTGTCAGTGCCTTTGTTTGTCACAAGTACATGGTTTGATTAGGCTGTTATTAGAAGCTGCATCTGAGCAGGCAGCCTGAAGTTCGTCTGCTTTGCTTTACTCCTGTAATTAGCAACCTAAATACAGGCTATAGATGCGTGCACACACTCCCTGGGTGTCTGCACGCGACTCTTAAAAAGACATACATTCCACTGACTGTAATGTATGCCATACCATTATTGCTGCTTGATATCTCTGTTGTTGTAACCTCTGAGGTGACCTCCAGGTACATTCCTGGCAGCCAACTATCTGTCAAGAAGCTGAAGGAGCCAATTATGAGATGTCACCATTTTAGTGCAACCCTAAATGACACCACTGGGGATCCTGTTCTGTCATTAGTAGTTGGTTGCCTCGTCTATATTTAGCCTGTAATCATTCAGATGTTTCTAATTCAATAATAAGCCCACAGTGTTTGCATATTTTACATGGCTGAATGCTACCCAGTGTTTCAATAGAGATCTGTTCATGTTGCGCCTGCTCAGTAACTCTAAATAAGGGTACGACAGATTTCCAATTATCGACTCGTATAACAAATGCGTGCTTACCAGGTCTGTCACAATGCGGGACTTTATTGCTTGATTTAAGTTAGGAGGTGGCTTAATGAATCAAGCACGTATGACGATAGGGGTACATATGTAAATTGCAGATAAATCAACTGGAATAAAGTAAATATCAATGCTGGATTTTAGGAATTGAATTATGCGACATTTCTACATTACATCAATATTGCTAGTTTCACTGCAATTTTGTCCCCAAAAGATGCACCATTTGTGTTGATCAGCGAGGTCTTTTGTACAAGAGTGTACATTTTTCAGTGCAAAATTGGATCAGCACCTGTGAAATTAAATTTTCAGGATTAGATGGAAGAAGGTGATATGGAACACAGAGTGTCAAATAACACAATATTATCAGTTCCTGTTAAAGATAAAGACCCTGTAGAAAACGAAGTAAGGGTCTAAACAAGTGTTGACCTTGTTATGCAGAGCCTCTTTAAGATACATTCTAATGGATCACCCCTCACTGGATTATTCATTACTGAATATAATGTTCCCGAAGTTATTGAAGATGTTTAAAAAATAGTTCCAAATACAGCTATTATTCTGTCCTTTCATACTTTTTATTTTGGCATGTTGCCTAAATATTAGAGCTCAGCTAAGTATCTGAAATTGCTTTGAGCTCAAATTCTGATGTGAGATGCTGCCCCTATGAATTGGAAAATCATGATCAAATTAACCTTACAGATTTGCTCTTCCATCACAAGAGCTTCAGCTGTAACTTACTTCATAATCATGAAAAAGCATTATTGCTAATCAAACAAGCACTTCCTCTCATTTATATTCTTTCTACAATAAGAACATCCCTCCTATATTTATTTTTAACAACAAAATGAAACACTTCACCAGTTAACCAAGTCTAACTCTTGCTCCCACAATCCAAAAAGACTCACCTGATGCACACAAACTCAAACTATCAAATCTCTTCCTCACATATTTGCATCAGAACTTTTGAGTTTCACCATTCCAAACTTCAGAAGTTCATCAAATCAAAGTTTTTTATTTGGATTTTGGTACTTGTCACCCTCTTTACCCATGCATAAATTGAAGACGACATGTCAAAGAATTCATGGAAAAACTGTTCTGTGTGAGGGAGCAATTTTAACTATGCCAGTGTAAATGGTGTAATTTTGGTAACATTGTGTAACGAAATTGATTCAAAATTACAGAAATTATGTCATTACACTACATTGTGTAATTTCACAGAGAAATGTAACTGTAAGATGTAGCGTTTGAGTAATTTTTTTAATGTGAGCAGCAATTCAGGTAGATGTTTTACATGAGCAGACCATTCGGGTATGTTTTATTGCTCAGAACTGCAAATCTGAATGCGAGCGATTGTGTTTTGAACACCAATGTCAGTTCCATTAATGGGGTAAGTCTAACCAAAACATCAGGTAGATTTTTTTTACCTGAGAGGACAAATCAGGAAATGTTTGGTTGCAAAACTACAAAATCGCGCATGACTGGCGATTCATAGTGAATGTTTTCTCAAAAGTATCATTCGGGTATTTTTTTGAGTGCAGGATGCATTTCTCGTAATTACACCTAATGTCCGGTAATTTTGCAGTCATTTTGTGTAATTACTCTAGAGCAAATTATATGGCTTTCACTCACCTCTACAGCGAATTAGGGGGCATATTATCAAGGGCCTTATCTCCGTGGAGATAATGTTTTCGCCCTATTAACAAGGCAGTGCTAACATGCATTAGCGCATGTTAGCAGCTTTGTTACCGACGCCTCGCTTTGTATCTCTAATGAGATGCAAAATGGGCGTCACTGGGCAGTACAACCTTGCAAATATCGCTGATGTGCACATTGCGAAATTTACAAGGCTGCTCCAGCATTTAAGCAGACATTAGTTTTTGGAGAAAACCTCTGTTTTCACCAAAAACTAACGTCTGCTAAAATGCAGACTTACCTATCCCTAACATTGGGGTGAATTATGCTGATACGACCACAGGGTCGTATCAGCAAGGTTATCGCCGTTTTGCAGGGAACATCGCTGGAAAACGGATGGAATTTTTTTTGCCCTGGAGAAACGCGTTGTTAATAACTCACTACCAGGGCGTTAAATTCCAGCGATGGACGGCGATAAATAAAAAAGCGTTAAGCGTGCTTTGCGTTATTTATCGCCGTCCCTAGATAATATGCCCCTAGGAAACTTGAGATCTCGAACTTACCCCCAAATCACAAGAGCCTGACCCACTTTCATGCACTAACATCTTTAATCCTGAGTGGCGCTTCATACAAATGTGTTAAACTTTACAGTGAATAGAAAGGTACCCACAAGACGCACTCACAAATTCTTGCAAATATTGTCCTTATGACATAACAATTGAGCCCTTTCTGTATTATTTACTATTTCAAGAATTCTCCAGTTTATAAATACCAACAAAGATGGATCACATTAAAACGTCCAACTCACAAATTGATTTATTTCTTCAACACAATTGCCATCCATTCCTTTTTAAATAATTGACTCCCTGCCTTCACGATTTTCTCTGTTTGGCAGAGAGGCTGCTCCTTTGAGTAGCATGCATTTATTTATTGGCGTTTTTCGGGACAGTGAATTTTTAACGAAGTGTTCTTCGTGCATTCAGAAGCAGGGCATTAAGCATACAATTGAATTCGACATGAAGAAAGAAATGAAGTGGAAAGGAATGTCACCAAGAAAGAAGTAATGTGCATTTGTGCCTATTCAGGGGAGTGTGAACGTACAACCGTTTTGGAGCATGATGCACTTTGACAGACAGTGAGCTGAAATGTAGAGAAGAAAACGAAAGACTAACTTTGAGAGGGACTGCAAGGGGAAGGTTGGAAAAATAATAAATTGTAGCTCGGATAGCAAAGCATTTTGAGGTGGTGGGTAGAGGTAGTGCTTGTTGCAAATACCTTTAACAACTTATTTTGAAAAGAGATTGTTGAATGCAGTAATATGTAACAAGAATAATTGCTCTTATTTGTTGTGTTGCATTTTGTTGGTGTGGTGATTTATTTTGTTTTGTTCTAGCTGTTAATTATGTAATTGCCCTATTTTGTGGCTGAGTTGTATTCTGTTTTGGTTTGTTGATTGTCACCCATTTTTGTTGTTGTGTTTCTAATTTGCTTGTTGTTAAAGTATTGTCCTGTGTCTGTAATTTTCCTTGGAGATGTCAAGCAATGCTGACATATGTAATATTCTAAGCAGCAGTTCCATCAAATTTCCAGTGACAATCAACCATTTACCATTGTGTATGGTGGTATAATAAAACATTGCCAGTTCTTCAACTATTCAAGACACTGGTCAGCCTAAAACCGTCAGAGAACTGTGTTAAATTAGCATTTCCAAGGCAGCATCACAAAACATTTTTGACTGGTGCTATTTCTTGTTCTGTAAGTTGAGTGCTTGCTCCACACATCATTTACCTCCATATAGTGAAAACAGTCTTTTTAGATAGTAATATATGACAAGAACATTTGTATACATTTGTTGTGAGGAATTTTGTTTAATTGGAGATGTGTTTTTTTGTCTCTGAGTTTTGCACTGCATTTTCCCAATGTGATTTATTGTGTTGTACTGTGGGTGTTGATTTGCATTCTTTTTTTACCATTTTTTAATGTTCCTGGGTATGTTTTGTGGCATGTGATTTTGTGTATGTTATCGTGTTATATTGTTTACTTATCAATACATGCTGGTACATCTCTAGCCAAAAGCACTGCATGCTTTGAAATGTCCTGTGACAAGCAACCATTTAACACTCCCTAAGGTGGTAAAATATTGCCGCTTCAGCTCCTCAACTTCTTACAACACCAGTTAGTGCAAAACAGTAGTAGAGTCAGTGTTCAAACTTAGCACTCACTGTGCTCGCTTTATGTGAAAAGGTTCCACAGTGCTCAGTTTGTGTGAAGGGTCCTCAACTAGTGATAAACTGGTGAATAAATCTAGCTGTGGTTGAGCCTTTGATGGAAGGAGTGGTGTACGTCAACAACACCAACCATTTTAACTGCATATACAGAGCTAGTTACTTAAATCCACTTTAACCTAATCACATCAGATCTATATCCACATCAATTGAAAGGTATTGGATGTAAAAAGGCAGTTTTCGTTTTAACATTTATAATCACATGTAGCAGGTTAAGTGACAAATATTAAATAGGACATGTGAATATACATAGTGCGGCAAGATTCAAAATTAAGGTAAAAACAGCAATATAATGTAGAGAAAAAAGAAAGGAACACTGAAACACCTATTTGGAGGATTTTAAACTTCAGCTGTATAAGATAGTCAGTCAGTCAATTATCTTTATTCTGTTTTATGCTTTAAAACCATAGAAGTACACAAGAGACATTTCATTTCTTAACTGTATCATATATACAAGCATGCTTTAGACATGCACAAACTATTTCATAAAACTTCATGCGATAAGAAGTTCCTGCAACTATCTATAAAGGCAGCTAAACATTAATCATCATAACTCTTTCTTATACATATTGCATGCCAAATCTAAGTTGAGATACTAAAACAGACCTTAGCCAAATGTAATTGTTACATGAATGTCAATGCTTGTGAGCATTGTCAAATCTGGTTTTCCTTTAAAATGTGTTTGATTAAAATCGATCTAGGGTTGACAAAATCTACAGAAGAACATAAAGTGCAGCATATCTTGAGGAGCATTTCGATGACATGTACAATTGTCTAAAATCCTTGACCAACCATTACAGCATAGAAAGAGACAAGGCAAAGGACCATATTTAGACTGAATTGGAAGAGTAGATATCTTTGTTGGCTATTATTGCTAAAAGTCAAAAAAAGTTGCAAGCCTTCTTCTACTGGCAAAGGGGAGTACAGCATATAACTGACTTTCTGTCTAGCTGTTAGTCATCTTTCCTCTTCAAAATGCTAAAGGCATAATGTTATAAATTGGGTCTCTAGTTGGCAGAGGAATGCATCCTGCCCAGGTAGGGACCACAATCCTAGTCAAGGTAAATCAGATACACAACCTAAATTGACCTGTGGTCACCCTCTGGTAGCTTGGCACAGAGAAGTCAGGCTTACCGTAAGAGGCAATGAGCAAAGTATTTGTGCACACTTTATTGACAGTAGCACAGTGAAACCACCCAAAAAAGACTCCACATATTTGGAAACATAGAGAATATGTATCTGAGATAAACTAGACCAAAACGACAAAAATCCAATAAGTAGAACTTAAGGTATGAATTGTTAAAGATTAGATCCAAAAACAGTGCTTAGAAGTCAATAGCACTAAAAGGTTAATCCAAAGTTTCAGGTCCACCATGATGAAGGGTAGGCTGGCTAGAGGTCGCATGAAGGACCCGCTGAAAAACTACCTTGGATTGAGCAAGCGTCGCTGTTGAAGATTCGATGCATCAGATCCAGTTCACACAGTTGGGTTGATGTGTTGAAGTCGAGCCTTGCAGTTGGGTCTCTCGTCATTATTGGACCCCTTACGGTGTAGGTGCTGCATCATCGTCAAGCCTCGCAGCACTCTCTTTGGATCAACACTGCATTACCGTCGAGCCTCGTAGTCAGGTGCCTCGAGTCGGCTCTGCTTCATTGTCGAACTTCGCAGTTGGGTCCTAAGTTGACATTGAGCCGCTTAGGGATGTTCTTGGAATGGCACTGCATCAGTGTCGAAGGGCACTGCATTGGTTCTGATCATAGCAGAAGTGACAATGCATCGATTTTAGAGCAAAACAGCAGCAGAACCAACTTCTGAGGCCTAAGACTGGAGGGGCACATGAGACAAGGGAGGACTCACAGATGGCAGAGTCTAGCAGCTGCAGCAGAGTTCAAGGAAGTCTTTGATGGCCTTGAGACTTCAAGAACAGGGGGAAAGCCAGCAAGCCGTTGGAGAAAGTTGGGTTCAAGGATGCAGAGAGCAGGTCCAGTCCTTCTCACTCCCAGGCAAGAAGCAGCAGGAAGCAGGTCAACACAGCAGGTGGCAAAGGGTCAGTCTCTCTTACAGCACAGCAATTAGCAGGCAGCGGGTCAACACAGCAAAAAAGTTGGCAAAGTAGCAGTCCCTCCTGCAGCACAGTACCTCTTATTCCAGGCAGAATGTCCTTGGTTCCAGCAAAGTTCTGATTTGGTGGTGTCAGGGGCCCAGTACTCAAACCCAAATGTGCCTTTGAAGTGGGGGAGACTTTAAAGAGTCCTTTGAAGATCACAAGGTCCCTGAATTTCCTGCCATGGCTCCAGACACACTACAGGGGGTACGCAGCTCTTTGTGTGGGGACAGGCACAGCCCTATTTAGGTGCAAGTGTCAGCTCCTCCCTCCCAATCTACCTCAGAAAGGCCCATCAGCCTGGTGATGGTCCATCAGGATGCAAATGTCACACCCGCTCCCTTTATGTGTGACTGTGTAGAGGGAATGCACAAAGCCCAGCTATCAACCAATCCAGATGTGTATTCAGAGACAGGCAGAGACACAGTATGGTTAAGTAAAAAAAATGACAACTTTCCATAATTGAACACAGTAAGATGATGGACAGAGTGCTGAAACTTTTCAACCACTCACCCTCAGTCAACGGATCTGGGTTTAATCCATCATTCTTTTGCTCACTATACTGACCCAGTTTGGACCTAGCCATATGCAAATCAATCTTGACCTGCTCCTCCTGGGAACAGTCCTGCCCGAACTGCCAGGCCAGGTCCTCCCTGGGCTGGAAACAAGCATCCTGGTACTAGTTTTAAATTATGAGTCTAGAGACACCAAACTCCAAATCTCCACCTTTTCCGAATTGGGAATTACACTTAAAAGATGTTTTAAGGCAATCCCAATGTTAACCTATGAGGGTTGCTGTAGTGAAAAACGAATTTAGCAGTTTTTCCAGTACCAGGCCATCAAAAACTCAAATGAACATGTCCTACATTTTAAATACACTGCTCCCTGCCCATTGGGCTGAGTAGGGCCTACCTGAGGGGTGATGTATGTGTAATAAAAGGGAAGGTTGGGCCTGGCAAGTAGGTTAACTTGCCAGGTCAAAATGGCAATTTAAACTGCACAAACAGGCTCTGCAGTGACAGGCCCGAGTTATGTTTAAAGGGCTACTGAAGTGGGTGGCACAATCAGTGCTGCAGGCCACTAGTGGCATTTAATTTACAGGTCCAAAGCACATCTGTGCACCTATCTAGGGACTTACAAGCAAATTAAATATGCTAATTGTGGATAAGCCAATGGTACCAGGTTTTGAGCACAGAGCATATGCTCTTTATCAGCAGTGGTAAAGTTCCCAGCTTCATAAAGCCAGCAAAATAGGCCAGAAGGCAAAACGTCAGGGGAAACCACACCAAGTATGACAGGTCATAACACATAGATACTTAAGTTCAGCCTTACCTACTTGTGCTAAGGCCATAGGGTTGTCAAATTGGGGGTTTCTCAAGCTTTTTACACAAATCTCTAATGTTCGTAAGCCATGGTATATTACTAGCCCGGTCAAGGAATATACAGGCCAGTATAACTTCAATTTAGTGAGCCTTCTTTTTTGTCCAGACTCTATACCACAGGAGAAGGGTTTGAAGCTTGATAAGATCTTTAATAAAAGCCACACCCAATTCACTATGATAAGTAGAGATGAACATCTAAGGAGGGAGATGACAACAACCATCGTAGGCATGTATTCTCTGAGAGTTGTGACTTGGTAGTTTTAATATGCTCCAAAATTTTGGTCCGATAGGTGCACACCGAAGCACACGTAGCACAATAGACAGTGCACATTTCCTTCAGATGCTTCATAACCAATTTTGATGAGAAAGCAAATAATACATTGCTAGCTTTCACAAACAGGCTATTTCTTAATCATACGTACTGTTTCCCAGACTCTTCAGCATCAAAATGTACATCAAGATAAGAAAATGTGCTACTCATTTTAGCTGACCATCCTTGATGTTAAAATTGCTGGGAGCAGACAACGTATTCCCACAGTTCATAAGGAAATACTTACTTATATTAACTGTTATGTCCAAGTCACCTTTAAATGACAAATGTGTCACGTAATGTCTGTAGGGCTTTTGGAACGCGGGCCATTAGGACTTCATCACCCACATACATAAGGCTGGGAAAAGGCAGCGCCCATCCTGGGGAATGTCCCTGCATCTATCCACTAATACTCTCTGTAACTTGTCAATAAACATGGTCAAGAGGCACGGCACAAGGACACAGCTCTGCCTCACCCCCTGGCTATGTGGCACTCATCATAACACTACCCAATAATACTGTACCTTACACTCTCAGTGATCCCAGTCTAAATTTCTCTAGGCAAATTTAAGATGCACACGTCCACCAGCATGTCCTCCAGCAAGTGCCACAACTTAGAAATCTGATGATTGCTTTTGCACTGGGTTCTGCCCCTTCAGTATGCTCCGATTTTTGCTTTTCTGATCACCCTGTTTTTGGACTTATTAATTGCTGGTGAGTCTTACTACCAGTGTCTCACCCACAGTAATCACATGACAAGTGGATGGCTCGTGTTTACCACCAATGTCTGTCTTTTAAGATAATGCTGCTACAGTGCAGCAAGGGTTATGGGCACTTGGATGGTTAAACATGAACACGTGTATACACGTATGTGTGCACGTGTGGGGCATGCATGTGGCAGAACTACTGTCGTGGACAGCCCTGTAACAGTGAACAGGTAGCCTGGCACAAAGAGGACTATGCAGGATTAGGTATTCACATTGGATAGGCTTATAAGTGTAGTGTACACTAATAGGGAAAGTCAGTGCGCTTTACTGTTTTGCCTGTAGTTGCACCCCCATTATACCCATAAGGACAGAAATGTCTTAAAGTGTAGTTTCATTCCCTCTTGGCCTTGAATTGGAGTGTAACCTGTGTAAGAAAAACAAATATGTAGCTGCCAAAATGATAATTGTACATCTTATGGGTCATTCAGAGTGTCCATATTTCCCTGTCCAGGTCAGGATCAGAGGCTAGACCTTGTGTCACCCTGGTGTACCCAGTTAGTTAAATTTTCTCCAGCAGCAGGAACAAAGGCTGCCCCACATAAAAGGAGCAATTACCTAAGGAGGAAAGGGGTTAAGCGGAATCATCACCATCAATCACCCAGCTGTCACACTGTACCAGGTCCAAGTTCACTGATCAAAGGGGTGTGCCCAGACAACTGGAGCCAACCCAGAGAGAAGCTCTCTTTGAAATGCTAGTGTGCAAGTCCCTGGCAGGGATGTCAGTAAGGGGTGGAGCTGAAACCCCAGGAGCTGATGTGACCAGTGGACCCTGATGACATCATCTTGTACTGTCCCAGTATGTTTTACAAGAGAGTTGGGACAGCGGTGGAGAGGTGATGTGGCACCCTACGATTGGCCTGGGGTACCTGTCTTCCTAAACCATCCTCTCCCCTTTAAAGGCTCTTGCCCAAGGGGAAGGCTCTCTTTCCTGTGGATTTCTATACAATTCGCTTCTGGATCCTGGGACTGCCATGGAAAACTGGAAGGAGGAATCCCCTGACCCTCACTCATGACTAAGGAGTCTTCCCAGTTGACCCCAGGACCAGTGGGTCTCCCCATCGCCCAGTGAGGCTATCCCTCCTTACACCACCTGAAGACCAGTTGGGGAAAGCCCTGGACTTTTCTGCACCCAACAACAAAGAACCAAAACTGGCGCAGGAAGTCAGGAGGACCATATGTTTTCGCTCTCTGCCACTTTGGAGGTGAGGAGAATTCCTGCAACTGCCCTTTATGGCTAGAACTTGCCACCAGGAGTCAAATGAGCCCAGGATCATCAAAATCAACCCAATAGGGCCCAAGGAATGGCATTCTAATGTTTGGTGATCTTTGTCCTACTTTCCTGCCTCAAAGTAGGTGGAGCTCCACTGGTATTTCAATAACTCCCCCATGGAGGACCAGGGCCCGGGGACAGCGCAAAGAAGCTGGTGGCTATCCGTAGTGTGAGAGGGCAAGCGTCAGGCCCCCTCTCCATTCTTCCAGCACCCCAGGCGTATTTATGCTAAATGGTGTTTGGGAACCCATCCAATGTATCCCCAAGTGCTTAATGCTGCAGGGAAGCACTGTCTCGGTTTCCAGAGATTCTGAGGATAGGGGTGCACTGTCGTGCTTCCCCTGCAGGAGGGGCCCAGGGCCACAGGACCCAATTCCTTGGACTTCAACATTCAATGAGGACGGGGGTGTGCCGCTGCACCCCCCCCACGTGGTCAGTTCTACCCGCTCCTGTGTCAGGGGGAGTGGGAGGCATCCACACACCCTGCAGTCTGCCTCTGGAGCAGGCAGAAACAAATGGAGGCTGTCGACTCATGCAGGAGCACACAATTGTGCTGTGGGTGTGCGAAGCTGGCGAGGGCCGCCTGGGTGGGCTCCACAACCTGCTCTCCAATGAGGCAAACCCATGGGGTGCAGGTGGGACCAAGCACCCTAATCTACAAAGAAAGTGGTGTGCGAGGCCACTTTCCAAATACCAACAAGGCTCTCCTCGGCACAGAGGGAAAGCCACTCTTCTCATATTCACCTTCTCATGAACCTTGTCCCATGATGCCTTGCAGGGGCTTTTGACTTCAACACATCTTTGCCAATATCTCTGTCTAGGGTGATCCGAAGATGATGAAACCATCTTCAAATCACTCAGTACAACGCAGCCCTTCTTAAAAGGTAACTTTCTGAGTCCTCACCCTAACGTGGGGGCATTTAAAAATGATCACCTGCCCTGAATTTTAAATGCCTTCTTGATTATGTATAAAGTACGTTTGGCCATTCCTTTCCATGTCCCAACATTCACATAATTCCCAAGCTGTGAATTGGCATAAATGGACATTAAAATCTCCACCCCAGATAAGGAATAAATGATGGCTGTCCTTGTCTTTCAGAAGCTTTAGGGGTTCATTTATGGAGTATTGGCATATGGCAAGGCAAAAAGTCACCTTGCTGCACTGCCCTACGTCAAAGTGAAAGGGCAGGAATGCACTGTATTTATCCAATATGGTGGACTTCTGTCCTTTCCCCCTACACAGGTGCTGTTTCAGTTGTCTAGCCCCAACGCAGCCACCCTTGCACCATGGTGTGAGGGGGACTATGTTGTAGGCAGGATTGTTTTTGTGCAGAATGGGGCACCACTTCCTGCACAAAAACAATCCTTAGAGGCATTTTTCTCCTATGATTACTGCAACATACAGCATATATAAAAAGTGGAAAACATTAGGAGAAATAAAATTATTTCCCCTCCTTATGCCTGCCCTAGGGGGGTAAGAATTTGGATGCATTCTCAGGTTTATAAGTCCTTGTAAATCTGGGAATACGTTAAAAACACTATTATAGAAGTTTACATAGACTAAGCGGATGCCCTTAAGATTCTTTAAGATGAGAATTTACTAAAAGGTTCACCAGCTGTATATCTTCCCTCCATTGAAGGAAGGTGGAGCTAAAGATCGAAAGACCTTCTTTTGCTCTGTCTGAATTCGAGCATAAGGCAAACAAATGATAAGTTATAAAGCCATTTATATGCAAGGTGTCGGTGGCCTGAAGATAGATGAATGAATACCCAGCAACAAAATTGCCCCCTTTTTAGGTCTCGCCTGACCCAGCGCATGTGCTGGTCTGGTGAGACTTTTTGAGAGGTCTCCAAAAAGTGCTACCAGGCCAGCCTAGAGCTACAGTGCATGTGCTCGGGCGCGCGCATCGCGCTTGACGCGATTACTTTCACTTTCGCAGCCGCACGGCCGCTTTGATGTTTGATCGCGATCACTTTTTCACATAGTCAATAGGTCTCGCTTTTGGGACCTTATAAGTATTTAGTTATGCAACTGTTGCATGGCTAAACACTTATAAGGTCTCAAAGGCGAGACCTATTGGCTATGCCAATGCTTGTTCCTTTTTCAGTGTGCTTTTCAAACAGGTCGCAGCTCAGCTCTCAACAGTCAAACTATTCCCTTTTAAGGTAGATTCCTCTGTTGGGCTGAGCTGAAAAGAGGGCTCTAAGGGATCGCCCTAGATAATACAATACTTTCCTCTTGAGATGTTGCTACTGATGTTTACAGAACCTGTGTTATCCCTTCCACTAACTCCAGTCCCCTCATAGGATCAGCTACATCAGAATTACCAATGAATATTCTACATCTGCATATTAAAAGTATGATGCTGTAACCCTATGAATGGTAACCTGCAGGAGTTAGTGGTAATAAGAGATTAGGTGCTGTTCGTTTTTTCTCTACTACGAATACAAAGGTGTGATAACTTTTGCGTTAGACTATTTTTGCAAGTTTTACTAATGGATAAACCGGCTCATGTCAGCTGTGAGGGTTAATCCAAATATAAAACAAGCCATAAAGCCCCAATGCGCACTGCAACCAACTTTTAGTGCCATATCAGAAAAAGAGGCAACAATAATAACAAAGAGGATCACAGCTCTTACGACTCCTGATAAAAAGGTTTATCTAACAGGTCTCAAATGCAGGGTTGCCTACTTTGTGGTCCTACCCCGTCCAATAAATTCACCATACATTGTTCATTAGCACTTGAGAGAGTCATTCTCTCTTCTCTGGGAAACTGATACTGTACCAAAAATGACGAGTTCTGAAGGATTTTGATTTTTACTGGGTGAAATATTTGAGCAGCTTTCTTAGTTATGCACCTTGGAGCAGGCGCGCAACAAGAATATAGTGCAGCCATGTGTTTCCCCCTGCTCTGGCACCACACTTAACAGCCTAGCGCCAATTGAGGCACCCTTGCACCATAGTGCATGGGTGTCTGCGCGAAGGGGAAGATTGTTTATATTATTAGTGATAGATCATTAATGCAGCCCTTGAACAACTTTAAAAGTGCTATTTATATTTTCTGTTTGAAGTATGCACAAATAAGTGCTAAATATACCGTCTTTAGGTGATTTCGCTTATTTTTGTACTGGCTGGGACATCAAAATACCAGTGCTGATGCTTTCAATCCAATCAGCTAACAACCCTAATCAGGAGACTGAAAGTTTATTGCAGGATCAGCACATTATTTATTTCCTCCACTGTCCATCCCTGATTGATGCCTTAATAGCATTAGTTTAACTTATATGTGAAACCCTTCACCAGCCGTCAATACAATGCTGAGTTACTCCAGGTGTCTGGAAATACATTATGTCCAGCCTATTATTTACTTCTGGGAGGTATTTCACACCTCTTTCATGCCCATTTCTTGGCTGAGCACCGGTGTGGAGCTGGCAGATGCTGCTGCTAATTAGCTTTCTGACAGTTCAGGCAGGTACCTTTCTAATTGTTGATTTTCCTCAATATTTATTAAAAATCCAAACTCATCATTGACTGAACAGAAATTAGTAAACAGCGAGCCTCAACAACACTAGGAACTTGGACAAACTCATACTTTGTGTGCTAAAACTTTAATGGGGTAATTGAAGGTCATGTGCTTAAATATCCACAACTGGGAAGGATACTCAGTTGAGGTAAACCATGACATTTGACATGTCAAAGTTCATCTTTGGAATAACTAAAGTTAATAATGCAACAGATAGCATTGCGGAACCTAAACATGTGTACTTTGACAAAAGGAAAGCAACATCATGATATATTCATATAAAGAATCCAATAAAAGGAGTTTTGAAACAGGAAGATTCTGGCATGGTGTATATTCTGTGAATTTGGAAGGACACAACCCGAAGAGTGTGAGTTTAGTTGTCTTGTCGATTTGAGCTTCTGAATAAGAAGGTTTTTTATATTTAGGGTTACAGTATGTATTTGAAGCAGTTGAGCACTGAAATACCCACGAGCAACCAAAAACCTTAATGGGACAGAAATGGCTAGGTCTGTGCTGAGACTGAATAGGTCAATTGAAGGGACTGAAGTTGCAAACAAATGGTGAGAACATCCATGTCTGTGTGAAGGTGCACCATCTTGCTTCTGATGAACTTCATCCACTCACTATCACCTCGGATGCAGTATAACGCTCTTCAGCTGAGTAAGCTTGATGGTCTTGAGCTGTCCTTGAGTTTGTCTGTCTTTTAGAAAAAGATCATCTCAACAAAGTTCCAAGAATGGGATTCTTTATCTAAGCCTAGTTTGGACACTTCCATTGTAGCAAAGGCCAAGAGCAAGGCAATACAAAGAGATTTGAAATCACCTGCTCCAAACCCAAAAAATGATTACAAGGAAAAAAGAGGCAACAATCATTCTCGATCTGTGCACCCAGGATATGGAACCACCAGTAGCGGTCCATAGAGGGAGTTTGGTGGGGCAGTGAGGCGGGGCGGGGGAGGGCCAGGTGGGGAAATGTAAACACCGGAATATGGATGAACGGAGGTAAGTACACATTTAAATAAATAAAACGAATTTCGTTGCGCGCGCTGCATCGCATTTTGCGATGCAGCGCGCACAAAGGAATTTGTTTTATTTATTTAAATGTGTACTTACCTCCGTTCATCCATATTCCGGTGTTTACATTTCCCCACCCTGCTCATCCCCCGCCGCGCCTCACTGCCCCACCGAACTACCTCCACGGACCGCTACTGGGAACCACATATCCTTGGTATATCAGGTTTCTCCCAAATCTAACTTAGTTTGTAAAGGAGCTAATGATCCTTCTCTTTCAGCAGCACTTCATAAGCCATCAGTTTGGCTCTCATTTTCCCCAAGAGCACCCTGTCTCTTTATGTCTGAAACGCCCACATGATATTACGGTGCCATGTTTGGTACCACACAACTATAACCCACAACATCCTGTTTCAGATATCAATTTGTCGACATCATGGGCTTTCCGAAAAGGAGTACAAAGTAAGCAGCCGCTTCCCGTGCAGGTAAAAGCGGTGGGGCCCGGTGGGGTGGGATTTCGATGAACGATGACGAGGGAAAATCGAATAAATGATTAATTTTCCCTCGTCATCGTCCATCGGAATCCCCACCCACCAGGCCCACCACTCTTACCTGCACAGGCCGTGGCTCTATGTCAGGTTCTGTGTCAGATTTTTAGGCTTTCTTTTAGACTTGATGTTCCACAAAAACCAACATGGTTTGGACCAGTAGCGGCCCGTGGTGGGAGTGCTGCCGGGCGGTGACGTGGGGCGGGGGAGGGGCAAAGTGGGGGGTAGTAAACTACGGAATACAGCCAAATAGAGGTAAGTAAACATATAAATAAATAAAAACGAATTTCTTTGCGTACTCTGCATCGCCATATGCGAAGCTGCATGCACAACAAAATTCGTTTTATTTATTTACATGTTTACTTACCTCTATTTGTCCGTATTCTGTAGATTACTACCCCCCACCTTGACCCACCCCCGCCCCACGTCACCGCCCGGCAGCACTCCCACCACGGGCCGCTACTGGTTTGTACCCTCCCTCATCCACCTGCTTGGACTCACTAACAGCACCAGATAATAATCCCAAACATGTTCTCACTTTTTCAAGCTGAACTCATCTTTCTATAAACAGTGAGTGTGCTTTGGTACTACAGAGACTATATAAAACTTTAAAGCAGTAGATGCGGTAGCAAAGTTTATATCTTCAGCCACTTCAGTAGAATTACATTTATATTTTTCATGATTAACCTGGCGTTAAGAACGCACCAGCTTATCTCTACATGCATTTTAAATTTGTCACAATGTGTAGGTGTTGAAGGATTGCACTATTAGTTCCCGGAATATCAGGTGGAATATAAAATGAGTTACATTTGACTAACAATTGCACTTGTAAAATATTATTCTGAGCCTCGATATTGTGGAAGCCGGAAACGTGTGAACCTTACAGCATTGAAGGTGAAGTGTTTTATTTCACATATTGAAAGAAGCTTCAATGCCCAGGAGTCTAGAAATGTGCTCAGCATCTCTAGCCCATATGTCATTATCTTCGTGTCCCTAGTGGAATTCCTGATGCTGGTCTGAGCAGTGAATTTAAATGCCTTCCCAAGAGCAAAAAGCCGCCGTGCTTCAGATGCGTTTCTTTGCTTTCCTCAAAAATAGTGCAATATTAAGCTTCAGAAATTATGCAAACCCTCCCATGCTTTTTATTACGAATCTGAAACTGTTGATCTAAATCTCATCCTCTGAAATGGAAAGTGAAAGCATGGTCTTACGAGTATTGTTTAGAGGGGGAGCAGAGGTTGGTGTATTTTATAAATTGGCATGGCGCGGACACCCTGGCATTCTTTATAGTCAAGTGCAAACTGAAGGTTTTGACAGAGGTGGGTTCATGGAAGCTGCTAGCTAGAACATGAGGTGAGGCACATCCAAATGATCTGCCTCCTCTCTTTTCTAGAGCTGTATTAGCAGATTACACTTTGACCTCAGGTGTGGGTGCCTCATACCGGCAGAGGATAGTATGGGGCAAGGACGGGTCATAAATGAGGCTGAAGGACCCCTAACTCAGTCCTTAACAGTGTGGTCACATCCATTTACAATCTGCAGTTTGTGTGGTACCCCCCAGTATTCACATATTGTCCCACGTAGGTCATCACCATACAACTGTCTTGGTTACCCATAGGGTACAGTGCATACCCTGGAGCCAGAAATTGATCCTATGGCCAAGATTTAGATGACATCTAGGTCTGCTTTTTGCACAAGATGACCTGAAACAACCATACCACTTTGTCTTATCCTTGTTATACCAGCAAGTGCTGTAAACATTCTAAAAACTTTCTTATCAATTTAACATCGAACTGGTCTCAGCCCATCCACCTTACAATGCAAACCCAATAGACCAGCACACAATTTTCCTATCAGTATATGCACTTGTTGCTGAAATCCAGAACTTCTAACCTCCTATATTTGCAGATTCCTGGCGGATGAACCCCCAATCCTCTATGCAAAAGATCCAGATTTATTGCAGGACTCGATTAATGATATATGGGGCTGGTATTAAACCATCTTCAATGGCTTGTTTTAGCTTCCTGTCAGCCTTACAAAAGTAGAGCTGTAGATGGCAGTAGATGGAAGGCTTACTCAGTGAAATATGGCCCAATGCTAAAGCTATCACTTTGGGAGGAGGGAACCAGGTTCAAATCCCAGACTTACAGCCTCAGTCTGAGTTGTGTGATTTTGGTCAGATCACTTAGGGGATTATTTATGAGAGCCCTATATCACATTTGCACCATGTAAAGTGGCTCATGTGTGATGCTGGGCTCTCATAAAGATTTATGAAGCAAGGCAAAGCCACCCTGTATGGCTTTGAGTGGCCTCATTAATCATTAGTAAGAGAAGCAGTGCAAATCACTGCATCGCCTTACTCTGCCCCCGGGAGGCATTCCATGGGCATTGAAATGGGCTTTCACAGACAACTCCCTTGGAAATTGACGCTTCCCCAGACTTACAAGGTGATGTAAACCTGTGGAAGCACCAAATCTGTACTCCTGTGATCTGGTGTAACGAGGAGAAATATATTTATTTCACCACATTGTGTTCTCTTTTCATGTGTGCTGCGCTCTGCAGCACACATAGAAAGAGGAAAATGCATTGTGGGGCTAATATTGTGCAGGAAGGTGTACCTTACTGCACAAAAACAATCCTCCCTGAAACGGAGGCACCTTTACACCATGGTGCAAGGGTGCCTATGCTGGTGCTAGGCTGTCGAAACAGCGCAGGCAGAAAGGACAGGAATGAGCCCTATCGCTTAAATACAGTACACTCCTGCCCTGTCACTTTGGCGTAGGGCAGCGCAGCAAGGTGCCTTGTTGTGCTGCCCTATGCCAAAATACCTGATATGTGGCCCTTAATTTCCCTGTGCTTAAAAACAGATGTGTAACATGTCGGTTTCTCTTCTGAAGTGCCCCATTAGCCACAAAATCCACGATCATTGTGTATATCTGTGTGCGTGGGTGCATGCGTGCGAGCGTGCGTGTGTGTGTGTGCGTGTCGGTATTTTTTTAGTAAAATTTTGACTCAGTGGCATGTCATCACAACATTTCAAAACGTAGCAGTGATGTATCTTACATTAAAAAAGCAGTGAACAAAGCCCAAAAATGCGCTGCGCAGCAATTACGTTAGTAAAACCACCATCAGGTCTTCCATTCTTCTAATGTTGGTAAATTGAGTACCATCCATTGTATATTATTCACTTTATTGCAACAATCATAAACTTCAAATATGGGCTGTTTAGCTCTGTATAAAATCAAATTGCTGGCTAAAACGTCATTGTACAATGTGAAGTGAGCATTTCTTCATAAAATAGATTTATGTGGATTTGTGTTTATATAAAGTGTGTTTGTTGTTAATCACTGCAGTATGCCCTTGGGGGGTGTGAACAAGTGCTACATAATTTGACAAAACTGCAAGAGGCATTTTATCACCGAAACACATGCAAAAAAAAAAAAAAAAAATGCAATGTTCTGCTGTGCTAGCATATGTGCAGATCAGAGGCATACTGTTGCTTTTGATTTCATTCACATAAAAATACATTTTCTAACCCATCTTTCTTCAACTGCTCCTGATGTATGCAGGCGATCACTTGGATGCGTCTGGCGAAGATTGGATTTATTCTGGCCAAGGGAACAGGAGAATGTAATGTAGCACGATAGAGTTCTGATAAAATATCACTGTAGATTATTATAAAAAGAATCCACAGCTTCGCTATTTCAATATCGGTGGGAACTAGAAAGGTGTTTTGGAACAAAATGCACCGCCAGCTAGTGTCAGTGCAGTTTCCATTTAAGAAGGTACACGACCGACACCACTTTTTTTTAAATAAAAGAATTCCATCATAAATCATCACACTGATTGTTAGGAATGCAGGGTAGGTTGGGAGCGCTGTTAAAATGATTTCTGTAGCTTACTCGGGCCATGGAGTGGGCTTTTTTGGTTTATCAGAGTAGCTGGGGGTGGAGCAGTGCTTAATTTAAGCCAGTGGTTGCCGATGAGAGCCACCGGCCCTCATTTTTGGGGAGCGGGCATTATTTTTCCTTTTCAGACATTTAGCAAGAGAGGAAAAATGCAGAAAAATGAAAAACAGAGGAAGAGAAAGACAGAAAAACAGTCACCCATGGAGAAAGAAGGAACCTGCAAGAGTGAGATACAGAGGCTCCAAGTGTCTGTCACTGGATTAAAGAGGCCTGAGGCGGATTAAGGAGTAGGAAGCCTCGGCATTTGGCATGCTGACATTCAGAGGTGGCTCGCACAGGTAACGCTGTGGGCAGGGCCGGACTGACTGCCGGGCGTTTTGAAATTCTGCTGAGCAGGCTGCTGATTTCACTGCAGTGGAGGCTGATTTCGTTCATGGAGACCTGCGTGTACTTCGAAATAACTAAAGCAAAACGAATTGCGTTCAGTACACGCAGGTCCCCATCAACGAAATCAGCCCCCAGCTCAGCAGCATGCCAAAACGCCCGGTAGTCAGTCCGGCCCTGGCTGTGGGGCAGTGGGGCGGGGCGGGGAGGGGGCCGGGTGAAGGTTATAGTGGAGTTTGACATAAGACAGGAAAGTGGAATAGAAATAAATAAATAAAACCACTTACCTTGCGCTCGCCGTATTGGCGATGCAGGAAGCGCAAGGTGAGTGGTTGTATTTATTTATTCATTTCCATTCCACTTTCCCATCGTATGTTAAACTCCACTATCCCCCCATCCGGCCCGCCCCGCCCTACTTCACCGCCCAACAGTGTTACCAATGCAAGCCGCCACTGCTGACATTTTATACTGCCAGGGTTTCTGAGCAGTGCTTTGGGCACTGGCACTAATTATTTAGCATATAAAGCAGTGGTGTGGTGTGATTGTTGGGGGCTTATGTGTGTTGGTGCGCCAAAGCATAAATGGGCTTATGTGTTTTGGAGCGACAATGCATAAATGAAGCGTTTGTCACCTAATCAATGTGACTTAAAAATATGAGTTTATTTTTTCAATTTGTCTTGGCATGCAAAATATAAACATTTTAAGAAATATACAACTTACATACAAATACACCTACTAATTATGCACAATGTGGTTGAAGGTGAGAGTGATGTTACTATAAATAGGTGAATTCAGAGAAACAGGTAGCTAACCAGTTTGGCCGACGAATGGACCACCAACCTTTTTCTCACATCAGACACGCAGTAGATAGCCTGCCTGGTTGCTCGGTGTCAACCAGCATGTCATCATTATTCATTATATCTGAGCATAGTGGAATCTTTGCTGCCTACAGCATCTTCAGATGATGCCACAGTCTAAGGGATCATCCAACATGGGCTGACAATCGAATTGCAGCTTCAGTATGCATGTTTCTGTTCTGCCCATTTCATGTGAACATGTGGACTGTACTCCAGCGCCTCTAAACAGGATTCGAAGGCTGCAGTGTAGATACGATTTAATATGGAGTCACACAATTTGCGCTGTCCCATTTGGAGAATGTAGGCTCTGCCACAGGCATGGCTACTTTATCTGGGATCAGTTGGAGGGTTATGCAGTTGTGCTGTGTTCTCTCCTATTGAATAATAATCCACAATGTGTTCTGTGAAGTTGGTGTGGGGGTCCAGAATGTTGGTTTACCAGACTTGTCAGGAGGATTATTGTAAGAATGGAGACCACTTTCAAGTTAATACCATACCTTCTCCATCCTTGCTCAATCCCAGGTTGACAATGACCCAATCAATGGGCGAACCACTTTCCTCTGTGTTAAAAGCAAGAAATCTAGCAGTGATTTTGTACCATGAACTCTTAATTATTCGTCAAGTCACTACAATGACCTGGAGCGCACCCTTTCACCTTTATGTGATCTGGAAAGTAAAACCTTTGGCAGCTTCAACCACAAAGTGGACCTAGCACAAGCATTGGTATTACATCTCTACTACTGCAATAGCACGTGTATATGTCTCCAAAAAACGTCCTTTACCAACTTGAAGTAGTTCCGTCCGTGATGCAAGACTAATACGTGATTAGAAATGCTGAGTGATGCTTTGTATTACTCAAAGAGCTTACTGGTGCTGAGGTCAGAAATATCTAACTAAACTGCTCGCATATTACAAACGATCTCACCTTATGAGATCTTCATCTGGAACAGTAGTTAAGAGAGAGAAATTCTGAGCACCGGCAGCCATGAAGCTTGGACTACCCTGACATCTGCTCTCAAAGAGCAACAAGATCATCTCAAATTCAGAAGAGAGCTAAAGACTACCTTGTTCTGACAGATCTTACCAGAGGCTTGTCTGGCTTGGTGTGTTTGGCGTGAGAGGGACATTGTCGCTTGTCTTCACACTTGCCAGCTCATTTTTTACAGAACGTAATAATTTCTATACTGCACTTATCTGTACTGTCTATCAACTTTCCATCTCAAGAACTGGAATTTTTACATCTACCTTCTACAAATCGCTGCTGTACCCCTCTATTTTAACCCATTCATCTCCACTGAAGATAATATACATGGGTTTATCAGCCAGAATAGGAGTGGGAGAGGTGACATCAGACCTCGCCCCAAAAAGAGCACCAAACAGAGTTGTCTCTTGTTGCCTCTGCTCTTTTACCTTGCAATTAAGCCACTGGTGTAATGGATCAGAGTAGATGCTCTGGTGACTAAGTTTGAAGGGGCTCAGGGGGTGTCGGACAGAATAACATTATCCGCCGACAACATTATGGTCTTTTGGTGCAAATTGTTGCTATTGCGTCTGAGTTTACTTGTTGCTAAAAGGGACAAGCGTTACAACAAACAAATGATGGACGGAATGCTGACAATGCAAACATTCTCCCCCAGTCAAGAGATCTGGGTTAAATCCATCGTTCTTTTGCCCACTACACCACCCCAGTTCAGACATGGCCATATGCAAATCAGTCTTGACCCTGTACCTCATGGGAACAGTCCAGCCCGAACTGCAAAGCCATGTCTTTCCTGGACCGGAATCAAGCATCCTAGGACCGGTTTCTGGCTCTCAGCCGTCATCAGCCAGGATAGCTTGACTCCAGTGGCGTAGTGAGCACGGGTCCCACGTCTGGGAATACCCATCCCACTTAGGGCGAAAAGCGTTACAACAAACAAATGATGGACGGAATGCTGACAATGCAAACATTCTCCCCCAGTCAAGAGATCTGGGTTAAATCCATCGTTCTTTTGCCCACTACACCACCCCAGTTCAGACATGGCCATATGCAAATCAGTCTTGACCCTGTACCTCATGGGAACAGTCCAGCCCGAACTGCAAAGCCATGTCTTTCCTGGACCGGAATCAAGCATCCTAGGACCGGTTTCTGGCTCTCAGCCGTCATCAGCCAGGATAGCTTGACTCCAGTGGCGTAGTGAGCACGGGTCCCACGTCTGGGAATACCCATCCCACTTAGGGCGAAAAGCGTTACAACAAACAAATGATGGACGGAATGCTGACAATGCAAACATTCTCCCCCAGTCAAGAGATCTGGGTTAAATCCATCGTTCTTTTGCCCACTACACCACCCCAGTTCAGACATGGCCATATGCAAATCAGTCTTGACCCTGTACCTCATGGGAACAGTCCAGCCCGAACTGCAAAGCCATGTCTTTCCTGGACCGGAATCAAGCATCCTAGGACCGGTTTCTGGCTCTCAGCCGTCATCAGCCAGGATAGCTTGACTCCAGTGGCGTAGTGAGCACGGGTCCCACGTCTGGGAATACCCATCCCACTTAGGGCGAAAAGCGTTACAACAAACAAATGATGGACGGAATGCTGACAATGCAAACATTCTCCCCCAGTCAAGAGATCTGGGTTAAATCCATCGTTCTTTTGCCCACTACACCACCCCAGTTCAGACATGGCCATATGCAAATCAGTCTTGACCCTGTACCTCATGGGAACAGTCCAGCCCGAACTGCAAAGCCATGTCTTTCCTGGACCGGAATCAAGCATCCTAGGACCGGTTTCTGGCTCTCAGCCGTCATCAGCCAGGATAGCTTGACTCCAGTGGCGTAGTGAGCACGGGTCCCACGTCTGGGAATACCCATCCCACTTAGGGCGAAAAGCGTTACAACAAACAAATGATGGACGGAATGCTGACAATGCAAACATTCTCCCCCAGTCAAGAGATCTGGGTTAAATCCATCGTTCTTTTGCCCACTACACCACCCCAGTTCAGACATGGCCATATGCAAATCAGTCTTGACCCTGTACCTCATGGGAACAGTCCAGCCCGAACTGCAAAGCCATGTCTTTCCTGGACCGGAATCAAGCATCCTAGGACCGGTTTCTGGCTCTCAGCCGTCATCAGCCAGGATAGCTTGACTCCAGTGGCGTAGTGAGCACGGGTCCCACGTCTGGGAATACCCATCCCACTTAGGGCGAAAAGCGTTACAACAAACAAATGATGGACGGAATGCTGACAATGCAAACATTCTCCCCCAGTCAAGAGATCTGGGTTAAATCCATCGTTCTTTTGCCCACTACACCACCCCAGTTCAGACATGGCCATATGCAAATCAGTCTTGACCCTGTACCTCATGGGAACAGTCCAGCCCGAACTGCAAAGCCATGTCTTTCCTGGACCGGAATCAAGCATCCTAGGACCGGTTTCTGGCTCTCAGCCGTCATCAGCCAGGATAGCTTGACTCCAGTGGCGTAGTGAGCACGGGTCCCACGTCTGGGAATACCCATCCCACTTAGGGCGAAAAGCGTTACAACAAACAAATGATGGACGGAATGCTGACAATGCAAACATTCTCCCCCAGTCAAGAGATCTGGGTTAAATCCATCGTTCTTTTGCCCACTACACCACCCCAGTTCAGACATGGCCATATGCAAATCAGTCTTGACCCTGTACCTCATGGGAACAGTCCAGCCCGAACTGCAAAGCCATGTCTTTCCTGGACCGGAATCAAGCATCCTAGGACCGGTTTCTGGCTCTCAGCCGTCATCAGCCAGGATAGCTTGACTCCAGTGGCGTAGTGAGCACGGGTCCCACGTCTGGGAATACCCATCCCACTTAGGGCGAAAAGCGTTACAACAAACAAATGATGGACGGAATGCTGACAATGCAAACATTCTCCCCCAGTCAAGAGATCTGGGTTAAATCCATCGTTCTTTTGCCCACTACACCACCCCAGTTCAGACATGGCCATATGCAAATCAGTCTTGACCCTGTACCTCATGGGAACAGTCCAGCCCGAACTGCAAAGCCATGTCTTTCCTGGACCGGAATCAAGCATCCTAGGACCGGTTTCTGGCTCTCAGCCGTCATCAGCCAGGATAGCTTGACTCCAGTGGCGTAGTGAGCACGGGTCCCACGTCTGGGAATACCCATCCCACTTAGGGCGAAAAGCGTTACAACAAACAAATGATGGACGGAATGCTGACAATGCAAACATTCTCCCCCAGTCAAGAGATCTGGGTTAAATCCATCGTTCTTTTGCCCACTACACCACCCCAGTTCAGACATGGCCATATGCAAATCAGTCTTGACCCTGTACCTCATGGGAACAGTCCAGCCCGAACTGCAAAGCCATGTCTTTCCTGGACCGGAATCAAGCATCCTAGGACCGGTTTCTGGCTCTCAGCCGTCATCAGCCAGGATAGCTTGACAAAGCACATCAATGGTTGGAGAGAGATCTCCCCTCTGAAGAGGAATGGAAAAGAGATCTTGACTATTGCATGAGAAAGGAAAACCCTATTTGTACTTCTAGATGTTGCCAGCAAAGCACTATAAAATCTGAGTGGGTTGTTTTCAGTATAAGGGAATTGCTAAAGATCTGTCACGGCTTGTTGATATGAATTGACAAAGAGATCTGCAGAGATGAGACTCCTGTACACTGAGGATGGACAGGGACATTTTACCATATAATCTAAGGTTCTGGATGGGATGTGGTACTTTTTAGTTCTGTATAATGTTAACAAGAATTTTCAATACTGATTTTATTTTGCTTTAGTTGTTTGTATGAGTTTGTAATGTTTCTTCTGTATTATAAAATGGTTTATGTTAAAAAAAGGTTTTCTTTCAAATTCTAAATAAGCCATATTTTGGTAGAAGAAGACAACCAAATATGTTTGCATGCACAACAGTTGTTACTAAAACATGTCAATCAATTGACAAACTGGCATCACATCATACAATATATACCAATACTGACCATAGTCTCAGTTGCCTTTTGCCCTCATGGTTGCTCCCAATACTTCAGTTGTGTATGAAATAGTTTAAAACATATGGTCACACCTAGGTCAGCATTAGAAAAACTCTGTGCAGCACATACAACTGTCCTTTCCTTTTCCTTTTTGGACTCAGACTCTACCTCTCCAATAAAGAAAATATGTTTTGTTTGCAGGAGGATGTATTCAGGAAAGTAGAGATCTTTCAATCTAACCACATTCCCACCCACTCCAATTCTTGGAAAAGTTGCTTGTTCCACTTCACCAAGGCTGCCTTCTACAGACTGCTGAAACTATAAAAGGTCTTCTTGCTCCAGGAGAATATTCTTTGAAAACAATATAAGCATTGACGCATGGCTAATGAAACAAATGTACAGACAACATATTGTGCCAGATGTATGACTTTCGAATAGGATTATAAGGCTGTAACTGTCGATCTGAGCTGTCTACACTTTACATGTGCTTGCTGTAGTGTATATTGCACACTAGTTTATGCACTTCTGTTAACAGACCTCAAAAAGTCACAGGTTAAGTGCTTTCATTGTGAATAGTTGTAAGCATGTGGACATCTTGTTTGCCTGAGAATTTTAAAGCAAGTAATTCAATGATACGTAGAGCACACATTTCCCCTTTTTGAAGCTTCTTACACACATGCTCTTTAGGGTAACCTTTACAGTTAGGGTGAACTGTGCCACATGCTACAGTGTCCACTTTGAACAATTCTTTAAACAATTGCCCTCTTGTGTAGAAATGTTCAGTGTATAAATTATGACCTTTATGAAAATGTTTTCTGGTATAGTTCCTACACAATTTCTTACTCTGAGTTCAAGAGGAAAGACAACCGGGGGGGGGGGGGGGAGGTGGGCCGGGGGCGGTCACTTGAAGAATCCGTATCAATGTAGTCCCTGAATCTATAGGTATATCCAGTGGCACTTGAATACATACAACTTAATGCCATAATGTGCTCTTGTCCACAGCTACATTTTTTATATTTTGTTTACCAGTTATAAGGAAAAGAAAATACACAAAATACATGACCATGTATGAACAACAAGATATATTCCCGCTTGGGAATATAGTGCCATAAGTATTCATTAACAACAAGTCAACGCCTGAGCTAAACACTTAAAGTCAAAAGGGGGTCCTACCCACATCTTTATTTCATATCAAGATGATTGCCTGTATCGAGGACGTAATGATGGATGTTTCAGCTCAAGGTGTTAGTAGTGACAATTAGCAATATTTAAATGCCCCAAGTACACCGAACTACGTTATGTAGGCTCAGAGGCCCTACTAGTCACAGGTGTCTCATGTCACAGCAGACAGTAAGAAGGACTTGGGGGGGTTTCCAAATGTCTCTAAAACAGGACATGAGAGGGATCTTTCCCGCATAGAGTTCCATCAGCTCATTACTATGGATTGGAGAGTCAATCCATTGCTCCATCTACATCAATAACAGGCCACCAACCTTTTTGCCAGTAGAAATACTAGAGCAGTATACTGTTTGTGAGATGCTGGTACTTCTCACACCCACCAAGCCCCACCACTCAATGGTCATGAGGCAGAGCATGTCTAATAATCTCCGATAAAGCAGTTAGGACCTCATGCCTGTAGGACTGTATTTCAGCACATATCCATGCCAGATGCAGAAAATCTGCCTCCAAATGCCCACAACTGATGTAACCCAAGTACTGTCACATGCCAAATCTGTATAGCATTTTGGTAGAATAATGTACCTCATGTAAAAATCTGTAAAGGATGACACATCATCATCAAATAACTTTATTTCAATCACTTTAGATCATGAAGTGTTGAAAGAAAAAACAAACATCATACATATACATAAAAACACAGTTATAAATAAATAATAAAGTATGATATACAATCTACTACTACGGGATATCACATCCGTTTGATCACAGCAACATTTCCACATTTGCTTAGACATTTCAACTCCCTGTTCTGTCTCTCAACTCCATTTCACCTTTTGGGGTTTCTGTCACACCTGCTTGATATAATTTGGAAGTCAGTTGTTTAGTAGTGTTTGCAGTAAATAATGTGGCCATTTTAAGACAAGTAATGGGCTCCATAGGGAAGGTGTTGGTGACCACATCCAATGCCCTCCGCAGCTGGTAGTAAAGAAAAATATCTAAGGGGTGCATGGTGAATTCCCCGTAAACTTGGCCAATTAAAAAAATGGCTTATTTTCCATTGCATTCAACAAACTTTATTTCAGTCAATATAGACCATAAAAAGTAAATGATACAAGTACAAACATAGCTGAATTTAAACAATGTTGAAAAATTCATCCAAGGCAGATTAAAAAGGATGGCTACAATGCATTTTAGGTTAGTCAAGTATCATTTCAACAATATTTTAAAAAATTAAAATGATTAAAAGCAGGTTAAGAAAATGCTAAAAAGTTAAAAATGGTTAAAATGAGACAGTGTACAAAGAGAAATATTTATGCTTGCAGTGGTGAATTTAACAACATCCTACGACTATGCCACATAGAATTAAGAAATCGGGACACGGGAAAAACTGTAGGGGGGGGTGAGTCTCAGGTCTCAGTAATCTATATGCCTCCGAACACTGCCTACACCCCAGATTTCTACAGAGTGGTACGAGCCAACGCGGTCTGGCTGTTCTATAGCCAGGGCAAAAACAGACAACATGAATGTTGGACTCGTCGGGGCTATTGCAAGCAGGACACCCAAGGGAAGGAGCTTTTGACCATTTATTCGTGAATGCATGAGCTTGCAAGGTCCCTATTCTAAACTGGATATATAGCTTCCTTGCCATGGAATATCATCCAGAAAAGGCTCAAAGAGGTACTGATCTTTAATATTAAGGAAGTCAGCAGTTAGGTATCCAAGTTTAGCGTTCTCCTGAATATCAGCTAGTCTGAGCGATCTATAGGCTCTTACTAGTTCTAGACGTGGGATTGTTGGGGACACTTCCTCAGGGTTATACCATAGGTTAGGAATGCCTAATCTAAGGCATACATCTTTTATATATACAAACCATGGTAGTTTTCCTGCCCCCGGGAGTCCCATGATCCCCTTAAGTTCAGATTGGTAGACTGCTAGTTCAGGGGTCGCCCAAAGCCTACGCCAAAAGGTCAATGTTCTGAGTCCAATCTCCTCCACAATAGGTCTAATTCCTAAATCCAGGCATAGGGGGATGAGGGGAGTGCTTGGCAGTTGGTGCTTATTTTCATAAAGGTTCCCCCAAGTGGTCACACTCCATTGAGTGAAGTGCGATATTGCTTTCTACGCATGGTTCCCAGGAAGAAGGGGATGATGGTGTAGTGACAGCGAGGTGAGAAGAGAGCATCCATCCCTATTTGTTTACAGAGTAGATTTCAAGCTCTGGAAGTGCATTTTATTGTTGTCATTTGTGAGGAGTGGGGGTGCCCACGAGGGCTTTCAGTGGAATAGGTTGGGCTGCATCCAACTCCACTGTGAGGTGAGGTGAATATTGAGAAATGTGAAACCAGTACTACTAAAAGTGCGTTTGGTCACAACGTAAATAAAGCTCTGGGTCTGGCGCCTCAAAACCCCTGAGATGGAATGGCAGGGTTAGAGTTTCCCATTTGATTCTACTCCACCCAAGCCAGTCTGACGAACTGTGTGCAGATCTGATGAAAGAGTGCCGTTGAGAGTGGTAGTGGAAAATTAACGAACAGGAAAAATAATTTTAGTAAATCCACAGCTATATTTTGACCTGGAACATAGTTTTTGAGAAACTATCTTCCAAATGGTCAAGGACAGTCCAGATCTTGAAGAGACAGTTACAACTAAGGTGATCTAATGGCAACTCATTAGCATTGTCCACAGAATGCAGCATCCTCTGCATAAGAAGACCAACCTCTAATCATAGTTGCTGGAAAAATAGTAGTTGGCATCAAGGGTGGAGTAGACCAATTTAAAGAACATTATGGCTTAATTGGAAATCCAATTGTAAAAAACCCTAGAAAAGCTAAAGTGTGGCGCTGTTGTCCCTCAAAACTCTTCTCCATCTAATTTGTTCTGCTTAACAATATCATTATCACTGTGGAGGAAATTGATTGGCAAAAAGTTATTTATGTGTTTACTATACATCCTGCAACACCACCAAAGGCAGTCAAAACAGGCTGCACCATGTATGGGGCAACCCATGGTTCAGCACTTATAATGGGAAGCACTTCTGCCAATGGCTGCAATCCAGCTGGCTCATGCTTGCTCACACAACCAAACATGCCTTTCTATGTCCTCCTCTAAATGAACCATTTGATCTACACTAGTAGTGGCTTCATCATCTGATATTTCCTCTTGGACAGAAAATTCATTTTCAGAATTTTCTAGTTGGTCATTTGTCTCATATGCCCAGTCAGTCTTAGAGCCATGTTTAGAGCAGATTCAAAAAGAAAACCTACATCCTACATCCTAAAAGAATACACTGCTACAAATTGGAAGTCAACCAACAGTGGATTTATCGAACTGTAAATATGACTATTTAAATAGTGTAAATATATTGAAATATAAAGATCTGGCATGACCTCTCACTTGCCAAGGACAGATAGACTGAGGATCCTCTGCACTTGCCCTGCAAAACACAGCAAGAACCAAGTCAATCACACCAGAAAAAAAAAAAGAAAAATCACCGACAAAGCAAAAAGACCCTCATGAATTTTGAAGCACAAAAAAACATAACCTAAGCATGCTGAAAATATTAAACAGTTAAAAAAACATTCAATCAGAACAAGGAAACGGATTTGAAGTAAACATTGTAAAACAAAATGTTTCCTTACCAAACACATGCACTTATATTACCTGCAGATCTATCAATGCTGAAACCACAAACAGTGTTCACCACCAGAGAAACCAAATCTACAATAAAAAAAGAAAAAATGCAAATTAGGGAAATAAATATCAAAAAGTTAACTATAAAAAACACAATGAAGTCAGATAGAAATAATAACATTACAAAGAAAAAGAAAAAAAGCAGGAAATGATCAACATAAAAAACACCTGAATAGCATAAGTATGCAGGATACAATGAAAAGTGCAGAACTTGCCAAAGCGCACCCCACAGCCACATATTACAAAGCTATCTCAAAATGACAGCCACTTACTACTTTCAGTCAAGTAACACAAAAACATTGAAAGGTAGTGCAGCCACCTGGAAAACAGAATGCACAAACCACCATGACACAAAAACAGCCATTCATCACACAGCAGTGTCAAGAATAATATATTGATTTCTTGTACAGTTACCACCACAAATAACTGAAGAGAAATGGGAGTATAAAAAAAACATGAAAACGCATGAAAGTTTACAGGAGGAGGGAATACAAGGAGGCAGTGACATCAGTGGAAGCAAATATCGCTAAGACTCAGTTAGACCTAGACGCTGATTCCACTACACCAGAGGATCGCTCTCTTTTGTCTGGAAGATTAATTTCTTTAAAGGGCCACCTTGCTTCTATCTTAAATCAGCGGATACAAGAAAGATGGGAGGCCAGTAAGCTCGCACATTTCCAGTATGGAGAAGGAGCAGGGAAGCTATTGGCATGGAAAACCAAAACAGACCAAGTCCGTAATAATATCGAGGCGATTAATGTCAATGGCTCCCCACTCTCCCGGGATGACGATATTAGATCCGCCTTCAGAGAATTCTTTCAAAATATCTACTGTGAGGATAAGAACATCAGTCCAGTTAGTATTAAAGATTGGCTCAGTAAGATTACACTTCCAGCACTTTCTGATGAGCAAAGTGAGAGGTTAGGTAGTGAAATCTCGGAGGAGGAAGTTATTAAGGCTGTTCATAATGCCAAAAAGGGGAAGGCGTCTGGTACAGATGGCCTACCGGCTGAAATTTATAAAGCCCTGGAGCGGGAACTTGTCTCCTTCTTGGTACTACTGTTTAACGATACTTTACTGGATGGTGGTCGGCCCCCGACATCATGGGACAGTGCGTCTATTACTGTAATCTTAAAACCAGGGAAAACCGTCTACTGCATGTGGTTCCTATAGGCCAATCTCCATACTAAATGTCGATTATAAAATATTTGCCTCAATTCTGGCCAACAGATTAGCTCTTGTTGCCCCCAACATCTTACACCCGGATCAGAAAGGGTTTGTCAAGGGGCGACAGCTATATGAATTAACTTTTGATTTAATAGGGGCTATCGACTTGGCAGTTCTGGAGTCTCTCCCCCTGGCGGTTCTTACCTTGGATGCCACCAAGGCCTTCGACAGAGTTAATTGGTTGTATCTGTCGGAGGCCTTGGCAAAGTTCAATGTGGGAGCAGGGTTTCGCCGGGCAATCAGTCTATTATATCAGAACCCAAGTGCCTGTGTACTGATCAATGGCATCTTATCTGACCCCTTTAACATCTCGAGGGGTACGCGACAGGGCTGCCCCCTCTCCCCACTTCTTTTCGATCTATACGTTGAACCATTCGCTCAAAATTTAACGGATAATGTTGACATCAAGGCGTTCGCGTACAGGGGTTGGGAAAGAAAAGTGGCCCTGTACGCTGATGATATCCTCATTTTCACCTCTGATGCCCATACGGCTCTCCCGGAAATAGTCAAGCTAGCCTCGGAATTTGGGGTAGTGTCCGGGTATGAGATCAACGCTTCAAAAACTGAGATGTTGACCTGGGGTATGGATCAGAGCTTTTGTATCTCGGGTATTCGGCCAGGAAATAAATTGAGATACCTGGGCCTCGATTTTGTGGAAGATATAGATCAGATTGTAAATATCAATTTTTCCAAGGTAGCTAAGGACTGCCGTAAGTTGCTTCAGTCTTGGTCCCATCTTCCATTGTCTTTATTAGGAAGGGCTAACTTGGTCAAGATGGCTGTCTTGCCAAAGATTTCCTTTCTTTTCAACACTATCCCACTGTATTTTGATCCAAACCCCATTAAAACTTTTCAGGCCGAGATTAACACCTTTATCTGGAATAAACATCTTCCAAGAATTTCGTGGAAAAAGTTAAGGAGGCGCAGGGAAAAGGGGGGGCTGGCTGCCCCGGACATCCAGGTCTATGCCTGGGCGTTCCAGTTATCTCATGCCAGGGTGTTGTTAAAAAAACCATTAGAGTATGGGGTGGGAACTCTATATACCACTCTGCTTAGGGGAGAGGGGGTTAGCCAGTCTGGGTTCCTACTGAAATTTGGAGATCCCAAGTTCTTTAAAAAAATTAAATTGAAAATTCTTTTGGGAATGGCAAGGACTTGGGCCCAGGTTTCAAAATCCATTAAAATAGGGTACTATAGCTGTAGGACTCCCTTATGGGATCTGCCCGATAATCCACCCTGGTTGGGAGACTCACTTGCAGTACCTATTAGAGAGGCAGGGGTGGAGGTCTGGGGAGATCTATTTGTTGAGGGGGAACTGCTCTCCTGGCAGTGTTTGAGTAGAAAGATTGGCCCTGGCCTAGCTAGGCTAAAATATCTGCAGATGTCCAGCTGGTCTCGCTCCTATACTGCACAGCCCTCTCGAAAAAATAAATTCCCAGTAGGTGGTTATAGTACCCTTATTACTTTGTTAATTGATAGACCCCCTGCTAAGAAGGAGATCTCGTCTTGGTATAATCTGATTTTGGATGAGATGGACGGAGTATTCATGCTTCCAGATGAACTCTGGGGGGCTGATATAAGTAACACTGATTTGCAAGAGTTATGGAGAACATCTTGTAGATTGCTGTGGGATGTGGTGAAACCAGCGTGGTTGCGTAGGAACCACATCTTTACTATCCACAGAGCATATTATTCCCCCCTTCGACTTTCTAAATTTATTCAGGGGAATATGGTGGTGTGTGCTAGATGTGGATTCCAAGCAGCCTCTGACATTCACATGTTTTATGAATGCCCCCTTCTGTCTCAGTTTTGGGAAGCCATTTGTAAGATCCTGTCGTCTTCAATAGACTCCAAAATAATTTTAGATCCCCAGTTGGTGATTTTCGGAATCTTAGAGGGGGTCTCCAACTTGGCGAAGAAGCTAGTATTTTACGCTATACTACTGGCTAGAAGGGAGATATGCAGAAAGTGGAAGGACCCTTCACCTCCTTCTATCAATGAATGGTACGCCTCTGCCCTGCATGTTTCTAAGTTTGATTTGGCTAGAGCAGGGCACCCAGACAAAAGATCTTTTTGGCACCTTCTTAAATGGGATCAGTGAGACTCTGGTTTTTTTGTTTTTTTTGTTTCCCCAGGTTCAATGATTAAGCCATCTATCCCACTGCTTGGTATAAGCGGTGCTCTGATTCCTTCTTCAGCACTTAGGTAGCACCCTGGCTGAACTCCTGAGGTTATGGTATGGTGATCGCTGGTATGTCAAGCCCTATTGCTGTGGGACGAGGCCCCCGTTCCATGTCTGTCCCTCCCAGTTGGTATGAACTGTGACAGCATATTGCTTGTAAGCCTATTGATTGCGCATATAGAACCTTGGTGGCATATGAGGCCAAAAGAAAAAAAAAAAAAGAAAACTCATGAAAGTGTTAAATGAAATGGTCAATTTAGATCTACAGCATTCCGAATATTGAAAGCATTGCAGTGAGCCACGATAACCACAAAAACCACACAATATAGAAGCATCAATTACAACATACCATATAATATGTAACAGTTGCAGGAAAACAGACAGGACCCGTAACCAGAAAAACAAAAGACCTGCATGCCCAGCAGCCACATTATTCAATACACAACTGCATCAGAGAAATACAACAAATACTCAACATGTCAAACACTACTGTGGCAGAATTCCAATAAAGCAAAGCCCAAACATACAAAACACAGAAAAATATTTGCTCCTCACACTTAAACAGAGAGAGAGTAATGAAGTACCTATCACATTTGAAGTATTTTAAAAATGAGCCAGGAGGCAGCAAAGATGCCAAATACTTCCTTCCACTTTTTGAAAACCAGCAGCATAGCTTGTGTTACAAATTTCCCACCTCCAGCCTTTGTCCCTGGTCAAAGGTGCACCACCTACTCTACATTGCTGTCTTTGTATTCTTGGAACTGTAGTTCTGGGAACCTAGTTAAAACTACTAAACTCTAGAAACAAGTGCGGCGGAACCCAAAAACAAATATACACCCCCTTATGGTGCAAGACCATTAGCTAAGGGACTGAAGGACTTTTGCCCTCACAAACAAAGATATCCTTGATGGTCTACTGGTTTTTCCAACACCCGTGGGGGGAGAATCATCTACAAAAATGGCCCATTTGAATCCAGGGGGGCGGGAGGGGTGGTCATAAACAAACAACTAATTAAAATAAATATATGGCACACTTGGGGGAGAGACCCGCAGCCAGTGGGCTGTTCCCCCCACAAACAGTGGTGTAATTGGTTTTCTTTCCCCTCCAGTGTGCAGGTCAGCCTAAAAAAATGGCTGATCGTTCCCCATGGGGAAGGGCAGAAACCAAAAGTAAATAAATGTTCCCTAGATGGGAGCGACTTTTAGCCATGAGGTCACTCCCCCGTGAGAAACATACCTGGGTGGTCTAATGAGGTTTCCTCCCCAATTGGGGCCAAACCAGCCTCAAAATATGGCTGAGGTGCCCCTAGGGGACATGGAAAAAAAAGCATATGCAGCATTGGAGGGAGTGACCCATAGCAAGTGCGGCATTCCTGCTGAACTATTCTGATCCCTGCACAAAAGCGAGGCACTGGGGGAAAGAAGAAGCAACTATCTTTTCACTAAAGTGTCATGTCCCTCCTGATCCCTCCCCAGCCAGCATATCTTACTGCTTTTAGATCCTACTCTGTGATGTGCTGGAGGCAAAATGGAAGTGTTCATGCCAATGTCATGATCTCAGTGTGGGACATCGATAGGGGCAGTGAGGAGGGGAGCACCAGTACTTTTCGTGAGAGTGGCTTTTAGTACATGCTGGACATACCCTTATCCCCTGAGAGGCAGTGTTAAAGACCTGTCCAGCACATCCTTAGAACCCAAGATGTTAAGCCTCGTTGTTCAAGTATGCCGAGCTGTCAAAGAGGCTATGGTGAATGGTGGGTTACCAGCAGTTGGGGCATATGTAAGAATTTGTAATACATGGGAAGATACTGAAAAATGTGAGTTACAAATTCATTAACACATTTATTGTAAAAAAAAAAAAAAGTAATTTGTGAAAAGGATCCATTTAGAAAAATTGATCATCTAACTGGGAAGCAATCTATTACACATTATGCAATTTACTAAGGTACGTATAGTAGCTAAGATAGCTCATGGAAATGTTCTCGTCTTTGCAACATAATCAATTTCTGAACATCCTTTTGGGGATTCCACTGATAAAGGATCCGAGAGGACATGGGACAATCTTAACAATGAAGATTGGAGATATAGACTGTGGGATGGTAAAGGCTAAACAATGTCTTCTTAACAGTTTAGATGTATATAATTTACTGAACCCTGAAACCAATTTCTAAACAGGGAATAATCTGGAGTAAAAGAGCCTTTTTCTGTAAGTAAGAGAGTGGATAACAACATTTATTTTAGTATCAATGATATTGGTAGTTAGGAATATATGTAAATAGATTGGAAAATATCTGTCTGTTACTGAAGAAATACTGTTTTTATGATTTATGACATAGGGAATGTAATATTAACGGCAGCATGCACCTACGGCTAACCCATGGAAATAAAGCAGTCCATGTGCTGCCAGTGAAGACCAGTTCTCTCTGTGCAGAAGGTTTTGAGCCAGAGAAAGATACTGCCAATTACAAATCTAGCAGACCATTTACAATTGGATGTTTCTTCTGTTTGCACCTGTAGAAAGTTTGTCTTGGCATGTGTAGAAAATCCTGAGGACAGAGGGCACAGTTGCCTTCTATGGAGAATTCTTGGGAACCAGTTTGAACTCACAATTTGCTTGTGGGACTGAATGCACAATAATGGGATGCCTCCTGCACCTGGAACTCATTGACTGGAGTCTGCAGAGTTATTTTGAATTTTCATGAAGTTAACAGTGCTAAGGGAACTAAACGAAATACATTAGGACCTTGGGAAAATCCCTGTATAGAGAGATCTCTGTAATTTATTTGACTTATTTGACTCCTATGATAAAACAATGTGTCTTTTTCAAATGGCTTTATATGTGTGGCTTTGTATTTATATAATACTTAGGGGCATATTTACGAGCCCCGTTGCCTTGCTCTTGCACCACACAACATGGTGCAAGAGTGATGCAACACAAAAAAGAGATTTATGTCCTTATTGGCTTCATAAATCTTGAGCAAAGCAACACAGCACAAATCGCTGTGTTGTCTTATTCTGCACCAGGGGGTGTTCCATTGGCATCGTGTGGATATTTGCACGCAACTCCCATGGTTTTTGATGGATTCCCACAACAAATAAACCTGGGAATGCACCAAAAAGATATGCCTCCCCAGGTGAGGCGTAACAAGTAGAAATATCTTTATTTCTCCTCACTACTTCCTCTTTCTATTTGTGCTGCATTTTCGAGAACACATCAATCAAAACATCTTTCTTTTGTCATATCAACTGTAAAATGACAGATAAATAATATATGCAGTACAAATACAATAAAATGCTATGTACATCAATGTAAAATACAAAATAAAACAGTTTGTTAAAATAATTGATTGCGATACAGTAAAAGGGTTTGGCATTAGTACAAATAAAAGCAAGCTGATTGACACTTTAGTACCACTACCATCCGTTAAAATTTTACAGATTTAGGCACGAGCATTAAAACAACTTTAGTCCCAAAAGGCACAAGGTGCAATTAATTCCCAGTGTTCTTAGAGTGCAAAATACGCCAAAAAAGAGGAGACATTAATAGGGAAAATAGAGGAGATGGACACTACTGTCAGTACAGAAACAGAAAATGGTTGGGTCAGCAATTCACCACTTCAGTAGCTGTCACTCCCTTGCCAGAATTGGCTTACTAAGGGCAGTGTCTATGCCTAACTTGCCACATGCAGAACAGAAACCTAGAGTTTGCGAACACTATATGGAGTCATGTGTCAGATGGCATAATCCTATAGGCATCCAGATACCACCTAACTCCTATGTTGTGGCAAGCTGGAATCAGCCATTTAATCTGGCCTTCTTATGAACAGGGAAAAGAAGAGAATGGGCATCACAGATTCAATAGGTGAGCCACAGGGTAGGCAACCCCTCCAGATGGTATATTTAGCACCAACACAGCTAGCAGTAAGAGAATGCAGTGGCAGAGTCCCTAACCTAAACTGGAAAGATAGATTCCTTGCCAGTGCAGGTTACAACTCGTCAATAAACTGCTCTGCTTTATAGTCGTCCTTCAACTGAAGGAAGGAGATGGTCAGAGAACCCAGCAAGTTTGTAGATAGTAGTGTGCTCGATCTGTGCTGTACTTAATTTCTCTTTAGGTATGCTTTGGAGATGAGGACAGATGCCTCCATTGGATCCTCCCAAAATCCTCCATTCCCTATTGTCTTTAAATTTTCTCCAACATACTTTATCTAGAGAAGATTTTTGGACCCTGATCTGCTAAGTATTTCTTCCAACCCTTGTCACTAGGAGTGCAATTCAGGGGTCACCCAGATCCTTCTCCAATATAGGATTGTTCCAATGCTAGCCCCATCGGAGATTGGTCTGAGCCCCACACCAATGTAAGGGGAAGAAGAGGGCTACTGAACGGCAGACCCAATAACTATCTCAGGAAACGATTCTTGGCAACCACAAGAGCCTACGAATCCTTTCTGCCCCAACATTTCAACTCCATAAAGAGAAGTTTCACCAGCTAGATGATTATAAACTTAAATCACAGAGGGACAGGTCTAGAGAGGAAACCCGTGTGTGTCTTCGCAGCCCCACAATAATTTAAGCCTATGCTTGGAAATGTGGGTGGTCCACTCTAGCTGCTCAGTGGGAGTGATCCCCGATTATTCGATTGTATGCACCCATTCAGGAGGAATCCCTTTCAGAGATGGATTAGATCCAGCTGTCAGGCATAGATTCAACACCATATATTTGGTCTTTGCTACATTGATGTCCAAGCCCCTCTGCCTGCAGAAGTTATTGAATCTATCCAAAATAAGCTGTAGTCCCATCTGAGATTTTGATAGCAAAAGCATATTATCTCAGACATTAGGGCACGGACCTTCAGTGTAGCTAGTCTCGGAGCATCATTCTCACAGGCGTTTAAGTGGGCTATTAAGTCATTTACAAACAAGGTAAAGAGGGTCAGGCAAAGGACACAACCTTGTCTCACTTCCTTCAGAACAGGAAATGGCTCTATTACTTCACCCAAACTACCACATCTGACCTTGGCAAAGTTGTTCTCGTGCAATCTAAAAATCATCTCAAGGAGATAATTAGGAATCCCAATGTCAGCAAACTTTCGCCACAACATGTTCCTGGGCACCACGTCAAAGGCGGAATGTAGGTCAACGAACACTACACATAACCTTCCGACCTCTAGAGCCACTGGTTTCCAGAATAGCAGCTGTAACCCAAACACCTGGTCAATAGTGGAAGTGCTATCAAGGAAGCCAGCTTGTAGTGGAGTAAGAGTATTATTAGCCTCTATTCACTTTTGTAGATGATCTAGGATAACTCTGCAAAATCAACTTTTGTGCACTATCAATTTGGCTGATGGGCCTATAGATTATGGGTGAAAGAGGAGATCCCTTCTTGTGGATGGGAATGAATTCAGCACCCATACCGGTAGGGGGGTTTGGAATCATGCACAAGATTGCATAAAAAATAGTGTGAAATATGGGCCCCAAACGTAAATCCCAGAAAGGTACACATCTCTGAATATCTTATATATCCCTGGTGCTTTGTTAGAAACAATCTTTTTAATTGCAGAGCACACTTCCTGATTTGTAATAGCTGGGTGCTCAGTGCTTACGCTCGCCATTTCAATCCGTATTTCAGGGAGTTAATCACTTCTGAAGTGGGGGCACATTCTCTTTCTGTCAAGGAATTAAGGGCAGAAAATTGTGCTATGCAATCAGAAGCTACTATGTTATTTTCTATAGGGCAATATCCCTCCCTGCTCCCAATGCCTACTAGATTACAGAAGGTGCGTTAATCGCCTATTTTAGCTATGGCCAAGAGGCCTTCCTACCTCCTTTGATCCTACTCCTTCTTAGCTTTATTAATAGCTTTTTAAAGGCCGCCCTCCTGTTCTGAAATCAATCTCTTGTCCTTTTTCTTAAAAGAGGCAACCAATTTACTCTTTGAATTTCTACAGGAGCTGTTAAACTAGGAAGGGCCTGTTATCCTACCTTCCACTGTTGTAACTTCCACCAGGAAATGATGCTTGAGATCCTGGCTTGGCAGTTTGGGCTGGACTGTTCCCATGAGGCACAGGCTCAAGACTGATTTGGTAGCAAAGTGAGCTAAAGAACGATGATGGATTCAACCCAGATCTGTGGCTGGGGGTGAGTGTCTGAAAAGTTTCAGCCCTCCGTCCATCGTCTCCTTGTGTTTGCTTGAGATCCTCAAACAGGAGTAAACAGAACTCCCCTATTTTCTGCAGGTCCTGGCTAAGCAACTTCCCAAAGATTGCCTCCATTAGGTAATATACTAGGCCCAGCAATTCTTTGGAGGTGACCATAGTACACCATTTTATTCTACTCCAGTTGGGAGCTAATTGTAACCTGCTGTCGAGGGGGTCAGGGCAGCTAACTTGCCCCTTACAATCTGGAAGGTTCATAATGAGGACTATGGCATTATGATCACTATTGTGCATGGATGTTACTATCATGTCTCTAAGATGAACCCACAATCCTACATCCAGAAAGATATAGTCTATTAGACCAGTACAATGAATCCGATTGAAAGTATGTTTCCCATCTCTGTCTGAGGGGGTTCTGCCATTGTATGCTCAAATAAAATGATTAAGAGCTAGAGCATTGAGCTGGAGGGCCAGGGAGGACCATTTCATAATTTGGAGGAATTGGTAAATCGGGGAATAGACAGACACTGTCTTCCTCGTGCGAGGGGTCATTGATGCTGCTGTCAAGAGGTTCAAATTGACAGTTAAATCCCCGCCCACAATTTTAAACGCAGCTTACGGAAGGGATGCTAGATGCAATTACAGCGTCACAATGGTTGATGATTTCCATTTGGTTTCCACTGGCCTGATATAGACGTTGTAAACATAAATAACTAGTGAATGGGGGAATGTTAAACTGACACATAAGATGTAATTATTGGTGATAATAATTTCTTTTGCGACACACCCATGTCATGAGTCCTCCTGATGGTCTGCCCTTGCCCTTTGTAACCACTTCCTTGCTAAAATGAACATAAGAAGCTTGGTAGACCTGCATGGTTATCCAAGTCTCCTGAAAGATACAGAGATCGTGTGTGTCTATGAACTGGCCCCAGTCAGAGGGGTCCAATTTGGAGCCCATCCCTGCTATGTTCCATGAGAACATCTTTGTGAGAGGTGATGGAAGGGTGGGCATAGGGGCCGCACTGAATTCCTCCCTTATAGTCGGCCTGAGTCATATGATAAGTTGGCAACTAAGGGCAATTCTAGTCCTTTTAAATCCCCCTCCCTTGCAATGGTACAGCAGCATGGCTTACTATCCTCCTGCTTGGGTCTCATGTCCCCAGAACCAAGTGATCTATGACGAGGCTTTACATACTCTAAAGTTGGAATGGGGCTACCTACTGGGTCAGTAACTTCCCTGGGGGAGATATCAACATTGGTCCTAGTGCCAGGGCAATGGTCTACTTGAAACCCCATCTCATCAACCTTAAGACCTTGACAATTCCCTGGGCCCCCGCCCTCTTGCGTACAGTTTGCCACGGAACACCCAGTGCTAGTTAAGTCAAGCTGCACTAGGCTATTGGATTCCCCATCAGCCTTAAGTCAATCTTGCTCATCAAGATTGAAAAACCTGTTGGAAACTGGGACATTAAATACACTATGATTACATTGCGGCTCACCAAATGTTTGCAAATTTGTGGCAGGAGGGCCAGGACTTTTCTTCTGGAGGGAACGATAGGCATGTTGGCAAATCTGGGCTTGTAGAAGTATCCCAAGGGTAATATATCAATGCCCATCCTTTCTTCAACTTTTCCCAAAAGGTCAAAGAGCAACGTGCGGACCAAATGCAGGCTCTTAAAATTATTTATAACACAGTCCCCTTGTCCGTCCACTGTACCTGGCCTGATCTAGCCCACCCTACATGTTAGTAAAATGTCATTTGCCAGGGATAAAGGAAAGTCCCTGTGCCTTGGGAGCCAATCTAAAGTCTTATTCACTAGTTCATCTTGGGATTCTCTCTGGTCTTCACGAAGCTGGGGAACCCCAGCCAGAATTGCCACATAAGGTCATGATGCAGGAGGTAAGTTAATCATGGTAAATTTATGTGTGGACCCATGACCATAGGGTCCAAGAGGAGCAGTAGGGTTTACCTCTTGAGGCTTTGATCTTCCCTGGCCATTTCTGTCCATGGTTTTATCTCGTAGTGGTCTGGCTCAAGGCAGTGGTGGAGGCGTGCAGCTGGAACGTAGGAAAACTCTGCAGAGGGCATTGATTATGGCTGTGTCAAACTTCGGTAGGGTCGGTGGAACCAGGGATGGGTCATGAGTGATGTGGCTATCCTCCCTGCGTGGAGATGCTTGTCCCGTGATTTGAAAAGCTGTACTCTGTGTTTTAAAGATATCATTTAGCCTTTTTGCCATAGCTGAAAGGCGTGCCAAGGTTAGAGCAAGTCCAATGCTTTCATTCCGTCACCCTGGAGGAAGTCCCGACAGCCAAATTTAGAAATGTCCGTTGGACCAATGGACATTTCTAGCTTTGGCAGGAACCACCGTCAAGGTGGTTCCTGCCAATGGATTGTAACATTGCCATATGGCTCCATCAACCTTGATGAAGCTGTGCTGCTAAGTTACACTTTTTCAAAAACAAAACCCCAAAGTGGGATTTGTTTTAGAAAATAAAAAAACAATGCCACCCTCACCATGGGAGTTGCCTTCGATGGGGAGGGTCGCATTAAATTGTTTTCACTGTCCCTTACCGTCACGGTTTTCCTGGTCGTGACAGGCAGAAAAAACTGACCTGTACATCTGCACATCTAAATAAGGTGGGCAAACATAGAGGTTTACTTGGCTGGGCCATCGGAGGGGTCTAACTATGGAAGAGTTGGAGTAGTCTTGGCTGTGGTTACAACAACGATCTGCCAACATTTCAATCAGGCGGGAGAACATTTATGTTGGTGGTAAGGATACTACGATGCCATTGTGATGGAGTATCCTTACATCCAACATATAAACCAGGCCCTTAGTTCTAAAATTAGACCACTTTTCACTAGCATATGTAAAATTCAAGAACAGCATTATTTTCGCTGCCAACCTTGCTTCATGATGCAACTGCCATGGTCTGATTTAAAAATGATAAAAAGGGGAAAAAAATAAAAATACACCAATATCAGTCAAATGATATAAAATATTCAAAAACAAGAAGAAGACCCAAAGACTTGCATCAAAAAGTGTCAGGCCTGTCCATGTGAGCACAGTCTCCAGCCTTGTTCCAAGCAATAATGAAGTAGCTGTTGTTCTGGGGAAAGTGGGCAGCTGGATTTGTCCCTTGGTCCCTTGGTATTCTGTTACCTGGACAAGCACCACATTAAGGCCAATGGTACTCCCCGTAAGTACCAGTAGAGGGCCCCAGTCTGCAGTAAATCGTGTTATAATTCGCTTATTTTGAGGGGGAATTGCGTACAAATTGCAATTTGTTCAAGATGGCTCGAAATGAACTAGCAAATGGCTTGGGTTTTGCCCAGACAGGTGAATGGCCATGTCAAGGCCTCATAGGAAATGACATTGCTGTTCTGTTTTATTTCGATCATATCTCTAGAGTTCCATCTGAATCAGGGGTGGCAGCACAGAAGTGGGTCACCTTTGTGACTCGTTGGACTGGAACTGCCTTCATCAGTGCAGCCCCCCACCCCCACCCATTCCCCACTTCCCACCCAGGCAGCAAAGGGCTTCCTTTTCGGGCATTTTCATTCCAGTCTCATACCCTCCAAAAATGGGAATCATATGCGCGGCTGGAAGAAAATGTGTCTCATGGAAGCAAAAAAAGTTTGTATGCATTCATGTGTGTATTTTTCTCTTTTATGGAGTAGATGGATGGTTGCTTTTGTACCTGTTTAGGTACAGACAAAGGACAAAAGGCAATCTCACACCTTCCAACAGGCAGATAATTGAAATTCGACTTTAACTGAAATGGTATCCCTGCTGCAGCTCTGCGGTTTTATAGGGGTTATAAAATCTAATCATCAGTTAATGTAGCTGGGAGAAATTTCTGGTTTTCCGTGCCAAGGAAAGCAGAGAGATGAAACTCTTTTTGACAAGAGATGATTATAATGATGCGAAGTGAATTTTTCTTTTTTGGGTCTAAGAATGTCTCAGTCTAACAAGGACACAGCTACAGGGAACATAGATATTCGAGTGGCAACAGGTGGCCTCTAGTTACACTGTCGTTTCTCTATATTCGTCTCGAAAAGAACACCTGCCAGCTCCGGAGGCGCAAGCGCGGTCCACTGATGGGGAACAAAAATACAGAAAATAGAACCGTGTGCGGTGTGGAAAAGGAAGGAAGGAGGGAGGGAGTGAGGAGAGAGAGATAGAGAAGGAGGGAGGGAGAGAGAGAGAGAGACGCTTATAGAGGAAGACGATAAAGATGGGAGAAGAAGGCTTGGGAAGAAATAAAGCACTAGAACGAGACAGGAGAAGCGGAAATATATATATAAAATAGACAGACAGACAGACAGACAGACAGACAGACAGACAGACAGACAGACAGACAGACAGACAGACAGACAGACAGACAGACAGACCAGACAGACCAGACAGACAGACAGACAGACAGACAGACAGACAGACAGACAGACAGGTAGGTTTCGGATGGATGGATCAATAGATTTGTATTTCCTCTAAAATATTAGATTTCTTTTGTAAGCAGAATACATGGTAATGTATGTAAGGAGGTGATTAGAAAGTTACATGAACATTGGACTGCAATGTTATCCTAGATCAATGTCCCATTATTTTCAACACCCTAATGCAGCTGTGACCTGTTTTAGTTTTAACGTGCTTTTTGAAGAGTTAAAATAAATATTCTATTTGCAAATTTCCTTGCCTGCTCTTAAGAAGCAATCGACAAATGACAATAATTCATATGTTGCGTGATAAAACAGTGGGGTGTTTTCACATGCAGTGCCCATAAAATATGCCAATGGAAAGAACCCATTGAGAGCAACATGCAAGTCGTAATAACTTGCCCGCGTGTATTTATAGCTCTGATTGTCTTTGTCTTTGCACAGAACAATTTTCCACATTCAGGCAAATAGTGAGAAGCTTTTTTATATATGACTTTGAAAGGTCAAAACAGGGTACTTCATAATTTTCCAAGTGTGCCAGTGACATATAATAATGGAGGTCACAGTATTTTCCTATGCGGTAATACCTCCCAAAGTGGTGTGACGCAAAATGATGACCCCCCCCCCTCCCTCGAGAATGATTCTCTCATATTTCACAGATATTCATTGGACTTGGGCTGAATGGTTGGGGTCCCCAGCTCCGCAAGGGCTTTATTACACCTCTTTACCTCCAGATTCACTGTTCCAAACATTGGATTGTAGAATAATGTGGTAATGCCACTTAATTTCGAGATTACTTGCCCTATGAGAATGAGGACAGTGTTACTACAACCTACGTCTTAAAGCAGTATGTGTAGTCTCATATTTATAAAATAAATCCTTGTTTGTGTTTTTTTTTTAAACATTGTTGTGTATCAAATTGTCGACATGCATTGTTGGTCCATGGCTTCCAGCGGTTTTTTCGTGGGGACTGCAGATATCAGAAGGTTAAGAACCACTTGGTTAGAGCAACTCCAGAATCTCTTGCAACATGTGATACTGAAGCCACGAAGGTCTCTGTGTAAAAAGGGGAGAGTAGTTTCCTGTGAAATGATGTCACCTTAAAACTACACAGTGCTTAGCTAATAGGAGGTGGCCTAGACGAGTTCACGGGGTTATTTGTACAAGAGGTGTGTAAGCAGGCCGGCTTTAGCACTGGTGGCGCCCAGTGCGACAATGTTTTTGGGCGCCCCCTCAGTGACCACCTCCGCAACGGATTACCGCACTACCACCCTTTAACAGTCTCCATAACCACTCTCTCTCAAATGCATTTAATTAGTTTATGGGGTCACTCATAAAGGTGAAGGGTGTCAGCGCACTTTACATGGCACACACATTACAGAGACAATCAATTATATGTGTGTAAATCAATATAGGAAACGGTACATAAGACAGAGGACTACAAGGGGTAGGATTTATATGTCATCCATACTGGTAGGCAGTATAGTTAGGCGGACTTGGTCTGGAGAAGCACAAACCCAGAATTTAAAACGTAACACCATGATTGGGGGTTCTCTGAACAATCAGAAATTATTTCTACCCAAACAAACCCTTTGTGAAACATTAGGGTAATGAAAGTCTGAAGAAAAAATCAATACGCTCTAATATATACTTGAAGGCTGCATTTCAGTTCTTTCACAGTCAATTGCTCACTGTTAGGAGTTTAACTTATAAACTGCAAGTAACAATAGGAAGTCTGTCGAAAGCAGTAACCCACTTACCTATTTACGCTACATTCACTTTGTGATTTGCATGGCCGCATTCTTCGTAGCAGGCACATTAACCTTCTGCACTACCTTATGATGAATCAAAACTTCCACAAGTCAAAATTCCACTAGACAAAACTATGGTCTCTCTCTGGGAAGAACATTAATCACCGGAGTTCACTTGACATTTTTATTTGCTGAAAATTGTTGGAGGCCAGGAACACGGCAGCTGGTGCTTTAAAAAACAATGAAAACTAGCAAACAGGCGCCCCCACGGGAAATCAGCACCCGGTGCGGTGGCACCGGTCGCACCGCCCTAGAGAAGGCCCTGTGGGTAAGACAACTTGGGGAATGCAATGAAATCAAAATCCATACAAGTTTGTTTTCCGAATCCACTCCACTGTGAGCACAAGGGACATCTGAGCGTAGCGCATTGGATTATAAATATCTAGTATCTGTGTTTATGCATTTGTTAAGAGAAGGTTTGGAATTATAGTTATATGTGAAATTAACCCCAGAAATCTTAGCATAAACTACATGCCCCCTCCCAGTAGACCAAGAAAGTAACAAACCTCAAATATCTTATTTAAGTTCCCCGACAGCAAGGGTTAAGACGGGCAGCACTATGGGGCATATCAACAACAACCGGCGATAATTATCGCTGAGCGCACTTAGTGCTCGGATAATTATCGCCGGCTAGCGCCGATTTTTATCGCTGAGATAGCGTGCTATTAGCAACGCTTATCTCATCAGCGATAAAAATCCTAGCGCTAACTGGCTAACGTGAGGTTATCGCTGGAAACCCAGCGATAATCTCACGTTAGCTTGTTGAAAGGGACTCACAAACTTAGCCATGATATCCGCCTTCCATAGAATATCATGGCTAAGTCAGTCCTGAAGCAGGCGTAAGGAAAGTAGCGATAACAGGGGTTATCTCTACTTTTCCTGACGCTATGCTTCATAGCGTTAGGCTTGCTGATAGGAGAAATGTCGCTTAGCGACATTTCTCCTGTCATGCCAGGTCAGGAACGCCCACTTTGCATCTCATTAGAGATGCAAAGCTGGGCGTTATGAATCCTGACGCTAAAGCAAGGTTTCACGTGTTAGCGTGACCTTGCTGATTAGGCGATAAAATTATCGCCGCTTTTCGGCCGAAAACAGCCGCAAAAGCGGCGATAATTTTTTATCGCCTGCTTGTTGATATGCCCCTATATCCCCAGAATACGCGATAACTTGTAGCACTCGTTAGGGATGCCCCTGGTCACCGTTGCTGTTTGCACTGGCGGTGGAACTGCTGGCGGCACTTTTCAGAGCAGGAGGTGAGGGCTTAGGAATACTGCTGAATGGAAGGAACTATATAATTTCCCTGTACGCAGATGATTTACCTTAATGATGCTGCCAGGAGCGGACTCTGCTTTTGCACTGTTGGAGGGGTTTGGTAGCGTGTCCGGATTACGCGCATGTTCCCATTGGCTGGGCCCTCCCCTCGACCTGAGGGTCTTCCTGCTGAATATAACTGGGCACCGGCCTCTTTCGAAACTTGTGAATTCAGATTTTTCCTTCCCTGAAGGATATGAGGGAGGGTAACCTGGAGAAAGCAATGCGCTCCCTGCACTCTCGTGTGGCCTTTTGGAGTTCATTGAGACTACCCCTGAAAAAAAAATATATATATATCTTATTAAAATCTGTTTGATTATGTGTGAGTCTCCGAAATAACACATACCACCAATAAGACATTTACATTTTGTGGTTCTAATTCATTTGTTGAGATATGAATTTTTTTATTTTATAAATGGTTTCATTACACAATGCCAACATTCCAACCAGCAAATTCAATGGAAATCAATTTGCTGGCCTCAAGAAGAAAGGAGGCTGAGTTACCTCAGCTGGCATTTGACTCACTATGCAATCCTATACTTTAAAAGAAATGTAAAACTACACTGTTGTAAGCATAACAATTACATTGTGACTTATTAACTCACAGAAATTTATTTCAGATCTAGGAGAAATATTTATTCTGCTGCCAGAGTGGTACAAGCATAGCTTTTTAACGAGACAACCCTATTCACTTTTTATAGTTTGAGCATCATGTCCCTAATTTGAGTTTATACCCACATGAACGTGCCAGTCTAGTGATCTAACTTCACATTAGAATTAAAGGTGTGCAAATTGTGCATAATATACTTTAATGTAATTACACTAAATTTTGGCAAAATAACGTGAAATGACGCATAATCACTTAAAGTGCAAATCCATCATTCTATATTTCAGAGGACACATTTTGAATCCAAAGAGTGCTGCACAACAAAACAAAAGCACCATGAAAAAAATTGCTCCAGTTCAGTTGTTCCTGTGTGTTGAGAGTAAAAGTATACTGCAAATGCTGCATAATTATGTGAAGTGGCGTAATGACATTATTTCAGGTATTTAACATAAGAGATGTAATACATTTAGAAATTTACACAATTTACTCTGGTATGATTTTAATTTCGCCCATGCTTAATTAGAACAGGCCTGGCAAAACAGGGACCACATTGAAACTGAATGGCAGGTCATTGAAAATCAGGCCTTGTAGTGGTTGGGACCTAAAAAGAACACAGATGTTTCTCACATTTGGAATATGCTGAACATAATAACTGTGACAATGATTCTACCAGCAGACATCCATTTCACTTTACAATAAATCCCTAGATCCCTAAATGTTTCTAAACTGTATGCACTACATTTGTAGGAGCTGGCGGAATGGAAATGTAGATGCTTATAATTGAGTATCATCGTAAATGGCAATGCAGCCTGAAAATGAACGTTCAGATCAGCGCCATCTGATTTTGAATCCAAACGAACAGCACAGCACCATGTGACACAGCATTACAACCATAATATGCAACATCATTGTTGGACCAGGCCCTTTTTGCAGGGTTCTCCCCAAACATTTTGCCTTCCTCTGCCTATTTTTCTGAATTTCTTTTTGTTGCCTTTAGGACTCTGTGCACTTTACCACTGCTGACCAGTGTTAAAATCCACATGCTCTCTCCCTAAAATGTAATGGTATTTGGTTTCTCCATGCTTGGTATATTTGATTTGCTAGTAAGAGCATAGTACAGTTGACTGTGCGCGCCCAGGGACTGTAAATCAAACACTACTAGTGGACCAGCAGCACTGATTGTGCCACCCACATGAGTAGCCCTGCAAACATGTCTCAGGCCTGCCACTGCAGTGTCTGTGTGCGTAGTTTTTAAACTGACCCTTTGACCTGCCAAGTGCACCCATTTGCCAGGCCCAAACCTTCCCTTTTATTACATATAAGTCACCCCCAAGGTAGGCCCAAGGTAGCCCCATGGGCAGGGCAAAGTGTATTTAAAAGGTAGGACATATACTGTTGTGTTTTACATGTCCTGGTTGTGAAATACGGCTAATTTCATTTTTCACTACAGCAAGGGTATCTCTCCCATAGGTTAGCATTGGAGCTGCGTTGTATTATCTTGACTGCCAATTGGAAGCTCATAGAAATTTGGAGTTTGAGGTCTCTGGACTCACAATTTAAAAATATATCTTTTAGGAGAGGTAGTTTTTATATTGCAGGTCTGAAATTGCCACTTTTAAAAATTATACTTCAAGACGGGCGACAATGGCGCCCCCTGCTGTTGCACTGTATTTGGCAATTAAAGTAAAAATTAAATTATCCATGAAGAGAAGGTGTGCACTCGCTACTTTACACTTGCACTTTTAAAAATTAGGTATTTTCTCACTTTAACCATTCTGTGCCTCTGCCTGTCTCTGAATACATGTCTGGGTCAGGATGACAGTTGGGGTGTTTGTGCGTTCACTTTAGACAGTCACACAAAGGGAACTGAGTTGTGCCCTGCATAGCCTGATGGCCCATCACTAGGATGAAGGGCCTTCTTGAGCTAGAGTGGTGGAAGGAGTCGACACTGACACCTGAATACACTTTGCCTGCCCTCACAAAAAGAAGTCTCCACCCCCTGCAGTGTGTCTGGAGCCAGGGCAGGGAAAGACGAAGTCTTGTGCACTACAAAGACTTTCCTTTGAAGTTTGCGTATGTGAAAGGCTGAAATGGGAATAAGTACTGTACCTGTGACAGTAAGATTGAGGGTTGAGGGCATTCTGACAGGAAGAAGAGCTGGATAGATGTCTGGAGGGGCTGTCACTTTGCTGTTTACTTTGCTTTATTGGCCTTCTGCTTGCTGCTTCTATCCTGGGAATGAAACAACTGGACTTTGCTTTCTGCATCCTGCTTCCAGGTTCTTCGAGGGCTTGAGTTGAGCTTACCTCCTAATAAGAAGTCTCAGGGCCATCAAAGACTTCATCTGCAACTCCTGGGCCCCTCTGCTGAGGAATCCTACTTGCCAAGTGGTGCCAAATTCCAGTTCTTGGGACCTTGGAAGTGAGTTTGGGGTGCTACTAAGAAGAGACCAAGGCATCCATGCAGATCGACTACAAAACTGGTGCCTGTCTGAAACTCCAATGCTGTGCTGCTGCCTGCACGAGAGCAGTGTTACAGCTCAATGCACCAACTGCGACTTGCACCACAACCTCAGATGGCGACGCAGTGCCTCCGAAACTCTGCCAATACACAGGTCTCAAGCGCCATACCACTGCAGAAATGTTTTAAGGCATGGGAAAAGTGGGCTCTGGCCCAGGCACCAGCCTTTCAGGGCTTCCCTGATAGAGCCAGATCTGCTCCGCAGAAAGTGTTGTCCTGATGACCTTTAATAATTCTTAAATAGATTGTTTTAAATATCGTTTTCCTTTAATTAATTTTTAGAGTGGGTGATGTGTGAGAGTCTATTACAGACATTTAGCAGAGAAAGTGTTTTCGAGCAAAAGAGGACCTCACTTATGAAAAATGGGAAGGTGTCACAGAGATTTCTTGCAGTAATATTAGTGAGCTGCTGCTGTGTTACAATCTTGAAAACACACATCACTATCCCTGAGTATTAAATGTAAACACATGTAGAATTTGGACAAGTGTGCCTGTGCACTGCCAATGACCTGGCCAAAGTGGGCATGAAAGAGATTGGATCATACATTCAAAGCTGTTACGAATAGGGTCCACCAAAATACATTTAGCCAAGGGCCCCCAGAATCCTTAAGACGGCCCTGCACCACTGAAGTCCATAGTGCACCTCTCTGACTCTGACGCCTGTGACATGGTCTGACATTGATGCAGCGGAAAACGGAAGCCTCGCTGCTTGACTTTTGACACCTCATTGAAGCCGCTCCACAGTAAAGAACCGAGGTACCACACCAGCAACTGCAGCATCACCTCCCCTGCAGCAGTAAGGAATCAAATCATCGCCTCCCCTGCCTGGCTGTAAGGAACCGATGCATTACCTCCCCTGCAATAGTAAGGAACCAACGCCGCACCGGCCTCTGCGACACCTCATCTACTCTGTGTTTTGCATCACCTTTGTTTTTCACAACACTTCCAAGGTACTGTACTTGGGTCTCACCGACTCCGTAACCAACCCTCGCTCCATTGAGGTCGGACTGACTTTGTGAAGTCATCGACCGCAACCATATAGCCCCGTATGATATCTTGATTTGCATGTGTTGTATTTTTGTCGTTTTGTTTCTTGATTGAGTCAGATAAATATCGGCTATTTTTAATAAGCTGGTGTGGTGTCCTTATGTAGTGTTTTCACTGTGTTACTGTGAGTGTTTACAACTACTTTCCACATTGCCTCTGGGATAAGCCTGACTGCTTTGTGCCAAGCTGCCAAGGGGGTGAGCAGGGGTTATCTTAGGTATGAAAATGACTTACCCTGACTAGTGTGTGAGTTTCTGCCTGGCTTAGGTGCATACCCTAGCCAAGCAGAAACCCCATTTCTAACAATAATGGTTCACATATTACATAAACACAACACTGAACAACACAACATGAATGCCAGTATAGCTTTTTCCTTTTTTTCAATGGCAGGGCTAAACCATTTGCTTTATCCTTGCACTACAATCAGGTTCGTCATTTTACGCCATGGCTGTGAAAATGTATCACTGGGTAATACAGCTATCTGACTTATGAATGATTATTTTGGGTACTCAAATCTATTAAAATATGCCAAAATCAAAACAGCTCTTTATCTCAGTATGGTAGGATCCTAACTAGTAAAAACCTTTGATCTTGACAAATGAGATGTTAACTGAATCTAAACTGCTTGTTTTCACAGACACGTTTTTAAACATCTAGGGGTAGATTTTCAAACGTTTTGTGTTGTGTTAGCATCACAAAAGTGACACTAACCAGCACAACATTTTTATTTTGGAATTTACTTTCCAGTGCAAAGCTTGTTTTGTACTGGAAAGTACCCTAAAAGTTGTGCAAGCAGCGCAAAGCACTGCTTTATGTTTCTTAGCACCAAGGGAATGTTACATGGGTGCTACATGGGCATTGCCATGCAACCACCTATGCCTTTGTAGACAGGGTTTAGCGCCAAAAGTTAACAGCACTTCAAAGGAGGCACTAATAGGAGAAATTTCTTTTCCGGCTTTGCATGTGTGCTGCACTGTCTATACATGGTATTTTGTACAGGAAGGGTACCCTTCTTGTACAAAACCTATACTAGACTCAAGCATGCATGTACATTTGCGCTGTGGCCCTAAGGTGTGTGCGTGGCGCACTGCAGCTGAAATTAGCGCCAACGCTAGGGAAAGGGGAGGTGAGAGCCATATCTCTGTAGACGGTTATATGTTGACTATCACCCTCATCATGAAAGTCACTTCAGAAGATGGAAAACATTTATAGTTATAAACTACAGGCCCCATTCCACAGCCCCAGTCTCTTCTTGAGTTCCCCGCCCTATTTTTTGACTCACAAATTTTAAAACTTTCTGTATTCTCTTGAGTAGTGCTGCTCTTCGCAAATAGGTCAGTTGCACACCTGATACTTGTAGGTGTACATTTCCTGGCATTACATTTCCATAACTTTATATTTTCTCAGCACCTGTATTGTGGAGTATCCACATACATAAGGAGAGGAACATTTTAGTAGGGTCCTTCGTTTTACTTTTCCTTTACATGAATATCTTGTTCTCATTTAAAGTCCTCTCTTTCATTGTCCATCTTAGTAAAATGGGAGCATTCAATGTACTTTCCTCCACCTGCTCTTCCACATATTCTTCTGCCATTCAGAAGTGAGTCTTGAAGCAAATATAAAATATATGAATACCCCCAATGCTATAAATCTTTGGATAGTCATCTAATTTGTATTGATCACTTCCTGGAAAGGCCATAGCTTTGCCTATAACTGACACAAACGTTGGCACAAAATGATTCAACTGCATTCAATCATATTCAATTTTGTAGACAGAGTTTATCACTCTATGCATACATAAGTCTGGCATGGGATTCTGAACAAGGCCATACATGTTTAAATTGGCTGTGCATAAAACGTACCCTTTATTACATGTACTATTTTTATTTTTTGCTTTTTAGGGAACAATGCATTATGGACCTCTGTGAAGTGCGACGATGCAAAACAGCCCATGTTACACTTGTTTGTTTTCATTTAAAACATGGTAACTATTTTGGAAAACTAGTTGGACATTTTGACTTTTGTAGAAACCCAATCTACTAACTCACAAACTGGGTACATAGTGTAAAGGTCAAAAACCCGGTGCAAGCCTGACTGACACTTCTACTAGCAATAACAGGTACTAAAGCCCAATGCACAAAATTGAAAAACAACCATACCACACTAGGGATGGATTAAGCATCAGTGTTGAAATATTAATGATTTTGATTTTTAAGTAATAAATTTTACTGTGCGTAAATAAACTACACCATTAAGAGGTAAACATGGATGAAAGAGTCACATTATCAGAGGAGCAGTGGCATTTTATCGGTTGATACATTTGTAAAGACTACTTTTATATCTTTGGCTTTGAAGAAACTATAAAAAAATCCTCCTTGTGTTATTTTACTAAATAAGGAAAATAAATATGTATGCAAATATAAATGTTCAGAGTGAGAATATTTTGTAGAAATATTGCTACCTTTGCTGTGTTCAGTTTGGAAAACTGGGACATGATGCTTTGAGCGGTACATTTTGCAATGCATTACAGGAAGTGCTAAGAAAGATAAAAGGGGACTGGTTGAGCATTTTCAATATGTTCTGCTTCCTCCAAATTCACATTCGCTACCAGAATACATAGCTTACAGGTCTTGGATTCAGAAAGCTGTTGAAATAGAGATGAAAATAATCTGACCTGAAAGTAAGACTTTCAGGTTACCTGTGGAAGGACTGAGTGATATACCTGTTTTCGCTTGAATCTTGGCCTTAAAATCTGTTTTGAGGGCCAAGGAAGATGTTATTCGGTGACAAGCAAAACCTAGGTTAGGAGGGGGTTACTACAATGCACTAACATTTGCCAAGAGAAAGGAGTAAACCAGAGTCAGCTGCAATGCCATGGAGGAAATCGACTAGTCTAGTTGGGCTTGTATTTTTGTTTATAGTACTAAAGGAAGTGGGTGAAATGAGTTTTCCATCTTGTATGTGTGGCTTACTACCCAAGAAAAAAACTTTGAGAGTTTGTGGACAACTGAAATAATAGGAAACGTGTGTGCCATTTGTTGCTCATTGATGACAAAGAGAAGGGACCTATCATGTCTGGGAAAGAGTCCAAGTATGTCCTGCTTGTAGATTTTGAGTCTGCTATGGAACTCCCAAAAGAAGATAGTTGACCTTGTTGAGTTCTGCACATCCACAATTGCTAACCATGCTCTACTGAAGCGTTTCAACTTCAAAAAAGGTGTTTACTTCTCAAAGGTTCACTGTTTACTGTGACAACCTGCTACCCATACCCAACCCTCTCTCCTTCATCTATTGGCCACAAAGAAAACCTACGTTCTGGTCCACCATAAAACTTGGCTGGGGCAAGTCAGCCGACTCTAGCCAATCTTGATCCATAACAGGTCAGTCTCAGCAGATTTCTAGGACCCTGTCACCCTCACCCCCTGGGATACCAATGAATTTTAGACTTCTCATTGTTTTGTATGGACCACATATGACCCCATCCAAATGAAGCAAGGAAGGTGTGTGTTGTGGTACAATGAGAAACATTTTACATAAAATCCAACTAGTTTGCAATTATTATGGAACTTGTTAGAAACATCTCTATGAAGAACTCTACTGGAAAGATCAGCTACAATGCACATTGTCTGTAGTGCATTGCAGAAAGAAGGCTACATTGTCCTGTTGAGCATTTGCAAAATTAAAAACATATTGCTGACCACACAACAACATATACTCATTTTGGATGAGAAGCTGGACACAGAAGAGTAAGTAGTTTTGCAAATCCAATAGCATGATGCACTTTTATCTGCATTCCTCATAGAGATGATAATCAAGCAATCCCTTTGAATCACACTGTCACTCTTAGCACAACACAAAAAAGGAATGTAAATGGATAGAGGGAAAGAAACAACACTCCTGACCCCTGTGCTCTCTCCATTGATGCCCAAGAAAAAGCCTATTCATGTCTGATGTGGTGAATTGGTGAAGTGGTATTTGGTAGTGAATAGTTTAATAATACCCTAACAGGTATAGCACACCTTCTAGGAATTAGGTTGTGTCCACCAAACAAAGCTCAATATTTATAAAACAACAAGTACTAGGAAAAACTTCTGACTGATTCTATGGCCCGAATTTACAAAGAGATTGCAACGGATTTGCTTACCATTTCAATAAGACACACAAGTTTTCTGCTAGGATGTACCGATTGCATTGGTTTGCAACCCAGAGTAATGCAACGCAGCGCAATGAGCTGCCTTGTGTTACTCTTCGTCAAGGGAGCATTTAATGGGTGGTGCATGGGCAGTCCCATACAACTAAACATGGGTCCTCACACAAATCCCTATCTACAAAGAAATTGTGGATAGGTATTTTCTCCAAAATCTTGTGCCTTTCTTCTCGCTTTTCCTACTTGTATTCTGCAGCACAAATGCAAATAGGAAAATGGCTTAAGGCTAGAGCCACTGGAATTATGCAGCAGGGAAGGACCAAATTATGTGACAGAGTTGGCTAAATCATGCGGTAAGAAAAGGCAAATTATATGGCACCCGTCAATTTTACCAATGGCAACTCTTGCTGGCCAATAATTCTACCTTATTAGTACCAGTGCAACAACCAAATACAGCAATACGCAAATAAAAGATGACCAGTCAACTTTGCGAAGGGACTTCCACTTCACGGGAACACATGTTGCTTTGTTTTCAGTAACTTTTGATTTGTTTGATCTAGAATACTATTTTTGCTAAAATCTACAGACTATGCAACAGGTGATGGATTACGTGCCAAAAGAGGAACATATTGATTTTGCAGAAAACGCATGCAGTCTCAGAATCACATAATTCCTGTGCTTAAAGCATAGTTTTTGTGCAGAATGGCACTCCTTCCTTCACAAAATCCATGCTGAATACAACGCAATACCTTTGGACCTTGTGCAAGGGTGACTGTGCTGCCGCATGGCAACCACAAGTGCAGCAGTGCAGGGAGAAAACAACTGCGCCACTTCTAAGAAGATGTTCACGCCAACGCAGCACATCTTTACTTGCTACGCTGCATCACATGAACTCCCTACAAATATCCACCAATGTATGTAGTGGAGTAAGGGGCGGTAAACTGCACCTTCTGCATTGCGCTTGTAATGTTTATTGTGAAGGTTATACCTTATATATATATGTTGGGACACTCAAAAAGAGCAACACATTTTTTTTTTAAAGGGGAGCTTTGGTCCACTAGGTGTCTAATTCATGGCTTTTAAAATGTTGCCTTTAGGGAAGGTGATTAAAGTTTCTGGACTTCATTGACATGGTCAAAGGTGACCTTTCTGTGGCCAGCACAGAGGCTGTGATGTGACTGGGGTGCTCAGAAAAATGGGTATTGCCAAGGTAGCAGCAAGAGTAATCGAGTATTGCAAGGGGACAAATAATCAGAAAATAGTTCGATATAATATTGAGGAGATGTTGAAGGCTGTGTGACGTTTGTTTCAGATGAGAGGATTGCCGTGTTGTTGACTAAATTGAATAAATGAAAGTGTAGTGACTGAATCAATCTATTTATTAGACTTTTTCTAAATGAGGCATCTCTCTATCATGTTATATTTTCATTGTAATAATTGTACCATAATAGATGATGAATTGCATTACAATGCCGGGACAAAAACAACGTTTTATAAGGCAAATAAAACAAAGAAGTAAGACACAGCTTGACAGTAAAATCTCTAGTGCATGTGATTATGTTTGTCAGAACCAATGTCTTTATTTTTTTCTAGAAATTGTGAATGAGATTTTCATATCAATTCGTTCCTGCCCTTCTAATTGTATGAGCCTTTTGCTATTGTTCAGAAGCTACAGGGATAGCAATCAGATTACCCGAAGTAAGGCTAACAGAATAAATGAAAAGGGAACAGCACCACCTGCCACACAGCTTTGCAATAAAAGTGGATTGAAATATAGAAGCAATTATGTGTTGGCTTGAAGTGAATGATACAGACTGTGAAATGAAAGTGGATTAATTCATTCCTTACACCTTTCCATCCTTTTTCATTCTTTATTATTTTTTCTTCTTTAGTTCTTTCTCTTACTTTTCTGTATGTTTGTCTTCTTTCTTCTTTCTCCTTGCAATGCATTTAATTGTTCGCCTTACATTCATCAGTATTTCATTCTGTCTCCTTCCAATCCTCCTCCCAGAAATCTAGAGAGAATAATTTACAAACAAAGCATCAAACCCTGGATTAATACATTTTATTCTGATAGCCATATATATAGTGCCAGATTGATCTCACTTAGATGACAGAATAGATATAAGGTAGAACAATGCCCTCGCCTTCCACCTTCACAAAAAAAACCATATTGTCTCCACAGATTATTTTACTTTATCTTCCAAACATTTTACTAGCCTCTACAGTCTGAATACATAGAGGACCTATTACAAGTTAGTTTCTATTATGGTGTTTTACTTACAGGTTGATTCAGTAACTCAATTAACAGATGCCAGAACGAGGATAAAACAGCACTGGGCCATACACTTTAATGAGAATTGTTTTTTCTTGATGTTTAAAATAGCTTGGATTTCAAATGGTTGTAATTCAGAAAATGCGTGCCCCAAGGCTGCTCTTTAAATTAATATGACCATAGTAGATGCTGCATCGATGGATCGTATCGCCCACCGCATCACCCACTGCCCACCCCTTTCACGCTACCCATAGCGTGAAAGGGGGCCTTATTTACAATGCAGCGTTAAGCCACATTAAGTGGCGTAAAGCTGCCTTGTAAATAAGGCTAAGCCCCTATCACCACCACAACGTCGGTAAAAGTGACATTGTGGTGGTGATAGGGGCTTGTACATATGCCCCTCAATACAGTATGTGCAGTTTTCTATCAAGCATAGCAGAAAAAATTATTGATTATAGAAAGTCAGACACTTCTAAAATGTTCTGCATAACAACAACAGATTCCGTCATCATGAGCTTGTCCTCTGACCTCTGATGGAACTCATCTCGGAGTGACATGCTGAAGGCTAAATTGAGATTAACAGAGTTGGAAGGGTCTGTTGTCTTTATGCGTTTAGTGCACCCTAAACTGAAAGGTTTATTTCAATATTTACAGAGGGAACCATGGACACCGTCTTTCAAATGTCAATTATGCAAATGAATGACCTCCTTTAGTATCTTAATTAAGGTTAATTTGCAAAACAAATTGAAAGCCTTCAGAAGCATCATTTGAAATGAAGAGGGAGGATGCTCCAAGTTATCACATTGATGCATACAATATTTAATGAACAAACCATGTTTTGAAACTGATTACATTCTCTTTTTGTAGCCCTTAGACTTTATTCTGAGTGTCCTATTCTTTTGTAATGGAATATATTCTTACTGCCGGTGAAGTATTACCCAACTTTCAATTTCCACGCCTCAGATTGGTGAATAATACAATAGTACTGCATTTTTCCCTATTCTGAGCTACAAATTTCAGAATGAAAACTATTTCTCCATGAAAATTGCTCCAGGTTTTAACTGGCAAAATGTGTGCGATAAGAAAGTGCATTATTACCAGACTTCATTGCAATTCTGACTCGACTGCAAACTCATTTTTTCAACTTAATCCAGACTACTGTCTCTTTTCGAATGATGGTCTTAAATCTTACAATCACAAAATGTAGTTAACACTCCAGTCATCCGTTTTAAAAACATGGTTCCTCATGTTTGCTAAGGATGTTTTTTAGTGTGATATACTGCTGTTTATAAATGTAGACACAGGAATTTTCTTTTATAGTGATAGAAGATATATACTACACTCTCTGGTCGGTTTCCGTTTGGCTGAATGTGTGCCTGACTAATTCCTTATCATACACCTATTTTTAAAAGGTCTGAGAACACAGTGTAATCAGTAAAACCTACATTGTGCTATTAAAGATACCAAAGTGCTATATATGGTGAATTTATGAAAGATGTCCTTAGAGAGAGATAAACCTTGTTGGTATGGTAAGAACAATAGTTAAACGGCTGTGGGCATCAACAGTTTCAGGAAGGTGAATGCTTTTTCATGTTGTTTTTTTCACTGAGACATATTCAAAAATAGTTACAGATAATGATGTCACGGCACATGGATGAGTGTTGCTAATTTCTATTTTCTGTAGCATTGTACCTGAGTACACAGAGCAGACACATACATAGATGAACTGTTTGCTGTTTAATATGCTTGCTGCAGACCCTCCATTTCACAGGAAGTGTGTGGTGGGCAGGAAGTCAGTACCACGTGACTAATGACAGTAAACAAAAAGAGGTTTAGTGATACTTCAGTGTACTAGGGGGTGGAGCTCTGTATTGTACTTACCTGGCAGAAGGTTTCACTTCCTACAAGATACATAGGGGCATATTTACAAGCCCCTATCGCCATCACAACGTCACTTTCAGTGATGTTGTGATGAGGCCTCGCCTTATTTACAAGGCAGCATTCAGCCACTTAACGGGGCTTAACGCTTCCTTGTAAATAACACCCCCTTTCACCCAATCTTAGCGTGAAAGGGGAGGGCAATGGGTGTTGCTGTGGGCGTTCCACAGCAGCACCCATTGATTCTGACGCTGTATCCTATTTACAAGGGAGGCATAAATGAGGCAGCGCCAGAATTAGGACCAGGGAAAACCTGGTCCTACCCTGGCTCAACGAGGAGAAATGTTAAATTTCTCCTCATTTTTGCTGTTTTCATGTGTGCTGCGTTGAACAGCACACATGAAAACAGTGAAAGTCCAATGATTGTTTCTGTACACGAAAGTCCGCCTTCCTGCACATAAACAATCATTCTTTTTTAAATGCCGTTTTGTAACTTCTGTGTGTGCTGCATTAAGCAGCACACATAGAAGTTACAAAGCGGCATTTAAAGATTGTTTATGTCTAGGAATTTCCCCTTCCTGCACATAAACAATCTTCCCCTGCAGGCATTATGGTGCAAGGGTGCCTGCGTTAGCGCTAGGCTGCAAGGGTGCCTGCGTTAGTGCTAGGCTGCTAAGTGTAGCGTCAGTGCATGGGGAAACGCGTCACCGGGGATACCGCGAACAGAAGCAGAACAAGTCAATGACTTTACGGAATCGAACATAGTTCCGTGAATGCCTCTCGGGTACCACCAAGAAGTGCAATTTGCACCTTTATGAGGCACAGATACCATGGATCTGACCCTTATACATAATATTAGTGAATAATTTTCACTACCCAAGGAGCCACAACGCGCCTTCCTTTTCGGTCCTGACGAAAGCCTTTAGACTTTTACAGAAGGCTGAAACATGTTGACCCTGACCCTTGACATCTAAAAGTACGGTAGACCAGTAACTCGGTCTATATCCTTACTTCAACATTTTTATTTTTCTCTTTTTCAACATTCTCTCAATAAAGTCTCATTAGAAAAAGTGATTAAGAGAATTTTAACCTCACTTTATCAAGAGCACTTCTCACACCCTCCCTCCCTCATATTCATGTCTGGACGCTACTGTTTTACCAGTTGGTCTTCCTCCTGGCGGAGGACAGCATACATACTAAAAAAGACCCTATGATGATGCTGTACTAGTACACATTAGCGGTGACCCAGTAAATACCGCCTTCGCGCCTGTGTACAGTTGTGAGGGTTCTTTTATGACGGAACCAAGAGCAAATAGACCCTGGCAACACAGGACAAGTGGTCCACTCTCTATTGATTCTTTGTATCTATGAATGGAAGCCGAATGGACCACAGCTTCTCCTTCCCTCCCCATTGATTATTTTGAAACGCAGGGTTGCACCATATTCTTGTAAATATGGTGCAGCTCTGCGTTTCTGAGGTGGCGGAGTGAGGTGTTAAACCAGGAAGGCTAACGCCTCACTCCGCCACTTTGCTTGTACATATGCTCCATAATTCTTTCTTGGACTACCATGGCAACACACAGTATTCAATTAATTATAATGTTATTCCTTCTTATAATGGGAGTGTTTTGTCCATCATGCTAATTTACCAGAGAGGAGACAAGGAGTGAAAGTAACACTGCTCAAGGGATTAGACCCATAAACAAAGGTCTTTGTTACAAAGCCATGACTGGACTCTAACTTCGCTCATTCCTTTTGAAATCTGGCGCTAGCCAAACCTTTGCTTTTACTAAAATTATGCATATAATATACTTTTATGTAGGGAATTTCAGCCATCCCTCTTCATTTTTGGTCTGTGTATCATTCACATTTTTCTTCCACCCATTCTAGCATTCAGCATAGCTTCAACCAGTGGCTAACGGATCATTGCAACCATTGGTTAACTTCACTGTGAGTGATGTCATTCTGCTCTTTCACAAGAGCACATCCGAGCACAAAATAGTTCCCTTCAGTGCCAGGGAATTCTATGACAATGCGTGCATTGCGAAACCAAAAATTATTTTAGTTTTTAGCCAATTTTACTTTTTTTAATTTGCAATGGCCAAGTGGCTCCCTCAAAAATAACTGTCTATTTAAAAAAACTGACAAAGCAAAATAGCCATTGACAACACTAAATATCTGGTACAGATGACATGGGGGCTAGTCCATGTTTGTCGGCTATACATTACTTTTCAAAATGCACATGTGCAATTATGTGCCTCTTAATTAGCCAATGGAAAGCGTCTCCACTGAGAACCATGAATGAAGGTATATTATACCCAAACTGGCGACTGTACTCACCCTGTAAGGCCTGAATATTGGCACCCTTTTTAATTTTAATTTTATATTATTGCTCTAGACTCTTTTGTAATCTCTCGAGCAACAGATGTCCCAAATATAGGTTCCCATCTAGTACATGTGCCATTGTACGTGGACGACATGTTCCTCATTGATTGTATAGCAAATGAACGTCAGGTCCTTCTAGATGGTTTTAACATTTGTATGGGGAATCTAAATCTTCAGAGTAATCATAAAAAATCCTTTGTACTAACCTGCTGCCCAAACATTACTCATTAAAATTTTATTTTTTTATTGGGGGACCCATCACTAAGGTTTCGAATTTCAACTACCTGGGCATACTGTTTGAAGCGAACTGAAATTGGGATAGGTTAATTGCCCAGATAGAGCAGAAGATGGTGGCCTCTTGTGAAGCTAGGTCATAAGCCCCTGAAAGAGATGTGCACATTTTTTATAAGTAAGTGCCTGTCAATCTGCACCTACGGGGCAGGGGTTTGGGTCTCCACAAGCCCAAGTGCACTCCAGATAGTTTAAAACAAGTTCTGGTGTAGACTCCTGGCAATTCCTAAATTAACGTCTAGCTTTCTCGTACATCAAGAACTGGGTCTAGTTTATTTAGAGGATCAAGTCAGTATTTTATTATCCCTAAAAGTAAGGGCTACAACCGAGGTGGCTTTTCTCGCTAGGTAGCAAAGGACTGTCTTCATCTAAATAACATGTCAGGTATTCCTTAGTTGGCATATGTCAAGAATACCTTCAGGGATGTAGGCCTGAGCCATCTTTTTAATGTCCTATGAAATGTAGGTCCTCGCGAAAAGGAATTGGTAAAAAAAAGGTTTCTTACACATAGGGAGGAAGTAAGAATTATTAAAATACTCAATATGCCTTCAGTCCTCCAATATGGGCTTCTCACAACCACTGAAGACTTGGAACCATACCTCTTCTGGATAGAATATGCCAAACATAGATTTTATCTCACACAGTTGAGATTAGGCAAGGTTCATTTTTTTGTGGCATTGCCACAAATGGGTACTTGGTTCCCCTCACTTCCATGCTGTCCATGCAATGGGGTCTCTACTCAATACACAAAGTACTTTGTATCTCACACTTTCAAATCTCATTTTTTATGTCCTAGTCTATGTGATATGAATTGTAAAACGCATCAAGATAGTTTTTTTATCTAGAAAAGTTAAACTCGCCCTTACTATGTTTCTCAGTTATTTATTTTATTTCCTCTGCTCTAAAATTGAGACTGAATTACGTTATGTGAAGATGGTTTATGCAATAATGAACCTATAAATGAAATATATGCCTTTTTAAAATTTTTATATCTTTTAAATTGTCTTTTAAATGATATTCTGACTGTGATATGTCTAAAATGTCTGTTTTTCTTTTATGTGCTTTTATGGTCACATTTGATTGGATAACGTTTTCTGAACTGAATCCAATTGGCTCATTCTTAGGTTTTCATTAAAAAAAACAGGGGAGATGACTAGTATGATGAGTCAGAACATTACGTGCTTTTAGATGTCAACATAATCACAATGAGATATGAGGGTAGTGAGTACCAAGCTATGGCAAAAAATAACCAAACGTTATACTTGACCTTTAAGGCTAACAATTCCTTTTTGTAGAAATGTTTGTTGCTCGTCATCAAATCTATGAAGGAAACTATAGCAAAGTGAGCTTGCATGTTTAGTTTGCATATATTGTCCACTTTAAGCAGCAAAAAGTATTCCTTTTGAATGTCACCACACATCTAGTCAATCCGAAGAAAAGTATAGGGTCATGTTTGAAACTGACCAGGTTAGGAGGATCAAAACATTTGGCAACCCAACAAAGGTTTCCTCTTGCATGTTTGTGTCTGGTTTTCAGATTATTTTTTCAACATGTTAACCCCTTCAGCGCGGCGCGGATTACCGCGCTGTGCTGAAGGTTCTATTGCGCGGGCGGGGCCATGACAGAGCGGTTCCGTCATACGCACAGCGCAACCGACGCGCATGATGGAACCGCTCCGTCACTCGCATCGATGTGGTTAAGAAACATTTTGGTATTGTTTATTAGGTGTTATCCTTGTTTATTATTGCTTAGTTGTAGAAAATAGATGAACAGGCAATTAACATGCCTCCTGCATAACTTAACACTGTACATTTCCAAACGTTGGTGCATTTTTGCTCTGGGTTTCTATGCCGATTGCTTAATCTAAGCCTCTTTCATGTTGTGGATGATTAGTACCAACCTCATTGAACTACCACTGGCACATGAAGTTCAAACAAACCCCATGACCTTCAACTGCTTCTTGTTTCTACAGACAGCAGTCATCATCACCATTCACCACTTCATCTGCAGAGGGTTGGAGGAAGGGAAGGGGAGAAGAATGGTGAGCTGCCTCCATTTTTCATTGCTGCCTGTGTTTATTTCCACATCTTCATGCTGAGATCACATATATTTGTCCTTTCCTACTCACCCACTCACAATGAAATACAATGTAAAGTGAATCATTGAAAATAAATAACTAAATGATGCTTTTGATACCTAATCAATATATGGATGGTGTAAATGCTACATGGGAACAATAAGAGGTGTTTACATATAAAATAAAATTCACATACTAACTGTATGTATTACACATCAATTTATGAATGATATGAATATTACACTTGGAACATAAGAGATGTTACCATATATAATATAACCAATGCATGAACTGTATGAATGATACTTATGAGACTTAATCAATGTATGAACGGTATTAATGATACATATGAAATGTAAGAGGTGGTACCATATATCTTATAACCAGTACATGAACGGTATGTATGATACATGTGATAAACATTCAATGTAAAATTTGTATTAAAGATGCATATGAAACATAAGAGGTGTTACCATATATAATATAATCAAAACATGAACAGTATAAATGATACACATAATACTTAATCAATGTATGAATAGTATTAATGATACATATGAAATGTTAGAGGTGGTACCCTATATAATATAACCAATACACGAATGGCATGAATGATACATTAAATAAACATTTAATGTATAAATGTTATTAATGATGCATATAAAATACACATTTTGCGATCATACATAATATAATCAGTACATGAATGATGTGAATGACATGTGCCCTTAATCAAAGTATGAATGGCATTAATGCTACTTGTCAAACATAAGCTGTGCTACCATATATAATAAGTCCATAAACCGTATGAATGATGATACATAATCTGTATTTAAATGGTGTAAATGATACTTATGAAACACGTGTTGTGTAAAAATCTATAATGTTATTTGCTCTGGTGGCATGTTAAAAATTCCTTGAGGCCTGGCTTGTAGGGCAATTGCCGTGCCAATGGGCTGGTCTGAAAAGTCAGTGTGTGGGCCATTTTCTCTTCTGTTTTTTGGTCGTTTTCTTCTCTTTTGGGCCATTTTTAATGTTAATGTAGCTGACATTACCACAAACACTGCCTACAACAAGCACAAATACATTTCTTCCCACACACCTCACAAAACCCCGCTATCAAGTGTCTTTACAAGTTCAAACGGCCCCAATTTGGAATTGTGGGCCACTTTGTTAGCTATGTGATTTACTAATGGGACCCTTTTATTTTGGTGCCCAGGCCTATTTTCTGTCCCAGTCTGACCCTTTGGTTAACATGTATATTTTTTCATAACATTGTAATCTATCTATTTATCTATCTATCTATCTATCTATCTATCTATCTATCTATCTATCTATCTATCTATCTATCTATCTATCTATCTATCTATCTATCTATCTATCTATCTATCTATCTATCTATCTATCTATCTATCTATCGTCACTGAAAACACAAAGGTTAAAGTGATGTTATAGTTAGGCCTTGTAATATTGTAAAAAATATTCTTTTAAAACAGAAAACACTGACATTCTTCAGTTATAGTATGCTGTACTAACTTTAACTTACGCACCTGCTATGTACAGCTTATGAACTCACATACGACATGTTCAATTACATTATTGATGACATCACTGATAACATCACTGATGGCATCATTCAATAAATGTGACAGTTTGACGCTTATCTTACAGGAAGGCTAATATAGTCCTAATCTTATTGCGGCTTCTCGTAGTAGGGCGTTCATCTCCTACGGGGGCCTTGGATGTCTAAGGGGAGTGAGCTCTCCATGGAGGGGTTCTGCAAAGGGTGAAGACAGTTTGCTGTATGTACTTTTCTACTCATGTCTGGTTCATTGCCCACAAGATGTTGGTTATCTACAAAGGGTTTGGTATGGGGCAAAGGCTTTGCATTGAAGTAGCTTGGCCGCCTACTAGGGTTTGGCTGTCTGAAGGGAGTGAGTTCTCGATGAAGAGTTGCTTACAGGGCTACGACCATGTGTAGCAGTAGTGGTTTGTGTGTTTGATTTCCCACATTTGGTTGGTTATCCACAAAGTGTTTTTTACAGGACGCAGACGGTGCATAGAAGGACCTTGGTTGACCTTTGGGGGCTTGTGTGACTGAAGGGTAATTAATGCTTTACTTGATTATGTGCTGTTTAGTACTTACGCTCATATAGGAAAGGCTGTAGTAGTTATAGAGTAGTTAGAACAGCAGTATAGCGGATGATGTCATTAGTTATTTCACAAAGGATGTCATTAATGATATCACTGAACATGTCATGAGTGATGTAATGTGTGAGAACATAAGCAGTGCATGGGGGCGCTAAATTTATAGTTAGATCATATATATATATATATATATATATATATATACACATATATATTATCTACTGGCGGTCGCCAGTAGATAGTTATAGTTAGGACCGTGTTTCCATAGGAAATCCGCACCATTCTATTTGGAATAACTTTGGCGCCGGTTGACGAATCCTCGCAAAATTTTCAAAATAGGTGGGGCGCTCCGCTCCGCTCCTACCCTGAAAGTCTCGGGGTGATTCGTCAAGCGGGGGCCGAGAAAAAAGGGGGGTCCCAAAACACGTTTTCCCCATGCATTTTTCCATATTTTTATATAGATATATATTTATATTATATATATATATATATATATATATATATATTACCTACTGACGGTCATCAGTAGCTAGTTTTAGTAAGGACCAAGTTTCCATAGGAAGAGCATTTTTTGTTTTGCTTATAACTTTGGCATCGTTTGATGAATCTTCATGAAATTTTCCAAACTAATTCTTTGTTCATATCAGCCCCTCTGTTAAAAGTGTGGGAGTGACTCATCAAGGGGGGCTGAGAAAAAAGGGAGGTCCCAAAATGTGTTTTCTCCATGTTAATATCCATAGGAAACTTTAGACAAGACTACAGGTTGAACGGGTGAACGGAATTACCCCAAATTTGGCAGGGGGAAGGGCCTTGGTCTAGAAAGCACGCTTTTGTTTATTTGGTGTAAATCCGTTCAGTAGTTTTTGAGAAATATCAAAATTTACAGATATCAATATTTGGGAATTCTGCCATTTGATTGGCTGAGCCGTTACGAGCATGAGCTTGCTGCTTATTGACTGCAAGTGATGCGAGCGGTTGCATCTAGGAAGTGTTGGCCGCCATTTTGTGATTCTGTCGAAGCAAGTAAGGGGAAAAAAGGGCGAAAAAAGTAGGAAAGAGGAGGGTAGGAACACTGTAACCTCTGTGGGGTGTTTAGGATGTGCTATAGAAGGGGTGCGAAGCGAACTACTCATACTTACCGGTCTGAAAGTGCTGGGTACGGAAATTAAGTGAGGTATTGCGTAGTCTAATGCTGCTAAGGTGAGCTGCTGCAGGAGTCGGGATGAAAGCGTGAGCCTAAACTGTGTGTCTTATGGTGTGAAGTCATGTGCCCTGGCCGCTGCAGCACACCTGTGGAAGTAGTGTCAGCATGTGTTTATACCTACTAGGACAAAATACTGACTCCTACTGGTTTGAAAGTCTTGGAGTACGGAAAATATGTGAGGTATTGTCTAGAGTCTCATGGTGCTAAGTTGAGGTGCTGCCGGAGTCGGGGATGAAAGCGTGAGTCCAAACTGTGTGTCATATGCTGTGAAGTCAAGTGCTCTGGCCGCTGTGCCACATCTGTCAAGTAGTGTCAGCATATAGTTATACCTATTCGGAGGAACTTTTGTTTTGAACATTGTAACTTGTGTATGGTGCTTAGGGGGTGTTATACAGGTATTGCAAAGGTAAATTTGCGCGTATAAAATCAATACGGTATTTGTAAAGCGCAAACTACTCACCCCTATGGGTCTGAAGGCCCTCGAGGCCAGTGTGGAAATTATGTGAGCTATTAAGTGAGCTATTGTCCAGAGTCACATGGTGCTGAGCTGAGGTGTCCAAAGGTGTCCTTCATAAGCATTTCCAAACTTACCCCAGTCAATGTGCCTAGGTCATTTCCACCACAATGCACAATCATGAGGTCAGGGTGTGGAAGATGCAAAGAGTTTTTAACCAAAGGTAACAATTGGTGCCACTTCAATCTTCTCTGTGCAAACCATTTAATGTCCACATTTTGTAAACCTAGGTCTAAGTCAATACGTGTGTGTTCTGCATACCTCTTGCACCAGAAAATATAGCTATGTCCTACGATCCACACTAGCATTTTGAAGGTATGGCTGGAAGGTATGGAAAGATGTCTGTAGCTCATGCAGTTCCTTGGTAGAATAAGAGATATGTTTCAAGATGGGTAACTATTTTTTTTGCCATACAAAACGATACGTGATTGGGAAATGAAAAGCATTCTTTTTTAAAAGTAGTGTGCATATTTGTTTTGTGGAAAAGCATCTTTGTAATTGGTTAAGAAAAAGCAGTTCCAACGTGGAGCATATATCATAGGATAAAATTTGCTCAACTGAACCACACCTGCTACTTGAATTTGAAAGGCACTGTTCGAACTTAAAGCAATCATGAATTTTTAACCTGCACGTGCCATTAAATGTTCGAGAAAATGTTGCAAAAAAATCTCGTTAAGTTTAAAAAAATTGATGAACTTTTATCCTGCACGTGTTGTAGAATGTTCTAGAAAGTGTGTTGATAGAATACGTTGCACATCTGACTTCTATGTGTTGTTGAATATTTAAAAAACGGTTTATATGGAAAATTAAAAAAAACACAATAGAGAGAAGTTTTGAACCTTAAAAGAATCAAGGAACTATTCTAATTTGCTCTTTACATGTATTTATGTGTGGAGCAACAAAATTATAGACACAACAGCACCAGGAAGAGGAAGAAGCAGGGAGTGGGGGGACGGGGGGAGATGGGCAGAATGGCACACATGCACAATTAAGTACAGCACAAGTATAGACAAACAATGGCCAAAATGAAACACACCAACAAGGAGCACAAGTCACACAACCCGCCAACATCACACCACTGAACGAGCATAGAAGTGAAAACCACGCTCATTCATACAGGATGTGTACAAAGGCCGGTCGTTGGTGTTGTGGGATGTCTGCAACTGTGGTCATCATTGATGAGATGCCCAGCACGTGGCTCATGGGCGAGTTCACTGTGTGTTACATTGCCAAACAGCTGCTCCTCCCTCCCACACTTTTCTATGGTGCGCTGTTGTATCTCGTGCACTCGTACGGCACATCATTGTAATGCCTATTCGCGCATGTCCTGCTACATTCAAACTACACTATCACAGTGCCGTTTGGAGGTGGTGTATGCTACTTTACAACATCGAGTGCTGCGGCCCTTGCGTCAGGCCACACCAGAACACAGAGACACACTTACCGCACTTCCTGTATAAGGACATGTCCGAGACACCCCGTTCCCCTTGCCGGATAGGCACACCCCTGCGCTGACCTGTGTACTCCGGACCAGCACATGCCGGTTGTGCATGCAGGAGGATGAGTGCATAGCTACATGTCCAGGCTCACTGCCAACGCTGAGGTGACAGCACACTGTGATGTTGCAGGGCTCGTGCCGATCATGCTAAGACAATGACCACAGGGACACACTTGCTCAGATGCAGGTGTGGGGGGCGTTGGTGGTCCTGGAGTTGTTGCGATGAGTCTTGTGGCCCTCACGGGTATCCCTGTATCATGCTCATTGACTCTATGGCACCTGTAGGTGTTCTGGTGTGGCTCTTGGCTGTGTTTACTTTCATGGTGCAGGTAGCCGTCCTGCTTAACGCCAGCAGAAAGCAGGTGTAAAATCCCTGGTGCTAACGTGGCTTATCACCGGAATTTGATTCGCATTGCAGTTGGTGTGAAAGTTGTGATGTGATTTTTTTCGTGTGCAGAACAATATACAAACTGAGCAGTGAATTTCGTCAAGATCCAGCACCTGACGCACTATTCCCAATCAATATAAATACAATGAGATTTCTTAATTGATTTTGTGTGTACACTGTAAGTGCAGCCACTACCTTAGTGCAATTCAATACAGGATTTTAGTATTTAGAATAAATCGCAAAGGTGCACCTCGTGTCTTTTTGTACAGGAATGGCTAGTCTGCATTTCATTATCAGCACTTTAATGGAAGTACAGTTGAGATAAATCTAACACACTATTCAGAAGTTGGTGCAAACTGCAGACATCACCAGTATTCCCACGATAAGTGCCCCAAAATTTAACACCGTGGTGGACTCCATCAAATAACAGTAATAAGAACAAGAAAGAGTCACTTAGAGCCGCCATTTTAGTTAGTGCGTGCTCTAGTGGTTGCAAAGGGTCGATGCTTAAAATGCGCACTGCGCGAGCGCTTGTTGCTCCCAGCATTTCAGTTTGTGCCTCCATGTAACTTGGCCGCATTTCTCTGCAATTCTGATAGAAAAGAAAATCCCTTTATTTTTAACACCACTTCTGTAATCTTTGTGCTTTTAAAACTGTGTGGGGAATTTACCTGGGGGGATTGTATTGTGAAGCTCTTGGCTTCTACCTCGTGCTTTCGTCGGCCCTCACTTCCTGGTGGTGCCACTTGGAGCCGCCATTTTAGTTAGTGCGTGCTCTAGTGGTTGCGAAGGGCCGAGGCTTTAAAATGCGTACTGTGCGTGCGCACAGCGGTTGCGCCTAAGGCAAGCCCATCTGTGCCCGTCAGCGTCCCGGAAGCGGCCAGCGCCAGCCATTATGCCGGTGACGCTATTTTGAATCCCGTCAAACCCACTCAGTATAATTGTAAGGAACTGTTAGCACTTAAATAGTTCCCATTCTTGCATGAAGTGTGGACTTGCCTTATCCCTGTCCCCTATTCCTTCTGCGGAACAGCATGGGGTCGGTAAGGTGCCGGCCACTATCAAGGCAGCACTTATCAATGCTCGTTCGATGTCTAAACATTGTCAGGACATCTTTGAGCTGCTTACTGATGCATCTCTAGATACTCTCTTTTTGACAGAAACTTGGCTCACGCAGTCCTCCTGTCCAGTCATTGAATTGGCCATCCCTACCGGCTTCAAAATCGCCCGTGCTGATCGGAAAAATGGGCGGGGGGAGGTGTGGCAGTTGTGCTCAAAGAGGAATGGGAGTGACTTTTTTCTGAACTTACGGACTCTCCTGAAGTGGAAGCTCTGGACTTTTGCATAAAAGTTTCCCCCATTACTGTTTTGGTGGGATTGTGCTGTACCGCCCCCCTAGCCCTTTCGGCCCTTTCCATAAGTGGTTGGACACTTGGATCTTACCCAGATCTCTGCGTTACTCCCATTTTTTGCTCCTCGGGGACTTTAATATCCACATGTACAACCTTGATGGGATTGATATGCGCAACTTTCTAGCCTTGTTGCACTCCGCCAAACTTGTTCAATATGTTTCCTCTCAGACTCATAGTGGTGGCCATACGCTTGACGTAGTTTGCTCCAGCCTGCCTCTGTTGGTGAACCCTCCACTGCCCGTCACTTGGTCTGATCACTATTTAATTTCCTCTTCCTGGAATATTGCCAAAGGTCCCTCCTCGTCTAGGCCTCGCTGTGCTACCCATAGGGCTCCCCATAAGATCGATTTTGTAGCTCTGTGCACCGCGCTTGCCGACTGTCTGCCACACCTCCCGGAGGATATGGACTTGGCTCTGGGGCAGTTCAATAACTGGATCAAGAAGGTGGTTTGTGATCTTTCGCCTCAGGTCAGACCTCGATGCCTTAATATGCCACTGTCCAAACCCTGGTTTACGCCTTTGCTTAAATCCCAGAAACAGCAGTGCAAAAGGCTTGAAAGAAGATGGAGACAGAACTACAATTCATCTGATGAGATGGAATTGAAAAAAGCCCCAAAAATTTACTATGCGGCAATCACTGCTGCGAAAAGATGTTATTATTTGGGACCGTATTGCCATGTCGGGCAACAATGCCAAGGCACTATTTAACATTGTAAAAAGTTATGTTTCTCCTAAAGCTTTGTTATGTTATGTTATGTTATGTTAATAACAACTTTTAAAGCGCACGGTCACCCGTAGGTTTCATGGCTCTAATCATGAGAAATGTCATGGCAGAGTGACTATGCATAGGCTTGCTCAAATAACCAGGTTTTCAAAGCTTTCCTGAAGCACAGGAGGCTGTCACAGCTCCTGAGTGCCAGGGGGAGAGAGTTCCAGAATTTAGGAGCTAGATAGGTAAAGTGGCAGCCTCCTTGCCGTTTCCGTTTGAAGGAGGGGATGATTAACAGGTGGAGGTGGGCCGAACGGAGACTTTGCAGGGGTGCGTGCTTTATGATCATACTACTGATTAATCTGGGGATTTTGCTGTGCAGGGCCTTAAAGGCTAAGCATCCAGTCTTAAAGGCTACCCGTTGAGCCATCGGTAGCCAGTGAAGTTTCAGGAGCCGGGGCCTGGCTGAGAGCTATTTAGGCTGTTTGTGGATAAGTCTTGCTGCCTGATTCTGGACGATTTGTAGGCGTTGACAAGCTGGGAGGCCAAGGTAGATAGAATTCGAAAAGTCAAGTTGCGAGAGGACCAGGGCTATGAATAATGTACATACACCCTCTCTTATCTGGTGCGAAGAGCTTTCTGACTTCTTTATGACTAAAGTTAGATCACTTCAACTGCTCTTTGATACACCAGCAGCCCAGACCATGCAGCTCCCTGCGGATTTCTATTCCGTTTCTGACACTGAAACTACTTTCTCCTCTTTTTCAACCATATCCCTTGAGGAGTCTCTGGCTGCCCTGACCTCTTTAAAGTCTGGTTCCCCTCTTGATCCATGTCCCGCAATAAATATGGCCCGCAGAGCTCAAGTCATTAATCCCCTGGTGAACCAGCTGATTAACACATCTTTAGGGTCGGCCTCGGTCCCTCCCGCATGGAAGCAGGCCATGCTGGTCCCCCTCATATAAAAGCCGATGCTAGATCCTCATATTCCCTCCAGCTATCGGCCTATTTCTCTGCTTCCGGGCGTGGCCAAAGTCTGTGAGAAACTTGTGAACAAACAACTTACCGCCTATATTCAACAACATGGCTTGTTGCACCCTTCTCAATCGGGTTTCCGTGCTTCTTACAGCACTGAGTCTGCCTTGGTGGAAATCTCAGAGGCCATCCGGGAGTCATTAAATGCCTGGGGGCAGGGCAGTTTTGGTCCTTTTGGACCTATCTGCCGCCTTTGATACTGTCCCCCACGCTCTCCTCCTGGCCTGATTGCAGAGGCTTGGTATCATCGGTGCCGCATGGGAATGGCTAAAATCCTTCCTTGACGGTAGAACCCAGCAAGTGTGGATCCCTCCTTTTACATCTACCACCCAAGCTGTTTAAACAGGGGATCCCTCAGGGATCCATACTGAGTCCTCTGTTATTTAATCTTTATATGACCCCTCTTATCCAGCTAGCTGAGGACTTTGGCGCTAAAGTAGTAGCATATGCTGATCATACCCAGCCTTTGCTCACCTGGAAAAAGCACGAGTCCAGAACGGACCACGTTAGAACCTGCCTGTCTGCGGTGTTCAACTGGTTTACTTTGGCCCAGCTGAAATGCAATGAAGATAAAACAGAGATACTGTTTTTTGGGGATTTCCCTTCTCTGTTTTTTTATGACTGTTGGCCCGCTGATGCCCCGCGACCATCCCCTTCGGGTTTTCCTGTGAAGAACCTGGGGATCTGGTTTGACAAAAAACTTAGTTTTAGTAATCAAATTGACTGGTACCTGTTTCAGCATTTTGAAGATGCTCGGAAAACTTCTGCCCCTGTTGGCTCTTTCCACCAAAGAAACAGTAATTAGGGCCTTGGTCACCTCCCGTCTTGATTATGCCAATGTATTGTATGTAGGTCCCCCTGGCTACCTAATGGATACATTGCAGGTAGTGCAGAATGCTGCTGTGCGGTTGCTGCTGGACCTACCCAAACATACTAGCGTAAGGCAACATCTCCGTAATTTGCACTGGTTGCCGTTAAAAGCTAGGGTCTTGTTCAAGGTTTTAGTGACGGCCCATGCGGCACTATACGAATACAGCCCAATGTACCTGAGGAAACGTTTTTCGTTCTATGTCCCGGGCAGACACTTGCGTTCCTCAAACCCGTGCCTGGCCTCTGTACCCAAAATTCGTCTGAAAAGAAAGGGTGGCAGGGCATTAGTGAAAACATATCGGAGTTCTTTCTGTGATAGATACCCCTTTGACGCTGCCTCTCCCCACATCAGCAGGTAATGCACCCTCTTCACACATTACCATCATACCCCAACAATCTTCTTGGGCCTGGAAGTGTCCCTGTGCGGTTGGAGAAAGAAGAATCTTAGTCATGTATAGATTTACATATAAAACATTTCATTCAAAGAAAAGAACAACAAATAAGACTGAAGGGAGTCTGGTGCTGTGGTCGCTGCAATAAAGTTGGGGTCACTGCCTTTCATGACTCAGGACACAGTTACACATGTGGGATCGGCTTGTGTTAAAGAGGGTTAGTGGGACTACGTGTCGCTGGCCTTGCATATCGAAATATGCCTCACTGATTGAAGGGAGTGTGGTGCTGTGGTTGGTGCCACGGACTTGGGGTCACTGCCATTCAGGACTCAGGACTCAGGACACAGTTACACATGTGGGATCAGCTTGTGTTAAAGAGGGTTAGTGGCACCAGAAGCATTGACACTGTATGAGCCTGTGATGATGCTAGGTGTGGACAGGCCGCACTGGGAGCAATGTGGCTTGGCTACTGGACTGCGTCATGTGGAATCAGGACTCTATCTCAATTGTGAGGCATGCTGACCGTAGTGTAGGCCAGAGGTAGCAGTGAGCAAGGGCCCACAGCCACGTGCATACGTTGGTGGCCGCACAGGCCTGCGTAGTGGAGGTTCAGTGGCACCATGTATCGCAGGCCTTCCATATGCAAATACCGCTCACTAATCGAAGGGAGTGTGGTGCTGTGGTCGCTGTTACGAAGTTCGGGTCACTGACGTTCAGGACTCAGGACACAGTTACACATGTGGGATCGGTTTGAGTTGAACAGGGTTAGTGGGACTACGTGTCGCCAGCCTTGCATATGGAAGTATGCCTCACTGATCAGAGGGAGTCTGGTGCTGTGGTCGCTCCCACGGACTTGGGGTGACTGCCATTCAGGACTCAGGACACAGTTACACATGTGGGATCGGCTTGTGTTAAAGAGGGTTAGTGGGACTACGTGTCGCCGGCCTTGCATATGGAAATATGCCTCACTGATCAGAGGGAGTCTGGTGCTGTGGTCGCTGCCACGGACTTGGGGTGACTGCTATTGAGGACTCAGGACACAGTTACAAATGTGGGATCGGCTTGTGTTAAAGAGGGTTAGTGGGACTACGCGTCCCGGCCTTGCATATGGAAATATGTCTAACTGATCAAAGAGAGTATGCTGCTGTGGTCGCTGCCACGGACTTGGGGTCACTGCCATTCAGGACCCAGGACACAGTTACATATGTGGGATCGGATTGTGTTAAAGAGGGTTAGTGGGACTACGTGTCACCGGCCTTGCATATCGAAATATACCTCATTGATCGAAGGGAGTCTGGTGCTGTGGTCGCTGCCATGGACTTGGGGTCACTGCCATTCAGGACTCAGGACACAGTTACACATGTGGGATTGGCTTGTGTTGGACAGTGTTAGTTGGCACCATGTGTCCAAAATTCAAATTGCGAGGTCTGCTGCCCGCAGTGTAGACTGCTGAGTGTTCGTTTGTACTTGAAAATGAATTTGGTGATTATACTAAAGCTATAACTGATATAAATACTTTTCAAGAAGAAAGGATACTAAAATGGTATTATGTAGATTTGAGGCCTGTAATAGTTACTTGCCTGTTGGACTCTGTAGTTAATGAATGAAGAAATAATTTTCATTGTGAGCCCTACTGAGTGCAGTGTAGGCGTATGATAAAAAGATGAAAAAAGTATAGAATACATTGACGAAGTGTTGTATTTTCTGAGTACAATCTTGTTGTATGGAATTAGCATTTAAAATTGGAATTGTGAGCTGTACTGCCTGTAGTGTAGACTGCTATTCCATGTTAGTTTGCATTTGAAGATTAATGGGGTCATTGTGGTAAAACTATACTGATATAAAAAAAAAAATCTTGAAGCGAGGATACTAAAAGGATAATATGTAGGGTGTAGGACTGTGATAATTAGTTGCCTACTGGAGTCTGTAGTTGCAAATGGAAATACCCCTCACTGATCAAAGGGAGTGTAGTGCTGTGGTCGCTGCCACAGACCTGGGCTGACTGCTATTCAGGACTCAGGACACAGTTACACATGTGGGATCGGCTTGTGTTGACGAGGGTTAGTGGGACTACGTGTTGCCGGCCTTGCATATCGAAATATGCCTCACTGATCGAAGGGAGTGTGCTGCTGTGGTCGCTGCCATGGACTTGGGGTCACTGCCATTCAGGACTCAGTACACAGTTCCACATGTGGATTGTTAGGCTTGTGTTGAACAGAATTATTGGCACCACGTGTCACTGCCGTTGCATATGGAAATATGCCTCACTGATCGAAGGGAGTCTGGTGCTGGGGTTGTCTCACGGAGTTGGGGTCACTGCCATTCAGGACTTAGGACACAGTTCCACATGTGGGATCGGCTTGTGTTGGCACCATTTGTCGCCGGTCTTCCACAGTGTAGGCCAGAGGTAGCGGTGAGCAAGGGCCAACAGCCACATGCATACGTTGGTGGCCCCACCAGCCTGCGTAGTGCAGGTTCAGTGGCACCACGTGTCGCCGGCCTTCCATATGGAAATACCCCTCACTGATCGAAGGGAGTCTGGTGCTGTGGTCGCTGCCATTCAGGACTCAGGACACAGTTACACATGTGGGATTGGCTTGTGTTGAACAGGGTTAGTTGGCACCACATGTCGTCGGTCTTCCACAGTGTAGGCCGGAGGCAGCGGTCAGCAAAGGCCCATAGGCAGGTGACGTTGACTTGAGCTGCACAGATTGGGAGCATTTGGTCTTCTTAACCCATTATAGTCTCTTACAAAATTTGCGTCGCTACTAATCTTGAATTGTGAACTGTGTAACCCCAGTGTAGGGCGGAGGCAGCGGTCAGGATGGGCGCACAGTCACGTGGCTTTGAGATGAGCTGCTTAGTTAGTGGCACCTGGAGTACTCAGAGTGGGCACACCCTGCGATGATACGCGGTCCCGGTGGGCCGCACTGGGAGCAATGTGTTTTGTTTAATGAATTGTGCCTTGACGCGGCCACGTGGTGATGATTTATGGTGCAGTGAGATAGTAGCACCTGAAGCACACAGCGTGCACACCCTGCGATGATACATGGTCTGGGCGGGCCGCACTGGGAGCAACATGTCTTGGGAACTGGACTGTGACATCTGCAATCGCCACTGCAATTGAATTGTGAGCGCTGCTGTCTGCAGTGTAGATCGAAGGCAGTAGTCGGTACAGACATAAGTCTGTGGTGCTGTGCCGCTGCGTTCGCAGGGGGCCTGTGTCGAGGAGGCCCGCGGTTATGGTGGTGGCCATGTGCCAGGGTGAGGGCTGCCGCTGTGACAGACTAGTTGGTCTTCCCTCAAGTGAACCACGCCTAGGGCCTGGCCTATTTATTCATACTCCTACGCTGGAGTGGCGTACGTTGGAGCAGCCCACTCCGCTTCCGCTTCCGCTTCCAGGGGGGGACAACACAGCTACATGACCGAGATCTTCTCCACTGCCGGAGGTAACATGGTTGCGTCCACTGTGCACTACACTACAAGTATCAATAGTATATCTCCACATGGACAGGTTTGTGCTTTGCATAGTGAGGTCTGTGCAGCACATCAGCGTTACACTTGGCATTGTGTGCTTTATTGTTGATGGGTGACTTGCCGCCTTCATATATAGTTGGTTGCCACATCGCCCAACATTCAGCTATTGTGTGACTGAGGGGCATGGCGTTTTGGGAAGGTCCGTTGTCCTGCTTTGTGCTGCCTCTGTGGTAGTAGGGGGTTAGTGCGGGGGGAGGTTCTGGTGGTGGTGGCGCTGGGTGTTGTGGTCTTGTTGCATGTCGGACCTGCATAATCAGTAGCTTTATCACGTGTTGGTCTTTAAATGTGGCTGTGAGTTGGGTCCAATTCATGGAGTAGATAGTGGACCTCCTTACACCAGTTAAAGGTTGATGTTAATTTGTTACTGCTAACTCGGCTTATCGCCTGCTTTTTGAATCGCATTGCAGATTTGGCTGGTTGTTGAAAATATGGGGAAATGGTGTTTTCATGTTTTTTTGCACGGGAAAGCCTACTTTGTATTTCATTAGTGTTAATTGTGGCTCTCGTTTGTGGTGATTTTGTTGGCGGATGGTATCGATGGAAGAGTGGTGAGATTTGCAGTTTTTACCAAGTTGAGAATGGGTTGATAATTAAAAAACACAGAAAAAAGATAGGTTTAATGAACATTATAATTAGAAATGAGCATTTAAAAAACCCTTGAAATTCACTGAAAAAACCAGAGGTTTCATGGAACGTTATAGATAGAAATTAGCATTTAAAAAACCTTAAAAATTCACTGAAAAACCATAGGTTTCAGGGATGTTATAGTTAGTTTGACATTTCACTCATAGAAAACCATAGAAATTCCCCTTTTATAGTTAGTTGAGCTTCCTAAAAAGGATTCACTGTATAAAGTCAGGAAACATCCTATGAGTTCCTTTTCATCATAAGGCATCATGATAATTATTGCCATGAATTGTTGACTTGTAATAACATCTAACCTAATGATTGTAATAAATAATGTTTGGTTTGTCTACTGTAAATATAACAGGTTTCATCTGTACTAGCAGTTACCACTGAAATAATTCACTAAGTATGTAACATTAAAGACACTTTTATAATTTGCCATTTTTCAACACGAGGTGCATGACCAATTTCTTGGATATTTTACAACACAGCTGCTCGAGGCATGACATTTTTATAGTGTTACCAAAACAATCTGCCACCGCATAGAAATGCATGCCTCAAATCGGGTTCACTGAAAGGATGCTTTACTCTATATGCTCCTTTTTTTTCTGGGAAAACGGAAAGTTACAGAGGCACGCTTCAATATTTTTTAATCATGAATAAATAAACATATGATAAAATGGTTTATTGTACAAACATGCAAAGTTTGATAATCCACCCAACTCCTAAGAAATTCTGAGGCAATCAGCCTATGTTTATCATTTTGCCAACTGAACAGCCTCTGTTAAGTCGGCTGAAAATAACTTCTCTGCAGCCAAGCTTGTTCTTGCATTCTATAACAAAGAAATATCAATTGTGAGTAAAGTGACACTCTCCAATAACAATGCACATTGTCGACTCCCTGCAAAATTGAAATACTTATAATATATATAAATAAATAGATTTATGAAAGTGCAGCCCTCATACCCAAAAACCAGAACTGAAAAGATGGTGGAATAAAACCAGCTATCTGAGAGATTAGATTGGACAGCAAAATTAACCTGATAGACCATGTGATTAGAACCTGTACGGAAAGTTATGAGTGGTAGGATTGGCTCAGCCACTTGTAAGGCTTAGATTACAGGTTCTACCTACTGTTTGTCTGCCTTCTATGAGTGGCAAAGATATGAAGCAGACCGCGACAAGGGACCTGTTGATTTGCAGTGTTCGTCTTACTGCATACATCAATCAATCAATCAGGGGCCTATAAAATATGGTTACTCACCCGTGAGGGTCTCAAGGCACAGGGGGAGGGGCAGCTGCTGGTCCATCTGGGCAGAGAATCATTCAAAGAGCCAGGTCTTGAGGTCCTTCTTGGATTGGGTCAGTGATGCGGATTGCCTGAAGTGGAGGGGCAGGGTGTTCCAGGACTTGGTGGTGAGCTAGGAGAATGAACTTCCTCCGGTTCTGGTCTTGTGGATTCTGGGGATGGAGGCTAAGGCAAGTTGGGTGGAACGTTGTTGTCTGGTGGGTATGTGGAATGTGCGGCTATGGTTCTGGAATACTCTTCCTTTGTCGTGGAGAGCTTTGTAGGCATGTGTGAGGAGCTTGAAGGTTATTCTCTTGTTGACTGGGAGCCAGTGGAGTTGTCAGAGGTGTTGCATTATGTGGCTGCAGTGGGGGATGTTAAGGACCAGTCTGGCTGTAGCGTTTTGAACTCTTTCTGTGTGACGCTGGCGTAACTGCATTGCCGTGGTGAGTCTGCTGGTGATGAGTTCATGGGTGACCTTCGTTCTGGATTCTGCGGGTTTCCATCCGAATGTCTTTAGAAGCAGATGATGCGTGTGGAAGCAGGCTGCGGAAACTGCATTGATTTGGTGCTTCATTGTGAGTGTTGAGTCCAGTATGATGCCAAGGCTGTGTGTGTGGTCTGTCGGGGTGGGAGGGGGTCCCAGATCAGCAGGCCATCAAGAGTTGTGCCAGGCTGAAGGGGTGGGTCCCAGGATGAGTACTTCAGTCTTGTCTGAGTTGAGCTTGAGGCAGCTCTCTGCAGGTAGCAACGGCCTTCATTCCACTGTGAGAGTTGGTTCTGGTGGTTGTGGGTTCATTGGTGAGAGAGAGAGGATCAGCTGGGTGTCATCGATGCAGGAGATGATGTTGAGTCCATGGCTTCTGATGATGGCTGTGAGGTGGGAAAATAGATGTTAAAGAGGGTGGGGATCAGGGAGGAACCATGGGGTCACTACGCAGCTTATCTTTGTAGGTTCTGAGCGGAACGGAGGTAGTCTAACTCACTGAGTTCGGCCAGCGAAAAATAAGTTAATCCAGTCCAGTGCCTTGGCATGATGCCAGCGTCGTGGAGTCTCGTGATTACGGTGCGGTGGGAGATGATGTTGAGAGGTCCAGTAGGATGAGGGTAGAGGTCTCACCCTGGTCAAGGAGGGAGTGGATGTCGTCGGTGGCAGCCAGGAGTGAGATCTCGGTGCTGTGGTTGCCTCGAAAGCCTGACTGATGTCCAGGAAATGGTTCACTTCTATGAATGCAGAGAGTTGGACGTTGATGACCTTCTCGATGACCTTGGCTGGGGAGGGGAGGAGGGAGATGGGTCTGAAGTTCTTGAGGTCTGTCGAGGTCTGAGGACGGCTTCTTCTGCCGCCGGAGCCAGGGATCAAACCGTGAACCCTGTGCTCCAAGTCAGCTGCCCTAGCCGCGGCCCCACACCTCTCCAGTGGGGGGTTGATCTCGGCCTGCTTCCAGTCATCGGGGAAAGTGGTGTTTTCGATGGAGCAGTTGATGGTGCATCAAAGCTGGGGGCAAGGGTGATGGCTGCTCTATGAAAGATGTGGTACGGTCAGGGATCCCACAGGGCTCCTGAGTGGATGCTCTTCTTAGGCTTGAGTGTGTCCTCTGTTGTGAGTGGGGTCCAGCAGAGCACGGTGTGTTGGGGTGTGACATAGTTACCTGTGGTCGTGTAAGGTGCAGTGGTAGGCTCTAGGGTATCAAAGCTGTTGTAGATCTGCCTGATCTTGTGGTGGAAGAAGGTGCCAAGTTTGTTACATAGGTCTTGGGACGGTGGGACATCTGTGGTCTCGCTTTTGTAGCTGGCGAACTCTTTCATGAAGGTGAAGAGGTTTTTGCTGCTGTGTTCATTGGAACTGATTCTGTCTTGGAGGGCCTTTTCTTTGTTGGTTTTGAGGAGGAGGTGGTGGGCGTTGACAGCTGATTTGAAGGTAGTGTGGGTTTCCGGAGTTCTGCTGTTCTTCCATTTCTGCTCAAGTTGTCTGCAGGTGTGTCTGGACTCGTGGAGAGCGGGAGTGAACCCTGTAGATGACAGCTGTAAATGTCATTCCCTTCAATATGCACATCAGCTTAGGCTTAAACTCATCATTTCAGTCTGGGCAATTATAAGCAATTAACACCCTCTGTAGAAGGAGTTATCCATTGTCAACGTCTTGACAAAGACCTTGAGCAGAGGGTAGCAATGTTGAATAAACTGATCAAAGAGAGGCATTACCTGCTTTGATAGATACTGCACACACAAGAACAACCTAAAACTCAAGCTCTTGAAGTACATCACCTAGTCATACTGCAAAAGGTAAGAAACACTACAGCTGCAATACAGATACTGCTAACCTTCACTTCCATCTCACCTGTGGTTAACATTGACATACATAAAGCAGTATAAAATGCTGGACTCTCTACTGTTATTTTTCACACCAGGCCATCTCAGTTTGGACATAGCCATATGCAAATCAGTCTTGACCCTGCTTTATTGCAGCTGGAAGAAGTTTGATTTGAATATAGCTGTGTCTAATGTTGGGGAACCCTGCTAAAATTGTTTTGCAATCAGTGTCTATTACTAGCATATTTGTATACAGTGGTAACGCAAGTATAAGATCTGAAGTCTCACAGAGACATGTCTTAAACATACCTGCTGAACGATATCTCATTGTTGGGTTGGGGTGATGATCTGTGCCAACCTCAGTAAATTATCCACCTTCTTGCAGGCCATGTCACTATCCTTCTGAACTTTTGTCTAAGCACTCCAATCTCCCATATACAATTCTTAATTCTTTAAATGGGTATGGGGTCCTGAGGACCTCAACAAGGAACCACCAGTTACACATTAAACCCCAGTTTCAGCTCTCAAAGTGACATGGACCAGTTTAGACCACGGTTCATTAATTTTTGCCAGTGTCAAAGATCTTTAGAAGCCCAATGGCCATCTCAGGTATGTGCTTTTATCATTGGTAATTTGTACTGAAGACAACTACATCTTCAACTGTAATTTAATGACCATGGTTTTAAATGGTCTTCCTTACGACTGCTACCACCTGCCATCTGTTTGTTTCTGGGGCAGGTGATCACCATTGCACAACACTCAAATAATTCCTAAGTCAGATCTCTTGGTCTACCCTTCCATGCCAATGTCCCTCTCTTTGTTTCCTTCCTCTCCTCTGCTTAGGTTCTTAGTTTTTAATCCAGGAAGCCTTTTCTTCTGAAATGTATATGTAGTAGGCCCCCAATGTATGTGGATCATCTCAGTCCTAATAGAAACATCACAAACTCCACATGTCTGCATGGTGCATTAAAGATTTCCTCTAACATAACTTATTGTAACAGTAGTAGTTGGTATAGAATAATTATAAAACATGTTTTACCTGAATTAATTCCTTAAAAATGTGTAGAAGGGAGACAAGACGTAGGCTGCGAAGAAATGCTGATTGAAAGAGAAGATGTTTTACATTCTTCATAAATGTCAGGGGGTTGTTTCCATTCCAATGGTCTAAGCAGGTCAATTTTTAGGTGAGAGAAGTGTGATTTCTAAAGTGTTTCAACAGGCGCTGGCTTGTAAAAGGGGACATGAAGAGTGAATGATACAACAGGAGTACTCATGACATAATGAGTGATCGTCTTAATGAAGTACTTCAGAGAAGTTCTGTAAAAATAAGTCAACCGTTCTAAAATGCATTTATGTTCTTATCCACTAAATAGTGAACAGAACTGCAAGTTTTACCACAAGATCATGTAATCTTGAAGCTGTGTGCTAACTTAACTATGGCTATATGAGCCTCCTAAAAGTGGTGGATTTTACTTTTGGGCCACCTGATAAGTACTGCAATAATCCATCTAAATTTGCCATTGCTAGAGCCACAGAATCCCTAAATATTTCAGGAAAAGAAGGCAGAATAATAATACGGAATCTGTACATATAGACATACTCCCTCTTGATAGTGAACTCGATGAGAGAAGGAAAGTATATATTTTAACCTAAACATATTCCCATAGTTGCTACTTTGGATTTCAGCACAGGAGACAACTCTCTTGTTGGAGAGGCACAACTGTCTGTGTATAATTAAAGTGCTAATAATGACAACATCAGATCTGAAAGCATTCAATTTGTGTCAATTATTTTTTATCCACATGTCAGTAAGGAAACTGCAGATAACAATGTCCTACATTTCGGAGAGGCAGTGCCGCATTGAAAAATAAAGTAGATTGTCATACAGGTGAGAATGGCAAAAAACATTGTGCTTAATAATTCAATCTAAAATGAGTGTCAGTAGATAACAAATGATCAGAGGCTCCATATGCCAGGAAGATCATGTATGGTTAACTAGAACCCCAAAACACTGAGGAGGATCTATTTTCATAATGTTTGTTGAAGGGACTTTTATCAAGCCTTGTGCAACTATTGATAAAGGGTTAACTAAGATTGAAAAGGAAATTATATCAAAGGCTAAGGAATAATAGTAAGACTAGCATGCAGTTCCTAATTATCTAACTGCTACAGTATTATACCCCAAAGTAAGCAATGAAGTTTCTGTTTCAGGCAGAAAGCAATAGATTGTAGGGCTCAAAATGTTGCATTCATTCAGTGACTGCTGGCTTTTCCATAATTTTTGTCTCCAGTACAGAATCATGATCAGATGTAAGTTAACATAAACAGCAGACTTTAACGACATGAAAGGTTTTCCCCAACAGGTTTTAGAAATAGGAATCAATCTGTCCTTTAGATGTTCTAACTATCTCACATAAAATTACATAGCACAGCAGGACGGCTCATTATAACCTTTTGTGAGAAAATGGGTTACTGGTTGAGAGGGGTGAAACCTTACTCAAGCAGCAAACACAATCCTTGTCAGGGTGAGGCGCAAGCAAATTCCGAATTAACCTGAGGTCAACTCTCTGGTAGCTTGGTGCAGAGCAGTCAGGCTTAACTCAGAGGCAATGTTTAAAGTATTTATGCAGCACTTCAAACAGTAATAAAGTGAAAACACATCTTAAGAAAAATCCTACACCGATTTTGAAAAATAGAGTAAAATCTATTAAATAAATCAAGACCAAACTGACAAAAATCCAATCAGTAGAAATGAAGACATGCAATTTCAATGATTTAGGTGAAAATAGGCAAAAGAGGCCAAAGTGGCACCCGTGGTTGTCTGTTTATACAGAACAGGGAGAACGTCACACTTTCAGGCTGATCACGATGGAGAGAGGAAAGGATACAAGGACCATGTTAGTCCCATTGAAACTGAAAATGTACCTACTCAGTCCAGCGCGAAGATTCCTGTTCTGGCTGTAGGGGGCCGTGAGGAGCAGAGAAGCGTGAAGAGCAGGCCTGATGTTGTCACTGTAGCTGAAGTTCCTGTTGTTGTCATGAGTGGTGTAGGAGAGTAGGGTCTGCTATCCTATGGTCACCCCAAATTTTTGCTTTTTGCTTCACTGGTTTTTGACATATTGAGGCTGTGGGCCTGCTAATCAGACCCCCAGCCTGCTGTCCTCTCTACTAAATTGACACTATGCACTTTAGGTGCATAACCCATTGGAACTGGATTACCCTGTGAGTCCCTGTACCAGTGTACACTAGGTACCCAGGGCATTGGTGTATCTAAGGCCTACCGGGGGCTGAAGCATGTATTGTGCCACCCCTGGCCTGGCCTAGCAATTTGACACAACTGGCTGATCACTCAGCTGGGGTAAGTTGGTGTATCCACCTCTTACTTAGGTGTAGTATACCTATACCTAACCTTAAAGGGGACACATGTTAGCCTATAAGTCACTCCTATGGCAGGCCTTCCAATCCTGAAGGCAGAGTGCTTGGTTCCATGTGAGATGGTGCTCTGGCATGAGCTGAGCCTGTCTGCAGTGGTCGGAACAACTTCCTTCTACCGTTTCCAGATATCGCCATACCATATACTCTTAAGTGCATTATGAACCTCGCGGTTAAATGCTATCTTTGGTTTGGCTTTATCAAAACATGTCGGGTAAGGTGTCATACGAATTGGAATACTAACCCCTCGCCAATTCTGGCGACGGGGTTAGCATTCCACCCTTCTAGAGGGACACGACATGTACAGAACCTGAAACCCGGGTAAAATCAGACATAGCCTCAGCTCCACAAAATGGACGCTGCCACCACAGACACAAGTCTGCCCTCCTGCTGCTGGGAGTCCTTCCAGCTTGGGAGACGTGGACAAAGGGTTTCCTGCCAGGGGAGGTGCGAGCACCACCCCAGACAGGATTTTGTGTATTGGTCAGGTAGGGCTTGAATGGAATCAGACATGCCTGAGGCTCACAAGGAGCCTCGGTGCATATGCCAGTTCAAACCGGTCCTGGGGCACACCAGCCCCAGACCTGGGGCGAGCTGGACAAAGGATTGGGGGTGTAACCACCCCCCTTCCTGGTCCCACCCTTAGGGAGGGACCTAGCAGGTAGTCCGGCCCCTAGAATCCGCTTAAAGGTAGGAGCTGTGTCCTAAGACTTCAGACATCCTGGAATCAACTTAACACTAAGAAGAAGACGGGAACTTCGACGTTATGCTGCACAGAAGACTGAAGGAAATCTCCCCTATGCTCAGGGAGTGACCATCTTGCTCACGCAAGCACCAACCAGCGAATCGACGTCTGCTTTGCCGCCGCCTCCCACCGGAGCCCGAGCCCAGAGACTGACAAGAACTGGACCTCCAGACCTCTCACAGCCCGATCCACAGTCCCTGCAAAGAAGGAACCCGAGGAGGCACCGAGACACGTGGAGCCAGCCATCTTGGAAGACACTCGACAAGCTGCAAGCGCGACAACAGAGGCTCCCTCTGAGTTGTGCTTTGAGTCCTGAGAAGCCCAACATCCGATCAGCATCTGCACCAAAGGTGAGCCCTCCAGCATCTCCACGATCTGCGTGGGGCCCCTCTGCACTTTGCTACTCGACGCGCCTGCCCGGTCCGTGGCACGTTGGCTAGTGGCCATCTTGGCAAACCTTTTTGAAAACTACGATGCTGGTCTGGTTGCTCCAGACTGGCCCCTGCTTCCCTCCAAAGGAGCTGCCCCTCTGACCTTGCTGGTCAGCGCTAACAGCTTTCTTCGATTCCTGCAACTCCTGCTTTTGCCAAGGCTTGTTTGCTTCTTCCGAGTCGCTGACACCGCCGACAGCGAGAGCCTGCGTGGGACAGCTCGTGTACCAACTCCTGGACGTCGTCGACCTTCAGGGACCACGTGGCTGCAGAGACAAGCTACACCTCTTCACCTGTTTGCACCCGACATCGCCTGGTACCTCCCTGGTGCCACGCCGGTCACTGGCTAGTGACTGTGAACACTGTCCCCTCTGCTTTCAGGTCTTCTACACTTCCGATCCACCCTTGGATCCACCGCATCTCTTCTGGACCGACCGCCTGCAGCATCTTTGTCATCAGGCTCCATTGAACAGATAGACGAAACCCGACGCACTTCGAGACCTATGCACCCGCTTCCTGTGGGTGAGGTAAAGCTGGCACTCTGGTGCACAAGTGTAGAGTAACATCTCTAATGTCTAGGTTTGAAGTCTTAAGTTCGTAGTCCAACCAGAAGACCCTTCTAGCAGTAACTTTTGAACATTTACGCACCCATTGAAAACCTATGGGAGCCCGCGTGTAACTTTCCTCACTGCACACTCGACCCGTGGACCTCCTGGTCACTAACTGAAGTTAGCTCCTTGTAGGCGCAGCGATTCTAGAGGCCCTAGGCCTTTTCCCTTTCCTGTTCGTGGTACTTATACCACTATTTTAGTATATGGTTTGAGCGGCCACCAGGGCCTATCCATATAAAGTGCAACTTCTGTATATTGTAATACTTTCTTGTTTAACGATTTGTGCTCCTGTGCTCATAAAGAGTCTAGGGGATACTTTGAGTAATAAATACATATATATTTAGAATATATATCTGTGTGGTGTCCTTTCATTGGTATAAAAGGGGGTTTCATATGGTAAAACAGCTTGCTTCACATGCCTAAACGAGTTTAGCCTGAAAGACTGCTTAGCCTACGCTACCACTAGGGCAGCTGGTCCGAAAAGGTTGACTTACAACCACACCATAAGAGTTGCTTGGCATGGTACAAGGTGGTCACTTTAACTAGTGAACATCATATACCAGGCCAACTTCTCATAAGTGGGTAAGCTGGAGCTTTGTGGTGGGACTCCCTGTGAGAGGTTGATTTTGTTGAGTGAAGTCAGGTTGACAGAACCTCACATTGGTGTGCTGGACGAGTGACAAGGTTTAAGTGCCAACAGGCCCGCTAACGGTTGCGAAGAGCCCATCAACCTCAATTCAACTTCTGATGCCACATCAAGGGTCCAGGGCCTGAGGGGCTCCTCTTGGGGGTCAAAGGCTTGCTCCAGATTGATCTAGGTGCTGCTGCAGGTGGTTGTGATCCTGTTTTGTCCCTATGGCTCTGAACAGAACGCCAGCAGACTAGCCCTTGGAGTCACTCTTGAAGTCTTGAGTTTAGGTACAGGTCCAAATTCCTCTGGCTCAGGCAGGAGGGCAGCAGTCCAGCAAGACAGTAGTCCAACAGGGCAGCTGTCCAGCAGAGTGGCAATCCTTTCAGCAGCACAGCAGTCTGTCCTGTAACTGTCTCCAAAGATCCAGTAGAGTACTGAAGAATTGGTTTCTGAGGTCCAATATTTCTACCTGGGACTTCCTATGAAGTGGGAGAAGCCTCAGCAGGTTTCCCTTTGAATTCACAGAATTCTTGCCTGCCCTGTCCTGGCTCCAAAAACACTACGGGGGATGCAGCCCTTAGTGTGGGGATAGGAAACATATTATTCAAGTGAAAGTGGGGCTGTGCCCAGCTCTGTCCTTCCATCCTGCCAGTGATGGGTCACCCGGGCACACCTATACTCCCCAGTGTGTGTGAATGTCTGTCTAAGAGGAATACACAAAGCCTACCTGTCAGCCACACCCAGTCATATGACCCAGAGACAGACTAAAGGGCACTTAATGGCTAAGGCAAGAAAACGCAAACTTTCTAAAAGTGGCATTTTCAAAATTGTAATTTAAAATCCGACTTCATCACAAGTTAGGATGTTTAATTACAATTCCAGATACACCAAACATGAACTGGTTACTTGGTCCCATTTGGAAATTACATTTATAAAATGTGATAACTCCAATGTTATCCTATGGGAGAGGCAGACATTGCAGTAGTGAAAAATGACTAAGAATTTTTCACTACCAGGACATGAAAGCCTTAACAATATATGTCCAACCTTCAAAATACACCGTACCCTGCCCTCTGGGCTGTCCAGGGCCTACCCTAGGGTGAATTATATATTTAAAAGGAAATGTTTGGCCCTGGCAAAAGGTTTATTTTGCCAGGTCAAAATGGCAGTTTGTAACTGCACACACAGGCTGTAATGGCAGGCCTGAGACATGTTTAAAGTTCTACTTAAGTGGGTGGCATAATCAGTGCTGCATGTTGACTATTAGCATTTAGGTTACAGTCCATGGGTACCTGTAGTTCCACGTTACTAGGGACTTATAAGTTAATGAAATATGCCAAGTGGGCATACACAAACATTACCATGTTTGGAAGAGAGAACATAAGCACTTTAGCACTGGTTAGCCTTGGAAGGCTAAGGCCATCAAAAACAAATTTAGGAAAAACAAATAGCCCAAGTCCAACAACCATGTTATCTCTAACTCTATTGTGCCTGTATCATAATTTTGTAGGTATTACTTTATATGGTTCCTACTACTTTTCAGGCTGCCGTGTCTTTCTAAATTATTATTATTATTATTAAATTTCTAAGGCGCACAGCTACCCGGAGGTTTCCCGGCGCCATCTGACACACGCAAGAAGACAGAGCTACACTCTTGGTTAAATGACCATATTTTAAGATTGTTGCGGAATTTGTAATAAATAGTTTCATGCCAGAGTTGTAAGGGGAGAGAATTCCACAGTGAAGGAGCTAAGCAGGCAAAGGACCGACCACCCATACGTACTTGTTTGATCCGGGGGACTTGGAACTTAGCCTGAGTAGAGGATCGAAGAAGGCACGTGGGAAGGTAAGGGTGTACCAAAGTACTAAGATACTGTGGAGCTGCACCTGATTTAATCCTATGCATATAGCATAGGGCTTTAAATTTAGTGCGATTCCCCACCCTAAACTAAATAAAGGTCGCAGAGAGATCCTGAGATGGAGGCCTTTCTGGGTAATTGGCAAAGTAGTCTGGCAACGGAATTCTGGACGACTTGCAGCTTTCGAAACACCTCCTTGTTGGCTCCCAAATGTAGGACGTTGCCATAGTCCAGTCTGGACACAATCAGGGCCTGGATAACTGTTCTTTGCGTAGATCTTGGTAACATCCAAAGTATTTTTTTGAGCCATCTTAGGATGGTGTAACAGGTTGAGGCGACCTTAACCGCTTGCTGCCTCATAGAAAGTTGGTCACCTATGATTATACCAAGATTACGGACTGATTGTGACGGTTTGGGGAGATCACCCATTTGAGGCGGCCACTGTTGGGGACCCCAGAGATCTTTGTTTCTGTCAAGGACAAGAACTACAGTTTTCCCACCGTTTAATTTCAGCCAGTTAGTATGCATACAGCTAGCTATCTTTTGCAGCCCTAACTGGAGAGATGACACATTGGATTACTTCTTGGTGGACAAGGAGAAGATCAGCTGGGTATCATCTGCCTATGAATCATTTCTCCCATGTCCAGACGTTTGCGAAGAGTTTCTGTGACGCCCAATAGCATGGATTCTGTAGAGAAGCCAGCTCTAAATCCTTATTGTGGTGTATGAAGGATTTTTTGGGTGTCCTTTAGGCTCCAGATTTGATTTCTCATTGTTCATCATTGTTGATACCTTCCCATCAGATTTGACATATCACTGGGGCATGTTCTGGTAAGTAGATCCTTGCATAGATTTTGTGAGTCAAAACATAGTGTATGCATTACGTTTTCACTTTGAGAGATGGGTAAGCATGTTTGTTACCTATTATCTTTTTCAATTATTAAAATTGTATCATCTCACAATGAGATGACGTAGGGGCATATCAACAACACCGGCGATAATTATCGCTAAGCGCACTTAGCGCTAGGATAATTATCGCTTGCTAGCGTGTATTTTTATCGCTGAGTTAGCGTGCTATTAGCAACGCTTATCTCAAAACCGATAAAAATCCTAGCGCTAACTGCCTAACGTGAGATTATTGCTGGAAACCCACCGATAATCTCATGAAATGTGGTGTTAGCTTGTTGATAGGGCCTCACAAACTTAGCCCTGACATCCACCCTCCGTAGGATATCATGGCTAAGTCAGTCCTGAAGCAGGCGTAAGGAAAGTAGCGATAACAGGGGTTATCGCTACTTTTCTTGCCGCTATGCTTCATAGCGTGGGGCTTGATGATAGGAGAAATGTCGCTTAGCGACATTTCTCCTGTTATGTTAGGTCAGGAACACCCACTTTGCATCTCATTAGAGATGCAAAGCTGGGCGTTAAGATTTTGTGCGCTAAAGCAAGGTTTCACGCGTTAGCGTGACCTTGCTAATTAGGCGATAAAATTATCGCCGCTTTTCGGCCGAAAATGGCCGCAAAAGCGGCGATAATTTTCTATCGCCTCATTGCTGATATGCCCCTATGAACTTAAGTAATTTGCTTTTGCATAGTTATGCAACATTTTGGCAAAATTAAGTGAAATTACATGTGTTTACCTTAAATGCCAATCAATCATTTCTTCCTATATTTTTGGTACAAGGGCGTTTTTAACAAAAGTACTGTGGACAACAAATGCTCACGTACTGTTGATTGTGTGCATTTGTGGCAATCTTTTACAGTGAATGGCGTGTAACTATGCAAAATGCCTTAAAAGTATAGTTTTAGAAATTGTGTGTAACAAGTGTAATGCAATTACCCAAAATTACTCTGGCATAAGTTACATTCCATCAAAGTGAGGTCAAAATGTTTTATTGTATTTGAAAATCTAACAGCATAAACAAAACTGTTATATGTTATGTCATGTTAATGGGTATTCTCGAAGGGTGACCTGTATGCAAGAGGAGGTAAAGAAACAGCATTGCTTAGAAGACAGCTATATCAGGAATTACTAGAAAGGCAGAGAGTTCTGGTGTTGTACAGCCAGGTGGTTAAAGGATTACCTCCTGTCCAGGTGAAATGGATCTTTGTTGGTTGAAGTATCTTAGAAGAAGAGGCGCATAAACCCAGACCGGGGGTAGGTGCCGGAACCACTATTGCAGGTTAAAGGGGGAAGCTTTGTCTAAAGAGAGATGGCACATGCAGAGGGCTTTAAGGAGGATATGTTTGGCTACCAGAAGCCGGTGACTTTGCTGCAGAAGAGAAGAGACATAGGAAAAGGCCAGCAGGCAAAGTAAGGCTGCCTGTGAAGCTTTGAATTAGTTCAAGAAGTCGAAGAAGGTATTATAATGCAGGTACAAATCTAAATAACTGCAATAGTCCATTCTTATTAGCATAAGAGGTTGGAAACAGGTTTTTCTTGTTGTAGATAGAAAAGTGAAAAGATTTCAAAGAATGTTTAGGATAAGGAAAAAGGAGGTGTTGTCTTTTGAAATGTGTTCCTTGAAGGATAGAACACTGTCAAAAGTAATGCAGAGATTACGAACTGCTCAAGCTTGGTTTGGTGGTGGTGCTCCTAGATCTCAGGCTAATAGATGGAGTTCCAGTGATAAAGACCACAACCTGTGTCTTGTCACTATTAAATATGTGAAAATTGAGGTCACAGACTTTCAGTGTCATCTCCATAAAACATTATTTTGAATCCAAAAGATTGGATGAGATTTGCTAATGATACATATGTAGTCATGAAATACAATGGGTAGAGGGGCGGCCCCTGTGGAACCTCACAAGCAAGAGGCCCCAAAGCAGATCTGTAGGGTGGTGAGTGCCCTGTCTGAGAGTGATCCATTAAGAGGCAGTTTAGCCTGGCCAAGGCCTGCCCTGAGATGTCATTTTTAACAAGGCTTTAAAAGAGGATGGTATGTGAAACAGCATGAAAGTGGCACTTAACTCAAGAAGAATACATTCTGCTTTGCGTACTTGGTGTTCTAAGATTGCTATTTCCTGCTAGGAGGGGAGTTTTGCTTCTAGGCAGAGGGAGAATGCCTGATTGACAGGGTTGGGAAGATTGTGGGATTCGATGTAATGCGACAGCGGGCATTTGACCTCATGGTCTTGTAAACAATATATTGGCCCATGTATTTAAAAATATATAGCCGAAGATAAATCTGACTTTTTGGGTTGTTGATGCTAAAATTATTAGTTTTCAATGTTTTCCTTCTTCAGTGAAAGTTCTTGCAAAATATCTAACACTCAAATCAACAAATTTCCAATTCTTAAGCTCTCTTTGTAAATAAGTGAGAAAACCTGTTGGCACTGCATGATAAATTTCATGTTTTGAAGTGATAATGGCTTGCCTCATCCTTAACACCCGACACATCAGCATGCTGTACCTTCAATCATGCAGCTTCAAGCTGAGTTTAAAGCTCATCGCACTACCATACAACATCATATAAACAATAATTATGACCTCATCTATAGGTGTTATTATCACAGGTAGCTGACATATTTTGTTGTGTTTCCTTTCCATCATTCATGTTAGATAAATTAAGAAAAGGAGAAATGCTGAATGAAAGGTACAGCCTTTATGCGAGGATTTCCACACATACATTATTATTTCTCCAGGGTGCTAATTAATGGAGTGGTTCTTAATTTATTTATCCCCTTTCTGTTTTCTTTTAGTGGAAGATCATTGTCACATATGATTATACTTGATTTACTCTTCTTTCTATAAACAGGATACGAATAAACATCTAAGGCATGGTAATCAGTAAAACAGAATGTTCCTTGAAGGAAGATCACTGTCAAATTGAATGTAATCTCAACATCAGGCACAAAACACATAATCTGAAGCTTCAATCATGAATAAGAAAAAACTGTTGGCTTGATTCTCACACTGCTCCTTGTAGTACATTTTGTGGTGCTACAAAACATACTACAAAATGTTATATTAGCCTATGCTCATGTTTTCAGAGTTCTCCTCCTGACTTCATGTTAATATAGATTTTAGTAGTAAATGTGTGAAGGCCACAGGGGAGTGAGTGGAAAAGGAGAAGAATTTCAACTAAAGAATTAATGGGGATGGGATTAGGGAGGTGTAAGAGGTGTTTAAGGAGGGACGTCACCCACCCACACAAGATTAAACTGCATTACTTTGGGGGTGGAGACATGTAACTTACAGTACTGTAGTAAGTTTATACTTAGGGCCTGATTATGATGTGGTCAGTGTATTCCGACCCGTGCATGAACACCTGTTTATGCAAGGATTGAAATTACAAGTTAAAAGGTATTTAATGCACCCTATAATTATTAGATGTGCTAAATACCACAAGGTGCATTAAACCTGCCGAAATTTAGCAGTGGCAAAACACACAGTATTCACCATATCATGCAGATTTTGGTGAGTTATTCCCCATATAATCATATTAAGTGCTGTTTATCATATCTGCTAAATAATGTGCTATGGGGTATCATTATTTATCAGGTGCTCTAAATAGCACCTATACTCGTAATCAGGACCTTCAAGTTTGTGAATACTACAAGTAGTAAACCTACTCAAATGCATAACTTACCTTTGAGAATCAGGCCCAAAGTGGTTGTATTTTAGCATGCATCTTAGAAAGTGAGCCTGTTTACATGTGTGTGTGTAAGTACAAGTGCGTGTGAGTGTGTGTGTGTGTGTGTGGGGACAGATAAAGGGGAGGAGTGGGAGTGTGCATGTATGAGCATTAGTGCATGGGTGTCTATTGTATAGTATTGTAGTGGAACATTCATATAGTAATTACTACATTCATATATAACTTATTGACCAACTCCGGCACAGACATACTTGCCTAGGTGGCAGCATACTACGTGGTGCAGGGTGAGTGTTTTGAAGGTGTTTTCTTTCTTTTGATCCTATGTGTGAAGTGTTTCCATGTTGTGCCTGATGACCACTGAGGTGTGTTATCATGTTTTGGAACACAGTGTAATGTGCACCGCATCTCAAACCTTTAAAGGCATTCTACTCTATCGCCCACCAGGACCCAGGACAGAGTTTCTTTCAACTTTAAGCACTCTGCTAGAACCTTTAGCAGTCAAATCTACCTTTACGGTCTTAGGGGACTTTAATTTTCATTTAGAAAACCATCTGGCCAACAATACTAATAATCTACTTTTAGATCTGGAAGCGATAGGCTTATCTCAGCGAGTCTCAAACGCTACGCATCAAGCCGGCCACACTTTGGATGTCCTCATTTCAAACTCTCAAGCCATCCATTTCAAGAGTATTCTCCCTTTAGTCTGGTCTGATCATCATGCAATTATTTTTGATATTCAGACCAATGTCAAGCACCCACCCAGTACCTTATCGATCAAGCCGGGTCTACGAAGAGCATGGAAGTGCTTAGACCCCCAGCTTTTAAAAATGCACTTATCCTCAACTCAACCAATAGTCTTGTCGGATCCCAACGTAGCTTCAGCAACCTACACCAACTGGTTAAATTATGCTTTTGACCAGCTGGTGCCTAATAAAATGATCTAAAAAAATCGGAGCACAGCATCAGCTCCTTGGTTCTCCGAACTCCTTAGAGAACAAAACAAATTGTGCAGGAACTGTGGAAAAAAATGGCGTAGATCCTACAACCTTCAGGAAAAATTCGTTTATAAAACCGTACTTACTAATTACAAACACCTGATCGCGTAGAAAAAAGGGGATACTACACTACTCAGATCGAAGCTGCACAAGATTCTAATAAACACTTATTTTAAGTAGTTGTCAAATTGTCAGACCAAGCATCCGCAAGCAACGTGGCCCCTACTCAGTCACTATGTGACTCTTTAGCGGATTTTTTTTTCGAAAAACTAAACAATATTTACTTGAAATTCGCGTTGGTAACCAACACTAAGGCTCAACCAATAATAAGGGACTCCTCTGAATCTTCCTTATTGGAATTTGCAAATACCACCTCCGATCAGATTGCTAGTATAATATTTTCCGTAAAATCAGGTTCAGCAAATGATCCTTGTCCCCCGGCCATACTTATACCAGTCTTAGATCAAGTGGCACCAGTCTTGACTACTATCTGTAATTCCATGTTCACCTCAGGTATCTATCCCATGATTTGGAAGAAAACGATCATAAAACCACGCTTAAAAAAGCAAACCTGGATCCCACCAAAACTAAAAACTACAGGCCAATAGCTAGCCTGCCTTTTCCGGCAAAAATCTTTGAAAAGGTAATGAACATCCAACTTTCCAAATATATTGAAGACCACCAGCTGCTAGATGCCACACAATTCGGTTTCGGTAAAGGCCACGGAACAGAGATCGCACTCATCAAGGCCACCAAAGACATCAGAGTTATTTTAGACCAAGGAGGCACGGCAGTTCTTGTGCTGCTGGATCTCTCAGCAGCCTTTGACACGGTCGATCATAACATCTTGATGGACCGGGTCGCAGAACTAGGTATCCAGAAAAAAGCCAGAGAGTTGCTGGCTTCCTTCCTCGCCAACCGCACTCAGTCGGTACATTTTGGTACCTTTCAGTCCACCCAATTGAGCCTCCCGTGTGGTGTCCCGCAAGGCTCATCCCTAAGTCCGACACTTTTCAATATCTACATGGCGGACTTGGCTAGAGTAATCAAGAGACATGAGTTGGGCCTTACTTCATACGCCAACGACACTCAGTTGGTGTTGACAATACAAAATGATGGAGAGGAAGTAGCCGAAAAATTTCAAGGAGGCATGCTGGCCATCAGTGATTGGATGACCAGCAATTGCCTTAAATTAAACTCTGATAAAACAGAAGTCATGATCTTCGGTAAACTATCTCTAGCCTGGTCTTCAACCTGGTGGCCGCTGTCACTGGGTCCTCCACCGCCCCCAGTCACCAAGGTTAGGAATCTAGGCGTAATATTTGACGATAGACTAACTTTTCCTCCTCATGCAAATTCAGTTGTTTCAGCTGCATTTTATAAACTACGCATGATAAAAAAAATACTACCATTTCTTTCCCTGACATCAGGAAAAACTCTTGTCAGCACTCTAATCATGTCTACCATTGATTACTGCAATGGGCTTCGCCTGAATGCCCAAAATAAGGTTATCCGTAAGTTGCAAACTATTCAGAAGGCAGCTGCCAGGATGATTTCGGGAACCCCTAAATATAAGCCTATATCTCATGTTATTCAGAAATTTCACTGGCTCCCTGTGAAGAGTCGTATAATGTTTAAGGCCTTGTGTATCACATACAAGACATCTCACAACACAGGGCCTCAATTTCTTATTCGAGATTTAGCAGCCTACATTCCATCCCGGGCACTTCGCTCATCTACGGCATCCCTGTTCAAAGTGCCACGCACTAAAACTGCCTCTTGGGGCGATAAACGTTTCATTGTTGTGACTGCTAAACTTTGGAATTCGCTCCCATTGCAGATCAGATCATCCCAATCCTTATTAACGTTCAGGAAAATGACGAAAACATGGCTATTCACACAATAAGTATCCTAGGTGTAAGTTTCATGCTGCCGTCCTCAGCGCCGAGACACCCATGGGTATTTGAGCGCTTTATAAATCTCATAAACATAAACAGAGAAAGGCACAGCTTACGGTTTCAGGTAAGCTGGTAGATTTGATTAGCTCTACTGGCAATTTCTGTTATTTCTCATGATCACAGTCCACTAAGTTGGGTACCATACGTGGTTCTCCATTCTGAAATCTTTCTATATGTTCTCGAGCCAGTATAGGTTGGAGGAGAGATGGTGATTGGTCTTGTGTGGTGAACTTCGCTACAATCATCCCTTTATGAATGTTTATGGAAGAAGTCAAGAAGTGTTTATACTATGTTGTTTGTTGGATCTACAGTGGTGGATAATAAGTATGTGGCATATCTCCACAGTTGTTCCATGACTGTTCAATTGATGATGGGTGTTTTGTTGTTGTAGAATGTACTGGGTAATAGACATCATTTGTAGAGGGTTTGTGAGGGTAAGAGGACAAGCAGTGTAAGGTAATTATTATCCAGCCTATTTTAACTATAATCAGCTGCACAACAGCATGTTGGTAAAGGCCAGGGCCAATATATGAATTTATATTACAATGTAATAGTCAGACTAGACACAGGTCAGCCTTTCATAACTTGCCTTATCAAAGAATGTAAAAAAACATGCAGAAGTGTGCTGGACAGGCAGTGGCATATCAGTGTACTGTAGATTGTGCTGCTCTGGATTCCATCTCATGGTTAAGGGATGGTGTAGTTATATTGGATGTCAAAAATGTAAGGGAGGTACCCTGTTCCTCGTAAAATGGATGGGTATGTATACACAAACTACAACAATGCTTCCCTTTTCCCCAATATTAGACAAGAAAAACCAGTGCTGTAACCAAACTAGTAGACCAGATACAGTAAATCCATGCCTAAAATATTTTTTTATAAAAAATTATAGAAATTACATAATTTTCCAAGTTACTAAATTACCAACTTATATGTGGGAACCACAGTGTTAAGGAGTATATAAACACAATAAGAAAAGGAATGTAATGTGAAACAGATTTTTATTTAAAAAATAATGTTTTTGTTTTACAATCGGGTTGCACAATTAACCACAAATGATTTACCAAAGCACACTATTAGTGCATAAAGGTAAAAACAATAATACATTTTTGACACATTTTAATAAAATACATTAGTTAAAAAAAGGAACATACTGTTGACGCGGCGTTTCGGTGTTAAGGTGATTCATCACCTTCTTCAGGACAATAGCTCAAATAAAAATCTTTGTTCATATATTCTAGCCACTAAACCATTTGATTTCGCTATCAGAGGGGGTAAATCTCCCATGTGTCGTCATTATTAATCTTGAAGACACTCTAGTTGATTCAGACCGGTCTTTGTTTTTAATTTCAAAAACCCATACTGCTGAATTGACGTGCTTCTTTACAATACAGGCACTATGTTTAATTCTGTACGGTATCCTGTCACTGTTTCAGGGAGTACTGTTTCAAGTCAGTATCAGTGGAGCAGTTCCACTTAGTTAAAAATTAAACATAGTATATTGGTTTGCAGGGTCCAGGTCAGTTAACTACTGGACAGCTTTCTATCTTAAAATCCCAAAGTGTCAGATTCCCGGCTTTTGCATTAGAAATCTACTGTCCCCAAATGATGAATTATGGTCACATCTAGGTTTCTTACATCTCTTGATGTAGTTGGTGGGAAATTGAGTTCCTTGGGTCTTATGACAGTAGGCTGGTGTTTGTGTCATCGTCCAGATGTGATAATCTCATCATTGTGGTGTGGATATTTACTCATCATCCCTGCATTTATGACATGGAAACAGTCATCAAGTCTTATTTTCCACAACTCTTTTTATTAGCATTTTATTTAGCGAACAGTTACTGAAATGAGTCTTACATGGTATTGAAGAGCAACATGTCTTACAGTTATCTGGTTGTGGTTGTAGCACACATAGAGCCATAAACATTTACACAACAATATAGATTCTTTCCCATGTGGTCTATTCCATCTCTTGTCCTCCCATTGCATCCCGGCTCTCATTATTATGACCTCCTAAGATTTCAACATTTTAGATTAGTGATAGCCCTCTAAATTGCACCCATTCCCCTTTTATTTTTGTGTGCTTTGCAGGCATCCCCAGGCTTTATAAATAGGTTACTCAAGCATACAGCATTAAGCCATGGATTACCGGGGGACTCTGGTGCTCTCTTGGTTTTTGATATATCTCTTTTACCGATAGTTAGGCCAGGACAGAGCAGTATTTTTTCTCTGTGTGACAACCCTTCATCTTCCAGGATATTTATTAAGGCCACTTTTGGGAGTGACATCTAGCGTATGAAGTAAGGTCATTTTGCCGGTCACGTTGAATAGTATTCCAAAAGAGCTCAATGCATCTACAGGATCAGACAGTATAGAGAAAATCTCTCACTTCATCGTGACAATGAACACAGTATCTGTATCTGTTTCCCAGTGTGATTTGACAGATAAAGTATAAATATATGGTGTTTTAGGGGCATCCAACCATTTGGGATATTTTTGTAGTAGATCTGCATATGTTCGAAGGGCATGTCTAAATTATAGGTCTAGGTTTGATTGGGATCTTTCAAGCTTGAATTCTTCCCTCTTTTCATCAAAGGACTTCATAGTGCTACCAGCCATTAAGTGTACCAGGTGAGATATACTGAATGTTTTCTATTCGTTAAACCCTTGCAGATTGTTAACCTGGAGTAGATAATTGCCGAACCACGGAGAGGTCTCACCAGTCACATTATATTTCGATCTCATTACTTTGAGGGCTAGCATATTGAGATTGATTCCTCATCATCCATAGTTCTCCCCAGTAAGCAGGGTTCTTAGTGATCTGTATATCTGTATATCTAGTCATTGACTACCATCAGCTGTGTCCATTATAGCATTATGGAGGGGGTCCATTATGGCAAGCTCACCATTGTAAAACGTATAGCACTATTTGGGGAAGGGCACCAGGTTGTGCTTACCTTGCTGAATGAAGGATCATAACTGCTTGGTCACATTTGCAAGGGTTAATGCCAGTAGGCAGAAAGGGTAATTTGACTTTGGGGAGGAGTGTCATCTTGAGCAAAGCTATGCTACCAATAGGGGACATTGTAAAGGACATCCTTTGTGACATGTCTTGGCATACTCATGTGTTTTCACTGAATGCCTGCTAGGTATCTTAGTATGGTAGGAGGTTTAACCTTAGCCATGCATGATTATCTGGTTTGGATTTGCATGGATGATACATAGCTTCAGCACATGTGCAGTCGCAGCTTGATTTTAATTTGAGTCCTCTGCATTGGATTACTAGCAAGATGAGTGTCATTATCTCACCCTTGTTGGGTATAATGTGGAGGAGGTTGTTGCATTGCCAGTGTCGATATATGGAATGCACCTCTGTTATATCCAGTTCATGGTTGATTGATGGAGGGTATAAGTGATGGAAGTCTTCTGATTGAAGAGCAATCAATAACTGTCTCACTTCCACTGCCCTCAGTTTTATATTAGAACTAGTGCAGCACAAACAGCCAGTCGCTTGGATAATCAGCGAGTCTGTTTAGTCTCCAAGCCTTTTATGTATTTGAATGTCCAAGAGCCTTCTTCAGCTCGCCTCTAAGACCTGCAGTACCACAGCCAATTATGGCGGATATCAGGGAAAGTATTTATTGTGGGGCCTCTTCCAGTGTGCCCGATATTGTTGAGGGGGGACTCAATAAGGCACCATTGCTATTTTGCATTATGAAGGAGGGGTGGTTCTTACCCCATTATCAGGCAAATCTCAGCCACTATCCCGTATCAGAGGCAAAACGTGGCGCAGAGGGCTTCTGAAATCTTTATAAGGGTGGGGAAGTTATCACTGAGCCAAGAGTAATCTATCCTTTATAAATCCCTGATCGAGAGCTGTGTCTACCACCATATTTGTGCCCCTTATGTGTGCCATTACCAGCCACCCGTGAGTGCTGGTGGCATGCAGACACAGCTGTGTCCAAAAGGCCAGTGACCACAACCTGCAACTTGGCCGAAGGCAGCTAGCAGGCAATCCACCCTGCCTTCCCCACTGATAACAATAGGTCCACCACTCCTGTGGGAACCTGGCCTCCGACACTCCTTTAGAACCCAAGTCACAGGAAAGGGCTGTTTGGCCAGCAGCCAAGCCTTCAAGGGTTCCTGCTAGATACGAAGGCCTCAACTCATTTACAATACATGGGCTTCCTACAGACACCGGTGGGTGCTAGTGATGCTGGGCCAGCAGATGTTTTCACAGCAGTCCACTCCGGATTTGTTTGGTGGAAGAGAGGATTTTGGATGGATTGAGTAGGTAAAGTGGTGAACCTCAATTTCTCTGAGCATCCACCACAATGGCTTGACAGTCATTAAGTTTTGAATTTTTGAGCTCTTCTGGGACATCAATTTTTACATACCCTCTTCATAGTTGTAGCACATACAGTTTAACATTCTAATCAAATCAGTTATGGGAGTAAAGTAGATGCTAAATGTAAGAGGACATACAATGGATACTTGAGGGATGCTACAGTGGTTAATGCATCAAGCTTTGTCTGTCTTCAAGGTGTCAGGCAGTCCATTTCAGAGCATTTTCATGTATTATAAGATGATGGAGATGTTTTTAGTAGTGTGTGGTGCTGGATAGTGTCAAATGCTGCTGATAAGTCCAGAAGCAAATGGTTTGCTTCACTGTTCTTGTCCGCTGTTAGTTTTAGGTCATCCCACATGGATACAAGGGCTGATTCTGTGGATCTACTAGGTCTAATGTTCTATTTCAAATAGTTTACCTCAGAACCAGTTATTAGATATTGGTCTGTAGTTTGCTGCTTGGATGGGTAGAGGTTCTTCTTCTTGAAAAATGTCCTAAGGTAGGAGAGTTTTAACTTGGGCAGCAAAGAACCTTTTTACAGGGACTTGCTGAGGAGGCCTCTAACTACTTTCCTCTGCTTAGGCTGTATCTAGAATAGCTTTAAAGACTTTTCGAGGTGTTGAGTCTGGAGGTGGTCTGGATGGTCTGCTTGTGATGGTAATGCTTTGCCAGTCATTTTCTGACACAGTGTTGAAAGTGCTAAGTAGCGAATGATCGGTGTTGTCCATCTTTGCGGAGGTTAAATCATGTATATGAGGAGTGTTATCTGTGTTCTCCTTAAGGTAAATTTATATCCTTTCAACTTTTGACATCAGTTCCATGGAGGTTTGTCACAGAAGGCTTGTGATTGTAGTGTTTATGTATTTTGGCACTCTGGAATTCCTAGTCCTGTGGGAATTGTGTGGCGTTATTAAGATGTGCACTGCACTTCAATTATTTTGTAGAGAGATGCAGTCATTTTGTGGTTCTGATCACTGATTAAGGTAGAACATGTTTTTCTTTTCCATCCCTTGATTTCCTCCACTTGCCTTCTAGTATGTTTAGTTGAGATTTCATACTTTTGATTGTACTGAATGTGGTCATTATCAGTATCTGGCTGCCCAATGCAGTGGAGATCCAATATGTAGAACATGTGTATGCCTGAAGGTCTCATATTTAGTATGTTGTTTTCAAGATGGAGTTGAGTGTTTTGAGGTCTGTTTTTTCCATTGTATGTATGTGAATTTGTTGTTGGTAGTTACTGTGTTGTTGTTGATGGGTAAGTTGATCCTTAAGTTGAAGATGCTGTGGTAGTCCCAGAATACAGTATGCAAGTGCATGTTTGTGTGCATGCATGTTTTCATGTGGGCCTGTTTGCATTAGTGCATCTGTATGTGTGTGTGGAGTGTGCAAATATGTGCATTAGCACTTCTGTGTGTGTATTTGCCCATGTGTACATGTGTGTTTTGTGTGTTGTATGTGTGCATATGTGTATTGGGAATGCATGTGGATAAGAAGAGGTGTACACACTTTTCTAGCTTTTAAATATGAAAAGAAAGGTTCTAATAAAATTGAAAGAAGATTGCTATGGTGCTATTATTTCTGAAAATGTTAAAACTCCCACCTATCACATTCTCTTAAATAGCGGTGAAAGAAAGATAATCACTCTACACATTCACTTTGACAGCTCCCATATCTTACATGTTCTCTTCTCTGGAACTAAGAAAAAAAGAGTACATTAACAACTTGATATTCATACACTTGGCAACAAGAGCACCCAAAATATCTAAGCACATATAGGATTGAAAGAGTAAATGTGAGTCTGTATTGTGAAAATATGATAGACTTTCACATCATCATTATGGTAATTTTAATTGTGGATACACCATTCAAGTAACTGTTGCTGAAGTTTCAACATACTAGTACTAAAGTAGAGAAAAAGATGACTAAATGGACTGAGCACAGACATCATTGGGACACAATATCTAATCTTTCAAAATCAGTTCATCATTTTTCGGTCAAACAGAGCTATTGTAATCAAGATACATAAATTGAGCTTTGGGTCTGCCTCTTTCAAACATTAGTTGTCTTCGACCAGTCACTTTCAGCCATTGGCTTGAGACTTTTTTGATCACAGCTGTGTAGTATTAATCTTTCACCTACTTATCCTGGCTGTTTAGGCATAGTCTCTTTCCTCCACTTGACTGCTTTCATTGAACTGCATGATGGAGTGATTTACAGCTATAGCCCCCTCTTTCTGAGCCTGCTGGAGCACTCCTGTGTATTTCACTTTAATGTACTAGTGCTTCATGCATTATCACATTAAGCTCAGAACTATAGGTAATGCAACAGTTTGGACAGAGATACTCTGTTATGTTTCTTAATAGCTAAAGGAAATCATTTCCCTACAGCATTTCGACTAGAGGTCTAGTAAGTTCCAAGAAGCAGGCTTTATGGCAAAATAAGTTAACACAAAATGGATGATGAATGGACATCAAATCCCGAGTCCTAAGATGGCTGCTGCCACTTCATTGTCTACAAATAACGTTTTTTGAGAATTGATTGCCCACAAGCTGCTGAACTGATTTACACCAAATCACACATAGCACTCTTTCTGGACCAAGATCTATCTTTCTGCCACATTTAGTGTAAATCAGTTCAGTGGTGTGGGCTATAGCTGTGTCTAACATTCGTATAGAAAAATGAATGTCCCTCCCATAGTGATGCACATGAGGTAGGTTAGTACAGGAGTGCTTAAATACCCTGATGAATGTATGCCTTTAAGTATGTATGCAACATAGAAGGCAATCTAGAAAGGAGAACTGTGCTGGTTTATTAAAGGGTAGATTGTAAGTTTCCTTTTTAAATCTTGTGGCTGGGGTAAGATAAAAATGTCATTAGGCCACTATAAAGACAGTTTTATTGGAGTAGTTATGGCTACTAATGCTACTGTTCAAGACAAAAAGTATAATAGTGACAGGGTACGTTTTTGTAGCTCATGAGAAAATGTATGATTTTGGTGGGACTACTAATGTGCTGTTAGGAGTCAGATGAAAATAAAACATTCATGATTATTCATGGTGTGAGCAACCGTCAGGGTTTATCACTCACCATGGTAGTTAAGGCCTTTTTCTTCACAAGCTATGGTTTCCAATTGGTAGACCATTGTAAAATTGTAAATATTGCTCTACATTGTTTTCCCCCTAAGATATGTTATTGAGAAGTTTTCCAACATGATATGGATGATCCTAGACATCTGGCTTTGTGATGAGATACACTTGCATTGAATAACATTTTATCCTGCATTGCTAACCTTGCGATCTCCTCTCCCCACTTAGAGTGGCGAAATCTTTTATTGACTGACAGTGCAGGTCAATAAAATGCAGAAACGTGTCCACCTAGAGGTCCCAGCTTTCATGCGACAGGAAGACCGTCCTTTTAGGGGCATTTCTCCTTAGGCATACTTTTCCCTCCTGGGTCCATAATGCTAAGCATGGTAGTCCTGGACATAGAAATAAACAATGGCCATGAGAGAAGAAAAACAACTCCCTGCATGTCAGGTTCATTTAGTTTTAATTTTCGACAAAATTCTGATTGATGAAGTTATTTGTAAAGCACTAAAACCAATTCTAAGTAGGTGAAAAAAGCATGGTGCCCACTAAGCATTCATGTCTACAGAATGTGCAGCTACTGCAGTAGTGTATACCTTTTCTGCCTAGAGATCCTTGTACGGTAACAAGGGATCTCAAGTAAGCCTGTCAGGTCAGCTGAGGTCCTGGCCTCTTTCTCTCCAGTGGAGGACCCCCACAACAATGAAAATGACCGATACAACAAAAGTGAAGATAGGTCTAACCAGCATTCAGACATAAGAAGAAAAAATGCTTTATAGGTCTACAGCACCATATAATCCATGGAAATGTAGAATCTGGTCTAAGTCAGGAAAAAGTAGGTATCTTGAGCCTAGGAGCCACAGTTGATAATCATGTAAAAACTTCAGTTTATGACAAGAAATTCGTACCTCTGCTAAGCAGCAAACAAAAAATTTGCGACGAGTTGGAACTACATTTGTAGCACTTACCCAATACAAAGCGTTGGATTTGGTATTTACAATCCAACTCAAATCACAATTTGCTTTGGATTATAACACAGAGTAACATGGTGCCATTCTATGCACTCCATTTTGTTAATTTGAGTCAGGGAGGCTTTACATGGGTGATGCATGGATATTCCCGTGCACCAACCCATGGGTTTTGATGCAAATCCCTCTCTCTGCAAAGATTTGTGGACAGGGATTTATGCCCAAAACTAGGAGAAAAATGTAACATCTTCTCATCTTTTCCCCTTTAATTGTGTGCTGCATTCTATAGCACACATACAAAGAGGAAAATGCCTTAAAGAATAGTTTTTGTAGACTGCAGCACAAAGACTGTGTTGAAAACAACATAGACACTCAAACACCCTTACACTTTAGTGCAAGGGTTTCTGCGTTGATGCATGGAAGCCCAATGTGTGCCAAGATAGGGGGAGAGCAGAATAGCACCACATCATAGTAGATATGGCGCTGTTCTGCTCATCTGTACTTTGAAAATAAACAGACCAATATGGAACTTACTACTTGTTGCAAGTACATTTTGTAAGCACTTTTATCATGTCAGTGTAAAAACTAGCAGCATTCACAGTGTATGGCAACCTATAGATAGGTGTCTGTATTCCTCTAATGAACATTACACAATATTGATCTCTTTATCTCTCAATTGCTAAAGTTTTTTAGGAGGTAAAGTTGGGAGCTGAAAGCTACTTCTTTAATTCTTGCTTTAATTGCAGTTCTAAATCTGCTTAGTGACCTACTTCACACAATCTATGCTGGGCCTGACAACAGACACTGTGATGCCACAATTTAGCTATATTTAATTGTATACAGGTTTTATATGGTTATTGCAGGCATCGCTTTTGTAAATGTTCTCTAACATCTATACCATTTCATTCGATAATATCCACAGCTCTGCTTGTTGTACCATATTCTCTGTGATCTTCCCAGCCGCCTGAACCCTAACACTCCCAGGTATTGTTTTCCTTTGCTGTCATTGCTTTCCCCTTGCACACTCTCTGATCTCAAAGTTCTCTAAGACAACCCTCCACTTCTTCTCCTCACTTGTACCCTCCTTCCCTCACTCTTCCCTCTTCTCAGCCCTTCTCAATTACAATGTGCGCATTCATCTTTCCTTAATATTCATTTCTTCAATATAGTTACTCTGGCAGCAAACTCCAAGCCATTTGAAATGTGCTATCCTCAACAAAACACTCCTATTTACACTGAGGGCGTTCTTCTCTTACCCACCCCACTCTCTTCTGCAAGCTCCTTTGTATCAACATGGTGATAATAAAACACAATGCCAATCACTAACATGTTGCTCTGAAAGACCATGTATAGATCCTTCATCTCCTGGCCTGTCTCTATCAACAGGAGCTCATCTCAGTGCCTAGCTCTACTTACACATAACCCATCTTAATCCTAAGCTTACACCACAACCTGAGTGATAATACCTGATGGACCCCCCACTCAAAATACTGAGCCCAACATCCAAGAAAAAATGACTCTGCAAAAGCAACCACCTTCGACAATCACACAAGAATACAGCACCAGTCACCAGGTATCCTACTTCTCCCAAGGCTGAAGTACACCAAACACAAAAGACTTCAACACATAACAAGCCCACATAATCAACACTGGTATAAATACCCATGCAAAGCATACATAACTACCCACATTACACCAGATTTGGATCTCATATGAATGCTTGTGTCCTCCGCCTCATGTATGGTGCTTTCGAGTAACTGCAACAAACAATATCCCAGACAACCAAGTGTTGTGTATGCATGGATATTCTAGACAACCTAGTAGCACATACATTCCAGGTAGCTACAGAGCACTCTGCCAGCACAAATTCCCCCAAAACCCAATAGTAAACTGCCACACCAGTGGAGGTGGGCGAACCACTGAAGAATCAAACCAGGCTGGAGCCAGATGTCTGACTTTGTTACACCCCAAGGCCCTCTTGGATCCTCGAGCCCAAAACCAGTTGAGCCTTCATGTGATTTCTACCTGCTGCCATGATGAGATACCCGTCCAGTCACTGAATTCCACAATATTAAACTAGAACGCCTGGTATCAATCCCAGCTTTCCCGCTTGATCAAATTGTGTGATCTTAGGTGAATCATTTATTTCTCTGTACCTCCTTTTTGTTCATTATCAAAAGTGAGAGCACATTAAAATACAGGTCTTCAAAACCTCTTTACTGTTTGATGTGATAGATAAAATATTTCTCAATATATAATAAGAGTCTAAGGGCCATATGTAGGTAACATACTATTTACCGATTCATAAATACCGAATTTTACCGATTCGGTATTTATGAATCAGTAAATAGTATGTCGGTAAATAATCGGTAATTATTACCGATTCGTTAAATATCGGTATTTATGAATCGGTATTTCCCGAATCGGTAATAATGCATGCCTTCCCATTCATTCCTATGGGCCTGGAGGCCCATAGGAATGAATGGGAAGCCAGTTACTATTACCGATTTGGTAAATACTGAATCGGTAATAGGGGAGGCATTATCATGGGTGGCAGGGTGTCACATTGACACCCTGTTGCACCCCTGATTTGTGCATGTGTGCACATGTGGCGCAAATACATGCCCTAAGGGCATGTATGTCTGCCACATGGCACTTTACAAATAGCACAAAAATGCTTTTTGAAAGGTATTCGTCATTTACCATCAACTTGTAGTTGGTGGTAAATAACGAATCCAGACACCAATAATGCACTCACTTGAGTGCCCCCTACATAGCATTTCTGGATTCGGTAATTTACCAAATCAGTATTTTACCGATTTCATAAAATTCCTATTCGGTAAATACCGAATCCAGCAATCAGCCACCTACATCTCAAGTGCCTCAATACCGGTCGGTAACGGGATATTTACCGATTTTCGGCCGTTACCGACCGTATTGAGGTACCTACATATGGCCCTAGGTCATATGTAGGGTAACTGATTTACCTCTTGAAATCCCTGAAATCATCTTTAAATCCCTGAAGACATTGTCCATTGTCATTAAGGTGGTGGGGAACAGTCTTACATGATTTTTGTTGATGTTGAAATAGTTCACTTTTAATTAATGCCTCTCAATGCAGTGATATATTCTGATGTACAAAGCTGAAAAGCTTCCACATGTTAACTAAGTAAACTGTTTTGAATTTTGAAGATACTTTATCATATTTTACATGATTCTTTGTAGAAATGTTTTTATTGAAGTTATATAAACATGTATACAGCAGTATAATAATAATCCTTGGGTGGGGAGTTACAGAAATAAGCACTGAGCCTGCAATGCATTTATACAAGCAGTGTCTTGAGTGCGATTGCGCCTTGTCACTGCCAAGAGTGGACTAGTGTACGCACCATACACCAGTGCAGTGCAATCAAAGCATATAATAACAGCAACAGATGAATACCCAGCATATTGAGGTCTACAACTTAAGGAGGGGCATAGACTTGGCTATTTGCAAAGTACTGTGGTAGATATGCAGAGCTGAATGAGGGCGAGTGGGCGGGAGGACCTACATGGTGTTTCCACTCTGCTTGTCTCCAAGCAGAAGGAGAGCAGCATCTGCAAGGTTTATGTGCTGTGACGAAGCATTCATGTGGGACATCTAGGACCAGACCCCATGGCAGTTGGATTCATGGGGGAACGTAATCAGGGAGCATAAGATGCAAGAATTGCGTTGAGTGTGTCTGACTCTTGTGAGATTGGGCGCTTGCGCAGGTGGCATGCCTCCTCAAAATGTAGGGCTTCTACCTCTGCTTTCCTCCATTTGCATACGGAACCTTACCACACTGCCACCAGAGGGCAGCTGAGTCCCCCACTGGAGGGTGAGTCCTCATTTAGCAAATAAAGAGCCAACAAAGTGAATCTGTACTGTGTACTGTTTCTTGCATTCGAAAATGACTATAGCACAGCCCTCCCACATGTGTATGTCTGTGAGTTCTTGCAATGCTTCATGCACCCCTCCAGTAAAGGGCAAGGGCAGGGTAGGGCAATAAAATGTGGCAGAGATCTGCGTCTCCTGAATTACAGCTGGGGCACTGCAGGTCAGCAGTGGGGAAGTAGTGGTTAAATTGTGTGGGGTCAAGTATGCATGGTGTAGGATGTGAAATTGTATGTTTTTGAATGTGGTGTTTCAAGAGACACTTTGTGGAAAAGTTAGTGCCTGCTCCCCTTCAGTGTCAGGCACACCCTCCCCATGTCATCCTCACAATTTGTGCGTAAGGGTTCCAGGGGAGCTCCTTTGTGATCTTGTATTGCTTTGTAAATCCATGTAACCAGATGACAACCCTCCCCATAGTAAGGAGCTTCTATAGGACAGCATGAGTCCAAGGCCCCTCATTCCTTGTGGACCACAGAATAAGACGTGCTTTGCAGTTGATAGCAGGTGAGGAATTGTCCCTATGGGAGGTCATAGTTTGTCTGGAGCTGTTTGAAGGAAAAGCGGTTGCCTACTGAGAAGTGCTCACCAGTTGTGGTCAGTTACAGGCCCAGTTACCTCTGCAGTTCTGCAGCCGAATACGTCCCAGGGTAGAGTGGGAGGCCCAATAACTGGAGTTCTGGAGAATATGGGGGGATATGTCGCATTAGGAATCACACTATGGTGATGCATTTGTGTGCCATTTGCATGTGCAGGGCTCGAAGGAGTCAGGCAAAAGTCAGAGAAGGTGGAAAGGTAGAGGAAACCCCAGATTGTGGCTGCCATGAGCCGGGTTGGGACGTGGTAGGATTTATCCAGATTTCGACTTGCCAGTCATCTGGTGACCCATTGCAGCTGTGCCACCAGGGAGTAAGCTTCAGATGGTGGGCACCCCAGGCCATCGCCTCCCGTAGACAATTCTAATTGCTTTAAGGCAATGCAGCATAGACGGCTTCCCCAAATAAGCTCTATCAACAATGAATCGAGTTCCCGAAAGAAGCCTCGGAGAGGCACCACTGGTAAATTTGTGAAGTAGTATAAGAGTCGGAGTAGGATCACCATCTTTGATAAAACAATCTTCCCGATTGTGGCCAGTGATCATATTTTTACATGATGTTTGTTACTTGATTTACATCTCCATTTGTCTGTTCCTGCACAGACTCTTAGAGCAAACTCAGACCCCTGGCTTGGCTCTCCTGTTTTTATTTTGGCCCGCCGAGTTCACTAGAATAGTGGTACATATAAGTTATATAATTATTAGTACCATACCCTTTCAAATAGAAATGCACATATTCCTGCCAATTTATTTTATTTTAGGTATTTAGTATTTAACTTAGTATTGTGGATAAAACTGACTGTACTTCTGATCAAGGATGTTGTGAATCAGAAACAAGTAATTAATCTATGTAGATTTATGAACATCTATGAAAACAAGTTGAAATTTATCAGAAGAATGGCTGATGATCAAGATGCAGTGACAGAGGAATATTAGAATATTAGACATACAGCAATAATGTGGGTCACATAAAAAAAGCTACTGTTAGCTCCCAATAATCTATCCTCCGACCTTGCCCAAGGTATGCCCCTTGAATACCGAACCCACAGTATTGATGGGACAGAATATCGAGGACAAAATATTGAAAAATAATATTGACTGGTAAGTAAGCCTAGATTTGTTATACCTAACTCCATATATGTGTACCTAAGTTATACCTATATCTTCAAGGTACATAGATGTAGTTTAGGAATGGTGAATCTATACTTCCCTCTAGCCACTTACCTTTCAATATTTTGGCCCTCAAGATTCTGTCTTTAATATTCCTATACCACAATATTGTTGATAATGATATTCAGTAGTGCAATGCTAGCCAAGCCTGGGAACAACCCATGTTGCTAAATAATGTGCATGTACTCTTGAGTTTGTCTTAATCCAGTTCACAAATACATATCTTACTCAAGGTTGTTTTCAGAACTACATGATGAACAGTCATGGATTTCGATTAACTAAAAGGCATGGGGTAGTGAAAGTGACATCATACGCCATTTAACCTTAAAGACATCACAGTGACAACATATAACCTTTGGCCCTTGTGTCACATGAACTTAACGCTGTTAGCCTCATAATAAGTGACACTGTTAAAGATCCATAGTAAATGCATGATTATTATAACAACACAACACAACACATACGCAAATCTATTTTAAATACCAGAAATGTGAGGATGCTGCCATCATTTTTGAAAGATCTAGGGTGTAATACTAGCCCTAAATTACAGTAAGCAAGTGAAGCAAGTAAGCCAGACCTCTTGCCCCAAATAACTATTTTTTTTTTAAATGGGGCTATATATTACATTTCGAATTACAACAAGGGACCCACCTTAAATATTCCAGTCATTTCATAGTGAGCCAAGCCAAAGAAACCTGACAATTAACATATCTCCCAATATGTCATAAATATTGTCCCATGTCCAACATTTTGTCATGGGTGCCCTAGTAAGCCAAAAATTACATATAATATACCAGAACTAGAATATGGTATTGATGCCATATATATAATATGTAATGGGTGACCCTTTTGTAAAAAATGACCTCAATTTCTCCATGCCATGGCTGCCCTCCTTCAAAAAAATAATTACCACCAATATACTACTGTCCAAGATTTTCCTCAGGTATGCCTGCTCTAGCATTTTTCCACATGTGCCCTATATGCAAAGAATTACCTCTAGTATGCCAATATCAGTATTGTACCATTATGCCAAGAACTATCTCCAGTTTGCCAGTGCTAGTATTTACCATTATGTCAGTAATTGCCGCATCTTCCAGTATTTTGCCACAGGTGCCTGTGCCAGTATTTTGCCATGGGTGATTCCACAAGATAATAATTACCTTCAGTATGCCAAAGCAAATTGCAAACTCACAAGTATAACAACCACATTCTCACTCATTCTAACTGACACTCACTTACTCTCACATATTCATTTTCACTAACTCGCACTAACTTATTCGTTGTCCAAAGGAAATCCTCAGCACACGTCTGTTAGACGGGTGCTGAGGATTTCCTTTGTGTATTCAGTGGCCTTGGCTGCAATTTTGGTGGAGGTTGGTGGTTCTCCTCACCATCCAGAATTCAGGATCCACTGAAACAAATATATGTGCGATTTTGCTGAGTGGCGTTGTTTCACTTAGCTCAATACCACAGTCCGTTCAAATAACTTATTCATTGTCACTCACTCTCTTGAGCTCACTCCATAATTCTCACTCACTATCAGATGTTATCACTCTGGCTTGCACATTCACCCTTACTTTGACTTAGTCATACTTTCTCACTAATATTGATTCTTACAATCTCCAACATTCCTTAAAACATAATAATTCTCCCTTACCCAGTTAGTCTTACTCTCTCAGTCTCACTCACTTTGTCTCACTCATACTTACTGGCACTCAATCAATAAGACTTTTTATTCCAATGTCATTGACAATCATGAAAGATACACATACAGAATAAAAAAACATACAGATTAAATAAAAGAGAGACAATACAGGAATATTACAACCTAAAAATCAGGATTTCCACAACAAAATGTTTCAGTATAAAGTTAATACAGCTTAAACATCAAGATCTTTACGGTAATACACAGTTGCCTTAAGAAAACTGCTCACTCTAAAACAGACATCAGTACCTGTGATCCAGCGGAGTTTACCAACTCTACACATTCATTTGGGCCCATATACATTCCTACACTCAATGAGCTAGCAAATATCCACTGGTCACCAATTTTGTTTTACCCTAGGAAACCTTTACACCAGTATTCTTACCATTCCTGTTTCTTGAGTAAATGCACGTTCAAAAGATCTAGTAGTAGATTAGAATAGGGAGGAAATAATGTAATACATTTATCTTTTATTCAAAGAACCACAGACTCAAAAGGAGTTTTAAAACTTTATCAGAATTAATAATTTTGTGAGTCAAATCAGAATACACATAGATATACCAGAATTCTCCATCAGGAAGAAAAATAGCACAGTTAGCTTATAATCAATTTGCATTAATTAAATTCTTGCAATGACAGTACCTGAGGAGAGACAGAATAGAGAGCAAATACGAAGCACAACCCACAGAACTAAATTTACCTAGAATGGTGTGAGGACCTAGACATCAGAGTGTCAAGGATTCAGGACCGGTTCAGAACCGGGAAAAAGGTGACCTCTTCTCGTGTAACGCCAGCGTTACACCCCTCTCTGGTGTTCCTCTCTCCGGCTCGGGCACGTCCGGACCCCTTCCTAGATGTGCCTCCTCGGTTGTTCCGCGAATTTCCCTAGTGTTGGATTCTTCAGTCAGATTGCAGCAAAATCGGGCAGCATCTCAGCATAGCATCGGCATCTCGTGGGTCAAATGTGTCTAACTAACTAGAACTTACCTCTGTTATACCAATTCAAATCTATGATCCATCCCCAAATGTTTCAATTCCATGTTCACCCGCAATTGGATTGGGCCAGGCAATGGGGTGAGGACATCACACCATACTAAGTGTAATAATTTTCTTTAGTTCTATTGTCTAATTCCCCGCCCCTTATATTTTAATACCCACAAGCTTTATTCCCAAAAGCATTTCATATGAGGATCGATAAATCTGTAATACAATGTTTCAGGTTTTTCCTCTCGTAGGGTCAGGAATTGATCTTCCGATGTCCTTGCTGGGCACATTGATTGGCAGTCACCCAATGACTTCATTAGTTTCAGAACAAGGAGGTTGCGCGCATGCGTAGTTGTCGCAAAGGATAGGGACATCGGTCACCCTCCAAGGCCCAAATGCGAGCTAATAATAAAGTCAGGAAAGAACATGTCAGAATACAAAATTAAATGAATTCACTGTATACCACTTACTTCTACTCTAACCCCATTTACTTAATATTTTTTTTCATTAATAGCTTAGTAAAACTTGCATAGGTTAGTTTCAGCACAGCATGAGCGTTAATGCGATAGTTTCAAGCAGCCATATTAAAAGCTTTTGCGCAGCTGCAAAGATTTCCGCCAAGCGACAGAAGATGTCATACTACTTAGATGTAGCAGACGCATGCGCAGTAGAGTTTCTGTGTTTTTGGCAGCCATTTTATGATACTCGGATTATTCATTAGTGAAGCACATAGAAAAGCTTCCCCTAGATATGATATGTAAAATGTGGTGCAAAATTAGTATTCCCAGACAGGTTGATTACAATGTTATAAGTTATTCGAGAGGATTGCATACAAGCAAGTTTCTTTTGATATGAAACCTTGCTTCATCACCTGGGAGCGATTTTAGAAATCTGAGGGCAACCCCGCAGTGTTTAAAATTATGAGCTACAAAAAGAGGTAATAATTAACAAGCTCTAAAAGATTTATACAATGTGCAAAATATCATAAAGTGCAACAAGGATTGGGAGGAATGATTATCACAAGGACATTTCTTACTGACTAAATCCTCATAGTATCCCTACACACAATATGTGACATATAGTACCAGCTATAAATCTTAGCAATAAGGTTCTTTCCCAGTATTTAGTCACATACATTAAATAGGACTCAGGGCCTAGACTAGTCGTCAAAATGGTCTAGTTCCAAACAAGTAGTTTGCATAATTCTGAATAAGTCCTTACGGCACAGTGGTTCTCATGAACAGAAAATTCACAATGTTCTTATCAGCCTTAGATACAGGATAGGATTATCAAATAAAGTGGATTTACCCAAGATAGTAACATTTTGCTTGACATAGGAAAGCCAAGGGATATCCAGGCCCCAGACACAGTGCACGCAGTTGTTAATGGTATAATGAGTAAAAGAAGCCCTTGGATTATTGCAGATTGATAGCCATAGCAAAAAGGGGCTCAGTTTAATGGAAACCTCAAGTTACAGTAAGGCAAACTCTTCATGACCGATATAATAGGGAGATGAATGAGGAAGGGAGAGAAGACACCTACAAAAGTGATTCTCCCGAGCTGTAACGCATGACAATCACTGCAACCCCAAATTCTGTATCCATAGCTTGAAACAGGTGCACATTGCTTAGAATAAATTTCTAAGGGAGATACTATAGACTTACCTCCATCAGATTTATAAACGATGAAAAGCGAACAAATAGCATCTTGAATTTAGAGTTTCTAAAACTCATATTCTCTTCCCAAGAACCATTAGCATCAAATATTAGGCCAACGTATGGAAATTTAAAAATACTCTCTAAATATTACCATCAACCCGTAGTGTGTGCAACATATAGCACTTGGGGCCACATTTGCAGTTTAGTATAGTTAGGAGACAAGTCTAGGTCGAGCATAAAAGCTTGGACCCGGTGCCTCAGAGCATTTAGGGTCCATACTATAAGCAGGGCATCATCAGCGTGTAGCAGGCTAGAGCGTAGGTGGAGACAGAACTATTCTGAATCTCGAAAGGTACAGAATGTCAATTAGACGCTGCAAATCAGAACTTAATGCTTCCCAAGCTTCCTTCTATGAGGAGAAAATCAACGCAGCTGCCAACTGCCCCAAAGTAATTTTCCAAATCGCAAAAACTCTCTCCAACACGCCCCAAAAACAACTAACCTCAGAAGGGGCACTTACGCGCTGTAACAACCTGGCGAAATTCTTTCAACAGAAAATCCAAAATATCTGTCTTTCCCAGCCTCTCAGTGTGAGCACTCAGCTCCCCACATTTCATGTTTGCCTGTTGAACCCCGATTTTCACTAAACCAATTCCCTCTATTGGATTCAGCCTTACTGGATTATATCATGGCTAAAGTAACCTCAGGCTCACCCTCCGACCCAGCCCCCCCCCTCAATCTCTTAAGTTAGTCGCTAACTCCCTCCATCCCGCAATACTTGATCTCTTAAATTCATCTGTTCTCTACGGCACTGTCCCCCCCACTTGGAAATGCTCCCTGGTCAAAGCTCTTTTAAAAAAACCTAATCTTGACCAGACCAACCTGGCCAACTTCCGCCCCATCTCCCTTCTTCCCTGGATGAGTAAAGTGCTAGAAAAACACATAACCTCCGTCCTGGTTGAGTACCTAGAATCGAACACCCTCCTCTACCACTCCCAAACTGGCTTTCACCCTCAGTTAGGGACCGAGATGGCCCTTCTCACAGTAACTAAGGAGGCCAGAAGGATACTAGACTAAGGTGGTGCTGCCGCAATCATCCTCTTTGACCTCAGTACCGCTTTCGACACTGTCAACCACAATACCCTGATCCTCCGTCTTAAGAGCTTAGGAGTATCCCGTACTGCACTAACATGGTTCCAGTCCTTCCTCAGTGACCGCTTCTTCCTGGTGTTCGAAGGAGATGTTGTCTCCAACCGTTTGCCCCTCGGTTGTGGGGTACTCCAGGGCTCCTACTTAAGCTCCACACTGTTTAACATCTACATGAGACCCCTGGCGGAGATTGTCCATCCATTTGGCATAAAGATCTTTACCTATGCAGATGACACGCAACTCGTGGTGGCCCTAAATCACCCCGAGCGGTCATCTAGCACCCTAGTCCCTTGCCTAGAGGAGGTCGCCAGGTGGATGGAACTCTCCTGTCTCAAACTGAACGGAGATAAAACTGAGCTCTTGCTTCTTGGCAACTCTTCCTCCTTCAACCCTGCACTGCTATGGCCTCCCTGTCTCGGTCCGGTACCAGAACCAAAAGATCAGATCAAGAGCCTTGGCATGTGGCTTGATCGCTCCCTTAGCTTTAACCATCAGGCCAACAAGCTCTTAGCTTCCTGCTTGGGTCTGTTAAGGATGCTCTGTAAAATCTCCCTCTTCTCCCATTCCAGGCGAGAAGAATCCTGGGCCAGGCCCTTATCCTCTCTTGCCTGGATTATGGAAACGTCCTTTATCTGGGAGCCCCTCTATCCACCACCTATAAGCTCCAGATTATCCAAAATTGCGCTGCCGGTCTGCTTCTTCAGATCCCCCGCAGACATTCTGCCAAATCAGCATTAAAGAATCTCCATTGGCTCCCCGTCAGGGCAAGAATCCTGTTTAAAGCCATGTGCCTGGCACACAAGGACTTCTGGAAGCGTGGCCCTGCTATCTCCCAATCCCTAGTCACTCCCTATCATCCAACCAGGAATCTCCACTCCAACTTCACCTTCTCTTCCGTCACCCCTAGAATACCACGAGACAGATGGGGAGGGCGATCCTTCTCCTTCTATGCTGCCAACTCCTGGAACGCCCTCCCTCTGCATCTGCGGAGAGAGCCCAACCTGCTAGCATTTCAGAAACACTTGAAAACCCATCTTTTCAACATCCCTTTCTAACACCTGCTTCTGGCCCGCTTGACCCGTCCACAGTGCTGGGAGGCCTCAGGGTAGCCATGCGCTATACAAGTTTCATTTCATTCATTCTCTCATTCATTCATTAGCGCACAGCAGTACGGGTATAGGAACAGAATTAACAAGAGGAACATCATGAGTAATAGAACTTAAGACGGTATTCAATTTCTTAATATATACAGTAAATAAAAGTGGTGCTAAAAATCATCCTTGCCTAATTCCACACTACAAATTGATAGGGTTAGATAATTCACCATTAGGACGAACCTCATTCTTTCATTTAGATCGTGGTGTAGGTGGGCCAACAAGTGGACAATCGTGGAATGTATCTCCATCTCCAACATTGCCAACGACAACTTATTACAATTAACTTTATCATAGGCCGAATATAGATCCATGAAGGCAAGGTGTAAAGGTTGTTTTTTCGATATAGTGTATGTCCCTAAGAGCAGATTAAGATTTATACATTGTTCCATTGTTCCAATGCTTTGCCGAGACCCATATTGTCAAGATATTAGACATTATTGTCATTGCACCAATTTCTTAACTTGTTAAAAATCACTCTTTTATCGTGACCTTAACAGTTGACTCAATCACAGATATGGATCTGTAACAATTAGGATCAGTTCAACTACCCTTTTTAAAAACAGGAACTACAATGGAGCTAGACCAAGAGGAAGGGAGATCTTTCCAGTCTAAATTGTTAAAAACATTTGTCAACAGGGGTGCCAAGAGATCAATTTTGCATTTAAAAATATCAATGAGTACTCCATCCAGCCCAGGGGTTTTAGAGGGGGAGCTACTGTGAAGGGCAATAATCATTTCCTCTACAGTAAATTGGAGCTACCTGTATTATCAATTAAAAATGATGGCTCAGAAGTACTACAATACATGCTACTAAAATGGAATACCCACTGATACCCGAAATATGACTACTCAGTAAGTGAAAGTAGACTTTTGTGCTCGAAGTGAGCTAACCACTTTCGAAAATTCACATGATTTCGTAAGGGAGGGTGCGTTAGTCAATTGATCCCAGTTATTGCATTGATTTTCATTCTTCCTGACCCTGAGGGCCTCCTTATAGCAGGCCAGATTGAAAGGAAGTGCACTAGGAGTTCCGGGTTTGGCTGACAAAAAAAGTCACAGATCTCTGTTCTATGGAAACAGGATCTATCAAACCATTGAATGGGTGAATGAACTGAACTAGCAAAAGGTTTAAGTAACTGCTCCTTTACTACATTGCATAATGCTAAAAAATGGATACACAATTTATCTCCCAAAGGAACCTCAATCAGACAAACCAGGAAAATGTCCAGAATAGTCTTGGCTAAACCATCCACAAATTGAGTTGGCTCTGGCAAGCACCTGGCAAGTCTAAGCCCGTCATGCTGCAGCATTGGCTGTAGGACTGCTTCCATAGAGCTATTGGTAAAATCTAAATGTAAGGTTAGTTTAATATTATTACATTCTGACTGAGCAGAATTAGACATAAGTTTACCAACAATGCTAAATACATTCCTACCTTGTGTTATGTTGTGTCCGTATGCTGGCTGTCCCTCAGCCTGTTGAATGTTTATGGTGTATTTTACTCACTGCGCTCCTGCAGGGAATGTTCCACACTCGCCAGTTGAGGTGTGCCCTGGCGAGATGACAGCAGTGGCTGATATGTAAAAGCATAGAATAACCGTTTCCCACTTTACTGTACCTTGTGCCATGAGGTTGAGTACTAAACAATCTGGTGGCAATCTAAGTCACCACAGAGCACACGCAACAACGACAAGCTAATCTGGTGAATCATGGTATTCAGCTGGATGTCTCCGCGACGCTGTGCTACTTCAGCATGGTGACTGAAGAGTGCTAGGACGTAGACGGACGCTGCCTATATAATTGCTATCTGTTTGATGTATGCATACTTCAGATGGACATTTGCTGGCGTTAGCAGCTTGCGGATCATGTGTTGAGTTTGTGGTCCAGCACGTGCACTGACTGTGCTGCCAACTTGGTAGTGTGTTTTTGCTTGGGCCAGCTCGTTGTTAAAATTAGCCAAAAGCACTCTGAAGAGGTGTAGCACTGCACGCTCCGGCCATTTTAAAGTGTTTGGAAGATTCTCATTTACATCTATAGGGCCTACGGTTCTGGTACTGTCTACATATTTTCATTGCAGTTTAAAGTCTAATGCAGTACTTCATGTTGACAGGCACACATGTGCTTGAGTAGACAAATGTTCACAGTGACAGACACACTAGTGGGTCCGTTGCTGCCTGCATTTCTGCTAGTTGTCTTGCATTCATGAGATTCTAGGATACTACTGGAATTAAGGGTGACTGGCACACCTAGCTTTGTTTAGTCTATTCTTTTGCGGTGTTTTAGCTATATAAATTTCACGATACTCTGCTGAGGTGCATATATGTGTAACCAATTTATTTACTATGTTTTCTTAAGGTGGCATCCTAGGAGCTCATACCTGCTTGGAGAAATATGTGTTCATCCACGCTGATGCACACACCTGTTTGAATGTTCATCTGCAATAAGGGCAGGCACTCCTATTGAGCTTCTGTATGTTGTTGTATGACGGTGGTGTGCACGCTGTTATGGCATCTTTCAACAGTAGACTTCTTAACAATATTTTCTTCACATAAATGAATATGAACATTTTCATGTGTATAGAATATTACTGAACACAGACATGTCGAGGTATAACCAGTATTGTTACATATTTCTAACCAATTTTTGATAGTTTCTTAATTATTACTCTACAGTCTTTATGATTGTAGGTTGGTGTATTTCAAAAACACATCAAGCTTCTGTCTATTCAGTGATAGTGTGTCACATTAGGTATGAGTGTTCGAGTTTTTAACATTCATGCAGTCAGTAAATGCACCATCTCCATTTCTGGAAAAACCTGGCACTCTGCCAATTCCTTGGAAACTATGGTTCAACGTATTTGAAATGTAACTAGGAGCTATTGGTGCTTAACGATACCGGTCAGAGAGAAAAACATTCTTACTGCTCCATTCACTGGGTTTTGAAGGCCGGGAAGCGTTTAAACATTTGCCAGATTTAGTTTTAGCGGACGGTGAAGTGGTAGATATCAATATCAAGAAGTAATAAAAAAAATTGGTGGCAAGGTTTGATATACAACCCAGTTTAGTAGTCTTACAACACAAATTCTACAAGAGATCACAATTAAAAAATGAGAATGTGGATGCATATATCAGTGTTTTAAGGAAATTATGCTCCCAATGTCAATTTGGAGAATACAGGTATCCATTGATTAGGGATCAGTTCATAGACAATTATTCTTATAGGCAGGTACAGCAGAAACTACTCACTATGGGCAATCCCTCTTTGGAAGAGGTAATTAAAGTAGCCAAGAATGTTGAGTTCTCAACTGTCTTTAAAATAATTAAATGTCAACCCTACAGTAAAGGAAAGTGCTAATGCTCTACAGGTTAATCTATCTGCTCGAAAGGATACCAACATTAATGATACAACTTTATCAAATGCAACAACATTTGTTTCAGATGTGGCAACCCTCTGCATAACAGATGGCAGAGGTTGTGAGGCCAAAAATGTGCCTTGCCGAAAATGTGGAAAGGTGGGGCATTTCCCAAATGTTTCTCAGGGGGGGTCAAACAAGAAGGACCAAAATGCACTGTGTGTTTGATGATGTTGAAAGGAAGGAGCAACAAATTGTTAGGGATTTTCAGGACATGATTGTGGTTGTTTCAGAATACAAAACTGTATGTGGGGACCCAAATGAGTGTGTTGATCCATATGTTGATATCACTGTTGGGGACAAGGTATTATATAACACCTATTGGTTGAATCAAGTGCACACATAACAATGATCACGCATGAATCATCCTCCTCCAAAACAGGTGGAAATAGGTTGTTGTTTCCTTCAGATGGCTCATCTGTATCATAAGAGGGCTGGAGAATTTATTTGGAGGGTTTCTTTGAAGAGGTAATGGAATTTAAGGGGCACAGAATACAGGACAAATGTATCTATCTGTACGGGGTCTCAACATTTTTGGCTGGGGGGTCGTGGCCGAGCCGGCAACCAAGATGGCTGCCTGACTCAGTAGCTGCGGAGCCATCGCCAACAACTATCCGCCTACCTGCGTATTCATGCCGTGAATTCAACCTATGAGGAAAACTTAAATAGGCTCTTGGTTTGTGTGTGCGAAATTTGGTCATACTTAACCCAAACTTTTGGGGATTCCATATATGGTTCTACGTTAGATTATTTGTTGGTTGTATTTGTTTTAAAGCCTTTATTTAATCAGATAGAAGTGCTTAATTTAAATTCTGACCTGACTTGGGCCACGCCCCCCGCCATGGAAGCTCACAACGAGAGAGCCACGGAGTAGCGCGGAGCAGAGCGGTTATGTTATGCTTCTTATTTTCGCCCCTTTCCTCCCGCATTAGTCCCGTTTTTCTGCACTCTTTTTAAAAAGGGAATTACCTCATCGTGACAGAGGCCACGACGAAACAGGGGAAAACGGAGGAAAACGGAGGTCCCAGGTCCCAGGAAGCCAGGGAGAGCTGGCACAGGTTCATATAGAGGACGTGCTGGGAGCAGAGCAGAGGTGAAGAGGTTGCTGCTGCTCTGAATGTTAAAGGGGGAGAGAAGGATTCCAGCCTGCTGCAGGACTTTTGGACGCTGTCTTTGGAGAAGTATAGTAAGATTATTTAGTCCTTTGTAGGAGTGTCTAAAAAAAAAAAAATCTGGTGGGATAGTGGTGCCTTCTGGGAGCTGGAGTCCTGGACAGTTATTAGGGAGTTCTGACCGCATTTTTTAGGCAGATTGGGGCGCTCCAGGAATATTAATGCCGTGTCGCATAAGGAGCTTCAAGGAATGATAAAGCCTTGTGTGGCTGTGTTTGGTGCAAACGGACTTCTGCAACTGAGGACTGCGAGGCCCAGCAGCCCTTCACCTTCCCGCTGCCGCCTCTTCCTCTGGACCCGCCCCTGGTCAGTTTTTTAATTCTTGCGGCCCCCGCTTCGCGGGAGCCGCTCGTGTGGCTGTGTTTGGTGCAAATGGACTTCTGCAACTGAGGACTGCGAGGCCCAGCAGCCCTTCACCTTCCCGCTGCCGCCTCTTCCTCTGGACCCGCCCCTGGTCAGTTCTTTAATCCTCGCAGCCCCCGCTTTGCGGGTGCCGCTCGTGTGGCTGTGTTTGGTGCAAACGGACTTCTGCAACTGAGGACTGCGAGGCCCAGCAGCCCTTCACCTTCCCGCTGCCGCCTCTTCCTCTGGACCACGCCCCTAGTGCATCGTTATCATCCCGCGCACGTATTTCCACAGCGCGGAACGCAGCGCGGAACGCAGCGCGGGCGAAGCCCGGGACAAGGGCGGGCCCGTCTGAGACCGTCAGAGACCGACTGAGGCCGGGACGGGCCACAGACTTTGGTTCTCCAGGTGAGCCATGTGCAATTGAGTTTACGTTGTCAGTGTCTTGTTTTAATATTTGAGTTGCTGTGCCTGGACGCCTATCCGTCACTCTCCTGTTACGGTTATTCGCACCTCACCAACTCACGCAAAATCTAATGGCTTTTGTTGGTACGAAGAAGGGTCGGAAGTCCCTTAGCGGGGCAGGAGTAGTCGGAACCTTGGACAATTTCATACTGAGAGCTGCGTCACTCCTACAGAAGGAAATTGAACTCACTGAGAAAAGACTCTCTCTTGATCTAGTGTATAATAAACGTTCCTCTTTGGGTAACATTGCTCTAGCTAAGTCACCAGTAGCCGCAAATTTATCGATTCCAGCCTCTGACACTAGTGCATCGTCATTGAGTGAAACTGCTGCTGTAACGGTGACTAGCACTGTCCGCTCCGTGCCTGAAAAAAGTGTTCTCCAAGGACCTGATGTCTCTACTCCCATGTCCCATGAAGGTACAACTAGATCTGGCCAACCGATTCGCTCTGATGTAACCTTTGCCAAGCAGTCCGAAAAGGCGGCGAAACGTAAGCGGGGTGAAACAGTGTTACCTAATAAAAGATCTAAAACCCAAAAACGGCAAAAAATTGGAACTTCTGAACCTCCGCGCAATATTGATCCACCTGCTGGAGGTCCCGAGGCCCCGAAGGACTCTGCATTAAATGATGATTATTGGCTTAGGATGGAACAGCTATTAACCACGACCTGCCGCCCTATCTGTAATAGACTTGACTCCTTGGAAAATAGATTTATAAATCTGGAATCAATGTTTTCTATATTGAACAGGGCTAAGGGGCTGGAGGCCAGAGGAGGAACTAATGAAAGTGTTGTTGAGTCTGCCTGGCCCGCTCTCAATCCGTCTAATGTGTTGGCAGACAAAATAGATCATTCCATCTTACAGAGTAAAGCCCAGGCCATGGTTATTGAGCCCCACATTGCCCCGTGCCCTTTGCCTCCACCTCTGGCCATAGGGAACTTAAGGAGTGAGAAGTCCCCCGCTATTGGCAACTCGCCAAAAGAGTTAAGTGGCCCGGAATATCCCTTACGTAACTTGGCGGGCCATCTCCTGATTCGAATCTACCTTTCTTGAATCTCCCCCCTGAATCTGCCCCGTATGCGGTGGTCCTTGCCGGGGTCCCCTCCCTGAGCCATGGATCAAGGGAGTCTTTCCTTGACCTAAAGAACAAATGTATGCACTGGTTAAATTGTAACAAACCTCTTCCGAACCAGTGCACAAGCGAGATATTATTCGTAAGGAGGATCAATTGGGTTGGTCGCAGACCCAAGGATATCCCTGGCGACTGTGTAGTAATTAATTTTAGGAATCCCAACACTGCTAGGTATATTTGCACATTCTAGTCGGGTTTCCATCCTATCCCCTACACAGCAATTAAAGGACCCCAGAACTCCGGCACTGATGCTCCCTACAGGGGGAGGGTAGATAGTGTGAGAACTGGTAGGGTTGGTCCACCCCCCCTGCCCTATTAATGGAACTCACATGCTTGACCGACTCAACCTACCTCCGCTTGAAGCTTTCCAGCTCACCAACAGATATAGTATCCTTGATCAAGTGGACTGACGCCCAAATTGTATTGTCTTGAACCCTCCCATAGTTCTGGGGGGGCGGATAGAAATGGATGAATCACCAAAAGGGTCTGCGCAGGAATCACTAAATAGGATAACTACCTCACCACCAAACTCTAGTTCTGTTGTTGACCAGACTCCAGTTACAACCAAATCAAAGTTGAGTTTTTGCTTGCTTTCTTGGAATGTGGCAGGTCTGAAGAACAAATTGTTGTGTGAAGACTGGGGCACCTTCATAGACAACTTTGACATCTGCCTAATGCAAGAGACGTGGGCCCTTGAAAATTTCCAAAGGGTAGGCTTTGCAACTTTTAATACACTAGCAGTAACTAGTGGTAAGGGTAGACCTTCGGGGGGCCTCACTACTTGGGTGGGTCTCCACCTGGGCGCCACAGCAAGACAACTTAACACCTCCTCAAATGACATCCAATGTGTTCTGCTTGAGCTGCCCAATAACAACTATTTGGCTCTCTTGAATGTCTACTCCAGACCTTCACAGGGTGGCAGGGAATCCACGGTCATTGAACAGCTAAACACATTTATTCTGTCCTTGGATCCCGGATACTCTATAATAGTGGGAGGTGACCTCAATTGCCAATATGAACCACTTAGTGTGTCGGTTCTAGATGACCCAACTGTTGAAAACGAAAACTGGAATATTCCCGATCCCATTATCCCCAAGGTCAAAGCCTGGACCCCCTTGGTTCTTCAAATCTCGGCTTTTGCTCTCTCTTTATCTTTGAGGGCATGCAATGGGAGATTCGATTCTGACAGACCCGGACGAGCCACTTTCAATAGAACCGGACATACTTCTATTCTTGATTATATTTTTATTCAAACCCGATCGTGGGACAAGGTCCTCGATTTTAACGTGATTGAACGTGATGACAGTGATCACAACGCTTTGGCCGTAACATTCAAACCAGGAAGTTGGGGCATTGGCAGCAGTAGTAATGACACCACAGTACCCACATTCGCGCAACCTTTAATTCTGCGCAATAATGGACGAAGGGTCAGATGGCCTCGCATTGCTGCAAGCCAAAACACAATTTCAGAGATATATTGCCTCGCCATACCTCATCTTATTGAAATGTCTGAGGTTGGCTTAAATCGAACTTCCATAGAACAGGCGATCGAACCTACAGGCATACACTCACAGTTAGTAGGAAAACTGTCGAAAGTGTTCTGTCCGCCAGGGAATGCTAAGCCCCACCCGCCCAAAAGGCAATTATGGTATTCCGCAGAGTGTCGGAAATCGAAGACTGATTTGCTCATTGCCATTAAGACCTGGGATAAAAGTACGATAAAAACTCTGAGGGCAAGCTACAAACAAACTTTACAAAGGGCTAGAAAGGCTTGGGAGGCTGACACATGGGAGGAGTTAAGGCTAACCTTGCAGGCAAAAGACTTCAAGGGCTTCTGGTCCATTGTTAATACGGGCAGGAAAGAACCTGCCTCTATCTCATTCCCAAATATAGCTGCAGTGGCTTGGCAAGCCCACTATGGGGGTCTTTATTCCAGTCCAAATGACAATGTATTATCCATATCCACTCCTTTTTCCAGACTTGCTTGTCAAGCTGAAGCCATCATGGAGATAACGCCAAAGGAGGTGGAAATGGCTATAGGTTTGCTGATATCCAAAAAAGCGCCGGGATTGGACAAAATCCCTGGAGACCTCTACCGCTCGGAACCAAAGATTTGGGTCCCGTATCTTTGCGCTTTATTTAACTCTATTTTGTTGGGTGCTGAACCCCCAGAGTCTTGGCTTGGAGCAGAAATAGTTCCAATATTTAAGAAAGGCTGTCCTTTACAACCTGCAAATTATAGGCCCATCAGCTTAATTGACACTACACAAAAGCTGTTTGGCCGAATAATTTTGGACAGATTACAGTCCTGGGAATCAGACAACAATATTCTAAGCCTTTTGCAAGCGGGTTTTAGAGAGGGAATCTCCACTGTTGACCAGATCTTTCGACTACAGATCATTCATTGGAAGACCGCAAAGCTAGAGGGTGGCAGCCTCTATCTTATCTTTGTTGATCTGAGGTCGGCATTTGACCTGGTACCACGGGAAAATCTGTGGAAGGTGCTCCGGGATCTTAATGTCCCTCCATATCTTCTGGACATTGTGAGCAGACTCCACAGGAATAATTTCGCCCAGGTCAGATGCGGAAAACATGGTGACCTGTCCTCCCGCTTCCCTGTAAATCGAGGAGTCCGACAAGGATGCGTGTTGGCACCCACGCTATTCTGTCTATACATCAATGGGCTCATTAAACATCTGGAAGGCATTAGGGATATAGATGCGCCAAGACTTGCCACGGGCTTGGTGCCAGCGTTGATGTTCGCTGACGATACTTTGTTGTTGTCTCGTACGCCAACTGGCATCCAGCGCATCCTGGACGGCTTTGTGGATTTCTGCGCTGAAAGAGGTCTTGAGATCAATTTAGCTAAAACTAAATTTATGATTCTCAATCCCCCTAAGTACACACGGCCTAACCCAGTTCCGAACGGTGTTCACCTTGAGCGGGTGACAACGTTCAGTTATTTGGGGATCACCTTACAAGAAAATTTTGGATGGGGGGGACAAATTGCCAACTCCGTGTTGAAACTTGCCCAAACCACTGGGGGAATTTCACAAGCATTTAGAGGCTCGGTCTCCAAACCAGTGGGACCAGCGATTGAAATCTATAGGACCCAAGTGAGAGCAGCGTCTATCTATGGGGCTGAATTGTGGGGTCACTCAAAAATCCACAGCCTGACTAGGACCGAAAATACTTTTATGAGGAGCTGTTGGGTTTACCTCCCAGCTCCCCGCTGATCCCTATCAGGCTGGATTTTGGCCTAATACCCATAGAGCAAGTGGTTACGCTGCGCCCATTGATATATTGGAAGAGACTTTGGGCTAACGCAGAGCTAGTTTCTTATCGGGAGGAATTTAAGGGGGTATGGTCTCAACTAAGGCTTAAGAACATCCCTTGGTTAAGCTTTGTCAAGGACGCATGTATTAAGATTGGCCTACCAGAACTATGGACCTCTCCGGAGGTCTCGTGTCCGGCCTTACCTAAAGAAAAACTGACTGCACAGGCTAAAAACTACCATCTTATGTGTTTATACGAACATTCTGAGCCCGGGAGGCTGACGACTGAGTTCCTACAAATTAAAGATAATTATAGGAAGGAGGAATTCTTAGATCTGGTCAGTCCCCCTGCAGCTAGGAAGCTTTATTACCAATTGAGACTGGGTTGCTTGCCACTCAGATCGTTCACCTCTAGGTGGGATCCAAGCAATAGTACAGCATGCCCGGCCTGTGGCCATAGTCTGGAGGACGAAAAACACGTTTTTTTCTTTTGCCGTACCTACTACCTCCAAAGAAAACGTTGGGTTAAGCCCATCTGTACCAATCTTGGCTTTAGAGAGTGCGAGCATGCAATGAGAGTCCTGAAATATGATACCCAACCCCCAATAGTTTTTGCAGTTTCCCGGTTTTTAAATGCAATGTGGCTAAAGCGCAGGAATTTCTTGTAGTTTTATACTGAGTTCTGTGGTGCCCGAATCTTATGTAATATTTCATAATTTGTGATTTAATGTGTATATTTTAAACTGTAAATTGTGATAATTTATGTTGCTTTTATGGCCCTTGGTGCCGAAATAAAGATTAACAATGGCAATGGCAATTCTAGGAATCATGCTGCACTTTCCTTCCAGATTCGATGGAATAACCCTTTTAACCAGCCTGAAAGAAGAACACAATTGCCCACAATAGCTAGAAGAAATGGTACTGTACTTACATGGGTAAAGATAGATAAGGATGTATTTGTCCCTAAAATAATTGGCTGCAGCTAGCAGGAACTTAAAATCTGCCTTGATCTGAATAGTGACCCGCCATCTATTGTAGAGGCTTTTGTCTCACTGCTTAAGGCAGTGGAAAGTAACTTATGCTCATGTAATAGGAAACAGCATTCTATGGCTCCACGATGGTTCGATGCGGCCTGCACTAAAGCTCTTGGCGATCTACATAAAGCATTAAAAGGGAGACCAAGAGACAAAGAATTGGTTGATTCTGTCCTTACCCATTATAAGGAGTGCAGACGACTGAGGTTGAAAACAATAACCAAGGAGGCTTGTGCCAATCTGCGTGGCGCAGCACTGATAAAAGATTCAAAGAAATTCTGGGCCGTAGTTAACTCTCCCTTTTTAAACCAAAATGAAGGCCCTTCCTTAGAAGTCCATGTAGGAGAGGGTGAATGGGTGGACCATTATTCAGGTATTTTTGGCCCGGCCCCAAACAAGGAAAGTTCTAATGAAGTTGTTTTAAATATTTATGTATGTACCCCCATTGTTTTCTCTATGGCAGGAGTGGAATATGGCCTGATGCAATGCAGTGGCTCTAAAGCCCCAGGCCCGGACTGGGCCCCTGTCGATCTCTTATTTGATATCCCTGATGTTTGGGTCCCGCTTCTAACAAATATATTTAACGCAATTACTATAGATTTATTCAGCTAAGGCCATTTCTTCAGCAACCTATGGAGCTGGAGTTTAGTAAATATTGAAGGCTGATCACCTTCAACGACTAGAAGATGGTTTCTTTAAAAAACGACTATCTCTACCTAATAGTTGCTCAAGCTATACAATGCATCACAAATTGAATTTACCATATATAACAGACGTTATATCTCTTGCGCAAGTCTTACTATGGCTTTCAATCTGGCAATGGGATACAGTGGGCCTAACACAAAACATCATTAAGGATTGTCTTGATTGTGAACAGCCCCACAAGGCCCCTTAGCTCAATAATGTAAGAGAAATATTGGTAAGTCTGGGCCTAGAAGCATTATACAATGATCCTCTTAATTGCCAGAAAGTTCCCAAAGCTGAAATCAAATCTCGCTTCCAAACATTCAGGGAAAAAAAGAGATACACATAAAACTGTAACAAAACCATGGTAGTATAATACCTGGGATTGCCGTCTGTTTCTGTGGGCCCAAATTCATACTTGGTTGCTGTGACCAACATGCGCCACCGATATGTATTAGTATGTTTTAGATTAAATCTTATCCCTTGAATGTTGGGCTTTCCCTCTGGAGTGTATTCAATTAGTGAACTGCCAGTATGTCCATGTGACGGTACTTCTCCTCAGTCCAATCTTCATTTGATGTTTTTTTGTAAATTTAATATCACTGAGCGTAAAAAGTATATTCACCCAATATTCCAGATATATAAATTTGCCCAATGTCGTCCAGCACTGTTTTTCCTCCAAATGCTACCTGATCTTTATGTATGTTTCTGCCTTGCATCCTATCTATGTTTGACTTTAGTAAATCAGAGATCGATTAGCCCATAGTTTGCACCCGAACTGATGATGGAACTGTCTTGTATTTATTTTTTATATTTCAAATGAATTTACCTGTTTTAATAATGTATTTATAATCTCAACTTCTTTTTTCCTTGTTTTTATCTGTAATTACTGATTATTATGCTATGAAAATTAGATATATTAATCGATTGTTTGTATGACTTCCACACTTTTATGATCTTAATGGTCAAGGTCGAATAAAGTTAATTGAATTGAATTCCCCTTCCGCGCTGCTGTAGAGGCTTCTGAGGAGCTGAGAACTGTTCCCGACATCACCCGTTGTGCCGAGATCTGGCCCGCTGTGCTACTGGACCTGACGCAGCCCTCGGAGACCCCAAGATGTCAGGGGTCTTGAGCGAGCCTGAGGGCGTGGTTCGGTGAGCGTGTGCATAGCTAGTGAGCAATGTCTGCCGTGTAATATGGATGCAACTGCGGAGCGGGCCGAGAATCCTGGAACCTGTGCTGCAGTCCCTGCCCCAAAAGCTGGTAAGGTAGGGTGAGACGTGACGCTGGCTGAGACGGGAGGTGGGGACTACCCTGCGACGTGGTGGGCTGTACGAACCCGGGCAGATTTTGCAGGTATTCCGAAAAAACATCTCACGGTCCGGTGCTTAGACTGAGCACTCGCTCAGCTGCCTGCATTTTTGTATTTGGATAAGAGGCTCTACGCAAGAATCTGCTGCCGGCATAGCTGACACCGGGGCCCTCATCCGTTATAATTGCTATTCCTTTGGCTATTCAACACTTTGTGAAGTGCAATATTCCTACTCCACGTCTTAAAGTGATAAGCTGCTGTTCATTACATATCATATGCTTGGCATGAACTGTACATTGTGGGGAGCATGAAAACGGTGTACCAGAACCATATTGGCTTTGCTGCTTGCGCTGCCGGTCCTGATTGGGACTTGCTCCCAGTGGGCTCCATTCCTGCCCCTGCAGCGCGCAATGATCCCAAACAGCTCAAGCTTAATTTTGATGGTGGGAAGACCCCCAGACGCGATGATGCTGAGAGAGCCACTGAACCAGAGCCCATCCAGCTGGAGGGCACTGCCGCCATAATGGTCGAGTTCCAGGCTGGGTTTCAGTCTATAGATTCCTGCTTGGATGTGCTCACCAGTCGGCTAGATGACATACATGGCCGAATGGAGGCGCAGGATACCTGGATTGGCAACACGGAACAGCGGATTTCGAATCTCGAGGATGCACAACCCTCTGTTCAGAGAAGGCTGGAGAGGGCGGAAGGCCTACTCAAGCAGCTCGGTACTAAGGCAGAAGACTTAGAGGCGCGATTGAAAAGAAACAACATTCGCATTGCTGGTATTGCCGCAACCAAGAACACCGGCCCCATGGCCAGATTTATTGAATCCATCCTCGTAGAGATGTTCGGGAGAGACTCTTTTTCCACTACTTTTGCTGTTGAACTGTGCGCACCGGACATTGGGACCACCCCCGGCACCAGGGGCATCCCCGAGGATAATAATAGCCAAAATCCTCAACTATAACGATCGGACGTGGCGATCGGGCTGTCATGAGAACGTGGCTTCCTCACTTATCAGTGTTCGAACACCTCTATATTCCCGGATTTTTACGCCACTAGTGCAAGACGCGTATCGCAAATGCATGGACATTAAGCGGTCCCTTTAGAAGGTAAATGTCAAATACGCCATGCTGTACCCGGCCCGGCTTCATATTCAGATCGGTAGCAAAACCTATGTTTTCGACGCCCCCTGATGAAGCGGCCAAATTCCGCTCATGGATGTCTACTATGGCGCCATACACTTGGGACACTTCTTGGCAGTGGCGAGACATTTATGCAATTACTAAATCCTGTAAGGGAAAGTCGGCAGATGTTTTACGAACTCCAGGCGTTGAAGAGTTCCTCCATTCCTTCTTCAAGCGGCAAAGATTTACGACCGAGATGCGGACACATGGTGGGTGGACAAATCCCTGGCATAGACTATCCTACAACCTGATGGCTCCACTGGAGCGTTGCCATCCCCCTCAGGATGATCTCCTGCTCTCTCCTTCCCCTTCCCCCCTACCCCTTTCCTCCGGTTTGTTACTCCTTGATTGGGATTTACCAGGTGCCTTGTTTTTGCATATCCAATGGGGGTGGGGGGATGGGTTGGGACGGGGTTCTCTTGTATTGTGGTTATTGTTTTGATATGTATTGGACTGAAGCACACTTTATTTTCATGGTACGGTATGTCACTATTACATAGCCACAGCTTGTAATGATGGGACCACTAGTGGTTGGATGATACTTGATGATAAAAGCAGACTCGGTCTGCGCCTTCAGTGCCTGTCTTGGAATGTGCGGGGGCTATCTGCTCCTAAAAAAAGTAGACAGGTTTTGACATACTTAGCGAGACACTCTATTCAGATCGCCTTCCTCCAAGAGACGCACTACGCACCACTTCCAACACACAGGTTTCCGACATCATGGGGTGGGAACCGCTTCTTCTCCTGCTATAGTTCATATTCGCGCTGGGTGTGTATACTTGTGCACTGTTCCCTTCCCTTTCAGGCCACAGAGGTGGTGACGGATTTTGAAGGCAGATATGTCATTGTGCAGGGATTGTTGGGGGAGAGTCTGTTCTTTTTATTAACATATATGCAACAAATATCGACACCTGAGAATTTTTCCCTAAAATAACTACATATATTGATCAATTAGTTGCAGATACTATACTGATGGGATGCTTGACCCCACTACTGACACTACCAGCCCAGGGCGCATTACAAAGCCACACGCCACGTAGGGACAATTTATTACTAGCAGCACTGCTGGAAGATCCCTGGCGTGCAAACCACCCGGGAGTCTTCAACTACTCATTTTACTCTGCCCAACATGGTTCATGGTCCCGTATAGATAATTGGTACCTTACGCCACAACTACTTTTGGAGGTACAAAAGATTGAATATTTGCCCTGCATAATATCTGACCATGCCCCTGTCTTTCTTGTGGTGGATTTTCCCATGATCCCCAAGCAGCGACCACTATGGAGATTCCCCGCTGCAGTCCTGCTTGACTCAGTGTTTTGTAGTGAAATAAGAGACGCCATCAAGGAGTAGATTCACAACTGGTACTCTGGGATGCCTTTAAAGCATTTATCTGCAGGGTCTGTATCTCGAAACATGCTGGTGTGCTTTGCTCAATACGGGGAGAGTTAGAGAAAATAGAGCAGAAACTAAAAGACAGACTCAGCCGCACAAACCGCCTCCTCACCGAAACTGCTTCGTAACCGCTCAACACTAATGACAGAATTCATTGATGCAGCTGCATGAGAAGTTAAATATCTCGGCAAATATGCAATGGCCCAGGTGTACAGGGAGGGTGAGAGGCCCGGAAGGACGCTCGCCCGCCTCCCCTGACCACAATATCAATCGACGTTCATCACACATCTAGATGCGAAAGCAGGTGATTCACTGACAAAAGGTGCTGACATCTTTGCGGCCTTTCTTGATTACTATGCCCAGTTGTTCACGACACCCAATCCCCCTGTGGGGCAGGCCCTTATGGACTATTTGCAGGGGATAGCTATGGTTTGGCTCTTAGGAGGGGCAATTCCTGGCCTCCCCGATAGATGTAGAGGAAATCAAACAAGCGATAAAAAATCTGGCCAGCAGCCGTGCCCCTGGCACTGACGTCCTTTCTGGGGAATTTATAAAGCCTACCTACACAAATTGGCTCCACTTCTCTTGGAGGTGTATGATGAGGCTTTAAAGAGTGGATCCCATTCTCCAACTATGCATGAGGCCATAGTTACACTATTGCTTAAGCCAGGCAAGTCACCACGTCAATGTCAGTCATACAGACCGCTATCATTACTCAATCACGACTATAAAATTCTAGCCAAAATATTAGCCACTCACGTGTCTCTATTAGTAGACACCACATTATGCCCTTTTCAAGCCGGTTTCTTTCCCGGCAGATCCACAACACTCAGCTTGCGAGCAGTTTTCTCAGTAATGAATCAAATTGAGCCCACGTTACCGGAAGCAGTCGTTTTACTTGATGCCAAAAAGGCCTTTGATTCATTAGAATGGCCCTTCTATATGCTGTGATGCAGAAATTTGGCATCCCTATTGGCTTTTTAAACCTAGTTCGCCTGTTGTACTCTAACCCGGTGGCTCGGCTGAAAGTAAATGGGGTAATAACAACTCAGTTCCCCTTATCATGTGGCACCAGACAGGGCTGCCCTCTCTCGCCCCTATTATTCATTGCAGCTATAGACCCACTTGCCTGCCACATACAAGAACGACATCTCCACCATGGACTACAGTTGCATACGGTGCCACTTGCCGCTTCATTCTATGCGGATGATGTAATGTTGTTTGTACGAAAGCCGGCTGAGAACCTGTCTCCTCTCTTGAGAGAGGTGGTCTGTTTTGGGGTATACTCGGGTTTAGTTATTAACTGGACCAAGTCGGAAATCTTCTCCCTGACCCCAGCAACTACCCAAGTGGATCTTGAGGTCACCCTAACGTGGTGTACTGACCCCCCTAAATACCTCAGTATCTACTTGCATTGCAGCACCCCCGAGGTCGTTCGTCTGAATTATGGCCCCTCGATAGACCAACTTGGGACACAGATTGACAAGTGGATGAAACCTCCCCTCTCCATGGCTGGCAGGATTGCCATACTAAAAATGGTGGTACTGCCACGATGTTTATATCTCTTTTAAAACATTCCCATTGCCTTGACTGCAAAATCTTTTGACACCCTTCGGTCACTGCTGATTCCCCTGATCTGGGCAGGCAAGCAACCGCGTAGGTGCTGGACCACCCTGATTATGCCATACAAATGGGGGGATTTGGGGTCCCTGCTTTTTACTTGTACTACCTTGTTGCTCAAGTTCACGTTACATATTATTGGTATCACCCTGATGCCCGACTTCAATATGTCAAACCAGAAAGATCTCAGATACACCCCAGCTTGCTCTTGACGATATTGCTGCAGGGCCTACCGCGTTGTCCCACAGAAATCCTAAAATTACCCACGACATGCTGGGCATGGACCAAATTACGACGGTACTTACAAAAAAAGTACCTATACTCTCCATATATACCAATAGCGGATAATCCGTGTCTACCCCTACCACTGAAACTCTTACTAAAAAGATGCTAGCCAAGCATAGACTCCAGAAGGTGGGAGACTTGTTCAAAGATTCAAGACTATGTACAACAACTGAATTCGCTTCCTCGGGGGCTGCCACATATATGGATAGATTCCGGCTCCATAGAATCTGGGGATCTTTACTGGAAGCTATACCGGATGCACCGACTGAACCGGACGATTTGCCCCCACTCTCGCTTGTTATAAACTCACCTGACAGTACTCATCTTGTTTCACAAATGTACCATTTATCACAACCCTCCGCCCTGCAGTGGGCACCAAAGTGCGGGCGTCCTGGGAGCGGGAGCTTGGCACAACAAAAACTGACAGTATGTGGCATTATTGCTGTGCGCAAACACGATACATCTCAAATAATCACAGACATAAATTATTACATTTTGAAGTACCTCCATAGAGTGTATGTAACCCATTTAAGAGAAGTATTAGGAGTTTCACTGCAATTGCCATTCTCATAGCAAAATGTCAAGTCTTTCTGCATTGGGGCAGAGCACAAACGCCAATGGGAAAGGCCTGCCTCCGTGACCTTATTCACTCTGTCACCATGAGTGATGTCTATGCCACAGTATTACCCATCATCTCACGCTCTTGTGATATCTGGCAACCGCTGAAGAACTATCTCCAAACCTACCCCCTTGATGATTGTTGAAATAGCATACATATACAATGGTGCGGCGCTCTGGGCTAGTAGGTTGGGAATAGGTGCAGACCAGGAGGCTTGTTAAAAACAACCACTAAAACTGAAACAAACTCGGCTGGACTGTGGACATTGTCATGATTACTGTAATGGATGTATTGTATTGTGATTATAATTGTACATTTGCTTGCGAATTGCTCCTCTGTAATTTAATTGGTTTTTGGGGTATGGGAGTGTTACATAATGTCATTATGGCACTATATGGCCAGCACATGCGGCCCCTCCACATTCACTCCCTGATTATTTGTTATATTTGAAAAATGCAACAACCAAAAACAACAACATTTTTAGCTGGTTGCACCAAGGCCTGTTTGGGATGCTACTCAAACCAGGTGCTAGAGAAACAGTTCTGGGTATTATAGGCCTATCTGTCTCAAGCTCCATTGAAAGTGAGATTCTAGAAGTTTTGCGCAGGGTTTTGGGAAAATACAAGGCTTCAAACATAGGATAAAGGTCAAACAGGGAGCAGTTGTGGTCAAACACAAGGTTAGATCAGTACCTTCAGATCTTAGAGAGGACATAAAAAAATAACTCTAGTCATTATAGAATAGAGGTATGATTGAACCCATTGAAACTAGTTTGTTGTTATCTCCCCTGGTTGTCTCCCGCAAACGTAATGGTTCTGCATAGATTTGAGAACCCTTAACAAAGAAATTACCCAGAATTAATAATTTGTTGGAAGAACTGCGTGAGGCAGATTGGTTCTCTAAAATAGACCTCACCTCGGCGTACCATCAGGTGGTGCTGGAGGAAACATCACACCATTTTACTGCTTTCAATTCACCTTTTGGCACATACCAAGTTTGCAGAATGGCTTTTGTGCTGGCTTCTGCTGCATCGGTCTTCCTGCAGAGAATACAACAGTTTTTTAAAGAGCATTCTTTGTGTCTTGGTTTTCCAGGACAATATCCTAGTTTTTGCATAACATATAGAAGGTCATGACAGAGTTCTGACGGCAATCCTTCACATTTGTGATGAGAAATTTGTGGTGGTAGAGATGTAAAAGTGCAAGTTTTGGTAATGGGACATAAAGGTTTTGGGGCATATCATCTCAGGTAAAGGCATTTGTCCTAGACCCGGCCTGATCAAAGCACTGGTTGATTGTCTCAGCCCAAAGAATAAGGAGGAGTTACTTTCTTTTATTGGCCTGTGTTGATTTTATGCCAGGTTTATACCAGGGAATGCCACAAAGATGAAAATGCTTACCAACATGTTGAAAACCTGTGTTCCGTTTGTCTGAGATGAGGGTTGCCATGAGACTTTTGAAAGGGTCAAGACAGAAATGAGAAATGCAAGGGCTTTGCACACTTATGACCCCAGCATACCATGCACTCTTACTGTGGATGCAAGCAAGTAAGGCTTGGGGGCAGTTTTAAATCAGAGCACTACTGACAGGTAGGCCACCATCAACTATGCATCTAGAGTGTTTGTGCTTTTACCAGTCGCTTCCTCCCTTGCTTTTAATTGACCACTGCGCCCTGAAGAAGGTGAAGACCCATATCGTGGTCACCCACCGAAATGCGCGTCAGCGCTGGAGCTTCTGTGTTAATCTTTTTTTTCTTCCCCCATATTCACCAATATGCTAATAAGAAATTGAATTTTAACTATGAATTGTATCATGTTTTGGCCCTCATTTGTTGATTAGCTCTGGAATTAGTTGATTTGTTCCATCTTTTGGGTTCTGACAAAGTCATTTATTGTTTCATGTAAAAAAAAAAGGGGGGGTTGTCTCCATGTATATATTGATGCACTGTAAAGTTTTGAACCCTCATTTTGTAGGATGTATGAGTATGTGTAGGTATGTATGAAGGATTGTGTGCGTGTAGTGTAGGATGAGCTTGGGTGATTTATGGTGCATTACATATATTGTGTTCATGTAATTGCAAAGTTATATTCATTGAATACATTTGATATTTTTTGTATCCAATGTACTTGTGTATTATATTCTGGTAGGACAGTGTTTCATGTTGGCAGCACCTATAATAGTGACGATTAGCACTCTTGATTATTCACACAGGCAGAGCAATCTTGTTCTGAATGTATTTTATAGTTTCCACTGTTTCCTCTGCCTGTTATAGTTTCAGGGTCCCCCTTCTGTGTGAGTGGGTGTCTCTAAAATGTACAACTATACAATTGCTGGGTATTGTTTTTGGAACAGGATCAATCCAATTAACCCTTTTAGCAATTAAAATTTGGGCTGGGATGTAGGGATCGGCTCCCACATGCTTAGCCAATGGAGGGCCTTAAGATTCGACTGATCGGCACACTCATTCTGATCCCTATTGAGCTTAGGAGCGTTGGCCATTATTAAAATATAAGGGCAAACTGAGGGAGGCAAATTCAAAACCAAATAATTTCCGCTGGGGTCCGAGTATCACTGCCTGGTTGCTCAAGATGGCTAGGAAGAGCACACTCAGGTGTAATATAACCTTCTTAGTTGAGCATGGCTGGCTGTGGAAAAGGAGGGAAAGTTAAGGGTGGTAAGATAGGGAAATATACAGGAGCAGACAATATCTGACTAGTCGGAGCCACAACAGAAAGATCATCATTAACTCTGGCTAGCGGACCACGAGATGCATTAGAAAATGCTGTATTAGTGTCATTATACCCGTTAAAAAGAGCTTGAGAGCTAGTCAAAACCATAAGAGTAGCTGAAGATACATCGGCTGTGGGGCAAATTGGGACAATTTAGCCAAACTTACATCAGTGCTATCAATATGGTCTTGCAAAGGCTGTAAATGCATTTTTATTATAGTTTCAAATCTGACACATATTTCATCAGAATTTTTAGGTTTGGGATCAACAGCCCATGTGACATATACAATGCTGTGTGACTTTATTCAAAGCTGTATCCTCCTTTGTGCAGTCCCACCTTTCCTCTTTTAAGAAGGGGTTCATTGCTAAGAGAAGTGTCAACAGAGTTTGTACTGACATTGTCCCACCTCTCCAAGTGTACAGACAAACAAGCAGAATCACAGGTAGCAGGAGCATGGTCCCCTAGCGTTACATTTCATTGGGCACATAAAGGCAAATCCCCTTCTCCTCCACCCAAAGAGAGTCTCTTTTCAGTCAGCTCAATTTCCTTAGAAAGTACCCCTGCAGCACGCACAAAAAAGGAGCCATAGTGGCAATCATGATATCTGCGGCTGAAGCACTCATGAATTTCTGTTTGCCCATCATGCAGGAGCAGCAATCCAAACAAATCAAATTAATAAGGCCAAGAGGGGTGGCCCATGCTGTTTGAAGCTGGAAACGCTTATGAGGGTGACTTGCACTCTGAGGCTCTGCACGTCCTCGAAGCACGCTGGGGGACAAAGTCCCACCCCAGCACCAGAGGCGAGAAACAATGAGACCATGAGGGAATCTTCCCTGTGGGAAGCTGGAAGTGCTTATGAGCACAAATTGCAGTCTGCGGCTCCGCCCCCGCCGAAGCACGCTGGGGGACAAAGTCCCACCCTAGGGCCAGAGGCGAGAAACAATGAGACTATGAGGGAACCTTCCCTGTGGGAAGCTGGAAGTGCTTATGAGCACAAATTGCAGTCTGAGGCTCCGCCCCGCCGAAGCACGCTGGGGGACAAAGTCCCACCCTAGGGCCAGAGGCGAGAAACAATGAGACTATGAGGGAACCTTCCCTGTGGGAAGCTGGAAGTGCTTATGAGCACAAATTGCAGTCTGAGGCTCCGCCCCCGCTGAAGCACGCTGGGGGACAAAGTCCCACCCCAGCACCTGAGGCGAGAAACAATTAGACCATGAGGGAATCTTCCCTGTGGGAAGCTGGAAGTGCTTATGAGCATAAATTGCAGTCTGAGGCTCCGCCCCTGCCGAAGCACGCTGGGGGACAAAGTCCCACCCCAGGGCCAGAGGCGAAAAATAGTGCGGCTAAAAGTGCAGGCAGGGAACCACCGATGAAGGAATCCCCCGCCGATGAAGGAGGTATGCCAGTACCAGTATTTTACCACTATCCTAATAATTACCCCATCCTCGAGTATTTATCCACAGATGCCCTATATGCAAAGAATTACCTCGTGTCTACCAGCACCAGCATTTTACCATTATGTCAATAATATCAGCTCATCCTCCAGTATTTTGCCACAGGTGCCTAAGACATAATTTTGCCATGGGTGATTGCATAAAATAATATTTACCTTCAGTATGCCAATGCAAATGGCAGACTCACAAGTATAATAATCACATTCTCACTCATGCTCACTTACATTCACATATTAATTTTCACTAACTTGCACTCACATATTCATTGTCACTCACTCTCTTGATTTCACTTCCTAATTCTCACTCACTATCACTTATCGGTCACTCTGACTCGCATATTCTCACTAATTTACACTCACTCTCACTTAAATTCACCCTTACTCTTACTCAGTCATACTTTCTCACTCACATTGATTCTTATAATCTCTAACATTCCTTCAAACATAATAATTCCTGACCTAGATCCACCTCTGAGTTTCCTGCAGTTCCATCATTTTCGGGGTGTGGGCATTTAACGCAGGTCATTGGTATCCCTGGTAGGGACAGTGCGTTATACTTTTCCCTGTGACTGGGCTTCATTCTTTTGTAAATATAATGTTCAGCACTTTGCATTGTGTATTACATCGTACTGCTTGGATTGAACTGCCTTTCTCTGAATATCATTTGTGGTCCTTCCATGTCATTGTTTAAGTGCTTTACACTGAGTGTTCCTTGTGGGCACTATCTTTGTATGAATGATTTACAAATGTTGTCAATGTTTGATGCTTCTGCATGTGTGTTCTTGTTAAAACAATCCTGTTTGGCGCTACTGCCCTGGATCTCTCTTAATTCACTGTCAATTTTTCTTGGGTTGCATGATGTGAATGCATTATCTGCATGTTGGAGGTAATCATTGATTTGGCCATCTCTATGTTCTCGCGTGGAAGACCACCAATTGAACCATAGCCCCATATTTTGTGTTGATGTCGATTGTCCTGGGGATAGCCAGGACAGTGGTTTTCCACAAACAGAATTTCATTCATTTACTTTGCTCTTTAATATCGATTGGCCACACCTGTAATTGCAACACCACTTACCTTCAACATGTGCCTTACTTGTTGGAGGGATGCCTCTGCATGCCCGACCTAAAGCAAGTGTGTCACACGTGTTTAATTGATTGCAGGTCTGGTTTTTAATCACACTCAGTTTGTCGCCCATAGTAAGTCCCTCTTCAGTTTCTTTGCTCCTTTTAAAGGCATATGCAAACTCACTGCAAGGATGAACAGTGCTCCTATTTGCACTTATTTCCGAGACAACATGATTGTGACTGGTACTTCTCCCGAGATGTTTCTGTGCTTCTCCAAACCGTATCTGTGGTGCTGACACCTGTTCTCCTGCATGAATAAGTTTTGCTCAGTGGAACTATAACCACAGATGCACATCTTGGCTTCTTTAAAGACTTTAAAGAGATTTTCAATTAAAGTGTCACCATTCCGGATGGAGAGTAACTAATGTGTTGTTTAAATGTACTTCTAGTGAATGAAGAGGATACATTTTATTTTAACAACGCTCAAGTTGAAAAATAAAATAAGATAAAAGTACACAAAGAAAGATGAAAAGAAAATGAAAATGGAAATCTCTAATCACAATCACGCTGATTTTAGAAATGGGTCTTTTCTTTTAGGGATTGTTACACACAAGCTTAAGACAAGTCACACATAAAAAAATATATGCATCATGTATTCCATGGATTCTCATCTTCAATGAAAAAAAGAACCTTGAGCGCAGTGAGTTGAATAATTTTCAAATTGACATAACCTGGACACTTTTATACAAAAATATATAATAATAATGGTCACAGTAGGTACTGACATGAGTGTAACAATTGTGCATCTTATAAACTGTAGGCCTTGGCAATAGTCATTTGCTACGTGGGTGAGGTTTCAATATCTCAATAAAGGCTGACAGGATGAGTCACAAAATAATCTCTGCCTGGGATAATTACCATTTCATGCAAGTGATTTACTAAGCCATTGTATTATGTCTGACTTGACATTTTGTCAATAGTTATTGAGAATAATGTGGAAGAGCAGGTTGGAACTCATCTGAACTTGATCAACTTTATGCAGCAAACAGCTTACTCTGAGCCATGAATGTTGCCTATTTGTGTCTGTGATGTGCAGGAAGAGTCTTGTGTTTCTGATGGGTCTGGACCACTGCCCGGCTCCCATCTAATTCGAATGCACAAACCCTCTTGGTGACATCATCTTGCCATTCTGTTTGCCTCACTGCTCCTTTGTTAGTGGAACCCTCCCCTCGTTCCCTTGCTTGACGGATTTAAAGGGCCGGATCTGTGCGCATGCCTTTCAGCAATGCTGAATGCCAATACACTGCTAAATGTTTGGCCTTGCAAACGACAAAGGGCCTTATTTAGAGTTCGGTGGACGCAGGACTTCGCCAAAAGGTCTTCTATTCACCCTATTTTGAGGGTAAAGATGCGCTGTAGACTCTAATTAGGACGAACAGGAGATCTGCTACATCTTGGTGGATGTCCCACATCCATCTAAGTCTAAAAAGGCCCAAATCCTATTCTTCCCCTTCACCACTGTGCCTAAAAGAGGTCTGTGTCCCGTCTGCTTTCTGTCTTTCGTTGCCAGGCTGCAATTCCACAACGAAACGAGTCTCACAAAACAGTAGTCAGTTTTTCCTTGTTCAATCTCCCCAGATACACTGCTCTCCAAGGAAGGTGGGGGGCTTAACTAGCAGTGGTGCAACCGGTGCAGTTTCACCAGGGCCCAGTGTTTCTGAGGGGCTCACTGAGCCCCTGGTCTTGCTTCCTTTTACTGTCTCGCCGATGTGACTGGGCGACCCATTATACCTGCATTCCACCCCATGGCACTCTAGCTGCGCCACTCATCGCGCTGTCCACCCACAAATATCAGGAAATCTGACTTATTGTGTTTTGTTATGTCCATATGTAAAGAAAATATAGAGCACCATATATGCGTGACAGCTGCAACCACGGCCCAACACTGTTTTACCTCAGCAGCCTGTGCCCTGCCGGTTTCCTCAGCCTGAGACAAACCACAAACTCAGCTCCACAAACTCCCTGAAAGTTTTCATGATTATTGTTGTTTTGCCATCCGTGCACCCCCTCCACAAAGGCACTCTGCTATATCTTGCTTATGTATTCATGCATCTCCCCTGTTACCTTGGGTCCTAGCTGCTCAGACATTGTTAGTGTTCTGAGTGGAATGTTGGCGTGGGGATGATGGATGGAATGCTTGGGTGCCTGTGTGGATGAGTGGTGACAGTTGGAGTATGGGCTGAACAGCAGGCAGGCTGCTCCTGGTGGTGCTGCTGTACTTGGATCTAACAACCTACAATTTAATCTTAATAAATAATCTACAAACTACACCCTGCTACCAGACTGTGATTACAACACGCTTTCACTCAATGTACACCCTGCCTCTTCTAAAGTACTGGCATTGATTGTAGAACACCTCTGTCAGACACATCAAGGTGTGCATCACGTCTTACTCCAGGGGTCCAATAGGAACTTGAGACAGTGCTTGTTGTAAGCACAGACAACAGCTGCAAATTCCCAGCAGTAGATAGGACTCCATGCAAGTGCTACTCGACCTGCACAGTGGCATCTGATATCATGCACTTTCCACTTTTTAAATTTAAAATATTGTACATTTTTGTACATATTTCATTTAAAATCTTACATGTTTAATTTAAAGTATTTTGTTCTCTAAAGAGAAAGATAAAGACAAAAAGAAACAATAATCACATATCCAAAAAACAAGTGAGCATTTATAAATACGGTAGCATATGTTAACTGTTGCAGGATCAAAAAGTGACATTGCAATATTTACACCATAGATTCAACTTTTATTTTTTTTAATGTGTAATACAATCCTTTTGTAAGGTTAGGCAGACACATAGAACATATCCCTAGTCTGCATTCTTTTCTTTCCACAATTTGCAGAGCATATCACTTTCATTAGTTCTTTGCCTGGATTACAACTTATTTGCTTGGGGCAAACTATTGGTCCTGAAATACAAACAGAACCATATGACTTGACGGTTAAGGGAACCCCCAAGAGGTCTGGTTTTATGTGGAAATGCTTGCAAACACAGGTGTACACAAATATTGTGCTGCTGGCAATAGCTTACTCTCCATTCTAGATAAGCACTTGAAAAAATCTACTGTAAGGATAAAATACAAACAAGGACTATTTTCTGCATGCAAAATATGCATGGAAAAATATAATCAAATGTGTGATTGTTGGAAATGACCATCTTTTGTGTGATATTTCCCTCGGATTTGCTCCTTCATTTGTTGAACCCATTCTCATAAGCCTATGACGATGCATTCTTTACTCCTGCAAATCAGTGATAAAGTGCTTGTGCTGTCCTCTCTAAACATGTTACAACTGGCATACCCATAATTGGCATATTTAATTTACTTGTAAGTCCCTAATATATGGTGCCACTTCTACCTAGCATCTCTAAAGTAAATGTTACTAGTGTGCTGCAGCACTCTTTAAGCCACCCAGTAAAGTAGAACTGTAAAACAAGTATCCACACCTGTCACTGCAGCCTGGGTGTGCAGTTTTAAACAGTGATTTAGATCTTGCAAAATAAATTGTTTGCCAGACTTAAATTGCCATTTTAATACTTATATGCCACCCTTAAGGTAGGCCCTAAAAGCCTATAGGGCAGGGTGCATGGCATTAAAAAATTAGGGTATGTGTATTTAATGTTTTACATGTCCTGGCAGTGAAACACCTTGAAAGTCGGTTTTCACTGTGGCAAGGTTGGCTCTCTCATAGAACAATATTGGTTACACTTTAAATGCTTAGTTTCTGTTTGGGAGCAAATAGAAACATGATTAAAGGACAAATAATAATAGTAATTTAACTTAATGGTCAAGTCGGCTGTTATATTACTATATTGAAATTGACAGTTTTAGAAAGTTGTCATTTTCCTGCCTTAGTCAAAAGGGCCTTTCTTCCAGTGTCCAGTGTCACATGACTGCTGATGGCTCCCCTGTGGTTTCATGTGGATTGCTCTCAGACAGTGAGAAAAGGGTTTGGGTGTGGAGAGGTGTTTTTATTACTTGAGCTGTGTCTAGTCCTTTTCCAAGCCTCAAATGATGCCTACCTTTTGGCACTGGCATATGTATATCACACCTAGGCGTTCTTTCTGTTTGTCTTCCTAGGCAACTTAGCCCCAAAGCCAGTGGGAAGGGGATCCCCCAGTAACTTGCTTGGAGTGACCACACGGAAGTGTTTTTCCATTATCATAGCCACACCTCTGTGTGGATGCTGGGAGCTCTGAGTATGGGAAGAAAGGTTCTGCACTGTTGGATTTGAGAAAATATGGGTACCGTGGGATAGTTTACAATAAAACACACACGAAGTGCTGCAAAAAGAGGGAGAGTCACTCCTCTGAACATTTACCTCATTGATTAGGGAGTGGCCAGGAGTTATTCCCACACACAGGCTGGCACCGGCCATAAATGTGGTATCCCCAGTACCTTTCTCAAAACACTTCTGAACCTGTGAAGTATCAGAAGAAGGACTGCTTTGCTGTCTGAGAAAGCAGAAGGAATACTGGATCAGCCTGCCTTGGAGCCAGGACCCTAGAAGTGGCACCAAGTGTCAGTTGTCTGACCACCTGTTTGAGCTACAGGGAAGCAACTCGCTTCCAGAGGCCTCTCTCCTTGCCAGTGTCCAGCTGACCAGTTCAAACCAGATCTGCTCTGGACCCTGCTTCTGGCCTCTGTGGAAGTGAGCCCTAACCACCAAGTGGTGCCCACTAGGTCCTTTACCCTTGGCTGGTGTTAGAGTCTACTCTTCCGGGCGCCCAAACAACAAGAAGTGGGACTTAGAAACTTTTCTGTCAACTTTTTGCCTGGAGAACCGATGGAAACTGCGATTGTTGTTGAAGTTGCAGCCGTCACCATTGAATCTCTGGTCAGCCTCAAATTGCTGGTTTGCCCCACTGAAGTAGATCTGAATTCTAGAAACATTTCTGTGCCTGAACATAGTGGGCTGCATTGGTACCAAAACTAAGCAGCTCCAAATCGATTTCAAGATCTTCCAGGCAATAGACTACAGACCTGCTTTGAGCCTTCATCGATGACTGCACCAGAACTTGCACTCAGTAGCCCTCCATCATCAAGCCCTGCTAATGATCCAGCACACAGCTTGCCCTGCTGCTGATTCATTTATGACCACTTTTTCACCATAAATATTCCTAAGTCAGCAGGTAATCTTCCACTGCGACCAACCTGGTCTCTGTATCCGACCCGTGCTCCCTGAAGTGGGCATTCACTTTTGTCTAGTGACCAGATAACCATATTTGGTGCCTCAAGGTTTTTCTTGCTATTTTTAATTAGAGCTAGGCAGAACTCACAGAGCTTCACTTTGTGAAGCTTCATGAATCTCAGTGAGATTCCACAGAGTTCCACGGATGGGCAGAAATCGGCATGTTGTGCTGCTCGTGCTGATTTGTACTGGCGGGAGCTTTTCCTGCACTGCAATATCAGTGCAAACTGCACCAGAAGGGACACTAGAGGTTGCTTCTTCTTTGGTGTTGTCAGGAATGCAGTGGATAGCATAAAAACTCACCCATCACTCACCAGAGAATGGAAATACTCTCCTCGTGCTCAACTGAAACTGCGGAGGAACCTTTTGTGGTCATTGCTGAGAACCCTGCTCTGGATGCTGTCTGACTTGTTTTACCACCACCTCCAAAATGGTGGCTTCGGCGTCCAGTAGTTAGCATTCTAGTCTTCCAATGTTTCCCTCATGCTAATCTTCTCTCCGCCTCAGCGCTGCCCTGAGAATGCGCACTTCAAACGTAGCAGAGCATCAGAGAGTAGTGTTTCTGCAGCACTCCTGTCAAATAACCTTTTGGCTATAATTTCTCGTTTTTAGTCCCCCACCCGGCTATTCTTATGGTGTGCACTTTGAGGGTTATTCCCATTTTTATTGAGAGCAGTGTTTTCTCTTGAACAGACAGTTTTTTGAAGAATTCATCAGGTCCATTCCTGTGACATGAAAAAGTATCTGTTGTCTCAAGTAATATGAGAGTTGAATACCTGATTTTACAGGTAAGATGAGAGTTTAAATTGTACTTCCCAATAAGAAGTGAGTTATTTTAAACCTTCTTCCTGAATTCTGTACACTTCAATGTAAAGACAGTTTCCAGTTCTATCCAAGACATTGCCATGTGGATGTATATTCTACGTTTTCTTGTTTCAGAGCATTTCATTAGTTATAATATTATCCAAAGACTTATTGAAGGAAGTAATTAAGAAGAACAAGGATATTGTACAGCTTAAATAGTTAAATATATGCAAGAATTAGAGGGAAACTGGCCAGCTGAGTATTACAGGTAGATTAAAGAGTGAGAAGTGTGAGTGATTAGAGATTTCAAGGTTAGAAATACGTATTTCCTAGTTGTTCTAATTGTCATTTTGCAGGTGTCGTAGTATATATATATATCTTGAGAAGATCCTAATTGGTGACAGAATAGTTTTTGAGGAGAAAGCACACCTTACTCTGGACGCAGTCTCTCTTTTCTCTCCCATTCCCCTCTGCATCTCATTTGTGTCTGGCCAGATAGTTGTTTTTCTGGCTGAGAACAGGTGGAGTGGTTTGGAAAACTTACATCTGCTCGTGTGGACCCTGACAGCTATTGCTCAAGTAGATTTTCTACTTGAGCAGCAGCTTACTCACTGTGAATGGTCACGACCCCCCATGTTGACACAATCTCACCGGATGCTCTCCTAGTGTCTGAAAATCATGCTAGGGTATGCCAACTCTTTCTCACACTCGCCAACTTACTGTTTGCGCGCCTCACCCAAGAAAAAGCTCCGACTTGCGATGGTTATTAGAATTTGGCTGGAACTCTGCAGTACATGCATCATGTGGAGTGGCCAAAACTCCACCAACTCAGCCAAAGGAGCGGAATTTATCACCCACCCCTGTTTTAATCCAAATTTGAGAAATTAATCTCTCAGGTTCTACTTATTGGCTTTTTGTTATATAGATGTCTTTTCTAGTCAAATTGGTTTTGGATTTTTCTTGTGTTGTAGTTTTACATTGTTGCTATTTGAGGACTCCAGAAATACATTAAAAGTTGCCACGAGGCTAAGCCTGAATGCTTAGTGGCAAACTTTCAAAGGGTGAAACACAGGTTTCTCTAGTGACTTTAGTGGTTCGTCCTGACAGAGATTGTGACTATTAATCGAGTTCTCACCCCCTTGAACTAATACTTCAGTTTCTCACAGTGATGCTAGGGGGTATTGTTTAGATGTAAAATAGTGCCTAAAGCATTTCACTGAAAGCACTAATGTGGCGGCAAAATGATACACCAAAAAGCCAACAATATGCAATGAGAGAAAATACTTTTCTGGGTGGAGCCAAAGTCCACTCTGTGTGTACTTGATCAAATTGGTAATAATACATTTCATAGACATCTCTGCTGTCAATCCAGACCTAAAAAGTTGGCAAACTTAGTCACAACCATTTGTCTATTATTTGCTAGGAAGTGTAATATATTGTATCTACTTTCACTTCTTCCTGCTTTTCTATTAGTTTAGTGGAGTCTCTACCTAATTCTAGAATATTATGTTTCATAATGTTGATAAATCTTAATGTCTGATGCACTAGCAGATTAAATTATATTTATTGTTACTCTTTTAATGAATAATTATGTAGACAACAAGAGTCTGTATGGATTCTTCCTCAATCGTATTTATTACATATCAGAAAGCCAACAGTCTGTGGTTGGACTTGCGCCAATAAAGTAGGTGCTCACGTGGATAAGAATCATTATGGCTTATGACTGTCTCATGTATAGATATAAGTGTAATAAGTTCTCTTCAACAATTGTCAATAATTTATGCAGCTGAATTCAAAACACTCTTCAATATTATAGAGTAAGGTATCTGGGATTTTGGAATTATACATATTAACAGGTGTCCTATTTATGAGTAGTTTCCAGCATTGATGGTAGTGACGCTAATGAAGTGATCAAATCTTGCATACATGTGGTACAACACCAAATAGAAGGTGAAACCTGTTGAAATAAAGGTTTGTGTGCGCCATGTATCTTTCAGGCCTGCAATTTGTAGCCACTCCCTACCCTTCTAAGTAAATTTCTCTGTTTGTCCGATCCTTGGGTTTGTGTATCTCTCTTGCTGTCCAAGAGAACTTTGAGGTGTCCCCTAATAATGACCTCCGTATCTGTTGTTTGTAGTATGTCCATGATTATGTTTCTAAGAAACCTCTTGTGGCCAAAGATTGAAGCACAAATAGTGGCTAGGGTGAATGAGTGCATGTATATAACACACTATCCCCGGGAAAGTCCTGGGGGGGGAACGAGAGGTGCGGGCGCTAGGAGCAGGCAGCCTCCAATATCAAATGTTTAACACAAATGGGGCCGCTCCCAGTATAGTGACCAAGGTGCTCAAGTGTTAAATTGTGAGTGTGGGCATCTCACAAAAAGTGAAGGACTGGTCTCACACACCAACAGGTGTCATGCTTCATCATTGGCCAGTCCTCGCCCTCTAGAGACTCGGTGTGGTAGAGAGCGGGCATACACCTGACGACAGGGATGCACTTCTAAACTAAGTGGGGGCCCGTGAAAGAGTGAGTGAGAATAAAAACCATTATAGTTACCAAATTAAAGTTTTAATGTGACTGGCAGCTATATGGTATTAAAAGCAGGTGAACGGTGTAATGAGGATTTTATTGTCCCCCCACCGTGGTGAATATGGTTGACATGTTTCTGCCGTTTGGCCCAGCTGGGTCCGTGGCATTCAACAGGACCTAAAGAAAAAATGGGGGGGCCGTTCTTACCAAATTGTAGTGAGAAGGTACCACTTTGTGGGGTGACCTATGTCACACTCCACTTGAGAACGGCTTGTGTTTTATTAACCCTAAAAGACAAAATATACACAGGAAATACAATAAGAATCACCTGGGTCACTTTCTAAAAGGTCATTCAACCACATGCACGGTCCTTACAGTGAGTGGCTATATGTGTGACACGTGACACTCATCTGTGCACACACTTGAGTATGGAAATGTTTCATATGAGAGGTTATCTCACATATTTTACCCTAGGACAGGATCCTACATGCCCCATAGGAGGAAGAGGGAAGGAAGACCCTTGTATCCAAACTCTAAAAATGGTAGGAAACAAAAGCAACATGCAGCACAAGTTGAACGGAAAACTTTGCATCAGAAGATCTTAAAATAAATGGGAGCCTGTAAGTACTGTGGAGAGGTGTGGCTCACTAGGTAGAGGCGGCAGACCCGTAAGCAGAGAATCGGCCATGGACCAGGGTTCAATTCCCGACGCGGCAGGGTCGTGGACCAGGGTCAAAATGGACTTGATAATTCTCGCCTCGGTACCTACTCTAACCAGGAACACACTCGGCAACTCTGGGCATTAAGCTTGCCTCATCTCTACAACGGCCCCCCACAGACGCCGGGGATGCCTGGTTTCACCTTGGAGATACCCAGAAAGGGACCATCTCACAGGGATAGCCAGGACGGGTTCCTCAGCGGTCCACAGCGCCGGGACGCCCCCGTTGGTGGGCAGCTGTGCGCTTTACAAGCTTACAACATTTACATTTTACTCCCTTTCTCACAACCTCATTCAGTCAAATAAGCATGCCCACGAACACTCTCTTACTGCCTCAAGGTGCGTCTCCTGTGATTGCACCTAGGTGTGTGCTCCTTTCCTCGCCGACGATAAATGGGAGGGATCAGCTCGTGATATTTATAGCGCTCTCAATCGGCAGTGAAAGGTAATTAAGTACTGTGATTAAGTAAAGTGGCTGCCAGTTTGTGGGATCCGGTGTCCCAAAATGCGCCGCTAAAAATATGCTCTCGTGCTGCCTGACCTGCTTGAAATAGTCTCCCCTATTGTTGCGCAGTCGGAACCGGAAATCTGGTGTCCAAAAGTGTATGACCAACTGAGAGACAGGCTGCTGCCTGACCATGGTAGCATTCTCTGTTCGCCAATTGGGTTGCGATTTGTGGTTTTGGGTGCAGTTCAGCCCGCGTGTCCTGAATATCGTGTGTGCTGCAAGATGGCCAATTGAGTGTGGGGGTGAGGCATCACATGAGCGCAACCCCCACAGCCTCACGCTGGAGAAGCAGCCAATAGCGTAGGAGCAGCGTTGTCAATGTCAGCGCTGTTCCGTATTGTGAGAGAGAGCATTCAAAAAGAGCTAACAATAAAGCCGGTAACAAGGGTTTGTTATTCTTGGAAATCGCAACCCGCTTGAGGGTTTCCTGTTAATGTACGAGAAAGAAATACAGTTCCAGTGCTGTTCCATATTGTGAGAAAGGGTGTTCAATAAGGGCTATCAAAAAAGCTGGTATGTATTTATCTGGAAACCGCTGCTCGCGAGCGGGTTTCCCTGTCAAAATATAAGGTGGGCATTGTTGACACCGTGACAGCACCTCTATATGCGATTCGAAATATACATGTACATTTGTGTCTTTTACTGTATTCCTGGATGTGCAGATCTTTTATGCAAAAACCCATGTCTCTTGTGATTGTATGTTAAATTTTGTGGGTCTTGCACTCCACGATTCTCTTCGGTGATACATGATTGAGATAGTTAGGTCACAAAAAGTGGTGGATAACGTGACCGCAAAAGATTGGATTACTGATTAACCATTTATTGTGAGTGTTATGTAAGTTTATCTGAATCTTACCAAATCTTAGGTTCAAAATATTCTAAAATGGCAACATTCGATGATAATAGGGATGCCCTGATAGATGACCTTTTTGGTCATAATCCTGCACAGACAAATGTAACAACTAGGGATTCTGGAAAGGAAGGACTCAAAATGAAATTCCTAAGACTGGAGAGGCTCAAAAAACAAGAGCTCTCAAGATGGTGGGACGCCACCGTCCTGCGTAAATATATTGAAAAACAACAAGTACCAAGGGGACTGCGTATCTTGATTTTCCCATCCTTTGAGGATTTAAATGCAGGACACCTCAAGGAATGGGAAAAGCTCCTATTCAATTCATCGGTGGGGATGATGGACATTCTTATCAGGGATGCAGATCTGAAACGTGAAAAACTGCTGGTAGAAATCTCACTTTTGGAGAAAGAAATCCAAGATTTGAATCTACCTGAAGTGACAGGACGTAATTTGATCATACTTAAAGAAGAAATACATAAACATCAACTCTACTTAAAAGAGAAAAAGTCACAAAAAATCAAACGGGATGAGAGAGATTATCTAAGTGGGAGGGTCTACACATTTGCAAAAAAATTCGATAATATTAGAACGAGCGGACCATCAACATCTGTTGATAATAGACCCCAGAGACTAGAGACACCCGAAAATTCTGACACTTCCAGTATCAGTAGCATTACGAGTAGTGAATCACTTGGTGCTCAAGGCCCCCCACTGTCCAACAATGCAGACCCCTTTTTTTTAGAATTGCAACGCTTCAGGAAGGGAAACAAACAAGCGTTCCAAAAAGAGAGAAGCACACAAAAACCAGGAGGGGTAAATGCAGATCGAGATCCCGCCATAAAAGAAAGAATGGGAGTAACAACCAGATCGGGGGCTCGTACACAGCAAATGTAACTGATGAAGTGAATTCAAGTGGCACTGATCAAATTAATGTTGTAAACTTGTCGAATCATGTCTTGACTAATAATGAAATAAAATTACTCAGCAAAGGATTGGGTTTCTGTCCAAGTGCTTTTCCCAACTTCATAACACTCCATGTGAGTTGTTTTAAACTTACTAGGAAACTTAAACTACATAAATTTTTTCTTGACAAACATAATTGGTCGCCAGATCCAGGGACTATTGAAAATCCTGACAATGTCCAAACCATCAGGGACATAAAGGACATACAACTCCTCTTATCTCTGGATGAACAGAATATTCCTATGTCGATCGATAACATTACTAGTGAATTAAACTTGGACACATTTTCTGACTCAGACAGTGGTCTAAAAAATAAATCCAGGTTCACTCCCCACCTTCCAGGCCCCAATGCGATTGACATTTTTCAGGATCTTGTCTTTAGAGATCTTTACAAACTTGAGGATCGTTTCCTTTTGAGGAACATAAAGACTAAACAAAACATTACTAGTGATGAGAGAAAAGCCTTGAATATGCTTGTTGGCGATGCCTCCCTTGTCATAAGAGAAGCTGACAAGGGAGGTAATGCAAAAACAACAATTGATGGACAGAATGCAGAACAATGTCATACATTCACCCCAGTACAGAGATCTGGGCCTAAATCCATTGTGTTGTAACGCAACCCGTGCTCACTACGCCACTGGAGTCAAGCTATCCTGGCTGATGACGGCTGATAGCCAGAAACCGGTCCTAGGATGCTTGATTCCGGTCCAGGGAAGACATGGCTTGGCAGTTCGGGCTGGACTGTTCCCATGAGGCACAGGGTCAAGACTGATTTGCATATGGCCATGTCTGAACTGGGGTGGCGTAGTGGGCAAAAGAACGATGGATTTAACCCAGATCTCTTGACTGGGGGAGAATGTCTGCATTGTCAGCATTCCGTCCATCATTTGTTTGTTGTAACGCATTTCGCCCTAAGTGGGATGGGTATTCCCAGACGTGGGACCCGTGCTCACTACGCCACTGGAGTCAAGCTATCCTGGCTGATGACGGCTGATAGCCAGAAACCGGTCCTAGGATGCTTGATTCCGGTCCAGGGAAGACATGGCTTGGCAGTTCGGGCTGGACTGTTCCCATGAGGCACAGGGTCAAGACTGATTTGCATATGGCCATGTCTGAACTGGGGTGGCGTAGTGGGCAAAAGAACGATGGATTTAACCCAGATCTCTTGACTGGGGGAGAATGTCTGCATTGTCAGCATTCCGTCCATCATTTGTTTGTTGTAACGACAAGGGAGGTAATGTCGTACTAATGAACAGGATTGACTATATTCAAGAGATTGATAGACAATTGGGAGACCATACCACCTATGTCAAAATGAGTAGTAACCCCATGAACGTGACTATCACAAAAATTGAGACTAGTCTCAAACATTGGAAAGAATTGGGTTTAATTTCAGATACAGAATTCAGATTTCTATTCAACTCCAAACCAACCAATCCGTGCATATACATCTTGCCGAAAATACACAAAGGTGGTGCCTTCCCACCAGGGAGACCGATCATCTCGGGCATTAATTCACCGACAGAAAGAATATCTGAATACATCGATCTGTATCTCCAACCTCATGTAATCAATTTACCATCCTACATTAAGGACTCACGGGACATTCTAAGCAAAATTGCTGATGTAGACTGGGTACCAAATCATTTTCTGGTCACTATGGATGTCTGCTCCTTGTATACCAGTATACCTTGTGATAGGGGCTTAACAGCTGTACAACATTTCCTAGACTGTCGACCCATTAATCTGTATGAACACACCATGATGCTGGTAGAGATGATCAAACTAGTGCTAGATAACAATATTTTCACCCATAATGGTTATTGGTTCCGCCAAGTACGAGGAGTGGCAATGGGAGCTAAATTTTCTCCATCTTTCGCAAACCTGTATATGGGTCTTTTTGAACATGCCCACATTTGGAGGAATTGTCCTGATCATTTGGCTGAGAATATCCTATACTGGGGACGATTCATAGATGACATTATATTCTTCTGGGCGGGATCCAGCAGTGCCCTAGAGGATTTTTTTGTATACATCAATGATAATGATTACAACCTATCATTCACCAAAAATCAGAGTACTGAACAGGTCAATTTCTTGGATCTAACCATCATAGTGAATGACAGTAGACTTGTCAGTCTACCTTACAGGAAAGTTACAGCATGTAATGTGATTTTGCACGCCAGTAGTGCACATCCATCCTCACAAATAAACTCTATTCCGTTTGGAGAAATGCTCCGTATCAAACGCAATTGTAGCGATGAAACTTCTCTTGACAAAGAACTTAGCATTGTAGAGAAAAGATTTGAATTGAGAGGGTACCCCAGGAATATAATCAAATCAGCAAGACAGAAAGTCAACAAAATCAGCAGAACAAACTTACTGTCTAATACTACCAAAAAAAAGAGAAAAAGTGCGAAAACATTAAAGAGTGCCTTTATCACTCCATATACCAGTCTGAGTACAGATGTGTATAAGATTCTAAAAAAACATTGGCACCTCTTAACGCATGACATCAGCCTACAGGGTGTGATTGGACCAAAACCGCAGATGATCCACCAACGAGGGCGTACATTGAGACAACAACTGTGCCCCAGTTTCATTCCTCCTGAACAGCATTCTACCTGGTTACCCGCTGCCCCTAGTGGTTTTTTTAGGTGTGGTTTGTGTAATATATGTAGCTATGGACTCCATAAAATTAATACTTTTAAATATAACACTGAGAAAACTTATACCATCAGACGATTTATTAATTGCAACACCAAATGGGTTGTGTACTGTATCAAATGTGTGTGCACAAAAATATATATTGGAAGCACAATTAGACCTTTGAAGGAGAGGATTCAAGAACACATTCGTGCCATCAGAACTAACAACACACAGTATCCCCTGGCAGTCCATTTTAATAGTGAACACACACCATTTGACCTACAGAAAGTTGGCTTCCATGGTATAGATGCATTAAGTCAGAATGTACGGGGTGGCGACATGACGTCGCAGTTACGCAAATTAGAGAGTACTTGGATCATCAGACTGAGGGCGGTGGAACACGGGTTAAATTGTGATAAAGAGCTGTGTGAATTTCTATGAATCATGTTTAAGCACCTACATGCCCTCTCACTGTAACACGCACTATTCCTCATATCTGCTGGTTTCTCCTTTTTCTAACATTGAAATGGTAGATTAGTATGTGATTACATGATTCCATATCAATAGACATTGGGCTTTCAGCCCCTCTTAACTTTCTTGTCTATTGACACTATCACAAGATGACTAAATCTACATTTGGATTGAGTCCTGAATTTTCCAGACCTCCATTAGCTGTTTCTGGCATTGGACAGGTTATCGGTACTTCTGAATTTTTGCTTGTCTTAGAAATAGATGCATTGTTGTTCCTTAGTTGGGTCAATAATGTGCCTGTGACATCAAGGACATATTTGACCCTATATACACATTTTTAACTAATGGCTGATCACAATGAATAGGTACACGACCTATGAGTTGTGTGCAATTTTTGACTATACTGTCACAACGTTTTTCTCATGCTTATTAGACTATTATTATTTTTAACACACAATGTGCCTTTCAAGGGCTATGCTCGTAAGTAAATCACATCCTGGTTAAAAGTTAAATTCTAAAATTATCCGTGAGGCAAAGTACTTATCTGTACGAAATCGCGCCATACCGAATGGCACAATATTGCCAAGTCCGCTTTCTATGACTACTGAGCAAGTCTTAAATAGACGGCAAAAATGGCACCCGCGTTTACAGACACGCCGAGTTGCCATGCGTCTTCGATAGGACTTTGCTGCGACATTCAGGTAAAGTTTAAACGATAAAATATCGATCTACTACTCCTAAGAACTTAGCGCCGGATCCGAGTGTACGTACCTTATGCTATCACGTCCAACACATAGCCAGACACGCTCACGGGAGCACATTAGTTTTAACGATGTAGTTTGTCCTCTGTTTTTAAACACGTACAATTTTCTCAGTTTGCTTTTGGTATTTCTAGTGAAACTATATTCTTGAAATTGTTTAATATAGGGCTTATCATGGTCCGATATTTGGTTCCCGACCTGTATGCGATTACGTCCAATACACAGCCAGACACGTTCACGGGAGCACATTAGTTTTAACGTTATAGTTCGTTCTCCGTTTTTAAATATTTACAATTTTCTCAGTTTACGTTGGTGTACTTTTAGTGAAACCATATTCTTGAAATTGTTAAATACAGGGCTTATCAAGGTCCGTTATTTGGTTCCCGAACCTTAAGGGGTACCTTAATCACAACATGTGATGCGGCTCGATCACTACGTGTCCCAGGCTGCCTTTTAAATACTCGACAAGAACACTAAAGTGGACTCGGATTTTACAGGGTGAGAAACAGTATAATAATGACTTTCAAAACTCTTGTGAGTATCACTAAACTCATACCTATATCTAGTTTCGGGTTCAACATTTGTCCCTTTTCTTATGTGCTTTCTTATTAGAATTAATCCAGAAAGTGACGGATTTACAGCGTATGACTTTAATCAATTCAGGGGACGTTGGTATTATTTACTAGGTGAGAGGAAGATCCGTAATATTAAGCTTTGCTTACAAAGTTTTCCATTGCACTATTGGTGTATTGGTGGTGGTATTTTCCTATATATTTTTTGAGTCTGTGATATTGACTTTTGGAGTGTCATGATTACTTATAGTAAAAATTGTTCTTATATTGCTGACATGCAATCAGGTTTCCATCAGATCTGGTCATGTGGGATATTGATTACACCAAAAGGACGCTCGTATAGGCCTTTTTACAGTTTTCAAAATGCATGCATTAAGATGGGCTAACTTGACATAGCGTGCTGTTTTTTTATAACAGAACCAGGATGTTGTTTCCCTGTTCCTAACAAAAATAATGTTTTTTTTTTTTTTTTTTTCCTCATTTATGGTGTAATCATCATGTGTTATCCTGTCCAATCATGTCATTAGAGGTTTTGAGTTGCGTCTCCTACGTCTGTTTGATATCTATGTGGACGGAAGAATACGTAACCAATGACAGAATGATACAATAGAAGTGTTTATCTATTTTCAAATTTGAATTGCGATATCTCAGGGCATCTCTATGTGTTTATTCACTGCGGTGATTTCCACAGATTATATTCGATGACTGTACAATTATTGTTTTATATGTATTTTCCTGCAGCCTTGAAAAAGCCCGGTGGGCGAAACGCGCGTCGGCTGCTGCTGCTCTGCGCTGTTGTCTGATGAATAAAATAATCTGCAACAGGACCTTATTGGGAAACTTCTTTGTATCCAATTACAAAAAAAGAAATAAGGACACTCTAACAATTGACCACTATTCATGTTGCTGAGGTTTTGATTGAAACCTTTGGATTATAGTAACTCTACTTGGGTGTGCTCAGGTGTATTTTGACTATGTATTTATCTGGAAACCGCTGCTCGCGAGCGGGTTTCCCTGTCAAAATATAGGGTTTTTTGGAAAACAAAGTTTTTTTGGGACACTGGGCCAACATATAAAAATACGTATGTAGGTGTGCTAAGCAGGCTAGTCTCTGTATGCCTGCCAGGAAGACCCTAGGTTCAGAAGGCTTCTGAACAATAGTCTAAACGGTGGATGTAAAAAGCACAAAAGTATTCATGGGACAGTTGGTACACGGGGTGCCAGCTATCATAGTGTGTGGGCAGAAGGGTTAGTTGGTTAACGTCCCGGCTGTAACCATGGGATCTCTTCGTTAAGCCCCTTTTCCCATGACCGAAGGCGGTAGACCCACCGCTGTTCCCTGATATGTAGAGGTTTGGTCAAGTCTGTCTTATGTTTCTTCATTACCTCTAGGACCACCCATTTCTGGTTGGTGTCCTTGTGGTTTTGTTCTAAAAAATGTCTTGTCAATTTCGTGTTGGTTTTCTTGCATCTGATGGTACTCCGGTGTTTATTTAAGCGGACCTTAATTTTCCTTATGGTCATGCCCACATACATAAGACCACAAGGGCAGGTGAGGAGGTATACTACATTCTCTTTGTTGCAATTACTGAAGCTTTTGAGTTTCCAAGGATTGGTGGTGCCTATGTCCACTTCTTTAGTGGTGGTATTTAGTGGGCATGCAACACATCCACCACACGAGTAGTGTCCTGTCAGTCTCTGGAAATTCCAGAGTGTGGGTTGTTCTTCCCTCTCCTGGGGCAGTGTTTTTGCATGCACCAGCTTGTCCCGTAGACTTCTGTTTCACCTGAACGCAAACAGTGGTGGTTCCCACTGTTTCTTTGCACTGTCCAAAATGTGCCAATTCTTCTGTGTGATACTTAGCACGGCGTTGGATACTGGGGTGTATGTGGACACACACACAATTCTGTTTGTTTTTTCTTTAGGAGTATTCTCCAGTAGTGCCTCCCGATTTTTATTTCTGGCCCTCTTTTTACTCTTTTGACCATTTTCTTTGGATAGTGACAGTCGAGTAGCTTCCGCTCTAGTTGTTCTGCTTGTTCATTATAAGTTTCAGTGTTTGAACAGTTCCTGCAGACTCGGAGGAATTGTCCCACAGGGAGATTCTGCCGTAGAGCCCACGGATGGTAGCTCTCATAGAGAAGCAGGCTGTTTTTTTTCGTAGTTTTGTTGTGTACCTTAGTGCTGATGCCTTCTGTAGTCATGGTGATGTCAAGGTGTGCATGCCCATGTCTATTTAGAGAGTAAACAACCTTTCCACATCATCTGCCACTACACTTTGGGCCACCAATATAAAAGTTAGGACATGAGGATAGCTGCCCCCTTTTCTTAGATTGGCTAGAAGATAAGCATTGGCACAGATCATTCTGACTAAACTCAGAAGCCAAGTGAAGAGTATTTGTGCAACCCATCAAACAGTAACTCAGTGAAAACACACCACAAAAGGATACTACACCAGTTTGGAAGAATAGAGTAATTGTTAAAAAATAGAACAACACCAGAAGGCCAAAAATCAAATCAGTAGAAACAGAGATATGCAGTTTAAGAGATTGTCGTGAAAATAGCGTGGAAGAGCACAAAGTGCAAACAATGGATATCTAGTCATGCCAGACTGGGGCAAAGTCACAGGTTCAGGTGGACCATGATGGAGTGTGGGCCAGCTACAGGGACCCATTTAGACCCACTGAATAAAGTAATTAAAATCCTGTTTTGTGGAGCGTTTTGGGGATCCACATCAAAGAGGCATCGCGCAGCTGAAGCGATGCATCAGTTCCAATGTGAAACTAGGCTGCGATGCGGTCTTGTGTTGTTGTAGAGCATCCCGTATAATGAGGTAAAAGAAAGTAATATCAGTCAAAACATTGGTCGGTAAAAACATTATGCAGGAATTAATGTCTTTTCATAATGGCACATACCTGGTAATGTGAGTGGGGCAGAGTGAGCTGCTTATAGACTGGAAAAGGATCTCTAGAGGAGCGCTGCTAGATCTTCCTGGTCAGCAGACAATACTGCTTGAAAGGAGAACTAAGTGAAGTTGGCTGGGTGCGCTCCAAAAGATGGCTGCTTCCCCTGGGTAGTAGAAATGAAGGAAGGACTGCCCTTAATATGGACACCAGGGTAATGAAAATAGAGCAAGCCCAAAGTATACATAAGGAGATTGTATGTCTAGCATGTGCTATCTTGGAAAAGGGGCTAAATACATAAAGCTAACTGCTGAAAGAAAAAGAAAAGGGTATTATTATAAAAAATAACAAAGGCAAGAATCACAAATTGAAGGAAAAAAGAAGTTATAATGGTTTGCCGCAATGTACACACTTGATGTGAAACTGATGAGACCCCTAGGGACTATCTAGGAATGCACATAAAGAAAATTCCACACAGAATTCAGTCCATTAGGTTAAGGGAAAATATCTCTGTGCCAGTTCAGATTAAATTAGTCCATTCCTCCTGTTGGTTTATCTTGGAATAAAAAGGTTTTAATAAGGAGACATGAAATACAGGGTGTATTTTCAGAGAAGAAAGGTGAGTCAACCTCACTGCCATAATTTTGACCAGATTTGCTGGTCAGAAAACCACAGAGAATTCTCATTTTCATTTGGTTTAACATATACATTTACCATCATCTATTAGCAGGTGACAAATGTGTACTTCTACCTTGCAATTAATTGGGGAAAAGAGAAGGGATGAGGAGCAGTGGAGGGAAAGGTAAGTTCTGGGAAGGGAGAGGCAACTTTTGGGATGGGAGAGCTTTGTATACTGTTCCACCAAACAAAATAAAAATAAGGAATGAGGCATGGCTGCTGATGCAGTCAAAATATCATGCAATATTTCCAAGTGAAATTCCTCCCTGAAAAAATTAGGTCTGGTGTTCCCACACCAAAGAAAAGTTGGTGCAAGAATACCACCCACCCTAAGTCAGGAAAAGCTGAATTTCATACAGTAATTCTAATCCTCCTGACCTAAACTTTGCGGTGTAACGGTAACATTACTCCGTTTGGAGGCTCTATAGCATAATTTCAGCCTGGATTTCCTGTCTGCACAATTGTCACAAAGACGTTTAGACGTTTATTAAGTTGTAAACCTACAAAAAAGAAGAGAATACATGTGATAAGACCCTCAAGAATAAGGCTGATTGTATTGATTATGACTAAATGTTGACATTCTCATTAAGTGAGACATCTATATATATATATATATATATATATATGATATGTTAGAACTCCCACAACCTCCGAGCGGCGAAGAAGGAGAGACGGACCGCAAGACTCTTCAGGCAAGGTGTTTATTCGACCATTTCTCTCAGCATAACATGACGCGTTTCGGGCTCGAGAGCCCTTGTTCACATACGGAGTAAAGTCACACTGACTATTTTTAAAGTGCTGCATGGTGTACACCCACATCCTGATCACGTGATAATAGACCAGGAAAACAGACTTCGTTAGTATAATGAAAAACATCTATATCATATTGCACGATGGTTTGTAAAAACCGAAAGCAAATGTATAATACATAATAATGGGTTTTTCAATGTATAGTATAATACGAAAATATATTATGATTGTTGACATAGTGCAAAAAGAAAACCAAACTCTTTGTATAAATACATTGGTATAACAGGATAAATCCTCAATGATAAACCAGACAACAAGAAAGGTAACACAATGCCTTGCAGATGAATTTTCTATATACTTTCAATAAATATGGGGACGAAAGACCTGTACAAGTGCAAAAAGGTGCAAAGCAGCATTTTCAATAATTGTGCAAAACCGTGCAGATGTGCAAAATATTGGGGAATATATACAAATATTACACAACAGTAAGATTAAAAGAAAAATGAATAAATATTGGTAACAATAAAAAATACAATCCTGATAATTATTGTTAAAATCATATAAAATTCATTTCTGTAATTTCATCATCTTACTGGAAAGTGCTGATAAGCCATAAATATATGTTTTTCTTTTTATGGCAAAAGAGGTATGAGGAATAATTCATATTGTGTATACAAGTTACGCATAGTAGCTAATCTGCTAAAGTGCTCAGTGAAAGAGAAAACCCCCTGAATGGATATGTAATGAAAAAATAAATAAATTAATAACTAAACAAAAAGTGCCCTAAAGAATATGGAAGAATAATTCAAAAAATAATAATAATGCATCATCAGATCAAAGGTATAGAGCATGTAGAAGAAAGGAAAAAGCACAGTGAAACATGGGCAGGAAACAGACAAAAATTTACTGAATAAAATTGTGCATATCTTCAGTATTATTTAGTCCATTTGGCTATTTGCTGTCAAACTCAAGGATCTTATGTGTTTCCAACTGCCTCAATAGGAGTTCTCTCTTGCCACCCCTTCGGGGTTTGGGAATAGATGCTATCACAAAGTATTTAAGGCAGTTGACATCATTGTTGTGAGTTAGTTTAAAATGGCGTGCCACCGGGTAAGCAGGATCATTATGTAAAATGGCCCGAAGATGCTGCAAAATCCTGACATGCACCTGTAGCTTCGTGCTGCCAATGTAGTTAAAGCCACAGGTGCACGTCAGGACGTACACAGCATAGTCGGTCCTGCAAGTGAAACTTCCTGTAATGGCTACTTCCTTAGTGCTAAAAGGGGTGAGGTAATGAGTTTTATTTAAGCCAAACTTACAGGCCCTGCAGGAAGTGCATTTACGAAAACCAGGAGCAGATTTTAGCCACATCTCTTTCTGTCTAGTTTCAGGGCTGCTTTTATCCAGACAAGTTCCCATGCATTTAGCTCTCCTGAAGGTGACCATAGGAGTAGCCGGTAATCTACTACGGAGTACAGCATCAGTGAGAACAATAGGCCAATTATTTTTGACTATAGATCTTACTTTCCTTTCTTCTCTGCTAAAAGTGGTAATCAATCTGGGTCCTTGTTTCATTACTGATTGATTACAAACAGATAACTCGGTCGGTAAAGATGGACTTTGGATGGCCTTAAACAAACTTAATCTAGGTCATGCATTGGCTTTGGCCATTGCTTCATCAAGAATAGTATTGGAGTAACCCCTCGCCTTTAATCTGGTCATAGTATCCCTCACGCATAACTCAAAATCTGATTCCTGGCTACAAATTCTTTTTAGTCTTAAAATTTCACCGTAAGGAATACTAGCGATGAGATGTTTAGGATGTGCGCTTTTAGCGTGGAGTGTGACATTGCCAGCGGTTGGTTTCCTGAATAGGGTGGTTTCAATCTTGTTGTTATGAATGTAAACTCTGACATCTAAAAAAAAATATATATATATATATATTCCCAGTTCCTGGTGGGATTATTGAGTTGGTCTATGTGCTAAATATGTGCACCAAAGGCACAGAGTTTTATATTGCGGCAGATGGCCCAGAAAATTGCTATACGTTCCCAGTTTCATATATATTCCTGGGTATCTGTAGATGAAATCCAATAGGATCTACTTAAGGCTTCTAGAACATAAGTTAATTTTTTTGGGTCCACATTTATCCTGTGCAGCTACAAGAAATTTCTTCCATCCAAATGGTCTTTCGGGAAAAATATTTTCTATGATGATAAGATTCTTCTGTGTTTTGGGAATTAACCTTAAAACAGTATTTTTAGGAGCAGGTTGACCAATATCCTAAAAATGGACAGTTGTCTTTCACAGTGCTTGAATTGAAAAACATTTACTCTCGGAGACCATAAAGTGGTGATCAAGATGTGACAGCAGAATGGCGATGGGGCCACAAGGGACAGAGTCATGAAAAGCAGAGTCTGACAATCAGTGTAACGCCCATGCACCACCAATGGAATGTCCTCTTCATGCTAGTAATGCAATGCTTTGAGTTACAATCCAATGCGAATCGTGATTTGAATTGTAATGTAAATCCCACCATTAGACTGTGTGTCGGGTCTATGTTAATAAAGTACCCGATGCAAAGTTTTTGTAAATATAGGCTTTGGTTTATCTCTTTTTTTTCAATTCTTTTTATTAAACAGCAAAGAAACGACATTCATGGACATAATGGTGGGATGATGGGATAAGTCAAATTCCACATTGACATACATACATAGTGCCGTTGTACAGGTCCTGAAGAAAGCCCAATTGACCCTTATGGGCAAACAATGGGCTGAAACATTTCGACCTTTTTATGGACATATTAGGTGCGGGAGATTTATATTAAGTCCCCCTACGCACGGAACTATTTTTAGACAATCTCGAATCCAGACTTATTAAAATATTTAATCTGGTTATACGAGCTTTTTAACTATCCCTTCTTTTCCCACTTGTAACTCACTGTACATAACTCCCCCATCACTGATCACTACTGCTCTAACCAGGGGTACACCTCCGGGTGGAGGAAGCATAAAAACTTACCCTATGATGATGCTGTCACGTTCTTAAGAGAAAGGCGGACAACCAAGATATACCGCCACCCCTACTTCTGTACGTGAATGAGGGTTTTTTATCGGATCGCAGTTCCTTCTTTCTCCCCCCTTCTTAATTTGTTATGTGGCACACAAATATTACCACGATACTGATTCCACTTGCTCCAAATGGAAGACCATTTTTTATGTTATCCTCTTGCTAAACACTCTTGACTTACTCCTGGAAATCAGAAAAACATCTCTTTGTTTTTCTGAATTTTTTTGATTGGGTCTAATGAGTTCAGAAGGCAACTAGAAAGTTTGCTATTTGAATAAACTATAATCGCAAATAGCCTAAAGCACGTGGCCAGAATTAATTGCCCACTGCGTTGAGTCAGTTAGGTCTATGACCAAATTAGATATACATGCCATTATGCAATCACTTGTTTATTTATGAATGCTTGTAAAGCAAGACCTGCCCCTCTTCTCGTAAAACGAAGGGTTTAAATGAGTTTCTATCAAAAACTTATTTTTGTTGAAGCAATGTCCATGCACTTGTTTGCTATGCGAATTTATCAAAACAAGTCCATTGCTTCCTTTCTCGTTTCCTCAGAAAACTCAGCGAATTCTGGCACTAAAGCAGAAATGAATTAAATAAGTTCATGAAATGATGTATGTTGCTCATCAATAGAGTGGCACAATTTTTTTGTGTCATGCAATTACTTTTCTCTAACTTAATCACACATTTCATAATAAATGACTTTATGACTTTTTAATCTAGCAATGCGAATCATCTTTTCCATTAGGTTCTTTTCAGAAAGACTGTGTTTTGAATTATGACTGCACCGCAATGCAACTTTAATGATACAATAATAACACTTTATGAATTCCCGCAGCCCTCATTCAGACCAAGTATACGGCTTCATCTTAACACAGTTGACTACCTAAAGACAGCAGTTAATGTCCTAAATACAAAGCATAATTTCAAGCTTAGAAGAAGTACTGTTGGCTGTTTGGAATATTAAACAATCGTATCTTGCCGCATATACATTAAGGAAGGGCCTCATTAAAGGATCTCTTTTTTGCCAATGGAGATGGCAATGGGAGTACTGATGTCATAAGAATGACAAAACCCACAGAATGTATCAGGGGCAGTGGTCGGCTCCTCTGCTATGGTGGAGGAGCGTCGCCCCACAGCTTTCTTGCTGTGCAAGAAGCAAAAACATAAAATGGTAATAACTTTGAGTTATTACCATTTTATGTTTCCTTCGCGGGCGGGCGGGTGGGCGGGAGGGTGGGGCTGCTCTGCTAACTGGGCAGGGGAGGAGTGGTTTGCTCACTTCTAAGTGCGCAATGACAGTTTGGTCAGCCAACCAGTCATGCTCACTTTCCCATGTAGGCTGCATTACAGCTTACATGGACAACAAGCTGGCCCACTTGCCCCTGGCTGAGCACCATGTCATGGTGCTCAGACCAATCACAATGCTGCATTGTAGCATTGTATTTGGCCTAGGGGAGGGGGGCTGGCTGCCTGCTTCCTGTTCCTGGGGTCGGAGACAGGAGAGCAGGAGCACAGAAGATGCAGGACCCGGCCTGAAGGGAAGTAATTTCTTTTTTTATGTTCCATCCCGCACTTCCCCCTACCTCATCCCCCCTTGTGCTAGCCCCCCCACCCACAAGCCTTGCTGGCTGCAACTGATCAGGGGTGTCATATGTAGACTCCAGTCACCTGAGAAATACTGTTGGGAAATATGAGTAATTACCAGGGTAATCATTCTCAGAATTAGCAGTTTCCCAGTTACATCTTATGTCCTGAGACATAAGATGCCATAGGGCCCCAATTGTAAATCATGTAAACTCTGCCTCACAAATTACTAGAGAGAAAATGGAAACCACTAAATGAGGCCCTTAAAGGAGGAGTTCTGAACATGCCTCATCCAATCACTCATCGGAATGTCCTGGTTATGCGATCCATACCTCTAATTTTGAAGATGATTGACAGTCAAAGAATGATATTTGGCCGTGTCACTTCCACTTTGGCTACTCTCAAATGTATTGATAATGCCAGTACTGGTGATTGATTTTAGAATCCCACAGCAGCCACAGCAATTCTTCACTGAGCGCGCCCTTAGAAAATGTGGAAATTTGACTACTGAAACTAACTCCTATGGTAATTCACCATCAACCATTTGCACAGCAGGAAATTTAAAAGCGTTTTCACTTGGTGAAATGTGCATCTGTGAGAGGATAGCTTCTAGCACAGCAGTATTCCAGCAAGTTCTGCAATTCCAAATTCATCCAAAAACTGTGTTTCCAGATGAATCAGGAATTACACACATCTAGGAATGGAGGAGTTTGCCTCGGATACTCTTGCAGCACTGACACATTCCTACCGCTCCTCCTGTCTCAAATGGAAACTGTGAAATAGAGGCAAAGGAAATGATTATTAAGGAATGGGGCAATCAACTTGCTAGGTTCACAAAATCTTTTTTTATGACCCATTATAAATGGTTTAGGCCCACAGAGCAACTTCCATTCCCAAAAATGCACATGTCCCCACGATTTGAAACCAGGGAATAGAGACATCTATTGTGTTTACTCTGCTACTCAACAGATGCCATTTGTGAGGAAGTGTAAGACTGTTGAGACTCCACAGTACAGGATAATCCTGAATCCACTTTTAGGTGTGGATATATCCATCCAGACTGTGTTCCATCTCCACTTGTAGAATTACGTTGGACAATAACTATGTTTCAATGTCAGGAAACACAGATTGCTCTGATGCTGAAGGTGGTGGCTAGTAAAAACTGAAAAGAAAACTGGCATAAATTGAGAGCAATGTCATTGTGTTTGAGAATTCTGGACATTACAGTGATAGTACACATACTTTTGGGTCAAAGATACATATAATTGGTTAGTGAGATCAAAGAAGTGCAAAGTCTGCACTTTCTTTATGCTTTGTTATGATTTGTTCAACAACTGCATAATAGTTTACCCTCTATTTTAGTGCACCAGGCTGTACTGGGGGAAGAGCAAGAGATCCTCAGCTCATCTGCTGGACATCCTCTTGATACCAGCAGTGAGGAGGAGAAGGGACTCAGACCATCTGGCAGTGGCAGTGCACCCACCAACATCCACAGCACCACCCCCATCAGAGACGGAAGAGACTGAAGGGAGACATTGATAGTGACACCCGCAGCTAGGAAGGGGGAATGTTGCTCTCCTCCGGACCTCAAGAACTGGCCTTGTCCCAAGGGCAGACCCCATCATCATCTGCCCCTGCCACTGACTCCTCCCTAACTCTTAAGGTAATCATTCCATCAGAACCTCCAGCTGCACCCCCTGCCATTAGTCCCCCTCTAAGTGCCTGCCTGGAAGTGCTGAGGGAGACATCTGTCTCCGATTCAACACACCCTTCGTGTTCTACCTAACCCCCTCCATGTGTGATTACCCCTGTGGCTGCAACCCAGGAAGTGATAGTGGCATCTGATATTGAGCAGAATGTGACCTCTTGGGCCTTACTGGAGTTTCCTGGATAAACCCCCTTAAGTTCTAAGAAGCATAATCCAGAGAAAGGGCTAAAATCTATGCCTCCTTCACTTCCTTGGGTGCAGCCATATTGTTTGCATTGGCCCAATGTCCCACCCACACCACTGTACTTGGGTCTCCCAGTTCAGCTTCCCCCATTGTTTCCCCTCTTAGCCCTCATGTTACCCACTCCTGTGGGGTGTCTGCCCCTGCATTAGTTATCCAGATGGAGTCCACAGGAGCAGAGGATCTTCACATTTAGGAGAAGGAGGACAGTGAGGATGACCAGTGAATGGACTATGTTTGGACAGTAGACTATTTGTGTTACTCGTGTAAATAGACTAGTTCCACGATGCATCCTGAAGGGTTTTATTATTTTCCAACCCCCTCAAAGTTCCCTTGCCCATTCTTCCTGGATACATTTACTTGATGTCCTATCTCTCTTTCCAATGGACAGTTATTTACTTAATTTATATTCTAATATACTTATATTTTTCTTGAACATCTGTGTCTTGTATTGTTCATTATAAATGCTGAATTCAAGGCATGGAAGTCAACATCAGTAGGTGTTTAGCTATGCTTTCAACAGGATATCTTGTTACACGGAAACTCTACGCCTCACTAACACCCATTTATCTTCACATATATGGCCTACAACCAGAGTAACCAACTGACCATCTCTAAGAATTTCGCAACTCAGAATTGACTTGTGAAGGATATCTTTTTCTTTACATATATTGGCGGTATACATATTTACAGTGATTATGGGGGATCTCTCCAGCAACTTCTCAATTGTAGTGGTGAGGATCTCTGTGAGTAAGCATATTTACTATTGTGCTGCTCATGTGTGGGTGGGTGTGGTGTCTCTGCCTGTACAGCTGATGGGTGTGCCTGTACAGGGGGTTTGGGTGGCTGTACAGGTGGGGCAGGTGCCTGTACAGAGGATGAGGGTGACTGTACAGGTGGTTCAGGGTGGTTGTACAGAGGGGCAGGTGTGTGTACAGGGGAGGGATGTGACTGTGCGGGAGCATCTGCAGGCAGTGGTGCCTGTGGACGTCAAGGGATACCTGTGCAGGTTGTGGTACAAGTGGGTAGGTTGGGCATGATGTAGGTATGTGTGTTGGGCCCCCTCAATGCGTTGACTATGAAGGAAGACTTTGGTACAGTTTCAACATGCCCTCTATTATCTATATGACCAAGGCATGCTGTCTTGCACTTTCTTCCCTATAGATATCCATGTCATTTTGCCTCCTTGTCTTGTCTTGGCAGGATTTCTCAATCCTGCCCAAGACACGGGCCTGTCTGTCAATAACCTGAGGGATATGGTGTATTTCCTGTAGTGAGTCTGAAATGTAAAACATAGCCCACACCTATCTCTGCTCCACAGAAGGGGGTAACATCTTGTGAGGCAGTTGCCGCACAGAATGGGATTGGCCACATGGCTAGCCTTCAGTTACTCCCTGCATCCATTTCCCCACAGGTGGCCAACTCCCTGCTGTTCATCCCCTTGTATGGCCAAAGGCTGTGCGTGGCACAGAGTTGGCTCCACGGCCTGACCTGTGGCTATGCATAGTGCACAGTGTTGTAATCAATGATGTCATGTGTAGGGAAACTACCAATAATGTCAGAAAACATGTAATGAGTGATGTAATATGTGAATTAGCAATGCATAGCAACCACATTTGTTATAGTTACTTTAAAGCACAAGTTATAGTTATTTGAGATAGCCATAACTGGTTGAGTTCAATGGTTTTGCTCATCTAAAACTGAATGTTTACACTGACATTTTCATCTAACTGTATCATCCATTTATCCTATTTTGGGTCACTTTCTAAAGTTTCTTTTATCATAAAGTAAGATGTTACAATTCCTAACAATACCGTCACTGTAACTTTTCTTGTTTTCAGCTTTTTCAGTGAATTTATATGGTTTTTATTACATAAAGTAAGATTTCCATTGCCATGCATGGATTGGGGTTCGATGCCCAACCAGCCACAATGCACGACCTTTGGCCATGTGAGGTGTGAGGTTGGGTGCAGAGCCTGGTCACAGACATGAAAACCCACATGGGCGCCATTTCCCCCAAAGCACACAACCTCCATTTTTAAAATATGTTTTTAGAAGTGGGTGCCGCAGTCCCACCCAGGAAACCCATGACAGCCTACTCATTGGGTCTAGTGTAAACTCAAAGACCCCCACACTCCCTGCCAGCTTCCCATCCAGCACCTGTTGTGGTACTGGTGGGAGCCTGACCATTTCTCTGCTCCCTCTGGGTGGGAAAAAGTGCAAAGCGTGGGCAGAGAATAAAGTTTCTATTCCCAGTCCTCACTCTCCTGGGCAGGGAACATAAGTGTTCAAGGGGATGGGGTCTCCAGTACACTGCATCATGTATCGAGCCCTGTTGGACGGGGTCCCTGTGGCCAGTCTATATCTAAAGAGGTTGGCCCGTGCACGTCCCCTAAATTAAAAAAATCACTGGTCCTGGAGGATGGGGTTCCTGTTGCCTCTGTGAGGCTTAGAGAGGTGGCTGCACACTCCCTTTCTCAAAACTGAAATTCAGCCCTGGGTAATGGGTCCCTGGGACCAAAAATGGTTCCGGGATAGGAGCCACACACCCCTCTCCCAGTTAAATGATAGGCAGCCCTGGAGATGGAGCCCCAGAACTGAAAAAGGCTTGGGTGGTCGGTGGGCTTCCTTCACATTTAATTAATAGCAGCCCCGTGGAATGGGGTCTCCGGGAGCTGAAAAAGGCTTGGGGAGAGGGTTGTAAGCCCCCTCCCCTATACAAATGAAACTGACAACCCCTGAGCTATATCCCACCCTGGGGGCGGGGCTAAGATTTTTAAAAGGTTGTACCTGAGGTGCCATTAAACAAAAAAAATGTTTGGCCCCATCCTTGTGGGACCTCTCCACCTGGCCTAGGGAGTCAGGGTATCCCTACTCTGCCCCCCAATAGGTTCTATTGTAACTTTTTTGACAGTATAGGCAACTGAGTCCATGTGACCTAAAATTGACTGCTGCCACCTCTTTGTTGTTGTGTTGGCAGCCAATCAGATCAAATCTGTTGATCTGTTAGTTCCACGGATCCTCCGCAGGGATACATGCAATTATTTTTTAACAATTAATTTCTCCAAAACTACTGAATGGATTTACACCAAACCTAAACAAACTTTCTTTCTGGATCAAGGTCCAGGTGTCTGCCAATGTTAATGTTGTTGTAATTACCTTTAGCTGTTTTGAATGGGTACTAATTTTCCTATGTAAAAATTAATGGGATCCCCCCCATTTTCACGGCCCCAGCTTGATCAGCCCAAAATGTTACAGTAACACACAGAGTTGAATGAAGAGTTGGATGGCGTTTTAGAAATATTCATCAAAATGCCTTTCCTAAGGTCTGAGGTAACATTGTCCTAACTATAGCTACCCAGTGGTGAGCGCCACTGGGTAATATATATATATTTATATATATATATATATTCACTGAAAAGACCATAGGTTTTAGGGAAAGTTATAGTTAGTTGGACATTTCACTCGTACAAAACCATAGAAATTCCCCCGTTATAGTTAGTTCAGCTAACTATAACTCGCAACCCCTAATGCACTGCTGATGACATCACATATTACATCACTCATGACATCTCAAATGACATTACTGATGACATCACTGATGACATCATCCCGTGACTGTGTGTTTCTGTAAAGTTTAACTATGTTTAATTTATATAGGGAAAGGCGTATTGAAGAATGAGTGGGTGTATAAGTGTCTGAATGGATGATTTATTTAGTGGATGCGTAACTGAGTCTATAAGTGAGTGATTAAACATGTCTTACTGAATGCATGGGTTGGTGAGTAAACTGTGTGAATGTCTGTATCCATCTGTCCGTTGGTGTGTAAGCGGCTGCATGGGTTTGTGAATAGCTACATGAGTGTCTATATAAGTTATTGATTGGTTGTCTGAGTATCTGTAGGGGTGGCTGAGTGTTTGTGTGGGTGGGATGTGTGTGACTCTGTGCATAGATGTGTGAGTGGGTGATTCACTGGGTGCATGGTTTCAAGAGTGCATCTGTGATGGACTGCATGGGTCGGTGAGTGTGTGTATGGGTGTGTTAGTGAGTGAATGTATATCTCAGTGGTACATGTGCGAGTAACTACATATTTAAAAGGCAGTATATATGTGTGTTAGAGTATTTAAATGGCTATAAGTGAGAGTGTGTGATTGTGAGAGTGGCTGTATGGAGGAGTGTGTGGTTGTATAAGTGATTGTATAAAAGCGTAAGAATGTTCTAGTATTTGTATGAGTAAGTGAGCAGGTGTGTGTATAACTATATAGGTGAGTAAATGGGTATGTGATTATTTATTTGCATAACTGACTAGATGTGTGAGTACCTCTATGGATGAGTGGCGGTGTGTGTGTCTATATAGGTGTATGAGTGCATATGATAGTCCAGTACTGAGTGACCATAAGTATGAGTGACTGTACGGATGAGTGAGTGGATGTGTGGGTAGACCTAAGAATCAGCGAGTGGGTATGTAGTTATTGGTGTTGGAGTGTCAATGGTTTTGAGAATGGCCGTCTGTAATTTAGAGTGGGTGTATAAAAAGGTTATATCAGGGTGTGAGAAGATGCATCAATTTATCACATGGATGATGTCATCAGTGATGTAATCAGTGATGTCACTGACCATGTCATGAGTGATGTAATATGTGACGTCATCAGCAGTGCATTGCGGGGGCGCAAGTTATAGTTAGCTGAACTAACTATAACGGGGGAATTTCTATTGTTTTGTTTGAGTGAAATGTCCAACTAACTATAACTTTCTCTAAAACCTATGGTTTTTTCCAGTGAATTTCAAAGGTTTTCTAAATTCTAATTTCTAACTATAACGTGTCTGAAACCTATGGTTTTTTCAGTGAATTTCTAAGGTTTTTTAAATGCTAGTTTCTAACTATGCCTACAGAGGTAGGACATGTGAAGAAAGAAGAAAAAACGCACAGAAAGAAGCAAAAGAAATGCAGAAAGAAGCAACAGAAGTCCTCAAAGACGAAGAAAAGTGCAGGAAAACACAAGACATGTGCAGAAAGAACCAACAGAGGAGCAGAAAGAGGCCTTGTTGCAAAACCATCCTGTGCCCACAACTTTTTCAGACGGGTACTGGTGTTAACTGACTCTGACTAACCAGGCCTAGAGCCAGTGGTATGCTAAAAGACACTTAGAATACAGTGAAAACACCTACATTAACTAGGGAACACTATGCATTGGGGTACCCCTGTGATTAGCATAACCTCCTCTGTAAGCCCCTAGTACATAATAGGGCAGGGGGATTAAAACTACCTCTTAAAACGCACCATGGGGTGCGTTTGCACATTGGTGAAGAGGGGGGGAGCCTGAGGTGACGTGCGCAAACACGCCCAGTGGGCGTTTTAAGTTGGGGGATGAAGTCCCCTTGAATCCTGAGGGTCCCTGGGGTCCAACTAGCCCACTAGGTACCTCCAGTAAGCGCCACAGAGCTGCGTTGCACAGAGGTGTAAAAAGGGGCACAGTGTAGACCACCTCTCTGCAACGCAGCGCAGTGGCACTTACTGGAAGCACCTAGTGGGCTAGTTGGCCCCCAGGAGCCCTCAGGATTGAAGGGGAATTATTTCCCCAACTGAAAACATGCCACAGGACGTGTGTGCACATGTCACCTCAGGCCCCGTCCCCTCCCTTCACCACTGTGTAAACATGCCCTGTGGCCATTTTAAGTTTGGAGATTGAGACCCCTTGAATCCTGAGGGTCCCTAGGGTTCAACTAGCCCATTAGGTACCTCCAGTAAGCGCCACAGAGCTGCTTTGCAGAGAGGTGTAAAAATGGAAGTGGCCTCTGAACACCTCTCTGCAACGCATCTCCCTGGCGCATACCGGAGGTACCTGGTGGGCTAGTTGGCCCCCAGGGACCCTCAGTATTGAACGGGAATTAATTCCCCAACTAACAACTTGCCAGGGGGTGCGTTTGCACAGTGGTGAAGGAAGGGGGCGGGGCCTGAGGTGACGTGTGCAAACACACCCTGTGGCGCGTTATAAGTTGGCAATTAATTCCTCTTCAATCCTGAGGGTCCCTGGGGGCCAACTAGCTCCCAGTAATCATCCCCCAAATTTTAATAATTAGAGCCCCGGGGAGGTGGCGGTCCCCGGGGCGTGTGGGGGATTCGAGCCGTCCCCACACAGGTAGTCAATTTTTTTTTTAAAACAAGCCCCGGGGTGGTAGTCCACGGGGCTTGGGGGGGCCTTTGACGCCCCCACCCATTTACAATTGAAGCCCCGGGGTGGCGGTCCCCGGGGCTGTGAGGGGGCCATGAGCCCCCCGCAAATACTTTTGAAAAGCCCCGGGGTTGGCGGTCCCCAGGGCTGGGGGACCCTTTTGGGCCCCCATTATAATGTAAACATTGCCCCCGGGACTTGGCCCACCAGGGGGCTAATTAAAAACGAAGCGCGGGAGCCCGTGCTTCGTTTTTTTTTCATGTTTGCGGCCGGATCTGCGGATCCTCCGCGCATCTCGTGTTTTAAAAAAAAATGCTTTTTTTGGCCATGGGGGTCCTTGTGGGACCCCTTGAGCAGGCCTAGGGGGTCAGGGTGTTTCTACCCTGCCCCCTATTCGTGTTTTGCGCGTTTGTTTTTCGCTTTTCTTGTGCCTCGGTTCTGCAGAGGTACAAGATGGCTGCCAACACTTCCTGGTTTAAAGTGTTGACAGCCAATTAGCATGAAGCTCGTGATCGGGAGGGTGCGCGGATCCTCCGCGCCTCTAGATATCACTATCTTTATTTCTTAATTTCTCAAAAACTACTGAACGGATTTACACCATTAAAAAAAAGGGCACTTTCTGAACCAAGGGCTACCTTTTTGCTAAATTTGGTGTAATTCTGTTCAGCAGTTCGGGTTGTAGCCGTGTCTAAAATTTCCTATGGGAAATAACATGGGGAAAACGTGTTTGGGACCCCCCTTTTTTCTCAGCCCCCGCTTGACGAATCACCCCCAAACTTTCAGGATAGGAGCTGACCGGAACGGGCCATCGGTTTTGCAAATTTTGCGAAGATTCGTCAACCAGCGCCAAAGTTATTGGGAATAGAATGTTACAATTTTCCTATGGATAATAAGTCCTAACTATAACTAACTACTGGCAACCGCCAGTAGGTAATATATATATATATATATACACAGCGAACAGTCCAAAGACGATGCTGCACACTCAGACATTGGTGAAGGCCAGGAGGCCGAAACGCGTTTGCTTTATAATTATTGCGAGTCCGCGAGCTACAGCACCCGCTGTGTTTTGAGCGGAAAATCTGGCAGAAAACGTCATGGGAAAATATATATATATATATATATATAGATAGCTATTTATATCTATCTACATTCACAGAAAAAAACATAGGTTTCAGGGGTGTTATAGTTAGCTGGACATTTCACTTGTACAAAACCATAGAAATTCCTCCATTATAGTTAGTTCTGCTAACTATAACTCGCGTGCCCGCAATGCACTGCTGATGATGTCACATATTACATTATTCATGACATGGTCAGTGGCATCACTGATGACATCATGAGTGATGTCATGAGTGATGTAACTGACCATGTCATGAATGATGTAATGTCTGAGGGCATTAGCAGTACATTGCTGGGGCGTAAGTTATAGTTAGCTCAGGTAACTATAACTGCTGAATTTCACTGGTTGTGTATGTGTGAAATCTGAGTCTAACTATACCGTCCCTGTAATCTTTGTTTTTTTCAGCAAATTTCTAGTTTTTTTTTTAGCGTTAAGTAAGATGCATATCACAATGGATGGTGGGGGGTTTGAAGCAGGGCCTGGCATTGTGCTGCCCCCACCCAAGCTTGGTGCTCCTGCCTTCCCTCCTCCTAGCCATCCATTGTCCAAGTTCATGTCCCTGCTCCCTTATTACAGCCCTGTGTGGCCGTTGTTCTGCCACTGGCCTTCCCGCCTTCTCTGAACAGTTAGCTTGCTGCCCCATCAACCTCCTCCCTATCCTCTGTTGTCTGAATCCATGGACTAGCCTCCTCCCTCCTGCCATGCATGGTCTGATGTGCTGCCACTGCCCTCCATTTAGCATGATGTACCAGTCCACTCCTCCTGCCCTCCATTGCCCAATTCTATGCCCCATCATTGACCGCCTGCTTAGCCTCTGTGATTAGCTTGCTGCCCCTATTCTCCTTCCCCCTGCCCTCCGATGTCTTTGTGCATGCCCCTGCTCCATCCTTTTTGCCCACCATGTTCCATGGACCTGCCACTCCTATCTACTTTGAGTGTTCTGTTGAGCTGCCACTCCCCTCCCACCTGCCTAGCATTGTCAGATGACTGTAACCTGTCCCTGCCACCTCCACCCTGCCTGTCCAGGTTCCATGCCCCTATCACCTTCCTCCTGTCCTCCATGGTCCATTTTACTGCCACACCCCTTTGCCCTCCTTGGTCTGTTGTGCTGCAACTGCTCCTCCTGGCTGCCCCGCGTGGTCTGTTGTGAGGCCCCTTCTCCTGAACTCTCTTGTCTGTGCCCAGGTCCTGAGCCTCCCTTCTATCCTCCATGGTCCTTTGTGCATGCCCCTGCACCCACCTTCTTGCCCATCATAGCCATTGTGCTGCCACGGCCCCTCCCGCTTGCCATGCATGGTCTTCTGTGCTGCCACGGCCCCTCCCACCTTCCCTGTGTGGTCAGCTAGCTGCCCCTGACCCCCTCCCACCTTCCCTCAATGGTCTGTTTGTATGGTCTGTTTGTATGCCATCATAGTCTCACTGTTGCTCTCCATGGTGTGTCTTGCTTCTAGTGTCCATCCTGCCTGACCTCCATGGTCATCTTTCTGCTCCTGCCCTGCCCCCTTGCCCCCAGCCCTCTGTTTCCATGTGCAGACCCCTATTTCCTCCCTCCTGGCTTGTCTGTTCCATTGTAATGCCCCTGACCTGCTGCAGCTTTCTCTCCTGTCTGTCCATTATGGTCAGCTAGCTACCATTGCCTCTTTCCCCTCTGTTCTCTCTTGTCCATGTGCATGGTCCTGTCGCCTCCCTATTGCTTTCTATGGATTGTTGTGCTACACTACCGTCTTGCATGCCCTGTGTGGTGTATTGTGCTGCTGCAAACCCTGATGCCTGTCCTGTAGGGTCAGTTTGGTGCACCTCTCCATTTCCCTCCTGTCCTCTGTTATCTGAGTCCATGTCCCTACCCCAATTCCTCCTGCCTTCCATGATCCAATGTACCATACTTGCTAACATTTTGAACTTGGTAAGAGGGAGAGTTTGAAAAAAAACAGGGGTATTGATTTTCCCCTTTGACTTAAATTGAAAAAGAGGAAACAGATCAAATAAAGCCCATTTGGGCTTAAAAACATTGGACGTTTCCTGGCTGAATCGGGTCTGTTGGCATGTATGGTTGTACTACCACTGCGTCTTCCTTCTGCCCACAATGGTCTATTATGTTGCCACAGCCTCTCTTGCCAGGCCTGTATTGTTGGTTTGTTGCCCCTGCCCCCTTTCCACTGCCCTCCATAGTCTGTTGTGCTGCCACTGCCCTTCCTGCCTGCCCATTGTGGTCAAATTGTTGCCTCTGCACCCTCCTACCTGCCTTCAATTTTCATAGTCCGTGCCCATGGCCTCTGCCTCTCAACAGTATCCTAATGAACAACTAGATTGCTAGAATTCTATATTTATTACAAAAGTGTGGAACGCCTGACGTCATCTTGATGTAATACCTAGAGCATTTCCGTTAGAAATTACATACATGAGAGGGTCTTATTTGCATCAAAATTATGGTTAGTGCTCTAAAAATGTAAAATGAAGACATATTTTCTGAGTTTTCAAATAGCGACAAAGCACTTTTAAATTTTCTTTATGTTTTTTTATCCAGTTGACCACTTGATTAAATTATGTACTTAGGGGAGAGGATGTGGTGTTACTTCCATAGCTGCAGACTTTGCAACTGGGGAACCAGGTTGGAGTTTCTGCTTCAGCTCGACATTCTGTGATTCTGGTCAAATCACTTAATCTCCCCATGTCTACAACCAAAATGAATTTGTTCTTGTGTGATGTAACCAATGCTCATGTAAAGCACTCCAATATATTACAAGTCTGCACTATATAAAACTGCAAAAACACAAAAAATAAAAAATGTTTTGCACACTTCTGTCATTGGGCTACATGTGGGCTACATCTGGGTGATATTGGTGCTACATTTGGGCTCTTTTGTCTCTGGTGGCCATCTTGGGAGATTTTTTGTTATGCAGTTTTTAAATGAAATAGAAGAGGATTTGAGAAGTCACTCAAAATGTGCCCTAATTTATCTTTCTTCAGCACTAATCATAATTTCTATGACAAAATGAACCCCCTCATTTTGTTCCTTTGCAAATTAAGGTGCCGATTCCGATCCGTTAAAAATATTCCCCGTACGAATCATATCCGGATTTTTTTACGTACGAATCGTACAAGTCCCGCACAAACTGGCAAGTTAAAAAATCCATACGAATCGCATTGGGAAAATTCCCCGACACATCCTCGGGTCGGAAAAAGTGTCCGACACGTCCCCGGACAGTTTTACGTACGAATCGGGAAACTGAAGTCCGAGCGCGCAAGTACGATCCGTCCCGTCCGTCCGAATGCACAACCGTATGGAAAAAACACCGTACGGAGCGAACTCCCATAGCAACCATGGAGACGTCCAAACATGTGCCGAATACCCCCCCAGCCCAACCCCCCGAGTACCGGCTGTACCCCCAGCCCCCCCATGTACACGCCGTACCCCCACCCCACCCCGTAGGTACGGAGCGTACCCCCACCCCACCCTGTATGTACGGAGCGTACCCCCACCCCACCCCGTATGTACGGAGCGTACCCCCACCCCCGTATGTACGGAGCGTATCCCCACCCCCGTATGTACGGTGTGTACCCCCACCCCCTTATGTACGGAGTGTACCCCTACCCCAGTATGTATATGCGCTGGGGGTACGCTCCATACATACGGGGGTGGGGGTATGCTCCTTACATACGGGGGTGGGGGTACGCTCCATACATACGGGGTGGGGTGGGGGTACGCTCCGTACATATGGGGTAGGGGTACGCTCCGTACAAACGGGGTGGGGGTACGTTCCGTACATACGGGGTGGGGTGGGGGTACGCTCCAAACATACGGGGTGGGGTGGGGGTATGCTCCGTACATACGGGGTGGGGGCACGCTCTGTACATACGGGGGTGGGGGTACGCTCCGTAAGTACGGGGGTGGGGGTACGGCGCGGACATGGTGGGGTGCTGGGGTACGGCGCGGACATGGGGGGGTGCTGGGGTACGGTGTGGACGTGTAGGGATGGGGGTACGGTGCGTGCCGGGCCCCCTTTTCACCGTGCATCGTGGCGTACTTAGCTTTTCCGGCACTAAATATTGCCATGCGAAGTGCTGTGGGTACGAATCGTACTTGCTGTTCCGTTAAACGCTGCCTGACTCCGTCCTAATGTCGCGTACGCGGTGTCCCGGATCGGAATTGTGGGTATATTTTAGCCGGTCTGTGTTTTTTACGATTCGTACGGAAATGGTGTTTCCGTACGAATCGTACTTGCATGTTTGTAAGGTATTTTTCCCGGGTACGAGTCGGACGGAGAAAACGCTCCGTCCGACGATTCGTACCCGGTTTTTCCAGGATCGGAATCGGCACCTAAATGTTTTAAGTGTTACCAGTTTATTCCAATCAAGATGGCTTCAGGTGTGCCATACTTTTGTCATAAGTAAGACTGTTAGCGCTCTAGTTGTTCTTTAGAACACTCTGGGACATTCTGTCATTGAGCTATACTTGGGCTACATCTGGGTGATATTTGTGCTACATCTGGGCTCTTTTGACTCTGGTGGCCATCTTGGGAGACTTATTTGTTATGAAGTTTCCTAATTTCCTCATTTACTACAGTCTCCTCAGTAGGAAATACTTTCAGTTTTTTACTTTGATTCCATCAAGAAGGCATTCAGATGTGTCACACATTTGCCATAAATTCAGAATGTTAGCACTCTAGTTGCTCATTAGATCACTGTAGTAAAGCTACTGCTCACCAGGGAAGTCTGGCTTGGCCGCAGTAGACTGAATGCGCTGCAATCTATCTAATAGATAGTTCGGGGACCCAAGTAGCAGCACATTACAATAGTCCAATCTGCTCAGTATAGTGCCCTGAACCACTAGTACTCGTGCCTGAGAAGGCATTAATGGAAAGATCTTTCGCAAGGTTCGTATCATAGCGAAGCAGCTTCCTACTAGTTGGTTAACCTGAGCTTCCAGCGTTAACTTATTATTAAACATAACGCCCAGGTTCCGTACCTTCTCCACTGGGCGTAGAACCTTAGGGAGATCCATTCAATCAGTTCCAGATTTTTTTTGAGGGGCAAAAAGGGCCTGGTGTCTGTGCGGTCACATGGGGATATGTTTGCTACCTTAGAAATACAATTTACATAAAACAGCATGTAATCTTGTGTTTATGGGACGGAAAAATCTTACTTCTAAAGCGATTGATATTCACGGTTCTTTAAAAATGCTAATTCTTTTGGTAACAGCTAACAATTTCTCTTAACTGTGTGTAATCAAGTAAAATGTTATTGTTTTCTGATGCTAAGAAATCAAATGTTATAGTGGGTGGATGGGTGGTTCCGTCACTTCCAGATGGTAAGAGTAGGCTGCAGCTGTTGCAAATCCCCAACACATTTATTTTGCGTTCTGTTAAGAAAACAACACTGATACAAGAATGATAATTTTGCAAAAGTTTATAAGCATTGTGTCAGTTATCCCACTACAAATTGTTAATATAATATCTCTGATTAATGTTTTGATCAACAAGAGCAGAATGTGGCTTCTTTACAAGTACTCATTAAGAACACTTTATTAATTAAATGATTTCTGTGTTTGTGCTTACTGATTTTGTTACATGTAAGATCTCTATTTTCTTTCTTTAAGTATCTGTTTATATAGATTTGAGAGTATCATGTTGGTTGTATAGCAACCTGGGGAAAGGTATTAAAGGGGCCATCCTCTGTGGAGAAGAAAAACTGCACTTTTTACCCAATGCTGCATCTCCCTAACAATCACCAACAATAGGAATTTTAGAGTGTTCCTATGTGTGATGATGCCTGCTTGGATGTTGAAACATATTGTGGCATCATTCATCAGGTGGCCTTTTAAAGAATCAATTTTTGTAGTTCACTAAATGCAGTCATTCTTAGGACTTATCTGTCACTTAGGAAAGTCAAAAGGTTTATTTACATGGGAGCGTGTGGTCATAAATATGCATATACACTTAGTCTTACTAGAGTGTATGGGCCCAGGTTACCAAGATTTTCCTGTAATGCAGACTTCTGACTTCCTCCTGGATTCCAGATTTGCATCACAAGTTCTCCAGGAGTGGCATGATTTCTATGCCAGTAACCGAGAGCCAATATTGAGCCCTCTTAAAAGACACTGGAGTCTTCGGTTGAAATACATTGAGGAAATGAAGGGACTCAATATCAGAATGTCTTAGTACCACTGTAATTCCTATAGTTTCACTGCAAACCTCACGGCACCACTTGTAATGCCAGATAACTGCATCCCCAGATTTACTAATGTTCCTGTTTTTAGTAACTCTGTGGGAGTCCAAGGGGCTGGAGTTACCTGGAGCTTTACAGGCGCCCAAAGAGATGTCTTAAATTCGAATAGGTTTTTAACAATGTGGAAATCACTGACTATGTTCCGAGGAGAGATAGAGTCCATGCATAATGCTCTGTAGAATAGGCCCCTTTTACATGGACCTGGATGGTAACAGAAATTCTTCATATTTTTAGGGAGTGCTATATCTAGAAGAGAATGCACTGGAAGGATTGGATGGTGGAAGAAACAGTTTTAATAGATTAACCAGCCAATATAGCACTTCCTCCAGAAACCAGAGGATTTTCCCTTACAACTGAAAACTAATTCAAAGTAATTAGCAACAAATCTCTTTATATGTATTTGTTTGGATATTTCTACATCTGAACATAACATAATTTGAGCCTAGCAGCTCACTTCTCGAAGTAACCTTCTGGTGCAGTTATTTTATGCAGAAATTATTTGACAATTAGGAGCGGGGCTGAGGGCATCTGATAAAGACCCAGCAATGCTAGATTTGCAAGGTGCTTTCAGTATTGCTGATTTAGGACATAAAATGTTCTCCAAGCATGCAGTGGGCAGAAAATGTGATTAAGATGGGGGACAAAGAAGCTTCAATGTATTCTTTGACCCTCAATCAGTTTACCAATCTCAGTTTAAATACAGGGATATATTTCCCTTAAAAAGCTTTTAATGGAATTAAAAATTTTCAGATTTAGTAATAAAATGCCTTCTAAGAGGAAATAAATTGCATGGAGAGCATTGCCTCTTCCATACCCCAGGACAAGATCACATCCTGGAGAACTCACTGCTGACTTATAAGAATGCTCTCTGTGGCCACCAGAGGTCAAATTAAGTCACCAACATGGAAATATTTGTACCAGCACTGAAAATCGTTTCAGAATTTAGGTCTGCCAGGTTTAATGCAACAGACTACAGAAAATGCCAATAATCTTATCGGATACAACTTCTCACACTGATGGCATAATGTATCAGGAACTGAATGAAATGCAGAAATGCAAAGATGATCTTTTTCAAACTTCAACATAGCATTCCAGTTCATCAACATTGTGTTGAACAAACAGTCTACTTAGAATGGAGATGAGCTGGATTGAAATGGGCTTTAATTCACAATGAGGTCTTGCCACCTTCTGGTGTGCTAATAAGGTTGGGTGTTTCAATGATCTAGCCCCGGCTTCCTGCTCCTAAAGGACAAAAGATTTTATCATTTCAGAATAGTTACTTATGATCTTTGCTCTTAAAAATGTAGCTTTATGATGCTTCTAATTGATGGCATACCCCTTCAGCTAACTTTTTAGGTGATGGGCTCTGCATGATCACCCTTACCTTACAGAGAGACTAGGGAATGCATTTATATTCGACTGACTGACTTCTTAATTTCTCAGTCCTTTGTAATCAGATTAGGCTATCAATATCCACTTATGGCTGTGTAAATTTACTATAGGGAATGCACCTGTTTCATTATGTTTTTAATTTTCTATGTAATTTGCCTGAAATTAAACCCATAAAGAGTGATGTAAAACATACTATACTGGCAATCAGAAATGTTTATGTATTTTGGGGTATGATTTATGACCATGTATAATATAAAGCATATGCATCTTATTTATTACTTGTATTCACTCTTTCATTCACATGATTGATTTTTATAGCACAGGCTTTTAATGTAAAGGTCACTTTGTAGAACCAACTCTTTTCAAAGGTTTTGGAATTATTTTTCAGAACATACTCCTGCTGAGACAGCAGTTGCTGACACCACAGCTGTTATGTGTATTCCTAGCAACGCTGCCTGGTAGAACATTGAGCACCCCGCACCATGAGCGATGACATTTCTTTAAGTGGTTTTATGTCTAAATGTGTTGGACGTAAAGAAAAAGATGAAACACATTATCTCCCATAATTAAGTTTGTATTCAATTGTAAATTAATTTTGATAAATGATTCAATTTTTAATAATACTTTTAAAATAAAATCACCAATTCTCACTAGATATATACTTCTATTGACTTTGCAACATACTTAGTTGAAAGTATTGTTTCAATTTTTCAAACTTTTGGCCAGCTGCGCTCCGCTCCTACCCTGAAAGTTTTGCAGTGATTCGTCAAGCGGGGGCAGAGAAAAAAGGGGGTCTCAAAATGCATTTTCCCCATGCAATTTCCCATAAGACCTGTTGTCGCAGCTACAGCCCGAACTGCTCAACGGAATTACACCAAATTTGGCAAAAAAGTAGTCCTCAGTTCAGACTCGTGCCTGTGGCTTAAATGGTGTAAATCCGTTCAGTAGTTCCTGAGAAAAATAGAGTTAAAAGTTAGTGATATCTATGGCCTAGGAGGATCCGCGGACCCTCCCCGCACCCAGCGCGCTCCCTGCCATGCACAAGCTGAATGCTAACTGGCTGTCAACACTCCAGATCAGGAAGTGTTGGCAGCCATCTTGTGCCTCGGTAGAACCGAGGCACAAGAAGCCCCCCAAAAAAATGCGAAAAGGGGGCAGGGTAGAAACACCCTGACCCCCTAGGCCTGCTCAGGAGGTCCCACAAGGACCCCCAAGGCCCCAAAAATGTTATGCCCCCGGCGCATACTGGAGGTACCTGGTGGGCTAGTTGGCCCCCAGGGGACCTCAGGATTGAAGAGGAATTAATTCCCCAATTTAAAACGTGCCACAGGGCGTGTTTGCACACATATCACCTCAGGCCCCGCCCCCTTCCTTCACCATTGTACAAATATTCCTCTAAAATCAGCCGAACTACGAATTCCGATTTACTCACCTGTAATCAGGAGAGAACCCTGGGCTGCATCTTTTAGACCAGCACTGACCCTGAAACGTAACTCTAAGCGTACTTACCAGTAACTTGTATTTCCTTCCATAGGCATCCATTGTGTGGTTTTCACCAGAAAATTTTCCAAGTGTCCATTTTTGAAACGTACAAATATTCCTCTAAAATCAGCCGAACTACGAATTCCGATTTACTCACCTGTTATCAGGAGAGAACCCAGTGCTGCATCTTTTAGCCCAGCACTGACCCTGAAAAGTAAATCTAAGCATATTTACCAGTAACTTGTATTTCCGTCCATAGGAATCCATTGTGTGGTTTTCAGCAGAAAAGTTTTTAAGTGTCTATTTTCACAAACAAAAAATATTCCTAAAAAATCATCTGTATGACTTAAATACATTCTTTCAACTGTTTACAGGAGGTTGGCCAGTGCTGGATCCAGGATCCACCACTGAGTAAGAAAAAGTAACGATAACACTACTTACCTGCTAAGTGAATTTTCTGCCATAGGATAACATTGGTGATTCTATGTGAAAAAATTTCTAAGTGTCATTTTTTAAAATACAATAATATTCCTTAAAAATAGTTACTGTATCCAAAACGCTTTTACTCAACTGTTTACAGGAGATGTCCAAGGACTGAATCTAGGATCCAGTCCTGTGGTTAGAAAAGTAATCCATAAAGTAACTAATTGCATTTAACTAGAAATTCACATTGAGCTCAATGTTGCTTTGTGTTTGAAATTGGGTTGGCCATTGCAACAACTGTAACTACTGTACTTAAAAGTCTGTTGCCTATTTGCCAAGTATTTAAACAAAAGTAATTTATTCTGAGAAAGTATATTTTGTATTATAATGTATAATGTAATTATAATGTAGTTAAAAAATGTAGTAAATCAGTATAAAAAAATCAGTATAACAATTAATACATTAAAAATTGTCATTTACAAAACCTTTGAAGTTCACTGAAAAAACCATAGGTTTCAGGCCTGATATAGTTAGGAATTAGCATTTAAAAAACCTTTGAAATTCACTGAAAAAAACATAGGTTTCAGGCCTGATATAGTTAGGAATTAGCATTTTAAAAACCTTTGAAATTCACTGAAAAAACCAAAGGTTTCAGGGGCGTTATGGTTAGGAATTGGCATTTAAAAAACCTTAGAAATTCACTGAAAAAACCATAGGTTTCAGGGGTGTTATAGTTAGCTGGACATTTCCCTCGTACAAAAGCATTGAAATTCCCCCGTTATAGTTAGTTCAGCTAACAATAACTTGCGCCCCCGCAATGCACTGCTGATGACGTCACATATTACATCACTCGTGAAATGGTCAGTGACATCACTGACAACATCACTGATGAAATCTGAAATGACATCACTGATGACATCACTGATGATGTCATCCAGTGAGTGTGTTTCTGTAAATTTTAAATATGTTTAATATATATATAGGGAAAAACCTATGGAAGAATGAGTGGGTGTATAAGTGTGTGAATGGATGATTTAGTAGGTGCGTGACTGACTCTATAAGTGAGTCATTAAATGTATCTTACTGCAGACTAGTGACTAAAATGTGTGAATGTCTGTATCTGTCTGTCTGTTGGTGTATAAGCGGCTGCATGATTTTGTGAATAGCTATATGAGTGTCTCTATGGGTTATTGATTTGTTGTCTGAGTATCTGTATGGGTGCCTGAGTGTTTGTGTGGGTGGGGTGTGGGTGACTCTGTGCATACATGTGTAAGTGGGTGATTCTAAGGGTGCATGGTTTGCATCTGTGATGGACTGTATGGTTGGGTGAGTGTATGTATGGGTGTGTTAGTGATTGAGTGTATATCTCAGTGGTACATTTGTGAGTAATTCACATATGTGAAAGGCAGTATATATGTGTGTAAGAGTATATAAGTGGGTATATGTGAGAGTGTGTGATTGTGATTGTGAGAGTGGCTGTATGAATGAGTGTGTGATTGTATCAGTGATTGTATAAGAGCGTAAGAATGTGGTACTATTTTTATGAGTAAGTAAACTTGTGTGTGTATAACTGCATAGGTGAGTAAATGGGAGTGTGATTAATTATTTGCATGACTGACTAGGTGTAGAGTACCTCTATGGATGATTGGTGGTGTGTGAGTGTCTATGTAGGTGTATAAATGCATATGATAGTCCTGTACTGAGTGACTGTAAGTATGAGTGACTGCACAGGTGAGTGAGTGGATGTGTGTGTAGATCTAAGAGTCAATGAGTGGGTATGTAGTTATTGGTATTGGAATATCTATGGTTTTGAGAATGGACGTCTGAAATTTCGATTGAGTATATCAAAGGGTGTGAGAAGATGCACTTATTTATCACATGGATGACGTCATCAGTGATGTAATTTCAGATGTCATCAGTGATGTCGTGAGTGATGTCACTGACCATGTCATGAGTGATGTAATATGTGATGTCATCAGCAGTGCATTGCGGGGGCGCCAGTCATAGTTAGCTGAACTAACTAAAGCGGGGGAATTTCAATGGTTTTGTACGAGGGAAATGTCCAGCTAACTATAACACCCCTGAAACCTATGGTTTTTTCAGTGAATATATGTTGAATGTACATTTTTCCTAAATTATTATATACTATTTGCTATGAGGGTTAGTGTTATAGTCTGCTTTTTTAGTTTATTATCAACAGCACTGATTGCAAGTTCGGCAGATATTTCTGTTCCACTCGTAAACCCGTTTATGCACGGAGGAGAAATATGAGTTTTGATTTACTTAATTTAATGCATTCGATATTTATCGGGTGCAATAAATAACCCAACATTCCCAAAACTATGTTGTATCAAACCTGCTGAAATTTAACAGGGGAAATGTGTACGGTCCCCATGTTACTCCCTAACAACACATAGGGCCCGAGTCTGATGCGGTTATGAAAGCATTCAAACATAGTGCCCGATTACAATGCGGTTAGGTAAGCCTCCTAACGGCATTTGCTCCTTTCGAATCAGATCGGGAACGTGTCTTCCCGACTGAGGACCAGATTACGATGCGGTTAGGAACATAGGCTCCCATCGAATTCGATGGAGCCCAACCAAATCGTATCTAGAAGCGTCTGAATGCATCATACTCGGTTGGTCAGACTCTCCTGATCCAAGTCGGTCAGAAACCATTTCCAAACCGATTCAGTCAGGAAGATTTCCTAGCCGCATCAGAATCAGGCCATGAATAGGGGCTATTTATCACACCCGATAAACAATGAACCACAGGTTATCGTTATTTACCAGGTGCGATAATTAGCACCTTTACTTGTAATCAGTCCAAGAGTGTGTGTTGCAGTGCTGGTTGACTATGTGTGGCCAAGAATGGACTGGAGAACTTTTAAGTCTGATTTTTCACTATTATAGTTGCGGCATAATTAGAAGTGTATTTACTAAATAGTAATTTTCTTTTTCCTATGTCGGCATGTGTTTGTATGAGCATGTCAATCTTTAAAGCCCTCCTTAAGTTTCCTTTAACCTCAACTATTTCATTGTAATTATTTCTAATTTTCCCAAAATTACCCATTGTCCATCCCACTTACATGGAGGAGATCTCTTCCACTGCGCTGGAGATCTCATTACAGAAAAGTCAGGATAGGCGGAAGCGGAGATCTCTAGTCCTAGGTTTGGGAAGTACATTTTGTAATACGTGAATAGTACTTCTGGAGTACAATACAATACATACTCCTAAATGCTATTTGTGAATCTTGCCATTAGATGGGATATTTGAACCTGGCTATCCTAACATCAAGTTAGGAGCAGTCTCACAAGCCAATGTTAATGCGGCTTGATATAAATCCAGTACATTAATTGCAAATGTAATGGATTTGTACTCCTTTGCTGTCTAAAAGTGTATGAACACTGTACTTTTACATATGGATTATATGTTATGTTAAATGAAGCATATAGGATTCATTAATGTTTCAGTAATTGTTAGTGGCTTCCACAAATAGAATAATAGAATAATAGATTTGCTAAACAATTTTATACTATTCCATAACAAGGAAGGTTTGTGAGCAAATGGAACAATGATCATAGACACATCATCACTTTCCTATTAATAGGTATACATATTGCTTATTTCATAATGTAATTGTTTGCAAGGTCATCAGGGCTTTTACACATACCAAAACAGATAAAAACAGTAATCATCTGAAAAACTATTTCTTAGATTGGTTGCCAAACCAAATGTGCACTCATTTTTTTAGTAAATTTTCCTTGTTTTTGGGTTATTTCTATCTCAATATACAAATGTATTGCTGCTGCCATATAGGCACAATGCTTCATTCAGTCGCTAGTCAGTCTATGCTTCCTATAATCGAGAATGAATATACAACCATATATTGTTAATCTCAGTGGCGGCTCCTTTGCTAAGTCGGAGGAGAATCACTGACAAAATATCGAGTGACAAAATATCGTGATCCCAAAATATCGGGACATAAATATCGATGTAAAAAATATCAACATTCGATCTTCATAATGTTAAGTACTAAAATATCGAAAAAAACGTCTTTGTTAAAAATGTATAAAAAACATATATAAAATAAATTAAATAATACATATAACATAAAAACATATTTAGAATTATTAGAAAATGACAACAATTATAAGTAATAATTGTAATGTAAAAATAAATTAAACATACATATATAAAATGTAATATATATTTACTTACTAATAATTAAAAAATTGTTATTGTAATATATTTTAAAATGTAAGAAATATATAAAAAATTATAAATACACATATATATATATATATATATATACATACACCTGTAACATAAAAAAAATATATATTATAGATTAAAATATTAAAATATGTATTAATTTTTAAAACTACATTTTACACTTCATTAAGTGCAACAGTAGGGAATGTATTGGATATCGTAGGGGATAAAATTACTATTCCCACTCCAGGGAGTGCAACAGTAGGGAAAGTGCTGGATAGCGGAGGGGTAAAAATTACTATTCCCACTCCAGCGAGTGCAACAGTAGGGAAAGTGTTGGATAGTGGAGGGATAAATATTACTATTCCCACTCCACCGGGTGCAACAGTAGGGAAAGTGTTGCATAGCGGAGGGGAATAAATAACTATTCCCACTCCAATGAGTGCAACAGTAGGGAAAGTGTTCGATAGCGCAGGAGGTCAAACCAAACATTACAGCTATTGAACCTACATCCCCAAACAAAATAAAAACAAAACAATTACCAAAAATATTTATCACTTAATAAATTATTATTAATGATCAACTAATGATTAATTTATTTAAATGAAATCACTTTCCACCCTCTACCCCAATAAACACCAAATCACACCTAAACATATTTACACAATTTCCATAACTAATTTTGCATTAATAAATTAATAACAATTAACAACAAATCATTAATTAATTAAAAACAAAAAAATTCTGCCCAACATTTACAACTATAAACGCCACAACTCACACATTAAAATTATTAGCATATTTAATATTTAATTAATTAATTAGCATTAAATAACAAATCATTATTTAATTATAAATAATTTACCTCCCACCATATTCCCCTATAAATGACACCACCAATGTTGTAAACCATGACACAAATAACATAATTAATTACAAATTAATTAATTAATAATAATTAACAAGCAAAAACAAACAATTAATAATAAATTAATTCACACAATTATGTTAAATATATTAAAAAATAAAAAAAGCATTACAATTAAATTAATTTCGACCCTACTCCCCTATCCACCCACAATCCGCTCCTAAAAAGTTACAAGTCAAAGTATGCTTTATTCGAGATTTTAATCATAAAAGCAGAATACATACAACAGAAAAAAAGAATTAAAATTCATACAACGTTTTAAAATAGAATTAAGTTTACAGCCACATGATATCAGAATACAAGTCATATGTTTTACAATTTCTAACTTGATTGACAGTTCTGATTTAAGAATTGCGTGCTATACCTATTAGACAGTTAAAAAATGATAAAAAGATTGAAATTTATCTTGGTTAAAAATTTCTTGTTTTTTTAAAAAAGAATACGAGTTGGAAATATAGACAAGGGATCATAACAGAGAATAGTCAAGTAACTAGCAGTCTTTGTCTAATCGACCACGCCCATCAAAGATACTTCGCGGTAGCTATTGTAATCCATGACAAAGTGCTGGTGCGTATAATACGCAGAGCAACAATACTACTAGTAGTCCCCACGTTTTTACACATCGGAGATAACCAAATGCGTCTTGGAACCAGATAGACTTTACAAGAAAATAGAAAATGACCAATAGTTTCTTTGGTGGTGCCACATGCAGGACAGCTATCACAGGATCCACCTTCCCATGCATAATTAGCATAATTATCATAATTACCAATTAATTAGTAATAAACAACCAATTAATACATAATTAATAATAAAGTAATTACCACAATTAACAATCTAAAATATTAAATACATTTATAGTGATTAATAAAAAGTATTAATTAATTATAATTAAATTACTTCCCACCCTATTCCCCTATAAACCCACAACCCGCTATGGAACTAAAACGCAAAATTTATTTGAACAAAAATGAATAACTTCTAAAAATGTTGCACAATTATTAAAAAAGAAATGCCATACTTACACAAAAATATAAAGCACAATCATTTAAAATACATACTAAAATACATAACACTAACTAAAAAAAAGATATTTTTAACAACTATATTTTTGAAAACGATATTAATGCCTTCAATATTTTTTTTAACGATATTAATGACTTAATATTGTTAAAAACGATATTGCTTACACTAGACTCGATATTCTTGACCACGATATTCTGACAGTCGATATTTTTGTATCACGATATTTTAAACTCGATATTTATGCAAGTCGACATTAAAAACTCAATATTCTGACTGTTTACCAGCGTCACCCCACTGTTCCAAAGGAAAGGAATACCATGACAATAATTTATTATTATTATCATGGTATTTTTCCAATAGAAGACATTGGCTCGCGGGGTGGGGTGGGGCTGGGCAGTGCAGGGGGAGGAATGGTTTGCACTCCCTAAGTGCGCATGACTGCTTGGCTGGTCCTCTTGGGCTGACAAAGCAGTCTTGCACACTTTGCATATTCCCCACCAGGCTGCATTACACAGCCTGGTGAGGAACATGCAAAGCCTCCCTGTACCCGTCTGAGCGACTAACACGGTGCGCAGACCAATCCCAACGCAGTCCTGTGGGTATTATAATGAGTAAGGTAGTCTGTTTCTTGCCGTGTTACTGCCATTTAATTCTACATTGAGTAGCTAGTTTTTTACCTGTTTAGTGTAGGCAGCTTCATAATCTTGATCAGGCAGATGGACACTCTTAAAAGAATAGATGTTTTTATTCCTGTACAGTCCGCTGTTTCAGCATGGATATGGAAATGCGGGGTGATTTTAAAATAGTTTATTTACTAGAAGTTTCTGCTGCATAGCCTATCTCTCATGCTATAAAAATGTGATGTTAACATTCACTAGAAATGCTTGACTGGAATATGCTAACAGAACCAAATGTTATGCGTTAATGTAATCTGGGATGAGATAAAGTTAATTCAAATGGCATTTACTTTTCTGTCTGGGTCTACAGTCACTTTCCATCATTTAGTTGCTGTGATCCCTGGCTCATAGTTTAAAGGACTAACCATTCAATGTCCAGGATATGAGGTGGAGATCCTTTAGAGCCTGCCAAGTAGAATGTCTGTAATGGAATTGATTAAATTCAACCTTTTACATTCTGAACAGGGCTCACTGAAACTCAGTGGCACTCTAACCTGCAGGGGAGAAAGTGTCCTTTGTTGCACATGGATATGGACCTGGAAGTCAAGAGGTAGCATTGGGGAGCAGAGGAATGATAAGCACAGTTGAAAGAAGGATTTACCATTTTGTTTTTGTATTGTTATGTTACATAATTTTGTAAAGCACAACAAATCACACCTGGAGATGTAGCTCGGCACTTGGCCTCATCAAGTAATGAATCTACTCATTAAAATAACCACATGTTTAGTAATCTCTTGAATTGAGAGAAATCCACACACCTACCCAGATAATCAAAAAGTTGATTCCATGCCCTAGGGGCAGTGTAAGAAAAAGCTCTGCCTCCACATCTTGAGGCATGAATATGAGGAATGGACATTAGAGCCTTGTCACTAGATCTCTGTGTATGGGACAATAAAGGCATAATTTGTCCTTCAAAAACTCAGGTAGATCTACCAAGGGGCCGATTCCGATCTGGGTCGGAAAGCTCTCCGACCGAGCCGGTTCCCGAGTGTTTTCCGACCGAGCCGGACTCCTGCAGTCTGACCGAGCGAGCACGAATCGGCCTGTGGAAATGTGGATTTTCCTGATCAGTTATGTCCCCTATCTTGGACCCCAACGGTTCTATATGCATGTTACAAGTACATGTATGTTCCCTCCAGTTCCAGTTTCTAAGACGCAAACATATGTGTGTCTACCGTCGACATGTTCTCTGTCAGATCCGCCATCAATGGGCTGGATATTCGATTCCTAAGTATGAAAGGCCACCGACTTTATATGGCTAAGTTACTACATTTTTACAGTTCAGGCAAGTAGGCCCGATTCTGTCCTCAAAGCCTTTCCCTGCTCTCTGTCTCTGACAGCTTCAGCTTGAGCTCGCATCTGTATCCATGAACTTTGTCCTACTCCCTGTGCAGCTAACGGTGCCTGCCTCGGCCAGTTTTCGCCTGCCTGCCAAGAAGCTGTATTTCACCTTCGAATTATCTATCTTGCTCTTCTGCCGATGCATTCCTGTCTAGTGATTTAGGTAAACATTTCCTTTAGCTCACAAGCAAAGGACTCAGCCTTTCCGTCCTCCTGCAAGTGATTCATAGCCCTGCTGCCATGGAAAGTTTTCTGCCCCTCGCATCTCATATAGACACTTAGACGCTTGTACACGCACACACAGTTAGTATAGAATAGATTCTGTCCGAGAGTCCTTCCTTGTGGATAACATAGTTCTCTAAACATAGGATGTTAGATATGATTTGGGATTAGGTTGACTTGACCCCCCAGACTTCTCGTCTCCACATATAGAGCTAAATGTCAAGTCCCCTTCACCCCCTAGTTGCACGTCAATCACACGTCATGCTGCTGCGCGCGCATCTATGCCAAGTATTATCTTATAGATCCACCTATGTCTGATAATCCTAACCAATCATGTTTCTTTTATTCCTTATTACGCCTAGTTTCGATTACGCACCTGTTATGTCACTTTTCTTATCAAATGTTACGCCTTCTACATTCGTTTCATTGTAATGTACTTATTATAAAAATGCATGTCTGTCAATAAAGTATTGTACTTCACTTCCTGAACCCTCGTGGTGACGGAACCTGAAGGCCGCGACTCGAGTCGGCCATTTTTGATGGAATAAAGCCCATTTAGAAAACCTCTTATACCACGGATTCTGCCTCTTGTTATTTTGAGCTATTTTACTTTATTTTAAGATTCCGTATGAAATTCAGTCCGGTAAAGAAGATTTTATTTACCACATAATGGCGCCCGAATAGGGACACTTTCTCATCTCACGCGCCGGCGGTGCGTTGCAGGCCCGGTCTCCTGCCACAGCTGGACGGACCATAAACGCGTATCAGCAGGATTTCCTGTAAGCTCCCTCCGGTCAAGCGGGGGCGACTGAGGCTGCGATCAACCCAGACGAGGCGGTGAGAAGTGCGAAGTATCCCGACCAGAGCCTAGCTGAGAGAGCAAGATCCGAGGTATACAGAGGCCCACCAGGTTTCTCGAAATCCCGATGTCCAGAGGGTCCGCTGTCCGCAGTCATCGAGTCCTGTCCATTCTCTGAGGCCTTCCGTTTCAAGGAGCTACTCGGTGAGTACCATCGCCGGGGAGGCGTGTTGACGCGCACATAGGTTGTGCCGGTCAAGACGGATTTGGGTACACAAATCCGGTCTGCACTGTTTAGCAGTGTATATGTACTGTTTAGCAGTATATCAAGTATTCCGAAGTATGCAGTTATTGTCAAGAATTCAGCGTGGTGATTAGTTAGGCAGACTGTCATCATTGTCGGTCATTGTTAAAATATTTAATGTTCAATATTTAAAGTGTTTAAATGTCTTGCATATTGTGGTATGAATGATTGTTCATTGTTCACTGTTCATTATTGTGTTTTTCGTATTAAGTAAATTCAAGAGTAAGTATCAGATCAGTTGTCAATATGCCGCTTTTCTCGAAGTTAAGACAGATTACTACCAGAAAAGGGGTGCTTGAAGAAGCAGTTCCTATTCCTCCTAGGGACACTCCAGGGCATTTTATGTACCATAAGCATGGCTTAGATGCCATATTGTTTCTTGATCTATGGGTAGATTATACCAAGGGATTGCCGGAAAGTCAAAGGTGGCCCGTAGCGGGAACCTGGGATGCAGAGTGCATCATGAAAGTGGAGGAAGAGTTATGGAAAAGAAAGGTCAGACAGTCACAGAAAGACGCTGTTGAGTTATGGCGTAAAGAATCTCATAGACGAACAGAAAAGGCACGTAGACAAGAAGAGAGGAGTAAAGAAAGTTCAAATAAAGCTCAAGAAAATCTATTAATTGAGGAAGGTATCCGAGTGAAATCAGAACAAGTAAATAGACAAAGAAATGCTCTTATGAATGGTATGTATCCCCTTCTAGCCGAAGGACTACCTAAGGCTGCTCCAGAGATACCAAAAGACTTGCCACCCCCATTATTTCCAATTAAGGTACATCCTAAAGGGCATCCCAGAACCGCAGAAGATGTTTTTCTTTCCTCATATCTAGACGACGCAGCTCCCGAGTATGCTAACGCCGCACCACATAGACCGTCTGGTGTAGGGGTTTAACGTCAGGATCAGGTATCTGTCCCCGTGCAACAGCAAGTCCCGACACAAGCTTCGGCAAGCACATCTGTTTCCGCATCTGTCTCCGCAGTCGACTCTACAGAGGTATCGACACCCATAGTTGCTGTGTCACGTTCAACGAACCCATTCACACCCGACGCCCCAGATGGGGCCACGGGAGGTGCTAGCAGTACCTTTACACCACCCAGAATAAATAAACTTGTCTTTCAAGAGTCAGCACATTCACGTACACCTAAATTCGTAAGTGAACGTACGCTTAAAGAACTCCTTGTAAATTGTAGATATGACCCGGTGGTTGGTAAAGAGGATGAAATGGTCCTGGCATCATTACGTATCAGGCGAGCCGCAGAGTATTTAGCGAGGTTACCAGGGATGATTACGCATCTAGATAACATATATCATTTTGTTCAAACAGGACGAGATCCAGGATGTATTAACAGAGCTATGGAATTCCAGAAAGTAGAAATACAGGGGGAACTGTTACGTTTCCTCATAAACTGTGTGATCAGAAATCAAGACCGTCCGGGGGTAGACCCGAATGCAATGCTTATTCTTACAAAATGGAGTCAGAATATATCAGAAGGGAGACACGATAAGCAAAATTGTATAATAGCCATGTGCCGAAAAATCCGTAAAGAAATAGAGCGTATTCATGAAGAGAGATTGGGAACAGACGAGTTTGAGCAAGATGAAGTGTCCGAATCAGGGAATTCCGCAAGACAGTCAGAGACCATAGCCTATGTAGGCAGAGGAGGATCCTGTGATAATGCTAGATGTTTTTCTGATCCCATACACTCAGTATGCCCAAATAATAGCAGAACGTATCCGACGCCTATAATAAATCTGAAGTCTCCTGAACATTCGTTTCAAGCCGCAGATAAAATACTACGAGAACGAAGGGGTTACCACCTCCTCGATTCCATGGATTAGCAAGAATTAGCCAGATCAGCCGTTCACTGGATTGACAGTCCTGAAAAATACGGTGATGAGACCGTAGCACACACGTTTTTTAATCTCAGTGCAGATGAACAACGTTTAGCTGGAATCTATATGATTCAGCAACTCCTCATATTATATAAGAGCCAACATGCTGACCCTGGTCCTTTACCTGATATATTAACGGAACTACTCACGAACAGATGGAGAGGTTCTAGTAACAAGCTAATTAAAGAGATATTAGTGTCACGTAAGCAGTATGTCCTTTTTGTAAGTCCGGATTCTCTCTCGCTGCCCCGCAGAGAAAGAGCGCCGTACTATATGGATAGACAAAATCCCCTACGAGAAGTGCACCCAATAAAAGGCGAAGACAATGAGTTTCACCGTGTATTTGTTTACACACCCATATCAAAAATGGAATTATTAGAAATGAAGAAAGTAGTACCTAGTCATGATAAAGACCCAGCGGGTTTCCACCGAGAAATTAAAGACATGTTACTGATGGGAGAGTACACCTTTCCTGATATTATGACGATATTAAAGGTGCTTTTGCCTGCTGGCATTTATGAAAAATTGAAAGAAAAAGAGTGGGAAGTGGGAGACCAAAAGATAGACTGGACAGCATTAGCAGAGGAAGAAAGGGGCCGAACTGCAGGTTCAGGGCTCGGGGATAAAGTTAAACTGTTACCAGGTTTACTAGTACAGGTACTGCCACGTTTATTAACTACAAAAAAGGAAGATTGGGGTGCAATCACAGCCTGCAAACAAAAGCAAGATGAAGACACAAGCGATTATTATGCTCGATTTGAAAAATGTTTTGGTATAAATAGTGGTATAAAAGCAAGTAGTGACTCATATCCACATTTATTTGTGACAAAATTAGTGGAAAATGCATTGCCTCCAGTAAAGAATAGAATATTGAAATTCGAGAGTACCTGGCAAAGTAACACTCCGTCGCAAATGCTACAAATGTTACAGTATCATCACAATAGAATTAGGGATGAACAAGAACACGAGCATAGACGCATGAAGGATACAAAAATGAAAATGCTAGTTTCTCAGACAGTACCAGCAGATGGTCACAAAAAGGGTGTGACACATTCTGGTGATTCTGCAGTTCCTGTAAAGGGAACCTGCAATTACTGTAAACAACTAGGCCATTATGTACACGATTGTCCAGTCCTGAAACGTAATATAGCTACAGGTATTGCAAAGGAGAGACCACGATTAGTTAGACAAGATCAGAATGAACAAGGAACTATGCAGCATGGACAGTCCATGCCAGTTCAACAACAGTCCATGCCAGCCTCACAGCAACCCATACAGTTTGTGCCAGCTGCACCACCGTTGCCTGCTACTGCCACACAAACCACAACACGACAAATGTATCAGACTGCACAGTATGAATACCCTGAGTATCAGCGTTACGCATGAACCAGCCTAGAGAGGGAAGTTGACTTACCGCTTATCGAGATTCCTGTAGATCAAGAAGGACCTTATGTACATAGTGAATTATTAGGTCAAGATAGAAAATTCTTACTCGATACAGGGGCAAGTCGAACAACCATAAAACGTAGTGAAGTTCCAGGGGCACCCCTCTCAGGCTCTCAAAATGTTTCCCTTGGTTTTTCAGGAAAACCTATTGTTAATGAAGTATCACAGCCTCTACCACTTACGATAGGACCTTTGACACGAACTACAGATTTATTGCTTACTAAATCATGCCCAGAAAATCTGTTAGGAATTAAAACTCTGAAAGCACTAGGAGCCATAATATGTTGTTCTCCGGAAGGAGTAAGGTTGTTTCTACGTGATTTTAAAGGTCACTATGTGTCTAGAGACATGGATCCCCGACTACAGAATTTACCAGTACATCTATGGGCACAAGGCCCTACGGATGTTGGCTGCATGAACATTACACCCTACCGAGTCACACTGAAAGCAGGAGTGGTACTACCACGAATGCGACAATACAAGTTACCGCATGATGCTGTAGTGGCTTTGCTGAAAATCATTGATGAGCTGATTGCCCAGGGAGTAGTTGTAGAAACAGACTCCAATGTATGTAATTCACCGATAATTCCGATTCTTAAACGAACTGATCCTACTGCCCCACCAGTGTACCGATTGGTTATTGATTTGCGTGAACTAAACAAGTGCATTGTACCACAATTCCCTGTGGTCCCTGATATATCATCATTGTTGACAGCAATTGATTCCGAAGCAACATTCTTTACTGTAATCGATCTCAAGAATGCCTTTTTCAGCGTCCCAATAGATCCGGAAAGCCAATATTTGTTCGGATTCAGTTTAAATGGGCGCAGCTTTAAATTCTCACGCGCTCCCCAAGGATTCACAGAAAGCCCCAGCATTTACAGCCAAGCACTGAAACGAGAACTTGACAGTATCCACATGCCAGTCAATACTGCACTGCTTCAATATGTCGATGATCTGCTGATCACAGCGAGAAGCGAGCCAGAATGTGAAAAAGCTTCTCTGACAGTTTTACATTTCCTAGCCGACAAGGGGCACAAGGTGTCTCCTTCTAAGCTGCAATTCTGTGTCCAGCGAGTTATTTATCTTGGTCACTCGCTGTCCAAGGAGGGAAGGCAGCTTACACCAGATCGCATCCAGTTAATTGCTAACATGTCAATACCCCAGACACAAAAGGAGGTGCGGGCTTTCATAGGCCTCACTTCATATTGTAGGCAGTGGATCCCTCAGTACGCATTTCTAGCAAAACCACTCATTCAGTTAACCACACAGGAGGCAGCCACATCGACTGTTCTCCCTTGGACTCAGGAACATACACAAGCTTTTGAAAGCTTAAAGAAAGCTTTATGTCAAGCACCGGTTTTAGCAACACCATGTTATAGCAAACATTTTACACTCTTTGTTACAGAACGCGAAGGTACTGCCTTGTCAGTACTCACTCAGGATCAAGCAGGATCACGCAAGCCATGTGCTTATTTTTCCAGTACATTAGATCCCGTAGCTCAGGCTTTGCCTGCATGCCTGAAATCAGTGGCAGCGACAGCTTTAGCAATCAGACAAAGCGATGCCATAGTGTTAGGACATCCATTGACAGTACAAGTACCACATGCAGTAGAGGTTCTTGTGAACCGAACACAAACACAACACTTGACCATAGCAAGACTTACCGGTTATGAACTGACATTGTTTCAACCACACATAGAGATCCGACGGTGTAATACATTGAATCCTGCTACACTATTACCTGTAATTGGAACAGACCCACTAGCTCATGATTGTGTTGAAATCATTGAAATAAAGACGAAACCTAGACAAGACTTGACAGACGTTCCATTGTTAGATCCAGACCTGACGTTGTATGTAGACGGATCGTGCATGAGAACAAGTACAGGAGATTTAGTGGCCGCGTATGCAGTCACAACAGACACTAAAGTTATTGAGACAAATTGTATAGATACTTTGTCAGCCCAAGCAGCAGAACTTATTGCTCTAACACAAGCCTGTATTCAAGCCACAAATAAGAAAGTTAATGTATACACTGACTCACGTTATGCATTCGGAGTTGTACACGACTTCGGCGTGCTGTGGCGAGAGAGAGGTTATTTAACCTCCCATGGTGCCCACATTCAGCACGGACCCCTCATTCATGCTTTGTTAGACGCAATACATCTACCCACTGCTATATCGATTATGAAATGTAAAGCACACACGAAGGTTACTGATACCATTTCTCAAGGCAATGATTTAGCTGACAGAACAGCTAAACAGACTGCTCAGAATCGCACATTAGACATGACAAAGCCAATAGTTCAGACACCAACACAGTGTATGACAATTAAGGATCCCGCACTTGACGTAATTGACATACAGACACATGCCACAGCAGAAGAAATAAAGAAGTGGACTGAACTAGGAGGGATCCAGACAGATCAAGGATGGATGACGAAGGAGAAATCTGTATGGTTTCTCCCTGATTCCATGGTTCAAGCCATTATAGCTACAGTTCACAGTCCAGCACATTTAGGAGAGAAGGCTATGCTAGACAGCATTCAGCACATTTGGTTCAACAAACATTTACGAGCAGCAGCTAAACAAAAAGTTCGTACCTGTATGATATGTTGTCAGTTTAATCCAGGAAAGAGTGTTCCCGTAGAGCAGGGTGGATTTCAGCCTCCTGACCATCCTTTTGAAGTCCTCCAGATGGATTATATTCAGATGGAACGTTGTCGAGGATTCAAATATGTTCTCGTAGTTGTCTGCGCTCTCTCCCGTTGGACAGAGGCGTATCCCGTATCAGATTACACTGCCCCGACTACTGCCAAGCAGCTAGTTCGAGAATTCTTCCCACGGTACGGTTTACCACGTGTTGTATATTCAGATAACGGCCAGCCTTTCTCATCCGAATTAATGAAACATGTCTCACTTTTGTTGGGATATCAGTGGAAATTCCACTGTGTCCGACACCCCGAGGCAGCAGGTCTCGTGGAACGACATAATCAACTTTTAAAAATCAGATTGTCTAAAATATGTCAGGAAAAAGGTGTGGACTGGATAGTAGCTTTACCAGTTGCGCTATTTTACATGAGAATGGTAGCACACTCTCGAACAGGGCTATCCCCTTATGAGGTGATCTTTGGTAGACCACCGAATATGTGGGGGACGCCTATACCCCGTAAAATAACTGATGTTGACTGTAATATGCTGACAGATTACCTGGCTTCCTTGATGTCTGCACTACAATCTTGTCGTTCACAGGTAGTCGCAGCTTTTCCCGACAACACCGAGGTGAAACCTCATGATGTAATTCCCGGCGATTATGTTCTCGTCAGGAATTTCGATCGGAAAACCCAACTGGAGCCAAGGTGGAGGCTTCCTAAGTTGGTCCTGCTGACGACCAGAACAGCTGTGAAGATCGAAGGGAGAAAAGGCTGGGTGCATTCCAGCCATATCAAGAAATTTCATGGACTTCCTCCTGACACAAACAGTACTCCCCGTGTGTCTTCCCCCATTGACTCAAAGCTACCCTTGGCTGAGGCCAGTAGCACCGAACTCTATAAGCAGAAACTCAGGTCCAGATCCAAACTGTCGGACGATTTGATTGTTTAAGTCCTCTCCAAGGTGAAGCGGTTGAATCTGTCCCGACATGTATCCCTTAGGTCTGAATGATGTAGAGTCCAGAATCATAATGAAACGACATGCTTATTGTAAATTACTGCGTAGCCACTGTATTGTGACTTTATTAATTTTGTTTTCCTTGAGTTTTTTAATAGTTACTGCAAGTATATTGTTGCATATGTATTATCCTGTTTCTAAACGTGCTTTCAATATAACTGATGAACATTCTTTTAGTGACCTACCCCCACATGAGTTGTCCTATAGACTTGCGCTGCGCAACAACACCTTCATTAGTATGTTACATCATTTCCATCAGACTAGTAATGCCACCAATTGTTGGGTGTGTGGCCGACTCCCTCCCTATCAGAATAACAAAGGAGTTCTGCCTTTCTTTCCACATCCGTTCACACACAATGGCTCCTGTGGAGCATGGTTTAGTTTATTAAATTCCATAGACCCAGACACAGCAGTTTATCAACAACATTGGATATGGGGAAATCTGAATCTAGTTTTATTCAAAGTCTGTCACCCCAATAAGGAGGGTCACCCCAGTAGAACAGGAACTGATTTAGAAAATGAAGTGTATAAATTAGGTAATTTTACGCCTAATCTTATGATTTTGAATGTCAAATCCGAAGTTGAACTAATTCTGCCCACTATGTCTGTATTTCCAGTTAAGGGTGAATTATGTGTGAGAAAAGTTGGTTCCATACATATGGGCCATAGCCAATGCGTTACTACAGTAGAATATCGTGATCAAGGTAAATCTTCATTTAGAGCTTCTAGCCATTCTTACTTTATATGTGGTCAGACGGCATATATGCGTCTGCCTCTAGATTGGGATGGTACCTGTTACATAGCATTCCTTCTGCCACCTGTTTTCCTAGCTCCCCCTGATTATTATCGAAATGTTCATTTAGTACACAAAAGAGAGCGTAGAGATCTCCCAGTTGTCGATTATACTGAGACGGCATGGGACAAGTATGTAGATTTCAATAAAGGTATCTTTCCCTATATAGGTACCATATCAAATAGTAAGCTGATACGCAGACTCACCAAGACTCTTGAAGCTGTAGTAAACGAGACTATAGCCGCCCTAGGCAATCTGACAGAGGAACAATCAGTGATGAGAATTGTTGTTCTCCAGAATCGTCTTGTCCTTGACGTCATCCTGGCCGATAGGGGCGGAGCTTGCAGGGTCATCGGATCCAGCTGCTGCATATTCATACCAGAAAATTCGCCATCTGTATATAAAGCTATAACACGCCTTCATAAGATTGTAAGCCAGATACACGAGAATCCAGGCACTTGGACGTGGTCCGGGTGGTTTTGGAGTGTGATATCAGCCTGGGGATGGAGAGTTCTATCCTTCCTAGGTATTGGCCTTCTTATGCTCTTCAGTTGTTGTTTATGCCTGCAATGTGGACCAGCGATTTGTGGTCTGTGTGCCACATCATGCATTCCATATCACAGTTCTCGTTCAAAATACCGGAAGAAGAAGGAAGAAGAAATGATGCTCCATGAGCAAATCGATGGAATGATGGAGATTGATATCTCTTGAAGGGCAAGTAGGGGACAAGGAGGGAATGTGGAAATGTGGATTTTCCTGATCAGTTATGTCCCCTATCTTGGACCCCAACGGTTCTATATGCATGTTACAAGTACATGTATGTTCCCTCCAGTTCCAGTTTCTAAGACGCAAACATATGTGTGTCTACCGTCGACATGTTCTCTGTCAGATCCGCCATCAATGGGCTGGATATTCGATTCCTAAGTATGAAAGGCCACCGACTTTATATGGCTAAGTTACTACATTTTTACAGTTCAGGCAAGTAGGCCCGATTCTGTCCTCAAAGCCTTTCCCTGCTCTCTGTCTCTGACAGCTTCAGCTTGAGCTCGCATCTGTATCCATGAACTTTGTCCTACTCCCTGTGCAGCTAACGGTGCCTGCCTCGGCCAGTTTTCGCCTGCCTGCCAAGAAGCTGTATTTCACCTTCGAATTATCTATCTTGCTCTTCTGCCGATGCATTCCTGTCTAGTGATTTAGGTAAACATTTCCTTTAGCTCACAAGCAAAGGACTCAGCCTTTCCGTCCTCCTGCAAGTGATTCATAGCCCTGCTGCCATGGAAAGTTTTCTGCCCCTCGCATCTCATATAGACACTTAGACGCTTGTACACGCACACACAGTTAGTATAGAATAGATTCTGTCCGAGAGTCCTTCCTTGTGGATAACATAGTTCTCTAAACATAGGATGTTAGATATGATTTGGGATTAGGTTGACTTGACCCCCCAGACTTCTCGTCTCCACATATAGAGCTAAATGTCAAGTCCCCTTCACCCCCTAGTTGCACGTCAATCACACGTCATGCTGCTGCGCGCGCATCTATGCCAAGTATTATCTTATAGATCCACCTATGTCTGATAATCCTAACCAATCATGTTTCTTTTATTCCTTATTACGCCTAGTTTCGATTACGCACCTGTTATGTCACTTTTCTTATCAAATGTTACGCCTTCTACATTCGTTTCATTGTAATGTACTTATTATAAAAATGCATGTCTGTCAATAAAGTATTGTACTTCACTTCCTGAACCCTCGTGGTGACGGAACCTGAAGGCCGCGACTCGAGTCGGCCATTTTTGATGGAATAAAGCCCATTTAGAAAACCTCTTATACCACGGATTCTGCCTCTTGTTATTTTGAGCTATTTTACTTTATTTTAAGATTCCGTATGAAATTCAGTCCGGTAAAGAAGATTTTATTTACCACAGGCCGCATGCTGCCAGAGTCGGTTCGATCAGACTTCCATAGAAGTCAATGGGAGCCGGTCGTACAACGCGTACATGGGTTCCCATTGACTGAATGGGTACGTCTCGCACAAGGGCGACCCCTACAGTGGGTACGCATTGGTGCCATCTGTACCGTACATGCCTGTGTTGGGGAGACCCTTGGATCTCCCCCTGTGTCCAAGTCGTAAGGCTGCTGGTGACAGGGGGTCCGATGTGGACCCCCAAAGGTAGATTCCCGGACATAATGCGAGCCGGAAACTTAGGCTCGATCCGCCTGTCCGACGCATGCATCGTAGTGGCTCGGTCGGAATTCGCCCCCATTGCACGGCACGGTTCGCTTATGGACGAGGCATATGGAGCGATTCGGACCCGGAAACGAGTCGGTCGGCGAATTTCGCGTTGCACGCATCGTACTTGCTCGCTCGTACAGCTGTATGAGTCGGTCGGTAAACACGTGTACGGCTCGTACTTTTTATGGCCTGATTGCATTCGGAGCCCTTCCGAGAGAGATCGGAATCGGCCCCCAAATAGAGCTTTGTGGATGAGTCAGCATATTTTAAAGAAGATGTGCAGTGGAGGCACTGGAGAGTAGGGGCCGAAGGAGAGCCTGTTGGAAGTTTACAAACTGGATGGCAGCTGTATTTTGTATGACTTGAGCCTTTGTTAAGAGGTTGTCATTGGCTGCCATAAGCAAGACATTGACCCTGAGGCCCTCCGTTGGTGAGAGGGACCTGCTGAGATTTGAAGGAACCCTGAGGCATATTTACAAGCCCCAAACACCACCAGAGTGTAATTTTTTCTGATGCTCCGGTGTGGCTTAACAGCAGCTTGTAAACATGCCCCTTTCTGCTGCGGTCTGCTGCGGCCTGCTGCGGCAGAGGGGCAGGCAATGGGTGTTGCAGTGGTGTTCCACCGCAACACTCATTGCTTTTTGACGCTGTCCCAGATTTACAAGGTTGTGGCAGCGTCAAAAACTAAGGATAGGTAATACCTGGTCTTAGAATGGGGATAGAAAGAGGAATTATTAATTTCTCCTTGCTTTTTGCTCTTTCTATGTGTGCTGCAGAATGCAAATCACCATTATTATTGTTCATGTGTAGGACGGTGCCCTTTCTGGACATAAACAATCACCCCTGCAGCTCAGGCACCCTTGCAACATGGCGCAAGGGTGCCTGCACTGGCACCAGGCAGTTTTTTTTAGTACCAACACTAGGGGAAACTTAGGGGTTGTGCTGTATTTTTGTTAATACTGCGCATCCCTGTGTTTTCAAAATGTCGGAGCATCGCGTTGCCAAATTTGGCATGACACTGCGCTCTGGTATTTTCTTGTAAATATCCCCCCATGTGGTGATTTGGGTATGGCCTTCTAAAAGATCAGCTAGCCACTGAAGGATAGTACCTCTGACGCCGATTTCATACAGTCTGCTAATCAGAACTGAATGAGAAACTGTGTCAAAAGCTGCAAAGAGACCCAAAAGTACTAGCATGGCCGAAACACCAGCATCCAAGGAAAGATGGATGGAATCTGTAACTGGTACCAGTGTGGTCACAGTACTATGGGCTGCTCAGAAATCTAACTGAGAGGGGTACAGAATTGCATGATCCTCCAGAAATGTCATAAGCTGTTTGTGTTCATGATTTTCAAGTATTTTTCATAATAAAGGAAGAAAAGATACAGTGTGTTAATTGTGCACATTTTTTAGGTCTACATTGTTTTGTATGGGAACAACCAAAGTAGTCTTCCACACCAAAGGTACTTTGGCATATTCGAAAGAAAGATTGAATAAAGGCAGAACCACCGGTGCCTAATTCTTCTACAGTCCTGGCAGGACAGAAGTCCATTGGAGAGCCTGATGTAGCTTTAATCAAGGCTGTTGAAACTTGATCTAATGTGAGAAGTGCAAACATATTCCAAAGTGGAACAGAATTATTATGAGGTGATATAGAGAGAAGGCAAGAATGGATTTTTCCTGACTAATAGGAAATTTCCTATAAATCATCTTGATGTTTTCCTCCAGAAAGTCTGTCAGAGAATTTGCAATGTTGTTGAAAGGCAGGTACATCTGAGCCACATGCATGGGGGTGAGTAAAGTCATTAAGCACCTTAAACATTTCTTTTAAAGAATTACCCGCATGATTCATTTGATTGCAGATAAAACCCGCTGTAGTCTTTATATTAAGAGAATGGTATCTAGTCAGATCAGATTTAAAAGCTACTTTAACATTTACTTCCTTTCAACCTCTTCAGGGTGTTTCCAATTTGCCACACTCTGCCTTCAGCAGGTGTATGTCACTGGAAAAACAGGGTCCTGGGGGTCTGTTTCGAACTTTTAAATGGGGCCATTTTGTCAAATGTTGCTGAGAAGGCATGGTGATAATTATCTAACGCCACATTGATATCAGAATCCTGGGCCGCAGTACCCCAAGACCTTAAAAAAAATTCTGTCATGCTATTTCTCCAAACTCTGTAGGCTTGCATTCAGGATTGGGAATCAGAGGAATGATCTGCACAGTTGAGAGAAGGATTTGCAATTTTGTTTTTTGCTGCGTATTGGTGGCCAGTGGCCTGTTAGAGAAGCATGTTTGCCCCTGTGCACAAGGTCTGAAATATATAAATCTTTGTGACCTGCCTGGTGGAATCTTAACTGAGAAGCTGATAATGTAGATGTCAGGTGAATTTGTAAGTGGAGTTGTGGGGAGCACCCTGCAACTGAGAGAAATTGGCTAGAATTCAAGGAGTTGTGCCTCGTTCTGAAGATTTTGGACTTTTCTTCAACATAGGAGCTGCTACCAATACAAGTGGATATTGGGAGTGATATGGTAATTAGTCTGAAAAAGCTACAGCCGGGCGGGGGGGGCTGCTATTTAAACTGTTCAGTGCTTTGTGGGCAGGAAGTACAAGCCTGCTGCAGGACCACCAGATTGTTTAGTCTTGTGGAGCCCCTATTGCACGCACTTCATGTTTGCCACACTGACGATATTTTTCCTTCTTAAAAGTCTCAAGTTAATGTACGAAGAAAAAATTCTTCCTGGACCAATCATCATTAGTATTTCTATGGGTTCATTTGCAGCCACAGAGATGCATAGGTCACTGTCATCTTCAAATAGGACATTTTGTCATTTTTTTATATAATGCATTCCCCATTTATTTATTGAAATATTGCCTTTCCAGCTAATCTGAAATGGATCTTTTATACTATTTATTTTTTTGTGATTGAGTTGACCTATCTAGCTGGAGCAATGGGTGTCCTCACAGAAAGCAGATATCCCTCCAAGACCCAACTGATTGGACCTAATTGGAGGTCAGTTGAAGCTCACATTTATACCATGATATCTCATCTCATATCCACACCCGATGATTCTCTAAAGAGTGATAGAAATGCGGAATATTTTACAAAGCACAACATTTTGTGTTTTCCAGTGTCTAAATAAACTTAAATGTTTCATAAATTAACCTTCCAAGTGTGCCAACATGACATTTATTTGAGTTTCTACTTTTGGGATGATATATTATATGGAAGGATGTAGCTTAGATTTTTGGAATGCCCTTTTCCTATTTGGTATAGCAATTACAGTTATTATGATGATATCCTTCAGAGAGGTATCTGAAAATGAGTTTGTAAATTAAAAAATAAGCTCCCTCATCTTTGTATACACTATGATGAGTCAGAAAAGAAAATCACCCTTCTCTTTGAAGAGAAGTTCTACTCCAGACTTTCCATAGTTCATGTTTTTTTAGGTTGAAGGAGACGCAAACCTGATATTGCTGACAGGACAAATAGACCCACCTTGTTTGTGAGGTGCAGAGAGAAATTCACATTCCTAATATATTTCTCTTGGTCAAGGTCTTAAGCAGCACTTTGGGTGAAGAAACTGGAATGTCTAATATCTCCCTTGTTATTTGTACTATTGTTTGAGCCATTGAGTATACAAATGAAAAGTGATCCGAGTGTCTAGAGTTGCCTGACTTTACACCAGTGGTGAGGTACTCTGCCTCAATGCCTCAGAAAGAACATTACAGATAATTCTATGGTGGTCAGTTATAGGATAAATCAGGCCTAATCAGGTATGTTGTTCTGTGATGTGCAGGATGTAAATCAGGGGAAGTTGCAGGATTCTCTAAAAGATAGTCATAGACCAGAGCTCTACAATCTGTGCGGCGTACCACCCTGCAGGTCTGTGGCTGCGATCCCAGGGGGGCCCAAATGCCTCATTGAATACTTGTAAATGAAGATGGCCTGGAGGCATGACTTTTACTTTGTGTATTTTTAGTCTGTCTTCATTTCCATGCAGCCCTGGAAATGCTAACAAATATTAGGAAAATTTCATAAAGGAAATGAAAGTATTTCCAACTGATTAGCTTAGCTTGGACAACAAAGAGTGACCCCGCACCCAAGAACAACAATTAATATTACGTATCGATGTCCTAGTACATCATATTTAAGCAAAAACACAATATATTAATAAATAGTTTACCAGATGAACAAGACAGATGGTCGCAATACTTGATTGTAGTCAATTTATTCATTTTATTCAAAGGCACTTTAATCTTTTAAAACATCACACAATTGCTTGCCGCCAACGCTTTTCATCCCTCATGGGACTTCTTCAGGGCTTCATCAGAGTTTGTGTCTGTGGATGTCAATAATGAAGGTTCATGTCACATTTAAAAACAACACTGATGATGAAACCGTGTATTGATGACACGATTCACGTAGTCTGTATTTTTCAATGTGTAGAAATAGACGTTAAAAAAAGGTTCATGAACATCAATGAATTAGGGTTCGATGGTAGCAGGATAACCAGATTATTAAAAAATCCAGCGTTGTCACAGTTGTATCTGTGTGTGTTATATCCTTCTTAGTAAGGTCCTATTCAAGTAGTAAAATAGCAACCAGTGATATTGTCAGTTAGTTGTGGGCAAAATCTGTGGCCCTCCGTGTGAAAATAGCAACGTGGTTCCCTCACAATGTACGCTTAGCTTGCATTGATTTTTCAGTAAAGGTTTCTACATTATTTTTTATGCGATTAACTGAAAGTAAAAAACAAAACACTTGCAGAATTGTTTTTTAGCCATGTTTATTCTGTATGGGTCATATTTTTCACTTTCAGTTAACTGCATGAAGGATAATTTATTTATTTTGAATCAGAGCATTTTTGCATCAATCACTTGACTGCGCTTGCAAGTTAAAACATAAAAAAATCTAAATCTCCTAAATAGGCTTTGAAATGAACCTGAAGAGGTTTACTGGTTTTCAGATAAAACCAATTATAACCGATACAAAAACCAGTGAAATAAATATTTGCTCCAGTAGAAACTGACAAACGCTTGATTTCGCTGTACTTTTGCTGCTTAGGTGCCCTCTAAAGACAAAAGATTGTAAGTGCAGCTCCTAAGTACTTTCCAGTGATGGATACACCTGTAATGACTTACTCTGGCCATGGTGAGCCACAAAATATACCTTTGTGACCATCCAAAAGTTTCCAGTGCCATCTGGATCATACATCCACTCCCCTTAGGGGGTCATAGCTTAATTCATATGCCCTCGGCTCACTGAGCATGCTTCATAGTGTCCAGCAGGTTCAAAGACAAACTTTGAGTAGGGCCTCAGTTCAGAGTATGCAGCACCATCATGATGCCATCCTCCATCAATGAGAGTCGGAGGGAGCTTTGCTTTTTGAAAGTTCAGACATCAGGAGCGTGGTAACAAAGATCACTATGCATGCAGATGCTCCTAGAATAACTGAATGTCAAGCAATTTGAAGTGTCTGTTTTTTAAAGCAAAGCGACTACTGAGGAAACAACCTCTTTGGCACCAAACGACCTGTGAGAACTTAAAACAATTATTTATATTGAAGAGTACTGTGAGTTTACAAGCTTGAAGTTGCATTTTGTGTAGGACATTCTTTAAAGATATTCAGTACTGCCCAATAAAGAGACATGCATTTCTCATGCATGACAAGTGTGGGAGATTTGTAATTGGTCCAATTAACATTTTATTTGAAATCTAAAAATATGAAACAAGAAAATCTGGCAGCATCATGAGCTGTGAAATGATTCAGTGTGTCAGGCAAAATTATATTTTACATTAGAAAGCTTTCAATCACCTAAATTAAATACCTTTTTGTGTCCAGTATATAGTGGTGGTACACAAAAGTTGTTCTCTTACTTCACCATATGAAATAAAGTTCCAACCCTAGACAGACTTAATGAACTGAAAATGAAAACTTGTTAGCAAAATATTAACCACCAGAAGTTGTTTAACAACCAAAGTATATTGATCTCTTTTCCATTCCTTTAAAAGAGTCTTGATTCCCACATTAAATGAATAAAGCACCTCTTATAGGGACAGCTAATCTGTTTATATATCTTTTTTAAAATACTGAACAAAATTCACCATTTCTCAAGAGATTCACAATGTATCCAAAAACATTACAGATGTTAAACTCAACTCTCAGTGCATGTTGTGACCTTTCTGTCCCTTCATTAGGAATATCTATTTGCAGTTCTTTAAAAGATCAAAGGATGATGTATGAAGGCATTAAAATCATAATCCCAACATTAACAGAAACTGAAAATGCAAGATTTGAACATGCATGCAAAAGCACTGTGTACATTTGCTTTCACAATCAAATATTTGTTAGATTGGCTCTGCTTCTCTTGCAAAACCGAATAAAAGCCGTCTTTTGTCTATCTTCTTTTTTTACCGTAGTTATTTAATACTGATCATAAAAATGTCCTGTATTAAAAACACTGCACATTATTTTGTCTTTCCTGCATCCTACCTAGAAGCTAAGATTTAAGATGATCAACTGACCAACTGACCAAAAATCCCTTTGAAATATTCTCAGTTCTGTCTCTCTATCCCTTATAGATAATTTCACAACCTGCAAATCGGAAATCTCAATTGTAACACGTCATGTCCAGCTTCAATAAAAGATTTAGTCAGAGAAGTTCCATATTGTATAAACTCAATGTCCTTGCTTATTCTCTGATGTTTTATCATAGAGCCTGCTATGATAATTATATTTATATGACATTATATTAATTATGATAGCAAAATAATCGAGGCATGAATATGTTTCTTGCCCTGTGAGCAACACCTCTCTGTCTTGAGGTCATACACAGCCCGGGCTAACAAACTTTTAAATTTATTTTTGCAAATAAATAACAACAAAGGTTTATCTCCACACATTTTTCAGTTTATTATCTGTTAATTTTTTTTTCAGTAATTTTCTGTTGACTTCAAAGAATCTTTTGTAATCCTAATAATTGACTGAACGCCAGATTCCAAATCAGATGAGCTGTATCAATACAATGGGTGGGGTTGTCTCTAGTGAAGGTACTTTTATTAAAAGACAAGAGGACCTGGTAACATGATTTTGCAAATGTAATTACCCTGGTAGTCATTACAAAAGGCTGTTGATAATATTTTACAACTTTTTTTTTTTAATACACTTTTCATTGTATATACAATTTGGCACAAGTTTATCATACAGTACATAGAAACAGTATATCCAGACATCTGTGTTTTGTCAGTCAACGGCACAGTGACTTTACAGGTATCATAGCTGTGGACAACTTCCCATCCATTAAAATCCGGCATCCCCATCATTCCCGTCTTCAGATTCCCCCTCCGCCCGCATCTCAGGAGGCTTGCAGATATACCCCCTGAATTTATTCCATGCCCCCATACTCTGCTCCACTTCTTCGGACATCCGCGATGGATAAAAACTGCCCTCTCAGCCATCATAGCGGTGTCTAGATCTCCACACCATGCAGCGAGCGTTGGTGATTCTATCGCACCCCATTTCTGTGCGATGTTGTGCTTCACCATCAGTATCCCTTGTGTGGCCCATTCCTGCAATGGGCGCGTGAGGTCGTTTGGTTCCCACATGTTTAGTAAGCATCTCCTGGGCCCCGGCGTCAATGTCACCTCTACTGCCTGTGATATGGTCCTCATTACTTTTACCCAGTATTCCCTGATCTTAGTACACTCCCACACCATATGAAAGAATGTGCCTTCCTCCCCACAATGTCTCAAGCAGTATGGGTGCGGCGCCAACCCTATTGTGTGAAGAGTGCGTCTCATGTAGTAGGTTCTGTGTAAGATTTTAAGCTGTACTAATTTAAGTTTGGAGGGTATTCCCACCTCCCGCACCGAGGCCAGCGCCTCCCGACATTCAAATTCATCGAAGTCGCCCAAATCCCGGGACCACCTCTCCCTGAGTGCTACATGTGGGTCGGGTAAATTGTTTACTAATTTACGGTAGGTAAAGGAGGTCGCCCGCTTCGGCATGTAGTCTGTCAGCAGCCCATCCTCCAGGGGGGTGGCCTCCGGAACCTCAGCGCCGGACTGCAAGACCGCCTGCAATGCATGTTTTATTTGCAGGTATCGAAAGAGTTCTGATGGTGCTAAGTCATACTGCGTTCGAAGGCGCTCAAAGGGTATTTTACAACTTTTAAGAGCAAAATCCTTTCGGGAACACGCTGTTGGTAAATCATAAGGTATAACACTAAGAACTACACTCAGCAGAGCTTGAGCTGGCACATTTGATGTTTTAAGGAGTCTCCTGCTAATTGTCACAAGAATGCAAGGTGTGCCTACAAGTATGCTCATTGCTTACTTGGACAGGCCCACATCTTCCCCTTACAACTGACAGAAGATATGGTAGTTACAAAGAGAAGCCTCACATTACTGGATGCATGTAACTGTCAATGCTCCATTGACCTAAAATGTTAAACAGTCAGCTCCGTCTGTACGTCAGTGTATTCTGGGATTCCCATAGATTTGAGAACTAGGCCTTCATCATTCCCAGATATAGCACTGGCACAAGGAAAAACTCTTGGGTATGACTGAGAGTTGAAGGCAAAGCCTATTTATTAGCTGTGGAAGTATACCTTTGCCTCTTCCAGAGTTGAAATCTTCTGTTAGTAAAAGGAAAGACATTGAAGATACAAGTGAACTATCTAGAGTTTGAAACATAAGAAATGAAACCACCATAGGATATAATTTCTTACATGCTTTAACTTTCTTGGCTTTCTCCAAAGCTTGTCTGGGGCACATGTAAGCCTGTTTTTCAGCAGAACTACAAAACTATAAGCATGTGTGCCTTTATGAATGAGCAAGTACTCATTTGTGGGTGTGTTTTCGCTTCAGCATGACCCTTCCTAATCCCCACCTCTAATTTCCCTAAAGCCCATTAATTTTGGAACATTGAATTTGTATTTTCCCTCTAATCCCCCATTTACTAGTACAACCTATACATAGGTGTGCAGAGTTCTCTGCCAGCAGACATAGATCTCCTCACACAACAGATAGGAGAGTTGGAGGTGAACATCTCCAGACAGATGTTTTTGAATCACTCTTTAGAATATGTAAAGAAGTAATACTTTATGTACTCTGCAATGTGTTTTGAAAGAGGCTCCTATATATTTCACCAGCCAACACAAAATATATTTTACATAAAGGGGCAGATTTACAAGAAAGTGACGCATCTGTAGAGATGCGTCACTTTTCCTGTGCAAACATGCTAAATCCTTGCGTCACCGTGGATGTGCCGTATTGTAAATACGGCGCACCATGGCGCAAGGATTGACAGATGCGTCAGAAATTCTGGCGCATCTGTTGACGGAAAAGTTACGCATTGCTGAAGTTGTGTCGCAAGCACGACGCAACTCCAGCAATGCTCAGGGGCACCCTATGCCTAACATGCTGTGTCACTCCTTAAGCCTGCTTCAAGCAGGCGCAGGGTTTTGACGCAGCATGGACGTAAAAGTGACTCAGTGAAATCTTGTAGATTTCACTGCGTCATTTTTACGGGGCTTCCTGCGACGGAACGCCCACCGCAGGTTTAATGTGGTGCAAGGCTTCACAACGTGACGCATCTCCCTAGATGTGTCACGTTGTAAATGGGCCGCAACTTTTACGCTGCCGCTGCATCACAATAGTGACGCAACGACTGTGCAAAAGTGACGCAAGGGGCTTGTAAATCTGCTCCAAAGTATTTAAAATTGACAATTTTAAATAAAGAAATCTAAACCAGATCTTCACAGTAGTATATGGATCATAAAAACCTACATACCAAACACATACAAAAAATATTAACAAATTAAATAAACATAGTGGTCATTTTTTTCGTACAACTAATTAAAATATGTAATGCATTTCCTGTATGTGACATAATGCATTATGCACAATCTGTTGTACATTGACATGTGAATATTACACACTTCAACATAAATAAAATAAATATACTATATTACGAATAACACTTTAATTAAATAATAATAAAGCACACCAACCATATTCCAAATGAAAAATTGAAAATAACAGAAAAACCAAACAGGGCACTCTTACTTAACAGATCATTCAAATGATAATTCCCACCCATAAACGCAAAAATACATTTTAAAAAAGATGGTCCAAATCACGCCATTGATACCTTCCAAATCCCCAAAAACATTTTAAAAAGCACCAGAAAACCCAAAAAACTGAAATGTTAAAAAAAACTTGGAAATAAAAAAATACAACTATTTTTTTTTTTTTTTAAAACAATAGATGGAGTGGAACAAAATTCCATAAGAGCCACTATTCAGGAACTTTGATCGGCATTTACAAAATAATACATTACATTTTCTCACCATTACCCCAACCCAAACAATTATAATCACAAGCACATACCCTGCACACAATCCAATTTCCCTCCTAACCCCCTGTAGATTCATTAAATATTAATTCTAACCCCTATCAATCTACAACAATAAAACAAACACACAATAACTTGGTAATAATAAACTGATATAATTTCTAACTACTCTTGAATTAACTAAGGTTATGCCTAATCCACAGGCTTAATTTGAATACATTTTATGAGTCTACATTGGACTTACCAAGGAGGAAAATGGAGGCAATATAAAAATTAAAAAGATACTACCAATACACAGCAGTCATTGTAAACACATCATTTTATAAAACTTAAAAAAAAAGTACAATCATTTTTAAGTGCAGTCAAATATTTTGAATGTACCAAAAATCTGTACTATAAAAATTAGAAAAACAATTTTACGTTTGAATTTTTAAGAGATAATATTTTGAAAAGGTAATTAATTATGATAATATAATATTTTTATATATATTCTCCTAACTCTAAAATATATGAATTGCTTATATTTTCACTACTGGTGCATTTAATTGAAAATATAACCTTTAATATTTTGTTGTCTATGAAACCAACCAAATTGTGTATTCCTATTTTTATGTTTCCTTAATTAAAACTACCTGGAACTCCAAAAATTTTACAAAGTACATAATTTGGAGTGTTCAAATTTACTATTCTAACTCAAGTCTAACAAGCATTATGGTAAGTGTGCAATTCAGGCTGGGGAAGTGGTATAAATACACTAATCTAATGACAATTCTGCAAACATATGAGAACATGTATAATTTTGCTGGGTAAAATGCACTATTCTATCTCCAGTCCAGCAATCATTAAGAAAAGTGTATAATTTGGCAAGCAATGACAAATATACTTTAGTAACTCAAAACATAAAGGGCCTTATTACGATGTCAGGCGGACTCATGTCCACCTGACACCGTTGCGGAATCGGGACTGACCGACCTCTGGTCAACAGTCCTGACCGCAGCATTAAAGTATATTAGAGAGAAAGTAAACTGACCGCAGCACAAGATCCCATAGACAAATGGGAAACCGGAGACCGCATGGAGAAGGGGATCCTGCTAGGGGCCCCCAAAGTTGCATTTTGACAAGCTGTCCACGTCGGAAAGCCCAACATGGAAAGCCTCTTGGATACCGACAACATAATCCGTACAAAAGAAACACCATCAATAGGGACTACAGTGGGGCCTCCAACTGGCAGACGGGCTTCTTGAGCCTGGCGGAATCCAGCTGGAATGACTGGCCATTTTCACTTTCGACCACCTGCATTCTAATGCAGCGGTTGAAAACGAAACCCGCCATGTGACTCGAAAAGTCTCCGATCGTAGGTCGGAGGCTTTCCCAGTCTCATCGTAATGAGTCCCAAAGTATTTCTTTTTTTAAACTTTGTGGTTCAAATATTTTAAATTTTTCTATAAAAGCGAAACTCCAAAGTATCTTTTAAATTAATATAAATAACCCAAAAAGGTAAATAGCTAATATTTCTGAAGTAATATAACTAATAAACAAATGAAAAAAACTGTTTATTAAATACATTTCATGAAGACGTAACCAAAAGATTATAAAATTACCCAGCAAATATAATAAACTCAATTGAACATCTATAGAAAACTAAGATAAAAATACTATCCACCAAAACCCCCCAAAAACTTCATAACCTATAATTCAAAAAACTAATGTATAGCGTATATCCAAAAATAATGTAATAAATTACTATTTAAGAAATGAATGCATTTCTTAAAGACAAATTTTTACATTTTTTACCCAAACCTCCAAAATAACTCTCAACACACTTAAGAGCAAACATATAATAAAAAAACACAATCATTGAAATGTGATAAAACCCCAAATATATATCAGTATTCTAATATAAAAACATTACCCACTCATTAAACTCCATACCACTGACATAAAATATTTTTTATTTGCACACCGCGAAATTCATTAAAAAACACATCACCACTTTGAGGACAAAGGACAGTGTAGAAGAAGTTGTACATGGCATATATACCTCACCAGGTCAAAAAATAAATTGACATGGGGGCAGCATGTACCCCCGAGCCCTGGGGACAACCACCTCCCCAGGGCTGAGTTAAATATGGAGCCGGTCATTTGAGATGTCATCAGTGATGTCAGCAGTGATGTCACTGACCATGTCATGAGTGATGTAATATGTGAGGTCAGAAACAGTGCTTTGCGGGGGCGAAGTTACAGTTAGTTCAGCTATCTATAACTACTGATTTTCACTGGTTTTGTACAAGTGAAATCTCAGCCTAACTATAACGGGCCTCTAACCATAGGTTTTTCAGTGATTATTTATATATATATATATATATAGATATAGATATATATAGATATATATAGATATATATAGATATAGATAGATGCATAGAACATATATATAGATATATCACTTTTATTAAAATAATTACAATTGTGACATTAATGCTATTTATAATACACAATATTTTAGGAAAAAATATTTTAAAGAACAATATTTTGAAAAAACACAATATCATTATAATTACCTTCTCTATTATTAACTAAAATGTATTGAGAGCCACAATATTTGTGATCCAATAATGTTTCTAGCTTCCTAAGCAGGCACCTTGCCAATTTATGTCCCCCTTGGCTGTTGCCAATGCCAGTTTTCTGGATGAAAGCCCAATACTGTTAAATTCAGTTTTTTTCATTTAAAACGGTTTGCATGTATATATATATATACATATATATATATATATATATATATATATATATATATATATATATATATATATATACGTGTGAACAAGGCTGCAGGTCGTGTGGATTTGTCCTTAGAGTGCGTTTATTCACCTGGTGGGACAAACTTTGTTGGATTAAGTGGCCGATGGGCTTCGTCGGCATACGCACCACCTTCCAAGGGTCCGTGGTCTGGGAAGAAGCGTGTGGACCCATATATATATATATATATATATATATATATATATATATATATATGTATATATATATATATGTATATATATATATATATATATGCCCAATAAACTAATTAAATGGAATATAAGTTAAAAATACATTCATCTCACACACATTATGCCTCAAAAAACTTGAACAGTTTGTATCCCCACATTTACATCCCTATGGCAAAGTCATTAACTAGAGAGAAGAGTTTTTTTCTGTTGTCCTTGTCATATCCTGCGCCTGTAGTTTAGGGCCAGATACATCAATTTAAGGACACGTGATGTGAAAATGGAGATTCCTTACATACCTTTATTTGAAAGATTATTTAATGCATCCTTGAATAATATTAAAATAAATGTTCTCTGTTTCTGAAACATAGAGATTTGGAAAACGGTTCTACAGAATGGAGGGCTAGGGAGCTGTATGTTCACTTGTCGAAAATACCAAAAAACTGAAGTGAAATAAACGCCCTTTATGCCACATTGCTGTTCACTGTCAAGAAAACTGAAGTGATATAAAGTGGATGTATGAAATGTTGTCATTCACTTGTCTAGAAACTGAAATTAAATAAACTGCCTGTATGCCATGTTGACTTGTCTAGGAAACTAAAGTGAAATAAACTGGTCATAAGCCATGTTGTTCTTCATATTTTAATGCAAACCCTGTTTTGTGGCTGTCATTTGTATACAACAAATAAACAACTGCCCAATGCATCATTCGCAAACCAGGAAAGTGCAATTGCACACTGACTGGTTTGTGAAAGGGAATGCAATTTGCGATGAGACCTATGTATTTACATGTCACATCGCAAATTCTTCAGAACCAGGTCGCAAAACGACCTGCCTAATGCATATTAATTAGCAGATTACAATTTGGACCACCTGTGAATGGCTGCCTTTGCAGTAAAAGAGGCCTGCAAAGGACAGCTCAGCTTCATCCCTGCATTTACTTTCCCAAATGGGAAAGATTTAGGGCCATATGTAGGAAGCCAAATACCGGTCGGTAACGGCCGATTTTCGGTAAATATCCCGTTACCGACCGGTATTTAGGCATTTGCTATGTAGGGGGCATATTTCAGGATTCGGTAATTTACCGAATCGGTAAAATTACCGATTCGGTAAATACCGAATCCTGAAATGAGATGTAGGAAACACTCTAATGAGTGTTGTGTAGGAATTAGAATTCGGTATTTACCACCAAATATAAGTTGGTGATAAATACCGAATACATTGCATAAAGCAATATTATGCTGAAATAAGAGTGCCATGTGGCAGACATACATGCCCTTAGGGCATGTATGTCCGCCACATGTGCACACATGCAGGAATCAGGGGTGCAACAGGGTGTCAATGTGACACCCTGCCACCCTTGAATGTGCTCCCCCCATTACCGAATCGGTATTTACCGATTCGGTAATGAGGTATACCTTCCCATTGATTCCTATGGGCCTCCAGGCCGAATCGGAGAAATTCGGTAATTACCGAATCGGTATTTACCGATTCGGTAATTACCGAATTTCTCCGATTCGGTAACATTTACCGAAATATTACCTACATACAATTTACCGATTCTTAAATACCGAATCGGTAAAATTCGGTATTTTAGAATCGGTAAATTGTATGCCACCTACATATGGCCCTTATTGTTTAAAAACATCGAAGGAACTGGCATCAGGCAATGAAGGGTGGAGCTCCCCGAACAGTGGTACTCCCTGGAGGCCCATTAAAGTGTTCCCTTGGGTGAACCCAGCCGCGGCCTGTGCATGCAAGAGCAATGGGGCAGTGGGCCTGTGTTAGGGGGGGAATTGACAGACGACGACAAGGGGAAATTATATAAATAATAAATTTACCCTTGTCGTCATCTGTCGAAATCCCCCCACCTGGCCCCACCGCTCTTACCTGCATGGGCCCGCGGCTGGGTGAACCCAATTTGGAGGTCGGTAACTGATCAATGGTTTGCAATCAGAGACCCTGATACATTGCTTTAGAAATTGCAAATAGGAAAAGGGGTGTCCCTATCATGCCGCCTCCTATTTGCGAATCAGAAAGGATTGCAAGAGCCTTTTAATGAGCAATACATTTCCAATACATTAAAGGGCTTTTGTACATTAAGAAAATCAATTTCAGTCACAACCATGTGATTGTTGCGAATTGCAGGGTTTGCAATCCAAAACATCTGTGTACTTCAGGCCCCTATTGCATTAAAGGGTTTTAAAGTGATGCAGAGTCCATGAGAGATAAAGTTATTTCTAAGAAGAAAGCTGTAATTTATGCCTGCACAATTGTAGGTAATGGCATTATCACAAAGTCCTTATGTCTGATATGCACGAATTAGAGGTTATGAAAGACACTTTTAGTATGAAAATTATTTTAAGATGCTGTGAAGGTCTGAAGCTCAATTTAACTGACTGAAGGAACTCAGCAATTCTTTTCAACATGTCCTTCAAAAGATAACTCTTTCTTTCCTACGTTAGAAGCTCCCTTTCAACAGCGATTATGAGAGACTGAAATAGAGCACAGATATATGAGGGACATTAATACAAGGAAAGTTTAACATTTATTTAATTTCCAAAAATCTGTCAGTTTTCAATAGGGTAGACCTGGCGACGGACGTCAGGCACCCTTTTCAAAGCCTCTAAACATCTGAAAGCTGTGAAGAAGGACTTTAACTTGCCAGTTTACTTTTTTAATGCCTGTTTATAAAATTCTCTGCATCTCTGGCTGCTTCAACATTCTATGTAGGACATGCGTTACTTGTCTGTCTTCTATCTCTTATCATGGCAAATACTAATAAAATTGTTCATGGAGGGGAAACCCTACATGTTGATTAACCACTTGCTTTACCACCCATGATGACCAAGAGCCTATCGGTCATTTACATCGGTCATTAGTCGCTCCATCGTGGAGGGGTGGGGGGACCAAGGAAGTGGGTCATGACCGGAAGTGGTCAAGAGTTATGCGACAGAGGCCAGAGTAGAGCCCTTTAAAAGTGGGCTATCCCCAGTGACCCCTCCTTTGTCCCCTGATGTGCTGCGGGAGCCATACTGAATGAACCAGAGGAGACTGCTTAGTGGGAAACCATCAGAACAGTAATACTGGTAGAAATGAAGTGGACCCGCCAATGCTGTCACTACAAAAAACAGAGAACGTGAATGTGGGAGGTAGAGCTTGGCCAGTGTAGAGTGATGGTTGTCATACAACCGAGGGCTGAGCAGCCTTCTACATACCTGCATCACGCACTAGCATCAGCACCAACATGGTGGCGTATCCTGCATCACCCCTGCACTGCATCCATTTACACTACCATGATAAGAAAACTTGCTGCACGTGATTATAGTGAGCTTCTTACCCCACTCACAAGTACCACAGGTTAGCGGGACAGCTAGGAAGCATGGCCGGCACCAGCTCCAACCAATATGCATATAGATCATGTTTACTGTTGGGTTAATTGAAACCATTACAGTGAACATCACAGTGAACAAAACAGAGACCTATCACCCCGTGGTTCTCTATCACTCTAAAAGAGGAACAACGGAAAGTTAGGGCTTTTGAACGAAAGTGGCGACTCAACTATACAGAGCATGACCAAGATTTGTACAAAATCGCCCGACGCCAATACCACTGGTCGATTAAAACGGCCAAAAGGGAATACTACAAGGAAGCCATTAACAATAGTAAGAACAAACAAAGAGAAATTTTCAATATTGTTAATACATTCATTAACCCCCAAACCATGCAGAAAGATATCCCCCCCTCACAGAGTCTCTGCAACACTATTGCAGACTACTTTGAGGGAAAAATTTTAACATTGACCAAAGACTTCCCACAACCCCACAGTAATGAAGAGAACAAGGTCATCAACTCCGGACTAAAAACCAATACCTTTGCTTCCTTTCAACCGGTAAGCAAAGAAGAAACGCAGACAGAAATCCTTAAACTTACATCCGGATCTCCCTTTGATCCCTGCCCTCCGTTAGTGCTTCATTCATTAATAGTGGTTGTTAATCCATTCATCAATAGCATCATAAACTCTTCACTCACCCAGGGTCTGGTCCCTGAGGAATGGAAACTCGCAGCAGTCAAACCCCTGCAAAAAAAAGCACTACCAGACCCCACTACCCTTACAAACCTCCGTCCGATCTCCCTACTCCCAGCCTTCTGTAAACTTACAGAGAAAGCTGTTAACAAACAACTTACTGCCTTCATGGAAAATAATAACATCTGGCATCCCAACCAAGCAGGTTTTAGAGCCCAACACTCCACAGAATCAGCCCTAATCTTTTCCTCCGAAACCCTCCGTGGAGCATTAGATCAGGGAAAGAAAACAGTCCTGGTTCTATTAGACCTGTCCGCGGCGTTTGACACGGTGTCCCATGCCATTCTATTAGACCGTCTAGCCGCGGCAGGAATTGTTGGAACCGCATTGAACTGGATAAAAAGCTTTCTCGTAAATAGGAGACAAGTTGTGGTCTTAGGACAGTACAGATCAGAGGAAAAGTTAGTAGGATCTGGAGTCCCTCAGGGATCCTGCTTAAGTCCTACACTTTTCAATATATATATGGCCCCACTAATCACTCTTATCTCATCCTTTGGCATAGACACCATTGCATATGCAGATGATACTCAGCTCATTCTGATACTGGAAAATGATACCCAAGAAGCCGAGCGAAGGCTCCAAAGCTGCCTTACCGCCACGTTCAGATGGATGAACTTGAATCATCTCAAGTGCAATACTGGGAAAACAGAAATCCTTCCCTTTGGCAAGGATAATTTTTTCAATCCCTCATTATGGTGGCCTGATGATGCCATTGCTCCCCCTAGCACTGCCTCCTCAGTCCGTAATCTAGGGATCAAATTTGACCCCACCCTGAGCTTCAAACAGCAAGCCACAGCCGTAGCAGGGACCTGCTTCGGAATCATTAAAGGGCTCAGGAAATTCTACGACCTAATTCCCCTTTCTGCAAGGAAAACGGTCGCAGTAGCCCTCATCACCTCCCGCATTGACTATTGTAATAGCCTATATGCAGGGACTAACAAAGAAGTCCGCCATAAATTACAAATGGTACAGCATGCAGCTGCCAGACTAGTACTAGGGTGGAAAAAGAGGACCTCAGCTACGGCAGCAATGAACCTCTTACACTGGCTGCCCATTAACAAAAGGGTGCTCTTTAAAATTCTATTGATCACCTTTAGGGCTTTTAATGGAAAGGGACCCAACTACATACTAAAAATGTTCAAACATTATAACCCCACGCGATGCCTCAGGTCTCAAACGGCCAATCTTCTTACCATTCCTAAGTTCAGACTCAAGACTAAAGGAGGAAAATCCTTGGCAGTACTTGGGTCCAAGGCCTGGAACCTTCTCCCCTCCTTTCTCCGTCAAATCTCTACAGAAGCGACTTTCAGAAAGGCCCTCAAGACTTGGATTTTTGATCTACCTGAATGGGAGTGCAAAAATCTAGTCTAATTACCTTCCGCCTGGATCATCATCAGGATCTGATTCTTCTCTACAGCGCAAAGATGCTCCCTGGAGTGCAACCTGCGCTTTATAAAAACCCCCATTACATTACATTACATAGCATATCTTAAGAACCATGGTGCCAATTCAATCATGTACTTCGAAAAACCAAATGCGTCATCAGTAAAATGCTTGGTGCTACGCTGACCCAATAGATCATTTTAAGAATGCTGTCACAGCCAGGAGCCATTGTGACATTTAAAACCATTTACCGACCTAAACCACCGAAAACATTATGAAAGTGCTTAGTGCTAAATTGGCCCAATGGACCTGAAAATGTTATGTTATGTCATTCTAATTTGTAAAGCCCATGGCTGCCTGAAAAAGGGCTTCCCAGTGCTAGCCTGCTACTACAGTGAAAGCTCAGAACACAAGAGAGGGCTAGGCTGCAAACAGCCATGTCTTCAACTGCTTTCTAAAGCAGAGATGATTAGGGGTTTTATGTAGGAGGGTAGGCAATTTGTTCAAAAGCACTGGGGCTATTGCTTGAAAAGAGAGTCTGCCCTTCCTCACTCGATTGATGCGAGGAACCACCACCGGATTCACATGGGCTGATTGGGGAGATCTGGTGGGGTTGTAGGGCTGAAGCTGGGACAACAGTTTGGAAGCACCCTTCTTCTTTATAGTCTGGTGGGCTATGCACAGAGCCTTAAACTGAATGTGTTTTTCTATTGAGAGTCAGTGCAACTTAGAGACTGAACAGAATTTTGTCAGGTGGAAGAGTAGTCGCGCTGCTGCATTCTGAATAATTTGAAGCCTGTTTTTCATATGTCTGCAGGAACCCAAATATGACACCAAAGCAACAAAAATCCAATCAGTAGAACCGGCGTTATGAATTTGAAAGTTTAAGATAAAAACTAGTGTCTAAAAGATCAAAGAGCCAATGGCGGACATCTAGTCACATGCGACTTGGTCAATGTAAAAAAATATGGATGACTGCGATGGAGAACGAGTCAGATACAAAAAGTGAATTTGGCCCTGTCTGCGTTTACCTTCAGACTTAAAAGATATTTTGACAAAAAAGTTCTCTCTAAAAGTAGAAGTTCAGCGGGGCAAGGCTGCAGGTGGTGTACGGGGAGGTGGTGTTACGGTAAAGAGACTGTGTTTCTTTTATGGAATTTGGAAATCTCCAGTGAGGCAAGGCCGGAGAACTGTAGTAGACAAGAGTTCCACAAGGATACCCCTTTGGTGAAGACAACTGAACAGGATTTGCTGCTGTGGAGAAGAACGTAGTGGGAGCTGCCATGAAGTCAGGCCACCCAGCGATGCACCTTGGGTGAATAGACAAGCAGGTTGGTCCTGGTCAACTCTAGGTTCTGGGAGCAGTTTGTGGCCAAACATTCTTTGTATGAAGGCAGGGCCAGCCTATTCAGTTGCAAGTGGGGCTATGATCAGCTAGGCACCCCTTCTCACCAGTTGATGGCCCATACAGGCATACCTAATCCCTCTATTGTGTGGTTATCTGGGAGGAACAAACGAAGTCCATCTGCAAACTACTCCCTGTCATGTAAATCAGGAATAGGCTGAAGGGACCAACTGGTTAGGGAAGGAAAATACCAACTTTGTGGCATTTTCAAAATTGTTACCTAAAATCTGTTTTTTTCTCAGACACCAAACATTAAACATTTACCTCTTCCCAATAATTTAACACTTATTAAATGTAACAACGCAACCGATGTCTTCCTATGGGAGACATAGGCCTCACAGTAGTGAAATATTTAGGAGTTGTTCATTTACAGGAAATGTAAAACCTAAAAGTACATGTCCAACATTTTAATTACATGCACCCTGGCCTCTGGGCTTCCTAGGGTCTACCTTAGGGATTACTTAAATGCAATAAAAGAGGAGTTTAAGGCTTGGCAAGAAGGTTCTATTGCCAAATCAACTTGGAAGTTAAAAACTGCATTCAGGCTGTGATAGCAGACCTGGGACATGTTTCATGGGGCTACTTAGGTGGGTGTCATAAATAATACCTGATGCAGGCCCACTAGTAGCATTGAATTTACAGGACCTGGATATATGGCATACCACTGTACAAGGGGCTTATAAGTAAATTAAATATGCCAATCAGATATAAGCTAATTTCACCATGTTTAAGGGAGTGAGCACAAGGACTTTAACACTGCTTAGCAATTGTAAAGTGCACCAAGTCCTAAAGCCAACAAAAACAAATGTCAGCAAAAAGTTGAGGTAAAGGCAAAGGTTTGGATGAAGACCAGCCTAAGGCTAAAAGGTGTAACAGCCCTTCTCAATTAAACTATTATAAACCTGGACAAAACATTTGTGTCAATAGTTTTTTTGCAAAATTCAACTCTTAGCACTTGACCATGATTGTGGGATCCATGTACACTCCAAACAAAGCGAAGTCTGATTTCCTTGTCCACTTATCAAAAGTACTTACTGGCTGGTGACTGAAACATGATTTTGGTCTCATATTAGAAAGGTTCCATAGTCTAGAGTAGGACCAGTACAATGGTCATGGCCAGCAGAAAGGACAGAGGATCTTAAATGATCTGATGCAAAATCATACCTTGGTTGACCACTGCAATCCGTGTCTCCCCAGAAATTGTGAGTACCCATTGTTTTCCTGCAACCAAGGCACCTGCATTTGCATTGATTTCGTCCTGGCTTCCAGCTGTAAGCTTGGTGACTCCATCTTGCAAAATCCTACAAGATGACCTGTTACACCACTCATTGGTCCTACTCTTCATTGACCTGGGATATTTTTTATCGCTGGTGAAGCATTCACACATAAAACCCTCCTGGTACATGCTGTCAGAAGTAACATGGCAACACTGGTACCTATTTCACTAAAGAAGGTTCAGTCACCTCTGACCAAATTCTGTAGGTGACAAAAACACCCTACCTCATGGGTTCCATGATTAAGCACCACTGTTTGAAGGAAGAATGTGGGGGACACCCAAACCTCTCCATGTAAGGATGTTTTCATCACTCAATAAAGGTTACTGCACATCTTCCTCACAGTTCTCCAAAAAGCTCTACAAAAGTCATAATTTGTTCAAATTTTCTTATTCACTTCGAAAGCAAACATGCTTTATAACTCTTCAAATGGAAATCCTATGGACATGGGGAAAAGGCAAGGGGTTATTAACTGTTCAAATCTAATCCATGTTGTTTACCTCAGGCATTTGTTCTGCAAGGAGAAAACAGAAAACCCAACTTTTTGACATCAAAAAGAACACACCAACACCTACAGTTCTGGAGCAGTTAACCCGAACAATGCATTGTTACTCTATTTGACTCCAGGAGAATGTTATTCTTTTCAGGGCAAAACACATAAAAAAATCTTAAAAATCATATGTGCCAAGCTGATTGGGAAACGCAATGAAAAGTTGAGATTAACAGTTTCACTACACAACAATGACAGATACAGGATATCATCACTCCTAAGCATGGGGTACAAGGATGCAGAATTCATTGGCTTGCATCATTGTGACTTCAGCAAACCTATCTTTGATACCAATCCTGGATAAGATCATCTACTTTCCTCCAGTTACCACTGGACATTCCTAATTAAAATCAACATTAAAATCTTGACAAACATTATGCAGGGTATGCTCCATTCCATACTAACCTTTTTCATTCACAACTAGCCTATGACTTTGTCCAGGACAGCACTACCAGTAACAACTTACATGTTGTGAAAATGATCACAATCCCACCATATACAATGTTGTCATGCTGTTGTCAAACTCAACATAATCGCTCAGTGATTTCTAGCAGTGCTGTCTCTGTGCTGTGTCGAGTGTGAAAGCCAGCCTGAGATGGGTGTAGCAGCTTATTATTGGCCTAAACGTATTAAGCTGATGGATTACACATTTTCCAATATTTTAGCAGCCCCAGGGAGCAATGATACAGGTCGAAAATACGCTGGTACTTCTGGGTCTGCATTAGCCTTTTTAAGAAGGGAAATCATATTTGCTCTCCAAAAATAAGGAATAGCTCCTGACTGACACAGAGAACAATGCCTGATATGTTGGGGATATGTGATCAGCAACCAACGCCATAATATGTGGAGGAAATTGGTCTTCAGGAGAGCCTGAGTTGCACAATGCCAACTGCTTCTTCAGGTCCTCTATTGTATGGGGTACAAACAATGTCAACTTATTTTCAGCTACAGGCCCTATAATGTCACTAGGTACTGTGACACAAACCAGGCAATCAGAACTTTCCACATATTAGTTTGAATTTTGAAGACCTTGTCTCAAAAGAAGTCATTTAATCTTGTATCTATAGTTTGAGTAAACATCAGGACAGAGGTTCATGCTATCTGGCTCAGATGCACACTCGCTATCTTGCCCACTCCAACTCACAGTGTCTTACTCACACATTCTCATTGACACACTGTCTCACTCACATGCGCACACAATATTCACCTCACACCTTTTCACTCACATAGTCTCTGCATGCATTGTGTCAATCACACACTTCCATGCTTGTTCTCTCACATACACACTCACTGGTCACTTACATGCTCAACTACTGATTCATTCACTGTTTCAGTACCATGCTCACAAACTGTCTAAAACACCCTGCATCACTTACATATTCTCACTTAAGTGCTCAATCACAGGCTCACTCACTAACTCACTAACATACTCTGTCTCATTCACACGTCACAATCGAGGTGGAGATTTGCATACTGTTAAGTACATAAGAAATTAAAAAGTTTATGAAAATAGCAAATGTGGGTGTTTCCCTACCTCAGTGGCAGATTGGCACCGGCGTACTCCAATACATGTTGTCTGTATTAAACAACATCATTCTTTCAACCTGAAAGTTAAATGAAAACATGTTCAAGACTCATCGACCGGGCGGAAAACCGGTGGGCGGTCTTTCTGTCCGCCGGGGTCCCCCCCGCCATAGTAATATGGCGGGGGAGAATGGCATGCGGGCGGGGAAGAATGTCAGGCGGATCGCCACTGCCATGCGGGCGGTGGCGATCCGCCCGACATTCTAATGGGCCTCTATGTAATTTGCATTCAACTGTACAATTGAAGTTCACTAAATACTATGTATAACTTCAACACTTAATGATTTCAAATGTATGTTAAGATAACTGTTATTATCTCAACCTCCATTGAGGTTTCTTTGAAACAGATTTGAAAAAAATGCAAACTGGTGTCTAGCGTAATGTAGTTTTTCCAATCATTTGAAATTTCAGCTCTATGGTTCTATTTGCTTGAACATGGTTGGTCTCCAAAGTGCTTACTACACTAATGTTTGGTCGAAGTTTAAAGATGACCAACTAGTGTCATGATGTTATGGGCTGTGTGGGTGACTGAGAGTGTGTATGGCTGTGTCGGTGAGTGAGTCCATGTGTCAGTGGTATATAGGTGAGTAACTGAAGATCTGAAAAGCATATGTGAGTTTTGGAGTATATGAGTGACTGTATGGGTGAGTGAAATCTGAGCCTAACTATAATGTATCTGTAACCTTTGGTTACTTCACATAATTTCTAAGGTTTTTGAAATGTTAATTCCTAACTATAACGTACCTGTAGCCTTTGAATTTTTCTGTGAATTTCTACGGTTTTTAAGAATTAGTTGTGTTTGCACAGTGTTAGCGAAAAAGGGCTGGACCTCTGACCAGCTCTCAGGAAATCCCCTGTGTAAGGCTTACAGGAGATACTAGGAGGGCTTCTTGGCCCCCAAGGTCCCTTAGGAGCAAAGTGAACTTTATTCCCCAACCACTAGTGCAACAGGAGGCGCATTTGCAGAGTGGTGGAGATAGGGGGCCTCCAAAGACCTCTTAGCAATCCTGCTGTGTGCGACTTACTGAAGGTAACAGGAGGAGTAATTGGTCCCCAAGGACGTCCTTGGGGGCCAACTACCCTTCCTGTTACCTTCAGTAAGTCCCACACAGCCGGATTTCTGAGATGGTGCCAAAGGCCATGCCCCCTTTTTCCACCACTCTGCAAACAAGCCTCCTAGTGCACTACTAGTGGGGGGATGACGTCCCCTTATCCTATTGATGGTCCCAGGGGGCCAACTACTACTCCTGTTTCTTCCAGTAAGATCCACACAGCTGGATTGCTGAGAGGTCATCAGAGGCCATGGTCCCTTTCTCAACCACTCTGCAAAAGCACCTCCTGGCACACTACTGGTTGGGGGAAGAAGTCCACTAAGTGTAATTCATTCCCCAACGAGTAGTGTGCCAGGAGGTGTGTTTGCAGAGTGCTGGAGAAAGGGGGCATTTCTCCCAATTCTTCTCAGCAATCCCACTGTCTGGGACTTACTGGAGGTAACACAAGGGGTTCCTGGACCTCAAGGTCCCAAAGCATCCATGGGGTCTTCATCCCTGAACCAGCACTGCACCGGGAGGTGTTTTCACAGAGTAGTGGAGAAAGGGGGTGGGCCTCCAACCACTTGCCCTCCCGCATTTGTTTTTTTTTGTTTTAAGGATAGGAGGGCCACTTGGCCCCCCTTCCCTGGGCTAATTTTGGCTCCCGGGCCCAGCCTTTTTGTTTAATTTTTTTAAGTAGTGTTTGCTATGGCTTGGTGGGAGCAAGCCATAACAAACAGCAATATCCTGGGGGTTTGCACCCCGGGACATTGCAGGAGCCTGCTCCTAGGGAGTCATAGTCTCCAGGGCCATCATGTATCCAAGAGGCCCCTTCCAATCTTCTTACTTTCCCCTAGAAGGTCGTGTTCCCTTGCTTACGGGGGCCATGCAGCCCCCTCAGCATTCAATGAAACTTATGCCCGGGGAGGTGGAGGCCCCTGGGGCTGCAGGGGGTTCCATTCAGCCCAACATTATTTTAAGATTAAGCCCCAGTGAGGTGGTGGTCCCTGGGGCTGAAGGGGTCTGAGTGGCCCCCATCCCAAAAAATAAATAAGCCCTGGGGAGGTGGTGGTTCCTGGGGCAGCGGGGAGGCCTTTAGGTCTTAAAGGCCTCCCCCGCATTTATTTAAAAATAACCCTGGGAGGTGGCAGTCTCTGGGGCATCAATGAGCCCCAGGAGGGGAGGCTGTGTGCCCCCCTCCTTTATTACCAGGCCCCCAGGATCTGGCCCACGCAGGGGCCAATTAGGAACAAAGCGCGGGAGTCAGTGCTTCGCTTAATTGTTTTTAAAAAAGTACTTTGTTTGGCCCTGCTGTGTCCCTATGCCCCCCCCCCACTCCTGAAGAAGAGGCCTAGGGGGTCAGAGTGTTTCTATCTGCCCCCTTTTCTTTTTCGTAATGTTTTTTTTCCTGTGACAAGGTATGATGAGCAAAATGAAGACTGTAGGCAAGTGAGCATACACAGCAGAACAAAGAAGAAATGCCTCTCTGAAACAGATGTCATGAAAAACGTGTCTTATGTAAAAGCAATTCTAAACCCTGTTTTCTCCAGATTGAAGGTGTACCTACATTTTTTTATTTCACTCCCTTTTTGTCATGGATCATTTGCAATTAATCCTGCACTAATGTCTTCCATTTGATGTTTTTGGCTGTCATCACCGCTCCATTGTATATGAGATGTGGCAGCCAGTTGTGCTGCAAGGAAAGAAGTTCAGTCACTAATTAACTTGAAAAGCATCGTTTTGAATATGGAGCACACGCTTCCACAGGAATTAGCAAGGAGGGCTCAAAGAGTACATAAAAATGTTCAAAACAAGCCACTCGCTTTAATTAAACCTTTTGTAAACACCGTAGAAGGAGGAAATTAACAGTGATTCAGAGAATGAGGATGTATTAAATTCTGAGAACTGTTATAGGACATTCCTTGTTTCCAATAAATAAATGCTTAGTCTTTTTTGTGTCAGCAAGGACACACTGTAGGCTAAGTATACATTGTACTGCAATTATTTATCACTACTACGTTTGTAATTTTCAGGACACTTTTTTAGGGCAACAGTGTGACAGTCCCTTATGTACATTTTAGGGATTCAGTTGAGCTAGCATTCAAGTCACCTTCAGTTTGTCGAAAGGCCAGAACTTAAAAAAATGTTGCATTGTGCTTGCGATCAGCAAGTGTTTAAAGTTCATTGAATTTCCATTTTGGCAAGAAGCTGGAGATCTGGCAGTTCAACTAGGAGCACCTTCCTGCCTGCTTTCCAGCTCCAGTGCCTGGATACCCTCATGGGTGATAAGCTGCGCCATACAAATCTACATAACATAGCACAACATTGATGCTAATTATTTTAGAAAATACATGAAGGGACCCAAGGTTTTTCTTAGGAGCTCGCCGCTGGTGATCCAGAATGACACTGTTGCAAAAACGAAAGCTGCACAGTCTTTGTTCCACCCCATACCTCTTTCTTCCACCACCCAACACTTCCTGCCTCTCTAGGTCAATGCTCTATGGGTCTTTTTCATCCATACTTGCTCTCTTTGTTACTGTTTCCAACACCGTCTCTTTCTTCTACCTTTCTCTCTCTTGATCAAAGTCTGATGATAAAAAAATAAGCCATGGCCAACTGGCAGCAGAACATAAGAACTACAATAAACCTGTAATTCACTCCAGGAATGCGAAATCTGAAAACTGTACTCAACTATAGATAATGTACAGTTTATGACTCCTAGCATTCAAAGAACCATGTAACCTAATCTGTTATTTCTGTGAAGCTGAGTTGTGAAATAAGCATGCAGGAAGGAAGATGAAAAAGGTGCCACATTATCAGGTACTTGTTTAATTTTAGAACCACATTGCACTACAAAACATAAATAATACTCACAGGAGAATTGGAGGCTGGACTCCTGATTCTGAACACCCACAGGTGTCTTTACGCTTCCACTATCTTAATAATCAGTTCAGTTCTTTGGCTCAACCATTTTTTCCCAGTCAAAGGTGTGATGTCACAACCGCAACGCCAAAATCCAATTTCTTCCATGCAACTCACTTACAATGCAATTTGACCTTTTTCATAGATGTTTAATGTTCACTGAAGTGCAGAGCTGTCCTTTCGTAAAATGCTCTCACCCAATGTTTTATACTCTGTGGTATGCTATTTCTTTGGGAAAACTCAAAGCTACACACCCGGTCCCCACGTATTTAGTTAATTTTAGCAATGTGGCAGATGCTTCTCATAAACGGTTATTTTAAATGTAACTATTTGTTTACATAGTTTGGAAATTAAATATTGGCTAATTGTTCTATTTATTTTACAAACATAATATGTTTTGATTCTTTACATGTGTGTTAATCAACTTATTTAATGCTCGCACTGTAAAACAAAACACAGACAACAAAAAATAAATATGGCAATGACATGAGGGTGCAGCCTTTACAGCGCAGTCATCCCAATGCAGCCAGTAAATCTTGTTACTCACGCTCTACAACTTTCATAATAAATCTTCCATACCTTCACTACCCTTTAGACCTTTCTTAAGTTCAGTTCTAATCACCTCGGTGACCACTTCTAGCACAATTCCAATGATCTGTCCACATATACATTCTTCATGCCATAGGAATACTATGGTGCCGATTATGATGTGAGTTTCAGACCGACATCTCCACTTTCACTTCCGACTGCCTAATAACAATGTAGGTGGTCAGAATTAATACCAGCTGGTCATTCTGAGTGGATTCTGTCGAAATTACGAACATTACCTTGCTTCTGCTTTGCTGGTATTATCTCTTAGGAAGTTGTACTCGAGGGTGTACCTGAAGTACATGTTCCATATTGGCACATTGCTTTTTGTAGTCATGGTGCTGCGCATTGTCTTCTCATTGGCGCAACTGTTCGCTATGTTTCATGGAGGGTGGTAAATTGAGACCACAGAACTTTTCTCCTGATGGAGATTTCAAATGAGTAAAGGGCATATGTATGAAGCCTATTTCATGTTCGTAAACAGAATAGGCCCGTTTGCGAATGGGAAAAAGCCTTTTGGGATGTATCATCCAAAAGGCCCTAGCAATATAGGGAATCGGAAAATTTGCGATTCCCTGTTTTGCGAATGCATTTAAGGAATCTCAAATTGCGATTCCTTACATGCAATGCAGTAAGCACCCAAGTTGTCCAATTTTGCCCTAAAAAATTGCACATTACCACCAACTTCAAGTTGGTGGTAATTTGCAATTTCTTTGAAAAATGCACTTTATTGAATTTTTCAAAGTGCTCTGTGGCGCACATACCTATTTCAGGGGTGCAACAGGGTGTCCATTTGACACCCTTGCACCCTTGAAATTACATTCGCAATTTGCGAGTACCTAATTGGTACTCGCAAATTGCGAATGTCTTCCCATTCATTCCTATGAGCCTCTAGATCAATAAGAATGAACGGGAAGGTATTCCTTAATCACGAATCGCAATTTCTGATTCGCAATTAAGGAATATTAAGGAATCACAGTTATTATTGCGATTCCTACATACATTCCATTTTGCGAGTCCTTAATGGCGTTTTGCTAAAAATCGCTATTAAGGACTCACAAAACGGCTTCATCATACATATGTCCCTAAAGGTACAGAGATGTGAGATACATGTTCCTTTGTTGGATAAGAAAATACATCAGAATGAATAACTAAACTGCAAAATGCATCCTTCTTATATAACTGCAGCATTTTTTTCACCAGGAGGTTGAAATGCAAAACTGAGTAGCAATTGTTATGCTTGGTTATTTATCAGGACCATTTTCAAGTCAGATTTTCTTAACATATCTTTTTTTTTTCTTTATTGCAGACACGGCACATATGAATAATGTAGTTCCAGCGTCTCCCTTACTCCCACAGATTGCACATCCGCATTCGTACCCCACCATGGGACCAATATCAAACCCTTATGAGCAGCAGCCCCCAGGCAAGGAGCTTAACAAGTATGCCTCGCTAAAAGCAGTTGGTAAGCAGTAATATCATTACATGCCTCCTCGTTTCATTCTGCTGCCTATTTTCTAACCCTGCTTGTCGTGCATTAAAAAAATTAATATTTCATAGATATGCCGGGTTGAAAGACAACCGTGTTATCTGTGCTAATAGCATAACTTTGTACAGCAATGCGCAAGAAGTGATTTCAGACTCCATGTTTGCCCATAGCAGTTTTGCACATATTGCTGGAAAAATAAAGAAGAATGATGGCTCTGGAAGTGAGTAATTACTTATTTCTTGGTAAACAGTGCCAGCTTAGCAGCCTGAAATAAGTTTGGCCATCTAGTAAATGTCAGCTTACCCTCAGGGTTAGTGTAAAGAGGGCTCCATACACTGATGGTGCTGACTTGCAAGTAAGCTGAGGCATGTAAACTCCAGCAGGGTTAAACATGTAATTATAAACAAAATACATATGGAGTGAAATGTTTTAACAGAACTGGTTTATTTATTTTTACTGAAGTAATGTAGTTTGTGGTATCTGAGGAATGTATGACATTACTAGCAAACATTTACAACGAATGCCTTTACAGCGCAGTTTTGACATCGCAACATCCATTACAACGCATGATTTTACATTGCATGCCATCACAACGCATTTTTAGAAACTACATTTCCAACACATTCCATTGCAACGCATACCATTACAACGTATACCATTACAAGGTCTATTACTTTTAGGGCAACAGTAGGGTAAGTGTTGGATAGTGTAGAGGTAAAAATTACTATTCCCGGTCCAGTGAGTACAACAGTAGAGTAAGTGTTGGATAGTGTAGGGGTAAAAATTACTATTCCCACTCCAGTGAGTGCAACAGTAAGGTAAGTGTTGGATAGTGTAGGGGTAAAAATTACTATTCCCCATTACCTACCTTACATTGCGTTGTAATGGCATGCACTGTAGTGACATTCATTGTAGTGACATGCGTTGTAGTGACATGCGATGTAAGGGCTGAGTTGTAATGGCATGCGATGTAAAGGATGTTGCGTTGTAATGACTGCGTTGTAAAGGTAGTGCGATGTAATGACTGCGTTGTAAAGGTTGTTTCCCCATCTGACAAATGATAACTGCCAATCTTTTGGAGGTTAATCTTAGGATTTTTTTAAAAATCAGCAGTCTTTGATAAAGCTACTTCCTGAACTGCTGCTTCTTAGCTTGAGCTATCTTTTAATATTTGAATTCCTTTATGTGCATTTTTGGCACAGAGAAATCTCTTATACTGTCTATTTCCCTATCACAGAAAGAGGCAGACACTACTATGTGTCTTGTGTGTTACTATGGGTCATGTTTTTTGGGCAACCAGGAGTATTTTGTGTCTGTGTATTAGGAAATTGAAAATATATGTTTTAAGTAGGAGTGAATAAGGTCAAGAGACTCAGGGGTTATGGCCTGGTGGGCAGTCCCTGGAACTGCAGGTATTTTTCTGCCATATAAGGAGCTGCCGAGCATCACTTTGCAAGTCTTCAAGCTACTTCCACCGGGCAGCACTGAGGACCAAGAGCCGACGCTCAGAGCTGCACCCAAGTTCGCTGAACCCAGTAGTGTTTCTAGAGAGTTGTTGGGATCCTCAGAAGAAAAGTTATTGATCGAGGGCCGTGACAATGAACGACTGGTAATCTAGTGGTGACTTGACTTCGGCCTGACCAGAGAAGAGTTTGTTGGACATCAACCCTGCAAACAGGACCCCCTCACCGTCTTCGTGGACTGAGGATTCGCTGCAGTAAGACCCTCATCGGCCGCATCGCATCCACAGCATCCTTAGAGAAGCTTCAGCAACCTTCACCCCTTGCATCATGACCACCCCATAGGAATCCATTGCAACACGGATGAAGAGCCTGGAACTGCTGAAGCAGTGCTTCACCTGTAGAGGTAACTGTTCTTGAGGACCTTGCTAGTCCCCCTTGACTAGCTCCCTGCTGGAGTTGTTTGCTCCACATACTTCTAATTAACCGCAGTGACAATTACTTACGTTTTCCTTGAAAAAGTTTCTAAATGTCCAATTTGTTTATTTTGGTATGGCTTGTTCGCAGTTGAGTGAAATTGCACTGATTTATTATTGCTTGTAGAATATATATCTCTGGAACCTTCCAGTTGATCTTTTTTGTTCTAGTATCTAAATTCTTATAGCAATACTGTGTATTTTTATAAAGTGATGCTGAATTTGGGTTTAACCAATTTGGCATACTTTTAGGGTCAGGACACTGGCACTGAGGTCTGGATAGCAGGCCTCAGTGCACTTTCAGAGTCAAAAACCCAGCAGCATCAGTCATAAAACTTGGGGGTGACCATACAAAATTGGCATTTCCTTACATCTACTTATGATCTCACACATTAAGTCAGAGATGAGATCTCAAATAATATCATTATTATCTTTTCACATATCAAATTGCCATTCACATCATCACTGACATAAATTAAGATTCTAGACAACCCTACATGCAGGAATCAAGTGGGCTCAACCTTTAGCCATCACTAAGCAGGCTCTCAGAGAATGGGCCAGCCTCACACATGCCCTAAGTTTTGTATGAAATATTACTGGGTCAAACTCACAATCTTGCAGTGAACTGCGAGGCACACTCACAGAGACTGGACTTTCACAGGCCCTCTGCTCAGCAATCCTACCCCAAGAGTTAATTGGCTGTGGCTTTTGACCATGCCTAGTTTGCTGAGGGTCCAGGGCCTGACCTGTTTTCTCTCAACACTTCTACTTCCAATACTCACTTAATATAGAATTCAAAGATGAGCAGTGGTCTCTATGTATATGGCCTGGACTCTATCCAGGCTCTGCAAGTATGGACCCACTTCCAAGAACCACTTGGGCATGGCTCATTCCCTCACAAATTCCCTCCATGCTCAGCGCATTATAATTGCCCTTTATATGTCCCTATACTCATAGCATATTCATTGATGTAGTGAAGAATTTCAGTTGTGATTTCATATGTGACCTCATATGTGAGATCATGGACGGTACACTGCAGAACATTATGTTTACACTGCTCACCAAGGTGATGAATTTCAGTTTTTTTAGAATTGAATCATAGCCATAATGTTTCTTCAAATAATGTTTTCCTAAGGAATTTCCAGGTTCAAACGTTAGTTGGGCTGTTGAGAATGGAAATAAAACATCATTTAATCAATCTTTGCCACTAATCTATGTATATGTACTTTAATCCTCTATATATGACCTATGAATGTGTGCATCAAATTCTTGGCATATGGTGTGACCTCTGGCTCTTGCTTCGCATAGGAAACTCAGAACCGGTGGTGAACTTTGGCCTTAGATGTGGCTGGGTTGCAGTGCCCCCATATTCCACTGTACATGGCTGTTGATCATTGTCTGGGCTTCAGAAGAGAGAAAAGAAGGAATAAGATGGTTGAGAGTTACCAGTTTTAATTTTGTCTTTCAGGAAGTGGCCATGTTTCCCAACAAAGTATTAGAGTTTAGTTTGAACCAACTTCTTCCATAAGGACAACAAGATTCCACAGGGACCAACTTATACAACCCATGAGCTTCCTTTTCTGTTGGTGTCCTTTGTCGTCTCAATACAGTAGGCACAGGAAAACAGTGCCAGGTAGCTAGGCTTTTCAGATCAGGGACAACATAGAAAACTGTGATGGGATTTCGAATGTGGCAATTGCTAGCCCTGGCTCACTAACAATTTAGGAATGCTGTTCTTCATATTCAAAATGCTTTGACCAAAGATTTGAGCCAGCAGAAACTTAAGGCCAGCTACCACAGAGGTATCACCCTTATGGTTCTTACTCAGAGTTGACCCAGCCATGTTCCGACAATGCTTGTCATGCACAGGAATCTCAGGACACTTTGTCACACCTTGCGACCGGTCTCATATGTCCTTAGAACCAGCCGCGCATGACCTTTGGCAATGATTTGGGAGTCAATGGAGAAAAAGATGCCGAATTTGGTTTAGGGTCAATGATATTTAACCCCTCACTCAAGAAGTGGCAAAGCTTCACTGAAAAGTCATTGTGCGTAAGCTGCTCCCAGCTACTATAGGTTCCACAAGTTCCCACATAGTTCCCTCTACACAGACCAGGCACCCTAAAATCTCTATTCAGATGAGGAGTAGCTCTTCTTGCTATGTCCAAGTCTCTTGAGAATACTGGGTTGTATGACTGCTTGGAGTCATAGATAGTAAATGCTAGCCCCGGCTTGCCACAAATTTAAGGATGCTGTTCTTCATAGTCAAAATGCCCAGCCCAAAACAAACACCAGCAGGAATTGTGAACCAACGGCCACACAGGCATCACCTACATGCTTCTGGATTTTCAACTTGGGTGCACTATATGTTATTAAATGTAATTAACCTATTGCTGTTAAGTAGGAGAAAAGGTGCTGCAAAAAGGGATATCCCTCAGAATTTTCTATGTAAGTTGCTGATGATCACTAAATATTTGCAATCTTAAATATTAACCCTCAAACATGCTCTAATCATTCTTCTCTATCACAGTGAATGGAATGTAACCGATAGTCTGTTAAGTAAATGGGCCTCAAACAACAATGCTGATTGTAAAATATACCGATTGAGGTACAAATAACAGTGTTATTGCTTTCAAGATGTAAGTATGGATGCAGAATAAGGATCTTATTTACGGAAATATATTAGGTGTAGAACAGTTTAATCAAGATAAAAAGGGTTGTGTCAGAAATGCTACTTTTTGAACTCTGTGGATCTCAAAACAGGATCAGGTGCTTGAATATGGTGACAAGTTTAGCTAGAATCTTAGGGTTTCATGTTTCACTAATATCATCTCACAGGGTAGCGCTGTCTTTCTGGATTGTTTCTTAAAAATGTAAAGGCGAATGCATTGAGTACTGGTTTTTATAAAAGGAAACTTCTTCTAATTATGTACTTCTTTCTCAAGGTAGCCAACAAAGAGCAATAGAAGCAGTTCTGTATAGCAAGTTTCTACTGTCTAAAATAAGTTGTAGATCTAATGAAAAGAAAATTATGGTTGCTGATGAGAGGATGAAATAAGATTTGTGTTTATTCATCTGGCTAATTTTACTGGCACTTTCAAAAAAGCTCTAGAGATAGGAAGTGATTATAGATAGGAAGTGATTAGTCTCGGATTGAAAAATATCTGATAATCGTAACAGCAATTAGTATCAAGGCAGAAATTAAATTGTTATTGATCCTGCATGCTAATTAATGTAGCATTTCGAGAAGCATTATTAATAAACAGTGGCATGCACGACTCGATGCCTTTGCTCCAAAGAAAAGCCCTTCTACTACTGCTACAATTGGCTTTTCTTTGATTTGAGAATGTGAGTGACAGGTTGACAAAATGACTGTCTATTCACCAGGACTAACTTGTTTTTAAGCACTAAGGGGCATATTTACAAGCCCCTTGCGCCACTTTTGCGTCACTTTTCCCATGTTAAAAGTGACGCAAAAGTGGTGCAAGGGGCTTGTAAATATGCCCCTAAGTTTTTGCCTTAGCTCACAACAATTACAGCAAACTTTTTAAAATATATGCGCCAATAGAGAGGCATAATGTTTGCAGCATGCAACAAAATATTTCCTGACATGTTGAGAGCTGAGTTTTCCGCAAGGGGCTTGAATAATGAAAATAGCCTACTTTCATTCATTTTTTAATGCACAAACTACACTGCATTGGACCTGCTACCCTGATGATGTACGCCCTTTTAGCACTTTTTCCACTCTATCCATGCGCAGATAGAGCCAAAGCTAGAACCCCAGGAGGGAGTGGAAGGAGGTCTGATAAACCAGAAAGCTGGCATAAAGGTGACTTTCAAATGGAGCCTTGTCTTGACAGATCCTAACAATCTCAGATAACCAGGTCCACAAAAATATATAACTCACTTGGTCCATCACTTGTGAAAGAGGACTTGCTAGAGGAATCAGATTATAAAGAGAAACAGGCTTAGGGGAAAAAGGCAAGGGGACCTCATCCCCCCACCAGCAGTATGCCAAGAGGCACGTTTGCAGAGTGGTGGATAAAGGGGTGTGGCCTCCAACCACCTCTCAGCAATCCTACTGTGTGGAGCTTACTGAAGGTAATAGGATTCTTTACTTGCCCCTAAAGACCATCAGAAGTCAAAACGCACCAGGAGGAGCGTTTGCAGAGTGGTGGAGAAAGGGGGCAGCTATTGTTTTTCTTCCTTTTTCTCCCTTCCCTGGACCATTTTGGGCTCCGAGGACCCCTTCCCCCCGGACCTCCCTGCTTTTGTTATGTTATTTCATTAGAGAAAAGGGAGGGGGCAATGCGTCCCCCCATTCGGAGCCAACATCGGACCCAGGGACCCCATCCCCCAGGGCCCGATCTCTCAATTTTTTTTTTTAAACTGAAGGGAGGGGGTTCTAGCGGCCCTGCTCCCACACTGTTTTCAGCCACAGGGACCCCATTTTTAAAATTATTATTATTATTTTTTAAGTAGGGGAGGCACAGCCCCCCTCCCAGGCCATTTTCAGTCCCAGAGACCCTATCACCAGGGGGTCTGACCCTCTTTTTAAAAAATGTAATATTTTGAAAAAAAAGGGAGGCGCTGACCCCTCCCGTGCGGATTTCGGCCCTGGGAAACCCATCCCCCCGGGCCAGGCCTTTATAAAAAAAAATTTTAAAGAAGGGAGGGGAGCCACGTGCCTCCACCTCTCTGGGCCAACTTAGGCACTGGGGACCCCATCCCCCAGGGCCTTGCTTTTCCATTGGGGGCCACTGGGAGGTCCTCATGGCCCCCATGGTCCCTGCCCGCTTCCCGATCCTCTCCTCCTGCAGGAGACGGCATTGCTTTTGGATCCAGGGAGCTGCTTACATTAAGCTCCCTGGATCCCAAACCAATGTCTGTTTCCCTGCTTGCTTCACAGCAGGCAGGGAAATGGACATGCCCCTGCTTCCTGAAATCAGAGAGTTTCTATGGCTTGGTGGGAGTGCACAGATCTTACCTAATTGCAGCCACTCACATAGAGTAAATAAATAGGAAGGCTGATGTAGAGTCATTAAAATAAAAGTAAGTGAGAAAAGGAAACAGGAGTGTGAAAAGCCTCCATCTTGGAAGAGGCAGAGGTAGAAAAAAGAGGATCACAAATACACCATACAGATTGCACCTTCGAAAGGCATTTAAATGCACATTAAAAAAATCAGTTCTAATCATTATGAATTGTGCACAGAGCACTGAATAGCCAATACCTTCTTCCAAAAAAATATAAAACACAATGAGGCATTCAGAGCTTGGCTATAACGAAAAATCCTCCCATTTCTGAAGTTAGTGCACAATCCACAGCAGAGGCCAGAATAGAGCAAATCAGGAGTGGCACATTTCACTTGGTGGATTTTCATCCACACTATATATTTCCACCACAATCAGAGAATCTTTCTTTACCACCCAAATCCTAATCAGGCCCACTATTTCTAAATGGGGGCCATTTTCTTCTTGCCAAACGCGAAGAGGCCAACGTTTTTGAAGCACCCTCCAACCATGTGGCACATAATGCTTCTAGCTTTCAAATTAGTAACTAGACATTTTACAGTTCAGTATGTTCTTGTAAACTTCCTTTAACCGGTGATGGTTTTTATTAGATTAATACTTATTTATTCCCAGGTGCACTTATAGTGGGAGTACATTTCTGAAAAACCAAATAACATAAAATAGATAACATAACATAATATAACATAACCTTGGCTTTTTGGCAAATATTCTCAAACACTCAGACACTCAGATAGAACATCCAACCTTCTTGCTTATCATGAATTCTATAGCTTTGCTCATCTGGTCTGATCACTGCCTAATAAAGTTTTCAGCTTATATTACTCAACATACTTTGCCAACCTTCCCCTAAGGAGGCTGCCTTTAAATATAGAGCTTGGAAAAATCCCACCTCACAGAATTTACCTGGTGAATTGCTGATGCCCAACCTGAATAATGCCTATAATATTAGTGAGGCAATTGCCCTGTTTAAGTTAACAGTGGCGAAAGCCTTCAGTTCACTTGCACATCTGACAAACAGCAGACAATCCAGATAATAAGCATTGGCCAAATTGTACAGTCTTGAGCTGCAATTTAAAAAAAGGGAATGTAAGTGTCTAGAGATAAGCTGACGAAAAACTGAGGTGGACAAATCCAAATGTAAAGCTATCCTCAAAACCTACCACAGAATAATTTAACAGGGTCGTCATAATTATTTAATGCAAAGGATTGAGGAAAACAAGAACTCATTTTTTTTTAAATTGGCAGAGAGCTATAGAGAGCTGGCATCCTACTGCCTTTGATCAGTCTATACAAGTTTCCCCAACCTTTAGGTGCTAATCTGGCATTCTATTTCAAACACAAAATTACAAACATCTACTCATTCTTCATTCCTCAGCTGGTTTTTGACTGTTTCCCTTCAGAAATGGGAGAACCCCGTCTGGCAGGAATGGCTGCCGAGGGCTCTTTTGAATCAATGTCAACCCAAGTTGTGGTGGATTCCATGGTTGCGAACAAATTGGAATCCCTGCTGGACTCCTGTCATCATTATATCTTCTGTCACCATGTGCATCTACTTGGCTCTTTTCTAATTGAATTGTTCATTAGCTTCTCAAGGACTGTGAAGTACCCTCATGACAAGAAACATGTTTCTGATAAAAGTGGGAGTAGATCCCCTAAATATGGCTAATTATTGCTCTATCTCTTTATTGCCATAACAAGCTAAAGTAATTGAGAGGCTAATGAATTCTCAACTTTTTCTTTGTTTAGTGGAGATCAATCTGTTGGATGTTTCCAAGGTGGGTTTTAGAGCAAGTTATAAGAATGGCTGAGGGCAAATCTTCTGCCCTCCTCCTCCTCGACCTCTCTGCAGCTTTTGATACTGTATCCCATGTCATCTTCATCAAATGGCTGGATGAGATTGGGCTACACACAAACACTCCTGATTGGTTTCTGCCCTTCGTCTTTGACAGGTCACAATCTATCCTCCTCCCCCTGTTTCAGATCTGGTCCTACATCCGTCACATGTGGCAATGCCCAGCACTCGTCCTTGAGCCCCACACTTTTTGATATCTAAATGGCTCCAGAGGCGAACATTCTAGGAGCATGTGAGTTTGGGATTATATTTTACACTGATGATACACAATTGATTGTATCAATACCAGAGATTTCCGAAACTACCACATACAACTTGATGGATTGTCTATCGTCAATAGCCACATGGATGCAGAATCAGTGTTTGAAACTGAACAGAGATAAAACGGATGTATTCCTGTTTGGGAAGGCAGACTCTATTTGTGAAGTCTCTTGGTGGGCAGATACTCTAGGACCTGCCCCTTTCTCCTAAAACAACAGTGAAGAACTTAGGGACCCATACTCATAACACATTAACCATGAAAGGTCAGGTCACCTCCGTATGCGGATCATGCTATGATATCATGCACCTTCTGGGCAGAATCTTCAATTAGCGATCTATTAAGTGCTGGACAGTTATCATACAGCACTGGTCATTAATCTTTTGAGAACTATGACAATGCTCTGTATGTTGTCAAATTACCTTTTTTTGCTTCCAAACCATTCAGAACCTGGCTGTCTTATGGTATGTAATATATCCCATAGATCGGCCATATCATTCACTCTCAAATCCCTTCACTGTCTACAGGTCTGAAAACAAGCTTCTTTCAAGCTGCTCTGCCATGCACGTCTAGCACTGGACACTGCTGGCCCACACTATATGGGGAATAGAATTTCTTTCTTCAAACAAAAAGAGCCCTTAGATTAGCCAATCAGGCTGTTATCACCCCCTGGCAAATCCAAAGAACGAAAATGGGTTTTTGCTCTTCAAGCTATCTAGCTGCTCTTCACTGGAACGCCCTTTCCCTTAAACTACTCCTCCTGTATAATCTTATGCTGTTTAGGAGACTTCTTGACACTTGACCTTTTTTTAAGTCTAACTCTCTGTTGTACCCCATTGCCTTTTTTCTGTCCTATCCGTTTGTTGCCTTCTCTCCTCTATTTAGGCCTTTCAATGGGATACCCTCCCAAGGATGATCAAGTGCAACACAAATCACCCTAACTCTAATTCTTAAAGTTCTGTGTCTGGTGACTTAGTGGACTAATGTGTCTCCTGTAGGGGACTCAGGTCGACCTCATGGTCACAGGTTCAAATCCCGGTGGGTCCACTCAGTTCTTCATTCTTCAATAAACATCTATTATTCAGCGCCAAGATACTCTTGGGTGAACGTACGCTTTACAAAAACACGTTATGTTATAATGTCATCTACTGAAAGAAGAGGTGTAGATGAATTTTGCACTGAAGCTGTAGTTTGGTACTCCTCCCAGAGTTACCAATGCCAAGGGTATCTGCAATTCTGGGGTGAAGGAATACCGCAAATTCCTGAAGTCCCCAACGAAGTGAAGAATTACTGGAGAATCGTGAACACTGCAACCAATTTAAATGTATTCCTCAAACCCCCCCCCCCAGCATTTTCACTGGTACATTTCATATGCTTCAGCAGCGTAAATGTCTGAGTAAAAAACGTTCTAATTCCGATGGTGTCGGAAACTCTTGTTGCCTACTGTATATGAATTACAGGGGCATATGTAATGCAGTCGTGAGCATAGCGTAGTATATTGCCTCCTTTCTGAATACTGAGAGATGTTTTTCTCTGCCTCTAACATTCCTCAGAGAATACTCTTTACTTGGCAGCATGATATAAACAATACTTAATATTTGAAGCTTATGAAGCTTAATACATAATACATAGTGAGAAACACATTGAAATCCAAGCTCATTAATCTTTAATAAATAGTGTGATCCAGGCAATAAGGCATCAAACAGTTGGACGGGTTTGCCATAAAGATTGCTTTCTAATGCATTTTCACTGAGTTAAAAGAAATATACAGGCAACAAACAAAGATTTGGGATCTTATTTAGTGTTTGGTGGGTGGAGTGCTGCAAACAGAACATTTACCATGTATGTGATGGGATGTCCTCAATTTACTTCACAAGTGCATGACCTGCGATTATTAATCCTTTTAAGAGGGAGTTTAGTAGTGTGACTCATGCATAAGCTTCAGCGTAGCACTAGCAACTTAATAACCCCAGGATAAAGCCAATAAACCACATCTAGTGCTGAATTTGTGTCAGTGGTCATAGGTGATGGGCATCAGAAACTTTTTTGGGGTATCAGGGCTTATTTTCCATCATCAGACTTTGCCTCAGAGTAAGAGAGAGAAAGGCAGAACAGCGAGAAAAAAGGTAGAAAATCAAATCAGAGACAATATGTATATATATATATTATCTACTGGCGGTCGCCAGTAGATAGCTATAGTTACAACCTAGTTTCCATAGGAAATCTCAAAATTCTATTTTGAATAACTTTGGCGCCGACTGACGAATCCTCGCGAAATTTTCAAAACAAATGGGGCGCTCCGTTCAGCTCCTACCCTGAAAGTCTCGGAGTGATTCGTCAAGCGGGGGCCGAGAAAAAGGGGGGGTCCCAAAACACATTTTCCCCATGCATTTTTTCATAGGACCTTTAGTCGCAGCTACAGCCCGAACGGCTGAACAGAATTACGTGAAATTTGGCAGAGAGGTAGCCATAAGGTCAGGGAAGTGCCTTTTGCAGGTCTGGTGTAAATCTGTTCAGTATTTCGTGAGAAAATAGCATTTAAAAGCATATCAATATCTATACGCGTGCACCGTGCGCGCACTGTGCGTGCACCCTGCCGTGCGTGAGCGCAATTCTGATTGGTTGTTAGATGTCGGTAAACATTCGAATCGGTCGAAACCAGGAAGTGTCGGACGCCATTTTGTCTCTCGCAGTCTGAGGGGGTGAAAAAAAAGGTGGACAACGTGAAAAGGGGGCAGAGTGGACAGTTTTTGACCCCCTAGCTTGGTCAGGGGGTCACAGAAGGACCCCCAAGGGAGAAAAAAACAGTTTTCAAAAAAAAAAAATCGCAAGATGCGCTCACTGCGCGCGCATGCCACGCACTGCGAACCGTGGGTGCTCGTTGCGCACCGAGTGCCCACAGCGCGTGCACGCTGCGCGAAGCGCACGGTGCACGCACGGTGCGCGCACGGTGAAAAACCTGAAATTTTTTTTTTTATAAATACATAACTTAGCATTTAAAAAACCGTACAAATTCACTGAAAAAAACATAGGTTTCACACACGTTATAGTTACGAATTAGCATTTAAAAAACCTTGCAAATTCACTTAAAAAACCATAGGTTTCACACATGTTATAGTTAGCTGGACATTTCACTCCAATGAAATTCCCCCGTTATAGTTAGTGCAGGCAACTATAACTCACGCGACCGCAATCCTCTGCTGATGACTTCAGATATTACATCACTGATGACATATGTGTCTTTATGAAAAATAAATATTTGTAATATATGTATAGCTAAAGATTAATGGAATAAGACATGGGTAAATAAGTGTCTAAATACAGTGATGTAATATCTGACCAGCATATAGTAATTGAACCCACGCACAGAACTTGGGGCAGAGGCCCACAAGCCTCAGGACCTCAAATGAATACTGCCATTCTATGCTATCGAAGGCCATGCATGCATCGAGGGACATCAGTTCCGCACTTTCTCCAGGTGCGTCTCTAGTAGAGTGTAAAACTCCGTAGAAGTGTCGTAGGTTTAGCTTGGTACTCTGATGAGGTATGAAACTGGGCTGATCTGGGTGGATACTGTGCATTATTACCCTGGTAAGCCGAAGCGCCAGGACCTTGGCCAGGATTTTAAAGTCCTCCATGGGTTTACCCTGTTTAGGGATAACTGCAATTACTGCTTGGCGCTGATTTTTCGGCATGCAACCCTGCTCCAGCTATTCCCTGAACATGTTTAACATGTGTGAGGCCATCAGTGTTGCGGTGCTTTTATATAGTTCAATAGGTATGCCATTAGGACATGTCGCTTTACCTGATTGTAACACGCTGATTGCACCGAAGATCTCCTCTGTGGTTATGTCTTTGTCTAGGTCCTCAGGTGTTATGGTGGGTAGGTTCATCTCCTGTAGGAGTTCTGCACAATCCGATTGTGTTCTAGTTTCTTCACCTGTGCTACAGTAGTCTCCGTTTGGGGTTTTAATCTGTAGTACCCAGTTCTCTTCCCGGTCTCGCTTTTCCAACCACGGCATCAATTTAGATGCTTCATCCCCTATTTCATATACCCGCCTCTGGGATGCTCTAGTGTATTCCCAGCTTTCCCTTCAGCTATATCTCACAGCTCTTGTTACAAAAGGTGGATTCAATGTTTCGTGTGAGGGTTAGATTCCTCAGGCATCCCAGTGCTCCCTTTAGCTGGGTTATCTCCCTTTCTCTGCATTGAAGTTTCTGCTTTTTTTTGTTCACCCCAGCTATCGCTTGCACGTGTCCTCTTATTACTACCTTGTAGGACTCCCATAGAGTGCAAGTCGAGTCTACTGACCCTACATTCTCCTGAAAGTACAGCTCGGTTCGTACTCAAATCTCATCTCGGGCTTTTCAATCTTTGAAGAGCCACGAGTTGAATCACGTAGATAGGGCATGTGTTCCACCGGGTCCCATTAGTTCAACCTCAACGTGTGAGTGGTCAGAGATTCCCTGCGCTCCATGCTTTGCCCCTCTAAAGTGGCCTACCCCTGTGGAATGTGTTAATAAATAGTCCAGTCTAGAAAAGCCCCCATGTGGACCAGAGAAGAATGTGAATTGTTCTATCGAGGGGTTATGCTCCCTCCAGAGGTCTACTAATCCCAGGGCATGGACAAACATTCTCAGGGTGTTTGACCCTAGTTCCCTTTCAGCTTTTGAGATCCTATCTTTGTCCATGTCCTTTACCCCATTCCAATCTCCACCCAAGACCAACGTTCCCTGTAGAAATTCTAGGAGTAATGTGTTTTAGGCAGGTAGTGTGGTAGCATGCATCCTGGGTGGTATATAAACTGAACATATATTTAGGTCTCAACACTCCAACACCCCGTTTTGGGCCACATATCTACCCAGGTGGTCTCGCCATATCTTTTTGGGGGCAAAAGCTGTGCTGGTTTTGACGAGTATCCCCACACCTCGTGACCCTGTAGTAAATCCTGCGTGGGCATGCAGTTTACAACCAAATCTGTCCAGCGCTCTGCAAGTGCCCTCGGTCAAATGTGTCTCCTATAGCAGAACTATGTCCGGTGCTTGCTTTCTGATGTATTGCATTACCATTGTGTGTTTTATTTTGTTGCCTAGTCCATTAACATTCCATGTCATAATTCTCATCATTCATCTCCCGGGGCAGGTTGAGTGATCAACATCTTTGGGTGTGTGCCATGTATCCGTGTGGATGTCTGATTCATTTAGTAGTGTCTCTCTTTGGTTCTGACTAGATGTACGATGAGGTGTAGCCCCAATCCCTCCGGGTTCCCTGTCCCTGATTCCCATGTGTAATATGTCTGGACATCTGTTGATCAGATAAATAACATCATCAAACATACAGACTTGAAACCCAACCCCATAGAACTCCCCTCTCCCTGCTCCCTGCATGGCTGGATTAAAACCTCCCACCTCCCCAAACTGCAGAGCGCCTGTCTCCCCAAAACTGACACACCAAACATCGGGGTGGGCATAAGCCAAGCCTTAGCATTCTGCCTGTCTCCCCGTTCCTCCCCCCTTAATACTGTTACCATTTTGTTAACCAATTTGAATATTTTGGCAATTGTGGGAAATTGAATGAATGTAAGACATATAGGAAAATTGTAGTCCACAATCTTATCTGAGTGTTTTCCGAATTCAAGTGGCTTACCAGCACCAATGGTAAGGATCGGGTTTTAGTCCCATGATCATTCCCGAGTTGTTACATCGCTTACCGGCCTTGCATTATTCACTCGCCTCCCCTCCATTTTCGTAGTTGTCTGTGGTCAGTGCTCCTCCCTGTTCCGTGCAAGGCGCCTGGTCCCGTATTAGTGTCTCCATGTGTGTGTCGTTGTTTCCCCACCATTCGCCATCCATCGAACCATTCCCAGCCCTCCTCAGTAGCGAATTCCCACATTTTGCCATTGGCAGGTACACGAAGTGTCGATGGGAAGTATTTAATTTCTTTAGACCGTAGGGCTTTCTTGACTTCCAGGAAGGTCTGTCTCGCTTGTTAGACCTCCATCGAGAAATCTGGGAAAAATGTGATTGTTGCGTTGTCTATTTTGAGCTGTGGACCACTACAGGCAGTCTGGAGAATCATATCCCTGTCTCGGTAATTGAAAATACGGGCAATGATTGGTCTTGGCAGAGCCCCTGGTCGCGGTCGAATGCCTGGGACTCTATGGGCTCTTTCTACTAAAAAATATTTTGACAGACCCTTTGGTTTGAGCGAGTTTAGTAGGAGGTCCTCTACATACAGGTCTACAGCAGGGCCCACGGCCCTCTCCCGAACACCAATAATGCGCACATTATTACATCGTGAGCGGTGCTCCTGATCTTCCAACCTAGCCTCTAGCACTCTGCTTGTGTTGTTGAGTTCCTATACTTTACTTTGCAATATTTTGGTATCAGTTGCCAGAGTGTTCGTGACTCCCTTGATTTCTTTAAGGTGGTTCCCTCGGTTTCGGAAGTCGGCCCTCAGTAGTGAAACTTCAGAGGTCAATGTGTCGATTCGCCTGGCCAGGTCCGATCGTACTCTCTGGATGGCCTCCATAAGTTCTTGGTGCGAAGGCTCCGAGGCTGTCGATGGGGGTTGCGGCCCTGTTTCTGATTCAGCATCCACCATGTGCCTCGCCACAGTGTCCTTAGGGAGGGTGTATTTGTCTAACTTAGTTTGTTGGTTGCCCCGTGGTCCCCTGCCAACCGTCATGGCTCTCCCCCATTGTGGTCAGATACACTCTCACAAAGGAAAACCAGTGAAGTGGTAGACCCATACTCAGCTTATCTTCTGGGTCCTTCCTGCTGGCACAAGACAATGCCCCAGTTCCATTGGCCGCTCCCCCAATGCAGATCCAGTGGAGTGTACACACCTTCTCGCTTCCTCTGCAGGTGTCTCCAAGAGCAGCAGCCACCGTTTGCTTGTGGGGCCTCAACCGTATCCCCTCCCCATCTCCTTACACGGTGCCGGTCCCTACCGGTGATTTGCGGATGTCCCAGACTTGGCGTAATGTTCGAGGGTGGACTGTGCTCTCTGACCCGAGCGGGATGACAATGACCTACTCCACACCCCTCCTCCGATCTATGGGGCCCAAACTCATTGCCGCCAGGCGCAGCTGCCCCAGAGGCACACCCCCAATACCTCCACTTGCACCCACAGTTTGGTTCAGGTCCTGATTGGCCCCAGCTCGGTCACGGCACTCTACTCGAGGCTTGTCGTCCTGTACTCTGGTCCGGTCTGATCATCTGGTGCACACGAAGTTCGTCCGATCGCTCGCCTCGGTGGGCCCTGCCCCTCTGCTCAGAGCTCTGATGTGGATCACACAAGGATGCTGCTCTGTGACCATACAAAAAACAGGAACCCATTCCCCCACTGACACAATATATATAGAGGCAGTATGTCCATAAATCAATTAAACTGTGTCCATAGACCAAAAAGAGAAAGAAATTATTTTTTTGAATTATTTTTCACATTTCAATTTATTTTTCTAAAATGATGCCGTACATACTACGATCAATGTGGTAGCAAGATAGCTGCTGGTATTCATTTAGCACATAAACATCAAAAAACATTATAAAATAGACTTTGACATACTAGGTATAAAAAGTGATATCATCATGTGTGTAAACCTAATTGCCGTTAAACAACCCAACAATATTTAAAGTTGATTCAATCCATTCAAAACATCTCTGTCAAATACAAAATAATAGGAAAGATACGACATAACCAAGACAGTGAAGCGCCGACGCGCGTTTCGGAGATCCCAAGCTTGAAAGTGAGCTCCTTCTTCAGGGCACAAAATACTTTTGACAGTCTCAGTACGGTAAAACAGATACTTTCTTTCAAATGCTGAATCAGGATTTACATGTCGGGTATGAAGCAGCACATTATGTATAGGGTCTGTGGAACACAAAGGCAAAATCAACACAATTTCACAAATAGAACTACAGGTACGGATGCAATCCCAACCACAGATAGCCAACATAAGAACATAGATCCATCACCAGATAATCCGTGTATTAAATATAACAATAAAGGTGACACAGCATGGGTATCCCGAATAGTGGATACCAAAGAGTAAAAAAACTAAAGTGAAGAAGAAATAATTATATCTTCCAGAGAAATGGTGCCAGATAGAAAAAAAGTGAGATAAAAAAGAAAAAGAATTAGAGAAAGGAATAACATGGGATCACACCACGCGATGAACCATGCACAATTAATGAATGAAGAAAAAGAGTTGAAAAAATGAAAGATAAGCAGAGTAGCATACTTAGTAAACGGGGAGTCTTCTACTCCAAATAGTAGAATCCAAAATCTAAGCGTCACTTGAGTGAGTAGCATATCCCTCGAAACTGAAAGCAATAATCGTCTAAAAAAACAAAATGATACAGTAATACAGCATACAGAAAATAAGTAAACACTAAACTTAATACAGTGAACGTATCTAAAAGAAATAACCTAAACATCACAGAAAGTGAGCCTAACAACGCAAACATAATCAGAGGAAAAGCGCCACTAACTCCTTTCCTAGGAGATTTTAAGAGAATCACGTGTCTCCGCGTATGCAGTCAACCGTAATAGAGGGTGTATTCAGGGGCTGAAAACTGCTCTAACCAGATAGGATAATCTCTCGTCCCACATCTATCAAAATCTAAATAGGGACTGAACTCCAAGATACAATCTATCCTAAAATAAAATAAAATAAAAAAAATAAAAAGAGAAAGAATGAAAACGCTAAGTAAATGTGTAATAGACTCACCAAGTATAATCTCGGATGCTAGTAATGAATGAGTCGTCAGAAGAATGATTAAAATGTAGGGTGAGTCCTCCAGAGTCTCTATGTTTCAAGAGATACTGATTATAAGACCTATGCGATGAGACAAATGTAAATTGACAATATACAGGAAGAGCAGGCTCTTAAGGGTAAATAGATGTTCAATGTAAACAAGAGAGCGCAGTGCCTCACGCAACAATCATACCTAAGTATTCGAGTGGGACCCGCACCCGAGATGAATCCCCACAGCTGGATGGTACCGAATATTACGGAATAGAGAAGTACGTCTTTCTCAGTCTCTGTCAGTCAAAAGAAAAAACATAAAACAAAGATAAGCGGATAAACGCCCTAGTACGAAAGTCATAATACCGGGGGACACGGTGGCTAGTATGTAGAAGACTCACCGAGTTTACAAGAGAGATCAAATAGAGCTTGATGGCGAGAATACTAACAGAATCCTTAAAAGGTATCCACGACCTATGGAAGGAAAGGAAATATAAGTGTAAAACGCCGTGGTGCGTATATTACAAAAATGGAAAGAGGCAATGGGTAAAGCATGCCGATGCTCTGTGACCTGCAATCTCAGGTCGGGATGACTTCTTGGAACGTCACTGCCTCCGGGCCGTGATGTTGCTTTCTGTTATTCTCCCTTTTGGTTGCTTATTACAGATCAGTGACAGACGGGACGAGGGATTCAGGGTAGTGCCACTGCAGAGCTACTCTATTCTGAGGCCATCATGCTTTGTGGCTAGCCAGGCCCCCTTGTTTGTTGTTCATGGCAAATAGAGGGAGTCTGTCTTGGTTGGGTTGAGCTTCAGGTAAGCACTGGAAACTCAGGTTTCAATGATGTGCAAGCAGTTTTCTTTTGTGGTTCGATGTGTGAAGCAGAGCAGACTTTCAAGCACAGTTGGGTATCATCAACATATTGATGAATCCTGATACTGTTATCTGTAGTGGCTCCAAAGCAGCTCCAAAGCAAGAAAGCACATATGAAATATAACCTGCAAGAGTGAGATAAATAGGCAGGAAGTGTATGGTGGTGAAAATAAGAGGCATGACGTGAAAACAAGACTAAGCAGCATGGTTGTCTAGCAATCATGGCATTTGGCAATGCCAACGGCAGACCTCTACACTTAAGGCCGCCATGCTTACATTTTTACAAAGTAAGAACTGATTACACCACGTCATTCTACACTGGTCAAAGAAGATGCCCTGAAACAGAAATATTAGAAGTCTGACAAATGACCACATTATGAGTTTGACATGAACTTTGTAGATCATGTCATTTTCAGTCAGAACACTGCCTATAACACTGTATACCATTCGATGGTCTTAGACTTGATCACGAGTTTTGGAGGCTAATTTCAATCCCAATAGTTTTTTTATTTTTTATGATATATTTTTTGCAGTTTGTTTAACTATGCATGTTCAAATCGTTACAGTATTTGCAGTGTATATTGTATAAGCAGTTGGTAAAGAACAGAAAAATACATGTGAACCAATGTCTATATATCTTACATGAGCCATAATCTTTCAGAATTCCGTAACGATGCTCATCCGTAAAAGTGTTGCCGTTATAATAATATAGAACATTGAACATGGAAGAAAGAGCATCCCCAACCAACCCCACCCTCAAACCCTATCGACAAAACATTCCAGGTGCCATCCCAGTCAGCACAGAACATGTCAGAAAAAAGGAAGAAAAAAAGTCCCAGCCTACATTGTATCCATAACAGTGTTGGTGTCAAACACTATGATCAGGGGAAGGACAGGGGTAAGGGGCCAAGTGGTCAGAGCCCAAAATAATATGTGAGGTGATAGAAGGGTATCCTGCACTTCTACCTGTAACTGCTCCAACAGAGTGTCCCACAACATCCCTATAGGGCATTTGCGCAGTCCTCTGTATTCTTCCTTCCTCAGAGACAAAGCCTCTGCTGAGACCCAGCAGCAAACCTACTGATGGCAGCTCTGCTCCGTGGGTGGGACAGCAGACTTCCAATGGTGCGTTATCTGATGTTAGTAAGTAAAAGTGCAAAGTAAGACTGCATAGAGAAAGATTAATGATGAGGGTACAACTCCAGTATGCAGTGTTCCATAGTGTCCCAGTACATGTGCTCGGTAAGAGTCCAAAACATGTCCCACACATCTTTCCAGTAGCAAGATAACTTAGGACACGGCATCTCAGACAGTTGGATGTAGCCGAAGGAAAAATCTTGTATAGTGTGGAGAAAGTCAGATATGCTGTATGGAAAAGTGAATACTGAATTAACTTAAACCACGTGTTGCAAGGTATTTTGCTTGAGTATAGTAAAAAAACTGCCCTTCTTTATCATGAAGAGAGCGATCTAAGTCAGTCTCCCAGCAGACTCTAAGTGACATCAGCCCTATATGTAAATGGGAGTGCAGCCCTCTGTATAACTATTTAATCAAGTGTCTTCCCATGACCATTTTATAGAGCGCCTGTACTAGTACATGTGTATTTGATTCCATTCCCTGGTGGGACCAATGGGGATGAATAAAACAGGGTATGAATGCATGTGTAAGGAATAAAGCACTGGGTAGATCATCAGAATGGATAAAGTCCTGGTGCGAGATCAACATCCCATCTTCAAAGAGATTCCCAAGCACAGAGACACCAGCGGTCTCCCAAGGAGCCAGCTTAGCAGACGAAAGAGTGCCCACTGGAGTTGGAAGGCCATATAATGGGATGCTCGGAGGATAAGCAGGTGTGGGACACGTGATATGGAGTGGAGTGTTCCAGTATTGAAGGGCATTGCAGAGGAGGAGCGGCAAGCCAGATAGGGGGCGTTTACTTTCTGGTTGAAGCACTGATTGTAACCTCCCACTGTGTAATTTAGTGAGTGTATAAACTATTTCTTCTAGATTTATTCCAGCCAGCCAATAAGAGAGCCACGGCAACTGAGCTGCAAGGCAATATAATCGACAATCCGTGGGACCCAGCCCACCACCATCTGTTGGGAGCTATAACTTGTGAAGCCCAATACGGCAATTGCCAGAGCCCCATATGAGGTCAACCAAAAGAGTGTCTAAGGTCTTGAAGATATATTGTGGAATCACTACTGGAAGACTGGCAAAATAATATAATAATTTGGGGAGCATCACCATTTTGGCAAGAGTCCACCTGCCCATCAGCAATAAGGGCAAGGTGATCCAGAAAAGGGATGGACTTTAGCAGATTACCCTAAAGGAGATCTGTAGGTGAACAACAAACCTTGATGCCTAAGTATCAAAAAGTATGATATGCAACCAGGACCTCATGCTCATCAAGAAGAACAGTATCAAGTGGTGTAGCCCCTTGAAAAAAATACATATTACTTAGATTGGTTCACACGAAGGCCAGACAATATACCAAATACTCAGAGTATATTACAAATAGGAGTAAGGTCTTTCCTGAGGTTAAGGAGGTAGAAAAGTATGTGATGTAAGGAAACCGAGTGCGATTGAGGCCCATATGAAATATTCCAGTCTCCTGCTTCTTGTTGGAGTTTCTGCACCAGAGGTTACATTGCCAATACAAATAATAATGACAGCAGATGTCATTCCTGGCGCGTACCTCAGGATATTGTATATTGCACAGAGCTATGAGTGCTCGTTTTTTAGCCCAAGCTGTTGGATTACCATAAAGTATCTTAACCCATGTAATGAAGGCAGTAGGAATACAAACCTTCTGCAGCACTAAGAAAAAGTATTCCCGGTCCAAAGAGTCAAGCACTTGCTGTAGCTCAAGAGATAGGCAGCCAGCATTAGGAAAAGGGTCATATGCTGTTTCTATAACTTAGCATAGGCATCTAATATTTAGTGAGATGCTCTTACGGGGAAAACAGCCACACTGGTCTACATGTATCTAGTACAGCAGTAGAGGTAGGAGTCTTTGGGCCAGGATCTTGCTAAGGATCTTATAATCGGAATTAAGAAGAGAAAGCGGCCTGTAAGCGAAAAGCGAAAAGATCCTCTGGGGCTCAACTGGGCTTAAGTATTTGAGGTGACCAGTGCTTGGCTAGTTGTAAGGGGCGTTGCTCCAGCCTCCAAGGAAGCCTTGTAGAATTTCTCCAAATGGGTAATCAGTTGTGTAGCAAAGGCAGAGTAAAATTCAATAGGTAGACCATCAATACCCGGTGATTTATTACGAGCCATTCCTCAAATTGGAGTACACGGTTCTTCTGTTTTTAGGGGTGCCGCCAAGGACTCATACACTGCCTCTGAAACCCACAGATGTCACAGGTAGCTCATGAAGTCATCTCTTTCCTCTGGAAGTGGTGGATGGAAAGCATCATACAAGTGGGTATAGTAGGAAAGGAAAGCAGCACTAGTAGCTCATTGAGTAATGCTTGTGCCAGTAGATGTGGTTATGGATAGGATCGGCATGGGTCATAACTGCGGATGAATCATTTGAGCAGGAGGGGTACTCGCTTTGTCCCCTTCGAAATGTACATTTTATGGTTATGTTTTGTAGTCAAGCAGTCATATTTGTTTGAGGAGTTCTGCATGTTGTATCCTAATATCTTGCAGGGCTGGTTGTTATGAAAGGTCAAGGGCTGTCTCTTGTTCTAGGATACCTAATCATTTCTCTACATTGTGTATCTCCATGAGGACAGACTGACAAACCCCTGTAGTGGTTGCTATTGAAATCCCTCTAATCACAACCTTAAATGCTTCTAATTCCACCAACAATGTAGAGGCCAACCCTTATTTTTCATTAAAGTAAGTGTCAACTGCAGTACCTATTGTGTCTCTGAATGCGGCATCTTCTAACAACGCCAGAGACATGCACCAAATAGGGATTGGCGCAAGAACAATACCCCATTACAGGAGCACCTCAAACAGGTTTTTAACTGAGAAGGTCTTCCCCAGATAAGTTGCGGCAGAGAATTCTCCCACCATATGGACCAGTCAGAGGATAAAATCCAGTTGGGCACACAGTCCTTGTGGTGGAGAAAAGAAAGAATACTCCCCATACCTGCATTGTGAGCCCTCCATATGCCGATCAGGGACCAACACGACAGTCAACTCGATAAGGACTTAGCTTATCTCACTGAGTCAGTATTGGGTTGAGGGTGATGGGAACGTTCTAAAGCAGTATCGAGGACCGTATTAAAATAACCACCTAAAAACCAAGACAGGTACGACCTCTCTGACAGGGCTGTGGATACCCTATGTAAAAAACACAACTTGTTCAATATTTAGTTCATTAATACTTCCCAGTACACTGTCCCTAAGTATCCATTTTTGTTTATCTGCTTCAAAAGGGATGCCAGCTTGCACCCAGGCTACTGCCTCATGGGCAAATCTACAGTAGGTTGCAAATAGCTTCACTCTCCATTTCACATGCAGCTTAGTGGCTTCCAGGGCAGAAAGGTGGTTTTCCTCCAAGCACACTATGCTGGATTTCCCATGGTGTAACTGTGCTAGAACTCTATAACGTTTATGCACTGCCCGAAACCCCCTAAAATTCCATGCCAGTTTCTTGTAGTGCTGTACAATTGTCAACATCTTGCTATTACAATATAAGCTAAAGATTAGGGGAAAAGCTGTCCAGACTTGGTGGGCCCTTCTGGTGAAAGAATAAACAGTTGCCCAATACTAGGTCCAACATGTAAACCATGTTCGGCCAAACAAGGTTAAACCAACTAAACATGAAAACCAGGTATACCATCAGGCAATCTCATGAGATGGGGGAGCCAGTGGAAACAGATAGTGTCCTCTCTAGATGGGAACAGGAGTTGCACATATTCCGACTTGGCTAGCCAGGAGCCCCCAGTAGAAACAACTGGAGAAAGTCATAAAAGTCATGTTACTGTAGTTTCAGCAGCAAATTAAATCCACAGTAACTACCTAACAAGTACCCGCTCACAGCCAGAAAAGCAGATAACAGGGGGAGAAGGAACAACCATCACAACACTGCAGACTGTTAGATAGACAGCAATATGCCAGCTAAAATGGAAAAAACAAACTAAACCAACCACCTTCCTTTGAGAACAAATCAAAATATCTGCAGTTTGCAGTGTCACATTTCGGAATAGCGCTATGCTGGCATTGGAGTTGGAGTCATATTTCGCACTTGCTGTAGAGAGGGCTGACATTTCTGTTAACCCAGCAATGCCATCGTGTTCAGTACAGCCACTCTGCCCTCGAAGGCTTGGTGTGGGAATTGTGCTGCCTTCGAGATTGATTGCCTCGGCTGCCGGCAGTGAAAAGGAGGTCCGCACTCTGCCTTCTGTGATCTCTCTGATGGGAGTGGGCAACATGCATTTGAGAAGCGATGCTCTAACCAGTCGCGAGCAGCCTCAGCATCAGCAAAGAATAATGAACGTTCTTCATGTATTACCTTCAAGAGGGCAGGGAACATTAAAGCATACTGAAGCTCTTTAGATCTCAACTGCCGCCTAACCTGCTGAAAGGAGGCACGTCATCTCTGCACTTCCAATCTATATTCCAGCAAAATAAATACTGTTGCATAGTCCACCCTAATAGGAGCCACCTCCCTTGCCTTCTGCAGGAAGTGATCACAGTCCTTGTAATTAAGTATCCATGAAACAATAGGCCATGGAGGTACCCTGTGGGGAGAACACTGGATTGGCACCGTATGAGCTCACTCCACTATGAACAAATTTGAGAGGCCTTGAGGAGCAACAGTTTTTAGGAGCCTTTATTCAATGAAGAGTGTTGGGTTGGGGCCCTCCAGACCCTCTGGGATGCCCACTATGCATATATTATTTTGGCAGGCCTGGCCCTCTGCATCCTTTGCTCTTTCATCAAGGTATCGACATTATCTCTGGAGTTCCATTATTGCTGCAGAAGTTACTACCTGTTGGGGGACAAGTTCTGACAATCTAGTTTCTGCTGTGTGCATTTTGTCAGAGAGCTTGTGGTGGTCATCTCATAATATGCCCAGATCTGTTGAGAGGGAGTGTATACAATGCTCAGTGGCTGATCTGAAGTCATGTATTTCACAGAGTATTAGGTCTAGATTGTGAAGTGGAGGAGCCAGGTTCATGGCGGGAAACAGTCCTCTAAGGTGTGTGTGGAGGAGCCATATGATTGACTGTGTTGTGAAGGCTCACAACACTGTTTGGAAAATGGGTTCATGGACTTAGTGTGCCCCATGATGGGCAGCCTGAACCCTGCAGTTATAGCAACTCAGGGGCCATGCAGCCCTCCTTCCAAGGCCACACAAAGGTCATTAGGTGAGACGTTGCCGCCCAGGCAACCGCACCCTGTCAAAGCAGCTGCTCCAATATTCATGGAAGTGGGGGAGGGTGGAAATCTCACTAGTGAGGCCCCTTTTCCACTCTAGGTCCCTGGGCACAGCCTCTACCTCCGCTCCGTGCAGAGCGAGTTAGCATGTGTGACTGAATCGGCAATTTGCTGTCTTGAACGCTGCCTCGCCAACAACTCACACAGCCTCCAGCTTTGTAACAATAGGAAGCAGCCCCAACGACTCAAGACAGACCAATGTCAGGTCTATGACATCCACAGGGGCACTGCTTACATCCAGCAGTATTTAGGTTCTCACTCCATCAGGATTAGTGGCAGATGGTGAGGGGTTCTAGGGTGCTCAATCGGAGCTTTAGGAAATCACAACCGCTATCTTGGGCAGTTGGTCATGCCCTCGACAGGAATAGTTATTAAGAGTTTTGCAATAATTATTGCAACCTCACTGATTTGCCTTGACAGATTTGGCAAGGCAACTTTTTCTGAAGTGTATCCATCAAACATTTTGACGTTAATGTTAATGTTAATGTTACCGGATTTCTAGAGCGCATGGCTGCCCGTGAGCGTCCCCGCGCTGAACAAGTACAGATGGAATCAGAAGAGAAGCTCACGGGAACAACCAGGTCTTCAGCGATTTACGAAATGTCAGATGGTTGGGTTGTGCGCGGAGGTCAAAGGGAAGGGAGTTCCATAATTTGGATATATTGTATGAAAAACGTCGACCTCCTGAGCGTGTTCTCTTGATTTTAGGCGGCAGAATAAGGTGGGCGTTAGAGGATCGGAGAGGTCTGGAGGTGGAGTATGGAGTAACAAGGTCTTTCAGAATGGGGGCTGCTTTTCCATTAAGAATTTTGTGCGATATACAGAGTGCCTTAAACTGTACTCTTTCCATGACGGGCAGCCAGTGTAGAGCTCTAATGGCAGGTTTGGCCGAAGAGCGACTCTTAGTGTTGGTAAGAATCCTGGCTGCCGCATTCTGCACTACCTGCATCTTAGTTGTGACTTTCTGCGGTGCACCCAGGTACAATGCGTTTCCATAGTCCAACCTTGACAGGATGAGGCCTTGGATCAGAAGTTTCCTTGATTGGAAAGGGAGTAGTGGTAGGATTTTCCGGGTGGACCGCATGAGGCCAAAACAGACACCCGCCGTTTTCCTAGCTTGAGTATGCATGGTTAGATTTTGATCTAGCCATAAACCGAGACTTTAATCTCGGTTTTGGGGGTAGGAGGCTTACCCATGCATGGGGGCCAGAGAGAGTCAGGACGAAAGTGGGCCTGATTCCCCATCACCATAATCTCCGTCTTGTCGCTGTTAAGCTTCAAATGAGATCTGTCCATCCAGCTGACAATGTCTCTCAGGCAGGAGAATAGGTCGATGGTGGGATTTTCCTGCTGAGTAAGAGAGACAACCAGCTGCGTGTCATCTGCATACGTCAGGAGTTTGATCCCATATGGAGTGACTATCTTTTCCAGGGGGGACATGTATACGTTGAAGAGCGTGGGGCTCAAAGAAGAGCCCTGTGGCACTCCGCAACGTATAGGGGTCTCTTTAGATGTATAATTGCCCTCTATCACCTGGAATGAACGGTCCTGAAGGAACGATTTCAGCCAAGATAGGGCAGTACCTGAGATTCCAAGATCTTTCAATCGCTGGGTCAGGATCTGGTGATTGACCGTGTCGAAGGCCGCACTCAGGTCAAGGAGGATCACTGCCACTGATCCTGCTGTATCCATGATCTTCCTGGCCTCCTCGACCACTGTAACCATCGCAGTTTCAGTTCCCTGGCCCGAGCGAAAACCTGTCTGTGAAGATTTGAGTAGTTCGTTAGTTTCAAGGTAGTTAGATAATTGGGAATTGATTAATTTTTCTGTTATCTTGCTGATACACGGGAGAAGAGAGATCGGCCTGAAGTTAGATAGGTTAAGGGGGTCTAGATTAGGTTTTTTTAGTAAGGCTCTGACCTTCGCCTTTTTCCAGCTGGGGGGTACCAGTCCGTTAGTCAGAGAGGCATTGATCACATTTACCATAGGTAAAAGGATGGTAGGTGCTACCTGCTTTAGAATTTTTACTGGGGCGGGGTCCGCTGGTGAGTGAAAGGAGAATGGAGGACAGAATGTCCGGACTGATGGGGACGAATGTATCAAATCCCAAATTAAGGATGTTGAGCTGTATTACAGAATGCGATGAAGGGTCCATCGGAGAGAGAGGCGGAAGTTGCTGCAGGATATTTTGTATCTTTTGGTCAAAGAACGTGGCCAACTTATCACAGTAGTTGTCAGAAGGATTAATCGAACCTATGGGTTCTGGTGATTTTAAAAGTTGTCTTACAATTTGAAAAGTCTCTCTAGATGAGCAAGATACCGCACTGATTTTCTCTTGGAAGAAAGCGGTTTGAGCAGTTTTAAGGGCTTTTTTATAATTAAGAATGGACAGTCTATAGTCCCTCTTACTATTCGGGTCGAAATCCTTCCGCCACACTCTTTCGGCTCTTTTGCAGAGCTTCTTCAGATCGCGAGTTTCCTGGGTGAACCATGGGGAGGAGGTTTTTTTCCGGGAGGTCGAATTAGGTTTTTTTGGGAGGATCGAGTTAAGAGAGTTTTCAATCCATGATGAAAACTCCGTATCAGCTATAGCAGGGTCTATTTCATGGTTAGGTTTAAGGAGTTCCAGAGCCTGCTTCCATTTGTCAATGTCCAATTTGGCCCAGGGGCGTGTCGGTTTACCAGGGGGATTGTAGGGAGGAGAGATGTTAGAGATCTCCCACTTGAAGGGGATGAGCAGGTGATCTGACCATGGCAGGGGGATTGGGGCATTAGTTTTGAGATCATCAATATTGCAGATGATGGGGTCAAGAAGATGTCCCAACAGGTGTGTGGGTTGGTCACTCTGAAGATGGAGATGAAGAGCATCCAGATCTGTGAGTAATTCTAATGCAGTTTTGTCGTTGTTGTTATCGAAATGGATATTAAGATCCCCTAAAATTATCACGTTAGATAGAGTGCTAGACATGGTCATAGAGAATTCCAGGAGAGAGCTGCAAAATTGGCCCAGAGGCTCTGGTGGGCGATAAATGAGGACTCCAGAGAGGGAGTTGCATGAGGAAAGTTAAATGCTAAAATGTACATTTTCACAATCCGATAAGGGGTTATCGTGAAATTTACATGATAATTGTTCCTTGTAGATAATAGCAATCCCTCCTCCTTTTCCCTTCTCACGGTCCACATGTTGTAGAAGGTAGCCCAGAGGTAGCGACTGTATAATGTTGTAGTCTGAGTCTGGGGTGAGCCATGTTTCGGTGAGAAACAGAATCTCAAATTGCTCCTCTTCTAGAAGCATATGAATTTCCTGCGCATGTTTGGGCAAAGATCTACAATTTAGCAGAGCCATTTTAATGATTGTCGGGGATGCTTGGTTCTTCAGAGCAGGAGTAAGTTTAAATGAACAGTGGGGGCAGTGATCACGCAAACTCTCGCCTTTAAGAACATTAGTGCAGACAGGCTGTGCAAATTGGTTCAGTTGGAACAGGCAGTCTCTCGAATATGACAGCCTTACTTGAGTAGCGAGGTCTGTAGACCCTGGCCCTGGGCTCGCCCTGGCGCGGACGGGCGCAGACGGGCTTGCCTTAGGCGCGCCTTCGGCGCGCTGGCGGCGCGCCCGCTGCGCTCGTCCGCTGCGCTTCCTCCAGCGGCATATATTTACAGGAAGGGGAAGGGCACCAATGGGAGGGCGTGGCCTCGAAGGGGCGTGGCCTGGGTGCACGCCGGCAATGGCGTCAGTCAAGGTTTGTAATTGACAGAGACCGCGATCAGCGCAAAGAACCGCTGTGCGGGATGTCAGAGTAGGGTTGCAGTCCTAGGAACTGCCCAAGATCAGGTAGGTTTTAAAATACACAATCAACACAAGTGACACTCAAAATGTTAAAAAGCTATTTCGCTCCCGGCTTCTGCCTCAGGAGTAGTTGTTCTGACAGTACGCCAGTTCCCAGCACCTTTATACGTGGGTGGGGGGGCGTGGCCTCGAAGGGGCGTGGCCTGGGTGCACGCCGTCAATGGCGTCAGTCAAGGTTTGTAATTGACAGAGACCGCGATCAGCGCAAAGAACCGCTGTGCGGGGTGTCAGAGTAGGGTTGCAGTCCTAGGAACTGCCCAAGATCAGGTAGGTTTTAAAATACACAATCAACACAAGTGACACTCAAAATGTTAAAAAGCTATTTCGCTCCCGGCTTCCGCCTCAGGAGTAGTTGTTCTGACAGTACGCCAGTTCCCAGCGCCTTTATACGTGGGTGGGGGGGAGTGGCCTCGAAGGGGCGTGGCCTGGGTGCACGCCGGCAATGGCGTCAGTCAAGGTTTGTAATTGACAGAGACTGCGATCAGCGCAAAGAACCGCTGTGCGGGATGTCAGAGTAGGGTTGCAGTCCTAGGAACTGCCCAAGATCAGGTAGGTTTTAAAATACACAATCAACACAAGTGACACTCAAAATGTTAAAAAGCTATTTCGCTCCCGGCTTCCGCCTCAGGAGTAGTTGTATATACCTTGGAACTGTAGACTGAAGTCACTGTTCTGCTATGAACCTGCTTAAAAATATAAATGTAACCGACAAATTAAACAAAAAAAAGTTATGATCCAAGTTTATTAAGACATGTTCATGTGATGAGTAAAGAAAAAAATATTGTGACATGTATCAAGAATGTATCTGTAAATTTGAGCTTACAAATGTTTTTTATTATTATTTAAAATAAACGAGAATACTGCTACTACATCAATTTCCTGAGCTGTGTTTAGTTTGTTAAGGGTTTTACCGTATTGTTTGTTGCCTTTAGGGTGCCTGCGATGAGATGCAGCCGCGGCCCGTGGAGGGAGTTTCGTGGGGCGGAAAGGCGGGGCGGGGGAGGGGCAGGGTGGAGGGGTTCTAAAAACCGGAATATGGATAATTACAGGTAAGTAAACGAATTTCGTAGTGCGCACTGCATCACATTTTGCGATGCAGCGCGCGCTACGAAATTCATTTTATTTATTTAATTGTTTACTTACTTGCAATTATCCATATTCCGGTTTTTAGAACCCCCCCCACCCTGCCCCTCCCCCGCCCCGCCTAACCGCCCCACGGAACTCCCTCCACGGGCCGCGGCTGATGAGATGTCTTCTTATATATAGAGGACCTGGCATGAGACCCAGTGAATTGATGAATCAAGGCAGAGCACCTACGCTTACTGAGGCCTGTTGATGGGTTATATTTCATATCTCTCTGACAGGCTGGTATATGTCAGCACCTCTCCATGACTGTGTATAGTGCTCTCTGCTACTCAGGTTCACAATGTAATAATAATTATAATAACATTTTTCACACAGCGTTACATACCACATACCTACCATGTATAAGTGATGAAAATATTACTCATTGTAAGTACTCAGTTTTCTGACCCTGAAAAAAGGCTGAGTCTGCCTTGTTACGATTGAAATGCATGTCCTCATAACACTACACTCACAGAGAAATCGTGCTGGTTAATATCAACAACATACTCGTGTAGCGGACCACTGCCCATTGTGCAACGCAGGGAAGCAAGCAAAGTTGTTCCACTGAGTTGCACGAATAGGACAGAGCTGAACACCACCACATCTACTAAGATATGGCCCTCTTCAGCTCTCTACCTGTGCTGCCTCACTTGAGGCTGCTAGGAGCCAACTAGGTAACCTAGCGCCATGCTGCATTGGTACATGCATTACAGGCAAGTTTATTTTTGTGCAGGAAAGGATACCTCCCTCCACAAAAACAATCCTAAGAGGCAGTATCCTTGATCTATGCGTATTGCAGAAAAATCCCGCATCGTGCATAGAAAGAGGAAGTAACGAGAAGAAATAAACACCTTCCTCCTCGTTACACCTCTCTGTGGTAGGCTCACCATTTTGGGCCAATCCCTGGCTTACTACCTTTAGTAAATCTGGGATTGCGTCAGATCCCACCCATGGAACACCTACCAGACGAACTGTAAAGCAACTCAGCACAAGCCTCTGAGTTATGTTAGATGGCTTTACAAAGTCACACAAAACAGCACAAACAGCCCCTTCCGTGGCTTTGTAAATCCCATTTGAGAACTTAAACTGCCATGCGACGACTTGCACCACCCGCTGACAACACAAGTCCTTACCAAATGTGGGCCATTGTGTCGGTCAGCAATTGCTATAGGCACTTTATACTGGCATGTGTGCAGATGGGACCCGTGCATCCAGCTCGGGACAACAACACAAAGTTCTAATTTATTTACGTTATTTGCTTTTAAGCCTTCCACATGCTGGAACATCTGGTATAAAATATCTCTGCTGCAAGGTTGTTGTAAATTATTGTATATTTTACTAAAGACATTATATGTTAACATGACGCTTGGGGTTACAAGAGATGTTTAGGCAGAGCTTTGTAAATGTATTGACTTAAATTGTGCTTCACCTCAACTGGTGACGTGGAGTTGTTCTTCACACATTGCAAACTTGTGTTAACATCAACAGATTTGTCTGCACACTTCAACTGCGAAATTCCACACATTATCGAAGTGATATGTTACAGATTGAAGATAAAACTTGACAAAGCAGTTTCCAAGTAATCTCCAACAATGCTCTTTTTATTAAAATGATTGCTTATTTGCATTGTAGGGCTGTCTGCAGCACAATATGAATGTGTTCAACATGATAATGGTGCCTGAGTATTACTTGCTATAAACTTGAAAATGAGGAAGTGCAAATTTCACAACTATGTCAGGCACTTCATGAATTGGAATACAAATTGATACTTTTGTGGCAGTTTGTATGATTTACAAAGAAAAGAGAACTGCTGTGTAGCATTGACTGTGTGTGTGATGAGGTTTATATGAAAATATCGCCTGCAGAAATATTTACGGGTGCAAATATCAACTTCTCAATATCATCTACTGCTATATGGCCAAAGTAAAAAGATATAGGAAATAGTAGATTTCCCAGTCTAACTTCACATGAACGTGCGTTGACGATATAGTGCAGGTCGATCTTGTGGAATCAGTGTTGTTGCATTTCATAATGAAAACATCAGCATTATGACTTCACACCATGAAAGATAACAATTATATTGCAGTACATCCCTCAATTATACTGCACTTAGGGCAAGATGTACTAAACACCAAAGTTTATGAACTGACCTATATACTAATAGGTCAGTTATTAAAATTCTGATTCGGAGTTGATCGTAATCTGACCTCTCTTCTGAATATTAATAAGGTACGTCGCAAATTAGGTCTCACTCTGATTGGTGGCCAGTACAGTGATGGTGGCTTCCTAGGGGATGGAGACCATGTCTGTATTCCCCTTTAAATAATATAGATATATATATATCTATATATATATTCACTGAAAAAAACATAGGTTTCAGGGGCATCATAGTTAGCTGGACTTTTCACTTGTACAAAACCATTGAAATTCCCCCGTTATAGTTAGTTCATCTAACTATAACTCGCGCGCCCGCAAAGCACTGCTGATGACGTCACATATTACATCACTCATGACATGGTCAGTGACATCACTCATGACATCACTGATGACATCTCAAATGACATCACTGATGACATCATCCAGTGAATGTGTGTTTTTCTGAAAATTAAATATGTTTTATATATGTATATCTCAAGGTCGATGGAAGAATAAATGGGTATATAAGTGTCTAAATGGATGATTTGTTTTTGAAAAATTGATTGTGTAACTGACTGATTAAGTATATCATAGTGAATACATGGCTTAGTGAGTAATGTTTAAATATGTAAATATCTGTATCAGTCTCTCACTTTGTGTATAAGTGGCTGCATGGGTTGGTGAGTAGCTACATGGGTGTCTATATAGGTGTTCTGCTTGGGTTTTCGGATCAGATAGAACCCGCTCATCAGAGCCTCACTAACCCAGCCAGAACGTTACCCCCTCCCTAGAACCTATTTACAATCCTGCAACCACATATATCTACCACCTAAGGACAGGGGATTCCTACTATGCATACCAAGACCTCTTATAATCGGCGGCCTCGCGATCCCATACGGATCCAGAACTCTCTGCCCATACGACAGTATCACAAGTGGCGGCCTCGCGATCCCCTACGAATCCAGACCTCTCTGCCCATACGACAGTATCACAAGTGGCGGCCTCGCGATTCCATACGAATCCAGACCTCTCTACCCAGATGGCAGTCTCAGCACAATCGGCGGCCTCGCGATCCCATACGGATCCAGACCTCTCTGCCCATACGACAGTATCACAAGTGGCGGCCTCGCGGTCCCATACAAACCCAGACCTCTCTACCCAGACGGCAGTCTCAGCACAATCGGCGGCCTCGCGATCCCATACAGATCCAGACCTCTCTGCCCATACGACAGTATCACAAGTGGCGGCCTCGCGGTCCCATACGAACCCAGACCTCTCTACCCAGACGGCAGTCTCAGCACAATCGGCGGCCTCGCGATCCCATACGGATCCAGACCTCTCTGCCCATACGACAGTATCACAAGTGGCGGCCTCGCGATCCTATACGAATCCAGACCTCTCTACCTAGACGGCAGTCTCATACGACAGTTCATCCTATGATCACCATAACATACAAAAAGGGAATCAGTCTCACTATTCATCAGATCACACAAGGATTGCCAGTTCGAGCATAGCCTGTTCTCAGGTTCGAGGGGCTCCTCTTTCCCTTATTCAGTTACCACTTACCTGATCAGGGTTAACATCTGTTCATGTAGCCGCAGCTGACTAGAAGAATAGGCTACCCACTTATACAAGAACACGCAGCACATGTTGGTTCACTACAAACTGGATACTTTATTACTCATTACATACACAATCACATAACATTACGATATAACACATAACCTGCAAAGAAAAGTGAAAGATTAAGTTGTACACTCTAATAAGAAAGGGTCGACATCACCTTAGTAGTATGTAGCCTGCACTCAGTGGTCATCTAGGTTCCCTTCTCGTCTGTGCCTCGGCTCGCCTGGAATCACCCTTCTCCGAGTCACTGGGACCTCTTCCTTATCGGCTACTCTCTCCTCTCTGGCTATTCTGCTAGGAAAGCATCTGTCTCTCGGTTCTTCTCCGCCTTCAAGATGGCGTCTGTCTTCCCTGGAATAAGTAGTAGCTTTACTGCTAACGGCTAGATGCCGCCTACGGACTGAACATGTAACTGCCTCAGACTTTCACTAATATAGAGGTGCGTTTCCTCATGAAAAATTCCGGCCTGTAACCTGCCGCCCACCAAATTCTTGTACCTCCCCGTACCAAGGACACGTTCCCAGCCGGCCGGCCTGATGTAGTGTCTTCGGCATGAAGAAAAATACAATCCTTCGATAAGGGCCGGCCTGAACCGGTTCTCTCCAAGCGAATAACACCTCATAACTAAAACATTACATTTGACCTAGAAGCATCCCAAGCTGCCGGAGCAGAAAGAAAGATGGAGTCTCTCCCGTTTGAGGCCTACCAGGCCTGAATTCAGCACGGCTCCATGAAATACCCTCACTACAGGACAGGTTATCCCTAATACTAACGAATCTAGGCTATGTGTGCGAGCCCTGATCTATGGGGAAGAGCACAGAATCATGTCGAAGTGCCTAGTAAATAGGCTCCATTCACTACTTTAACCCTTAGACTTGAATGATAAGAGACTGAAGTAACATTCCATCATTGTGCCTCACAAGAAGGCCGGGAAAATCGAGCAGAACATTTCACCCTTGACTTCAGTCTATTATACATTCATTAAACAGAACTAATATCTGTGGAAGAATAATATGAAACAAGACTAACTGACCTATGTCTAGTACCAGGTGTGCAGAATTGAAGTAGTGAAGGAATACACTGAATAAAGCAACAGATAGAAATCAAAATGCCGATAGTAATCAGAATACCTCCTAATATCTGACGTAACATATGCAAATTAGGTAACCAATTAAAGAGCCAGTCAAACCAGCCCTGGTCAATGTGTTTTCTAACTTCTTCTGTCAAGTCATGTAGTTTATCAATGTGAGCTTGAATGGATTTTGTATGATCCGACAAGTTAAAACAACAAAGACCCTCAAAATCAGAACAATCGTGTCCATGTTTAAGCAAAAGATAATCAATGGCCGCTCGATTTTGCAAGATAGCCCTTCGTTCACCCTGGGCGTCTAATACCATGTCAGACAGGACTGTAGAAGTATGATTGATGGATTTTACCATCCAGCAGGCCATTTTCCCAATAGATTTGGCATTATAAACTGCCAAAGCAGGAACACCAACAATTGAAATAGCCAGGCTAAGGTATTCAGACTTGGAATATAAATGCAAAGATGAGTCACAATCCTCCTGTAACCTCACTGTATCTCGAATCACACGAGAGTTGGCATTCGGATGTGATGAAAACATGAGCAAGCTCAGTCTAGTAATGGCACAAGGGCCTCCAGAAATATTTTCGGGTATATATGGCCAGGAAGTATTACCACATGAGAAAAGCCATCCGGCAGGCAGTAACATCGTGCGATAGTGACTGGGGGTAACTACCATACTCTTGCAAGTCATGTTATTCTGAACAGAAGTACATGTTTTCGGTGTCCTTTGAAGGCACAAAGTTCGTTCATGAGCGGTGAATGAAGTGGCACCTTTCAATCTTAAACGCATACATTCAGAAATCACCCTAGGATCACAAGTAAGGAAAAAACATAAATCACCCTGTGTGATATTATAGGTAACTATTTGGGACTGGATGGGCGGTATCGGGTCTGACAGTACAGTACACAAGGGGCAATACTCATGGGCAGCGAAATCGCCCAGAAGAACATTGGGGCGAGCATTTGATATATTAAAAATATGAGTCAAAGTCTCCAATGAAGCAGGGACAGCAACTAAACAAGTTGCCAGAATGTCCGTCACCGATCTCATCGGTGTCAAGCAGAACTGAGGGGCTTTAGTTACTTGCTTGGCCAATGTAATCCAAAAGTTCGGCGACGAATCCCACGCAGCGAAGGAACGCGACACTCGGGTTCTCAACTCAGCCCGGGTTGATGGGATCCCTCCTCTCTCGTCGTACCAGCCCAAAAGGAGTCCAACGCCGACACATCCTGCAGCAACAGTCCAAAGAATGATCTGAAAGAGAATCAAATACAGGCATTATTCATTCTCGTAAGTAACATTTGTCAGCCGGGACTGCTTCCCAGCTATCTTTCCCTGGTCTCATAACTAAAATGGTGTTGTCTTGACCGGTTGCAATCACTTCTGCTTGTTCAGGGGGATTCTTAGGCGACTGCACCCAAACTCTGGCCCCAGGATTATCTGTGGAGCCAAAACCTTTCTGGCCTCGTACAGTTAGCAACGTTGGGGCAGTGCCTTTTGTCATCTCACCACTGAAGACAGGCATTATTAGCAATTGAGCCACTCGGTCAGTTTGATGTATCAGTAAGTCAACCTCACTGCTATTCAGCAGGAGCACCTTAATCTCTCCCTGATAATCACTATCAATGATTCCTCCAAGCACCTGAATGCCTTTTACAGCCAGCCCCGATCTAGGGGCGATTAATCCGAAATTTCCAGTTGGTATATGAACACCAACACCAGTTTCAATGATGACTCGATCCTTACTTTTTATAACGGTGTCATCCATGGCATGCAGGTCTAAACCTGCCGACCCTGGGGTCGCTCTACATGGAGCCAAAGCTCCGGGAGTAATCTCCCAGTACATCACGGTCTCTCTGATTTCATTGGGCTTAGCATCAACATTCGGAGGAAACAAACGCATAAGTGGGGATTCAGCATTTAGAAAAGGACGGTTATTCAAAATCAATAGCGCTTGAGGCAAAAAGTCTCGCCAATTCTTATACTTGTCATCTGTTAATTTACGCAATTGATCTTTTAGCAAGCCATTCAACCTCTCCACAAGACCCGAGGCCTGTGGATAATATGGTATATGAAACACCCATTCAATATTGTTTTCCACACAGAATTCCTGTACCAATCTTCCACGAAAATGGGATGCATTATCAGATTGAATTTGGAATGGCACACCATAATACATCATAATCAATTCCAATGTTTTAATAGTATTCAATTGGGTAGCTTGCTTACAGGGAAGGGCCACCAACAGGCCACTGTATGTATCAACAATGGTGCAAACATATTGAGAATTCCTACTCATAGGAAGTGGACCAATGTAATCAATCTGCCAAATTTGAGCGGGCAATTTCCCGCGATGTAAATGACCTTTAACAACTTGGGGCACTTTGCGCTGCCTGATATGCTGACAAATGGGACAATGTAGAATAACATTTTTGATTAAATCTAGAGGAATATAAATTCCTCGATCAGCAGCCCACCTGCTAGTGGCTTTCTCTCCAAAGTGTCCTGCTTACTGGTGGGCCCATTTCGCCAATCCCGCAATATCAGAATCTTGCGTGTCCACCACTGCCTCAGCAATTTTAGATTTCTCATCTGCAATATTATGAAAGAATTTGTCAAGAGAGTCTATCGGGGTATGAGCATCCACATGGAAGATTGTAACAGTACTCTGTGGGAGCATTTCCCAAATCTCCTGCCATAATTCTTTTCCCCACAGTTCTTTTGAATGGATTTTCCAACTATGGGAATGCCAAGTCGGTAACCAAACTGCCAGTCCATTGGCAGTAGACCAAGAAACGGTAAAAATATGACATGTGCCAGGTAACTCTTGTTTCAGAACTTGATAAACAGCATAGAGTTCAGCAAATTGACTGCTCTTACCCTCACCAGTTGTACTCAGCAATTTTTGTGTGATCGGATTATAGGACACTGCCTTCCAATGCCGTTTCGTCCCTATGAACCTTGCTGAACCATCCGTAAACCAGACATGGTTTCTGTCCTCTGCGGACAAATCATCAAAAGGTTTACCCCACTTAACAGGAGACTCCTGTACTAAAGGTACGGAACATTCACTCTCAGTCTCAGTCGATGGCGCCCGCGCCACCTGCTCATGCAAAGATGCAACTCCTTTTTGTCCCACACGTGCCCTGTCTTGTATATACCATTTCCATTTAATCACACTCGCCTCTTGAGCGTGTCCAATTCGGTGAGTTTTCGGCGAACTCATAACCCACTGCATGATAGGAATTTCAGGTCGCAAAACTATATCATGTCCCAAAGTCAATTGCTCGGTATCCACCAGAGCCCAATAACATGCAAGTAACTGTTTCTCAAAAGGTGTATAACGCTCACCAGCATCAGGTAACTTTTTAGTCCAGAAACCTAACGGTACTCTACTCTTGCCTTGTTTCTGCCACAAACTCCAATTCGCATAAAGGCCTTGTACAGACACATTCAAATCCACATCACCATCACATACAGGCCATAAATCCAGAGCATGCTGAATTGCTTCTTTTGCCAGACTGAACGCATCTTGCTGTGGTTTACCCCATTCAAATGCATTCTTTTTACGAGTGACCTGGTACAAAGGGGCCAATATTTGACTCAAATGAGGAATATGCTGGCGCCAAAAGCCAAATAAACCAATGAAGCTTTGGGCTTCTTTCCTATTCCTCGGAACTGCAAAATCAAGAATTTTCTGTTTAACCTGAGGGATCACTTCTCGGTGCCCCTCATGCCAATTAATGCCCAAAAATTTCACAGCCTGGGACGGACCTTGTAATTTATCCGGGTTGATTTCCCAACCTTTCTCACGCAAGCATTCAATGACTCTATCCAATTGAGTCTGAACTTCCTCTTGTGTTTCGCCTTGGATCAAAATATCATCAATATAGTGACATATCTGAATTTGCGGATGAACCGGTACCTCGGCCAGATGCTCTGCCACCAGCCGGTGACATATCGTAGGACTATGCACATAGCCCTGGGGAAGACTTCTAAACGTCATTTGACGCCCGTTCCACGTAAAACTGAATTGTTCCTGGCACTCAGGGGCAATCGGAATCGAAAAGAAAGCATTAGCAATGTCAATGGACGCATACCATGTACCTGGATGTTTTTGGATTCTTTCAATTAGGGTAATAACATCCGGTACTGCAACAGTCAAAGAGGGTGTGTGTCTATTCAATTCTCGATAATCAACAGTCATGCGCTGTTAGACCTGGCATCATTGGCATGAGTCTCTCCTCCATTTTTTTCTGTTTGCCTCCTCTGTTTACGATGTTTTTGCTGGATTATTGCTTTGGGCACTGTGCCACTGCTGATCAGTGCCACAGTGCAAGTGCTCCCTATGTTAAATTGTTACATTGATTGGTGTTACCATGATTGGCTTGGTTGACTTACTGTTCAGACCCTAGTCTAGTGCACTGCGTGTGCCAAGGGCGTGTAAGTTAATTGCTGCTGGTGGGCTTGCAGCACTGGTTGTGCCACCCACAGAAGCAGCGTGTAAAATGTGTCTCAGGCCTGCCACCGCAGCGCCTGCGTGCAGTCCCTAACTGCCATGTCGACTTGGTAAGGAAACCTACTTACCAGTCTCTAAACCTTCACTTTGCCACATTTCAGACACCTCTATGGTAGGCCCTAGGGCAGGGTGCATTGTTGGTAAAAGGTAGGTCATGCCCTGATGTGTGTGGCATGACCTAATAGTGAATTACAGCCATTTTCGTTTTTCACTATTGAAGGGCTACCTGCCTCCAATAGGCCAGACTGATTATTAACTCCATTATAATCTATCTGACTCAGGGAGCATGGTAGCAAGTCGAGTTTAGTATCCCTGAACTCAGAATTTAATAACACACCCTTTAGGATGGATGGTTTTTAAATTCTATGTTTGAAAATAGCACTTTTAGAAAGTGGCTATTTTCTTGTCCAACTATCTACCGGTCTCTGCTGGTTTGGTGTGTGTGTCAGGGGCTGGGTGGCTCTAGAGGTCTGAATGAGTCAGTGTGGGGTGAATGGGGCGTTTACACATAGAGTGAGGGAAGAGTAGCCTGCCCTGCCTGACACAATACTGGCTCCGCCTCCTGCTGGGCGACTGATAACCCTGCTCCTGCCAGTGACAATACTGGCTCCGCCTCCTGCTGGGCGGCTGAGGACTCTGCCCTGCTCAGTGAATAGGCCAGGTGCCTCTGCCTGGCAACACCCACAACAAACCTGAGATGGTGGGAATCTCCCTGCTTGGACAAAGGGAACAAAGGGAAAAAGGGGTATAAGAGAAGGACCCCTGAACCAAGAACTCAGATCACTTCTGACAAGGAAACCTGTACCAAGGACAAGAAGCCTGCTGATCTAAGGACTTGCCTCCCCTTTCTGCCAGAGTGCTGTTTTGCTGTGGAGGAACCTGAAAGCTGCTTCTTTATTTTTGCCAAGGAACAAGGAGAGAGGAACTTGGTGTGTACTCTCTGAACACTTGCTAGGAAATCTCCAAGGACTGGAAGAGTGCCAGTCTCCTGCTGAAGTCACAGGGCCAAAGGACTTCACCATTTGCTGAATTGCTGGAAAGTGTTGTTTCCAGTACACAAGGGAAAATCTGCAGTCTCGACGCCAGCAGCAACGCCAGTGAGCAGTGGGTATCGGCCCCGGCTCCAAGTGACCCCGTCCCGACGCCGGTATCAACGCCAGTGAGGAGTGAGTATCGGCTCTACCTCCAAGCGACCCCGTCCCGACGCCGCTGCTGATCGCATCGACTCGACGCCCTTCTCGACGCCGTGAGCACTGCTCCGGCCCGACATCCCTCGACACCGCTGCAGATTGACCCGACTCCGAGGCACGATCGACGCCGACCTCGACGCCGACATCTCGACGCCGTGGATCATCGTTTTCTTCGTTTCTCAAGGTACTGTACTTGTGGGGTCTGTTGCGACTCCAGGCTCGACGTAGTGCTCCTCGCGGTCGACGCCGAACCTTGGGAATCTTGTAGACTCGACGTCGTGTGACTCCTGTGGGGGTTACATTGTTGCCAAAGAACTGTGCTCAGAAGAATACTTTGCTAAAGAACTATTTGCCAAGAAGAAACCTTACTTGAACTATTATTTTTCCTTCCAAAGAGTATTTATTGAGACTGTGGTATATTTTTGTCGTTATTTGGTCTTGTGCTAAGCCTTATATAAAAAATACTATTTTTATAATAACTTCTGTGTCGTGTCCATCTGTAGTGTATTTACTTTATTACTGTATGTGGTCATAAATGCTTAACACACTGCCTCTGAGATAAGCCTGTCTGCTCTGCCAAGCTACCAAGGGGGTAGCAGGGGTTATCTGAGTGTGTAATCCCCTTTCCCTGACTAGAGTTGGTTGGTCCCTATTTGTCAGAAGTGTATACCTCTGCCAACTAGAGACCGCCGGTTCTAACATTGGTGGTCAGCGGTGAGGATTTGAACTTTGCATTTATGACTCATGTGCAGTGATTAGTGTACGCTACATAGTGAAAGCAGACCATAACGCAGCCACAGTCTGTTTGGTAGGATATCCTATTTTTGTTCTCCGCTTTCCTGGAGCTTATTTTCTTAAACACTGCCAGTTTTTACCATGGAGAATGCCGGAGCTGCTACACCTGTGGAGAATGTTGTGGGGGAATTTGATAAGGAGAAGATAGATTCCTACACGCTAAAAGATCTAAAAGGATTTTGCAAGCAGTTTAAAGTTCCTACCACAGGTGTCTCAAAGAAAGAGGGCTTCCTCAAAGCGCTGAAGGCCTGGTTAGAGGCCAGAAATCCCTCTGATCCGGTGGTGGTACCGGAAGAGGAAGAAGAAGAGGAAGAGGAAGAGCCCACAGGTGGGCCAGTGTCATCTCCAGGCAGTAGTGCGTCCTCTAGGAGCCTTTCCCCCGAAGAATTAGAAGACAGGGAGAAGGAGAGGGGGTACAAGTTAGAAATGGCAAAACTTAAATTAGGAGGGCAGTTGGAATTAGAGAATGCGAGAAGCAAGAGAGAAGCTGAAATGGAGAGCAAAAGATTAGATTTTGAGAGAGAAAAATTAGCGTTTGAACGTGAGAAGATGGTGAGGGAGATGGAGCTTAAAACTAAGAGTTTAGAGTTGAATCCCTCTGGTGGCAGCACTCCATCTGTGCCTGCAGAAAGTAGGTTTTATTTTCCTAAAGATGTGATCAAGGATTACAGTAAGAATGAAGATATTAGCCAATGGTTTAAAGCGTATGAGTTAGCATTGTTGGCCCACCGGGTCCCTGAGAAGGATTGGGGAACGGGGTTGTGGAGCTGCTTTACAAACGATGGGAGAGATGCCTTGTTGAGCCTTCCTGCTGAGGATAGGATGTCTTATACTCATATGAAAGATGCTTTAATGCTGAGATATGGCTTAACTCCAGAAAAGTACAGACAAACCTTTAGAGAATGTAAGAAGTTGCCTGGTACTACGTGGGTTGAATATGTGTCTTTTTTCTGCAGAACCATGGATGGTTGGATAAAGGGTAGCAAGGTTGATAGTTATGATGCTCTTTATGATTTGTTTGCTTGGGAGCACTTGTCTAATAACTGTTTTCCAGAGCTACGCCAGCACCTTGTTGATAGCAAGCTATCTAACCCTAGAAAACTTGCTGAGGAGGCGGACCGCTGGGTCAGTACCAGGGTCCACAAGGGTCCAGTGGGAGACTCAGCCAAAGGTGGGCAGGGTCCCCAGCAGAAGAGTGGGGGGGACAGGGGTAAACAGAGGGAGTTTCAGAAAGGGCCCCAAAGTAGTCCCCAAGGGAACCAAGGGAAGGGTTCCCAGCCTCCCCCTGTAAAGAAGCCAGAGGCCCCGACAGGTAAACCTGTTCACAGGGGCCCCATGACCTGCTATGCCTGTAAGCAGGTGGGACACCGTTATTATGATCCCCAGTGTCCCATGAAGGATTCGAATGCACCGCCGCGTGCACCCCCTCGTCAGGTAGCGAGTGTAGCCCTGGGAGGGGAGGAGATGGGTGCCCCCGGTGGGTGGGGTCCCGCAGAAATGTCCCTGGTCTCTTTAGGAGACGTGGAAATGGTCCCTCCAACCCCTCTGCCTAGTAACACTAAGAAATATAGGCAGTGGGTGACCATTAATGGCCATAGGGTGGAAGCTCTCAGAGACACCGGAGCGAGTGTGACAGCTGTCAAGTGTCACTTGGTGTCCAGAGAGCAGGTGGTCCCTCATGCCTTCTACCCCGTTGTAGCTGCTGACAACTCACAGAGTCAGTGTGAGGTAGCTCAAGTTCCCTTTGAGTGGGGGGGGGGTCTCAGGTACTCTTCAGGTTGCTGTGAGGCCCGCCATGCCTGTTGATTGTCTCTTGGGCAATGATTTGGAGGACTCCCCTTGGGCTAAGGTGGAGAGGAAAGCGCATCTGGAAATGTTGGGTCTGCCTGAGTGGGTGTGTGCGACCACCCGGTCCATGTCAGTTAGTAAGGGTGTTGATGGGGGCCCGGAGCCTGAAAGTATGGCCCAGGTCCCAACCGTGAAGAGAAGAGGCAGGGGGCGCGGGAAACCGTCCCCCATCGTTCCCGCGGTCCAGGAGGGAGCAGACCCTGAGGGGGATGCCCTGGAACCGACAGGAGAACAAGTGGCCGAACTGGGAGACCTGCCCGAGCTGACCCATTGGCAGCAGGATGGTGGTCCCTCCAGGGAGGAATTTTGTGCTGAACAGAAAGTGTGCCCTTCTCTTGTGGGTATGAGGCAGCAGGCCTCAGCCCAAACGACAGGTGATCAGTCAGGATCACATTGGGTCTACTGGGAGAACGACCTCCTGTATAGCGAGCCTAAGGCTGCTGAGCCTGGGTCAGCCCGTGTGCTGGTGGTACCCCAGCGCTTCAGAGCCTTCCTACTGGGGTTGGCTCATGACGTTCCGTTAGCTGGACATCTGGGGCAGGACAAGGCCTATGACAGGCTTGTCACCCATTTTTATTGGCCTCAGATGAGAAGGGATTCAGATATCCATTGTAGGACCTGTCAAACTTGCCAGGCAAGTGGGAAAAGTGGGCGGAAGCAGAATGCTCCCCTCCAACCTTTTCCCGTCGTCAGTACCCCCTTTGAGCGAGTGGGAATTGACATTGTGGGGCCACTGGACCCCAAGACAGCCATGGGCAACAGGTTTATCCTGGTCTTGGTGGACCATGCCACCCGGTACCCGGAAGCCATCCCTCTCCGAACAGTGACGGCCCCCGTGGTGGGACGGGCACTGATGGGTGTTTTCTCCCGCATGGGGTTCCCCAGAGAGGTGGTGTCAGACCGGGGCACCAACTTCATTTCGAATTATATGAAGTCTCTGTGGAAGGAGTGTGGGGTAACCTACAAGTTTACCACTCCTTACCACCCTCAAGGTAATGGGCTGGTTGAGAGATTCAACCGGACCCTAAAAGGCATGATCATGGGTCTTGAAGAACCAATGAGGCGTAAATGGGACGTCCTCTTGCCATGCCTGCTGTTTGCTTACCGTGAGGTGCCACAGAAGTCTCTAGGGTTCAGCCCCTTTGAGCTTTTGTATGGTACCCGGTAAGAGGACCTTTGAGTCTGGTCAAAGAAGGCTGGGAGCAATCTCCCAGGAAACCTCCCCAGGATGTATATAGTTACATGCTGGCCTTTAGGAACCAGACTCGGCGCTTCAGAGATCTTGCTCAGGCAAATCTGGAGGCCAGCCAGGAAGAGATGAAGCGGTGGTACGATCAGAATGCCACTCTGGTTGAGCTTCAACCTGGTCAGAAAGTTTGGGTCATGGCCCTTGTGGAACCTTGTGCGCTCAAGGACAGGTGGACTGGACCATTTGAGGTTGTGGAGAAAAAGAGCGATGTCACCTACTTGGTGGACTTGAAGTCTCCCAGGAACCCCTTAAGGGTCCTGCATGTCAACCGGTTAAAGCCCCACTTAGAAAGGTCCGAAGTGGGCATGCTCCTTGCCACAGATGCTGGGATGGAGGAGGAGAGTGAGCCTCTTCCTGACCTCCTGTGTGCAAAAGAAAAAGATGGGTCAGTGGATGGTGTTGTCCTCTCTGACACACTGACCCCTGAGCAGCAGCAAGATTGTCGCCATCTGTTGGTACAATTCCCTGATCTGTTCTCCTTAATCCCTGGTGTCACTCAGTGGTGTGTCCATGATGTGGACACTGGGGACAGCACTCCTGTGAGGCACAAGGCCTACAGGGTGACTGACAAGGTCAGAGCATACATCAAGGAGGAGGTCTCCAAGATGTTTGCCTTAGGGGTGGTTGAGTCCTCTAGCAGTCCTGGGGCCAGCCCAGTGGTCTTGGTCCCAAAGGCTGCAGCGCCTGGTGCTTCACCAGAACTTCGGTTCTGTGTGGATTACCGAGGACTCAATTCGGTCACCAAGACTGACGCGCACCCCATCCCCAGAGCTGATGAGCTCATCGATCGGTTGGGGGCTGCCCGGTACCTTAGTACGTTTGATCTAACGTCTGGGTACTGGCAGATCGCCTTGACTGATGGGGCAAAAGAGAGGTCTGCATTCTCCACACCAGATGGGCACTACCAGTTCCGTGTGATGCCCTTTGGGATGAAGAATGCCCCAGCCACATTCCAGAGGTTGGTTAACCAGGTATTGGCCGGGCTGGAAGATTTCAGCGCCGCCTACCTGGACGATATAGCAGTGTTCAGCGCCAGCTGGGAGGAACACTTGCGCCACCTCCAGGAAGTGTTGTTGGCCCTGCGCAGAGCAGGCCTCACAATCAAGGCTAGTAAGTGCCAGATTGGGCAGGGTTCAGTGGTGTACTTGGGGCACCAAGTAGGGAGTGGCAAGGTGGCCCCCCTGCAACCCAAGATAGATACCATCCTGGCTTGGGAACCGCCCAAAACCCAGACTCAGGTGAGAGCCTTCTTGGGTCTCACGGGTTACTACAGGAGGTTTGTCAAGGGGTATGGCAACATTGTGCACCCCTTGACCTCGCTGACTTCCAGGAAGCAGCCGAGACTTGTGATCTGGACTGACGCCTGTCAGAACGCCTTTGACACCCTGAAAACTGCAATGTGTACCGCACCGGTCCTCCAGGCACCCGACTTTTCAAAATAATTCATTGTCCAGACAGACGCTTCAGAGCATGGTGTGGGGGCTGTTCTAGCACAGATGAATGAGGAGGGCCGAGACTTACCTGTAGCCTTCATCAGCCGGAGGTTACTTCCCAGGGAACAAAGGTGGAGTGCGATAGAGCGTGAGGCATTTGCTGTGGTCTGGGCGCTGAAGAAGCTAAGACCCTACCTGTTTGGGACTCACTTCCGGGTTCAGACAGACCACAGGCCCCTCAGATGGTTAATGCAGATGAGGGGTGAGAACCCAAAGCTGTTGAGGTGGTCCATTTCCCTACAGGGGATGGACTTTACGGTGGAACACCGCCCTGGTACAGATCACGCCAATGCTGATGGTCTGTCCAGATTTTTCCGCCTTAGTGATGAGGACTCCCTGGGTGAAGGGTAGTTCTCCCCACATTTCAGCTGGAGGGGACACGTGTTAGACCTGGCATCATTGGCATGAGTCTCTCCTCCATTTTTTTCTGTTTGCCTCCTCTGTTTACGATGTTTTTGCTGGATTATTGCTTTGGGCACTGTGCCACTGCTGATCAGTGCCACAGTGCAAGTGCTCCCTATGTTAAATTGTTACATTGATTGGTGTTACCATGATTGGCTTGGTTGACTTACTGTTCAGACCCTAGTCTAGTGCACTGCGTGTGCCAAGGGCGTGTAAGTTAATTGCTGCTGGTGGGCTTGCAGCACTGGTTGTGCCACCCACAGAAGCAGCGTGTAAAATGTGTCTCAGGCCTGCCACCGCAGCGCCTGCGTGCAGTCCCTAACTGCCATGTCGACTTGGTAAGGAAACCTACTTACCAGTCTCTAAACCTTCACTTTGCCACATTTCAGACACCTCTATGGTAGGCCCTAGGGCAGGGTGCATTGTTGGTAAAAGGTAGGTCATGCCCTGATGTGTGTGGCATGACCTAATAGTGAATTACAGCCATTTTCGTTTTTCACTATTGAAGGGCTACCTGCCTCCAATAGGCCAGACTGGGCAGACTGATTATTAACTCCATTATAATCTATCTGACTCAGGGAGCATGGTAGCAAGTCGAGTTTAGTATCCCTGAACTCAGAATTTAATAACACACCCTTTAGGATGGATGGTTTTTAAATTCTATGTTTGAAAATAGCACTTTTAGAAAGTGGCTATTTTCTTGTCCAACTATCTACCGGTCTCTGCTGGTTTGGTGTGTGTGTCAGGGGCTGGGTGGCTCTAGAGGTCTGAATGAGTCAGTGTGGGGTGAATGGGGCGTTTACACATAGAGTGAGGGAAGAGTAGCCTGCCCTGCCTGACACAATACTGGCTCCGCCTCCTGCTGGGCGACTGATAGCCCTGCTCCTGCCAGTGACAATACTGGCTCCGCCTCCTGCTGGGCGGCTGAGGACTCTGCCCTGCTCAGTGAATAGGCCAGGTGCCTCTGCCTGGCAACACCCACAACAAACCTGAGATGGTGGGAATCTCCCTGCTTGGACAAAGGGAACAAAGGGAAAAAGGGGTATAAGAGAAGGACCCCTGAACCAAGAACTCAGATCACTTCTGACAAGGAAACCTGTACCAAGGACAAGAAGCCTGCTGATCTAAGGACTTGCCTCCCCTTTCTGCCAGAGTGCTGTTTTGCTGTGGAGGAACCTGAAAGCTGCTTCTTTATTTTTGCCAAGGAACAAGGAGAGAGGAACTTGGTGTGTACTCTCTGAACACTTGCTAGGAAATCTCCAAGGACTGGAAGAGTGCCAGTCTCCTGCTGAAGTCACAGGGCCAAAGGACTTCACCATTTGCTGAATTGCTGGAAAGTGTTGTTTCCAGTACACAAGGGAAAATCTGCAGTCTCGACGCCAGCAGCAACGCCAGTGAGCAGTGGGTATCGGCCCCGGCTCCAAGTGACCCCGTCCCGACGCCGGTATCAACGCCAGTGAGGAGTGAGTATCGGCTCTACCTCCAAGCGACCCCGTCCCGACGCCGCTGCTGATCGCATCGACTCGACGCCCTTCTCGACGCCGTGAGCACTGCTCCGGCCCGACATCCCTCGACGCCGCTGCGGATTGACCCGACTCCGAGGCACGATCGACGCCGACCTCGACGCCGACATCTCGACGCCGTGGATCATCGTTTTCTTCGTTTCTCAAGGTACTGTACTTGTGGGGTCTGTTGCGACTCCAGGCTCGACGTAGCGCTCCTCGCGGTCGACGCCGAACCTTGGGAATCTTGTAGACTCGACGTCGTGTGACTCCTGTGGGGGTTACATTGTTGCCAAAGAACTGTGCTCAGAAGAATACTTTGCTAAAGAACTATTTGCCAAGAAGAAACCTTACTTGAACTATTATTTTTCCTTCCAAAGAGTATTTATTGAGACTGTGGTATATTTTTGTCGTTATTTGGTCTTGTGCTAAGCCTTATATAAAAAATACTATTTTTATAATAACTTCTGTGTCGTGTCCATCTGTAGTGTATTTACTTTATTACTGTATGTGGTCATAAATGCTTAACACACTGCCTCTGAGATAAGCCTGTCTGCTCTGCCAAGCTACCAAGGGGGTAGCAGGGGTTATCTGAGTGTGTAATCCCCTTTCCCTGACTAGAGTTGGTTGGTCCCTATTTGTCAGAAGTGTATACCTCTGCCAACTAGAGACCGCCGGTTCTAACATGCGCCAAGAATTATCACTCTTACGTACAGGCCAAACAGGATTATTCCAAGCAGAAGTAACTGGGGTTATAACTCCTGCATCCACCAACTCCTGAATAGTGGTACTAATCTCTTCATGACCACCTGGAATACGATACTGCTTCTGACGAACCACTTTTGTCGCCTGGGGAACTTTTATGGGGGGCATTCTTAAACGACCAACCCGTACAGGCCTGGACGATATATAATGTTTAGTTCCAAATTGGTAACATCCATCATCTAAGTGCAAAGTCATTCCTTTCAAAATATCAATTCCAATTATGAATTCTAAGAGTGGCACCACTAATACAGAGTATTCTTTTCTAGGAATTCTACTTATTCTCATTTCAAGTAAAGTTTGAACTGCGGGAGTTTCCTTTCCACCTAATCCGGTAATTGTAAAAGGCTGACCTTTAAACTTCTTTGATTTTCCGTGAATAAGAGTGGCCTCCGCTCCTGTATCTACCAATGCTCGGGCCCTTTGGATATTACGATGTCTCCAATAAATATCAATATCTACATAGGGTCTATTATCTCTGTGAGCCCATCTGTGTACTGGAGCTTGACCTATTTCCTAGTCATCTTTACTGCATTCTGTGTACCAGGATAAATCAGGATAAAGACTCTCACGTTTCCCAGGTATCGATACCTCCTGTTCATATCCATCTCCATTACGAAATGGATTCCTGTTCTCTGCATTGTACTGCGGGTTTCGATCGGCCAATATGTGTCGATCCTCTCTCCTTCTCAACTCAGGGGATTTATCCCTATCATCTCTACGTCTGCTGTTAACATAATCATCTCTCCCCCTCTCTCTTTCCCCCTCTCTCTCCCTGTCTCTCTCACGACGGGGGGACAAATCACGTACATAACGTCGATCATCACGACGATCAGAGCGCCCACGGCGGTCGTCATCACCACTACAGTCAGAAAAACCACGATCACACTCAGTTGTCCGAACACGCCGGGCACCCTCCTTTCGATCCAAGCCACGTTTGCGAAACATTTCCCACAAACGAGAAGTAGTCTCACCATCAATGTCCTCCTTCCGCACACCATCGGCCATAAGACCAAAAAACATATCACGTCTAGTAAGTTTATTGTCACCAGGAGTACGAGTGTCAGGCCGGGACTGCCGTTCAGGTTTAAACCACTCACCCAACTCACCGAGTTGGCGTACCGATTCCAGCACCACAGATAACATGTTACCAGTCTGATTAATCAATAAAGTCATCATGACCTGCTTATAAGCAACAGGGGAAGAACGAATAATACGATTCCGCACAGAAGATGTCAAGAAACCATCAAGCAACCTGTCAGCAGTATTCAGAAAAATTGCCGTTTTCATCACCTCCTCTTTGAGACGTTGTGCAGCATCGCGCAAAGTATACCACGGTTTGTCATTCACAGGCCAGTCAGACTCAGTAGGATATTTTTGATTACAACCCTCAGTCGCCAATTGAAGCAAAGAAATTTGACCACCAGCATTAAAGTTACGAAAATGATCCTGTACAGTAGAATCCGAACTCAAGGAACAAAACTTCAAACAATCGCCAGCATCCAACATAATGCCAGCAGCGCCCAGTTCATAAAGGCGCACCATCCATGTGAGTAAGGTCTCACCAGCTCGCTGCCGAAATCGCTGCAAAATATCACTAATTTCTTGTTGAGTAAAATCCTCCAAAGAGTCTAAAGCAATACCATTCGGAGCACCGGGAGCCTGCTGCACCTTCCGCCGAAAAACCGGATGCACCGAGACCGCGGGACGAGCATCACAAGGAGCTCGACCAGTACACGTAGAGGAACAATCAGTGGAAGAAGCATCGACCCCGCTCGAAGGACGAGCGCAATCACGGGGTGCACCATCAGAGGCGCAAGAAGCAGACTTACAATCACGGCCGGAGCAAGAGGACTCGCGCCTGGCAGACTCCTCACCCGAGGAAGGAGAATCACTCGAGTTCCAGATATTACCATCCCATTCATCAGGATTCCAATCCAGTCCGGCTTTCGCCACGACCAGACGCACCTTTCGCGTCGAAACCCGACCACGCCGATTCTTGTATTTATAACGAGCAATTCGCACAGCCGCCCTTTCGGCAATAGTTTGGTACGTCTCAAGTTTGTCAGCAAGCAACTTATTTTGACACCGCAACAAAGTATGAGCAGTCTGAATCTCAACAAAGTTCGCTTCCAAATCCTTATGCAAGTTCTGTAACTTCAACAACCTCTCATGCAGAATTCTGTACGCAGACAGAACAATCCAACCTCTGCGCCCCAAAACGGGAAGCTCATCACCCTTAGATACCGGCGCCTTCTGTAAACAAGTAATCACATTAGCCGGCTCCGCCAGCTCCAAAAAAGAATTCCAATTCTCACTCAAACCAGTAGAATCAGCCCACTCACGGGCTAAGGCTTCATAAGGCGTTGAATCCCAGCCGGGAATATCAACGGGCAACTTAAAAGTAGATTTCGACTTTCTAGAAAACATCTCGGAAAAGAAAGAAAAAGAGAAAAAGAAAAAGAAGAAAGAGAAAAGAAAACAACACGCAGGTATATACAAATAATATACAAACAAAACCACGCACGCGCCGAAGGCAAACACGATACAACCACAACGCACACAGGTTTCGTAAACGGTTCGTGACGCCAAATGTTCTGCTTGGGTTTTCGGATCAGATAGAACCCGCTCATCAGAGCCTCACTAACCCAGCCAGAACGTTACCCCCTCCCTAGAACCTATTTACAATCCTGCAACCACATATATCTACCACCTAAGGACAGGGGATTCCTACTATGCATACCAAGACCTCTTATAATCGGCGGCCTCGCGATCCCATACGGATCCAGACCTCTCTGCCCATACGACAGTATCACAAGTGGCGGCCTCGCGATCCCCTACGAATCCAGACCTCTCTGCCCATACGACAGTATCACAAGTGGCGGCCTCGCGATTCCATACGAATCCAGACCTCTCTACCCAGATGGCAGTCTCAGCACAATCGGCGGCCTCGCGATCCCATACGGATCCAGACCTCTCTGCCCATACGACAGTATCACAAGTGGCGGCCTCGCGGTCCCATACAAACCCAGACCTCTCTACCCAGACGGCAGTCTCAGCACAATCGGCGGCCTCGCGATCCCATACGGATCCAGACCTCTCTGCCCATACGACAGTATCACAAGTGGCGGCCTCGCGGTCCCATACGAACCCAGACCTCTCTACCCAGACGGCAGTCTCAGCACAATCGGCGGCCTCGCGATCCCATACGGATCCAGACCTCTCTGCCCATACGACAGTATCACAAGTGGCGGCCTCGCGATCCTATACGAATCCAGACCTCTCTACCTAGACGGCAGTCTCATACGACAGTTCATCCTATGATCACCATAACATACAAAAAGGGAATCAGTCTCACTATTCATCAGATCACACAAGGATTGCCAGTTCGAGCATAGCCTGTTCTCAGGTTCGAGGGGCTCCTCTTTCCCTTATTCAGTTACCACTTACCTGATCAGGGTTAACATCTGTTCATGTAGCCGCAGCTGACTAGAAGAATAGGCTACCCTCTTATACAAGAACACGCAGCACATGTTGGTTCACTACAAACTGGATACTTTATTACTCATTACATACACAATCACATAACATTACGATATAACACATAACCTGCAAAGAAAAGTGAAAGATTAAGTTGTACACTCTAATAAGAAAGGGTCGACATCACCTTAGTAGTATGTAGCCTGCACTCAGTGGTCATCTAGGTTCCCTTCTCGTCTGTGCCTCGGCTCGCCTGGAATCACCCTTCTCCGAGTCACTGGGACCTCTTCCTTATCGGCTACTCTCTCCTCTCTGGCTATTCTGCTAGGAAAGCATCTGTCTCTCGGTTCTTCTCCGCCTTCAAGATGGCGTCTGTCTTCCCTGGAATAAGTAGTAGCTTTACTGCTAACGGCTAGATGCCGCCTACGGACTGAACATGTAACTGCCTCAGACTTTCACTAATATAGAGGTGCGTTTCCTCATGGAAAATTCCGGCCTGTAACCTGCCGCCCACCAAATTCTTGTACCTCCCCGTACCAAGGACACGTTCCCAGCCGGCCGGCCTGATGTAGTGTCTTCGGCATGAAGAAAAATACAATCCTTCGATAAGGGCCGGCCTGAACCGGTTCTCTCCAAGCGAATAACACCTCATAACTAAAACATTACATTTGACCTAGAAGCATCCCAAGCTGCCGGAGCAGAAAGAAAGATGGAGTCTCTCCCGTTTGAGGCCTACCAGGCCTGAATTCAGCACGGCTCCATGAAATACCCTCACTACAGGACAGGTTATCCCTAATACTAACGAATCTATCCCCAAGGCTATGTGTGTGAGCCCTGATCTATGGGGAAGAGCACAGAATCATGTCGAAGTGCCTAGTAAATAGGCTCCATTCCCTACTCTAACCCTTAGACTTGAATGATAAGAGACTGAAGTCACATTCCATCATTGTGCCTCACAAGAAGGCCGGGAAAATCGAGCCGAACAATAGGTTATTAGTTGGTTTTTTGAGTATCAGTCTGAGTGTCTGCATGGTTCGGTGGGGGGTATTACGTAGTGCATAGGTGCATGAATGAGTGACTCACTGTTTGTATGTGTTGAAGACAGCATGTGTGCAGGACTGTATGGGTGGATGAGTGTGTGTATGGGTGTGTTAGTGAGTGAATGACTGTCTCAATAGTGTCTTTATGAGTAACTACATATGTTTTAAACTAGTATATGTGACTATTGGTGTATATAAGTGATTATATGTGAGAGTGAGAGATTGAAAAAGTTCCTGTATGAATAAGTATGTGTTTCTATAAGTGATTGTTTAAAAGACTAAGTATGTGTAAGTTTCCGTAGAAGTAAGTGTGGTGGTGTGTGTATAACTGTATATGCAAGTAAATGTATGTTTGATTCTTTATTAGCATGAGTGACTATGTGTGTGAGTAACTCTATGGATGAGTGGCATTGTGTAACAGGATGTATAGGTGTATGAGTACATATGATGAGTGAGTACATGTATGAGTGACTGTATAGGACTGTTGGTGAATGAGTGGATGTGTATGTGGATCTTAGAATTACTGAAGAGGTTGTTGTAACTGGTATTGGTATGTCCATTGTTTTGAAAATTTTAGTCTCTATTTTTGAATGTGTGTATCAAAGGTTATATTAGGGTGAGAGGAGGTCTGCCACTCTATCACAAGGATGATGTTATCAGTGATGTCATCAGTGATGTCATTTGAGATGTCATCAGTGATGTCATGAGTGATGTCACTGACCATGTCATGAGTGATGTAATATGTGATGTCATCAGCAGTGCATTGCGGGCGCGCGAGTTATAGTTAGCTGAACTAACTATAACAGGGGAATTTCAATGGTTTTGTACAAGTGAAAAGTCCAGCTAACTATAACGCCCCTGAAACCTATGGTTTTTTCAGTGAATTTCTGAGGTTTTTTAAGTGCTAATTTCTAATTATGCCTACAGAGATAGGACATGTGAAGAAAGAAGAAAAAATGCACAGAAAGAAAAAAAAGAAGTGCAGAAAGAAGCAACAGAAGTCCTCAAAGACGAAGAAAAGTGCAGGAAGAAGGATAACGTGCAGAAAGAACAAAAAGAAGAGCAGAAAGAAGCCTTGTTGCAACATCATCCTGTACCCTCAACTTTTTCAGACGGATACTGGTGGTAACTGAGTCTGACTAACCAGTCCTAGAGCCAGTGCTATGTTAAAAGACACTTAGAATACAGTGAAAACACCTACATACACTAGGGAACATTATGCGTTGGGGTCCCCCTGTGATTAGCATGACCTCCTCTGTAAGGCCCTAGTATATAATAGGGCAGGGGAATTAAAACTACCTCTTAAAACGGGCCACAGGGCGTTTTTGCACACGTTAACTCAGGCCCCGTCTCCTCCCTTCACCACTGGGTAAACACGCCCTGCGTTTTTAGTTGGGAGATTAAGTTCATTTGAATCTTGAGGGTCCCTAGGGTCCAACTAGCCCACTAGGTACCTCCAGTAAGTGCCACAGAGCTGCGTTGCAGAGAGGTGTAAAAAGTGGCACGGCCTGGACCACCTCTCTGCAATGCAGCTCAGTGGCGCTTAATGGGAGCACTTGGTGGGCTAGTTATCCCCCAGGGGCCCTCAGGATTGAAGGGAAATTATATCCCCAATTTAAAATGTGCCATAGTGCGTGTTTGCACACGTCACCTCAGGCCCCGTCCCCTCCCTTCACCACTGTGTAAACGCGCCCTGTGGCTGTTCTAAGTTGAGAGATTAAGTCCCCTTGAATCCTAAGGGTCCATAGGGTCAAACTAGACCACTAGGTACCTCCAGTAAGCGCCACAGAGCTGCGTTGCAGAGAGTTGTAAAAAGGGGCTTGGCCTCAGAACACCTGTCTGCAGCACAGCTCCCCGGCGCATACTGGAGATGCCTGTTGGGCTAGTTGGCCCTCAGGGACCCTCAGTATTGAAGATGAATTAATTCCCCAACTTACAACTCGCCAGGGGGCGCGTTTGCAGAGTGCTGCAAGGAGGGGGCGTGGCCTCCGCCACGATGCCAGTCTTTTATTTATTTTATTTTTTTAAGAAGGGGGGCTGTGTGGTTCCCCTTCTTATTCTAATTTATTGGCCCTAATGACCCCATCCCCCAGGGCCTGTCTCCTAATTATATATTTTTGAGAAAAAAAATTTGGAAGGGCGCCGCGTGGCCCCCCTCCCAAGGCCTTAATCGGCCCCAGGGACCCCAATCCCCAGGGCCGGCCACTGTTTTTTATTATTTAAAAAAAAAATATATTTATAGACACACCAAGGACATGCTGGACAAACCGTACGTACCTATCACCATGACGATTTGCGTGATATTCATTAAAAGGCGACTATGCATACAATGAATCCATGTGGAATGTATTTACACCACTAGTGAAGCTCTGACATGTCTGATGCCCTACCGTGCCTAATCCCGGTAGACACCCTTGTCGTTTTTTTATACAAACATGGGTAGCTATTGACGGGCACATTTAATACACACGCACACCAAGCCATTCAAAGGGGATTCGACAAAAATTTGACCAAAACTATGCAAGAAACCCCCCTCACGGTTAATAAAACACACATCCACTGCCGGATGTGTAATACTTTTTATTTTACTCTCTGGAAAGGGGACGAACATCACTTGAGAGTCACAGCGCGCTCCTGGCAGAGCCCAATGCTGTGTTACACCCACCATTGCCTGCTGAGTGCCACACACCTCTGTGTTGTATTCCACTAGCTAGTGCATATGCTATGACACTCTCTAGCCCATGTGCACTGTAACACCACCCCGTGAATATGTCATGCCACACTTGTCTTCGCACGGGTTATATCGCCCCATCTAACGTGCCTTCCTCGATGTCTATGTTATAACGCACAGTGCTAAGCCATACATATTACAATCTGGGATCCATATCTTTGTCACAGTGCATATGCAACGTTACACTCCCCAGCACATATTTTATATTACAACTTTAGAGACTAGTTAGGTTACACAACACTGCCCTGTGCATATTACACTCCAAGGCGCATATCGCATAGCACGCGCTAGTGCCTGTGCTATCTCGCGCTCTCCAATGAATCTGTCACTGCGCACAACATATTGCATATTATATCACACCCGGTTCATCTTATCTCACACTTTTTGGTGCATAGTTTATACCATACACTATATCTAGTTTTCATTTTCAATCGTGCTCTCAGGACTATGTTCTATATAACACTGTGTGCACCTACCCTTTTCACGGGCATTACATTTTGCGATAGGGGGTGGAGGGTCAGGGGGTGTTTCTGCCAAGTGAGCCCGGAGTCACAGTCACAAACGTCCTCTTCTTTCTGAATAAAAGTGAGATTATGCTGCATACTTGTTCATATTTTAAGTAGTTCGCACAGACATGCGTTTTAAAAACAATAAAGTTCCTAATACCCGCCTTCTCTGAACAGTTAGCTTGCTGCCCCATCCCCCTCCTCCCTATCCTCTGTTGTGTGAATCCATGGACTAGCCTCCTCCCTCCTGCCATGCATGGTCTGATGTGCTGCCACTGCCCTCAATTTAGTATGATGTACCAGTCCACTCCTCCTGCCCTCCATTGCCCAATTCTATGCCCCATCATTGACCTCCTGCTTAAACTCTGTGCTTAGCTTGCTGCCCCTATTCTCCTTCCCCCTGCCCTCCGATGTCTTTGTGCATGCCCCTGCTCCATCCTTTTTGCCCACCATGTTCCATGGACCTGCCACTCCTATCTACTCTGAGTGTTCTGTTGAGCTGCCACTCCCCTCCCACCTGCCTAGCATTGTCAGATGACTGTAACCTGTCCCTGCCACCTCCACCCTGCCTGTCCACATGCCATGCCCCTATCCTCTTCCTCCTGTCCTACATGGTCCATTGTACTGCCACACCCTTCTGCCCTCCCTGGTCTGTTGTGCTGCAACTGCTCCTCCTGCCTGCCCCGTGTGGTCTGTTGTGAGGTCCCTTCCCCTGAACTTTCTTGTCTTTGCACAGGTCCTGACCCTCCCTTCTATCCTCCATCGTCCTTTGTGCATGCCCCTGCACCCTCCATCTTGCCCATCATAGCCATTGTGCTGCCACTAACCCTCCCACTTGCCATGCATGGTCTTCTGTGCGGCCATGGCCCCTCCCACTTTCCCTGTGTGGTCAGTTAGCTGCCCCTGTCCCCCTCCCACCTTCCTTCCATGGTCTGTGTGTATGCCATCACAGTCTCACTCTTGCTCTTCATGGTGTGTCTTGCTTCTAGTGCCCATCCTGCCTGACCTCCATGGCTATCTTGCTGCTCCTGCCCTGCCCCCTTACCCCCAGCCCTCTGTTTACATGTGCAGACCCCTACTCCCTCCCTCCTGGCTTGTCTGTTCCATTGTAATGCCCCTGATCCGTCCCTCCTGCCCTTTATGGTCTGTTATGCTGCCTTTTTCTCTCCTGTCTGTCCATTATGGTCAGCTAGCTACCATTGCCTCTTGCCCCTCTGTTCTCTGTTGTCCATGTGCATGGTCCTGTCCCCTCTCTCTTGCTTTCTATGGATTGTTATGCTGCACTCCCGTCCCGCATGCCCTGTGTGGTGTATTGTGCTGCTGCAAACCCTGATGCCTGCCCTGCAGGGTCAGTTTGGTGCACCTCTCCATGTCCCTCCTGTCCTCTGTTATCCAAGTCCATGTCCCTACCCCATTTCCTTCCATGATCCAATGTACCATGCTTGCGAACATTTTGAACTTGGTAAGAGGGAGATTTTGAAAAAAAACTGGGGTATTGATTTTCCCCTTTGATTAACATTGAAAAAGAGGAGATTGTAGACAGGAGACAGATCAAATAAAGCCCATTTGAGCTTAAAAACATTGGACGTTTCCTGGCTGAATCGGGTCTGTTGGCATGTATGGTTGTACTACCATTGCCTCTTCCTTCTGCCCACAATGGTCTATTACATTGCCACAGCCTCTCTTGCAAGTCCTGTATTGTTGGTTTGTTGCCCCTGCCCCCCTTTCCACTGCCCTCCATAGTCTGTTGTGCTGCCACGGCCCTTCCTGCCTGCTTAGTGTGGTTAAATTGTTGCCTTTGCACCCTCCTACCTGCCTTCAATTTTCAGAGTCCGTACCCCTGGCCTCTGCCTCTCAACCGTATCCTAATGAACAACTAGATTGCTAACATTCTATATTTATTACAAAAGTGTGGAACGCCTGACGTCATCTTGATGTAATCAAAGCTGTAATACCTAGAGCATTTCCTTTAGAAATTACATATATGAGAGGGTCTTATTTGCATCAAAATTATGGTTAGTGCTCTAAAAGACTAAAATAAGGACATATTTTCTGAGTTTTCAAATAGCGACAAAGCACTTTTAAATTATTTGTTATCTTTATGTTTTTTTATCCAGTTGACCACTTGATTAAATGTTGCACTTAGGGGAGAGGATGTGGTGTTACTTCCAGAACTGCAGACTTTGCAACTGGGGAACCAGGTTGGAGTTTCTGCTTCAGCTCGACATTCTGTTTTTCTGGTCAAATCAGTTAATCTCCCCATGTCTACAACCAAAATGAATTTGTTCTTGTGTGATGTAACCAATGCTCATGTAAAGCACTCCAATACCTGACAAGTCTGCACTATATAAAACTGCAAATACACAAAAAATAAGTGTTTTGCACACTTCTGTCATTGGGCTATATTTGGGCTACATCTGGGTGATTTTGGGCTACATTTGGGCTCTTTTGTCTCCGGTGGCCATCTTGGGAGATTTATTTGTTATGAAGTTTCCTAATTTCCTCATGTACTGCAGTCTCCTCAGTAGGAAATGCTTTCAGTTTTTTACTTTGATTCCATCATGAAGGTATTCAGATATGTCACACATTTGCCATAAATTCTGAATGTTAGCACTCTCGTTGCTCATTAGATCACTGTAGTAAAACTACTGTTCACCATGGAAGTCTGCTCCTGGTATTAAAAGTGCATGTTTCAGTCTGCATGTCAGAAGTTTTTAATGAAATTAAAGAGGATTTGAGCAGTCACTCAAAATGTGCCCTCATTTTTCTTTCTTCAGCATTAATCATAATTTCTATGGAAAAATTAACCCCCTCATTGTGTTCCTATTTAAATTAAATGTTTTGTGTTACCAGTTTATTCCAATCAAGATGGCTTCAGGTGTGCCATACTTTTGTCATAATGAAGACAGTAAGCGCTCTAGTTGTTTTTAAGAACACTCTGGGACATTCTGTCATTGGGCTATACTTGGGCTACATCTGGGTGATATTTGGGCTACATTTGGGCTCTTTTGTCTCTGGTGGCCATCTTGGGAGACTTATTTGTTATGAAGTTTCCTAATTTCCTCATTTACTGCAGTCTCCTCAGTAGGAAATACTTTCAGTTTTTTACTTTGATTCCATCAAGAAGGCATTCAGATGTGTCACACATTTGCCATAAATTCAGAATGTTAGAACTCTTTTTGTTCATTAGATCACTGTAGTAAAGCTACTGCTCACCAGGGAAGTCTGCTGCTGGTATTGAAAGTGCATGTTTCAGTCTGCATGTCAGAATTTTTTTATGAAATAGAAGAGGATTTGAGAGGTCACTCAAAATGTGCCCTAATTTTTCTTTCTGCAGCACTAATCATACTTTCTATGGAAAATTGAACCCCCTCATTTTGTTCCTTTTTAAATTAAATGTTTTAAGAGTTACCACTTTAATCCAATCAAGATGGCTTCAGGTGTGCCATACGTTTATCATAAGTAGGACTGTTAGCGCTCTAGTTGTTCTTTGGAACACTCTGGGAAACTGCAGTAGAACACAAAGGAATCAACTGACAGTCTCTGCCCTTGTTGGATGTACATGTTTTACTGAGAATGTCAGACTTCATTCTCACATGACTGAGAAAGATAATGTGAATTTACAGAAAATAAGCTCTCAGTTTAGCTTATAGATCACCTTCCAAACCTCTGTGGGAAAAGCATGAGAAAATATTTTTCTCTCAATCATGATATCCCAGCAGAAGGCTTTTTCACATGGTGAAATCACCTTAGAACATACCACAATTCCTAAAATGAGTATGGTACCATCAACAAATGATTTATAATGTAACTAAATTCTTAAAACCTTCTATTAACTGCAATGCTTTTTAATGAGGTGCTATCATGTATATTGGTCCCAAGATGGCTGCCAACACTTCTTGGATGAAGTGCTGACAGCCAATCAGATCTCAGGATAAGATGTGTGGTTAGGCTCCGCCCAGATATGTATGTGATTTTACTTTTGATTTTCTCAGGAACTACTGAACAGATTCACACCATATATGCAAAAGGCACATCCCTGAGCTGAGGACTACCTCTGTAGCCAAATTTCAAGTAATTCTGTTCAGCCGTTCGGGCTGTACCTTGGACTAAAGGTCCCTATGGAAAATTGCATGGGGAAAACGCATTTTGGGACCCCCCTTTTTTCTCAGCCCCCACTTGACGAATCCCCCCGAGACTTTCAGGGTAGGAGTGGAGCGGAGCGCCCCACCTATTTTGAAAATTTCGCGAGGATTCGTCAACCGGCGCCAAAGTTATTCCAAATAGAATGTTGCGGATTTCCTATGAAAACACGGTCCTAACTATAACTATCTACTGGCGACCGCCAGTAGATAATATGAATATATAAATATATATATATATATATATATACACACTGAGACGCCCACTCACAGACCCATAGTGCAGTTCACATACCCACACAGGCACTCACACAACTGTTCACAGACCCACACAGGCACTCACGGGCTCACACAGGCACTCACAGACCCACACAGGCACTCACGGGCTCACACAGGCTCTCACAGACCCCCACAGGCAAACACAAGCCCACTCATACACCAATTCACAGACCCACTCAAGCACTCATAGATCCACTCACAGACACACTCAGACACTCAGACTCCCACACACCCACACAGACACTCACACACCCACTCACAGACCCACACAGGCACTCACAGACCCATTTTCAAAGTTTTCAGTTAGGAAATACAATTAAAAAAAGCTCAGAAATTCAGTGAAAAAAACAAAGGTCAGGGACGTTAAAGTTAGGTAATAGAACATTAAAAAACATTAGAAAATCACTGATAAAATCAAAGGTAACAGGGATATCATAGTTAGGAAATAAAATAAAAAAACCTTACCAAATTAACTGAAACAACTAAAGGTTACAGAGATATTATAGTGAGGCTCAAATTTCACTCATACAAAACCAGTGAAATTCAGCAGTTATAGTTACCTCAGCTAACTATAACTTATGCCCTGCAATCACTGCTAATGACCTCACATATTACATCACTGACGACATGGTCAGTAACATCACTGATGTCATCCCAAATGACATCAATGATGACATCATCCACAGAAGCATGCACACACCCACTCACACCCCTATACAACCTGTCATACACCCACTCAAACACCCACACAACCACTCACATACCCATTCACAGACCGATACAAGAACTCACACAACCACTCACTTATCCATAGAGCCACTCACTTACTCAAACAGGCACTCAGGCAACCACTCACTCACCCATAATGCTACTCATACAACCAGTCACTTACCCATACCATAACCCTGCTCATTGGGTTGTTTAGGGCCCACCCTATGGGTTATATTTATATATATATTCACTGAAAAAACCATAGGTTTCACACAAGTTATAGTTAGCTGTACATTTCACTTGTAAAAAACCAATGAAATTCCCCCGTTATAGTTAGTGCAGGCAACTATAACTCACGCGACCGCAATCCTCTGCTGATGCTAATACTGTATTTAGACACTTATTTGCCCATGTCTTCTTCCATTAAATTTTAGCTATACATATATTACAAATATTTTTTTTTCATAAAGACACATATGTCATCAGCAGAGGATTGCGGTCGCGTGAGTTATAGTTGCCTGCACTAACTATAACGGGGGAATTTCATTGGTTTTTTACGAGTGAAATGTACAGCTAACTATAACTTGTGTGAAACCTATGGTTTTTTCAGTGAATTTGCAAGGTTTTTTAAATGCTAATTCCTAACTATATCGTGTGTGAAACCTATGGTTTTTTCAGTGAATTTGTACGGTTTTGTAAATGCTAATTTACTTTACGCCATTCGTGGCGTGCGCGCCCAGTTAACGCAGTTCGTTCCGTGCGCGCACCGTGCGCGCACAGTGAGCACGCGGTGCGCTTTGCGCACCGCGCGGCCACTTTACGCAGTTAGTGCCGTGCACGCACAGTGGTCACACGGTGCGCTGCGCGCACCGCGTGCCCACGTTATGCGGGATGGGCCATGTACGCACGATGCGCTTCGCGCACCGTGCGCACATGGGGGACATATTATGCGCTTCGTTGTGAAAAGGTATTCATTTGTACTATTTCGTATTGCTGTAAGCCATGCACAAATGGTGCCCTTCGGGCACCATTTGCACACGGGGTGTGGAGAGTGTGGATATTTTTTTTTTTTTAATAATTTTAACCGTACGCGTACGGTAAGCGTAATCGGCGATTTTTCGAAAAAAAATAAAATTGTTTTTTTGGCCTTGGGGGTTGTTTGGGGACACCTATATCGATGCTGGGTGGTTAAGAACTGAATATACTGCCACTTTAGATGGTTTTTGTCTTTGTTTTTGCTGCCCCGCTCAGAGTGCGAGAGAGAAAATGGCGGCCGCCGCTTCCTGGTTTCGACCGATTCGAATGTTTACTTAGATCGAACAGCCAATCAGAATCGCGCTCGCGCACGTCACCGTACGCGTACGGTAAGCGCACCGTAAGCGCACCGTAAGCTGGCTCAGATATATATATTGATTTAAAGGCTATTTTCTCAGAATCTACTGAACAGATTTACACCAAACCTACAAAAGGCACTTCCTTGACCTGTAGACTACCTCTCTGCCAAATTTCAAGGAACTCTGTTTAGCCGTTCGGGCTGTAGCTGTGTCTAAAGGTCCTATGGAAAAATGCATGGGAAAAACGTGTTTTGGGACCCCCCTTTTATCTTAGCCCCCGCATGACGAATCCCCCCGAGACTTTCAGGGTAGGAGCGGAGCGCAGCGCCCCACCTATTTTGAAAATTTCGCGAGGATTCGTCGACCGGCGCCAAAGTTATTCAAAATAGAATGTTGCGGTTTTCCTATGGAAACAGGGTCCTAACTATAACTACCTACTGGCGACCGCCAGTAGGTAATATATTAAAAAGAAAGGTGTGGGCCTGGCAAAAGGTATTTGCCAGATCGAAATTGCACACATAGGCTACAATGGCAGGGCTGAGACACGCTAAAAGGGCTACTTAAGTAGGTGACACAATATGTGCTACGGGCCCACTAGTAGCATTCAATTTATAGGCCCTGGGTAAGTACTAGGGACTTACAAGTAAAATAATTGTGCCAATGGGGTGTAAGCCAATTTTACCATTTTTAAAGGCGAGAACACAAGCAGTTTAGCACTGGTTAGCAGTGGAAAAGTGCACAGAGTCCTAAAGGCAAACTAAAACTGGTTCAGAAAACAGGAGGGTGAAGGCAAAGCATTTGGGGGAGGAATAAGCAGAGGGAGCCAAGTCCAACACTAACCTTTTGTTGCAAAGGCATGCATGATGAATGCATATTCATGGTAAAAGTGCTTGGTAAAGGCAATGCATGGTTAAGGATGAGTGGTAAAGCATCCCGTTGTATCTCAGCATTTTAAAGGCTTCTCCCTTAAGGTACCATTAGTGTTACCCAGTAGCATTACCATTAGATGCTTGTTGACAGGGATTTTTTCTTATTTGAATGTTTATTGTCATGGTGTCATCATAGTTTACAATGTTATGCAAAGCACATTGTGGTCGTTATAGGTTATTCATAACCAGTAGCAGCTCCTGGAGGGAGTGCTGCGGAGCGGTGGGGTGGGGGAGGGGCAGGGTGGGGGGTAGTAAACTCTGGCATACAGCTGAACCGAGGTAAGTACATAAATAAATAAATAAAACAAATTACATTGCGCACGCTGCATCGCCATTTGGCGTTGCAGCGTGCGCAATGTAATTCATTTTATTTATTTATTTATGTACTTACCTCAGTTCGGCCATATGCCGAAGTTTACAACGTCCGACCCTGCCCCTTCCCCACCCCGCCCCGCAGCACTCCCTCCAGGAGCCACTACTGCTCATAACAACGTCCTCATTTTTGCATCCTTACTATCAAATGGAGCAGAGTAACAGATCAGAGCTGACAATGTTAATAGCTGCAAACTGCCTTGACCTTGGATCTACCCTTTTCTCAATGACAAGTGGCGCAAATGGTTGCCAAGTGTGGTCATCTGGCAGAGCGTAATGCAGTATTGTCTGAGTCCTCTGCCTGGCTTTTGTATGTATGGAACACGCTGAAATCGGGCTTAGCAGTAAAACACTTACCTTTGAAGAAAATTCAAGTTATAAAGGGGGAAAGAGCGAAAGTGCTGCTGTCTGCTTCAAATCAAGCTATTCTCTTCCCTGCTTCTTTCTGCGTCATTATGAAAAAAAGTAGCTTTGAGATGCGGATCAATGATTGTTTCAGTGCAGGCTGGGCTGCCCTTACCGTCTCACAGTAATGCAAATCATAGAGTGCCCCTGCTTAAGAATGGAAGATGAAAATGACAGAATGCAGCAGCAAGTCAAAATGTGCCTTTAAGTGAAACGGGGGTAGGGGAGTTTATCTGGGTGGAAAATCAGACTTCTTTTTAGTATTGTTCCTACCCGAACAAGGGGGCATATCAACAAGGGCTGGCGATGTAATTATCGCCGCTTTAGCGGCCGTTTTGGGGCGAAAAGCAGCGATAATTATATTGCATTATTTACAAGGACACGCTATCGCGTCTTTCCTTGAATCAGCTCCTGTTTAGTTCAAGCCTCGCTTTGCATCTCTAATGAGATGCAAAGTAGGTGTTCCCTGCAAAAACTAAGGGAAAATGATCTCTAACTGCCCTACTCCGTATTTACAATACGGCCCAGGACACGCATAGCGATGTAGAAATACAGCGTTAACCGCTGTTATTGCCGGTATTTTAAGTCTGCTATTTTTCATGACTACCCTATCTATGACATGGGAGGTGGATTCAGTGGCTGAATCCACATCTCCCTATCATCAATGTTTCTTCTATCGCTGTGGGAATATCGCTGGTTTAACAGCGATATTCCCACATAACGCCGCTTTTGATGTAAAATGTATCGCCCTGGAGTAACGCGTTGTTAATAACGCGTTATCCAGGCGATAAATTACAGCGATAGGCGGCGATAAATATAAAAGCGCTAAGCGCGCTTTGCGATATTTATCGCTGTCTGTTGCTGATATACCCCTAGAAAAGGCGGCAGTAATGTCATGGCGAGTGTCTGGACTAAATTTACCGAATTTTAGCTTATGTTTCCCTCAATAACATTCGCATCAATAATGATACGAATTAGCATTTAAAGTACGATTGTATTTTAACTGAATTTATTGACATTTTTTAGAAAATGTAATGTTGAAAGGGTGCTTTTAAAACGATAAAGTGCATGTGTGCTAGTTTAAAAGAAGACATATTAAGTAAGCATTGCAAGAACTAAAAAATAAACATTTATGGAGCAGGGCGCAGGGGCCAGTTTCGGGCACAATAAAAGACATTGAGACCGTCAGACTAGTTTGAAGAAAGAACAGCATGGTAAGTTAAGGCAGTGTTCAGAGCAAGCGCCTATATTGTATAATAAATATTCCGGATGGGGTAATTGTGTGACACGAACATTAGTGCATATTTATTGTGTGGCATTAATAATGTGTTGGTGATATATGCTCTGTTTAGGAGTGGGAGGAATGTTTTGTCCCACCCGCTGATTTGGCAGAATTCTGGTCACTCCGCGTTACTCTTTAATGTGGAGTTCCGGCCAAACGCTACCAATCGCCCCGTAGGGGAATTTTACAAGCTAGTGAGCGAGATTTAGCGTCCCCTAGCACGTCGTTCTAATGTGGGCGGTCAGGCGCCGTCGCAGTAGGTGGATGGCCTCTTGAGTAGATATGCTGACGCTCCAGTAGATTTTCTAAGTACCACAGCAAAATCAACTGAAATGTCCATGCGCTAGTGCAAGCATGGTGTCTTTCTTGCTGAATTTCCCCCGCTGCTCAAGCTACTGCCGCTAAATTGCAGCACCAGCTGCATATTTTCTGCCCATTGACAGAACACCATGGAATCTCGTGGAGTTCTGATGTAACTCCTCAGAATTCCACAGAGTGAAACTCCACAAGTTTTGCCTACCTTAGTTCAGTTGCTTTTGTGGTGCTGTGTTTTTATGCTGTATCAATGCCATGTCATTTTGCTGTTTTGAACTTAAGTGCTTGTGTTGCACTTTGTTCTGCTGTGATCTGCTCTGCTATGTTCAAATTGTCTTGTTTTGTTGCTCTATGTATTTTAGTGTGTTGTTTTATGTTGTTTTCTTTAGCTATGGCAACCAAAAAGCTGATACTAATCCAGGCAAAAGCTGCACCTGCATTGAAAGTTCTGTGATAAGGAATAATTTACCAGTTTTTTAAATTGGTAAAATAGCTCTGCTCCAGCTACTCCACAAATTAAAACTTTGGCAGCCCAGAGGCATGGCAGGGATTGTGTCGTAGTGCTCCTGGTGCTTGCTTTATGTGATGCTGCCCTGCATAAATTGAGGTGACCAGAGCACAGTGAAGGAGAAAGCCCAACTGCACAACGGTGCAGCAGACTACAAAGGGGATTCCTCTAAACTTTCTATACCAACCTCAGCATACCTATGCTAACTGTAGGTGTTTTAAAATAAGATAACTTAATAACTGAGGTCAATAAATGACCTGAACAGGAAGTGATATGATGCTTTGTACCTCAATGTTTTCTAGCAGAAGCAAAATACTGTTCCAAAGTAACGAGTGGAGACCCAGATCACGAAAAAGTTATTAATCTGTGGCAGTAGAGTTACACCCTCCAATCGGTGTTAATTTATGAATTTTGGAAATTCCGAAACCTTTCCAGAAGTTTTTTCTGGGAATTTATTACAGGTTACTGGGCGAACTCCAGGAAAACTGTTGTAAAAATTCAGCTTTACCTAAACCTAAATGCCACCACTTTTTGCAAGAGCACATTTCTTTCACTAGGAAAATATTCTTTCCAGTGGAGGAGCCCCTTCTCCAACTAACCCATCAGTTTTGAGGTGTTCGCTCCCACTTTCAGTTTCAACCCTGGGAAGATGTTACTGCCTGTCACTGTGAATATTGCCTGGGTAAAAATGGGTGTGAAATGATTTTGAGAATGCCCACAAGCTCCTAAGTTTAAAAGTATTCCCAAATGTATTCACTCTGAAAAACCCTCACTTCTTCTCTTGAGTGGAATTCACTTATATGTCATATAGCACAATCTTCTCACACTCCATCCCTTGAGTGGCTTCACTTATATGTAATATTGTAAATCAAGGCTACCATTTTTGAACAGCTTACACTTATAAAGCCAGCCATTTACATGTGTATGTCAGACTTACGATGATGGTGGGACTGTGACCGACGGTCCCTCCGCCATCGTTATAATGTTTTCCTCCCGCCACATTAGGATCAATCAATCAATCATTCCATTTGAAGAGCGCGCTACTCACCCGTGAGGGTCTCAAGGCGCTAAGGGCGGGGGGGAGGGAAGACAGCTACTGTTCAAACAGCCATGTCTTGAGGCTTCTCCTGAAGGTCAGCAGGTCCAGGGTCTTGCGTAGATGGGCGGGGAGGGTATTCCATGTCTTTGCGGCGAGGTAGGAGAAGGATCTGCCGCCAGTGGTCGTGGGATGGTGGCGAGGGCGAGGTGGGCAGAGCGCATTTAGTGGTTCAGGGTGCAGAAGGACAGTCGTTCGTTGAGGTATGCTGGTCCAGCGTTGTGGAGAGCTTTGTGCGTGTGGGTGAGGAGCCTGAAGGTCATCCTCTTCTTGACCAGGAGCCAATTCAGGTCTCGTAGATGGGTGGTGATGTGGCAGTGGCGTGGGAGTCCGAGAACGAGGCGTGCGGAGGCGTTCTGTATGCGCTGGAGTCTCTTCTGGAGTGTAGCTGTGGTTCCAGCATAGAGTGCGTTGCCGTAGTCCAGACTGCTGCTGACGAGCGCCTGGGTGACCGTTCTCCTGATTTCAGTGGGGATCCATCAGTAGATTTTCCGGAGCGTTCGGAGGGTGTTGAAGCAGGAGGAGGAGACGGCGTTGACTTGTTGGGTCATGGCGAGCGTGGCGGGTGGATAGATGGCGGTCGGAGAGACTGACCGCCACGGATCCGACAGGCTCCTTGGAGGGGAATCCAATCCCTACAATGGTGGCAGTGCTTGCTAGGCATCACCATCGTGGGAATTATGATGTCACCCCCACCAGCCGTTTCATGGCGGTTTTCTCGCCATAAAAAAGGCTGGCAGAAAGGTAAATTGGGGGCCGTAGCAGGCCCCCTTCCCCTCTGGCCCTCAGCAGTAGGTTTTGGGGGGCCATATGATGCCCACCTACATATCCCTGCACCATGTGGCCGGCCACATGTCTTGTCTTGTTTTGTTGCTCTATGTATTTTAGTGCCTTGTTTTATGTTGTTTTCTTTAGCTATGGCAACCAAAAAGCTGATACTAATCCAGGCAAAAGCTGCACCTGCATTGAAAGTTCTGTGATAAGGAATAATTTACCAGTTTTTTAAATTGGTAAAATAGCTCTGCTCCAGCTACTCCACAAATTAAAACTTTGGCAGCCCAGAGGCATGGCAGGGATTGTGTCGTAGTGCTCCTGGTGCTTGCTTTATGTGATGCTGCCCTGCATAAATTGAGGTGACCAGAGCACAGTGAAGGAGAAAGCCCAACTGCACAACGGTGCAGCAGACTACAAAGGGGATTCCTCTAAACTTTCTATACCAACCTCAGCATACCTATGCTAACTATAGGTGTTTTAAAATAAGATAACTTAATAACTGAGGTCAATAAATGACCTGAACAGGAAGTGATATGGTGCTTTGTACCTCAATGTTTTCTAGCAGAAGCAAACTACTGTTCCAAAGCAACGAGTGGAGACCCAGATCACGAAAAAGTTATTAATCTGTGGCAGTAGAGTTACACCCTCCAATAGGTGTTAATTTATGAATTTTGGAAATTCCGAAACCTTTCCAGAAGTTTTTTCTGGGAATTTATTACAGGTTACTGGGCGAACTCCAGGAAAACTGTTGTAAAAATTCAGCTTTACCTAAACTTAAATGCCACCACTTTTTTTGCAAGAGCACATTTCTTTCACTAGGAAAATATTCTTTCCAGTGGAGGAGCCCCTTCTCCAACTAACCCATCAGTTTTGAGGTGTTCGCTCCCACTTTCAGTTTCAACCCTGGAAAGATGTTCCTGCCTGTCACTGTGACTATTGCCTGGGTAAAAATGGGTGTGAAATGATTTTGAGAATGCCCACAAGCTCCTAAGTTTAAAAGTATTCCCAAATGTATTCACTCTGAAAAACCGTCACTTCTTCTCTTGAGTGGATTTCACTTATATGTCATATAGCACAATCTTGTCACACTCCATCCCTTGAGTGGCTTCACTTATATGTAATATTGTATTTCATGGGTACATGTTACATGTAAGTACAAGGCTACCATTTTTGAACAGCTTACAATTTACATGTGTATGTCAGACTTACGATGATGGTGGGACTGCGACCGACAGCCCGTTGGTGGCGTCCCTCCGCCATCGTTAAAATGCTTATCTCCCGCCACATTAGGATCAATCAATCAATCAGTCCGTTTGAAGAGCGCGCTACTCACCCGTGAGGGTCTCAAGGTGCTAAGGGCAGGAGGGGAGGGAAAGTATTAGAGTAATCCAAGAGATCCTCAGACAAGAGGAGTGGCTGTGGGCAGCGCCTATTGAGTGGGTGATCACCCTTATACATCTGGCACTGACAGAAAACTTTTTTACCTTTGAAGATCAATTATATCTACAAATACATGGTACATCAATGGGGAGCACATTCGCCCCAAGTCTGGCCTGCCTGTACGTCAGTTATTTTGAAGACCGACACATATGGACTCATAATCCTTTTAGTAGAAATATTTGTAAATGGTACAGGTATATTGATGATGTCCTGATGATCTGGAGAGGTGATCTAGTGAGTCTTGAAAATTTTAAAACATGGATTAACTCGCTGAACCCGCACCTTCATTTCACTATGAATGTGAATAAAGAAAGCATTTCATTTTTGGATGTTACATTCACAGCTAAAGATGGTACTCTTGAAAGCTCCCTGTATACTAAACCTACGGACAGGAACAGTTTATTAAGATTCGACAGTGCCCACCCGCGATCCTTAAGAGAGAATCTCCCAGTAGGCCAATTCTTGAGGATACGCAGAAACTGTTCCAACATCCAGACATACAAAAAAGAGGCAGCTATTCTAAGTAACAAACTCCAACAAAAAATGTACCCTAACAAGATCATAGAAAGAGCAAACAAAAGAGCACGTAATACACCACGGGAAGCTCTTTTAGAAACATATACAAAAGAGCAACCAGATCAACTTATATGTGTAACAACATATAACTCCTCGTCTAATGACCTGAAAAAAATAATAAACAAGAAGTGGTCAATATTGACATCTAATAGGTTATCATTTGAGAAACCTATGTTCTCATTTAGAAAAAATTCTAATTTGAGGAATGCCCTGGTACATACCAACACCTTTACACCTAAACCAACTAATCAGCAGACATTATGGGGTTTACCGCCTGTTGTAGGACACTACCCGTGTGGATCGTGTGTAGCCTGCCCATTTACAGAACACACCAAAACATTGGATCTGGGCTTAAACTCTCCATGGGAACAGAGGTCACATACAAACTGTAACTCTGAGTCCGTGATTTATATGATAAAATGCCCGTGTGAACTGATATATATGGGTATGACAAGTCGCAAGATCAAAGTTCGCATCAGCGAACATAGAAGCACCATACGTAGAGCAGTCACAGCTACTAGGCTAACAGCCCCTTATCATGAAAAAAACCATAAGGATACAGAGTTGAAGTGGACAGTACTAGAAAAGGTCACAATCACGGGGAACTTACAGCAAAAACTCTTAAAGCGTGAACAACAATGGGTTTATCGCTTGAAGACCTATGAGAAGGGTCTCAATGATTACATACCCTGGAACCAACTGAACAGGTAGATGTAGTATATCCCTCTTCATGACCACTGTATGTACCTTGAGTAGTGATCGATAAACGTGTGGAAGTTCTCCGCACGGTATTATCCCTCTTTGGAGACTGTATTTCACTTACTATCATCATTTACAAACCCTAAGATTCATGACATACATATACCACACTCCTTCAAGGGTTCACTATCCTCCACACTTGAGATATCCATAGGAAAATATCACGCCTACCGTATTCCCCCTTGTGACATCTTTGACTCCTATTGTAAATAATACTCTCAATACCCATAAAAACTCTTTCAATAAAAGATGGAATCAGGAAGAATGACTAGCGGTGACTATGTACTCTATCAGTCAGGAGTTATATCGCTATCATTACGTTTTTATACTACATCTCCCAGCAGTCTATTGGGCTGGTGACTACAATCTCCCACGATCCTGATTGGACTATGTACACACGCTTTTGATCACGTGTCCTTCAGTAACTACACGTAACGTAAGGGTATGAGCTCCAGATATGGACACTACATTTATGTATCTGTTTTTTAAAAAAACGGGTGTTAATGTGAATAAATAGATCAAATATAATATATGTCTCATACTTGTTGGTTACGTTACTTTACGTTTTCCGCACTTATGCACTCGCGCGTCTATTCACTGACGTCACGGGTCACAGAGTGTAATTGACCTATCCCGTTCTATCTGGTAACGTCATTGATCACATGCCCGCATTGACCAATCCAGCCCTTCGCTTAACCAATACGGAAGTATAAACTTACCGAGCCCCGTAACATGGCGCGAAACGCCGGGGATCGGGTCCAAGTAGGTTGGGAAGCGGAGCAGGACTCTTGACGAAGTAAGTTTGAGATTTTAGGACTATTATCTCAGAATACGGTCTCCCATTGGAGAAGGAATCAGCTTGAAATACATTCTGTCTCTGATGCCCTAATACGGTCATTTTCAAATTTCCTTCTCCTCATATTCATTCTCTGGGGTCCATGTTAGGGTATGACTACAGAGCTACTCCATTAGCCCTTCCATCCCCTGAGAAACGACTATCATCCGAAGTCCGGGTAAGAAAGTATGCAGGTGTGAGTGATACTTTCACAGTTACCCATAGGTTTTAAATGTCACGCATGCTTTTAATTTCTGTGTTGAATCACAGATACGGTGAGAATGATGTATGTGGGATGATTCTACGAGAGTTTCTTTTCATTGATAGTATCCACTAATTGGCGACTGGTTTCAGGTAGAATGCGAGCAAATTCGCCACCGCACAATATATCTGACACGCCTATTAATTGTGTACAGATACAATGTTTGAGTGGCACATATGTGGATATAGCTGCACACTATTATGCCTTTTTGACCACCTGGCACGTATAGGTGTGGCTTTGCATTCCAAGCACGAATATTGAGACACCTCATTTTGGAAACACCTTTATGAAAACCGATCTGTATAAGTTGGATATGTGTTTCTTTGTGTTTTCTTTTTCAGATGGATTTACAACGCAAGACAGATTAATAGATCAGTCTATCATACAAGGAGTAGCTACTCTACCCTTGTCCTTAAATAAAACAGAATAGGGAAATCCCCCTTCTGAATCCCAGGGTGGTCTCTTTTTGCCCTGAAGAAAGTCCTGGACCTTTATGGCCATATTGGACTGAAACATGTTGGCACTAGGGTCATAGGACCATAACACTCCTATATATACCCCTACTCTTATTAATTGTAATCAACCCAGACAGACCCAAAAATAAAGGGAAACTGGGGATCTGCCTGAGGTTTTTTATCTTTTAGCCGCCCTGGTCTGTAATTTCTTCAAAGAGCTCCCAACACTGTGGTCGAGCCCACCCCGACTTTTAGGCGTCGGGGTGACCCGATGATGAAGCATGACACCACTAGGGTGTGTGAGGGTACCTAAACTAAAAGGAATTGCTTCCTTGCTCACCTAGTGGTGAAGTTATAAGTTCCCTTGTTCTTCATATCGTTCCATCTACGTGTGACTATAATGACCATTGAATGGTTAGTTGGAGTAAAATTATTTGTGTAACTGTTTATACTGGGAGGTGTTACTCTGACCTATAATCCTCTCTACACTTTGGGCATGAGAAAACACTTTTCTCAATAGCCTTTGTATACATACCATTTTCGAACAGCTTACAATTTACATGTGTATGTCAGACTTACGATGATGGTGGGACTGCGACCGACAGCCCGTTGGTGGCGTCCCTCCGCCATCGTTAAAATGCTTTCCTCCCGCCACATTAGGATCAATCAATCAATCAGTCCATTTGAAGAGCGCGCTACTCACCCGTGAGGGTCTCAAGGTGCTAAGGGCAGGAGGGGAGGGGGGAGGGAAGGCAGCTACTGGTCAAAAGCCATGTCTTGAGGCATCTCCTGAAGGTCAGCAGGTCCTGGGTCTTGCGTAGATGGGCCGGGAGGGTATTCCATGTCTTTGCGGCGAGGTAGGAGAAGGACCTACTGCCAGTGGTCGTTCGGCGGATGCGTGGGATGGTGGCGAGGGCGAGGTCAGCGGAGCGCATTTGGTGGTTCGGGGTGTAGAAGGACAGTCATTCGTTGAGGTATGCTGGTCTGGCGTTGTGGAGAGCTTTGTGCGCGTGGGTGAGGAGCCTGAAGGTCATCCTCTTGTTGACAGGGAGCCAATGCAGGTCTCGTAGGTTGGTGGTGACTTGGCAGTGGCGGTGGAGTCCGAGGACGAGGCGTGCAGTGGCGGTCTGTATGCGCTGGAGTCTCTTCTGGAGTGTAGCCGTGGTTCCTGCGTAGAGTGCGTTGCCATAGTCCAGCCTGCTGCTGACGAGCGCTTGGGGGACCGTTCTCCTGATTTTGGTGGGGATCCATCTGTAGATTTTCTGGAGCGTTCAGAGGGTGTTGAGCAGGAGGAGGAGACAGCGTTGACTTGTTGGGTCATGGCGAGTGTGGCGGGTGGATAGATGGTGGTCGGAGAGACTGACTGCCACGGATCCGACGGGCTCCTTGGAGGGGAATCCAATCCCTACAATGGTGGCGGTGCTTGCCAGGCATCACCACCGTGGGTATTATGATGTCCCTCCCCACCAGCCATTTCATGGCGGTTTACTCGCCATGAAAAGGCTGGCAGAAAGGTAAATTGGGGGTCGTAGCAGGCCCCCCTTTCCCTCTGGCACTCACAGTGGGTTTTTGGGGGCCCATATGATGCACACCTACATATCCCTTTACCATGTGGCCGGCACCGCATGGTACCTACCAAGTAGTGCAGGGATATGTGTAGTGCCCCCTTTTTGTACAGTGGTGTGTGCTGCAGCCCGCAGCACCCGCCGCAATCAAAATGTAGTACAGTATCAGGGGGTCCAAGTAAACAGTATTTTACCAACAACCACAGTAAACATACATTGACAAAACATTGAAAGAAACACTACGTTGAATAAATGATTGATCAGTGTTATTTAATCACACCGTCACATTATCAAATATACAAGTGATATCGTAAAATTCATACACAAAGTGCCCGAAAGAAAATGAAGGGGGTTATAGGAAAAGTTGGTGGTTTACGTGAGGATTAAGTGGTATGAGAGTTAAAGAAATTGTGCAGAAAGTAATTCACAGTTAGCATCAAAATTAGGCTTGTTATTTCGTCAGAGGTACACAATTTTCTACAGAAATTTTACTAGCCATGCTAAAAAAGAAAACACAGTGGCAAAATCTCCGTTGTTTTTAGGCTGGCTCAAAGAGAAGTGTCGACGTTTTGACCCAAAATAGATGTAGGTTTATTAACACCTTACGAGGGGGTCTTCCTCAGGACTGTGATAAGGGGGTGGGCATCTAGGGATTAAGTGAAGAAATTAGCATATACCTAAGGGGAGGGGGACAGTATACAAAACAATAAAGGGGCCATTGGTCCCGGGAATTACCATATGCAGCCCTATACGGAGGGCTGAGTTGCGAACAGATCGGGCACGTAGGTTCCAATAGAACGAGAGTGGGATAACTGCACCTGCAGGAGTAAGGTGTAGTTTAACAAAGGCACCCATCCAAATCATGGGACAGGGGCATACAAGCAGCAGTGAAAGTGTGACACTTACGCTCATTGGATGATATCCGACATGTCCCATCCACATTATAAAGTAGTCTTCCCCGTATTAATCGGCTAGGACCCCACAGTTAAATCTGTAATAGGAAGGGAAAACAGAACCATAACTATCAAGAACCTCGCAGTATTTATATTAAAATCTAGCCACCACCTAACACGTGAATATAAAATAAAGTTACCTGCTCTTTCCTTCAAAATTAGTGGCACCCGAGGGCACAGAATCTGGAGAGAAAGGAAGGAGCAAGGGACAATTGATTAAAGCCCTATACCGCGTTTAACAGGAGCTAACCAAAGAAGCCTCTGTCATGCAAAACTCACCGCTCCTCGGTGGTGCGGAAATGTCTCAAAAGGAAAGCCCGGAACTAGCGGTGCAGAATCTAGGGTCAGAAAGGCCAAACATTAGGGTGCTGAAGAATGGGAAAAAGTTAAAGTTAAAGCGCATCGCTCAATAAATCCAGTGTGCTTAAGTCGGGGCAGCTTACTGCTACACACCTGGTGATGTCTGGATCAGGATGGAGGGAAACGAGATGGCATCCCGACCCTCATTAAATCGACACGCTCATTCTCTAAAGCAAGAGCTTGACGTGCCGGCCGCAGACGCTGGATGCCGATCTTACCGCATCATCGCGTTACAACTGGTGCCATGGAAAGGGACAATAGACTCAACAGAGTTCAAAAGGGACCGCTGCTCAGAGTCGTATTCGATGGGGAGGGGTATATGAGTCGAATATTTAACAAAGGACACGGATGATCAAATTTGAAGTAACATAAGCGGATCTGTATAAAGTTACGAAGGACACAGATAGTCAAATTTGCAGTAACATCAATGGATCTGGATAAAGTTAACAATACAAAGTCCATAACCACTCGCACAGAAGGGTCGCTGGTGGGTGCAAAATAAATTGTTGGTTACATTTGAATTATAAGGACCATTGGGGGTAACACATTACAATGAAGCGATGAATTAATACTGTCTTGAAGACGATCGAACAAAACAGGTCATTTTGCTTCTAGACCGTCAACATTGAGATACAACAAGGCATGTTATAGCACACAGTGCAAATTGTTAATTGATATACATAAAGGAAGGGATAAAGATGGGTTACACCACATTCATAAATTCCGACCATCATGGTATACACATTGTGAATATGCCTCTAGATCTTCCCCGGAAGATGGCAGGTTATTACATGCGTATTATTATACTATCTATATCAACATATAGTGCACATAAATAAAGGTGTCTACATACTGTAGTGCAACTTAATGTCTACATAAAAACATAATTGCATATTTTCCAAATCCCTTGGTCACAGAGACTTAAGTATAAGTCATAGATGTCCTAATACTTACATATTCTGAACTTCACAGTACCTAAGGTTATTCTACCTGAACATGGACATAAGAAGGAAGAGGCTGCATCAGACTGACCTCTCCTAGTGGAGGTGGGCAATAGTTCAAGACCCACCCTCAATCGGATGTAAGGCAGGCTAACTGGGCATGACTGGAATATAGTTTGTTTAGCCCATTCTGTATTGAGTACAGATGTGTCATCCATTTACACTCGCTTATGTTGAGGATTGAGCCGATGTTGCCCCCTCTGGGGCCCAAGGTCGCTTTCTCAAGGACTATCCACTGGAGTTCTTCCGGTGTATGTGTTGCAGTTTTAAAATGTTCAACTAAAGGTGCCCGTTGCACATCACACAAAAAGCGAAGAGAGTGAATGTCCATGTGGTCCGCTCTTTCCTTGAGAGTCTGAAAACACCTTCTCTGCAAGCCCTTTGGAACTTACCCATTACACTGGGACACTTCAAGTGCGGCCAATGTAAGGCCTGCAAGATGACCATTCAAACAAAAAGGTTCATATACAATCAACATATGATTGATCTGAAGTTGTTTACTAACTGTAACACCAGTAACGTAATCTACGGAATTGTGTGTCCCTGTGGGCTCATCAATGTGGGCCAGACACAGCAGAAAATCAAAGCACGTATTCTGCAACACTGCAGCAGAATATGGTGTGATGTGCAAGGGCACCTTTAGTTTAACATGTTAAAACTGTCATAATTCATCGCTTTATTGTAATGTGTTACCCCCAATGGTCCTTATTATTTAAATGTAACCAGCCATTTATTTTGCACCCACCAGCGACCCTCCTGTGTTACTGGTTATGGGCATTGCATTGTTAACTTTACCAGATCCATTGATGTTACTGCAAATTTGACTATTTGTGTCCTTCGTAACTTTATACAGATCCGCTTATGTTACTTCGAATTTGACCATCTGTGTCCTTCATTAAATATTCAACTAATATACCCCTCCGATTCAAATACGACTCTGAGCAGCGGTCCCTTTTGAACTCCGTTGAGTCTATTGTCCCTTTCCATGGCACCAGCTGTAACGCGATGATGCGGTATGATCAGCATTTAGCGTCTGTGGCTGGCACGTCAAGCTCGTATTTTAGAGAATGAGCGTGTCTATTTAATGAGGGTGGGGATGCCGGCTCGTTTCCCTCCATCCTGATTCAGACATCACCAGGCGTGTAGTGGTAAGCTGCCCCGACTTAAGCACACTGGATTTATTGAGCGGTGTGCTTTAACTTGAACTCTTTCCCGTTTTTTAGCGCCCTAATGTTTGGCCTTTCTGACCCTAGATTCTGCACCGCTGGGTCCGGGCTTTCCTTTTGAGACATTTCCGCACCTCCAAGGAGCGGTGAGTTTTGCATGACAGAGGCTTCTTTGGTTAGCTCCTGTTAAATGCGGTATTGGGCTTTAACCAATTGTCCCTTGCTCCTTCCTTTCTCTCCAGATTCTATGCCCTCGGGTGCCACGAATTTTGAAGGAAAGAGCAGGTAGCTTTCTTTTATATTCACGTGTTAGGTGGTGGCTAGATGTTAATATAAATACTGCAAGGTCCTTTATAGTTATGGTTCTGTTTTCCCTTCCTGTTACAGATTTAACTGTGGGGTCCTAGACGATTAATACGGCAGGACTACTTTACTAATGTGGATGGGACATGTCGGATATCATCCGATGACCGTAAGTGTCACACTTTCACTGCTGCTTGTATGCCCCTGTCCCATGATTTGGATGGGTGCCTTTGTTAAACTACACCTTACTCCTGCAGGTGCAGTTATCCCGCTCTCGTTCTATTCGGAGCCTACGCGCCCGATCTGTTCGCAGCTCAGCCCTCAGACAAAAGTCCAACCTCCATCATAATCAGGCCCTTAGATGTGAAAAAGTCTTTGTGAATGAGGCTGTACCATTTAGTGGGGCATACAAAAGTTGTCTTTCATGAAACCGTTATATTATGTGCCGTGTTAAGTGAAGCAAAAATTAAGGGCTCTCGTCCTACTTCACATCATATCCCATGGGTTTATTTTTTCCAGTGATTGTGTGGATGCGTCAGCAGTGCTACTAAATTTTGCCCTGCACTCATGGTTTTTTTCAATGTGTGATGAATAAATACTATGCTTTGTGTTGTGTGGTGCCAGGTGGGCACCTGTACATCATTTTAGTAAAGATGCCTCAATGTTTGTAGTCCTGGATTTTTCTTGTATAAATTGTTGTTAGACTTTGTGTTAGTCTATCTCTTTAAATAAAAGTAAACTGTGATTACAGCTGCCAGAATGCTTCAGGATAGGACTTGAAACATGGTGGCTTGCCTACATGGATGCAGAAATCAGGCAATGGGAAGGTTAGACGATAGGTTAGCACGTTAGTTGGACGTTTCCAACTGGATCAACTGTGCAATCAATGTGACCCATTGACTATTCACTTTAGGAATGGGTCAGTGAAGATGGCAAATGAGATCATGCATCTATTGATGGCATCAGCATCAATTTATTTTTCGTATTGGTCTCAGGAAATGTCTATGAAAGTTGGACCAAAGAACAGAAAAGATACATGTTATGGCCTCATTGGGACTGCTCCGGTGTTAGTCCAGGCTGCCCAAATGCCAGAGTTACTGATACTGGGGTTGTCAATCACTCGAGAATACTATGGGGTTACTAGACCTAACCTGAGAGTAACCTTAGAAATAGGGAATTACTAGGGGAATTGGAAATACCACACTCGATTCTCTCAACTTCAAATGTAAGCCAGAAAATTCAGGGGAAAATACAGTGTATTTGCAGTGTTTGAGTGGATCTCATAATTTTGAAGGGGTAGCTATCTCCTGTTACTAGCCCCATCAAGTGGATCTCATCATTCTGAAGGGTCAGCTATCTCCTGTTACTAGCCCCATCGAGTGGATCTCATCATTCTGAAGGGTCAACTATCTCCTGTTACTAGCCCCATCGAGTGGATCTCATCATTCTGAAGGGTCAACTATCTCCTGTTACTAGCCCCATCGAGTGGATCTCATCATTCTGAAGGATCAGCTATCTCCTGTTACTAGTCCCACCGGAATTACAGGCATAAACACTACAATATCCTATGCTGCATCTCCTGCTACTAGTCCCTCCAGAATTACAGGCGCACACACAATAAGATCCTATTCTGTGAGATGAAAGTATTCCTGCACAAATTTGACAACCCCATTGGATGTATGGATCTCCACAGATGAAGAAGCATGACCTACGGAAAGATCTCCTTAGATTAGTGACTGGGCACTATGCAGCTTTTGTCTTACGGCCAGTGGTCCTTGTTTCCAATATTGTCGGCATAGCTCACACACCAACACGTGCTGCATGCATAAATTAACAGACATACAAGCTCTCTGATGAGGATTGACGTTTGCTTGTTTTGTATGATGGTTTTGAAGTGGATTTATGTCTTAAGAGAAACCCTTTCACTTATTAATTTGAATTATGCAAATCTCATTAGAACAGTTTGCTCAAGCCAATCTAAAAAATACCACAAATCGTTTTGTGACAAAAATTGTTTCCATGCCTATTGGGAAAACGTGCTCTAATTTGCAAGCGGGACCACCGAGATTTCTAATGCTAGCCAAACAATTATGTCTAATGAATCAACAACTGCTTCAAAATCACTCTCCATTCTGCTGATTTGACAATTAATATTTAATGAAGCAGACTGTCACAAGAAGAGAGGCTACCGTGACTGATGTGGGCTGCTTTGCTTTGACTATGAAGCCAAATAAATTCATAACATCATTTCATTAGTATTTTCAAAAAATGCATTTTGGTCAAAACGTATCTCTATCTATCTATCTATCCATCCATCCATCCATCCATCCATCCATCCATCCATCCATCCATCCATCCATCCATCCATCCATCCATCCATCCATCCATCCATCCATCCATCCATCCATCCATCCATCCATCCATCCATCCATCCATCCATCTATCTATCTATCTATACATACACTTAAAAAAACATAGGTTTCAGGGGCGTTATAGTTTAGCTGGACATTTCCCTCGTACAAAACCATTGAAATCCCCCGTTATAGTTAGTTCAGCTAACTATAACGCGCGACCCCGCAATGCACTGCTGATGACGTCACATATTACATCACTCATGACATGGTCAGTTACATCACTGATGACATTACTGATGACATCTCAAATGACATCACTGATGACGTCATTCATGTGATCATTTGATGCATCTTCTCACAATCTAATATAACCTTTGATACACCCACTCTAAATTACATACTGCCACTCTCAAAACCATAGACACTCCAACACCAATAAGTACATACCCCATCACAGAGTCTTAGGTCTAAACACCCACCCAATCACTCACCCGTACAGTCACTCATACTTATGGTCACTCAGTACAGGACTATCATATACACTCATACACTTATATAGACACTCACACACCGCTACTCATCTATAGAGGTACTCACACACGTACTCAGTCATGCAAATACTTAATAACACTGCCATTTACTCACGTATACAGTTATACACACACAAGCTCAATTACTCATACAAATACTAGCACATTCTAATGGTCTTATACAATCAATGATACAAGCACATGCTCATCCACACAGCCACTCGCACTATCACACACTCTCAGTTATAGTCATTTCTGTACTCCAACATACATATATAATGCCGTTCACATATGTAGTAAATTACACATGTACAAATGAAATATATATTCACTCACTAACACAACCATACACATATTCACCCACCCATACAATCCATTACAGACCTAGTGTTGAAACCATGCACCCAGTGAATCACCCACTGACACATCTATGCACAGAGTCACACACATCCCACCCACACAAACACTCAGGCACCCATACAGATACTCAGACAACCAATCAATAACTTATATAGACACTCTTGTACCTATTCACAAAACCATGCATCCGCTTACACATCAACAGACAGACGCATGCAGACTATCACACAGTTTAGTCACTAACCCATGCATTTAGTAAGATACGTTTAATCACCTACTTATACAGTCAGTCACGCACCTACTAAATCCTCCATACAGACACTTATATACCCACTCATTCCACAATACAGCTTGGCATATATATGAAACAAAATTCAACTTGACAGACACAGACAGACACTGAATGATGTCATCAGTGATGTAATTTGAGATGTCATCAGTGATGTCATCAGTGATGTAACTGACCATGTCATGAGTGATGTAATATGTGACGTCATCAGCAGTGCATTGCGGGGCGCGAGTTATAGTTAGCTGAACTAACTATAACGGGGGAATTTCAATGGTTTTGTACGAGGGAAATGTCCAGCTAACTATAACGCCCCTGAAACCTATGGTTTTTTCAGTGAATTTCTAAGGTTTTTAAATGCTAATTCCTAACTATAACATACCTGAAACCTATGGTTTTTTAAGTGAATTTCAAAGGTTTTTTAATGCTAATTCCTATCTATAACTTATCTCTAAACCTATGATGGTTAATGATTTTCATAGGACTTCTAAATCTTTATTTTTCAGTGTATCAATTCCTTTAATTATGTTTTTTTATATTGCTTTTCACCAGTTTTAAAAGTTTTTTTTTCACTTATTTCTTTTAAAAATTAAAAAAATATTTTTTGTTTTTAATGAATTTTTTTAAAAAAACTTGTAATTTTTATAAACTATTTTTAATTTTTGTGAAATATTTTTTAAACTATATTTTTAATACTTTATTATTTTTCTTTACAAGTTTTTTTGGGAGTCACGCACCCAACGCGTTAGGAACCGTGCACCCTACATGAGAGAAATCATGCACCCAACGCGATAGGATGCGCGACTCCTAATTTTACCATAAAAAAAAATAGCTCCTATCACTACATTTTATTATCCCCGGGGACCCCATCCCCCAGGGCTTATAAAAATACATTGGGGACCATGGGGGGAGCTCCAACGCCCCCACGGTCCCAGCCGGCTCCCCGCTTCCTTCGGGAGCCGGCATTGCTTTTCCACATGGGGAGCTGCTGACATGCAGCTCCCCGTGTGGAAAAGCAACATGGTTTGGATTTTGAAAGAGAGAGCAGGTTTCCCAGCTCTCTCTTTCAAAATCCAAACAAAGTTTTCTCCCACCCTCTCATAGCAAACAACAGTGTCCTGGGGGTGGGCACCCCAGGACAGTGTAGGAACCAGCCCAGGGGGGTGGCGGTCCCCAGGGCCCTCGAAGGCTCCAGGGGGGGGCACGCAGCCCCCCTCCCTCAATAAATAAAGCCCCGGGGGTGGTGGTCCCCAGGGCTTGGTGGGGCCGTTCAGCCCCCCACCCTATTTAATTTCAAGCCCTGGGGGGTAGCGGTCCCCTGGGCCCCCCTTTTAATTGTTTACGTATTTTGCCCCCGGGATTTGGCACCCCGGGGGCTAATTATTAAGGAGGCACGAAAGCCCGCGCTTCGTTTTTTTTTTTTTACGGCTGGATCCGCGCACCCTGCGCGCATCTTGCCGTTTAAAAAAAATAAAAAAAGGGGGCTCGGGCGTCCTTCTGGGACCCCCTAAGCAACACTAGAGGGTCAGAGTATTTCTACCCTGCCCCCTTTACATCTTTCACAAACTTATCTCCCTTAGTTCCTCAGCCTCGCTTCTACCGAGGCATAAAATGGCTGCCAACAGTTCCTGGTTTCGAATGTTGACAGACACTTGACAGCCAATTAGCATTCAGCGCGTGATCGGGAGGGTGCGCGAATGGTTCCCAGAGGGTGCGCTCAGGGTGCGCATAGGGTGCGCGGATCCTCTGAGGCCATATATATATATATGTACTTTTAACTCTAATTTTCTCAGTAACTACTGAACAGATTTATACCATTTAAGCAAAAGGCACGAGTCTGAACTGAGGACTACCTTTTTGCCAAATTTGGTGTAATTCCGTTCAGCAGTTCGGGCTGTAGCTGCGTCAAAAGGTCCTACGGGAAATTGCATGGGGAAAACATGTTTTAGGACCCCCCGTTTTTCTCAGCCTCCGCTTTACGAATCACTCCAAAACTTTCAGGATAGGAGCGGACCGGAGCTGGCCAAAAGTTTGGAGAATTTCGCGAAGATTCGTCAACCGGCACCAGACTTATTGGGAATAGAATGTTGCGGATTTCCTATGGAAAATAGGTCCTAACTATAACTACCTACCGGCGACCCCCAGTAGGTAATATATATATATATATATATATATATATATATATATATATATATATATATATATATGTATATATTCACTTAAAAAACCATAGGTTTCACACATGTTATAGTTAGCTGGACATTTCACTCGTGAAAAACCATTGAAATTCCCCCGTTATAGTTAGTGCAGGCAACTATAACTCACGCGACCGCAATCCTCTGCTGATGACGTCAGATATTACATCACTGTATTTAGACACTTATTTACCCATGTCTTCTTCCATTAATTTTCAGCTATACATATAATACAAATATTTTTTTTTCAGAAAGACACATATGTCATCAGTGATGTAATATCTGACGTCATCAGCAGAGGATTGCGGTCGCGTGAGTTATAGTTGCCTGCACTAACTATAACGGGGGAATTTCAATGGTTTTTCACGACTGAAATGTCCAGCTAACTATAACATGTGTGAAACCTATGGTTTTTTAAGTGAATTTGCAAGGTTTTTTAAATGCTAATTCCTAACTATAACGTGTGTGAAACCTATGTTTTTTTCAGTGAATTTGTACGGTTTTTTAAATGCTAAGTTATGTATTTATTTATTTATTTTTAAGGTTTTTCACCGTGCGCGCACCGTGCGCACGCTGTGGGTGCGTGGTGTGCTTCGCGCAACCCGCGCCCACGTTACGCAGTTCGCGGAATTTTTCCATTTGTACCATGCGCGCACGCCACGCACACGCCGCGATTTTTTGTAAAAAAATTAAAAGAAATTTTGGCCCTTGGGGGTCCTTCTGGGACCCCCTGACAAAGGCTAGGGGGTCAGGAACTGTCCACCCTGCCCCCTTTTCACATTCTCCACCTTTGTTTTTCACCCCCTCAGACTGCAAGAGACAAAATGGCAGCCGACACTTCCTGGTTTCGACCGATTCGATTGTTTACTAAGATCTAACAACCAAACAGAATCGCGCTCGCGCACGGCAGCGTGCGTGTACGGTAAGTTTTACCGTGCGCGCACGGTGTGCGCCTATAGATATATATATGCTTTTAAATGCTATTTTCTTAGGAAATACTGAACAGATTTACACCAGGCAAAAGGCACATCCCTGACCTGAGGACTACCTCTCTGCCAAATTTCAAGTAATTCTGTTCAGCCGTTCGGGCTGTAGCTTGGACTAAAGGACGCGTTTTCCCCATGCATTTTTCCATAGGACCTTTAGTCGAAGGTACAGCCCAAACGGCTGTGAGCAGTGTGGGGGAGGGCTTGCCAGAGCAGGGGAACAGTGATTTGCACTCTCAAAGTGCTCATGAACTGTTTGGCCGTCCCTCTTGGGTCACCCAAACAGTTCATGCTCACTTTGCATGTTCCTACCAGGCTGCATTACACAGCCTAGTAAGGAACATGCACAGGCTCCCTGTTCCAGTCTAAGCTCCTATCCACAGAGCTCAGACCAATCACAAAACTGCATTGCAGCTTTGTGATTGGCTCAGGGGGGCCTGTGTGCCATGTGCTTTCCCCGCCTCACCACCCTCATGCGTAAGCAGCCGCTACTGCCTTCTTGGTAATCATTAAGGCCTCTGATGAGAGAGGTACCATACTTACTGGAAGTCAAAAGACACACTGTACATTACACTCGTCTCCCGGGGAGCTCCAAGAAAGAATTGGAAAAAGAATACCATTTGAAATTAAGATCATGGAATGACTTGAACCTCCTAGATTGGGAAGAGTACCAGTATCTTAGAGTTGAGAATGTTGGGGTTGCCACCATCTAACTTCTTCCCAAGGACATAACTATTCAGAACCACTGGCGAAACCCATTATAAGCTCAATGGGTCCTGTGGGAAAACAGTTCACGATATTTGGACTTATTCTTTCAAGAATATGTCATCAATTTGCTCTCATACTTAAATGACTCAACAGACTTTTTGAGGAAACTGAACCACATTCTATGGAAGAAGGAGTACATAACGACTACACTAGATGTAACATCACAATTTACATCTATTGGCCATGATAAAGGAATTCAGACTTGTGAAAACTTTCTAAGGGATTGACTGATAGAATGGCTCGACCACACTCAGATGTTACTGGAATTGTTAAGGTATTGCCTTACCTACAAGGTTTTCACCGCGCATGGAAAATACTACTTACAGAAACAAGGTACTGCAATGGGCACCTCATTCGGCCCCACCTATGCAAACCTGTTCATGGGTTGGTGGGAGAAGGAGGCAGCCAAGGCCAAAGGGAATGAAGAATTTGGCCAGAAGATTACAATATGTACTCAATTCATAGATGATTTATTTATTCAGTGGGAAGGAAATTAGGTTGAATTTGATATCTTTTTAGTGAGACTTGACTGCAATGACGTTAACATGCAATTTACTACTACACAGAGCCGACTCCATTGTGACTTCCTAGATGTGGAATTGGATGTGGTCCATAATCAGTTAACAACGAAGATACATAGAAAACTAACTGCCACTAACTCTTTATTGCATGCAGTGTCTATTCAAGTGCTTTTAAGGGGAGCATTCTCTATAGTCAAATGTTTAGGGCTCATCGTACTCCATGAGAAAGGGCAGTAGGATATATGCTGCGCAAAATCATGTATCTCTAGTAAACATCAAGTATTTTTCTTTTCTCAATGAAAGTGCTCCAAGATTATTGTACAATGACCACTCCACGTTGTCAGAAGATGTTGACCTAGGTCCACACACATAAAGCAAAAAAAGAGTCAATATCCTGAGCAACAATCATATAATCAAGCTAAAATCAGTCCACGCAGTAGTCTTCACAATTTCTTCTTTGTATTTTATTCCATATTTTGTTTGCATAGGTCTGTGCTTCAATCTTTATCAACAACCGATAGCCACAGATTGAGCCAACCTGTGTTTCGTCTTTTGAGTATAACCAAAGACTTCATCAAGATGCCTGCAGCGAAATATGTCTGAATATTAACGTAATATCCTATATTAAAAAACAACTTCATAGGGTTCTCAAAGATCAGCACATATCCTAAAAACCGACAGTGTTCCGACGGAGAGTGCTCCGCACGTATCCATGGCGTGTAGAGGGCTAGCAGGAAATGCTCAATGGATGAATCATTCAGTAAAGAGGTGTGCAATATGTTTAAACACTTCAGTGAAAGAGGTTATCCCAGGAACATCCTAGAGGATGCAAAGAGAAGAGCCAGTGAGAAGACAAGAGAGCAGCTAATTTACCCACAGGGCAATAATATCAATAAAACAGGCAATAAGATTAAGATAATTTTCTTGGAATTTATCATGTAACAACCTAGAATCAGATAGCTATTACAAAAGAATTGGCATGTTTTAAAGGAAGACTAACATCTTAAACATTGTATGCAAGTTTCCTCAGATAATATCCAAAAAGGCAAGATCATTGGGAGATGTACTGAGATGTACTAAGAATTGTCTATCTATGAATACCAAAGGCTTTACAAAATACAGCTCTTGTAAAGAATTTAGAAATGGGCTGAACTGCAAGAACTATCAAACCCTTGAGAGTCAAGTGGTGATGATTAAGGACAGGATTTCTTGCATTACAGACCACGTTGTTTATGTCTTAAGATGAAGATGCTATAAACTATATATGGGGAGCACCATTAACAAGCTAAATATCAGAATTCTCCAAAATATGAGGGCATTTATGAATGGTAACAAAACGTACCCCATAGCCTGCCACTTTGAACAATTCCATGAACAATCCCTCGCAACATTTGGGTATTATGGGATTAAGAACGTTCAAGCCCATCCTAGAGGGGGAGATCGACAAAAGGAATTAAAAAGACAGGAATCACGATTAATGATAACATTGGGAACTTAAACTCCTTTGGGCCATAATGCTAATGCTGAACTCCAAGTTCATCTGAGATTGAATTTTGCATTGAACTCTTTTTGCCCTATTAGAAACCTTTTCATGATATGAACTTAACTTATGAATATGGATTGTCTCTGATATGTGAAACGATTGCATAAAATACATAGCAATTTTGATCTGTTTGTTAATTTTCCTGACCGTCTCTTTGTCATCAAATTTGAATAGAGTACTCAGCACACTCTTATATTCAGACCCCATGATAAGCAGGTTAATGCATATTGGATGCATGTGTACATTACATTTTTTTAAGGGAGTCACATTTGGTTAAGATTGAAATATTATGCACTTAGAACTCATATGCACTTTATTTGTCTTAGGAAGTGAGGTAAACCATGGATATGGACATAACATTATAAAATGAATGCAGATTGTGGTATGTGAAGGCATGGCATGTAACAAACATAATTATACCCTCAAAACGTGATAATGGAACAAGAATAATTCAGGAATGCAACTGCACTTTAGGAGGATGAGTTTTTGTATTGTGATATGTTGTTTACATTATGCCTTATGCACTTTGAAAGCACAATGCACTTTATGTTAGGGAGGTGGTATGACCATGAATATGGACATAAAATTATCATATACATGTAGATTGTGATATGTGAAGGCATGGCATGTAACAAACATAATTTTACCCTGAAACCTTGATAATGGAATAATTATAACTCAGGTATGCAATTACACTGTAGAAGGAGGAATTTTTGTGTTGTGATATGTTGTCTACAATATGCACTTTGAAAGCATAATGCACTTTATGATATAGAATTGCTATTTTTCTCTTCTCTTTGTCATTTCTTTCTTTCCCTTTACTGATATAAAGTGCCATGCACTTTAGATTGTTGAAAATGATCATGGGATTTGAACTCAGGCATAATGAGTGATGCACTAAATGGATTATATTGCATGTTTACATGCAACAATTGAAAATTAATAGGTGGGAAATGTTAGTGCTTCCATAGGTGGAGTCTGGAACGCATGATATTTATTGTCTTTTAAAAAAATTGTGTGTAAGCACATGGGAAATGGAATGGAGTGGGACGTGGGTCTATGCTTGTACTTCAGAGACCTTGTTAAAAAAATGAACTGCTATGCACTCGTACCTTGAAAAATGCAGTCTGGAATTCAGTGAGATAATAATGTTCACCTGTTACATGTTTTAATGGTAATAAATTGAAGAATTTGCACAAATTACCTTGTCGCGGATGATTCACACACACAGAGATAGATAGATAGATAGATAGATAGATAGATAGATAGATAGATAGATAGATAGATAGATAGATAGATAGACAGACAGACAGACAGACAGACAGACAGACAGACAGACAGACAGACAGACAGACAGATAGATTGATGGATGTAGGTATACTAGAAGATGAAGGATTGAAGGATAGCAAAAAATAGCAGCCAGCCAAGGCAAACATCTGGATACCAAAGGATACAATAAGTCATTAAGGAATGAAATATCCAAGGAAGAAGTGCCTCAAATAGATGGACTCACCAAAGAACAAAAATATATTTCCACTACAACACTTCAGTTACCGCCTTCCTCAGGTAGTTTGTATATATATAAATATATATATATTCACTTAAAAAACCATAGGTTTCACACATGTTATAGTTAGCTGGACATTTCACTCGTAAAAAACCATTGAAATTCCCACGTTATAGTTAGTTCAGATAACTATAACTCGCGCGACCGCCACTCTATCACAAGGATGATGTCATCAGTGATGTCATGAGTGATGCCACTGACCATGTCATGAGTGATGTAATATGTGACGTCATCAGCAGTGGATTGCGGTCGCGCGAGTTATAGTTATCTGAACTAACTATCACGTGGGAATTTCAATGGTTTTTTACGAGTGAAATGTCCAGCTAACTATAACATGTGTGAAACCTATGGTTTTTTAAGTGAATTTGCAAGGTTTTTTAAATGCTAATTCCTAACTATAACGTGTGTGAAACCTATGGTTTTTTAAGTGAATTTGTAAGGTTTTATAAATGCTAAGTCATGTATGTTTTATTATATTTTTTATATATTTATTTTACAATAAGCTACCTATGTATATAGTTATAGATTGACTGTATCCTGTAATATGGAATGACTCGTTTAAAATGTTTTTTTTTTTTAGGTTTTTCACCGTGCGCGCACCCCGTGATTTTTTTTTTTTTTAATGTTTTTTTCACCCTTCGGGGTCCTTCAGGGACCCCCTGACAAAGGCTAGGGGGTCAGGAACTCTCTACCCTGCCCCCTTTTCACGTTCTCCACCTTTCTTTTTCACTGTCACACACAAAACATACAAATACACGTTATGGTGCGCGCATGGGGCGCGCTTATAGATATTTATGTGCTTTTAAATGCAATTTTCTCAGGAACTACTGAACAGATTGACACCATATATGCAAAAGGCACATGCCTGACCTGAGGACTACCTCTTTGCCAAATTTCAAGTAATTCTGTTCAGCCGTTCGGGCTGTACCTTCGACTAAAGGTCCTATGGGAAAATGCATGGGGAAACGCGTTTTGGGACCCCCTTTTTTTCTCAGCCCCCGCTTGACGAATCACCCCGAGACTTTCAGGGTAGGAGCTGAGCGGAGCGCCCCATTAGTTTTGAAAAATTTGCAAAGATTCGTCAACCGGCGCCAAAGTTATTCAAAATAGAATTTTCAGATTTCCTATGGAAACACGGTCCTAACTATAACTATCTACTGGCGACCGCCAGTAGATAATATATATATATATATATATATATATATATATATATATATATATATGCAAAAAAAATATATATATACATGTACATATATATATATATGTACATGTCACTGACCATGTCATAAATGATGTAATATGTGACATCATCAGCAGTGGATTGCGGGCGCGCGAGATGTAGTTAGTACAACTAACTATATCGGAGGAATTTCAATGGTTTTGTTCGAGTGAGATGTGCAGCTATCTATAACACCCCGAAAACCTATTGTTTTTTCAGTGAATTTCTAAGGTTTTTTAAATGCTAATTCCTAACTATATCAGGCCTGAAACCTATGGTTTTTTCAGTGAATTTCAAAGGTTTTGTAAATGACAATTTTTAATGTATTAATTGTTATACGGATTTTTTTTATACTGATTTACTACATTTTTTAAACTGTTTATTTTTAGATATTTTATTTTTTTAATTACATTATACATTACAATACAAATATACTTTCTCAGAATGAATCACTTTAGTTTAAATACTTTGCAAATAGGTAATAGACTTTTAAGTACAGTAGTTACAGTTGTTGCAATGGGCAACACAATTTCAAACACAAAGCAATATTGAGTTCAATGTGAATTTCTAGTCAAAGGCAATTAGTTACTTTATGGATTACTTTTCTAACCATAGGACTGGATCCTAGATTCAGTCCTTGGACATCTCCTGTAAGCAGTTGAGTAAAAGTGTTTTGGTTACAGTAGTGATTTTTAAGGATTATTATTGTATTTTAAAAGTTTGACACTTTGAAAATATCCAATGTTATCCTATGGCAGAAAATTTACTTAGCAGGTAAGTAGTGTTATCGTTAGTTTTTCTTACTCAGTGGTGGATCCTGGATCCAGCACAGGTGAATCTCCTGTAAGCAGTTGAAAGAATGTGTTTAAGTCATACAGACGATTTTTTAGGAATACTTTTAGTTTGTGAAAATAGACACTTAGAAACTTTTCTGGTGAAAACCCCACAATGGATTCCAATGGAAAGAAATACAAGTTACTAGTAAGTACGCTTAGAATTACTTTTCAGAGTCAGTGCTGGTCTAAAAGATGCAGCACTGGGTTCTCTCCTGATAACAGGTGAGTAAATCAGAATTCGTAGTTCGGCTGATTTTAGAGGAACATTTGTAAGTTTCAAAAATGGACACAGAAAATTTTCTGCTGAAAGCCACACAATGGATTCATATGGAAGGAAATACAAGTTACTGGTAAGTACGCTTAGAATTACTTTTCAGGGTGAGTGCTGGGCTAAAAGATGCAGCACTGGGTTCTCTCCTGATAACAGGTGAGTAAATCAGAATTTGTAATTCGGCTGATTTTAGATGAATGTTTGTACGTTTCAAAAATGGACACTTAGAAACTTTTCTAGTGAAAACCACACAATGGATTCCTATGGAAGGAAATACAAGTTACTGGTAAGTACGCTTAGAATTACTTTTCAGGGTCAGTGCTGGGCTAAAAGATGCAGCCCTGGGTTCTATCCTGATAACAGGTGAGTAAATCGGAATTCGTAGTTCGGCTGATTTTAGAGGAATATTTGTACGTTTCAAAAATGGACACTTAGAAACTTTTCTAGTGAAAACCACACAATGGATTCCTATGGAAGGAAATACAAGTTACTGGTAAGTACGCTTAGAATTACTTTTCAGGGTCAGTGCTGGGCTAAAAGATGCAGCACTGGGTTCTCTCCTGATAACAGGTGAGTATATCGGAATACGTAGTTCGGCTGATTTTAGAGGAATATTTGTACAATGGTGAAGGAAGGGGACGGGGCCTGAGGTGATGTGTGCAAACACGCCCTGTGGCGCGTTTTAAGTTGGGGAATTAATTCCTCTTCAATCCTGTGGTCCCCTGGGGGCCAATTAGCCCACCAGTTACCTCCAGTATGCGCCAGGGAGCTGTGTTGCAGAGAGGTGTTCAGAGGCCATGCCCCTTTTTACAACACTCTGCAACGCAGCTCCGTGGCGCTTACTGGAGGTACCTGGTGGTCTAGTTGGCCCCTAGGGGACCTCTGGATTGAAGAGGAATCAATTCCCAAACTTAAAACGCTCCACAGGGCGTGTTTTCACACATATCACCTCAGGCCCCACCCCCTACCTTCACCACTGTGCAAACGCGCCCCATGGCATGTTGTAAGTTAGGGGATTAAGTCCCCTTGAATCCTGAGGTCCCCTGGCGGCCAAGTAGTCCACCAGGTACCTCCAGTATGCGCCAGGGAGCTGCGTTGCAGAGAGGTGTTCAGAGGCCACGCCCCTTTTTACAACACTCTGCAATGCAGCTCCGTTGCGCTTACTGCAAACAGCAGTGTCCTGGGGGTGGGCACCCCGGGACATTGCAGGAGCCGGTCCTGGGGGGTGGCGGTCCCCAGGGCCTATACAAGGCTCCTGAAGTGGGGCCGCGTGGCCTCCCTCCCACATGTACAAGTTGCTCCGGGGGTGGCAGTCCCCGGGGCTGGGGGGCTGTGAGCCCCCCCCCACCCATGATAACAAAGCCCCAGGGGGTGGCGGTCCCCGGGGCTGCGGGGGCTGTGAGCCCCCCCGCATATCCAATCTTCGAGCCCCAGGGGATGGCGGCCCACGGGATTTGGCCCCCCGGGGGCAAATTACCATATTCAGTGTAGGAGCCCGCGCTGAATTTTTTTTTCTATCGGGAGGATCCGCATATCCAGAGCGCATCCTCCCGTTTTTTTTAAAATAGGTCCTAACTATATCTACCTACTGGCGATATATATATCATGCTCGTTGGGGAGGTGTCCACAAAGTGAGCCGCACTCGAGTGTAAGTAGCTTTCCCCATCAGCTTTATTTGGCATTGGCAACCTCACTTTCTGGAAATTAGGAGCACCTGACACCACCTGGCGCGTTTCGATAAAACATCTTCCTCATAGGCTTAGAGTCAGAAGGCAGCACATAAGTCCTCCAATAACCAAGTTTGGTGTTATCATGTGCCCCAATGGGCTACAAGAGATTTCCACATTGCCTTGTGGGAATTGGAGTCCTTTTTAATCCTGTATGGATGCTGCCTCAATACGTGCTGTATAGAAGCTCTCACATGAGCCCCAGAAGTCGCTCTGCTGGGCAGCACCACCCCGAGAAAAAATGGTTCCTGCAGCCTGTTCCTGAGTCACACAACTGGACACATTTGGCAGTTGGACTTTAATTATTACTCCCAGACAGCCACACAATAGAGAGGGTAGCTGTGCCTGAATGGGCCATCAACAGGCAGGATGGGGGGTGAAACTGGGTACATGCCCATTTGCAACTGAATAGCTTGTGCCTTGCCTTCACACGAAGAACTTGTCACCACTGTATTGTTCATGCAGCCTGCTTGGAGCCAAGTTAATGGAGAAAGGAAACTTCAAGAAAGTCAAAGGTAATTCTCTAGAAACTTAAACTGCTTCAAAGAAGGCACCAGGTATACAAATGGGATTCTCACACCCACTCTTCATTTAACTTTCTGGACCTGTGGAAGGACTTCCAGAAGACTACCTGCTGCTGTGGCCTGTTGTGTACTTCACAAGACTGCTTTGCTGCATCTGGAAGGACTGCTTTGCTTCCTTGAGCTTGTATTGAACTCTCGGAGGCCTGCCCTACTGTTTCTGCTATTGAACCCAGGACTACCTGAGTGCCTCCAAGGGCTAATTGGCTTGCATCTTGATCAAAGCCTCAGGGACAAAAAAGACTGAAACTATCCTAAATCTGTACCTGAATTCAGCCTGAGTCCTAATCCCCCAAGTGGCATCCCTCTAGTCCTAAACACTTGATGGTGGTGGTAAAAGTGCCCAGAGAGTTAAACTCTGAAACATGGTACTTAGGGAACGTTTATCTAAAAACTTCTCTGAGAACCAAGAGAAGGCCTGGATCAACCTGCCAATCTGTCCACCCAAGGTGCATCACTGGTTTACCTGAGTTTGCAGCAGCTCCCACTACATTCTTCTCCACACCTTCAAATCCTGTTCAGCTGTTCTTCACCCCAGGGGTATTCGGCCTGCTCGCGATCTCATCTGCTACAGTCTCCATCTTCTTCAAACTGGAGATTTTTGACTTTAAAAAAAAGTGACTAAGTACAAATGAAGAAATGTTCACTGTGAATTCGTACAGCGGCTCCCCGAAGATGACACTCCCTCATCGGACATCGCCTCCAGCCTTGCTCCTCTTGACATTACCTTCTCAGAACATTTTTCCTTGAAATTTCTTCTAAGTACGAAGGGAAGCACCAACCGGGTCCAATCTACTTTTTGTATCCGAAACATGCTCCATCTCCGTCGGCCATTTTTTCGACTTTGACCCAGTCTTGCGCGACTAGATATCCGCGGCTGATACTTTGATTTTTTAGGTACTAGTTTTTATCTTAAACTTAAAAAATATCATGACTCCGGTTCTACTGATTGGATTTTTGTCATTTTGGCGTCAAATCATTTTTTCAAGTTCACTCTATTTTTTCTACTGGTGTGTTTTTTTTTATTGTGTTATGCTTTCACTTCATTACTCTTTGTGTGCTGTATAAATTCTTTAAACATTGCCTCTAAGTTAAGCCTGGCTAATTTTGTGCTGAGCTACCAGAGGGTTATGCACAGTTTAATTTAGTGAATATTGTGGTTCACCCTGACAAGGGTTGTGCCCGTTGTTCGAACAGGGATCAACCCCCCATTCAACCAGTAACCCAATTATTCACGGTGTTTGGAGGAAAATATAGAGTTTAAAATATCGGGAGACAAAATATTGGAAATTAAACTTTGTGACACACAAATATCGTGATGCGCAAATATCATAGGGAAGAATATTGTTTTTTGAGGCGAGTAATATTGTTTTAAATAGGATTCATGCTTTTAATATACTTTTCACTCAGATAGTGTTTAAAAACAGTCTTTGTAAATTATTTTAATGTGCATTTGATGTCATCAATTGTTTTTAAGCTATAGCTTGTTATTTTAAGTGATTTAGATTTTTTTTAATTACATTTTTTAATAGTGTTTACAGTGTCCTAGGGGCTTTTTGGTTTTATTGTGGGAGAGGGTGGGAACTTAATTAGGTAATAATTAATAATTATGTAATAAATTGTATTAAATTATATGATTGATATTTATTATGTAGATTATGTAATACTCATTTATTTTCCTTATATGCTATTTGTGGGCTGTTAGGTTTATAGGGATATGGGGGAAGCGATTGTTTATTAAATATTTAATTGGTTTTAAATTATGTTATTTACGGAATACTTATAATTTTTGCATCTAAATTAGTTGTGAAATGCTAGGTGTGTAGAGATATAGGGTGGTAAGTTAATTAAGTAATAATTTGCTAACTATTAAATATTATTTGTAAATTAATTTTTCTAATTGAATATTAAATATGTAAATTGTGGAATACTTATTTACTTTCATTTTATCCTAATTGTGGGATGTAAGATGCTAGGTTTATAGGGGTATAGGATAGGAAGGTAATTAGGTAAGAATTATTTAACAATTAATTGTTGATATTTAATTTATTTTAAATATGAAAGTTATGGAATAGTTATTTTTTAGTTATGTCTTAGGTGTGAACTGGTAGGGTAGTAGGGGCATAGGGTGGGAAGTAAATTAATACTTAGGTAACAATTATTTATTAATTGATAATACATTTTTTATGAATAGAAATTATGCAAATGTATTGATTGCTTTTAGTTTTTTATACACACACCTACATATTTTATGTTAATTAATATTTGTTATATGAAGAATTCAATATGTTTTCTACAAACATGGGTTATTCATATATGTAATGTATTTGCAGGAAAATACTCTCCTACTCTTGCTTTGACTGTTGTAGGAATAGATAAATTAATCTCTTTGCAGTTCAACAGTTTTCCTATTGTGGCGCTGTTTGGATTGGAAATAGTAAATGTCTCCCCTCCAAAAGCCAACTCTTTCCCTACTATTGCACAGTCTGGAGTGAGAATAGTAAATTTGACCCCTCCAAAGTTCTACACTTTCCCTAATGTTATACTGACTGGAGTGGGGATAGTCAATGTTGTTCCTCTGTAATCCAATGCTTCTCCTACTGTTGATTAGAGTGAAGTAGGAATAGTAAATTTAACCCCTCCACAGTCCAATACTCTCCATACTGTTGCATTGACCGGAGTAGGAATAAAAAATGTAACGTCTCCGAAGTCCAACCTTTCCTTATTATTACTGTGACTGTAGTAGGAATAGTAAATCTGACCTCCCAAAATCCAACACTGTTGCATAAACTAGAGTGGGGATTGTATATTTACTGCCAGATTTTGATGTCAGTAGGAAGGGAGGCTTTCCAACTGACATCAACAGTTTCAATTCCGACCGCAAATCTAGGCGGTCTGAATTGAAACTGCTTGATCATTTTGGCTGGCTACTGACGGGCTCGAGGAGTCCGTCGGCCAATCGAAACCGACACATAATCGCTATACAAAGGTGTTGCAGGCACCTGGAGGGGCCTGCAATGCAGTGCAGGAATTAACAGGATCTCCCATTTCTCTATGGGATGTTGTGCTGTCGCCGGTTTAATGGGAGTAGGCAACCTCACCATGTGCGGTCGCATTGTAATACTGTGGTCGGGACCGCTGACCGTAACATGATACAAATATTTAGGTTACATTATATTAGTTCATATTATTTTTTTATTATTTTAAACATATTACTATGCATATATATAGTAATAAATTGAAAATAACAAAAATAATGTAAAATAATATTTGTAATAGATATATATATATATATAAATTCATAGAATTGCATTTTAAATATTAACAAATTTACATAATGTACATCAAATATTGTTAATAATTGTTTTACTACATATATAAGTATATATTTATAAATAGTATTAAATATTATTGGAATATATTTAATGTACAATATATTACGTTTATGTATTCAAATAATTAATGTTTACTACTTTAAACTCTATATGAAAAAAATCAATATTTTTACAATTTTGGGGCAATATTAGCATAAACGATATATTTTTTTCAATATGCTTGTACTCACTATTATAAATATAGGAGCAAGCTATTGTGGTAAAAGATATTTTTGACACAATATTTTTGTCAACAGCATTTTTTACCACGCTATTGTGGAAACCTTTTATTAAAAATCAAAAAATAAATTGTAGGGGTTTATTATTGTTTTATATTAAACTTATGCCCGTATAAATGTTTATTTTTTATTTTGCAATTAAAAAGGACAATGGAAAATTGTCTTTTATATGCTTTCTGTCTCTTCTCTATTTGTGCCCTGAAGTTATTGAAGAGAATGACAGTGACAGAATGAAGATTTGAGCTTCCCTTTCTTATTTGTCATTCTAGTAGGAGTAATACTAGTGTACCAATATAAAAAAGAATGTGAGCCAGGGCCGGCTTTAGGGCAGTGCGACACGTGCGGTCGCACTGGGCGCTGACCTGGGAGGGGGTGCTGACCTCAGGGGGGGACACTGTGTTTAGCAAATAACTTGTGACTGAAGAGATGAGGGGCACTTTTGCCCGGTGGTAGTTAGAGAATCCGAGGAGGCGATCATAGGGTGCGGGGATACCCAAAATGATTGTCGCACAAGGCACCACCAGCTCTGAAGCCGGCCCTGAATGAGACTTGATATACACAATAAGGATAATATCAGACTCTACTGTATATTATGAATAAGAAGGCAGGTAAAGTAGGCACAATTTTTTTAAATCAAATATATAAGGATAAAATACACGCCAGTTTAGGTGAGGGCTTACAGGCTTTGTAATAAATCGGTTTTAATATACATTTTATTTGATTTGGTAGATCTATTGTGAGATGCCATTTCTGAAAATCTTGATTATGATAAATGTTCGACGTTTGAAGATTACACAGTTATACTTCACTCAATATGAGCTTCGTGCAGGTATTTTCTTTTGTATAATTTAGCCAAGAAGAAAACGCTAGTCACTCATTGGCCAATAATGTTTCCCCGTTCAACAACACAGTTCGTTAATGCTCCTCGAAAGCAAATGACGTTGATTGGACAAGCTAACTCTATTTTTGGCTCTTTACTATATTAAAATAAATGAGCCTCTGGCTGCCCTTAAAAAAGTGTTACATTAGTACTACCTGAGAAACAAGACATGTCCTCCTCCAGGGGTGGAGCTTACTGCGTTGATCATTCTGAATGAGTTGCAGAATTAGTTCACTGCACTTGAGATGTTAATACCACTGGCTGTGGCGATTGCTCGTCCGCTAGGTTCTCCTTAGAGTGTAAATCATTGAGTGTGCATAGAACAGGAAACAGGAAGTGGAAAGTGTGCGTGTAGAATGTCAGAAAATAAAACCCCGCTATGAAAATCTCTTTCTTCAGGACTTCTACTCCTGGACTAGAACTTACATTTATTTTTGAGCCAACAGATCGGAAGCCTTTGCGAGGAAATCGGGAACATGATTCATGTGATTTAAATAGAAGGTGAAAATAGGTCAGTGCCTTCCGCCTATGCTGGTGCCATTTACTGAAATGTGTTACCCACACACTGAGAGGTGTGCAGAGCCATTTTAAGTACTTCAGTGACATCTTTCTTTCATGTGACATGCCAACAGGCTGTGGAAACAAAGTATTTCATTGGTATTATTACTGTTTGAACTGACGTGATGTGCTTCCTTGAATAAACTTTTAAAGGAATTTTAAAATCCCATGATGTGCCAGAGGAATATACTAACAAATAAATTATTGGTGCCCTTGGAAACATTGTACTACTATGTAATAAAAGAATAAATGCCACACATGAAACATCATGGCACATCCGAGAGTGAATGCAAATATTTCAACCCCAAAGAAAGTGTACATTGATTTTTGCCTTCATGCACTATAAGAAGCATACCTGTGCATATATGTACGTGCATGCATTCCCAGCTTTTCAACTGGATTTCCGTTGCTAGGATATTTACAAACTCGACATGAGTATGTTGACAAAAACACCATGCTGAAACGATAGGTAGATTTAAAACTTTCAGTATATAATGAGAATACAGAGCACAGCGTTTGTTATTTGACATTAATCAGCACATATAATATAATTTTCCTTGAAGGGAATTTCTCAGAATTGATGAAAGTCTAATTCTGGGTAAACAGAGAAATAATATCAAGAGGCAGAACGGATAAGTTGTGAAAAGAATGACTACAAAACAAAAGTTTCAGAAGCTTTTATTGACACACGTGCTGGCACTAAACTGGACACTAGCTGACATGCAGCAAAAAGTCAAAGTTACCCTCATACCTTGTCATATGCTGATCCAGTTCTAGACTGGAATGAGGTGTTCAAAGAAGGTGTTTGGCCTTTGGCTCTTCTCAGTGTAAGGTCTCTAACATCTCACTTAATTGTGTGGTAGTTTCTCTTTTTACCACTCCCTATGGCACTGTTTTCCTATTTTTTTCTCCTCCTGCTTTCTCCATGTGTGAATTTCCCTTGCTCATATAGACAATGAATCACATGGTAGCACTTACCTTCAGTGCTAAGTGTGCACTGCTAGAGTGGGCACTCTTTGACTTCAACACAGCAGTTGATATAATTGGTCAAACATGTGGAGGAAGTTGTTGAGTTGGAGTGCGCCAATCTGGCTAATGCATCTGAAAGTTTACTTATATGTGAATGTAGGAAACTGTGTTATTGGTTGGGGTGGGGGGTGAAAGCTCCACTAAGGCAACAACCACTATTCTTGCCAGGGTGAACCCCAAGAGTCACTAAATTAATGTGTGCATAACCCTTTGGTAGCTTGGCACAAATCAGTTAGGCATACCTAAGAGGCAAAATGTAAGGGCAATAATGCAGCACACAAACAGTAATAAAGTGAAAACACAACACAAATAAATTTCAATAAATTAAATAATAACAGAGTGACAAAAACCTAATCAGTAGAGGTGAAGATACACAATTTCAGGGTCATCGATGGAGATTTCAAATTGGCGGTCACCGTGCACTTAAATTGTTGTAGCGCCGATTACAGATCTGGCATTTCCAATCATCACTGGTGGTCGCTGAAGCGCGAAGAGCAGGTCATACAGTAGCTTTGCATTGGCATTTCTTGCTGGTAGAGTGTCAGCACTATGGGTTCCATTTGCAATTGCAAAGAGCCCAAAATGTTAGGATTTAATCTTTTCTTTTGAGGAGCTTAAACTGATGCCAGCCAAGGGTCCAGGATAGTGGTGCACCTCTTGGGGATTAGGAACTCACTCCAGTTCTCAAGTAGCAGGGTGGTTCTCTGGCAGCAAGGGAAAGTGGCTCTGGAAGTCTAATATTTATACCTGGTGTCAGCCTTTGGGTGTGGGGGAGTATCTGTGCTACCCTCACATCTGGTTCTCGAAAGTTCTTTCCTTCCACTTTCAAGGCTCCAGCCTGTCTAGGGGTGACAAAAGGCAGGTAGACATGGTGTTAGATTTTTTTGTGTGTGATGGAGTCATAGCCCTTTGAAGTGTGGGTAAGGCTGGGTAGAGTTCCTCCCCTAGTCATCCTGGCAGGTTGGCCCATCCTGTTCACTCCGAAGCCCCCTTTGTATCACTGTCTTGAAGGAGTTCATAAACCCCAACAGCAGACCCATTCACAGTCATGAAATCCAGGACTTTAGCAGAAGGCACAAATGAATTGGATAACAAAATGCTAACTTTTTAAAAGTGGCAATTCCAGAATTGTAACTTAAAATCTGACTTCACCATTAATTAGTGTTTGAAATTACAATTCATTTGATTGTAAATGGCACATTTATATCTGCTCCCAATCCATTGTTAGTACTTATTAAATGCAATAAGGTAACCCAGTGTTAGTTGATGGGATAGATAGAAAGTACGACAGTGAAAAACTACGTTAGGAGTTTTTCATTGCCATAAAAAATAAGACTCAAATCCTCATTACAGATAATATGCACCCTTCCCTTTGGGTGGTTAGGGCCAACCTTAGGGGTGACTTAGAAGTATTAAAAAGGAAGGTTTGGGCCTGAAGAAATGGCAGTTTGACAACTGCACTATAGGCTGCACTGTTAGGCCTGAGACATGTTTTAAATGCCTACCTCAACGGGTGGCACAATGAGTGCTGGGACCCATGCTCACTGTGTCACTGGAACCAAGATGTATCCACCTGATTAGCACATAACTAGGGCAAAACCGGTCCTGGGTTGCTTGTGTTCCGGTTCAGAAAGGACCTAGCTAGTAGTTCGGGCTGGACTGTTGCCATGAGAAACAAGGTGGAGACTGATTTGCATATGGCTGGGTACAATCTGAGGTGGCATGCGAGGAAAAGAACGATGGTTTTGAGTGCAACCCTAAGCGTTTTGCCAGTGGTTCTACTTATTGCAAGCATCCTCCCATCAACTTTTGTGTGTTTCATCCTAAGTGGCATGGGTATGCTCAGACATGAGACTCATGCTCACTGTGTCACTGGAACCAAGTTATACCCAACGGACGAGCCCATAACTAGGGCAAAACTGGTCCTGGGTTGCGTGTGTTCCGGTTCAAGGAGGACCTGGCTCGGCAGTTAGGGCTGGACTGTTCCCATGAGGAACAGGGTGAAGACATATTTTCATATGGCTGGGTACAAACTGAGGTGGCATAGTGACCAAAAGAATGATGGATTGGAGTGCTTGCCAGTGGTTAGACTTATTGCAAGTAGCCTCCCATTACCTTTTATTTGTTTCATTCGCAGGCCCACTATTAGCATTTATTCTACAGGCCCTGGGTACATGTACAATGGACTAAAAAGTAAATTAAATGTGCCAATTAGGTGTAGGCCAATTTTACCATGTTTGAGTTGACACTTCAGCACTGGTTTGCAGTGGTAAAGAGCACAGAGTCCTTATGGCCAACAAAAATGGGTTCAGCAAATGAAGGGAGTCAGGGCAAAATGGTTGAGGTCACCATGCAGAGAGGCCCTTGTCCAATAGTGACAATGGTAGATGACTAGACATTTTCCCTTAACTAGACATTCCTGAGTGTTCTGTGACATATCTGCAAGGGAATTGAGTTTTTTACTCACACTTTGATAATTTCAGGACGTTCTGAGTAGGAAATTATTCTAGGGCACTTGCTGCACAAGTTACACCACTTTTCATTCCCCTGGGACTCTAATTTTCAGAAATGCCCAGAGATGGTAGGTTTTCCTGGGTTCCTGCTGACCACAGACTCAAATCCTACAGCCCACCTCTTTGACGTTGAGGACATTGTGTTTTTCAGGCAATGTTTTGGTGTTGTTAGGGAAATCCCAATTTTTCTAAAATGTCTACAACTTCAACTCTGCACTTCAAAAGAAGCCAAGCATCTAAGAAATGCTTCTTAGAACTGACCAAAACACCAAGGTGATGGATGTTTTCAAGATGGCATGGTATCTTAAAGGGCATTGTTCCTCATGGCATTCTTAGGCAATGTATTCCTTCTGTACTACAAGGGTTCCAACGTTAGTCCTCACAGTTTTTTAGAATGGACACTTCCGTAAGATTACTTCAAAGGTATTTATTTATTTTTATAAGTTATTTGTAACAAGGCTTGCAGGTGTGATAGTAGTTCTGTCATTTCACACAATCACTAGATTAGGGTAGACTATAGGGCATCTGTTTGTACTTCTTTCTTCAAGGGTATTTCCAGGAAAACTACCTTGAATAACTGTGTCAAACCTGTGGTTCGATTTAACAAATTTCACATAAAGGGTGTGTGTATAAATTTAAACAAAGATATTGAAGTTGATTGCAATTTATTTAATAGCTTACATGAAATTGCATTGTACTAAAGCAATGTTTACAATATTGTTTTCGCCTACAAACTGTGTCATGATGTTGATTTGGAGAACGAAACATTAGTATAAATGTCCTTTTTCTCTTTTATTAATATAAAATTGTTGTTTTTGTCATTCTTGGCAGCTGAAAAGGGCAATGAGGACTTCTACTCCAAACGCAGACACCTTGCGGAACTGGCAGCCAAAGGAAGTCTTCCTCTCCACCCAGTCCGGGTAGAACAAGACAGATCTTATAGTCCTGACACTGGAACCCTGAAACAAAATGGCCAGAAGCCTAAAATAACCAACCCACACAGTCATCCTCTGGCGTACAGCAGTGATTTGAAAAGCTGGGAGCACAATGAGCACTCCCTCCGACGACAGGCCTATGCAAATAAGAAGCACTGCCCACCAGAGCCGTCAAGTGATCAAATGCCCGCGCGGAATCAACATTTCTTGCCCCCCCAGCCGTATTTTGTAACTAACAGCAAGACAGAGGTGACAGTCTGAAGAAAGAGAGAGAGAATCCACTATCCCTTCACAACACAAAAGGTATCAAAGAGCAAACACGAACAAAACAAAACTTCCACTGATGTACACCTGGTATGCAGTTAATTGGAAGTTGGACTGAGTTGGTAGCATTCAGCAATACACTGAAGGTTTAATTTAGGGACTCTCTTTATATTTCACACTGAAAGAAAACCCTGGTGACTATTTTTTGTACTAAAAATAAATTTGGTGAAAAAGAAGTAGCACAATCATGGAGAGTATCGAAATTTGCCAACTGCGTTCGTGACTCTGTCCCTAGTAGGGGGAAGGACTAGATACTTTGTAAGTACATTTCTCTGGTCAGTATTTTTGTAAAAAAAAAAAAAGAGGATTATATGAATTCATGCCACTTTTTCCTGTGAGAAGTCCATGGCAGATATCTTGGTTTGTTCCCTGACAATCATTCCTCTTGTTACCATCACGTCAGGAGGCAGCAGAACAAGTCAATTCCTTTTGAATCCTATGAAGACTGTTACAGAAAAAGGAACTTGGATCTTTCAAGCTTGTAAAATGTTCAGAGACTCGCAGTAAAGGCAAACTTTTATAAACAATGTTTCTAAACCTCTCAAAGAAGACATGTCAAATGAATGGGACACTGGGGGAAGGCAGTTTCATGTGATCTCTCCCTTCCTTTCAGAACATCTGTTTTTTATGCAGGCATTTATATAAAAAGCTCACAACAATCTGTCATGGCTTTTATTCAGTAAATGTTTCACATAACTTCAGCTGCTTTGGTCTGGAAATCCAAAATGTGGGCGGTGCCTTTAATGTGTTTCTATTGTTCAATGACAGTCTTGTTTTAAAAGTAAAACCTGTGCTCCTATAGCTTACTTCATAAACTTTTATTAGTGAATGAGGATTTTTATATGGCACAACATACTTTCTCGGAACCGTACGACTCTGAATGGATGCAACGTTACATATGTTCATGTGTTCATTGATGATATTTGTGGTAAAACCATACGCTTCTCCTCGAGGGCAGGAGTTGTGCCTGCAAAGGTACCTCTTCATGTCTAGCTTGTGTTGTGGTAAACTCGAAAAGCCGCAAAAACAAGGAAGACTTGTAATGAATGGCGCTGGGGTGATCAAGTCTGGCTGGAGAAAAGGAATAAATGGAGAGAGGAGTTGAGGCCAAGATAGAGGGAAGCTCAAGTGTGGAATATTAAGGCCTTCTTCGATAGTACATACCAGTCGGGGACTCAAGAACTGCCACTGGACAAATCACACACTTTCTTTAAAATATTTGAACATCGTCAATGGAATGGCACACATATTGTTAGGGCTGTTGTGAGAATAGAAAGTTACTTTATACCTGATGGCTATTTGTATATCTTTTCAATAAAGGGCGTCCAATAGAGAACACGTCAGTTGACAATGTCTAAAGTTTTAATGTTTGCACTGATGTCCTACAGATAGTCTTGTACAATGAAAGTATTCATGATTCCACAAGCCCTTTACTTGAGAGCCGTGCTCGAAGGACTTTAAGCATGAAGGAGAAAGTAGATTCAGAATGTGGAGGTGCACACAAATCAGAAAAGAGGAGAGTTAGCTTACTAGCTTAAAATTTTAAAGTGCTTTAGGCCGATGTGTGGGACCAACCTAAAGACCACAAGTGAAAATCCCAGCCTGGTGACTCAAATTTTCATCCCTTTTTTAAAATTGATCACATTAGCACCATCAAGATGGGTGATAATAACACATATTTAGCAACAAGAGACCAATCCACTTGTAGTGTACTTTATAGGAGTGGTCACTTTTAGAACTGCCATTTTTTATTTGGGATGCCACTATGGCATGGTAAAGGGCTTAATACTAGACAAGTGTATTTTTTTATATACGTTGAAACCTTCAAAAAGTTAAAAAAGAAATGTACAATCCACAACGATCCGAACAAGGCGCAGTGACTCTGATTCCATGTTAAAAGTTGGCCTTCATCTGATTTCATCTCAAACGTGACCACTGTGACCTGCCCTAGATATAGAAACAGCTTCAATTATTATATCACTGTTTCATCCCAAAGTTGAGGCTACTTTATACAGATACGATTCCAGTTGGTGGATAGTTATATCTTCTGTGGCTGTGGCTTGGGCCTGCAAGTATCAAACCAGATGAAAAACTTTTATTATCAGTTCATCTGTTTAAATCCATGGAGTATCTATTGCAGCTTTGCCCTACTGAGATAGTGCTCAATCACAATATTAGTTGTAGAAAGTGTATGAGATGTGTTCACCTTGCAACATCCCCTGCAGTCTGGCAGTGTAAGGTTGGTGGTCACTAGACTGCAACATGCATTATGTTGGTAGACTGGACTATTGCTTCAGTCCACGTGCTACCTGTCTCATAGTTGCTGAACCAGTTGGCCCCTCACCAAAATTAATATGCACTAACCCACCTCCCCCACCAAAATGTGTCTTTTTCGACTTACAAATTATTACCTAGCATAGGATGTTATGCATTTGGACTTGCAGGTGTTATTTTGCAAATGGTCCCTTTTGTTAAGCAAGCTGTCTTGTAAACGTTCTCTTACCTAAAGGTATTTTTATGATAACATCTGTTTTTTTATTCCTAGACTCTAACTTAAGTACTTTCCACGAAACTTCCACGTGTTCTGTTATAGCGTACCACAAGTAAAAGAAAACAAATCCTAATATTTTATCTTTACCATTATTGCAATTAAGTGTTCCTAAGATTTCTACGTGTATCAACTCATTAATATTATTAGTCACTCCCCCCTTTTGTAATTTGAGGGAAATTGCTGTACTTCAGATGTGTGCACTGAGTAAGGTTTACAAAAGCCTGCTGTTACTCTTGTTCCTAACTGGAAACACCTTAACCTCTACAAATTGAGAAACCTGTTCAATGCTGCAACTGAATTATCATATGTTTTGGGTCTGTTGTTAGTTATTACAACATAAGTATTTCTAACTAAAAAAGGCGAGCAAATATAAGAATCGTTCAAAAGTGGCGTGGCTCCTGAATAGTGAGTCCAGGATGTCGTGAGGCACTAATATTGTGGACAGAATATCAAACAATAACATTTCTCAAGGGAAGGATGTATAAATGTTCTATACTTAACTCCACATATTTGTACCGTGAAAATATATGTATTGGCAAGGTACATAGAGGTGGAGTTAATTATAATCATGTTATACCTCCCCCTTTGCACTTAGCTTTTGATATTGTGTCACTCAATATTCTGTCCAGGATGTTAGCATGTCAGGATATTCTTGCACTCGAAATTCAAGGGTATCCCAGGTAGCCAAGTGTGCTGATTTTAGTACATATCCCTAATAATATTAAAAGTGTTTTAATGACATGATGTTAAAGTAATGTAATATATTAGGTATGAATTCATGTGGCACATGAAATAGAGCGCACCATTTTAAGAATGCCAAGTTATGCTCTTAGGTTATAAGTTATAGAAGAATTTTGACTCAGTCTGTTTCTTGTGGACATCTTTTGACCGTATTTCACATCAGCTGGTCCTGTGATGTTCCCCTCCCTGACAATAGACACTAGAAACCTGTTTTTTTACTCTTTGGCCTAATTATACTAGGATTTCCTGTACTATATGACACAGTTTTTATCAAAACTTCAACCAATAAGCAAATAAATAAAATTATATCTTGATTTGTAGAGGGTCACTAGCACTTTTATTGAGGACTTCTCTGGTAACTACTGTAGTATCACAAAATGCCCTTGGTTTTCGGAGCAGAGCTTGGCCCTTCCTTTGCTCTTGGAAGGGATGCTAAAGTGGGAGGATCTGATATGGGACAGTATAGGTGCGCTCAAACTAGAAGCAGCTGAGTGGGTGGGGCTCTCCATCCTGCAGGCGATGACCATGATGCTATCCGTAGATTTTTCCACGCAGTCGCCTAATCCTGTACCAGAAATTGCAAAATCAAAACCCACATAAACATGTGAAGGTTGATTGCCCACTTTATTTTTGGGGGCACATTAGGCAGACTCTACAACCACAAATCTGCATTTTTTCGTCCACGGCCTTGTTTTTAACCAAAGATGTGATTTTCCTGACCAAAATTAGACAGACCGGGTATGGTTCGTTCCATGCCATCAGTTCTATATTAGTCAGATCAACATGCACCATTGGCTTGATAGGAGAGTTAGATCCATGGACACTACCCAGAATTGAAGGTCACAACTGGCAACAACATGGAGCTCTAGAGTTGCATGAAGCAGCATTTGAAATTAAGTGCACATTCTTTAATCTGTTAAAATGTGTTTGAGGACAGCTCAGCACTATAACTAAAACAAAACATGTATCTGAGTATGGCCTTCCCAAACAGTAACTCATGTGCACTGCTACAGAATTTCACGTAGCTTTGAGAATATACATCTTGGGTATGAGATTTGAAACTATGTAATTAGGTGATTGCTGCATAAAACAAACTTTGGGCCACTTAAGATTGATTTGTGAAAATAGTCATAGATCTTTGAGTCTGTAAGATGTCTCTTGTTTCTGCTGCAAGGAACAAGAGCATGTGTATTTCTTGAACAATGTGGACATGGTATTCTCAAATGTAAAGAGTCTGATTCACAAAAGCGTTTATGAGTACATAAAGTAGTAATCCTGAAGTACTACTCCACATACTCTTAAATACACTGTTTAACTGGCTCCAAAATGTCTAAAATAAAAATGGGACTATTCAGGGATTATATCAAATCCAACTAGTACAAGTAGAAAAGAATGTGTCCTCTTTGTACTTTTACTGAAAGGGGGGTTGGACAGTTTTGAGGGCTGATTACTCATCTTTGCTTTTGTGAACCAGTCCCCCACAGTACATCACTAAACTATTCTTACATTGAATACTCCATGTTATTTGATGTTGGTTACTATTTCTCCAAAATAGAGGCAACGTATTAGAACCATGGCTTGCAGATGTCACACCGGTTGGAAAAGTAATCATAAAGTGTATTCATGTTACCTCTGTTAGCATCACAGCTGGTTGTTTGACTTAATTTGACCTTTTCTGAAATGTTTCTAGGAAGCATATATTTCCTAATGCTCTGCTAAACCGTTCAGCTCTAAGCAGGTTTCATGGGAACCTGGGCTTACTTTATGTGAAATACTTTAGTAAATGTATGTTCTGTAAGTAAACCTGTGTTTCTCCTTGTTAACAACTACAGAGGGTCTGATTCCAATACTACTTCCTTCTACAATACAGTTTTTATTTCTGTTTGGTTTTTTTAAAGAATGTTTCTTTGTAATCCTATGTATTCACTATATTATATATGAATTTCTTACCTGGCAATAAAACCGAATCTATGTTAATCCTGCGATTCTAGTTTATTGATGAGGATTTGCATATGTAGATATAAAATAAACGGTGTCCTATAGTTTGTTTCAGTCCTCTAAACAGCCACCCCCAAAAGATGCTGTGGTTCAGGAACACATAGAATGTTTTTGCAAAGGACACATTCACACCATGAAGCATCCTTTTTTCCCTAAGATTTTTTAATGCCATCATAAAATAATTGACAATGTGTTCAATATTATATGATATTTACTGATAATTATTCAGCGACAATCCCGAAATACTGATCATTGTTAGTTCAGTAATTTAAAATTGCCTTTTCTTTATTTTTCCCTCTGTGCTATCAGGTGAAAAATGAAGAGCATCGTGATGATGAGTAACACATATATATTTTGTCATCCAATGCAAGTACTTTTTTTTATCAACCTCCAAAAAATGAAATGATAGTTTGAGGATTCGAACTTTCAAACTTCAGCCAAAAAAAACATACCTCTAGAGTGAATGCATTAGTCCATTGCGCCACCAGCTCTACCTTGTAAAATGCAACTTTAAAATGATATGATGTAAGTTGGACCAAGAAACCCTAGTGAGAGGTCAAGTCAAATCTTATTTCAGTTTTCAGAGTAACCATAAAAGTACATCACAAAAAAGTAGACACTATATGAAAACATCTCAGGACGGAACAATGCATGAAAGGAAAAAGAAACCTCACAGACAGAAACGTACTAATGCAACAAAAATCAGAGCATAGGAGGGTCATCAATATATCACAAAAGAAAAATGTTCAGTCGTCCCACTTTTTGGGTTTCCCATTACCAGTAATGAAACGATTGAGTAAAGTGCCAAAAATGAAAAGGGAAACAATACTCACAGGATGATAATAGATGCAATAATGAAAGGGTCTAAAATGAGATAATTTATTTTAAGGTTAAATAGACCACCGTGATTAAAACAGCATTAAATTCCTTCTTTTGACCACACACTTTAAAAAACAACATACGTTAATATAATTAGACAGGGAATCAACAGTTACAAATATTTCAAGACCATCTCTGAGCTTCTAATGACCTGTTTCCTAATAATTGGAAGTAAAAACCGTTTACTAAAATCAAGATAAAATTTACAGATAAAAATAAAACGAAGCTGACTCTGGGGTGAGGATTTATTGCATAGGCACAGCAAGATTTTAGAAGGGTTGGACTGGCCCAAAGTAAAGCCCAAGTGACATCGGACAAAGCCCAGTCTAAAGTGTGTTAGTGACATTCTATCCCACGAGTGGTCATCCACTCCCTCCAAGTATGGTTCTTGACCAGGCGTGCTGCATAGGGAGGCATACTCCCTAACAGAAGTGTTGGTAAACTCATGGGCCTCTCTGAAATTATGTTTATTCTGCCTGAAAGAGATTTTTCCCCGAGCCATATCATGTTCAGTCAGGGTCCCAGGCTTGTGAAATAAATGCGGGTTACCTAAGTCATATAATGAATATAATTAAACTAGGGGATATTAAAAGGATCTGTCACAGGACAGACAGTCTTTGGCTATTTCCCTATTAAAGGAGGTGTGAGTTAGTCCATATCGAGCACCAAAGAAGAAGGGGGGCCAAACTAATGGAATCTTCCATGTAATCCACCCCACAATACTGGCGCAAGGTAAAGGTAGAACACGCCCGAGGAGTGTCCAGTAGTCTCTGTAACACTCTATTTTGTTCTCCCTGGAAGGGATATGGGTTAATATAGCTTCAGATACCTGACCCATACATTAAAATAGGGAGACACTTTCTTCTATATACTTCCAGCAATGAGTTCACTGGTTGTTTGCCTATATGTTTGACTAGATTGAAAAGATAACCAGAACTAACACATTTCTGGTGGACTCAAGAGTAAGACTGCATCATCCACATATAAAAGGGCGGGTACCTTTTTCCTACCAGTGAAGGGGGCATCAGAGAATTTATCAGACAGAGATGAGCCTAGGCCATTGATATATAAGAGAAACACAGTGGAGATAAGATATACACCTGGTGTACCACTCTCCCTATCTTAAAACGATCTGTCCTCTCTCCTAAAGGGACAAACCTAACTAAGGTGGCAAGATCATAACGCAGGGCTTTCAAAAACTGCACAAAGTTCTCCTCAACCCCCACGTTAGTCATATTTCCCAAAGTTTAGACCCCACCACATTGTTGAAGGCTCAGGAGAGGCCCATGAAGACCAGGCAGATGAAGCCCTGCTTTGCAATGCTAAATTTACTGTTCAGCAGGTGCAGAATGAGACATTGCTCCATCTTTCTATGTTCAAATGTGACTTTCTCTTGAAGTACTCCTGAAAATCCTGAATTCACAAATACTCATGAAAAAAGCTTGGTGAATCGACCCCCTGCATGAAATGTATCTCAACTGTAGAACCTTAAAGACTGAGAGCAAGTCCAAGAATGCAGTTTTGAGGTTACAGTGTTAACAAATGCATTTACCATCAACTAATAAGTGACCAATCAATCAAACCACTTTATTCGGTAAATAAAAAACATAAAAGTACCATACTTAATCACAAAATGATACATAAACCACATGCAACACACAATAAAAAGTCATAACCGAATCATCAAAAATAAGGGCGACAAAAAACAATAAGGAAGGCTATAAATCAAAGTTCATGAGGCTACATAAAAATCTTGGCTGTAGATAAAACAATTAAAACAGTGCATCATTGCGATAAAATAATTTAGTATTAAAAAGGCAAGTATAAAAAGATTAATACCATGAGCTTTGCGAATACTCTTAAGATAACATCGGGTGCCTTATTTTCCTAAGTCTCACATCAGCAACAAAAAAGCATGCGATGTTAAAAATCACCCATGGGTCATTATGCAGCTGTAAGTACAGTAAAGCGGGTTTTACCTGTATAAAACCTTTCTCCTTTAAAATCGGAACTAGGAACCTACTATATATATTACGATAATGGTCACAAAACATAGTAAAATGCATTGTATCCTGAATCAAAAAATTGTCACAGGTACAGGGACCTAAATCACACGTCGTACTCCAGCATTGCGAATTACCCAGGTAAAAGTGAATTAAGTTAAAACAAAATCTGGTTAAAAGCATGTGGTGGAACAGCTTCGTGACAATCATCCTGTAAGGTTCAATCTCGGGAGAGGTTTTAAACAATAAATTGGCTTTAGCAGATGGTTTCATTAACTCGATCTCTTCCCGCTCTACCGACTTCAGATTCAGAAAGTGTATTTTTACCCACACCAAGTCATCTTTTCTTATTTTATCAGGGAAATCAAATAGGTCTGAACGTCCAAGATTAGTTAAAATGTTCTTAACATAATTTAGCCAATTAATATTGTTAACTCGGTCCAGGGTGACACAATCCCTAATAATCTTATGATTCAGAGTTAATTGGGGGTTGAGCCAAGTTCTAAGCCAACAGAGCGCCAGGGCCATCCTCAACCTGTCTGCCACATAACCAACACCTAACTCTTAATGAATTACAAAAGTAGGAGTGGATTGGGGACAGGCAAGAGGGTGCGTAGGAATTTATTTTCAGCTGTCTGTATTCCCCCCATTGACATGTAACCGCAAATGGCCGAGCCATACAGTGCAATGGCTAAACATTTGGACCTGTAAATATTGAGCATGCCCTCTATTGGTTTAGCCCCCAGTCGCTGTGCAAATCCATTCACAGCGGCCGTCGACCTTACCATCGCATTTATTTTTACTTTCTGTTGTGGAACCCAGGAACCCCTTTCATCAAAAAGTACTCCTAGATAGGTAAAGGATGTCACCCTAGTCAGTTCAGCACCTTCGCAAAGGAATGTTTTTAGTTTTTAATGTTTCCGGCCCATGGTCATTATGTGTGATTTGGCTATGTTAACCACTAGATCCAAAGATTTCATATAGGCCCCAAAGGAGTCTAAAAGCCTATGGAGCCGTACAGCTGTGTGGGCTAATAAGACGGCATCGTCCGCGTATAGGAGCACAGGAATGGACCAGTCCCCTACCTGGGGTATGTCCAGACTAGCTGTTTCTAAAAACTTGCCTAGATTATTAATATATAAGGTAAAAAGTAGTGGTGCTAGAATACAACCTTGGTGAACGCCTCTACCAGATGCAAAGTGTCTAGTGCATTTTCCATCTTGGTTGACCCTCACCCTTGCGGTGAGATCCCTGTGTAGGTCAGCCAGGAAATAGACTAAATTTGGATCGATGCCCATGTCTAGCAGGATATGCCAGAGCTTGGATCTATTTACCAGGTCGAAAGCAGACGAAAGATCCATAAATGCCAGCTGTAGTGTACCCTCTTTAGCTATAGTGTATTTCCCTGCTAATAGACATACATTTAGACATTGATCCAAAGTGCCCTACCACTTCTAAAACCATATTGAAAATTAGTTATAACCTCATTTTCTCCCAACCAATCCATTAACTTAGTTAAAATCACTCTCTCTAAAACTTTAACCGAGGAATCTATTAGTGAAATCGGCCCGTAGCAGCGTGGGTCCCCTCTCTGGCCCTTTTTAAAAACAAGAATGATGATAGAAGATGCCCACGATGATGGGAAACCCTGACAACTTGACACATTGAGAACATTTGTCAGGATTTTAGCCCAGAAGGATGGATTTCGTTTATATAAATCCGCTGGAACACCATCAGGGCCGGGGGCCTTATTACTGGTCGTTTGTATATTCGCCGATTCTACTTCACTTTCATTAAAAACTATTGTGGTGCTTCCAGGCTATCAGTGACCTCATATATGGCTTAAAAATCAAAAAGCCATTGGGCATTTCTTGCCCCGGTGAAAAAAGGTTTGTTAACAATGGCCCAGAAGCTGGAGCTATCTTTTATAACCTCTACTAATAGTAGAGCACTCCAGGCTTCTTCTTTGATTTCCTTTTTTTTGTATAAATAGGGCAAGCTTGTACTCCTTTCATAACCTAGCTATGTAGTCTCGGTCTCGTGGTGTCCTTTTCAGTTCTTCTATCAATTTTCAATGTGCTTCAGAGCAGTTACTGTCAAACCATTTCGCTCATATGGTGTGCCTGAATCTTGTTGGTAGGCTGAGGTCTGACGCTACCTGCGCATAGATGCCTTCGAAGGCTAAAAGGACCCCCGGCCCCTGTTTGGAGTTATCGAGACAGGTTACAATCATATCCCCAGCCTTCTCACAAAGGTCCTGGAAAAAAAGGCCCGGGAGTACTTTGGCCCATTTTAGCCTCCGTCCTTGATCAGTTGTTTTCAGGCAGGTTTCACCCCCTAGCTTTTCTGATTTCACCTTTGGGCCACAGCCTCTGTCCAACACAAGGATTTCTGGATTATGGTCGCTAAAATGAGAGCACTTGGAATTATAAGAAGTTACTTGAGGTAGAAGAATAGAGGAAATAAAATCTATAATAGTGTCCCTCCCCTGTGCTTTAAAAGTGGGAATCCTCTCCTCAATGTCAATGGAGCTTGGTTCAAAAAGATCTACAGCAGCCAAGAGCTCATCCAAACATTCCCCATGTTGTTAATGCTCAAAATGTGGCATTGGCAGATTTGCCAGCCCTAAAAATTATTTTCCCTGACAGTTCAAATCACAAACGTGAATATTAAAATTTCCCATAATTATTATTGAATAATACGTGGTTTGCTTCGATCGATGCATTTCCTAAAAAACTTTCAGTTTAAGTAAATGTTTGTTTAAAAAGCTACTTTCACCTGAATTACAAAAATTGACAAACAACACTTTGAACAAATTGAGAGCAGTGAATTCAATTGCCAGACAATTGTGAGAACCCCCATCCACCATCTTATGGGACCCTGACAGTTTGAGTGAAAAAAGCATTAAAAGGCCCCCTCTTGCTCTGCCTGACTGGAATGGTTGTGCAGGGACACAATAAGATTTGTACCCATCCACCCAAAAACTGTTGTCCATGTCCCAGGTCTCCTGTAGCCCAACTATATCGTGCTCTTTTAACAAGTTTAGCCACCAGGGATCCTCTTTTTTGCTTCTCAGACCCGCAATATTCCAACTGACAATATTGCAGTTAGGAATGTTGGTGTCCTCTAGACCCTGCCCTTTAATGTATTCACAGATGTTACTCTGATGACAGCCAGACGATACCAGTCAATCATTTTCATCTAAAGAGGACAAGGTTAGGAATCTATTTTGACAAAATAAACTATTTTCTTCTGCGGTCCTCTCTAGAAGCCCAATTGGCAGCCTCGGGTCACTTGCTAAACTCCGGTGAGGCGTGGCAGGACAAATCTCCTCACTGGTGTTTGAACGGTGAGTGGGGCAATTTCAACTGTCCAAATGGGGCTAATGTCCCTGGGAAGTACCACCCAGTGACTGAACCCCCTTGCGGGGTGGGTAGAAAAAACCCAGTGGCAACGCCCTAATACCCCCTGGCCCCCCTTGGGACCATTCCTGAATAACTGCCCAGCAATATCTGCACTGTCAAAATTAATGACAATGCAGTCGCCATCAATCTGTTTAGATTTGGGGCCGACCCGCCCCACTCGTCTGGCCATTATAATGTGTGAGGAAACATTGAACCCACTGTTGGAGTGTTGATTGCACCAGTGTTTAGTTTTACATAACAACTCCATAGTGGATTCCAGTCTATTCTCTCTCAGTGGGGGAACCCCTGTAAGTATGGCAACTAGGGAAATATAACAAATACGTGATATGCAGAACACATTGAGGAATTTGAAGCAGCACACTCATAATCATAAAGAGTTCTAAGAATGGCATTTATGGCAGGAGTTATACAGAGTGAACTGTGTACAGAACATCTACTCAAAATATTAGGAATTTCACAATCAAGACTGGATAACGGATATTAAAATCAGCTAAATATTCATAGAAATGCACATATAGAACACATATTTCAAGAGAATAGCATACATCAGAAATATTTTTTTGTAATCCACAGACATTTTTTCATTCTCTTGAATTTTGGATTTCTTCTGATGGCAGACCTGCTCTCATCCTGATTTTCAGATCACCAGCAAAGCAATCTATAAAAAGGTCAGTCTTTAAACTATAGGGAGACATCAACAGACACTATTCACCTTCTTCACTTTTTTGTGAAAAAGATAATTGAAAAGTAAATTTTTTACTCCTGAATACCAAACATTATTCACCATCATTAAACTGTTTTAAACAAAGATTTACCTATGAGTGAAAGGATAGATTTTAAAAGGAAGGACACAATAATAATTATATATTGTAAAACATACAAAAACATGTGTTAATCACCAATGCAGCTATTTCAGTGTTTAAAGAAGATGGGTTAGTTTTCAGAACAAAACAACAGTGTCTGCACTCACTAGCTAGATTTAAATTATTGTACTCTGGTTATGATTACATTGATTAATTTAAACTAGGACACATGAAGAAGGACACCACATACTACAACAAGTGTCTGCTTGTAATAAGCATATCCTATTGAAAGAATATGCTTGTATGATATTGCTATTTATTACAAAAAGCATCATATAACATAATTATGCAGATAATATTCATATAACCATTTTGATAACCTCACCCTTCCACCATTATGAGCAAATATTGCATTAAAGACAATCAGACATCCATTAAATACAGAAAGAACAAAGGAACAATTGGAAAAAGCATAATATAAAAATAACAAGATCACATAAGCATACTGTCTCCATAAGATTTATTTTGATGACGCACTAGATCCAGTCCTTGAAAAAATTATGTTTTTGAAATTATATATGTATATTTTTTACTTTGATTCCTATAATGGTGTCTCACATAATGGGAATTTGGTTCCTTTGTTGGAATGGTTTTATGTCAGCATACCAACCCCAGAAATATTGTGCCACATAAATATACAAGTCTAACTATCAACTACTAAATACAGTGGAGGTAAGTGTGTGCAAATACGTATGGATTCAATATTCTTATCTCCGCAGGTGCGCACCATGAAATTATATATACATTGATCAAGGTACATATATGTGGAGATAAGTATAATAAAGCTATTCCTTCGCGTCCCGATAGATTGTTTTTCTGTGTTCTGGCTATGGTATTTTGGTAGCATGATGTTTAAAATTCGATATTCATGTAGTATACTGCATTGAATTACATGTACTCTTGGTTAGAGGTAGCTGCGGTGTTTAGGTCCTGGGTTCCTCTAGTACTGAGGGACAACTACCATATCCAGGCATTTTCTTTAAACTAATGATCTGACGGAATCCATCTTGCTATGGCATAGATCTAGTAATGTTTTCTCACCCAGAATGCCCTACAAAGATGTCAACACATAGATAAAAATAACAAGTTTTCTCTCAATTTTCATGCTGGAAGGCACCATTATTTTGACTTGTGAATAGTAAACACTGGGAGAATTCCCGAGTGGTGTGGGTTCCATGAATCCCACTGTATTCTACCGACAATGGCCCTGGAAATGTTTATTTTTTTGGTGAAATCCAATAATTTCCTATCATTTCTGTGAGGGAAAGTTCTGGAGTTTACAAGGAATTACACAAATCCTATTATCCAGCAAACCCAGGCTTCTCCAGATAAAACAAAACCTCTTGTATCGGTAGGCTTATTGTGTGGTTCATGAAAGGGCTAAAAATGCATCTTAGAATGATGAAGAATTTTAATTTGAATTACATCAATACTTAGGATATGGGTAGCTGCTGTTTTTGAATGGGGTCAATCAGCAGCCAAGGAAACCTATCAACCTCAGACAATTCTAAAAACTAGACACACGGGGAGGTCCAGGGTGCTGTCTCTTCCATGGATCCCACTACATTCTCTTGAACAAATTTTGCACCAATTATTAAGCTTTGCTGAAAGCACAGAGAGAAGGTGACGATCCAAACAAGTAATACCATTCAGCTTGCCACATTTTATCAGCAATAATAGCACCCAATTTCTGTACGTGATCCCATAGCCACAAGAGGAAAGATCTAAAAATAGCACAATGAAAATGTCTAGAATTTGGGCTTAAATTACAATGATTCTTTGTAAATGGGTAGCTTCAGTCTGAGGTCCAGAGAAACCTACCAACTTCAGATATTTCTGAAAACTATAAGCCAAGGAGAGTCAAAGGGCATATCTAATGGCTCAGCATAGAGCCAAGTGCCTCTTTTAAAAAAATCTAAGGCATCTGAAGTTCATATAAATAAATGTATTTTCTCTGAGTTATTGCATGTCCTTTAGACAGAGAAGCCTGAAATGTGGCAGTTAGCCTCTCTGTTTACAACTTAATGCGTTCATTTGGGGAAATTCTGACTTATATATATGAACTTTAGATGCCTCACAGGAAAAAAACAGATGTTCAGCTTTGCTCTCAGCTGGCCTAGCTCATGATATTGACTCCAGTATATAGTGCCATGTGTGTAATCTACTATTGTGCTATATCCATAATTCTCAACAAACATCAAAACTATGCCTAAAAAGAAATCTCTAAATTTCTACAACAGGGCTGCAATCGTTGAGACAGGAATCAGACAGTTACCAGGTAACTCTACCAACCATGGGCTTTTCTGAAAATTAGACACTGGAGAAAAAAGATTGGTATACACAGCATTGAATAGATTCCAGGACATTTTCTTACCAAGAAAGGCCTACATTCATCATAACTGTGCTTAAAACAACAACGTCTTCTAGCATTCCATGGGGTATGGCTACTGTATTTGGGGTGGGATTGCTGGCACCCAGGGAAACCTACCAACCCCAGCAATTTCAAAATCCTAGCGACTTTGTCAAAATCTGAATTTAGTGGGTTTTCATGTATCCCACCAATTACTCAGAATGTCCTGAAAATATCATGAAAATAAATTTCCTCACATTTATTTGAAAGTGAATTCCAGAACTTGCGGTCAACATTGGGGAGGCCGATTTGCTAAGATCATCGATGCACCACTTTTTTGGCTCCGTCATGACGTGAAATGTTACTTCTGATTCACAAAGCCACACAAATCTGCTTTGAGTGGCTTTGCAGGAGCTTTTTCCCAAAAAATAATACAAGTCAGTGCATAGCTCTGACTTGTATTACAGGGGATTTCCATGGGTGGAGCATGGGCGTTCTCATGTATGCACTCATACATTTTGCCGTATTCTGAGATTTTTTTAAATCGTGTAAACCTGAGAATGCATCACAATGCATCAACATGCTATGCCTCGCTGACCAGGCAGAATGAGCAGAAATATTTAAATTTCTCCTCATTACTTCCTGCAGCACACATAGAAAAAAAACAATCCTGCCTGAAAAGCAAGCACCCTTGCACCATAGTGCAAGGGTGTCTACGTTGGTGCTAGGCAGCACACAGTGCACGAGGGCTAGGACACAGAATAAATGCACCATATCTTTGTTGATATGGCACATTTCTGCTGTCTCCCTTTCACACAATGAAGGGCAGCAACATTGCTTCCCCGAGTTGCGTGAAATGCAAATAAATCTGCCCCCAAAGTTCCTACTAACTTGCATTCCCATGTTTTTTTCATTGAAACTTTATGCCAAATCTGTAGCCAGGCCTATCATATGTAATAGCAGGAGGTCAAAACTGTGACTGTATTAAGTCAAAGTAGTCTTAAAGTGATCTTGGCAATTTCACAGTCTTGGTCTGTTCCTGTCAAGTGAAATGTTTTCAGTGCATATTAAAAAACACTATCTGCGCTTGATAGATGGAAGGATGGGTATTGCCAAAACTGGGAAAGAGACAACTGTATTGATGGTTTGCACACTATTACCATGAGTAATGTTAGGCCTGTTAACTTTCTTAACTTCCTCAGTGAAACATGGGTACATGGGTGTGCCCAGTCATGAGGTGCCAGAGGGCCTTCCTGGGCCATCAAAAATGTTCTGCATACACAATAGTTTGCTACACAATTTCCTCCAGGAATTCCACAGCCACACAAAGTTACAAGTAGCCAATGAGCAAAGACCTTTTAGTATTTACTTAAAATCCAGCAAAAGGAGGAATTAGAAGATGAAATCTGTAGAGTGTTAGAAAATGAGCTCTCCTACTGTGGAGTCCATGCATTTTTAAGAACCTTGTATCAAGGCATTACACTGGCTTCCAGTAATAAAAGAGGATTAGGTTTAAAGCGCTGGTGCTATTCTTCAAGGCCCCATCACGGGAGTGGCAAGGAGTATCTCAGAAGGAGAGCCACCCATTATCTGCCATCAATCACCTTAAGGTCATCCACTTTGAGCCTGGCATCCGTTCCCAGGATACGCCGTGTCCGATTGGGCGGTCGTTCTTTTAGGTTCCAGGGAGCCCAAGCCCGGAATCTTCTCCTGTTGACTCTCAGAACTGTGACCGCCCTAGCCGTTCTTCAGAAATGGCTTAAAACCTGGTTATTCCGCAACTAACGTAGCTCTCCTTTCTTCTAGTAGCAGATTAAAACCGGGTCTCCCTCTTTCAGGGGCATCAGCAGGATAGATTGAGTCTTTTCTAGTGCTGGGGCACTCTTGTTTAGTAGCTGTGCACTCTATACATGATTTCGTTCATTCATTCATTCATTCATTCATTCATTCATTCATTCATTCATTCATTCATTCATGTGCTCGGTCACCACTGACTCTCAATGGTATAAGTTGTGCTTGAGAAGGGACATCACTGCTTCCTTGCACTGAAGCATAGCCATGTTCTTCAAACTCAGATAAAAAGGCATCATCATCATCTGGTGGACTGTCATCAATGGAAAATTCACTAGCAGAATCTGAACCATGATATTCACCTTCAGAGCGCCCCTCCATTATTAAAATTAAGACCTGGCAAAGCTTATAACCTGTGAGAGTCCATGTCTGTTTTCACCAAAATAGAGTGCGTTATGTACAGAGCTGAGGAACATGTGAAAATGTGTCTGAAGTGCACGTTATTAGAATTGTGTGAGTGATGTGAGATGAATACACTGCCGTACAGGTGTGCCGGAATATAAAAGAGAGATATTAAAAATACAGCAAATGCCTCATACAACCACAAAGGATCTAGAACCAAATGTAAAAAAAAAAAATCAGAAATACAGCAACACCGGCCATGAAACAACCTACGCGCGAAAGCCCATACCTCAACTAGAAGCACACATACATACATACATACATGAAAAGAACAATTCTAACATCAACAAACAGTATTAATTTTCAGGCCTACCCTATCAGATGATAAAATAAAAACAGAAATTCAACATTGCACAACAATAGCACTGGTATCTTGTAGAAAAAATATCATAGCTAATTAAGCATTGTTGATTAACAGTGATGGATCAAATATGTTTTTTGCTACCAGAATAAAAACCGAAATGGAATTACAGTTACAACAGTTAAAAAAGAAACAACTAAGCGAAGCTCTAAAGATCTTGCAAAAGTCAGAAGATGTTCCGTGTAAGATACAAGCTGTTCCTCTATTTCTGCTTTACATCATCCATCCTTTCTGTTCAAACTCTTTTTAGCGTTTTAAAGCTCATCAGAGCAACTGTGCCCATCAGTGGACATTGTATCAAATAAAGTATAAATAATAACTCTACGATTGATGTCACTCATTTCAATTGAAATAGGCAATACATGGTAGGGTGGAATAGATAATGTACACCATTTAAAGCATTTTCTTTTCATCAATATTTGGCAAAATGAATCAAGACATTAACCCTTTCGCTGCGGCGGGAATTCCGCCGCAGCGCTGGGGGGTGCGGGGGGGCAGCGCGGTGGCGCTGTGCTCATGACGGAGCCGCTCCGTCATGAGCCACGGTTAAGATGTGCTCATGACGGAACGGTTCCGTCATGACTCCGCCCATTTGCGTTGTCCCCCCGCACAGACGGGGAAACAGCGCCGCGTAGGCGGAGCGGCCGCCAACGGCCGTGACATGACGGAACCGTTCCGTCATGAGCACACGGCAACCGTGGCTCATGACGGAGCGGCTCCGTCATGAGCGGGGAAGGGGTTAAGGGCCACATGCATCAAGGTAGGATTTTGCGAGTCCTTAATTGCGAATATTAAAGAATCGCAATTAAGGACTCACAAAAGCCTATGCATGTAGGAATCACTATAAAAATAGCGATTCCTAAACAATCCTTAATTGCGACTCGCCATTTGCGAGTGGTTTGCGAATGGTGCCCCATTCATTCCTATGGGCCTACTGGCCCATAGGAATTATTGGGAGATTGCATGCGCAATTTGTGGGTACCAATAGGTACTAGCAAATTGCGCATGCAATTTCAAGGATGTAAGGGTGTCAAAAGGACACCCAGTTGCACCCCTGAAATTGTGATGTGCACTCATGTTGCGCACCTGTAAGCGCAACATGAAACTTTGAAAAATGCACTTTAGTGCATTTTTCAAAATGTTTGCAAATTACCGATCAGTTGAATTGCTCGGTAATTTGAAGGCCCAAATAGCGAAATCGCTATTTTAAAGTGGTTCTTGCATTGCATTTAAGGAATCGCAAATTGCGATTCCTTAATGGCAATCGCAATTTGAGAAATCGCAATTAATTCTGAGTTCATTAGACACCACTTTGCATGCATTAGTGAGGTACATGTGTGCCAGAGGTGTACAGCAACTGTTTTTATAGTTATTTGCTAATTATTAAATAGGTTCTTTTTAAGTTATAAGCTAATTCAAAGTATCAAAATCCATCCGAACTGGCCATCTGCAGGAAGGGAACTGAGGTATGACCTGAGCTACAGAAAAGATGGGGGTGAGCGGGGGCTAAAAGAGTGCATTAGTACCTTCAAGACAGCTTATGAACCAAGAGGGCATGGCGTTGGGTTGTGTACAGCCTTACAAAATGTTTACGCAGTAATTCAAAAGTTTGCATCTAGCCATTCAGTCTGTGAATGATTCTCTTATAATCCGGCATGTTCATTATTTCCTTAAACAAGTCAGAGTAGGATGTATTGTTAGATTTCCAAAGTTTGAGAATATATTTCTTGGCAATGTATGTGCTTTAGAACACCAACTCCTAGAATAAAATGAAGTCCGTAGGATATCAGTCATGCCGAATGAGGAGTCAGTGTGAAAGGGAGTTCATAAGAAGATCTCATGCAGGAACTTATCTGTAACCAATTGTTCACAAGATTGCTTCAGGACCACAGAATATGCAAAATACCACAGAATATGGCAAATGCCACAGTATTTCCAGGTTGGGCTTATGTAGGCTAGGTACAATCTTTGTGGGTACAACTGGCATTTGAATAGTATTTTAAAATATCTATCCTTGAGTCTCACCTGTCTCAAATCTTTGTCGTGGAGCAGTAAAATATAAGACTGTGTCTAACATTTAATCACAACCTAGTTTTTTCTGCCATTTGGACCAAAGACCCAACATTGTCAGCATGAGAAATTTTTTCTCAATAATGGTGTCAAACAGGTCTGAAACCAGACCTCACATTTACTCCAGATTCTAAAAAAATTTCAATAAAAGAGACAGGAAGAGGCACCTGTCTCTTGCTCGGTTTAGCAATTGATTATATTTACAGATTTGAGAGGGATACAGACAACATTCTGTTGATAGGGCATCAAATGATTTTAGTTAGCATCCTAACAAGAGCTCTTCCAGGGTATGGACACCTGCTTTCTCTTCACATACCTGCAAACGCTGATCAGTACCACCATCCGAAAGTGCTTGTTACCGCATATAGGTGCATTTAGATGTGCATGGGGTATAATTGCAAAACTCTGTGTGCATTATATCAAGCACGATCTGTGGCATGCATGATGGGATAATGACCAATCATCTCATCAGGAGTTTTAGAAGTGCTGCCATACACTAGATCACGGTCACTCCCCACAAACAGCAAGCGCTATTCAATAAGGACCTACATTGTTTTGTTCCGACATGTCATGCTGTACAGATGGGAAAAGTATTACAGTTGATGTACCAAGTTGTATGTCCTCATTTGAGGCAATCATTGAGCAACGCACATCATGGTCTTGCCATGCCCAAGCTGAACATTCAGGATTGTCAGGGCAACATAACAAACACAAAATTGAACTACAGAGTGACATTCATCTTAACTGCATAAAACATACCCCAAAGAGATAATTGAATTCCTGATTGTTTGGAGAAATCTTCAAACATTTTTGTCAGCGGGTTGAATATTGTCATGTTTCAAATAGCTCAGGTCCTGATTGATCCGGATGCCAAAAAATCTTAGATTCAACAGCACTTACCAGAACGGGTGGTCTCCAAAGGATGCCCTAGTAGTGAACACAGACATAGGTAGGGACCTAATTTAATCTTGGTCCAGTTAATGTGATAACCAGAGAACAGGGAGAAGTCATAAATTATGGGCAAGGGCCAATGAGGTCAACACAAAACCCAGCCATTTTATTCTGGTAACCCTTGGGTCGCAATGCCCTTTCTATTGCACGCCTCTCTTATATAAGCTGCCATTAGTTCTAGGGCCAAAATAAATAAAAGGGGTGACAAAGGGCTACACTGACGGGTCATTCTTCATATCGGAAAGGTTACAGAGATTAGGCCATTATAGGCAAGCTGACCCCAGGGGTTTCTTTTAGCCAATGCACTTTTTTTTACAAAATCCACGTTCACTCATGCTCCTTCCGGGGTCATCAAACAGACCCCACCCTATGCAATTGAACACTTTCTCAGAGTCCTTTTTAGGGCCTTATTATGAGTTTGGTTGTCCGACCCCTGAAGGACCACGCACGTGACTGCTAGGAGGCTGCTGCGCCTGTGGCCTTCTGCCAGCCGTATTAGGAGATTCCTGAAGGGCTGGTAGTTTAGCTGTAGTGGTCTTGCACCAGTGGGCAATTTATTTCCATATATATTGATGCCTGTGTGTACATTCCGGCTGCATATGTGTTGAATTCACACATATGCATGATATATGTGGAAAAATACCACCTACTCATTATCAGAGTCCGACCACACGTGGTCAATCCTGGTAATGGATACATGGAACCAAAGCACTTATGCTTATTTCACCAAAGATGGAGTCGTATTCCTCGGGGGGAAAATGCTCCTGTGTAGGGGTGACCTGGAGAAAAGGATCCATGTCAAAATCTGCTGTGAACGGGAAAGGAGTTAGTATGCACCCCAAATCCCTTTTCAAAGACCTTCAGGTGGCGCGGTGGGCTTGTCATGAAGTCAACTCGTAATATATATGGCAGTGTTGCACCTCTGTACTGCCCAATGGGGGCTGCCTTCCCCCGACCGTGAACCCGGTGGTGTGCTGGGGGGGCGCCATTGGTCCAGATGTGGTCTTCGCAAATCCAATCTGCCCAACTTGTAATACATCGGACGGCTCACCACCATCGAACTGCCACTGCCGGGACAGCGGTCCACAAACTCACAATGAGGCCCTTTATCTTCATCACTAATGACTTTTTAAAGGAGGTGGAAAAGTGTTCTTGTTTTGTCTTTGAGCAACATTTACTCAGCACACTCACAGGAGTAATATATAACATGCATGTCTCTTTGTGTAGCGGCAAGTTGAAAATCCAAACCCAAATTCACCCAGTCACAAAATGCAGCAGTCCTTTTCATTCATTTGAGCAAAAACATTTCCTTACTTGTTGCCAGATTTGAAGATTTGCTTGAAGCCAAAGCCTTTCACTCATTTTGAGCTTACTCAGGGCTACAATAAGATGTGAATCATTTCATATATATAGTATCATTTTAATAATGTTTGTATAGAATATATATTTTTTAAATCAATTAACCAAAGGTTCTACTGATTCAATGGAGTTTTCATCTATACACTTTTGCCCCGAACACCTGGGTTACAAAAGTAACTAAAAGTTATGTCTCTCGGCCCCATCTGGGCACTGGGATATATGTTTTTGTTTGTTGGCTGCCCAAAAACATGCAATGCCCAAATCCATTTATGTCCAAAAACATATCATACTCACATCCGCTTGTAATCTTCATACTTTGGTCGTGTCTTATGCCTTTAGACCCACTGTGTCTATAAGAACTATATCCTTTGGCGGGTCAGATACTCCTATACTAATAATGTACAATGCTGTATTCTGTTTGAGACCGGTAAAAATATCATCAGGGAGGATGAGGTGAGAGAAGAGCACATCTAAATTACCCTCATTCCAATCATCAAAAGAAGTCGTTGGAACTCAAATCATATCATGAGTCCCCGGTCTCGATATATCAATAGACATTCTGAGATCAATCGATATTCCTTTTTATTCGTATCATATAGCGCTACAGTCTTCCCAAAATGAAACATAGTAAATATCATGTATTTTGTCATGAATCTGAAACTGTTGGTAAGACTTATTGAAGGAATATGTAGTCCAAAACCATACTGTTTATGAGCATGAATCCACCCAAAATGGCTAATCGCTGTATCCAAGCTAAATTATTGCTGGCATCCTCAAAAGTGCTGGACTGATTAGGGTACTATTGCTGTGTGCTTTGATAACAGACAGTCCCATAGCACAGCACATATGCCACCCACAGCCCACCAAGTTCCACCCATACACAAAGCAAAACAATGACATTGGAAGAGAATACATTCTAAAGTGAAATTTGCCACCTTAAAAAATAAAATACATTGTGGGGAAAAGGTAGTACAAGTTCATGAAAGGCAGCAAGCATAGTTGCTGCATTGCGTGGCTAGGAGAGAACTGAAATGTGCCATTTCCTCTAAGATATTGTGCTCTTCTGCTTTTTTCTTGCACTGGCTCACTTGAGCCAGCCTAGCGCCAACAGAGACACACTTGTACCATGGTGCAATGGTGCCTGTACTTCCTGCACTGAAATAATCCTTAGATTCATATTCCATTTTCTATGTGTGCAAGGATGACTGGCTTAGTGATTGCCACTAAGGACTGTGCGTTGGAACTGAGCCACAAACGTGACACTACCATAATGCAAAATTATCGTAAATCTGGGCCAGCATGTTGAGCACAAGTTGAGAATTGCCAAGTATGTAAGCTTAATAGCTACAAGCAAGTGTGAATTACTTTCTCTGGTCTCAATGAAGGTCCTTGGCAAGATCAACACTTTTGGGCATTCTCACATTCAGTCAGAGAACACTTGTGCATTGGAAAGTGACACTATTTGGGGTCTTCCAAGAGTGCCTTTTGACCAGCCTCATCCTACCCCACAGAACAAATATCAAACCACCCAGACGGAACTGCCCTAGCACTAAATGCAAAGCCACTAATATTAAACTATCACATCACATTAAATAGTAGGTCTAGTCAACCTACACCACCACAGCCTTACTTTACATCACTGGTCTGCAAGGCATACTGATCACAGAACTGATGCTCGCCTCCTGGCAATTGTACACTACAAATACAGAGGCGAAGCTGTCAATGGTGTAGAAGTTGCAATGCACTCAGGTCTGTTGTCTGAGGGGCCCACTGCACTCCAGTTATGACTAGCAGTCATCTCAGCTTTATTTGATTTTTCCGCTAAAAACTATAAATGCAAACATGTAAATAAAATACAAAATACTTCACCACAAAGCAGTTGACATAAGATATATGATAAAACACTATAAAAAGATAAAAATAAAAACGTCATTAAGAAATATTAATGTTTTTTCTTAACCGTATCCCAGACCATAAAAAGCTAAATGCCTTACAACGAATACCCAGGGAATTCAAATGTTGTAGAAACAACATGGCAGACTGACAGTGCTTGAAATTTTGAGAATGGAGAACAGAATATGTAAAGTGTCACATTTAAATGGTACAGTTTAATAAGGGCAGAAAAACATAAAGTACAAGGTGCATTGAGTGGAGAGGTCATCGCAGGGGCAGTAGATCAAGGCCGAAAGCCAATCGTTTGTGACTGGAAACGGGAGTAAGTGGCGAAAAATGTCCCACCCAAAGCATGTCAGAAGGCACGGATGCCATCAGTTATGGACAGCAGTAAGGTATGGCTGAGCCATGTCAGAAACCAGTAATCCTTAATAACACTGGGTTTGCCTATTTCCTTAGAGAATCTTTGATCATTAAGAAAGACAAACAGTGGCTTTTTGGGTCTCTTCTGCTCCCTTTAGATCAGCATAACAATTTGACGGACTTAAGCCAAAAGAAAAGAGCCAGAATGAGTTAGATTTCAACAGTCATTCAGAATCATACAATTTAAAATAGTACAATCACTGGCCCAAATCTAGTTCCACAATAAAATGGGCTGTATGATGATCAAGGCAGTTAAGAAAGGAGCCGCAGCTCTGCATGGCAAACAAAGGTGGAACAACTGCTAGGGACAGCTAAAAGATTCTTAAAATATTTGTTCTCAAGTGTCTGGAGCGAACTATCATTTTTGAAACTCTAGATGCCCGCCCCGTGAAGGGCTGCAGAAACAACATTTTGAGGTGTAAATGGATAGCATTTCTTTGGCCGGCATGTCCCCCAAGTTACTTGCAAACTTGAGAAGTGCTGAGATAGATTTATTAAAGTACTGCAGTCTGTTGTCAACTACTGGATCCATAGGCCACAGTCGTCATATAAATGGTACAACACCTAGCTTAGCGCTGTTTATCCTAAAATCATGATACTTCTGCAGATGCCTCCCACATTTAAATATGAATGTCTTCCCTATGTTGAAGGACAAAGCAAGATTAGACATAACTGCTGCAGTTATGACTGTCTTTTTCTACCCTACCATGGATAAGAATGGCCACTTCTCTACTTGCATTAGGGCTAATGGTTCCTTTGAAAAGCTTCAAAATTGGATAATAGTGCTGTGCAAGAAAGCATATGGCTTTTCCCCCATACACATAATGCCAACAAAAGTTCTGCGGTGCTAAAATCACAATCTTCATATCTCCATGTAAAAGAAAACCATTTTTATCATATTGTTTGCATTTTTCTTACAGCTGGTACATGTTTCCTATGTCTTGCACTCTTAAATTACTTGCAGTTTGTGGTGGAAACTGGTGTGAACACCATGGGTGAACCCAGAAAGCTATACATTTCTGACAGCTAGACCAATTTCTTAATGTAGTAAGAGGTCCGTTGTGTGGATCACACGTGGTTTTTAAAAAGAAACTAATGGTTGAAATGCGAAAGTAATGAAAGTAAAGAGATAAACATAGCAATTGATGACAACGTTTTAACATATATTTTGCCCCAAACAATGATTTACAAAGCTAACATACAGTTATATCTGTCAGCCCCTTATGATCACAGGGATACATAGAATTTGCAAGCTATCCAAAAATATGTAATACCCACAGTCAACAACTATGAGGATTTTTAATTAATTGATTTTTCATTTTGTTCCGGCCATACAGCAATTTAAAGGGTAAAATCTAATGAATGGAAAATTGGTAATGAAAGGAATTTGGCTTTTGGTTGTGGGAGTAAGTAGCCACATCAAGTAATTTTCAGAATACATGTCAGGGTGAACACATAAAGTCACTAAATTAACCTGAGCTCAACTCCCTGCTAGTTACAGACAGAGCAGTTAGGCTTAGCTTGGGGAAATTAATAACATATTTATGCATTACTAAAACAGTTATAAAGGGGAAATGCAAAAACAAAACAATTCCATTTAATAAACACAATGGCACTAAAATGAAAATAAATACAATAAGGGGAACTGGATGCATGATTTAAAAACAAATGTGAGATGTAGTAGCACCTACAAGAGCAAAGTGCTCACAGTAGGACAGAACTTAGGGTCAATTTGATGTCGACCGCAATAGAGAGCAGGTTGGATACACTAACCAGGTTCATCCTTGTCAAAGATTTTTCTTTCTGAGCTAAATTCTTTAAGGCCGAAATCACCACAGGAGTACACTTCTAAAGCCCACTAGGACCCTAGAGGAGGCCCTTGGAGACTCACTGGATGGAAGGCAGAGGCAAACAGGAGAGTTTGGTCCAGGTCCAGTTGCCACTGATCAGCTGGGCAGCTGCAAGAAAAAGACTCTTATAGCTTGTTGTGTCCCTGTAGTTTTAACAAGTGAGTCTTATGACCCTTGGAGGCCAGGTCTTTGTCTTGCATACAAGAGGAAGAATAGGCTAAGTCTTCTATGCTCTTCTCAGATGTCTGACAGCTGGTTCAATATTGTTCTGATCTTCACATTTATGCCTGGCACAAGCTAGTGGGTGGGACCCTTGGAAATACCTTAACAAATGGGATTAAGACTCCTGGGGCTAATCCTACCCACTGTGTACATTTTGAAGATGGTCAAAGTCTCGGCCACACTTAACTTGGGCTGAAGTCTGACGTGGGCTTGGGGAGTGTACTATGATCATTCTAGGGGCTTCTCACATGTAACACTAACATCAAGTATTGGCAGTTTCTACACCCCCAACAAACTCAGAGATAGAAGTCTGGCAGGAGAAAGCTGAGCTTCCAGCAACCAGTCAGTGAAGACACACAAATTGCTTTGAGATTCAACTTCCCTCCTTTAAAGTGTTGCCCCAAATGTAATTTGAAAAACCCCAGCAGAACTTTAAAGGAAGTCTTGACCCTCCAACAGGATATGACACTGTGATGTAAGCAAGAGGTCTACTGTGATGGAGGCTAGTCTAGCTGGAGGGACGAAAGAAAGATGCTGGATTTTTGCTCCATCTGTTTGTGACAGGATATGCCTTGCTGAACTAATCAAGTCTGTTGGCCCAGTCTGCAGGATATTCTTTCAAGGTTGCATATACATTTCCCCACATCCAAGGTCTTTTGTCCCTGTCTCAGGAATACATTTACAGCTCATTCAAGCCCATTGAAATGCTAATTACTAAATGCCAGAAGGTAGAAATCAAAATGAGGCAGGGAAAAAGTGACTTTTTAAATTCCTCTTTCTAAAATATTTATTACAAATCTGACTTCATCAGTAAATTGGACTTGTAATAAATATTTCACAAAGTTCAACACTAAGGGGCTGATTCCGATCTCGCTCGGAAAGCCCTACGACCGACTCTGTCCTGTAGAGCTTTCAGACTGACTCATGCTCTGGGGCGCCGAGCGACAGAGTACAATGCGCTGCAAAGCTGATGAACTCGAGTCGCTCGGAGCCCCATTGAAGTCTATGGAAGCCTGCTGTACATTGCGTACATAGGCTCCAATAGACAAATAACACACGACTCGGACAAGGGAGTCCCCTGTCGCGGGGACGCCTCGGTCCTGCCCGCACCATGCATGCATGTATAGAGGGGACCCTTGGGGTCCCCACCGCTGTCCGAGTCGTAGGGTCCCAGGTGAAGGGGGTCCGGTGCAGACCCCCAAAGTACGCTTCCCGGAGCTGTTTCGAGCCGGTGGCTCCAACTCCCACAGGCTGCTCACAACGCGCTTTGTACTGGGTCGGACAGATATCGAACGCATTGCGCTGTAGGCGTCGGACATCTTTGAGTCGCTCAGGAGGCATCGCTGACGAGTACGAGTCGGCCGGAGCGCGAGGCGAATATCGCATCGTACTTGCTCGCTCATATGGCTGTACGAGTCACACAGAAAATCACGTGTTAGACTCGGACTCGCTACTGGCGGATGCCGCTACGAGCCCTTCCGAGCAAGATCAGAATCGACCCCATAGTTGTTTCCTAGGTGGAAATAACATTTATTGAATGTAATATTGTGTCCCAGTGATTTCCAAAGTAACAGCCAATTCTGCTACAGTGAAAATAGCCTTGAAGTGCAAGTCACTGTAAGGACATGTTAAACCTTAACCTTTACATGACTTACATTTACCTGCCATGCTCCCAGTCTCAATGAGCACCAAGGCTTACTTATGAGTGACTTATAAATATTCAAAAAGAGGTGAGTAGGGCTATCAGAAAGGATTATTTTGACAGGTTAAATTTGCAGTTTAAGCCTACTCAGCCAGGCTACTGATGGCAGGCCTGCAGTAATCTTTACATGGTCTGCAAAAGTGAAGTTAGGGTAACCTTGCATAAAGGGCAAAATTTCCACCAGGTATGAAGGAAGCCAATGTAGTTTTGAAATATACATATGTACTAAATTTAGGAATCTCTTCATTTGAGGTTACGCATACTATCATATAAGCCAGAGGGCATTTCACAATATGTGTTCCATTTTGCACATTGGCCACACGTCTCCAAATAAAAATGGTACCCCATTGATATGCCTGGCTTTCGTGCCCGCAACATAAACAGCCCTAAAATGCAGTATGGAAATATCGAATTTCTGGCACAAAAAATTACCCTTTTTGCCACCCAGGGAATCATACCGAACCCTGACATTTCTGAAAACTAGACATCTAGGGGAGTTAGCGCAGTGTGGTTTGCTTGGCTGCCACTGCCGATTCTTACCCGCAATTAGGCCTGGGAAGAGCTCTCAAAGTTTTATTCCGCAGAGCTCTCTAAAAACTCAGTGAAATTCGGCAGAGTTCCACGTGCAGAGGAATTCCATTGCCTGGTCCGATTATGATGACAATATCCCCAGATTCCTCTCTGCATTATGCATTACATGAAGTGTATGCAAGCTATCCACATGAAGATGGTTGTACAGCCAGCATTCCCTTAAGAGAGAACATTGATTCTGAATTCTTCAGATACAGCTTTAACACTCACCAGAATCTGAGTTAATGCACCTTAAGATGATCCAGCGCTAGATAGGCGGGCAGCCTGAATACGTGTCCCCTCATTACTCATCAAAATACACAAGATAATGGACGGAATGTTGCATATTGGCAAAACATTCACCCCCAGTCACAGATCTGGGTTTAATCCATCGTTATTTTGCTCACCACGCCACCCCAGTTCAGACATGGCCATATGCAAATCAGTCTTGACCCTGTCCCTCATTACTCATGCCACCATTGCTAAAGGTGATCTGTAGCGCTACAAGACCCAATGATTTAGGCCATTGATAAGCAGAGACTCACTTTAGGAGAAACTCATTAGTTAGCCATTGCACATGTGATGTCCTCAGCACAGAAAGCAGGAGCTGCCAATTCACACCTGTTTCAAATGTATTTACAACAAAGGTGAACTCTCCAATCTAAAATGCGTACAAATATTTACCGACTGTACTTGCTAGGAGAGTTGCTAGCTTGAAAATATTGGCTAATCTATTTTCTCTTGCACTGTGACATAATTTAGTTTGAAATTTTCATTTAACACCAGAAGGCTAAACATATGAAAAAAAAGTTTACATCTCTGCACCATTTCTTCTGTGAACACTAATGGTTAAAAAATGTATGACATTACAACGCATACATTTACAACGCATGCCTTTCCAACGCAGTTTTTAAATCACAACATCCTTTACAACGCATACATTTACATCGCATACCACTACAACACATTTTTTAAAACTACATTTACAACGCATTCCATTACATCACATTATATCTTTACAACGCATACCATTACAACGCATACCATTACATTGCTTTTAAGGTAAGTGCTGGATAGTGTAGGTGTAAAAATTACTATTCTAACTCCAGGCGGTGCAACAGTAGGGTAAGTGTTGCATAGTGTAGGGGTAAAAATTACTATTCTAACTTCAGGGGGTGCAACAGTAGGGTAAGTGTTGGATAGTGTAGGGGTCAAAATTACTATTCTAACTCCAGAGGGTGCAACAGTAGGGTAAGTGTTGGATAGTGTAGGGGTACTATGCGTTGTAATGGTATGCGTTGTAATGACATGCAATGTAATGTCTGCGTTTTAGTGACATGCGTTGTAGTAACATGCAATGAATTGGATGCGTTGTAGTGACATGCGTTGTAAAGGATGTTGCGATGTAATGACTGCGTTGTAAATGTAGTGCGATCTAATGACTGTGTTGTAAAGGTTGTTCCCCATGGTTAAACATTCAACTTCCTGTAAACCAATTTACATACTCTTACCTTACTTACCTTTCGCTGGATATCAATGCATCACAGTAGAAACAACAAAAGAGTGATTGATACATAACTAGAAAAACTAGCCAATAAAACAGCGTGGGAAAACAAAATTATTTTATAAAAGAACCCTCACTCACCAACCTGGTTGGTGACATGCTTCATCATAGGGTTCCCACCAGTGAAAACGAGTGCCTCCCTAGTGTGCTTCAACGCCTGAGTTACAGCGGAGCAGGTTTTTGTTTGGGGGAGCGATTGTGAAAAAGTAGTTCAAGTATTAAAAGGTGGCTGGTTTTAACCAAAAAATGATTTATTCCAGGCAAACCAACAACGGTTTAAAAACAAGTGGAACGGACCTAGACTGGGTGGTTAGGATAACCAGAGTTGTCCGATTTTAAAATAAGTGGAAAGATATGGTCAACATGTTTCAGCTTGTGTTGCGAATTTGCTAAGCATTCTTCAGGACCAGGTGAGATTCCATGGCGGTATGCGCACGCTAAGGCGCACCCTAACCTGTGGAACCGTGCTAGTGGTAAAACTTACGGTTCTACCAATGTGGCCTCCTGGGATTTCCTAGACCACTGAACTCTGCAAGAAAAACAAACAGGACACACATACAATTATAAATGTGAGGCGATGGTCGACTGTTGTACACACATTCATTTGGTGCAGAATACATTTGATAATCCAGTGCTATGAATAGGGAACAAGTGAATTTTAAAATTGTGCCACTGGTGCCCCTGACTCAGGCACTCGTGTGCAGTTTTTTACAGCCACTACAGATTTGAATTGATCATGGAGGGGTCCAACTACAGGGCAAAGCCTGTGATTTCTATTGTCATTTAATTGTAGACAATGTCAAGCATTTGTATGCTAAATGGTGCATTTGACCTGTACTGTGCTCGTAATAGCGTACTCGTGGATAAAAGCACTTAGCATACAACCGATGCGCTAGCGATGTCTAGCAAGCGTGTGACGTGTTGCGTTTGGTTCACGTTTTGGCAAAGCAACTAGAACGCGCCATAGAGGGCTATTGAAAAACTTTAATTGTTCACTCGGGAGACAATCGTATATACGAAGGCTAAGAGTTATTATTCCCAAATTTCAAAACTAATTACTTTGGTGCGATTAAGATTATATGTAATCAGCCTGTGTCAATTATAAACCAAATGTATTGGACCACCCTTGGCAAAACAACTAGAACGCGCCCCATCGAGAGCTGATGAAAAACTTTATTTGTTTACTCGGGAGACAAATGTGTGTACGGAGGTCTTGAGTTATTATTCCCAGACTTAAAACCAATTAAATTGGGGCGATTAGGGTTATATATAATCAGCCTGTGTCAATTATGAACCGGATGTATTGGTCTAGATTCATGGTTGTCTAGATTGTTGCAGCGTGGAACATCAAATTCCCCCTTCGTCACAGACCAAATACCTCAATAGCAAATTCACTCAAATACATTCAGTGGTGGGGCCCATAACACCAACACTCACTCTCCGTTGATCTGCTTCCTTAGAGGAATAAGCTTCCAAACGCTGACATGAAAGGAATATCTTTACCTAACCCTAAATGCGTTGACTCCAACCTTGTTATATTCCCCTCATTAGGAGATGAATCATTTAGTTGTTTTGTAGTTTAGTGAACCCATTCATTTATCTATACTTTACTCTTTATCCTAGTTTTTCTTCTTCAAATAATCAACACAACACATTTGTCAATTAATCAAATATCTTTTATCTAAGAAAATTGTTAATTGTTAGAAATCATCATTAGAACCGCAGAACATCATATTTACCTAATCTGGCTAATAGTCGTCCTCTAAGTCAGTCAAGTCGTGGAAAAACCTTTACTTTTCATCAAAGTTAGGCCACAATTCAGTCTCTCAAAGATTCAGGATAACAGCTGTCCAGCAGTGTCACCGTCCTCTCCGTCAGCATAACGTCAGGAAATCGAGTTTGTCAAAGAAGAAGAGTTTTTTTTTTTAGTTCAATTCCCTACCTACTTTTATAATGAAATTAATGTCAAAATGTATCAAGATCGGGGTTTTAGAAAGTTCTGATTGGTAGACTTGGGGTCATCTGTTAAAGTTCTCACATAGTCCGCAAAATGAAGTCATCGCACTTGCTGGTTCCGGTTTTAAGACAGTCCTTTGTATCGTCGTTGGCGAAGCTCCCAGAGTGTCCTTGACTAGAACATCAGCTCCTGGGGTCAGGACTAGGCCATTGTTGCTGGTGGTGACGCATGCGCACTGCACCCAGAACCTCGTGTTGTCAGTAGCAGTCGTGTTAAGCATCTCGTTCAGCCATTTTGGATTAGGCCGAAATGGTCAACTTAAGCAAAACAAACACAAAAACATAATTAAAACATGGAAATGGCTAATAAAATGTTAAACCCTCACTAATACCCTTATGTGTAAGTAATTATCTAGAAGAATAGCAACATCCAAAGCGTTTATACTCACTCAATGATACGCAACATACAATTACATCACAAAAGCAACATATATCATGCAATATTCTAATTTTCTACTATTAGTATGCGTACATATGTTAGTTTACAATTAGTTTATCCATGCAAAGTGCAATTCCCACGTGTAATCCTTTTGTTAATATAATTGATAAGTCTTTCACTGCAAACAAATTAATAAGATTACTATTAGTTGATTATTCAGATTAATACAAACATGCAGAATGGGGGGGTATACAAAATGTTGTACTACCCGCTCCATCAATCCCCCCTTTGGTGAGTATATCACCACAACAACAAAAAAATGTGTATCCCCTTTTACGGAATTTCAAATTGATTTCTTGTTTCATTCATATTTCAGTTTCTCCTGTTTCTTCTCTTTTCGCTGTTTTATACATACTCTCCTTGATTTCTTCTAATTCTATTTCTTCAAATTCTCTTTCTTGTTTCTCATCTCTTCTCCCTAAGTTTTCTCTTTTTAATCTTTTCTGATTTTTATCTTTTCTACGACAAATACATCCTAGTCTAATTATTAATACTAAGAAAATCACACATGTTAATGAAAATAATATTTTACCTAAAAATGTACTACCTAATTTTACTACAAAATCTTTAATAGCTGATATTTTCTTTCCAATCTTCTCCCAAACACCTTCAACCTCCAGTGGTGCAATTTCGTCATGCAATTCTGTAATATTCTTAATATAAATTATCAAATCCCTACTTTCCTCAGGAATGTAAGTACAACAATGTTGAACTTTCAGCATTCCACAGACTCCACCCTCTTTTGCCAATAATATATCAAGGGCAAGTCGATTTTGCATTACCATAGCATGCATGGCAACCATTTCAGTATTTACCAATAAGAATCCTCCAGCGGTGCTTGTTGACAAGCGATCCACTACTGTTGAAAGTCTTCAAATTTTGTTTGCATTCAGAGATATTCCCACTGCGGGTATCGGTGCTCCAAAAATGTCACCCACAATTTCAGTTCAAGATTCTCTCTTACTACGTGCTAAATAACTACCTAAACTATGTACACCATCTTCTCCTCTATACATATGAAAAATCTTTGGAAAAACCAGGCCAACATAACATGTGCCATACCAATGGTCTGGCAAACGATAATATGCCCTGTTCCCACAAATGAAATACAGTCCTGGAAAGACCGGATCTCTTCCACCTTTAAATCCCCATCCTCCCATGATTCGGTATGTATCATGGCACTCACATTTCCCTACAAAATAATTATCATACGCTGTTTGATTCCTTCTTATACACAATTTCCCTTTCTGAGGCCAATCTAAAGCCATAGTTGGACTCGTTTCCCCTTTCAAGTGTTTCTCCATTTCTACATCCCAAACTGTTTGCTCCACTTTCCCTTCTGAAGCCTTTCTTTGCATTTTCAATCTCCTCTCTTCAACCATATCTAAAAATGTCTTCTCCTCTTTCTTTAAACTACAAGTCAAGTTATTTCTAAATATGTATTCTAATTTTAGTTCTTTAGTCTCTAGGAAAAATTCACCTAATACCTTTGCAGGTTTTACCTTGTATAGTTTGTTAATTGCCGGTACTTGTGAAAATATAGTATCTACATCTGAAAAATAATACTCTAATTTACCTGTTTGATAAAATAAACTAGCTATTACACTACGTGTTATTCCATATGTTACTGGAAGGTGATGATAAGTCACTCCTTCAGATACAGATGCAGGTAACTGCATACATACGTAGCAAACCCTGACATCCATTGTTTTTACATATTCATACAACAATTTTGAAAACACATTATGAGAAAAATCTGTTATAGACCTGTCTTTATGTAAATAATTATTATCTATTCTAGTCGGACCTACCTTTTGAATCTTCCCTATATTAGTTAAGTTATCTCTATGTCCTTCTAATGTATCTATAGTAACTTTAAATGAAATTAGTAGAGCAAGTATACTCCAAAGAAGCATTAATAATCCTGTACAACACATTTTACACCATCTTCTAAAGAAGGTACATCTATCTTTGCTACTATCTATGTTTGCCATCTTAGCTAAAATGGGCCGTGTCTTTTGACTTAGCCTCTTCTACTTTACAACTAGTTTTCTAACCCAAGGCTCTAAGCACCTACGTGGTTCTACCAGTTTTTGTCTTTTTCAGTATTTTATTGTCTTTCCATCAGTAATTTTTCTTGTCTCATTCAGTTTGGCATCTCATCATCTTTCACTTTTCCTTCGTTTTCGGTATACAGAATGTCCTGAACATCCGCTTCTTCTCCAATATCGGACAAGATAACTCTCAGGATTTCCGATTCTTCGTCTTCCTCAACCACTTCCGGCACAACCACCTCTGGATTTCCTTGGCTATCCGCCTCTTCTTTTACTTCAGGTAGGGCCACATATGTCCATTCCGGTGATTTATACTTCTGGTTCGGTTTCCTTGTTCTTTTGCTTTCTATAACCACAATTGTTTCTTCTTCTTTAGATTTCTCCTGACTCGTCACTTCATTCACCTGTTCAGCCCTTGGCGAATTTACTCGTGTCAATCAATATCTCAATCTTTTTCTTTTATTCGGCCAAACGTCGTCTTTTGCAGCTCTTTTCAATTTACTCCCTTTATCGTTCTTTTCAGTCCTCCAAGCTCTCTTTCTTAGAACTCGGCCTTCTGGTACTTCATCTTCGCTTTCCTCTGACTCTGTTTCAACTTGCTTTTTACTCTCAACAGTTTCTTTTTCCACCACTTCTTTTGTTTTCCCTACTTCTGTCCCTCCTCGAATCTACGGCACGCAATCTTCCTGCTGACTACTTGTCCCTGCTTCTAACTGGATGTTGGAGTTCCCAACACCTCCTCGGAGGTCTTCCGCAATAATCTTTCCCTCTCTCTCTGTATCTGGCACCTGTTCATCTAAGTGTGTTGTTTCAGGTGGAATTTCTCTTAATCTTTTATCTGGCACTTCCTTCTCATGAATCACTTTTATCGTCTCTCCACTGTCTTTTTCTTTGTTCTTCCCTTGTTCTTGCCTAGAAGATTGTGCTCTTTGTTCTGTCTCTGAGTCTGAACTGGTATCAGAAATCTGTAACCTTCTCCTCAGGGAATTACTTCTGGGGACAAAAGTTAAACTCGGTTCTGTTTCCCCCCTTTCAGGGATTTCTTTGTCTTTTGGCTCTCCGTCATCCGACTCACTACTGGATTCTGATTCATTAAAATACTCCTTTTCTTTGCTGTCGACTGGATTTTGAATTCTCAACGTATGGCTTGCATGGATCCAGTTCTTCAATCCAGCACACTTCACAGCTGTTGTTGTGGTCAAGATGACTTGTCTTGGTTTTCCCCACCTGGGAACCAAACAGTTTCTTCTTCTGTGGACTTTTATCCTTACCCAGTCCCCTGGGCTTACATCATGGGCTGGCTTCTTTTCAAGAGTGGTGGCATCCGCTCCAACCTGATGAAACACAGAATGAACTGCATCAGCCAGGCTTTTACAGCATTCCAACACCATGTCATCAGTTATAGTCATCAGCTTGTTGACTGGTATAAAAACATGACGCATGGCTCGTCCCATGATGATTTCATGTGGACTCAAACCTGTAGTTCTGTCTGGAATTGATCTAATAGTCATGAGTACCAGAGGCAAGACATCAGGCCATTTCATACCTGTGGCTAAACACATTTTCCCTATTCTGTTTTTGATAGTTCCATTCATTTGTTCTACTACACCAGAAGCCTTTGGTCGATAGGCACAAAGCAGTTTTTGTTGTACATTCAATGCTTCACATATCAGTTTTATGATTTCATTATGGAAATGTCCTCCTCTGTCTGATTCAATTGTCACTGGGAACCCAAATCTAGGGATAAATTCCCGCAAAAGTAATTTTGCCACTGTCATTCCATCATTTCTTCTTGTTGGGAACGCCTCTACCCACCTGGAAAATAGACATACCATGACCAAGACATACCTCAACCTGTTACAGGGAGGCATTTCAATGAAATCCACTTGCATTCTGGTAAAAGGCCCTCCCTCTCGACCTATTGTTCCTAGACTCACTACTGTCTTTCTTCCTGGATTGTATTGCTGACAAATTAGACATCTCTGACAAAGACTTTCTGCTACAAGTCTGAATTTTGCATTATACCAAGTTTGTTTAAAGGACATAACCTCTCGCTATATGTCCCTGTCCATGATACATCCGTGTCATGGCAGACATCCTGCTATCAGGCATAACTGGTCTTCCATCTCGATAGACCCACACATGATCCTTCTCTCTTGGTGCACATCCTGCTTATACCCACTGTTTTATTTCTTCCTCTCCTGCTTCGTCCTGCAATTATCTTACTTCTTCCCATGCCCCCACAGTGTTAGTAAACAGTGGGAAACAAGAAATCAACTCCTTTTCCTTTGCCCTATTGATTGAATTCTGATTTTGTGCACAGTATTGCGCCATATCATTTGCGAATTTGTTACCAGTGGCAATGTAATCACCAGTGCGACTATGGGCAGCACATTTTACCACAGCTAATTGTCTAGGCAGCTGATTCGCCTCAAGCAACGTTCTAACCACTTCAGCATTCTTAATGGGAGTTCCACTCGAGGAAACCTCTCTGCAGCCATATTTGGCCGAAGTCATGGACTACCCCATAGCCGTACTGGCTATCAGTTATCACAGTCACTCTCATACTTTTCCGAATCTTGCATGCTCTTATCAAGGCAAAAAGTTCAGCTACTTGGGCCAATCTTACCCCTTTCAAATAGGATGCTTCCATCACTGCTGCAATTGTACATACCACATATGCTGCCCTCAGCACTCCATCATCAGTCCTCAAACAAGATCCATCAACGAACATGACAGAATCACTTTCTGGTAAGGGCTCATCTTTTATGTCAGGTCGTGGTTTTGTACAAAAATCAAGTACATCCAAACAGTCATGATCTGCTTCATCTCTTACTTCCACATGCTCTACGTCTGGCAACAGCGTTGAAGGATTCACATTCACACATCTCACAAGACTCACATTTGTTGCACCCAATATGACCTTTTCATACTTAGTCAGCCGACTGTGCGTCATATACTGAGTACGACTCCTTGTTAAAAGGATCGCCACATCATGAGGTACAAACACTTTCGCAGGATATCCCATCACAATTCCCTCACTCTGTTCCAAACTGCGACATGTAGTAGCTACTGATTTCAAACACCCGGGAAGGGCTACAGCTACTGGGTCCAACATGGATGAAAAATATGCAATTGGTTTCCTCAGTTTTCCATGCTTCTGTACTAGAACAGAGAGTGCACATCCATGTCTCTCACTGCAATACAATTCAAACTCCTTTTCATAATCAGGCATTCCTAATGCAGGTGCTTCACACAATCCTTCTCTCAATCTTTTGAATACTGTCAATTCCTCTTTGTTCAAATCAATTGGATCTCTCACATCACTTCTTGTCAATCGTACCAAAGGTTTTGCAATCAATGAGAAATTGCTAATCCACTGACGACAGTATCCAACCATACCCAGAAACATTCTAACTTTTGGGTCATTGGGTCATTGGTGGACTCATTCTCTTTATGATCCTGATTCTGTATATGGTTATTCTTCTCTGTCCTTTTTCAATGCTATGTCCTAAATATTGTACTTCCTTCTTACAAAATTGTAATTTTGATGGTGACACTTTTAGTCCTCCATCTGCCAAGTGATTCAGCAAGGCTACTGTGTCTACTTCACAAGCTTCACGGGTTTTCGATGCCACAAGCAGGTAATCGATGTATTGAACCAATACAGGATTTTCGGGCATTTCTGGACTTTCCAAAGACTTCTTCAATAGCTGATTAAATATTGAGGAGCTTTCTGTATACCCCTGTGGAATTCGGCACCATGCCAAAATACGCTCACCGAAACGAAATGCAAAAATTTGCTGACTGTCATGATGCAAAGGGATGGAAAAGAAAGCATGGCATAGATCAATCACTGTATGCCATTCTGCGTCATGAGGGATCTGATATAAAATCACAGATGGATTTGTTAAAATGGGACAACATGCTACAACAATTTTGTTTATCTTTCTCAGATCTTGCACTATCCTGAACTTCCCACTGGGCTTTTTCAGTCCCATTATTGGTGAATTACATGGGCTACTCATTATTTATCTCAGAATTCCTTGTTTTATCATTTTCTCAATCACAAGAGTAACTCCTTCGATTATTTCAGGTGTCAATTTATATTGTGGGACATTTGGGTAACTTACTCCTTCTTTTACAGTTATTTTTACTCGGTCTACATTTCTCATCAATCCTACGTCTTCTCCAGTGAAATCCCAAACTTCTGCCTTTACAGATTGTTTTAATTCTTTTGGTAATTCGTCAGGGTTAAATACAGCATAGGTTCCTGTAACCTCTTTTTCCCTGTTTGCCATTGTCATTTTATACAGCACATCATCATCTGGTGTTTCAAAGGATATTCCATCGGGAGTACAAAATATAGTGCAGTTCATCTTGCACAGTAAATCTCTACCTAACAAGTTCACAGGACTGGTGTCGCACACGACAAACCTGTGCATTTCAGAAAATTTCCCTATGCTAACTTTCACTGGTTCTGTAAGGTAAGTTTTAATCTGTCTGTTGGATACACCAACTACTTGGATCGTTTCATCCGAGAGAGGAAGATTCTTGACATCAACTGATCTAACAGTTGATCGAGTAGCACCAGTATCAACTAGGAAAGTAATATTTTCATTATTAACTTTTCCATCTACAAATGGACTTGTCTGGTCTACTTCTAGAGTTGCGCCAAGCACGCACTCTTCTTCCTCCCTTCGGCACCGTCAATAACCCTCTTCTGAATCGCTTTCATCGCGTTGCAGCCAATACTGCTAGCGCGTGGCGGCTTATTTACCTGTTCTCCGTTGTAGAATCCGTTCTCTTTACTATACTTCTGGCAATTTTTGCTCTGTGGAAAAGGTGGTTTTGGCACCTGATTCTGTTGTGTTACAACCTGCTGTGGTCGTTGCTGTTGACCACTCACCTCATTCTGCACCTGTGGATTCAATGATGCATTTTCATCATTAATACTTGGAGGTGATTTACACTCGGATTTCCAATGCCCTATCCTACTGCAATTATGACATGAAAATTTCTTTTTAGCTTCCTCAATATTTCCTCTACCTTTCCCAGGATACAATTTTGGTCTTGACCCTGCTTGTTCTGCTAATTGAGCTTCCTGTCTCTATGCTACTTTTACTTGTGCCCACATAGCCTTTTCTTTCAATTTTCACTGTTTCGCTTCAACTTCATCACTGAAATATTTAGCATGTCTCAATACTTCGTCTATTTTCTTATTTTGCCAGTCTATGGTATGTTGTTTTATCATTTCACTAATTTCTGGACGAAGACCATATACAAATCTGTATACAAAATGACTCAAATCCTTTTCACTTAGATTTTCATCTCCACTGAATTGTTTAAAGGCTAAAATTAACCTCTCATAATAGGCATGTACTGACTCTTTGCTTTCCTGATGTGTTCTGTCAATTTTTACCCAGTCTGTCTCTTTAGGAGGTACCTTGTTTTTCAAAAATGCCATAACCTGTTTGTATTTCTTCATTACCTCGGGGTCTGGAGCCCCTGTTTTTGGATCCCTTGGGTATTCCTGTGTCGGCCAATCTATCATGATTTTGCAGTCGGTCCATAGATCTGCTGGTACTATTATGTCAAACAAGCTATTTAGATCAATTCACAATACTTTGGATAATTTTACAAACCTGTCCACCTGTCTGTACCACTCGACGGGTTTTTCACGTAGTCGAGGGAAGTCATTCGTAAATGACAAAATATCCTGTCTAGTCCATGGGACATGTACATATCCTCCTCCTGGAATCTCTCTCATAGGGCATTCTGTCACAACCTTCTCTTTTTCTCTAACAGGGAAAGCCGAAAAGGTTTTGTCTGAAATCTCGTTTTCGATACCATCTACTTTTCCATTTGTCCACATCTCTCCATTTCCTCAACAAAATAATTATCTCTTTAATCTGACCTATTCGTCCTGTGGTATTCATGTTTTCAATGTCTTTTTCTGTAGTGCTTTTACCTTTTCAATATCAATACCCATTTCATTTGCTACTTCTTCTAACCTTTCATGGAGACTTTTTGCTCTCCATGTTATGCTTTTACACAGAAATAACAACTCCTCATCTTGGTAAGTTTTTCATTTTTCCGTAGGGATAGTTCCTACTATTAATTCTTCCAGTGCCATTCGTAGCTTAGCCACATCTATTGACTGAGATTCTTTGTCTTTCTTCTGCAAGCTTTCACTCAATTCCTCTGTAGATGGTCCTACTGGCTTCTCTACATTTCCTTGTCCAAAATCTTTTTGTGTTTCTGATATTGACTCCACTATTGTTATACGCCTTTCTGCACAGTTTTGGCCTACAAACGGGTTATTTGAAAAATTCGGTTCAATCATACTCATAGTCTGTCTCCATGAATTCTCATTCTGACTTATTCTTGGTTGTTCAACTGGTTTATTACTTTTATAAGGGACCGTCAAACAATGTTCGCTATCTTTCTGTTTATCAAAACTTGGCATTACTGGACCTATCGTTACTGGAACTGTTACCGCTTCCAGATTTTTAGTCAATTCTCTTATTTTCTCTGTCAATTCCAGGGTCGTTTTTGCTAGTTCTGCTGAATTTTCATCGTTTGTTTTACCTCCGGACTTCTTCTCTACCTCTCTAATGGAATTGTTTTTTCCCAAATCTTGGAACTCTAGTTCCGATTTTATGATTCGTACAGTTTCTTTCATTGGGGCACTTGGGGTTAATATTTCTGGTTCTGGTCGATATGGGGGTGGATTTTTATAGAACATGTCATCAAGAACATCATCCTCTGATTCATTCACTCCATAGCCTCTCGATTCCACATTATGCCTCTTTTCTACACACTTTCTGCCTTCATTCTCTCCTGCAGTTCTTACGGGAAACAAACCCTCAGTCATACTCGCATTCCGCCACCTTCTCATTCGATCATCATGCGTCTCATGTCCGTATGACCTGCCAAACATATATCTATATCCTCTACCATTTCTCTGTCTTTCTCGGTCATGCATCTCGTCTTCCCACTCCGTCAATGGTTCAAATTGTGTCGGTCTGGGTCTTGGTTCTAAATTCATCATTTTTTCTCTCAAAATTCTCAAAACTGCCAAATTAAATGAACCATGTTCTGGAAAAGCCAACACTCCGTCCTTTTCGGTATACTTGACCCAATTATCTAACCAAATACAGGTGTGATATCCATATTTTGCAACCATAAAGGATGCGGGGGTTTTCGGTGGAGGAAGTAACTGTCCTTCCCTAGTGGCAATCGGTTTGTCCTTCTTAAACCACTTTTTAATTCTACCAAACCAAGACTTTTTCTCCTTTTCTGGTGGATCGTAATACATTTTCCTTTCTTTCCGTGTATCACTAGTCTCTTTTTACAATTGTACCACTATTCTGTCCAATCGCAGTGAGACTCACACTAACGCACCAATACGGAGCGTCTACGTCACCCTGTACTTCTCCACTTCTAGTGCGGCGCACACTAACGCACCAATCTGGAGCGTTTTACGTTTCTGACCGTCTGTCCAATCCCAGTGCGGTCGTTCTGACGACAACAGCCGCTGCGGCAGCTCCTGCTCCTGTCTATCCCTCCTTCACAAAATCCACTCGGTAAGTTTTGTTTCGAAATTTAAAATTCTGTTAGTAACAACATAAATACACCACCATTGTCTGCTTCGCTAACCAAGGAATAGCAATAGACCTTTCTCACGAGAATTCCGTCTTTCCCGAGAACAGCGCTTACCTCTGCCCTACTACGCAATCGTTAATTCCGTTGATAAAGTAGCACATCCCTCTACCTTACCCTTATAACAAGCATTAGCTAACCGTTTCTCCAGAATTAAGACACATAGTTGGAGACCCAATGCTCCTGAGAAATAAAACTAGAGTTTCACAATTAACCAGAATGTCTTTACATTCACACACTTTCACACCAGAAAAATGCAGTACATTTACACAGAATCCTGTCTTTCCCGAGAACAGCGAACAGTCTGTCCTACTACAGAATTATAACATACGTTAACAAAGCAGCGCTTCCCTCTTTTTGTCCCTCTAGCAAGCTCAGAGAACACCTGTTACCTTTCCAGTGATAAGCGTTATCGGAATGCCATTTGGACTCCTGGTACCTAAGACCAAAATTTCACAGGTGACCTACGCTATCATACACACTTCTCTCACACAGAAAATGTCTCTAATGGCAACACACGACGATGTCACCGAATCGAACCCAGACAATGCATCATGCAACTTCAATCATTACACGTTTCTCCCTGTGTGCCTACAGGGCAACAACAACTCCGTCTTTCCAGAGAGCAGCGCTTACCTCTGCTCTACTACGGAACCGTTACAAATGTCTGACTTCCTACATCCCAGAAGCCGTGCAAACAACATAGAACTCGACGCGACTCAACATAGAGTGTTAGTACATAAACCAATATCAATAACCAATAATCAATAAGCAATTTACAAGCAATAATCACCAAACCAAAACAATAAAAACCATAACTCTGCTACCATAAAAACTGTTGTAGCGTGGAACATTAAATTCCCCCTTTGTCACAGACCAAATACCTCAATAGCAAATTCACTCAAATACATTCATTGGTGAGGCCCATAACACCAACACTCACTCTCTGTTGATCTGCTTCCTTAGAGGAATAAGCTTCCAAACGCTGACATGAAAGGAATATCTTTACCTAACCCTAAATGCGTTAACTCCAACCTTGTGATATTCCCCTCATTAGGAGATGAATCATTTAGTTGTTTTGTAGTTTAGCAAACCCATTCATTTATCTATACTTTACTCTTTATTCTAGTTTTTCTTCTTCAAATAATCAACACAACAAATTTGTCAATTAATCAAATATCATTTATCTAAGAAAATTGGAAATTGTTAGAAATCATCATTAGAACCGCAGAACATCATATTTACCTAATCTGGCTAATAGTCGTCCTCTAAGTCAGTCAAGTCGTGGAAAAACATTTACTTTTCATCAAAGTTAGGCCGCAATTCAGTCTATCAAAGATTCAGGATAGCAGCTGTCCAGCAGTGTCACCGTCAGCATAACATCAGGATATCGAGTTCGTCAAAGAAGAAGAGTTTTTTTTTTAGTTCAATTCCCTACCTACTTTTATAATGAAATGAATGTCAAAATGTATCAAGATCCTGTGCTCCTGTTTTCGTTTGGGGAGATGCCCTGCTACTTACCGCTGACCTTGTCCACTGCTGCTGCTCATCTCGCTGGTCTCCCCTCGCCGCCGCTGCCCCACCAACGCGGCTGACGAGAAGGGCGGACCACAGCTCCCAGGAGTGTCTGCGGCGCAAAGCCGACATCGGGATTTTCGCGCCAGGCGACGCTTGAAATTGAGGAGAGCCCCGGCAGAGCGGGTGCTCCTGTTTTCGTTTGGGGAGACGCCCTGCCATTTACCGCTGACCTTGTCCACTGCTGCTGCTCATCTCGTTGGTCTCCCCTCGCCGCTGCTGCCCCACCAACGCGGCTGACGAGAAGGGCGGACCACAGCTCCCAGGAGTCTCTGCGGCGCAAAGCCGACATCGGGATTTTCGTGCCAGGTGGCGCTTGAAATTGAGGAGAGCCCCCGCGTCGCGGGCACGCGCGCGGGCATCGCCGGGCTAAGCCCGGGCAAAGGGCGGGCCGTCTGTGGCCGTCCGGGGCAGGCCGAGGCAGGGCAGGGCGATATTCCTTCACACCTTGAGACAGATTGTGAGACCCGGAGTTTCGCCGATTGGCCGCCCATTGAGGACTGTATCCCCCTGGAGTCCTTGAGGCTGGACGTTGTTTTATAAAGTTCATTCAGGTTTAATTCGAAGCGAGGGTGTGTTTTGTTTGCTGCTGGCTTCTGCTGGCCTCTGTCTTCTATTTGAGTCCTGACTATTGTTCTTGCCTATTATTTTTATGGCTAAAAGTAATAGTAAATGCTCTGTAATGGGGGGTACGGGGACATTAGATGCTTTTTTAAAAAAAGCAGAAACAGTCGTTTCGAGGGAAATTGAAATGGTGGAAAGGAGGTTATCCTTGGAGCCATTAACCCAGATTAACATTGTGACACAACCGGGCGACATTACTTTAGGTCTAGGCGCCTCACAGTCTGTATGTCATCTCCTGCGGGGCCTGCGGTGGAGTCCAGCCTTGTTACTTCCCCCGCCTCTATGAATATTTCTAGTCCCTAATTTTCACCACCAGTTACACGTACGCGTTGTAGTGAACTTTAGCTCTCCCGAGATAGTAGATCATATCTTAAGGCAGGCAGGGTCGATTAGAATACATCAGGACTATGTAAATGTTCTACCGCTGTTTTTTTTTTTACCCACCTCATAATTCAGGGCCTACTGGTAATAGAGGGTACATTTCTCAGTTTGTCCCTGCAAGTAGTACTTTGGTGCTAAGTAATAGATATGAGGCCCTTAGCACTTTAGATGTCAACGATTGACTCAGTATTGACAGCGTTCATACCCATAATAATGATTTTAGAGCAGTTTCTTCTAATGATTCTGGGTTTGTTCTTTCCACGGTGTTGGCTGTGAATGACAGTATCGACCTCAATGGCTTTGGAGATAAACCTTTACCCCTAAAGTTACCTTATGGTAAAGGAACGACCCAGATAACCACTGAGGAGGTTCAAATGGCTGGTAGAGAAATAGTTCCTTCTATTGGCAATGATAATTTGTTTTTGCGGTACCTGCAGATGGAGTGGAGGTTGATTGTCAACTCCTTTCACTTAATCTGGAGAATACCGTAACACATGAGTTGGGGTTTGGGGGGGGGGAACCCCTTTAACAAACAATATTTCGACTTTATCATGGAATATTGCTGGTTTGCGATCAAAAAGAGGCGATATAAATTAGAAGGCTTTTCTCTCCACCCACCATATAATTGCCCTTCAAGAAACGTGGGAGGCCAAAGACTCCTTTCATTTGGATGGGTTCCAGTCCTTTTATAAAAATGCGGTGCCTTCCACCATGGGGAGATCACGGGGGGGGGGGCTTTTGCTATTATTTAGTCTTAAGTTACTATATAGTACAGAACTGTTAGTGACTAATTCTCCATATATTTTGGCGGTTAAACTGGAAGGTGTTAACTTGCCGTCATTATTAGTGGTGAATTTTTACAACTCGTTTACTAGGTCTGACGAATTGGAGCACCTAAAAGCACTATTTACATTTTTGGACGAGTATGATACAAATAACGTTACACCTTATTCTCTTTTACTTTTTGGCGATTTTAACATCCACGTATGTCATCTTAATTGTTTTGGAAATGTTAATTATGATATTTGCCCTCAAGAGGTTACCCATTTTGAACACTCTAAGGGTGGGATGTTTCTAGAGATTATCGTTTCTGCCCTCCACTTATTTACCCCTGTACAAGATTCTTTGTTTCCTGTCCCTACGTTCACCGGACAAGGTCATTGTAGCACGATTGATTATATTTTCATATCTTGTCTTTTTAAGGAGTTAATAGGTGCCTTTTGTGTTTCGCAAAATGCCTTAAGTGATCACAATCCGCTCATTTTGGAAATTAAAGTTAAGGCTTTGAGGAGGGATAACTCATTGCCTATGATTTCTAATTTAAACTTAGTTTCTAAAAATCAGGGAAGACGTTTGAGATGGGACGTTATCACCCCGGCTGATTTCCTCGAGAATTTGTATAACAGTAACAATGAGGATCTAAGTCTATGTTTGTCGACAGAGTCGCAACCAGTGGAAATCCTTGGTGCTTTCGAGAGGATAACAAAACAGGTAGTGGGTAATTTAACCAGCCACGGTAGACCAAGGCCTAAGAAATTAAAAAATTGGTTTGATCACGCTTGTTCTAGTGCTCATTCAGCACTCTTGTCGGCTCTGAAAGAAAGTGGGAAAGACTTAAGTAAGATTGTAGAGGCAAGAAGGTCCTATAAAAAAGCAATAAAGGATAGGAAAACCCAGTTAAGAAATATGGCTTGGGATGAATTGTCAGAGGCTAGTGTGTTGAAAGATAGCACTCAGTTCTGGAAGGTGATTAATAGCCCACTCTTTGATGAGTTGGAGAACACAAATAATGAATGTCATATCCCGCCAGACAAATGGGTGAACCACTTTGGTGGTCTTTACTCTGAGATTCAAGAACCTAACCCAGTGAACTATGGGGATATTAAACAGGCTTCAAAACTTCATTTTAAAGATGATGAAGTCGTTGTGGCCATTGTGTCAATGGCTAAAGGTAAAGCACCAGGTCCGGATGGAGTCCCCGCGGACCTCTATAGGGCAGATCCAAGGTACTGGGCAAAGATTTTAACCTCCGTTTTTAATGCAGCATCCAAGGTCGGTGCTCCTAAGTCGTGGGGCAAAGCAGTCATAGTACCATTATTTAAAAAAGGATCAAGAGAAGATCCGGCATGTTACCGGCCTATTTCTCTCTTGGATTCTGCCATGAAAATATTGGGTAAAGTAGTTCTCGTCCATTTAACAAATTGGTTGGAAGATAAATCTATTATTTCCGACCTTCAGTATGGGTTTAGAAAAGGAAAGGGCACAGTGGGTCAATGCCTTAATTTACACCTTATCATTGGGAAATACACGGTCGCTAAGCAGGGGGACTTACATCTAGCATTTATGGATTTGTCCACTGCTTTCGATCTTGTAAACCGTCAAAAATTATGGGCCTCCTTAGTTGCCCTGGGGCTTGACCCCGTGTTGATATCCTTTCTGGCTGTTATCCATGAGGACTCCACCGCAGTCGTCCGCTACAGTGAAGACGGGAGCCTGTCAGAAGCATGGCAGGTAAAGCGAGGGGTTAGACAGGGGTGTATTCTTGCCCCCCTGCTCTTCTCGCTTTACATTAATAACTTGGGTATGGCTCTAATTTCGACCAGTAAGGGTATTCCCAGAGCCGGCTCAAAATTGATTCCCGCACTACTATATTCCGACGACACGGTTCTGTTGGCAAGAACCGCGAGAGCCCTTCAAGCCCTTTTAAATGGATTTAATGATTTTATGGTCTCTTTAGACCTATTAATAAATTTTAAAAAATCACATTCCATGTCAATTGGTTGTGGGCGGGCAAAAAAGGATAAATTCTACTGTAAGGGGCAGGAGCTCACAAAAGTGCAGACATTCCCATATTTGGGGATTGTCTTTGATGACAGGAGATCTTGGGTCATGCAACGCGCTCAGAAAAAGAACATTCTTGCTAGGGCAACAGGAGCGCTGTTGGGCTTCGCGAAACGTTTGGGGTGTAAACCCATACCCGCTCTTATGAAGATTTATAGAGCTAAGTGTATTCCTATGGCCCTATATGGTAGTGAGGTATGGGGTTATAAGGCCTCGACCGAAATCCAAACAGTAGAAAATGCCTTTTTCCGGAAAATGTTGTCACTCCCCCATCTGCTCCTATTTGTAACATTCACGAAGACCTGGGGCGGGTTATCTTATTGATCAAATCACTGTGGCTCCATTATTAGGTTGGTTGAGAGTTTGGGCACAGAAACCTCCGAATCTAAATCAACTCATTATTCAATACTGTTTGTCCCTCGATAAAGCTATGTCTATCCCATGGTTTCAATATAGCAACATCCAAAGCGTTTATACTCACTCAATGATACGCAACATACAATTACATCACAAAAGCAACATATATCATGCAATATTCTAATTTTCTACTATTAGTATGCGTACATATGTCAGTTTACAATTAGTTTAGCCATGCAAAGTGCAGTTCCCACGTGTAATCCTTTTGTTAATATAATTGCTAAGTCTTTCACTGCAAACAAATTAATAAGATTACTATTAGTTGATTATTCAGATTAATATAAACATGCAGACTGGGGGGGGTATACAAAATGTTGTACTACCCGCTCCATCAAGATCATTAAAACAGTGATCATGTTGGGGTGCATATCAATGTAAATGGAACTAGCAGACCCATCGGTTAACATTATGAACCAATAACTGGTGGGCAACACTTTATTGCTATCAGAGGCTAGATGGCTAGTATTCAATGTTAGAAACTGGATAACTTCTTTAGCGTTTGAGTACATTGCCCCAAGGAATATTATCATTCAGTCCTGTGTGGTGTGTGGACAGATGATAAATCCACCGCTGCTCCTTTTCGGAGAGTGACTGCTGTGTGTTTGGACCTGGTCTAAGTTTCTCAATGATGGTCCGCCTCAAATCGTTAGTGGTATGATTCAAAAGCAAGAAATGGTCCGTAAGCTTTGTGCTGTTCTTGCGGCAACGAATCGTGCTGCGGTGCTCGCAAATGCGTTGTTTGATTGGCGGGGGAGTCGTGATTCAAGATGTCGAGGCCTAAGACACAGAATGTAGACGCCTTCTTAATGACCACATCAGCTATACCCGCCTGACCACAGACCCAACGCCAGGACTCCGGGCTACAATCTTAAATCTTGTGAGTGAAGCTGAAACTCAGGGCCACATCACAAAACATGAGGCCGCTTTCCTCACTACCAGTGAGGGCATCATACCATATTTCTACACTTTGCCAAAAACCCACAAGAACAGAACACAACCGCCCGGCCGTCCGATTGTGTCAGGCATTGGATCCTTACTAGAACCTTTATCACGTTACTGTGATTTTTTCCTAAAACCACTAATCCAGGCAACCAGCACTTACCTGAAGGACACAAAGAGCCTACTTGGGTTACTACAAGATATTGAAATCTCACATAAACCATCATTCCTGGTTATGTGACACCATGAGAATTTGTGGTGGCCTGTGCCACCCTTGCACTTATGCACAACTTTTTTGAATACAAGGGAGAACTATTTTTACAGTCTACGGGTACTTCTATGGGCAGCACATTCGCCCCAAGCTTGGCGGTTTGTATGTGTATGATTTTGAGTGCAAGCAAGTCCTATCATCACAAAATCCGTACTTGTCCTATGTATCCTTTTGGAAAAGGTACATAGATGATGTGCTCATTATCTGGAAAGGCACTAAAAACACTTTGCTAGAGTTCTCTGGGTGGATCAACACATGTGACCCTCACCTCAAGTTTTCTCATGCTTGCGATAAAAACAAAATGGTTTTCCTTGATGTTGTTATCACAAAAGGAGACAACAAACTACAGACCAAGACTTACCACAAACCAAGGGCTAAGAACAACCTGCTGCACTTTTCCAGCTACCATCCACGCCCACTAAGAGAAAATCTTCCATTCGGGCAATACTTGCGCCTTCGACAGAACTGCAGTGAAGTCTCGGTTTTCAAAACCCAAGCACAAGAACTCACTTTGAAGCTGAAGGATCCAGGTTATCCTGACAAGATTTTGAAAAAGAGCTGCAAAAGGGCCCGTAATCAAAATAGGGAAGTACTTCTGGAAGAAAAAGTGATAAACACTAATGAAACAACACCTCTCACTTGCGTGACCACTTATAATGCAGCCTCCAATGCGGTGAATAAACCCATCAACAAACATTGGAAAATTCTAGTGAGCAACAATCACGAATGGGAGAAGCCTCTGTTCTCGTACAAGAGAGCAAGGAGCATTAAGGACACTCTTGTGCACACACGCCCCAGAACACAGGACAAAAAAGCAGATCAGACGGTTCTTAACACATCGGGCTTACCTCCAGTGGTTGGCCAGTTCCCATGTGGATCATGTAGTGTTTGCCACCTAACCTCCACCACTAAATACCTTTCTTTGGAACCAGGCAAAAAATGGTTATAGAAAACCCATACGAACTGTAATTCCACGGACGTTGTTTACTTAATAACTTGCCCATGTGGACTCAGATATGTGGGTATGACGGTGCGGAAAATCAAACAACGCATTTGCGAACACCGCAGCATGATTAGTTGCCGCAAGAACAGCACAAAGCTTACGGACCATTTCTTGCTTTTGAATCATACCACTAACGATTTGAGGTGGACCATCATTGAGAAACTTAGACCAGGTCCAAACACACAGCAGTCACTCTTCGAAAAGGAGCAGCGGTGGATTTATCGTCTGTCCACACACCACACAGGACTGAATGATAATGTTCCTTGGGGCACTGTACTCAAACGCTAAAGAAGTTATCCAGTTTCTAACATTGAATACTAGCCATCTAGCCTCTGATAGCAATAAAGTGTCGCCCACCAGTTATTGGTTCATAATGTTAACCGATGGGTCTGCTAGTTCCATTTACATTGATATGCACCCCAACATGATCACTGTTTCAATGATCTAGACAACCATGAATTTAGACCAATACATCCGGTTCATAATTGACACAGGCTGATTATATATAACCCTAATCACCCCAATTTAATTGGTTCTAAGTCTGGGAATAATAACTCAAAACCTCCGTACACACGTTTGTCTCCCGAGTAAACAAATAAAGCTTCTCATCAGCTCTCGATGGGGCGCGTTCTAGTTGTTTTGCCAAGGGTGGTCCAATAAATTTGGTTTATAATTGACACAGGCTGATTACATATAATCTTAATCGCACAAAAGTAATTAGGGAATATTACCTCTTAGCCTTCGTATATCCGATTGTCTCCCGAGTGAACAATTAAAGTTTTTCAATAGCCCTCTATGGCGCGTTCTAGTTGTTTTGCCAAAACGTGAACCAAACGCAACACTTCAAACGCACCTCTTAGGTGTCACGTGACTGAGAATCGGCAATTTATTTCCGGGTTTGTCGATACTCGGTAATATTCGGGCCGAGGAGGACAGCATGAGGTTTCCCGTGGGAGTGTGTGAGCATGGAATTAAGTGTAGATAGGGCACAGTGACTGACTAATAACTGACATCAGGTCTGAATTACTGTCGCTGACTCTCTTATTCCATTGTTTTAGATACTATAGCACATTGTCCCCCCTCCCGGACCCATGAAGTAAAACGCATATCGTTTTCTAGTAAGCCGATCATTATTTCCATGCGACTGGTTTGTTTTTAAAGTTCTATCATGCATGTGCACATGCCCGAGCGCTTTCTAGACATCGCTAGTGCATCGGTTGTATGCTAAGTGCTTTTATCCAGGAGTACGCTATTACGAGCACAGTACAGGTCAAAGGCACCATTTAGCAAATAAATGCCTGACATTGTCTACAATTAAATGACAATAGAAATCACAGGCTTTGCCCTGCAGTTGGACCCCTCCATGATCAATTCAAATCTGGAGTGGCTGTAAAAAACTGCACACAAGTGCCTGAGTCAGGGGCACCAGTGGCACAATTTTAAAATTCACTTGTTCCCTATTCACAGCACGGGATTATCAAATTTATTCTGCACCAAATGAATGTGTGCACAACAGTCGACCATTGCCTCACATTTATAATTTTATGTGTGTCCTGTTTGTTTTTCTTGCAGAGTTCAGTGGCCTAGGAAATCCCAGGAGGCCACATTGGTAGAACCGTAAGTTTTACCACTAGCACGGTTCCACAGGTTAGGGTGCGCCTTAGCGTGCGCATACCGCCGTGGAATCTCACCTGGTTTTGAAGAATGCTTAGCAAATTCGCAACACAAGCTGAAACCTGTTGCCCATATCTTTCTACTTATTTTAAAATTGGACAACTCTGGTTATCCTAACCAGCCAGTCTAGGTCCGTTCCACTTGTTTTTAAACGGTTGTTGGTTTGCCTGGAATAAATCATTTTTTGGTTAAAACCAGCCACCTTTTAATACTTGCACCACTTTTTCACAATCACTCCCCCAAACAAAAACCTGCTCCGCTGTAACTCAGGCGTTGAAGCACACCAGGGAGGCACTCATCCTCTCTGGTGGGAACCCTATGATGAAGCATGTCACCAACCAGGTTGGTGCGTGAGGGTTCTTTTATAAAATAATTTTGTTTTCCCACGCTGTTTTATTGGCTAGTTTTTCTAGTTATGTATCAATCACTCTTTTGTTGTTTCTACTACTATTTCCAGGGGAATAAGAGTGATCCTCTCCCTCTCCCTCTCTTTGTTTCTTGATATCAATGCATCCCCACAGCAAGCAACACTGCCACTTGACAGTCCAGAAGGACCAAGGCAAGGCGAGGTATGGGTGAGCAATGGGACAGGTGTCCAATGATCACAATACGAGCTGTGCAGGATTTCAGCCACTCAATATCATGGGGTGGAGATTTGAGGCACAGCACTCAGTCAGTATATGAAAGGCAACTCCATTTACAAAGATTCTGGTTTCCTCTCCTCCCGCTGCAGGGGACACTCATCCATGTATCCTTTGTTCTTATTTCCCTGTGGCCTTGCAAGTTTCAAGTGCCCTAGAAGCAGCCTTCTCTCCTGTGCATGTGTTCTGCATGTCGCACATTTGCTTGCTCATAAGCGATTTCATTTGCAATTGTGCCGTGTCAGCCCACCTATTTTTTTGTGGTGTGACTAGCTGTAGATTTTGGAACCTGCCTCAGTCGTCACTAGGGAAAGCTTCCCAAACCCTGACATTTCTGAAAACTAGACACCCAGAGAGGGTGGTGTGCTTGCATTAACCCATGAAGTTTTCTTAGTCATGATACCATGCTAATCGTCAGGTTTGCCTAAAATCATACATTTTTCTCAAACACTTAAATATATACCTCTGAATTTGGATAATCATCCAGTCTAAACAGATGTATGACACACTGACAGGCAAAATGATAAACTCACACTGCCTTCAGCCTCTTCTACAAGGCTTTCAATTTTTACACTATCATGAACACATGGAGGTAACAATTTCTGAATATCACACATAGAAGGGAAAATGTGGGAAAAGAACTGTACGGAAGCACACCACCTGGGAAAAGAAAACATTTTTTGGCAATGCAGGATGAAGTAAATCTTGACATTTTAGACCCATCATAAATTCTCGCCCACAATCAGACTACCTAGGAACAACTCAGTGCACATAATCCATTATACAAGGGACAAGTGAAGACAGCAACAGAAATGACGCACACCATGTAGAAAACGCTGATACTTTTAGGGATAGCAGGATGAAATAAAACTTTAAGTTTTGAACCTGTCATGAACACCTAGCCACAACCTGACTCTCTGTAGGCAATTTAGTTCATAATATCCACTAAACATGGGTCATATGTGCCAGGTGCCAATATTGAAATACCCTATCTGGAATAAGCAAATACTTTTAGGGATTGTAGGATTAATTAAATGATGAGATTTACAAAGGACTGAATTGCTTCTTACTTGGGTGGTACGAAAGGGAAAAGGGTGGGATTGGCCTACGGGGCAACCTGGCAGCCTGAAGCGATGACCTGACAGATCAGTGTGTCGCCATTGTTTACACTGCTGTAGTGTTGTGTTATGGGTTGGTGTGACATTTTTACTGTTGGTGTATCTGATATTATCACAAACGTTGCCTGCAGCAAGCAAAATTGTATAACTTCTCCCATACCGTGCAAGATGCCCTTAGTTTTATTTTTTCAGTGCTTGTTGTGCAAACTTTGTCCAAATGCGTTACAGCACTTTACATGAGCACTGATTCCATAACATAAAATCAGATGTATTCATTTTTGTATTTACACAGTATCCCTTTACAAGTTGGAAACTGCCACCTTTTGAAAATAGGGCCAACTTTTCCCTTGAAAAGGGACATTTTCACGTCTGCCAAGTACCTCGCATCTGCAGTTGCACTAACTTATTTTAGTGGTGGCGTCAACATCACTGCCATTGTATGTGAAAGTGTGAGAAGGAGCTAAACAGAGCTGTTAAAATACCTAACACTTCAAATGAAACAAAATGTGTTTACAGGTGAGTACAAAGAGAAGATGGGCAAATGTTAGAGAAAGAACGGTGAAAGGGGTAACAAAAGCAAATAAACAGACTGTGATGAAAAGGAAGGTGATAACATGAGAGACATGTAGATGGAGAATTTCAGAAAGATGTCAGGAGTAAAAGGGCACAAGTGCAAACAGATGGAGAGAGTGCAGAGCTAAGTGGTGTAAAGGCCTTTCAGGGGTTCAATTTATAGTCTTTTTGTCAGAATTTAAGCATTTTCAATTTGAATTATTCACAACAAAATCATTCTTATTTCTTATGTTCTGACACCGCTAACAAGCACTGGCTACATCAATAGGTCTGCCTTATCTTAAGAATATGCTCATTGTTATGCTATATCTCTAGATGCAAACACAGAAAACAAAGAGGCATCCAAATAATGGTCATTGCTTTGATTTACTCAAGGTAACATATCATATATTTGGCAGCAGAATGTTACTCAGTCACACACTGAAACCATAGAAATGTCACAATGAAAACTGTGGTTCCCAAGGGAGGCAAAAAGAACGCATCCACCTTTATCAAAAACTCAAAGAATGCATTGATCTGAGATTGACACATTCTTTGTGTTTTGAGAAGAGGGGTGTGGTTATAAATGTTGTGTTTTTTTTGTTGGTGGGTGTTTCTAGAGGAAGCACCAGTCGATTGCATCCCACTGCAATCACCCAGAACTTTATAGGACAGCAGAGGGATCACTGGAAGGCCGATAGTCCCAGCTTTCAGGCAATACCTCCTTTATGGCACTCTTTCACATGAGTGTGGTGAACTAGGCTCTTTTCTGCCCTTTCCATTCCTATGTAGTAACCAGTAAGTGATTTCCTGGATACCCTGTCCTGCAGCTAACGACACAGTGTCTATGATACAATCATGTCAGTTTTAGAACACAACACCACCTTCAGGCAAAGCAGAAGAGTGTTCTGTTCTGTTTGAGGGTGGGTGTGCCATGGTGGGAGCACCAGAGCAGCAAAAAAAAACAGCTGCTCTGGTTGTCGGGTGCTCCACAAGGCTTACCTCTGCTTGTGCAGCGATTCCGCAGAGACGACAAGAGCGCCCGTCCCTGTACCCACCTGACCCTCGTGGACAATAGAACCCAGCAGGGATGAGATGGACGCAGGGAAAGGAACCAGAATGAAGGTAGCAGGTAGGCATGCAGGGTATCTCGGGGCTACCTAGAAACAGGGAGGCTTCTATTAGTGAGAACCCTAATGCCTACTTTACCACAACACTGTAAGAACACACACAGATAACATCCCTGTCCCCAACTCCGGAGACTCACCAGCACTTGGTAGCCCACAGAATACTGGTGTGAGTGCAGCCCCACCGAAGGTACGTAAGTGAGGTGCTCCAGTGCAAGCTGGACAGTATATCAAAGGAAAGTGCTCCTGCACGTGTTAAGGGAAACAAAATCATCAAACGCGCTCCTGCGCAGTGGAACCAAAATCAGCAAGGGCGCTATTGCGCAAAAACCAAAATCATCAAGGGCGCTATTGCGCGAAAACCAAAATCATCAAAGCGCTTCTGCGCGGGTAAACAAATCATCAAGGCGCTCCTGCGCAGTGGAAACAAAATCATCAAGGGCGCTATTGCGCGATACTCAAAATCATCAAGGCGCTTCTGCGTGGCAAAACCAGGCTCTCCCCATACGTATGTGACAAGGAAGAACCCCAGGCAGACCCCTCAATGTACCAGTGTGACAAGGGCTCCAGGGTTGGTAACTAATGGCACTTCGAGGAGTCTTACGGCGATACGAAGAAGACCAACCAGCAGGGCTCCAGCAGAGAAAGTACCAGCTCGCTTTCAACCTCAGTGCCAGGAATGCTTCTCACGCATCGTCTTCTCGGGGAGGAATTCAAAAGGAATACGAAGCGCTGAGCCGGCGGGAAACGCGGTGTTTAAGCGTTTCCCCCGGAAGTGCTTCCCTGACCCGCGGTGATGTGCCGAAGACTAGACCGGGACTCGACTTCCAACCGGAAGTGAGTCTCCCGGCCGTATCTGTGTGTGCGTTTCAGCGGAGGAAACGGCAAGCGCTGTGCAATCATGACACTGGTGCTTGGTTCTTTGGCATGACCTAGATGTCAACAGCGCCTGGCTGGAAATACTGTTAATGTGGAAGTCATGTCAACAGTACCTACAAAGTTAACATGCATTTCTATGTGGATTACCTGCTGCTTGTGCAATAGCTACCCTGGGGTTAAGCAAGGATCCTCTCAGATTGTGTTATGATTTAACCAGATTGTGAATATTAACTTGATGGACACCACCTGCTCCAAATCAATAAATCAGTTTCTGACACTCAAGGATTTCACCAGATGATCTAGGACACAGTTGTACAACTTGATGTAGAATCAGACAAGTCCATCGATGCATTAAAGGTCAGACATAGTAGACCTATCCATAACGGTAAATTTTCATATGGAAAGGTATTCACAAGAAACCCTATCACTACACAGTAATGTATCCCAGGAATTTCCTAAATCTATATGTTTGTGTTATTCACAACTTACAAGTTGAGTTACACTTAAGGGTAGATGTACATGTCCCCACCCCCTTAGTTAAGGGAGTGAAGAAATCTAAGACAAAATTTATGAGAGTAAAGTTTATACTAGTAGCTTTTGAATAAGTACCCTAACCCACTTTTTTATTTTTAATTAATATATAGTACATTAAATAAAAAGTCATTTGTTTAACTTATATACAATTATTTTTACTTTTTAATAACATTTAATACATATGATTTAATGACTTTTAAATAAATTAACTATATATTATTAAAAATAACATTAATTTTGTATGATTTTTTAACAAAAATTATTTCATATATATTTAGTTTACATTTGAAGTTAAAATCATTTATTACTTTAACATAATGTCATATCTGCTATTTGAGTGCTGTGCCTCCATTATCTTGGATTCAATTGAGTTGCAGTAACTGTCAGTGCCCGTGTTTGATCCTGGACTTACTCAAAGGCTGGCCATTGCACTTACACCTGTTTTGTGGTGTTTAGGGCTGAGGTAAATTTAAGACGTCTAGGCCTTCAAAAACACTCAGTAACATCTGCACAGTGCCAAATACACTACATGAAACTGCCCAATTCCTGAGATGGAGAGGCATGAGCATGCTGTATGGTTTGAAGACTATTACTCTGTTTAAGTAGGAGATGATTGGTGTGATATAATGTTATGGACCAATCATCAATTTGTAGTGAGTCACACATATGCTACATCCGAATGACTTGAAATGTGCTCTTTGTATTAGTGGTCTCACTTGGGTAAAAATGCTCGGCTTATTGTCACAGAAAACTCCAACATTTATTTTTTGCCAAAGGAAAGAAATTACCAAAACCTTTTCACTTTGTTTTTAAGTTTTGAAAACACCATGGTGATCTAGTGAAAGAGCCTTAGTATTGGATCTATTGAATTTGAGGCCACTAAATATCTTACAGTCTCTATGAAATGGATCAAACAAACTAAAGGTGATAGGAAGAATGTTTGCAATAAGTCTAACCACAGTCAATTGCTTGGCTAGCATTTCAACCCATAATTCTTTTGCCCCCCATGCCACCTCAGGTTTCTCCCAGCCTGTTAGACCTGACATCTTTTAGCATGGTTTCCCTTGTCATTTTGCTTCTAACCTCCTGTTTTTGAATGTATGCTGGATTTCGTTTTTGCTGGTTTTATGACTGGGCACTTTAACACTGCTGACGAGTGCTAAAGTGCATGTCCTCTGTGTCTAAAATGTGACGTAATTTGGTTTCTTCATGGCTGGCATATTGATTTACCAATAAGTCCCTAGTACAGCGTACTGTGTGTGCCCAGGGCCTATACATCAAATGCGACTAGTGGGCCTGCAGCACTGATTGTGTCACCCACATGAGTAGCCCTTCAAACATGTCTCAGCCCTGCCATTGTATGCAGTGCCAAGTTCACCTACTTGCAGGCCCAAACCTTCCCTTTTAGTACACGTTAGGCACTCCTACAGTAGACCCCTGGTAGCCCCATGGGCAGGGTGCAGTGTATTTAATTGGTAGGAAGTTTGCTGTTGAGTTTTACATATCCTGATAGAGAAAAACTGCTAAATTCGTTTTTCACTAAAACAAGGCCTATCTCTCCCATAGGTTAGCATTAGAGCTGCCTTGTCACACTTTACAAGTATAACTAATTGGGAGCAGATAGAAAATAGGAGTTTGGTGCCTTTAGACTCACAATTTAAAACACAATATTTTAGTGACTTTTTTTAAACTGCAGGTCTGAGAATGCCACTTTTCCCTACTTTGAAGGTAGGAAAGGGACCTCTGACACTATAAGAAGAGCTCCCACAACCAACACATCACCTCCTCTTTGCAAAGCATCATGCAAAAGCTGCCCTACATCGCCTTAAGGAATCGAATCCTCACCTGCAACTGCAACGCCTCACCTCCACTGCACGATACTGTGTCTGGGTTTCTGACTGGGCGTCCTTTGTTTCTGATACCACGTCTTTAAGTTTTAACACTGCCAATGTACTGAAGCGCGACCAGGTTGCCCCAGTGGGAGCTATAGACATCTGAGCACTGTGTGGCCGATTCACAGAAATAATCTGAGACAAAATCCTAAACTTACTACTTCTGGTATTCACAGAAGGTACTTACAATTTTTGGCATTCACAGAAATCACTTCTGACTCCGAACTTTACGTTAGCAGTTGGTCCGGAATCTCCGCACCCGGATCGTACTCTTGAGCCGTAATCTTTGGCTCGGGGCAGATAAAGTGTGTAATCAATTGTCTGGAATAAAATGTTTACAAAAAGGAACATTAGGAATGTATGATAAATGGTAGAGGAGGTCATGAAAATTAGTCTGGGCAGGGAATAGGTTATGGCCAGACACTACATCATAACGCAGAAAAGTGTGCTCCTTTGTATCATGGTACATGCAGTGCACAATTTGCTCTCACCTCAGTGTTGACAGTAGTGTCAACACCGCAGTCAACACTAAGGGCGCGTCCCTTAGTGTTGACTGTAGTGTTGACATCGCAGTACTAAAGCTGCAGAGATCCAGGTCTAAAGTAGCTGGGCAGAGTTTCTTTAACCACAGCAAAACTAAGCTGCATTCTTCTGCCTTAAATGAGAAGGCTCTCCAGGATGATAGCGATGGGTTCTGTCATAACTCCTTTGCTGTTTATCCATGAAATCTCAGATTCTGTATGAATCACTTTACAAGAATCAATTTATTGCGCTATAAAACATACTTTGTAAAGGGAAGAAGACAAGAATGCTGTGTTTAGAAATTACGGAATTATCTTAAACAACTCATTGTGATGAAAGAGCAACCCAATGCATTGCTAACAATGTGGTGGCTCCTACTTTACCCTCTTGAGCCCTGTAAAAGGATGATTGCCAGACCCCCTTCTTCAAACACAACAAGAGCCGAAAAAGATGCACCTCTCTGAAAGTGCCTCCTTTACTTGCAACACACAGGCAACCCACCTGCAGGTACTGTTGTCACAATGCCAATTCACCCTCATTATCACTTAGAGCCTACTCACTTTATAGACATTTGACATCAGGCTCATTAACTCAGATGTTGCAGCTTTTCATGATGCAAACATTGCAGACAATTTCAACAGTAACAAGTAAAATAAAAACTCCCTAACAGACACTTCACTTACTGCCTCCATTACAAAGTTTCAAGATATCCTCACCCTGTCTTCCAGCACACAAATTATTCATATTATTCATAACGCTAATGAGCACCCGACAACTATGCAAATATCCTATAGATCATGACATCTTCAGGTTGCTATCAACTCCATAGACTCCTGACTTGCACCTTTTCCCTGAGGGTAGAAGCCAAACACTTATCTCCATCCTAATCCACAGACATGACAATTTCATCACAACATTGGTTTGCAGATATTTTATATAACGCTAGTTCACCCACAATGCCATTTGGTGCTAGGAAGCACAACTAATCAGAAGGAAAGTAAATGATCTATTAAAGTGGTAAACTTTGAGCCTCTTCCGAAACAGAAGCAAAAAGGGGAGAGAGTTCAATGGTGAAGAGGTAGAATAGAAAATGAGCGATGGCTTATCGTGGACCTATGGAAGCCAGGAACTTTCAAGTGCATCACACAGTGCTTAACTTGAACTTGTGGTTGCTGTTAGAGGCCACCAGCAGTAATTGTTTGGGGCCAGCACGTATTTTTCCACATCAGGCCTTCACCAAGAACAAGAAAGGGAAAAAATACAAAGTCGCAAGATGGAGGAAAATTAAAAGACGGAAAAAATTGTCACAGTGGGAGAAAGCAGGAACCTGCAAGAGTGAGATAAATTGGCAGGGGCCTATTTACAAGGGCATTGCACCACCGGAGCATCACTTTTTACGACGCTCTGGTGGCACAATGTCTTGCTCCATATTTACAATGTGGCACTTAGCCATTTTGCATGGCTTAATGCCGCATTGTAAATAGCGTACCTTTTCACAAAGGTTTCTGCATCAACGTAGTGTGCAATTGGTGCTTCTGTGGGCGTTCCACCCATTGCTTTTTGACGCTGCCTCAGATTTAAAAGGATGTGCAAAATCTGAGGCAGCGCAAAAAACTAACACCATTGAAAAGCAGACTTTAGAGTGGTGCTACAAGGAGAAAAACTTTATTTCTCCACGGTTTTTGCTCTTTCTAGGAGCAAATAGTCTTTAATGATTGTTTATGTGCAAGAAGGTAAACAGTCATCCTTTCAACGTAGGCATCCTTGCACCATGGTGCAAGGGTGTCTGCGTTGGTGCTAGGCACCGTTTGTAGTGCCGGCTCAAGGGAAAACACAGGGATGCGCTGTATTCTTGTGAAGATGGTGTATCCCACCGTTTTTGGAATGACACTGCACGGCACTGCTAAATTGCTTGCAGTGCCACCCATTTCTTTTTAAATATGCCCAAGAGTGTTTTTTCTTTTTCTTTTATTTTTTTAATTTGAGTTGCACATGATCATTCGTTCGTTCGTTAACTTTATTTCGGCAATTATAGCCATAAAAGCCAAGACAAGAGATAAATACAACATACATATATACAATTCTCGATTAATGAATAAGATATAATACATACAGTTGACAGAGGTATATGGTTATCTCCATGATTAAGCAACACCGCATATAAAAATATAAATAACAGTTTTTAAATTAATTAAAAGCCAGAACTAAAAGAATTAATTAATTTGGATCGAAGGAAACAGTGCATCATATACCTATACAAGGAAGGGAAAAGAAAAAAAGAGAAAAGGCGGGCCACCGAACAGATTATTACAATTTGTACCCAAGTCGTTTACTGATAAGGTACACATTAAATAGAAATCTGCTCGTGCCAAACACCACTAATTGTGAAGTATTAGACTTGAATATGCGCTCTGCTTCTTTGTAGGATCTTACCCCCACATTTTTACAGACGGGTTTGATCCAGCAATCCCTTGGTTTCTTATATACTGGGCAAAAGAAGAGTAAATGAGCAGTATCTTCTTTAGCCCTTAAAGTGCAGAGAGTGCACAATTCAGAGCCTTTTACCCCTCCCCAATTACATGTGTATGCATTAATCTGTAGGACCCCGTACCTAAACTGCAAATATAGTGTTTTTGCCAGAGGAGGACCGATCTCATCCATGAATTGTTCGAAATTAGGTATATCTTTTATATTCAAAAAATTCAAGGTCAATATGCCAGTCGATGAACTGTGCAAAAGCTCTCCGTTGACATAAGACCAGAAGGTGTCCTTTACATATTTCCTGGTAGATGTTGTCAAATTCTGGGGAACTTCCCATAGATATGATAAACCTAATCTTTCATACCACTTAGATACATTTTTTAACCAGGGGGTATTCATGTGACCATCTATCTGAGTTAATTCAATCAATCCACTCTTGTAATCACTCAACTCCGGGGTTACCCATAGCTTAACCCTGTACAGCAGTGGTCTTAATATTGCTTGATAATCTGCTCTTTTAAGGTTAATGTCGAGGAATACTGGGACTAGAGGAGTTCTAGTCGGTATTTTAAGTAACCTACGCACAAAATGGTTTTCCGCTTTTCCAAAAGTGTTGTTACAATAATAGCCCCAGAGCTCAGCACCATAAAGGGCGGCCGATTGGGCAATCACTTTATATACTTTAAGTGCCGGTGAAATTGCTTTAGAATAACTAGCTCCGTGTACTTTTAAAATAGGCATTGAGTTTTGTTTGAGGGATAAGATGCTTTTATCCATCTGCCCTTTCCAGGACAAGTTACTATCCAACATTAGCCCCAAATAATTGAAACTCCCTACCTGTTCCAATTTTTGATTCTCTAAGAACAGGTTATTCCTGAGGGATTTCTTGGGGTTTATGGACATATACTTTTGGTAGGGTTTATTTCTAGCCCCTTCCCCGCACAATACTTCTGGAAAGAGTCAACCAAATTTTGTAAACCTCTCGGAGTTTGAGAAATAAGGATGGCAAATAATAATGCCGTAACCGGCTCACCACCTAGCTTTGGGGATCATGGACACAATTCCTTAAATAACTCGGAATGTCATTGACATATAGCGAAAAGAGTGTAGGTGCTAACACGCAACCTTGGCGCACACCGCGATCTACGGGTATGGCCCTTGAAGTTTCGCCTTCCTTTCCCCATCTAATTTTTGCATAATTCCCTGTGTGAAGCTTGATAAGTTCTTTAAGTAGTTCCCCAGGGACCGCCATGTTTCTTAATGTAATCCACAGCAAATTGCGCGGAACAAGATCAAAGGCGGCCCTTAAATCCACAAATGCCACATACAGACTGCCCTTCCTTATATTTATATACTTCCAACAGATGCACATGGACCTAAACACCTGGTCAACCGTACTGATTTTTATTCTAAAACCAGATTGATATTTGGTTAATATTTTAGTCTCTTCGATCCAATCTATAAGTCTATTTAAAATATGTTTGGCAAATATCTTTTGTAAAATATCTATTAAACTTATTGGGCGGTAATTACTTGGATCATAGCGATCGCCTTTTTTAAAAATTGTTATGATTTCTGCCCCTTTCCATGATTCGGGGATCGGTGTGCCTGCCACAATGGAATTACTCAGGTAATTTATATAAGGCCTCCACACATCCACATCATGTTTTAGTAAATCGCCGGGAATTTTATCAGGGCCTGGGGCCTTGCCCATTTTCACGGCTTGTAGAGCCTTATTGGTTTCTTCTAAACTAAAATGTAATGGAGCAGTACTCATTTCTAAATTTATCTCGTAGTCCCCAAGGGGCAAGCTCTCCTTTTTGTTAGCATAAAGCTTAGTGAAATGGTCACACCAAGTATTTTCATCTAAGAAAATATCCTTTGTTGATCTACCCTCCTTATTTCCCTTGGCGATTAAGTTCCAGAACATGCTCTGATCCCGTAGCTTAGCTGCATTCAAGAGATCCTCCCAAAAACTTTCATCCCATACTTTTTTAGCTTGGGCCATAGTTTTATTGTAGGCTAGTCTTCCACTTTTTATATCCAAACAATTCCCGGATTTTACTGCCTGGATCAACCTTGATTTTGCTATTCGACAATCTTTATTATACCATGGGTTCGCTGACTCAAGATGGTTTCCTATCCTATTTCCATCTTTTTTATAAATTTTACTCAATAGTGGAGTTAGTGCGTCCACCAATTTATGATGTAAATCAAGAACACCTTGTGTACCCACTAATGGTGACTGTGGTACTCCTACCGTTTCAGTAAATGCATTATAGATATTTATCAGCGTCTTTTCTGTTCCCAAGATATATGGCCATCTTAGAGCACGCCTGTTATTGGTTATCTGTAGCTCCATGACCGAGGTATTTAATAGGGTCTCTCCTTCGGATCAAATAATAAACGATTGAGGATCTAGCCATAGTTGGAGAGGGACATGGTCACTCTCCGTCCTATCGTCTATCTTAAAATCAATTACTTGGTCCCATATATTCCGGGTAGCCATTACAAAATCTATTTGTGACCGACAATTGCCCTTAAAATAAGTTGGAGCTGCTGGTCTATCTGATCGAAAGCGACCATTACAAGCCCTTAGGTCATGCACCACAGTCAGCTGCAAAATCTGTAAGGCGGCTGTTGTGCTTTTAACTGAACTTGCAGATTCTAAGGGCAAGATATCGTTAGCAGCATCTTGTTCATCAAGTAGTTTTTCCAAACCCAGGACAGGCTCATATTTACAATTAAAATCCCCGCCAACTAACACCTTTACATTTTCTCCTAATGAATCTAAAAAGGAATCCAAGAGTTCTGCCACCTTTGATTCCTTGTTAGATGGGGACGGTCTATTGTATATATTTATTAAGTATATATTTTCTTTCCCTCTTGTAACAATTTTAAGACCTAGTAGATCCGGAGAGGGGGTGGATAACTGGATGACATCTATTTCTAGAGTCACTTTAACCCAGATAACCAGCCCCCCTGAGGCTCTACCTCTAATAGATGGTATAGCATTAGAACAGTATGTTTTATACCCCAACCTGTGGGGGGTTTCTACCATCCAAGTTTCCTGTAGGAATATGATATCGTAATTCTCAATATAAGAACACCATACCACATCCTTAAGGTTCCTGGATAAACCAGCTATATTCCAAGATATCAATCTAATGCTTGTTTTCCCTATTACACCTGGTAAATCTAATACTATTGGTAAGATGACTTTTTCTGTAGCATCCTCAAGTACAGCTAAAAGATTTAACACTTTGTCTTGGTTATCGTCTTTACTATGGTCATTAACCTCCATAGTCACTGTGTGGCTCTTATCAGGTACGTCCAAGCTAACAACCTCGCTCAACATAGGATAAGAGGATTGAACGCTATTTGCCAATTTATCTGTCTGTGTATTTCTGAGGCTCGAAGGTACTCTAAGTTTGGATTCTAGATATTCTATACTTTGATTTGGTCCCCGTGTCTGGGTATCTACTACTGTTTCTGTGGTAGATTCCCCTGCTCGTGGGAGTCAATCGTTTTCATCCAATGAGCTCAGTACCGAGAATCTATTTTCAGTTGAGATATAAAAATTTGTATTCCTACTATTAGTCAAGGGTCTATGTTTTTTAGAAAATTGTGGTGCCCTAGCTAAATGTCTATAAAAATAGCCCAAAGGGTGCACACCCACATCAGACTCCTCTACATCCAAAGAAGCTGCTCTAAGAAGAACAGTCGCGACATGTTGGGGGTACCTAAAATTAACAATTACACAGTCCCCCTTACATTTTTTCCTTGCGTTACTGATCCAGGATACCCGTCTAGTGGACAGTATATGATCGGAGAGATGTGGGGGGAAACCAAAATTTTTGTTTAACCAAGCAACTGATTTCCGTTTGAGTGAATCATGAGATTCCTCACGGAAATTCATTGCTGTCGGGTCTAATGGTGGAACATTTGAAAGGACTATGACATAAGGTTCACAGTCAGGTGGGAGATTAATGTAATTTGGTCTATTCACGGAAGTAGTGTACCTCGCAGTATTAGATGCAGCTGCTTTCATATTAGAGGTACTACCTACTATACGTGGTGACTCCCTCGGTTCCGGTGGACATAACCTCTCTGCTACAACCGATTGTACAGAGTTACCAGAATGAACAGGTAGCTCAGGTTGTATCATAGTCTGTTCCTTACACAACTTATCTAAAAGACCACCCAACCTAGATACCTCCGTAGATAGCAATTCAATTTTTTCCGTAAGAGGTTTAGTCATAAGGTCTAATTTTGCCTCAAATAGCTTCGCAATGTGACCCAAGAGATCACAATTCACATCACCCTTATCAACTATAATCTCGTTGTTGGCTACATTGCTTCTATGACCCTGTTCTAACGTTGGTTTAAGATGTGCGTTCCCCCGCTTAATTTGTGTTTTCCTACATTTTCTAACAGCTCTCTTTGGAGGAGAGTGAGATAATTCAGGCCCACAAGGGGGCTCAAGTGGGACTTGATTTGGTAGCTCATAATCCATGGTTAAAGTGGCTGAATTTTCCAGAGGGAGAGCTTCAATACTAAGGGAATCCATCATAATAGAACCGCTACCATCATCTACGGATGAAAGGATTTCTGGGGTGGACTCTTTCCCTAAGGATTTTCTTCTGTCATTATTTATCTTGCTCACCATTTTAACCAAGTAATTATCCATAGTGGAGATATTTTTAGCCATTCTACACACAATCACGTATATGTTGACCTCTACTAAAATTGGTTAAGAAACTCAATGGACTGCCTAATATTAATGGCCCTGTCTTACACAGAGCTTTTATAGCATACCAAAGTAATGAGCACCTACATATACACAACAATATCACAGTTCAACAAGAGTATACAACCCAGAAAGCACAGGGACTCAATAAACTACAACACGAATATACAACTTGCTAAAACATTATCATACTGGTTACGAACAGGTAACAGACCGCACTGCGTAGAGGAGTGGCCCAACCCGACCCCTTCCGGCACCCTAACGGCCACACAACGGCCCGCCCTTTGCCCGGGCCTAGCCCGACGCCGCCCGCGCGCGATCCCGCGACGCGGGGGGCGAGATCAGTTTAGTAGCACCTGCGGGCGCGCAAAAAGCGTTGCTTGCGCTTCCGGGGTGCAAGGGATCCTGGGTAATGTAGTCCCGTCCCGTCAAGAGCTCCCCCCACACAGCGGTCGCGATGTCAGGCGACGGCGGGAGGGAGACGCAGAAGCCAGCAGGAGAAGCAGCAGCCCCAAGGAGCACAGGGGCACACAGGTAAGCAGCAGGGTGCGGACAAACGTAGGCAGAATCTGCAGACAGCCCCCGCTCTGCCGGGGGCGGTATCAGTTTAGTAGCGCCTGCGGGCGCGCAAAAAGCGTTGGTTCCGCTTCCGGGGTGCAAGGGATCCTGGGTAATGTAGTCCCGTCAAGCGCTCCCCCCACACAGCGGTCGCGATGTCAGGCGACGGCGGGAGGGAGACGCAGAAGCCAGCAGGAGAAGCAGCAGCCCCAAGGAGCACAGGGGCACACAGGTAAGCAGCAGGGTGCGGACAAACGTAGGCAGAATCTACAGACAGATCATTCAAACACATACCGGGGCATATTTATGGGAATTGTGGCACAGGGCATTGCAGCAAGATACCATGCTGTGCTGCCCTGCATAACAGGGAAAGAGCAGGAATGCACAGTATTCTTCCAATATGGTGCATTCCTGTCGTGTTCCCCTGAGCTGGCACTGTTTCAGCAACCAAGCATCAACGCAGACACCCTTGCACCATGGTGCAAGTGTGCATGTGCTGTAGGTAGGATTGCATTTGTGCAGGAAGTGGCACCTTCCTGCACAAAAACAATCCATAGAGGCATTTTCCTCTTTCTATGTATGCTGCATAATGCTGCACACATAGAAAGAGGAAAAAACGAGGAGAAATAAACATATAGCTCCTCGTCATGCCTCACTTGGGGACAGGGCCGGACTGGCCGTAGCGGGCACCGGGCAATCCCCCGATGCACCTCACAGGTGGGGGCCGGTTTTGGGCCCCTGGGGGCCGTTTTTGTTACAGGGCCGTTCTTGCAGCATAGCTGCAAAATCGGCCCTGTAACAAAATCGGCTGAAAACCGGCCCTGGCACAGAGCTCGGCGTCACCCGAGGGGGCCGGACGAGCACTTTGCCAGGGCCGGTTGTGGTTCCCAGTCCGGCCCAGCTCGGGGAGGCGTGTCTCTTTGGCGCATTCCCATGTTTACCAGGTTTACCAGGTTTGGTAAATCTGGGAATGTGTCGAAAGGTGTGCGGTTTGCATGGTAACACCCACCAAAATATTTAAGGGAACATCTTCCTCGCGCAGAGTAATGCAACACAGGGATTTACTCAGAGTTGCATTATTTTATATTTGTGATGCATTCAAAGCCAAACGATGTGACTTTACGTGGCTTCATAAATATGACTTAGAGGTTTATATCATGCATGTACCACGTTGCGTGGTGGAAGCATGATGCAAAGCCCTTATCGATAAGCCCCTTGGTGTTTATACAGCCATACAATTATGCTTTTCGAAGCACCCCTGAAACAGAAGCAATTTTATAATCATATGTTGAAAGACACAGCAAAAGAATTCAACAGTCAAGGATGCTAGCACAAATCTGACTGAGACATTCACAACCCTTTATACCTTTAACTCTTAGAATGGCTGATTCATGTTCAAAAATCTGGGAGATGAGCGCCCACCACTCAGATACCATAGGAGGTGTAAAATTAACCCAAGACCTTATGATGATAATCCAAGCAGAGCCGATCACAACTGGTATTGTAGATAATCCCGGGCTGATGTCGAGTTTGTATGCCAGCATAATATCCTTGACTGTTATCTTATAACACACTAGAACGCTTTCAAAGAAGAGCATCCTGTGAACCTATGAGTAATATCTGCAGCATATATATAACACTTTGGACAACGGGTCTTGTTTATAACATTGCTCGAAGCCCATTTAGAAATTCTTTCCGGTGTATGCTACAACATACCAACAGTCTTAAATTGCTGACGTTAGAGACTAACTGAGCAAACTGATCGGTTAATAATATCAGTCATCTCTTCTGGTAAAATGTTATGTTCAAGCATGGCACTCCATTTAGCTGCCAAGATAGGCTGGTTATCCTCTCTATGAGCAGACATGATCTTATAAAGAATCCCAACTGAAAGATTGCCTGTTGTAAAAAAATAAAAAAAAATAGGACAGAATATCTCCTTCCTTACCAGCACCTGTAAATAGCTGGTCACGTAAAGAAAAGTCACAGATCTATAAATATTTGACTGTTGTTGGAGATTACAGGGCTTTTGCAGAGTAGAGAAAGTGCAAAATGCACTAAAATCAAAAACCTTGCTGATGGCCTTTAATCCCATGATTTAGGCCTCGGGTCATGAAAATTAGATGGAAAAGTGGGGTTGCCCCACAGATGTGTGAATGAGTGTAACAATGGAAGAGAATACAGATTTCTCCCCAGATTCACGAGATGTCCTTGACAATCTTTAAGCGAATCCCCTTGAAATATTTCGGGATGGATCGTCCAATAAGAAAGACGTTGAGATTAGGCCTCAGTGCCATTTGATATGCCAGGAAGTTCGGATCGCAGTCAGTCAGCATACTCTTAAGACAGAAACTAAAGGAGGCCCAAAAATAATGCTTGAAATCCAGGAAATTGAAATCCTTGCTAATTATACGAAAGTTTCAGATGATGTTTAGCCCTCCTATATCCCCAGATAAAGCTACAGATAATCCCCTTAAGTCACTTAAAAAAAGAATCTGGCGCACACAGCGTAATTGCACAAAAGAGGTAGATGAATTTAAGTAAGATATTCATTTTGATGATATTACACCATCCTAGTATACTGATTGGAATGCCGTTCCATGACTACATCTTACTGATAGATGACTGTAGGAGGGTCTCACAATTCAGTTGCAATATGTTGTGAAATTTAGCACAGATCTTAACCCCCAAATAAGTTGCAGGTATAACAGTCCCAGGGATCGATGTATCTGCTTGAATATTAGGAGGAGCATGGGTTTTGGATAGATTGAGTTCATAGCCAGAGATAGCCCCAAACCTCTCAACCTCAATCGATACTTGGTCAAGAACAAGCTTGGGGTCTATCGAACATATTGCGACATCATCAGCATGTGCACTTATTTTCATCTCAACCCTATTTGAAACAACTGTTCGAACTTGTCGATTAGCAATATGTTGTCTTATATAAGGTTCGATACAAAGGGTAAATAGTAGAGAATATGACAGGCATCACTGATGTGTATCCCGGCAGATAGTAAAAGATGAATAACTATGCCCGTCCAAGACCAACCTAGTTTTAGGGTTTTATTTGGAGACCTAACATGGGATTGGAAATTGTTGCCAACACCAAAGGAGGATATAGTTGGCCAAAGAAAAGCCCATGAGCTCTGATCAAAGGCCTACTCAGTACCCAGGAGTATCATGCCCAGCCTACAACAAACACAGCTACTGCTGAATGTGTATGGCATGTAGTATCTCTTCCTAGAAGAAAGCCACATTGTTGTGGTGAGACTAAAAAGTTAACTAAAGGGGCCAGATGAGCAGCTAGAAATTTGGCAAAGATTTTGATATCGGAGTTCATCAAAGAAATAGCATGTTCTGACCCTCTCTCCTCATGAGGTTTCTCTTTCTTTAAGAAAACTATAATATTAGTGGAGTTCCAGGAGGCAGGGATACCCACACCTTCATCAATGTTTCTCACAAGATTCATGAATAGGGGACGAAGAGTTTCCATATATGTAGTTTCCATATATGTTTTATAAAATGTTGAAAGGATAGCATCCTCCCCTGCAGCCTTCCCTGTTGACTAGGACTTAATTGCCACCTCAAGTTCTTGACTAGTAATACACCAGTCCAACACAAAAGTCTGGTGAGGCTCAAGAGAGGGCAGGCATGCACTCTTTATATATGCATCAATTTCACTGTGCCTAGTTGGTGAGAGATCTCTATAAAAAATCATAAACTGTTCCATTATAGCTTGAGTGCCATAATTAGGAATGCCGCCCTTATCCTTAATACATTACATTTTATTCTTGTGGCTTTTTACTACAATTTGATGTGCCAACACCTACATGATATTCTCCCCTTACTCATATTGAAAAGCCCTGTAATATTTAGCTGCCGCTTTTTCCCACAGCCCCCGATCCAATGAACATTGAAGCTTCACCAGCACCAAATATATAGAATGCTCACCCGGGCTTCTATCACTAACTGCTTAGGCATGTTGATGCTTTGCCTCCTGCATTTGGGTGCAGAACTTGGAGGACTTGTCCTTCTATAACTTGTTTGCTTCTAAAACAAACTGGAGTGTGGCCCCGTATATGCCAACCTTCCATATGTTCAACTTGGGGATACGCGGAGCCAGAACGGACTACTATGAATTCCCTCAAAAAAATCAGTCATATGAGTTTTATAAGCAGAGTTAGAGAGAAGTGATCAGGGAAAAGTAAAGCAACACCTTTCCTTGATAGTGTTAGGTGGTAGCAATAATCAGCAAGATTAGGGAATGATCTGAGGTAATCTTAAAACACACCTCCATGTTAGCAAATTGAAACAAATGCTCACCAGTTGAAACCATGTCTATTCTAGAATATTACCCGTGTGGCAAGGAGAAAAAAGTGTAGCCAGGTCTATCAGGAGATAGTGTCCTCCACACATCAGATAACCCATGAACCCGAACTATCACAAGGATGGAAGCCCTTGTTTTGACCTACTGGGCTGGGCAGCTCAATTGTTAGCATCCACTGCATAGTTCATTATTCAGTTAAAATCACCTAAGATTAATAGTTCCCCATAAACTTTAATTGTTCTACAATCATGTATTCAGACCATAAATTGGACAAATAGTGATCTTCTTAGTGAGGACCATTATCTGAGTAATTTCCTACCTACTCTTAGCATCGGAAGCAGTTCTCAAGACTGCATATTCAAGATGTTTAAGGCAGAGTATAGCAACCTCCGTATAGACATTTATTGACTGATACTGATGAGACAATTATACCCAAACTAACTTAAAAAATTCCAAACTTTATAAGCACAATACATCTCACTCAAACACATGTTAGGGGTTACAGGTAAAATTTTCCTCGCTAACCAACCTGAGTTTAAGAGGGCAGTTAAGGCCAGCCACCAGGGCCGGACTGGCTGTGGCAGGCACCGGAGAATTTCCCCGGTGGGCCACCAGGGTGGGGGCTGGTTTCTGACCTCTGGGGGGCGGTTTTTGTTACCGGGGGTCAGCAATATCAGCCCCCTGTAACAAAATCAACCGAAACCGGCCCTAGAAAAAAGCTCGGCCGCACCCCCCTACCCCCAGGGGGGCGGGCCGAGCAGTTTGCCAGGGCCGGTTTTGGTTCCCAGTCCAGCCCTGCCAGCCACATTCCAGCACATCAACTTTTTCAGCAGTAAAAGTCATAACTACTGTGGAATTTTCATCAGAAAAGCAAGAATATATGTGATCACAGCAATTAATTTATCCGCGCACCCTCCCAACCCCAAAAATTGCACCCTAGATACTGATAAGAACTTAAACGAAAATGGTATCCATGCACCGAAAAGAAGACCTAACTCAGCGACATGACAAAAATCATCCCAGCTCTTGAACTGTCAGAAGCCATTAGTGCTCCCCCACATCTCACCCCAGCTTCCCACAACATGGACATTTTTGATACTTTTGAAACTTTTGAGACCTAATTGTGATTGTAGCCCTGAGCAATGGATTATCGAATATGCATAGAAGAGCTGAACATGAAAAAATGGAGTGCAAATAGATATCTAGAGACAGTATGATACACAAACCTGGGGATCAGAAAAACAATGTTCAACTATTTTGCCACTTCCAAAGAACTCTTGAGGTATCAGCCTCAGTTGAACACATCTGCATTTGACCTTCTCGGATAATCTTCAGTCTGGCAGGATCCTGAAGGAAGACCTGGGCCCTCACTGCTCTCCTATGGATCAATCAACTGCCTGAACTGCCACCTTCAGTCCATCATGAGCTTGCAAAAGTCTGATCTCACTAAAGGAGAGATTGAATCAACTCAGATCAGTGCTGAGGGGTGAAACTTCAGATAAATTGCTTGCCTCAATAGAAAGTTACCAGCATATATCAAGGTGGGACAGGTTCATTCAATCTTGGATGCATCCTGGAATATCAGGAGCTGATAAGCACACTGTACTTGACAATCCAAGTCCGAATCCAACAATTCTGGGGAGCCCTCTGGAACAATTGGATGATAAATTGCTGGGGATCATCACCTTCGTTCCCCTCGGGGTTCCCAAAAACCCTGAGGTTGTTGAGCCAGTGCTGGTTTTTCAAGTCTTAGATTCAACCAAGGTAAGACAGCCCTCATGTTCTCTGATTGTCCTTGCAGAAGCCATTCAAAAGTCTCTTGTATCAGCTACTTGCTGCAGATTGTCTGAGACCTGCAAAGTAAGCACTGAGACATTCCCTGTTAACTTTGCTAAAGATTGCTGTAGCTGTGGGTTATCCAATTTAACCTATGCATAATAGTGGAGCACCTCGGAGAGCTGAACCTGCATGAGTTGGATTATGGTGGTCAATGAATGCTCAGGGGCTCCAGAGGGGTTAAAGGCTGGAGAAAAAGCTGCAGTGACACTATTCCAGGAAGTTAACCCCAGAGTAGCACCACCTGCTAAACCAATGCTAGATTGAGAGAGTTCTAAGTTGTTAGCTGATTGCCTGATGGTACACTGAGCTCACTAAAGCATCCAGGGTTCCAGACAGTATACTTGTTGGGTGGGGGTATTACTGATTGGTACCTGATTACTGTCACTAGAAAGAGTCTTCTGCCCCTTCAATCTGCTGCCCTCCCTCCGTCACAGGCAGTATTGACCGTCACTAGGGGTGGGCGGAATTTGCGGAATTGCGTTACGCAAATCTCCGCGAAACGGTAAAAAATCTCCGCGAACACGCAGAAATTCCGCGAACAAGCGGAATTGCTTGTTCGCGATGCTTTTTTCCTGTTCGCAATTGCTGTTTGCGTGCTCGAGGAGAAATATCTCGCGAACATGCATTTTGAGAACGCGAACAAGCAAAAATTTCGCGAAATCGCGGAAAGCAGACTTTTGAGCAATTTTGCGTTCTCCGCGAAACGCGAAATTATGCAAATTCCGCAAATTCCGCGAGCGGAGCGGAATTTGCCGCCCAGGCCTAACCGTCACCCGGACAGCCGCCGTCAGCTTGTAGAGTGGCAGCTATCTTTTTTTTTCTTTGAAGTTACCGACTTAAACAGGGGGCTGCCCTTAGGACTGACTGTGGATACTTCACTAGGGCAAGCATTCTAATGCCCATGTCACCCCCCGCCATCCAGACCCGCTTACTCTTCCTTCCTTAGCAGAGATTATCTTGTTATGAGGGTCCAGCAGAGGGTTTTGGCAAGTATCAGTCAATGTGTTTATCGGAGAGGCTGCTGGAGTATTTTTATTTAGTGGAGACTCCTAAACATGATTTACCTCGAAGTTGACTGAAGAAGCAGATGCTAGCGCCCCTCTGCCACCATTTGCGCTCAGCACGCCCAGGGCCTCAGATTGTATAACTGTATCTGTGGGAGAAGGGGAAACCAGAACTCTACATTAATCTCCCTCGCTTCTCCTCATGTAAAGTCTCACTGCAATGGCCAACACTGTTGCAAACTGAGGCAGTGGAAGAAAAACAATCAGCAGCAGATACAGTATTACCTTGTGAGACAGCCACCAGAGTAGCGAGAGCTGAGACATTGTAGCTCCATTGTTGAGGATCAGGCAGCCGGTGCAAGCTGGCTGGCTGAAGCCGATGTATCACCTTTGACTGCATCCTGCATACTGCAGTTTCTCAGTAACTGGTGTAGTCATGTCAGGCGCTATCCCCTGCTCTAGGCCATATCTGTAAAGTAAACAAACTCCAGCCTCTGATGAAAGTAATTTGGCCAGCAGCAGCCAATCTGGGGAGCAGGTTGCCTCTTCATCACCAGCTGGGAGCCAGAGCCACCTGCTCACGTTGCTGCATCAGTCGCAGAACGGGCCATCGTCCTCCGCAGAGCACACTCAGCTTCATTAGTGCCATGACTGTCCAGTAGATTAATCAAGGGAGGCGCATCTTCCAAGAAAAGGTAGGACAGCCCAAGAAGCACCATGGGCAGAGCAGCCGCATCAGCCAGCAACATAGGTATGCCCTTCCTCTCTTTCACACAACTCTCAAATGCAGATGGTGAGCAGGTGGCTGCGGGCAGTAAGGCAGCAAGGCATGGGGGAGAGCACACTCGTGACAGGATCAGCTCGCAACCATCTTCTTTTTCCTTTATGTATGAGGTGATTTTAAAGCTCTGCAGCTTCCACAACCCATATACTGACATTTAATTGTACTGGCCACTGGATTCTGATAAGACCGCTTTGGCACCACATTCATTCTTTTCAAATTAAGCATTGACTTCACGTTTCTGGAATAGTGAGTTATCGAGGAGATGTCGATTTCAAATGTGTGATAAGGAAGTCATGTGAAGTATGACAGACTGTATGATAAATCATACACAATGTTTTAAAAGAGGTTATGGCTTGAATGACCATCAAAATTATTTTGACTCAGTAGCCCTACTGTACTAAGAAAATCATGGACTTGGCCACCATCTGGTGCATCAATCAAACACCTAGTTCATCAATCAAAAATGATGGACTTTGGCATGACCACATCCATCAGTCATTCTGCCCGCATCTTTGTCTGGTAGTTTGACCTCACTGGAAATTCCACCAACAACTCTGTGAAGAAAGAGGCATATTTATCATTACTGATGCAACGCTGCATTGCACCGTGAGTCAGAAATGTCTGCACTGTGTTGCAGTTTTCCCTGTGCCATGGTAGCACTGTATTTATAGGATGGATTACCATTGTGCAAGGACCTGAGATGCATCATGAATTTCAATGCAACGGTTCATAGAAGTGATGCCACGCACGTACTACCTACGTGACCCAAATTTGATTTGCGTGTCATAAAGCACCATTACGTGCCGCAAATCAGCATTGCGTCACACAGGAGTGCTTTGTGTTGCAGGAATGTTTGTAAAAACAACGCAATCTACACAATCAATACTCCTCAATATGGGGAAGCATGGAAGGACACTCAGGGAGTCAGGAGGGTAGCAACTCCAACCCTGAAGATCAGCCATCACCCCAGGGAAAAAGAAGGAAGAATTTCAACTTCAATGATGAGGAGAATCAGGTACTAATCAGTGAGGTGACATAGAATGAACACCTCTTATTTGTCACCTCAAAATTGCCAAAAGCGAGAAGGATGCCATTTGGAAATCCATAGTTGACAAGCTAAACTGTGTTGCACAAACAAAAAGAACAGTAATGGAGTGAAAGAAGAGGTGGCATGATTGCAAATGCAGTACTAAAGAAAAACTGGCCAGAAACCTTAATGCAGCCATGAGGACCAGAGCAGGACCTGATGGCCAGGAGGAGTTGGATCCATTGGAGGAGCAGGTATCATCCCTCATTCCAACAGAGTTCGTAGCTGAAGTGGAAGATCAGGAAAGTATTGAAGTAGTGGAACAGTAAGAACTACAGGGTGAATGAAAGCGAGGGTTCATATATTATCAAACTGTCATGCAGCACAACACAGCAAGACACTTTGCTCTGCAGCACTATGGTAAAGGGAAAGGGCAGGAATGCCCTAAACGTTATCAGCAGTAACAATTTTTCTAGCTCAGTCCAGGCCTTGAAAAGTGTCCTAGGTCAATGCATGATATGCAGCCACAGTCAAGGTATATCCTTTGAATATTGGAACTTGTAGTATAATTGATTCCATTATAGAAGAGGACTAACAGTACCAGAATACAAAGTTAAAATCCTGGACTGGAGCAGCACATCATGGATGGACATTGGAAACATGGTACATTTGCCAGTACCAATGCAGTTCCCCTTGCATCATGATGAAAGTATGCTTGTGTTGGGGCTCGACAGGCAACAGTGTACTGTAATGTAAATGTAAATGTATTTAATGTGGCTTTTGTATAGCATCAACTTGTCACCCGAGAGGGCATTCAGGTACTGAGTAGGTGCACTTGAAGATCCAGGTGAACTGACAGTATGTCTGAATGGGAACCATGTGTCTTTGTCTGAGGTGAGGTGGGGTGTGATGTGCATGCCTCAAGGTAGGTTGAGTAATAGTCTGGCAGTGGTGCATTGGATAGGTTGCCTCTTGTGTAGCAGTTGTGTAGACATGGTGCAGTAGAGAGCATTAGTGTAGTACAGTCTACATGTGATGAGGGCCAGGGCGATGGTCTTACAGGTGTCAGGCGAGAGCCATATGAAGACATTTCTGAGCATGCAAAAAATGTGAAAGCAGGTGGAGGTGATAGTGGCAATTTGTAGTCTTGTTGTGAAGTTAGTGCCCAGAATTATGGACAGGTTTCCGTAGTGGTTGGAGGGTGAAGATTTCAGGCCTAATTATGTGGGCAATCAGGGTGCATTCATGTTGCACAATATCACCAATTCTATCTTGTTAGGTTGAGTATGAGCTTCTTAAATCATATAAAGTTAACTATGTTGATCAATGGCATAAAGTATCTATGTTTGGTGGTGTTGGTGTCTCCTGTGAGTTATTGTATGATCTTGGTGTTCTCAGCGTAGGAGATGATGTAGACTCCCTAGGTCTGAGTTTTGCTTGCCAGAGGAGTGATGTATAAGCTTTAAAGAGTGGGGCTGAGTGTAGGTATTTGTGGGACTCAACAGATAAGCTCCTTAGGTTCTGAGGGAATGAAGATAGTTTGAGCTGCTGCGTACATTTAGCTATGAAGGAGGCTATTCACTTCAGATATGATCATTAGTTTCTTGTATTGTGGAGTCTGGAGATGACTGTATGTGTGCTAGGAAACAACAGAGAAACATGAATCATTGCATATACTTGCCCTTCATCTTTCATGCATTTTAGCAAGGTGAATTGCTGTGCAGTGGTGTATGCATGTTTGTGAAATATGACCCAAGGGCACAATAATGCACAATTGCATGCAAGACTCTGCAGCATGGCACGTTGGTGTGTTGTGCTGTGTTAAACGGTAGGGTGCAGGAATGTGTGAAGCATAGCAATATATCACATCTCTCGGCTAGTGCTTGAGCACAAACTGCTGGCTAGAGAAAATGCAAGCACCCTTGCTACATGTTGCAATGGTCCCCGCAGTGTACTAGGCTGCAAAGTTTGCATCAGTGCATGCGGACAGCAGAAATATCCTGTAACATGTTAAATGTGGCCGATTCCTGCACACTTTTAGGCAGGGCAGCAGGCTGCCTAACTGTGTTGCGTTGCGTGAAATGTATACAAATAGGCCCCTAGTGAATATTGAGGTTGTGTGATCAATGCACATGTATTGCCATGTGAAAAGCAACAATAGTCGAGCATAGACATATACACTTTTAGAAACGTGTTCCACATATCCATGTGTACTTAAAAGTGAAGTAAAATCCTGTCTGAATGTAAATTAAATCATTTATGTCATAGTCAATCATGGAATTGTGATAACATATTTTTATTTCTTTCCAGAGGGACAAAAACATCTGGAGATCATCCTGTAATGGATACCCAAGCTGTTGATAACACCATCCTGACCCACATGGATGAAGACACCTTCCAACAACTCCTAGACACTTTTGATGCTTCTCCTCCAGTACTGGCAACGGGCAACAATGTTGTTGGGTCTTCATCAAGATGAACCAACACAGACTGGACATGAACCATCAACCTTTCACATAAAAGCTGAGGACTCTGAGGACCCCCAAGTTACTCTTCAGTGGCGAGTGGTGGGAGTTCAGCAGTTGATGGCTGATGGAGTGAGGTTAGGGATGGAGACCATAGCAGACCCTCTTGAAGGAGCCCATGAATGTCTTAGCCCTAATAAGAGGTTGACAAAGGCAACCATAGACACCAACATTTGGCTCCATGGGGTTGATGACTCCCTAGATAACATTGGTGGTGTCATGATGCAGAAGGAACAACCAAAACTAGCCTTGTATGTCTGACACCAATGAAGTTGTCAGGCATCCGGGATCCATCAATACATCCATCCAGTCACTTGAGGCAAAGAAAAATTCTTTCATAGCATCAATAAGTGCTCTCAATAGCAACGTTGTTGCTTTTTTAGCCAATCAGCCAACCCCAGCCAGGGACTACCATGCTGCTTTACTGACACTCACAAATGTTATTGGGAACATTGGATTTACATCTTCGGCCTCTGATGTTTGTGTGCCTGAGGCTGGTAACATCATTCTTCTGCCTCCTATTCCAACACCACAACTCCCACGTGAGCAGGAGACTCATCAGAGGTGGAAGATGTAGAGTTCCCCAGTTTCCAAAGAAGAAATTACCTGAAAATATTTGTGAATACCCCCGTCCAGCTTTTCTGACTGCCCTCTGTAGGACACCATACCACCTCCTTTGGAACCTAGTGCAGTACTCTTTGTTTGTGCAGTAGTTTATCTTGTCCACTTGTTTTCCAAAATAATATGATACATTTGCTAATGGCAATTTAGTCCTCCACAGTTATCTTACAAAACACATGTAAATGTCAAGTCACTTTTGTATCCAAATGTATTTGGAAGCACAATACACTTTAATTTGGCATATGTGTTGATTTATAAAAAAAACCCTACTCACATGTTGTAATGTGAGGACCAGAACCTGTGTTAAAATAAACAATGTTTCAAATACCACAACAAGATTTGTGGGGTTGACTCTCAAAAATCAGAAAACACTATGTTAAAGCTTATGCAGAGTGACCTGAAGTTCATTGCATTGCTGCCTTTTTATATACAAGTACAACAATGACATCCATTTCAATGATATAATGAGCAATGTGTGTTTCCCCTAGACAACATTAGAGCAAGCAACAAGCTAGGCAGCCACTGTGTCTCTTGATGGACACACAGTGAGATTTTTGCAAAGTACACAAATACTTAACACCCATAATTGGGATGTGGGGGGTATGTGATTCCAAAACACTGATCCACATAAATGTTACAAAGCAAATATAACAACATCGTTACCTGATGTGAATACCTCACTTTTCACACAAAGGTTCATCAACAATACATGACTCTGGACGGATGTACAAATACCAGCCAGATACTCGGGCCCATATTCCTCATGGATTTGCATTGTACTTGTGTCACACAAGGATACACAAGGTCAAACCAATACCTTGAATAACAGTAAGCAAGACCCTATGTATTCTTAAAAATGTGGAGTAATACAACACAGGCCAAAAAAACTGACTTATGTTACTCTGCCCCAGAGAGGTGTTATGTGTGGAGTCTGGGTACATCCACAGAACAACACATTAAATAATTTCCACATACAATTTGGCATAAGTGGCAGACCAGGGAACCTGTAACAACATGACACCCTCCCCAGGGGAGGTAAAATCAGGAGATATATGGACAAAGCATCTTGCACTGTCTACTTTCTTAGTGAGTCGTATCATGTGGCACACATAGCAAGACGTTTTTTGACCAGGCATGTGTGACATAATGTAAAAAAATAAACCAGCAAACAATGCAGACCCCCTTGCACTATGGTACAAGGGGGTCTGCGTCAGTGATAGGCAGCAGTTTGTGTCCCAGTGCAGGCAGGGAGCAGCAATCTGTGGTATCATGCCAAATCCAACACTTACCTGCCCTCTCCCTTTCACACAGGGGACTACAGTAAGGAGACTATCTGTTTTGTGCTGTGGATAAATCAAATACTGAGCCCCACTTATAGTGTGTGAAGTTTGGAAGTTAATCCATACATAACTCTAATGTGAGGAAGACCTACAGTTGTCCAGAGGACTCTGGAAATGTAACATATTCCTACAATGTACTCAGGACAAATTGAATATCATGAACTCACCTAACACAATAGTACCCACTCATGACAAACAAATTAAATCTAACTAGAGAACAATAATTAATGTATTGAAATGTAAAGCCTAATATATAAAAATCTATCTAGTATGGATGCATGACATCAACCCTGGCCAACCCCCTTAATACACTTAGGTCAACTATATTACAAACATCAACTATATTGTAAACATATACTACCTAAACATAGAAGCCTAAACAAAGATATATTTTTGGCTATATAATTTTTTTATTATTTTGATATTTGTTATTTTGTTTAGACATAATACATTACCTCCCAACCACTAGAAGCCTATCATAATAAAAATGTACAAAAAAACTACTACAGAAAACCTCTTACTTATTTACAATTAACCTAAACTATTCCTAAACCTACACTACACACTGACTAACTATGACCATTATAATGACTATATAATATGCATAATAAATAGGGAAGGGGATTTCAAGAGGGAGAGTCTACATTTTGGGTGGCAATTCTCTCTAGTACCTCCAAGCACAGAAGCAAAATTTCCCAAATGCTCGCCTGCTCCTTCTCGATCGTAGCCATCCTCTTTTCTATTTGACACAGCCATCAGACAAGTAACCTGGTGAATTTTGAGGATTCTTCCCTTTTGTCTTGTGCCTGCCAGCTGCTGTTCACTTGAAGGTCTGGGAGTGGGCTGTGACCTGACTTGCTGCTGTGTGGCAACCTTGGAAGCTCTAGCCGCAGGGGTTTTCTGTGACTAGGACCATGTAGTTGATCCCTGAGTGCTAGCGGGCTTTGCCTTCTTGTAAATGAGGACCATTTACTTAAAAGCATAAACTCTCTTGAGGATGTGCCCATAACATGCCTGTCTCTGTGCCATGTCTGCTGTCATGTTAGCTAGTGAGTAAATTGGACCTCATATTAGGGCAAGTTTCATATGTAGATCACATTTCACAAAATTTGACTGACCTTGTTATGTAATCATAAGTGCCAGTCCATACCGACACCTAATTTTGGGATAGAGAAATGTACAATGTATCTTCAGTACCATGACTTCTCCATTTACAATATGTCAAACTGACCCAAGTAAGGTTAGTGAGGTGTACAAAATATCTCTTTAACCACAATATAGAGACATGCATTTCACTCATACCTGTGATCCCCACTTATTCAGATGTGTAAATGGTCAATTATACCTATATACTTTTGATGTTGATCTTGCATCATGTAAGGGGGGGCACGGTCAGGGCAAAACCTAGGTGAGATGTGTAAAAGTAAGCAAGGCCCGCTTGTATGGCTCTGCATTTCTTAAATAATCTAGAGATAGGCAAGGCAGCGCACCTTTTTGAGTTGCCTTACTCTGTGGCAACTAGCCATCCATATATAGAAGGTGGGTATCTCACTGCCTCAACACATTTATGTTGATGGCTTCACAGAATTAGCATCAGTGTTAGATTTGGAAATGTAGCATGTCCACAGGCGAACCAAAACCAAGAGAAGGATTCAATTTTTTATTTTATGTTTACTCATTCTACCAGTGCTGCATTCTGCAGGAATGTATGACGTTACAACGCATACATTTACAACGCATGCCTTTACAACGCAGTTTTTACATCGCAACATCCTTTACAACGCATACATTTACATCGCATACCACCACAACAATTTTTTTTAAACTAAATTTACAACACATTTAATTACATCGCATTATACCTTTACAACGCATACCATTGCAATGCATACCATTACATTGCATTCAAGGAAAGTGTTGGATAGTGTAGGGGTAAAAATTACTATTCTAACTCCAGGGGGTGCAACCGTAGGATAAGTGTTGGATAGTGTAGGGGTAAAAATTAGTATTCTAACCCCAGGAGGTGCAACAGTAGGGTAAGTGTTGGATAGTGTAGGGGTAAAAATTACTATTCTAACTCCAGGGGGTGCAACAGTAGGGTAAGTGTTGGATAGTGTAGGGTTACTATGCATTGTAATGGTATGCGTTGTAATGACATGCGATGTAAATCTGTTCACGTATGTGCTGTTGTGTTTGCTCAAGGAACCTGAGTGATGTTTTGACAGGTGATGAATATCCCCCATATACATTACATTGTTACAACTATCATGGATCCCACACACGTCATAGAGCTAGAGCATGTACTCACGCTCCCTGAAACTGTCAATTTCTCCTTGTGTGAATGAGCAATGTCCATGCGCAAAACATTAATGTAAACATTGCAATAAATATAGTGCGACTGCACACAGTTATAATTCTAAACTAATCCTCGTGACATATCAGTGTAATGTTATATTTCAATACCCTTACACACATATGTATACATTTTCAGACCATGAAACGCAGCTTGTCACCTTGTAGTGCTGATGTAGCTGGAGGTGAAAGCTCAGAGATGTCTTACATCGGATACCAGAATCATTTCCAATGTATGTGAAGTTGTAAGAACTGCTGCACACCTTTGTCACATGCCCCCGTGCACCATGACACAAGGGTACAAGCAATGGCACTAGGCAGCCAAAAGTGGCCCTGCACTAGGAAAGGACAGGAATGCACCGTAATATTTTAAATACAATGCGTGCCCTTTCACTTTTGTGCAGCAAGTTGACTTACTTTGCTGTGCTGAGTGAAATCATTATAAATGTCCCCCTTGGTACATACATACGAGCCTTGCCACATAGACTTTCCTTATACCGTGTGCAGTGTGGACAATGATATGTATTGTGAATCTAGCCATAGGGTCAGATTCACCCTGATATTGTGTAGTGTTTGCGTCATATGAGTGGTCAAAACAGCAATATAATATGAATCCTATAAGATTGACATGCCAAAACCTTCTTCAGCGCTGCATATTGCTAAATAGTAATCCTCATATGGGCAAAGGGCTGCTTTGCATTACTCTGCATTAGAGTGCTTGCTCCCTGTAACGCAGCACAGTTTGATACATCGGCCACCCGGTGTCACTCTCTCTTAAGTGTCACAAGGCACCCACACATTGCAGCTAAATTTTGTGATTGATATGTACCTTAAATACTTTATCCTCATTACTGCATGCTGAGAGCATATCAATACTTACCTACGGGTCCTCCGATCTCCAGACCCAGCAGGTCCAGCATATCAGTCTCATGGAATAAAACATCGGGCCAACTTTTTCAGCTATGAAACGGTCTGGTCTTTATGGGCCACCTTGGCAATGTGCCACAACACCCTTTCCCATAAATCCTTGATATTCTTGGGGCCCGGTATATTTGGCTGTCCCTTACTCCAGCAGCTAGCATCTGAGGCAGGTAGTGCATGACCAGCCATATCAATGCACCGAACTATCCCGCTTTGAAATTCTTACCTCTCCCCTTCCCAGACATGGACACAATGGCACACACCCTATCTATCTTTAACCTGCTAACAATCAAAACAACTCTAACTATACTGAATTAACTATTACCTCAAACAGTAACAATGCAATTGCAAATACAAAATACAACACCTAGGCACTAAACTACAGAAAATATAATTCACAGGAACAGACCATACACAGATTACACCAGAAAAAGTCAAAATCTCCTCAAAACTCACCACAACGCTTATCCTCAAACCACCAGCACCAACCAGCTGACACAAACAGAAAGTGAAAGTAATATTTATACTTCCTTGTATGCAGCCTCACCAATTGAATCAATTCCTGGGTGTGACAGGCGGGTTCTTGATATTTGTGTTAATTTTCGGACACATTGCTAAACGAATGTACATTGCCTGATGCACTATGCAGTTGCACTTATACAGCAATGCTATGGGCCATGCAATGGTGGTGAAACATCAGCTTGCATCCATGCAACAGAGATGATGCACCAGTTCCGATCTATGCAACAGAGGCAATGTTCTAGTTCTGATCTGAGCAGCAACAGTGGTTTGTCGGTTTGACAGAAGATGCATGATTTCTACTGTAGCAAGAACTTTGGGTCCACTTCTGAGGATCCAGGACTGAGGTGGCACCACTTGGCAGGGAAGACTGACAGATGGCGAGGTGCAGATGCAGGGTGGTTGGAAGTCTTTTATGTCCCTAAGACTTCAGATCAGGAGGCTAGTCAGCTTGCCCTTGGAAGCACTCTGGGTTCAAGTGATTCTGGTCCAGTCCATCCCAGCCAGGCAAGGAAACAGCAGGCAGCAAGGCAGGACTCCAAGGCTTATTGATCCCACAACAAGATTCATATGAGAGGACACACCTGGATGTCAGCCACAGTTATACATGCATTAAAAGGCTGATCCTGGGCCCTCTTCTACACTCTTTTGATTCCCTGTTCAGCCCAATCTCTTTCTTACTGAGATGTGTCCTGGCCCTTCCTTGTGAAATATGTCTGACTCAAGAAACAATTAGGAAAGCACAGAAACAGCCTGTCTCTCCTATCCTCCAGTGTATGTCTCACCCAGCTTGCAGCTCTGCTGGACTATCCAACTAGGTCTGGTAGGATTCCTCAACTCCTCATAAATTCCCCAGACGGGCATGGCCTTACCCAAAAAAGAACCCAAGGCCCTCCATGTTATGTAGCAGTGCGGGCACTTCAGTGTATGGCCACAGCACATTCAATGCCCAGTGCTGCAATCCACATGTATTATGCTACCATCAGCATACTCACATGCAGCACATACACTCAGGTTGCACACACTGTTCAATACCACAGTCCCTTTACTATTGTGTGACACTTTCAACACACACTACCAGCACACACACATTTACCATGTGCACACTGTTCCACATTTAACCCTATGTGTAGTGTTTGTCATGCAGGGACACATGCATTCAGCACATAATTTAGCCATGCACACACTTCCAGATACACCTGATGTTGGGCAGCAGTGAGTTGAACACACAGCAGCAGAAATTTGGAAGAGGTTTGTGAGCCTGTATGCCTAACTCTAGTGTCCCAGGGTAAAATGGTCATGTTCACTACTATAGATCACTACACGGTATGCTGCTACAACCACACTTGTACTGTTTAACTCCTAGCGAAGTCAGTAGCATGCCACAACTCTGAGGGTAGCTCGATGCCCCTCCTGGTCCAACAAGACAGCAATCCATGACACAGCCCTTTGTCATGGCACACACTCGTATTCTGAGTTCCCAGATGGGAATATACCTGCATAAGGGATCAATACAGTGGAGGCACACAGGGCAGGGATACACAGCTATTACCATGCAGGGGAATTTTTTGACCCAACACCGCCATTACAACATATTTAAAAAATGTGTGTATGTCCACAGCCATTTGTGCTTGTGTTATGACATACATTCTTCACACATTACGCATCTCTGTATTCCTTTGTCTTACTTTTCAGCAAAATGCTACGTATTGCTACTTCAGCAGTTTAGTGCGTTGTGGTACAGCCCTTTGAGCCTCCCTGCATTGCTCTGCAAAGCATGGTAAATGTGTATTGTATCAAGTGTGGGCAAATGTAGACCTTACATCCATCAGCCCTGGGAGGGTGTTACATGTGTGCCTTTTGTCGATGTCCACACATGCATGAATACAAATTTAACAAATGACATTTTTACATCTACACCTGAGGCTAGGCCCTTGGCCATGACAGATGTCTCCTGTGATCTGTGATGTTAACTGCTGCAACATTTGTTCCTCCAGAGTACTGCCACTCTGCAGGTTAGTCTATATATGCAACACACATACATTTGAAGGTTGCCTCAGCAACTGACTTATTTGGAGAATTGTGATCCATCATACACTGAGGGCCACATTTAACAAACTTTTCATGCAGAAGAACACAGCAAGACAGCTTGTTGGGCTGCACTGCACTAATTAAGAGAGTGAGGAGAGAAATGCCCCACGTTTATCTAGATATGGGGCAATCCTGCCCTCTCCCTTTCATGCAGTGCACTGCCTCACATTGGCTTGCAGCATTGATTTGTTCTTAGTGAGACATATGCCCCCATGTTTATCAACAGCTCAGAAATCAAGATTTAGACATATTGAGGCCTAGTAGAGAAGATGTGAGTGACAACATATATACCTTGACAATGGATGAGTTGAAAAAAATATTTATTGCAGGATGGGTATACATATTTTAAGTCATTATTATCATTACATTCATGTAATTATGGAAAAAGAAATACTAGCCACTATTTGGTTAAGTCTCACATGACCTGCCATTGTGTACTCTTTATCCGCAGCCATTTCACTGTTCCCTTCCGGTTCATGTGAGATTTAAATCTAATTTTCCCACTGCATATTTGTTTTGAGACAGATTTTATGTAGTATTGCACACATTAAGATAATCCTGCAGTCCATAGCAGGTGGGTACAGAAGTCTTCAGCCTGAGTTGTCCAGGCAACAGAAACTGGACTTTAGTACACCGAACATTTGCTCTACATCATTTTGAGTTTTTCTGCATTGATTTTTTTCTGTCCACCGGTCTGGGGATTGGTATATGAGGGTCATGATCCATGGCTGTTAATCATGTCCTTGGTCACCTAGAAAGTGTGAAAAACCAACAGTGAAGGATTTGGTACATTGTTACCTCAGACGTAAATAACTACCTGTGTTATGTGTGTAGTCTAACTCATACACATTTATTTAACTTTTAAAACATAGGTCTTAGGTACTGTTGACCATTGTTCACCATTGCTTTACACATGTATGTGTCATTGCACATTTTGTGCATGGTGTATGACATACAACACATCAACATGCTAACTCTCATGTTTAGCCTGTAGATTACTATGTTACGTAATTAAGAAAATTTGTATCAGCTATATGAGATTTGAACTCAATATGAATGCAAAGTTTCAAACTCAGGATCAGATTATGTTGCATACATTTTGCACTATGTAGGTAGTGATAGGGCTAACATGTTTGACACTCACACATACATTTGTCGAATTTTTACCTATGATGTCCTTGCTTGCCTACATAACAGTTGCACAGCCTCAGAATAATTACATCTTTCAGCATTGCTATTCGCTTAGTAAATGTTACCAATATTCAACATGTAACATAGATATTTTAATTGGCTTTATTCATACATCAGGTAATGCTTTTTGTATGGCAAGTTGTCTTGCTGAACTTAGATTGACACATAGGTATGACAATGTACCTCTTTTTCATATGGGACAACATGATTTTTATAAAAATGGCTTTGTACTACAGACCTGTACACAACACTTTCTGTATTCAAAGGTATGTATGTGATCTTGACTTGTAGGTGATTCTTTACTCATATGCTTAGATTCTTAAATTTCTTTAGTATGAGATGGTTGAGATTTTGATTATAGTTACATTGAGATACCTTACCTTTGTTACATTTCACCTAGCTTATTTCCTAGCGTATAACATTTTTCACAGCCTATTTATTCACTGTGTCAGTTTTACATTGATAGACTGAGATGCAGGAAATGTAGGCAACTTGAGGCACATGCCTTCGTATCTCCATATACAAAACACATAATTAATGTATTGTCAGACATTCCGTTTGATCCAGCACAGAATGTTCTAGTCTTGTATGAAGTGGAATCCTTATATACAAATATCACACAGGGTGACACACTACAAACAATCAGAGGTCTTCTGGAACAGAGAACTCAAGGTGACTTGACGTCGACCACCTTTGTGATGGAATGTGCTACAATTGCCATGAAGAACCATTTTTTTCAGTTCCAAGACCATCTATACTGGTAGAAGACAGGGACATCCATTAGAAGCACATTTGCCCCCAGCATGGCGAATTTGTACCTGCATAGTTTTTAATGGATGCACATCTATCCCAGAGACAACCCATACACTGGGTATCTTAAAGTATAGAAAAGGTATATAGATGACATCCTTGTCAATCAGTCAAAACCACTTTATTCGGTTGATAAAAACCATAAATGTACATGACATACAGCATATAACACCACACAATAATAATGTCTAAAAAACAATTCATCAATAAATATGGGCGACCTAAAAAACATTTCAAAGCCAAATTTCATAGATACAATATTAGCACAGTATACCAGCAATACATACATAAAAGCAAGCAACTAAAATAAGAGTTAAAAAACAGCTCAGAACAAAGTACCAGCATTAAAACAAAGATCATTTGATCATACAGACACAGGGGATACCATTTTCTCCTAAGCCTCACCGCAGCGATAAAGTAGCTTGCAATATTAAAAATCTCCCAAGGATCATTCAACATCTGTAGATAAAGTCGAAGAGTTCTGGACGCCCTAGTTTATGTAAAATTAACTTAGCATGTTGTAACCACGGAACGCAACTAACTCTCTCCATAGGGACACACTCCCTGATAATCTCCTGGTTCAGAGCTAGTTCTTGATTAATCCAAGTCTTAAGCCAACAAACTGCTGGAGCCAGCCTTATCAAGTTTGAAACGTAGCTAATGTTTAACTCTTGATGTATGACATAAGTGGATGTAGATTGAGGGACTGACAAAAGAGAACGTAAAAACTTCTTTTCAACTATCTGTAGCCCCTCCACCGACTTATAGCCCCAGATGGCAGACCAATACCTTGCAATGGCTATGCATTTAGACCTATAAATGTTGAGCATAGCTGCAATTGGCCTAGCCCCAAGTCACGGAGGGAAACCATGGGCAACAGCCCTAGCTCTATCCATGGCATTTTTTTTGCTTTCTGTTGGCGGGCTGACAAGCCCCTCTCGTCAAACAGGACCTCCAAATAGGTGAAATAATTCACCCTAGACAGCTCCACGCCTTCACAATCCTTGTCATTTTGGAGGGTGATCTGGAATCCCTACACCCATTTTCTGGATGTTTAAATACAAAGGTAAAAAAAGTGTAGCCCTTTGTGGTTTTCTAGATGCATATAAATTTATGGTTCGAAAGGTATTTTTCTTATTGCACTGTTTAATAGATTCCAGCCTCTCGTGTCCTAAACTTAATTGCTCTCCTTGTTTTTGAAATACAATTAGTGTGGGCCCTAGCCTACGAGGGACCTCCTTTAGATAGAACTTAATAGAGCTTATTGCCTAACTCTAAGTGGCATGTCTTTCCCCCTCCACTTGATGTGAGTCTGTTTTGTTCACCATTTTTCACGAAGTTTACACTCACAAGCTCCCTTTAGAATTATGCTGTTTGAAATCATACTCGGCCTCCAACCCCCATTCCTATACCTCTGAAGCCATATGTTGTAAAGCTTACTGAAAAGTGACCCTGCACCCGAGAAATGTAATTCTATTCTGTTGATAACGTAATGTCACTTATTGTGATTAGAACAGAACAAAATATCACATAAATTCAGCTTCCCATAGTACAAATGTCCATTAATGATGAGAGACTTGATTGTAGTTTGTTTATCGTTCGTCCTTTATTATATAACAGTTGCTTTCTTAAAACATCCTACAATTACTCTGCCGCCAACGCGTTTCATCCCTCTTGGGACTTCTTCAGGGCTTGCCAACGTGCTGTTTCTGTAGTAAGTAAAATATATTACATCCGACCAATCTCTGCTAGTAGTGCAGATCAATCCCTGTGTATTATCAACCTACAACTTTCACTTTGTAGAGACACAGACGTGCTGCATGAGCGTGAGGTTGGCAACACTGCATTACTGATATTAGTGAAGAATTTAGAATTTTCGTGATATAGAGTGAAGTTTACATTTAAAAACATCAAATATCTGTACGGAGACAGTAAGAAACGACTTTCACTCATTTTTTGATAATACACAGGGATTGATCTGCACTACTAGTAGAGATTGGTCGGATGTAATATATTTTACTTACTACAGAAACAGCACGTTGGCAAGCCCTGAAGAAGTCCCAAGAGGGATGAAACGCGTTGACATTAAAAAGGGTAGTAAACAAGAATTGGACAATCCTGAACATAGGACATGAGAACCTACCTAAACTGTTATTTGCCCTAAAACGTAGCAAGAATATTAGCAACATCGTTGCCCATACAAGACAGTCACATGATCAGGGCCAGTAAAATCAAAATACCTCGTTGTCCCTCCCTCCTGTGAAAGGTCATTTTTTGTATGGATCTTGCTCAGTCTGTCCATACACTCTTGTGACACATAAGATTGATCTGGGACTAAAAACACCATGGGAAGTCCTGAAGCATACAAGTTGAAACACAGAGGGTGTATTATGTCTACTCAGATGCCCCTGCAAGCTGAATTACATAGGCATGACCACTTTTAAGGTTAAGACCAGGATCATTGAACAGCGGAGCTCAGTGAGGTGTAAAAAACCAACACTAAACTCACCAGACACTTTTTGGAACTAACACACATAGAGAATGATATAACGTGGTTGGTGATAGATAAACCAATCGTCTCACCAGCAATGGGCTCCCAAAAATCAGTCCCTTTCTAGAGGGTACAACGCTGGGTGTTTAAACTGAAGATTGATAGATGTGGGCTAAATGATGAGATCCCGTGAACTAGCCTATGATAGTGACATACAACAACAGAAATCTGGAGATAGACCACGTGATCCTGATCAGGACCGTATGCACTATAAGGCTATATTGATGCACTTCCAGTTCAAGGTACATACTCCCTAAATATGTCTTTTATATAGCTCCTCTGACCCCTCCCCCTTATGACCTTTGTAATGGTCCTTGATGATCTCTTAAAATGGCTCTTTATTTATTCATTCAGATCATGGGACTTTTATCGAATAACCGCCCGGGGGAGGAGAGAAAAGAAATATATATTAGATGCACTATACAAACGAGTATACACACTTGAACATAAACACAATGAGTATTTTTACACTGCTTTAAACCTTCTGTACTACATATCCTGTGATTCCCAGGCAGTAAGTGATGGGCGCACGCAATACACTTCATGCACCACCTCTTTAAACAGTACGAGTCCTGCTGTCATTTTTTACTCTCGCCGGGACATGTGTTTTGGGGCTGGCACCATTCAAAGAGGTAAGCGGGGCCTTGGACAGCTTACTAGCCTCACAATGAATAGCAGGAGACCCTGACAGAGCCATGCAAACCGTCGGTGCTGCAGAGTCATATTAGTCGGTTTTCGGCCGACGTCTTCAGTTGCAGTTAAGACGAGCCTACCGTGATTTAATTATATTCAGTATCACCATACCTGAATACATGGCATTCAGATTTGGCCACTATGAGAGAGATTATGATACACCCTCACGTGTGCACAAGAACTTATGTACTGCCATAGACGCATAAATATATGTTGTAGCCACATGTATATACATGGTGATAGAGCCACTCACAGATATTATGACAGGACACTGTTGCCTGTAATCTAGACGATAACAATATCTCGGCAGGGGTTTAAAAAGATTATTCCGTACGAGATAGCATCCCTACTAGATCGAGATACATTATCCTTTATAGTCTGTGATTTCCCACTACCCTGTAGGTAATGTCTATAACTGCGCACATTCTACCTTTAGATGGGCACTGCAAAACGTACCAAAAGAACATAGGGAGTTTGTCTTGCAAATGCCCTCATGTGATGTCACAAAAATATATATCCCGATCAGACCTTTACACAGGATCTCATGAGGTTTGTGAAACTTTATAGCTCTGTATGTATTGTCTGTTATTGTTACACTTTACACTTTTAACTTACAATTGGGCACCACAAGACGTACCACATGGTTCGAAAGTGGACCTCACTTTTCTGATCACTAGATAAGACCAATTATACACTACCAAGCAAAGTCATAACTACTCACGGATATTGTTGATATTTTTGAAATTTTTAACTATTGAAGAGTTCCAATAGATACAAGTTATTAGTGGAATTTAACTGCCTTCTTCAAATTTTGGACACTGTGATGATAATTGAACTATGACCTCTGTTTTTACTATCACTGTCAGGTAGTTGGTGTTCCCAGAATAATAGGGGTCATTGCTATCCTGGTCGCTTTGATCGAGTGGTGGCCACTATATTTATATATTATTTTTTTTCATTTTCACGTGTTGACGCACAGTGACTATATAACTTTTAAGGTCTTGATTAGTTCCCCGGAATACTGTTAAAGGAACATATATGGGCAGAAACATGTCCACCCTTGATAGGGATATATTTGTTTGATCCCTAGTCCTCTTTTGAAAATCTATCCCGGAGGCCCACAGAATAAAGCCTACTCGAACCCCTGGAGATAGTTTTATTTGTCACCTGTATATATATTGCTTTCTGCTCTCTGCCCCTCACTAACCCCTTTTCATTGCTCACCCTTGCAAAACACCTCAGCTCCTCCACTTTGGGGAGTTGTAGCCCACACTATGGACCTTGCAGTCCGGGTGTGACGCTGGAACCCAATGATGAAGCATGTCACCATTGGGTGATTGAGGTTTCTTGTCCTAAACACAATTCACAATTCTTTTCCATCACATACACATACTAATGAGAATACAGGAAATCATTTAGAAACATTTATTTATTTTATTTATTTTGAAGGTTTTATATAGCGTGAACATGACCCTCGCTGGTATCAGAGCGATTTACAAGTGAGGTATTTAAACAAAGGATACAATGTACAAAAGAGACATAGTATTATGAAATAGTCTTATGTTCCAGCTGGATGTTCAAAGAGTCCGCTTCAGTGTTCAAGTAAATTTCAACATGAGAAGAGATTTGACTTCTTTTTTGAAGTAGGCAGTTGAGGAGTTAAGTCTGGTTTCTGGGGGTAGTGCATTCCAAATCCTTGGAGCAATACCAGAGAAAGCGCAGTTATATGTTTTCTTCTTGGCAAATCTTGGAGGCTTTAGAAGAAGGTTGCTAGCACTCCTGGATGATCTGTTTCCACACAAAAGATCCAATTTCTGGGCCAGATACCTCAGGGTGTTATGATGTATGGCTTTATGCGTCATGCAGGCGATTTTTAATTGAATTCTTGCTTCGAAGGGTAGCCAATTAAGCGCTTTGAAGCCAGTGGAGATGTGGCTATTTCCTTTGGAGCCTGTGATGAGCCTGGCCTCTAAGTTGAGTGATGCTCTTAGCGGGGCAGTTGTAGATCTAGGGAGTCCACAGAGAGTCGCACTGCCATATTCTAGTCTGGGACTTACTAGAGCTTGGACTACCAGCTTGAAGTCATTTACTGGGAGGAAGGGTTTTAACTTTCTCAGTGTGCTCATCTGGAAATTTGCTCCTTTTGCTGCGGCACTGGTGTGTTTTTGCATGTTTAGGTTGCTGTCCAGAGTTACTCCCATAGATTTTGCTGAATCAATTATAAGAGGTTGGTAGTTGAACGCTGTAAGTTGTTTAAGCCACTCGTGTATGGTGGCTGGTTGGTTAGGTGGGGTGATTAGTAAGAATTCAGTTTTGAGGGCGTTTAGTTTGAGGTGGTTTTCAATCAACCATGACTGAGTATTTTGTAAAGTTAGATTGAGAGATTTGATGTCATCCGGAGAATTTATCTTTAAGTATAGTTGCGTATCGTCTGCGTACATGTGAAAGTGGATATTTGATGAGTCAGGAATCTCAGTGAGTGGCTCCATGAATAGCTTAAACAGTGTAGGTAAGAGGGAGGAGCCCTGCCGCACTCCTAATGTGACTGGGACGGTCTTGGACAGAGATAGGTTGACCTTGAACCTTTGGGATCTATTCAGGAGGAAAGAGGTAAACCAATTTAGTACTGACCCCGATAAGCCCATTCTGTATTGCAAGAGATCTAGAAGATTATCATGTTTGGGATAAGTAGGCAGGTTTCGTTCTGGTCTAGGATTCTTAGTGCATCATCTACTATGTGAGTCATAGCCGATTCAGTACTATGTCCTGCCTGGAAACCAGATTGGAATTTATTTAGCAGGTTGAAATTGGTGATGTGGTTGTCTAACTGGCTCAGAACACATTTTTCTAGGAGTTTAGCCAGAGTTGGGATGTTGGAAATTGGTCGGTAGTTATTTAGGTCCGTGGGGTCAGATGTCATTTTTTTAGATGGGGGACACTTGTCCTGATTTGAGAATTTCAGGAATATTTCCTTGGATTAAGGAGGCATTGATAATCTTTGTCCAAAGTGGCAGTAGTGCCGGTATGAGATCTTTGAGGTAGTTTGCAGGAAGGGGGTCTGAGAAGTGGTTGGAGGGGTTCAAGGACGTGAGTGCTTTTAGAATTGCTTCTTCGCTATAGGTTGTGAAGGTGGCCCAGGAGGCGTTATTTTTTAGGGCGAGCTTAGATGAGCCGGTGATTGGGGTTGCTAGAATGTGGGATGGCGAGTCCTTCAGAGTGTTCGGCTGAGCTAAAGAGGCCTTAAGTAGGTTAGTTTTCAGGAGTTCCATTTTTTTGTGAAGGAGGAAAATTCTTAGCAACTGGATGGCGTACCTTGTCCAGCTTGGGGAGGGCGAGCTAAGCCACTAGATTGAGTTTTGACTAGTTCAAATAGTTTTTTGGGTCAGTTCTTGGCTTGATCTAGCTGATTTTTGCCAAAGTTTGCTTTTGAATGTCTGATCTTTCTATAGTACAAGTTTCTGGTGGATCGGAGCAGATTGAGATGATCCGTGAAAGGCGAAGACCTCCAATGCCTTTCGGCTAATCTAAGGGCTCATCTGTCCTTGTTGAGTCTGCCGTCATACCAAGGTTTAGAATCTTTTGTGGAGATCCTCTTCAGTTGTAGAGGCGCAGTTGTGTCTAAAATCGAGGACATGGAGTTAGAGTAGTGTTGTGTCAAAGCTTGAACATCAGTTAGATCTTCCGGGGGAAGCAGGAGGTTGACACTGGCGGATGTGGATAGATCTGTTAGGGTTTTTTTAGACTCCTCTTCCATATTTTAGGTCTCGAAGGTTGTACTGAGCATAGTTTAACTGCTTCCTTGATGAAGAAGGTGATGGCATGATGATCAGACCAATCACATGGGAGGATTGTGCTAAGCTGGATAGCTTCTGGGTTGGCAATAACCAAGTCAAGGGTGGAACCTTTGACATGTGTGGGGCTATTGCAGATTTGGGTGAGGTAAAGGACGGAAAGGAATGTTTTGAGGCTATTTACTGCCGGGTCGTTAGGGTCGTTCCAGTGGAGATTGAAATCGCCAAGGAATATTTGGGTATTATGTTGACCAGTATGAGTGGTCACAATATCCATAAATTGCTCGATGAAGGTGATGTTATCGCCTGGCAGGTGGTAGAATATGTGCTGTGAACAAATTGGTTTGTTATTACTTGTGATATCTAAGCAGAGGTATTCACAAGAAGATAGAGCCTGTAAAGGTGAGCTGTTCACTGAGAGACTGTTCCAGTGAATGCAGGCAATACCGCCTCCTAGTCTATCAGGTCTGTCTAGTCTGGTGATGTCATGATTGGGAGGAACCAGAATGTCTAGGATCGGCGTGGAAGACTCATTTAGCCATGTTTCGGTTAAGAATAGGAGGTCAGGTTCATGAGTGAGTATTAGGTCAGCTGTATCAGCTGCGTGTTTTGAGGCTGATCTACAATTTAGTAGAATGCATTTGAGACACAGCTTGGTGGTAGTAGGAGGTTCCATTGTTAATGGAACTTGCATCAGATTCTCCAGGGTTATACCTCTGTTGTTGTGAGTAGGGGCTCTGTGTGCCATGCGATGGATGGTTTCGATTTGGGAGGGTTTATTCGGTTTGAACGGGTCTACTGTGGTTAGGCTGGGTGTGGGGGGATCGTAAGAAAGGAGTAGAGAATGTATATCCTTGGCAGTTAGAGTGTTTATCCTGCGGGTTGTGGAATTGCGGTTAGGTACTGTTCTCCATCTTGGGGGTGGATGCATAGGGGATCGTAAATGCACCTGATGCTGGAGTGTGGGGCTGTAGCTGTGAGGGTTCCAGTTCTTATCATCGGCATGTTGTCTAATCTTGTGTTGTTGCCAGATCAGGTTCCGTAGCGTTTGGAGGTCATCTTTAATATATTGTAGTGAGAGGAGGATTTCATCAAGTCTAGGGTCTGGTGTGGGAGGCGTGTTAATTGTTTGGTCTAGGGGTAGGGGTGTATGGGGTTGGAGTGTATATTGGAGGTTGGCAATGATCTGAGTCTGTGTGGTGAGATCTACAGGTAAGGCTGTCCGAGAGGGGGAGGGGAGAATAGCCAAAGAGGGAGGGGGAGAGGTATGTATCGTAGGGGTGCGCATCGAGATTAGGGGTGTGGATGGGTTTGGGTTGTAGATGGGAGTGTTGCATTTATCTGAGTCTTCGTAGTGCGGACTACCTGTAAGGCTATCTGGGGAGGAGGAGAGGGAAATAGCCAAAGGGGGAGAGGTATGTATCAGAGTGGTATGCGTCGGGATTAGGGGCATGGGCAGGTTCCTAATGTATAGGGGTCGATTGTAAGGGATATTAATTGATTGGATACTAGGATAGGAGTTGTGTGGGTGGTTCTCAAATACTGGGATGGCCGTATAGAAGGGCAGGTTCGTAGGAGAATGCCCTGGGGGGGTTATCGGCATGGACATGAGGGTGTGATCAGCATGGACATGGGGGCGTAATGGAAATAGGGTTGTCTGTGGTGGGGGAAAGGGATTAAGGACTTTATCTTTGATGAGAGAGAAGATGTAGTCGAGTAGGATTACATTTCGGTCAGATGATTGCATGAGGATGTTACCATTATGATAAATGGTGATTGTAGCTGATGCATTGTAAAACGGGGAGGGGCTAATAGAGATCTTGAGACCGTGTGCTGTTTTCCTGGATGAAGAAACAGAGAGCAGGGTGTAAAAAGCTTTCCACCATTGAGCTCTCCTTTTTATGTAAAAAATAATGTCATTGGATAAAGTGCCCTTATTTGTAGAGTAGTAGGGGTCTGATATTGGGGTCTCGGGGTATGTTTTTAGCAGCGAATGTTTAAAACGTTTAGCTGCTTTTTTTGAGAGGTTAGGTGGGTACTTGATGTTATAAGTATGTTGACCTGTGCACTCCATCGTGCTATTTGCGCTTAAAGGAGGGGTAGACAGGTAGGGGGAGTGCACTAATGGTGGAGGGGTAATGGGGGGTTGTGCGATGTGTCTAGTAACTGGGCTAGTCCTGTGCGGTTAGGGGTGTGAAAAGTTAAGTACAGTGATAGGGAGAGAGGAGATAGGAAAGGGAGATGGGTGAGAGGTATACATGCGATCTGTTTGTCCTACTTCATCAACCAAGATGTATCATGCGATCTTTTGTCCTTGTTCATCAACCAAGATGTATCATTTGTTATCAAATTATAAAAATTTGTGGACCACATCATTTGTCAGTTGATGTTTTTGACATTGCAGAAATTCACTCCTTAGGGGGATTACTAAGGAATTAAGGATTTGTTCCTATGTCTTACGCTGATGATACTCAGCTCCTACTTTCCTTTGATAAGAACAGTCTACTTTCTCGGAGGGTATGCGGACCATTGCAGGCTGGATGCGAAACAACTTCCTCCAGCTTAACGCGGGGAAAACTGAGATCATGCTGTTTGGTGAGGCATCGTTGATGTGGTCCCCTGGGTGGTGGCCAGAGGAATTGGGCACTAAACCGACTCCCAAACTAGTGGTTAAAAATCTGGATGTCCATCTGGACCAGAAATTGACAATGAAAGAGCACGCTACTTCTATCGTTGGATCATGTTTTCATGTGCTTGGTCTTCTTAGGAAGGTATTCCCCTTTTTTCCTCTAAACACGCAGAAAACACTTATCCAGGCACTAGTGTTAAGCCACCTGGACCATTGCAACTCCCTGCTGATTTCAGCAAATTAAGCATCTTTAAACTGGCTGCAAGTAGTCCAGAACACTGCAGCTCGCCTGGTATCTAATCTTCCCCCTCGAACAGCCTCCCTCCCCCTTCTGCGCAGCTACATTGGCTGCCTGCGCGGATGCGGATTAGGTTTAAGGTCTGTTGCACTGTGCACAAATCTCTGAATGGCAAAGGCCCTAGTTATTTAGCGGAGAAACTTACCAATTACATGCAGCCCAGGTCTCTCCGATCAGGGTCCAAATCTCTTCTCGTTGCTCCTTGCTATAAAAAATTGCGCTTAGGGGGTAAAGCTTTCTCCCACCTGTCTTCTTTTTTTTGGAACACACTCCCTGTACACATGCGACAATGCTCTGACCACTTACAGTTTAGAAGACTCCTCAAAACCCTACTATTCTAATCCGTATCTTTTTGGGGCTTGTGGGGTGATTCAGGCGCACTACAAATAAATACATCAAATCAATCAAATCATGTTAGAGTAAGATAATATCACTGTGTGCACATGACTCAATATACAGACACAAACACCAAGATGACCATTATGTCATACCTTACAACTTATTGGTTGCTATACTGAATAGTTTTCCTTTCCTTACAAATAAGAAGACTATTCCCATATCTGCCATTCTGAAACTGTGCATTGATGGTACTGTGACGAAAGATGTATGCATCATGGGCACTTCCAGGATTCTTGACAAGGACATTGATGAACATTTCCTGATGTTCCACTATTGCCTGGACCTTTATGGACTAATTTTGTTTGTGGTATCTGTACAGGAACGACGTGGCTGTAGAGAACACACACATGAAGAAATCCAGCAATGTTGTAGAAGCTTTGCTTGGTGTCCAGTTGCTGTTGGATATTTTTCAGGACTAGAAGTTACTGGGGTGTGAGTTTATGATGGCATCCAACACAGAATATTCTCCCTGTGAAGTGCCTGATGGCATCAGTCCTGGCAGTTTACGGCTGGAGACTTGGCACTACCTTCTCCAGTGATTCCATGGAGGTCTTTCTCTTCAGTCTGTAAAACTCTATGACCTTCTCCCCCTGCGGTGAATGGGGAATATGCGTTGACAGAAAACATACCCCGCCTTCCTTCGCTGATTATGTAGTTGTCTCCTAGCTACTCTCAGTTGCAATATAACAACCTTAATTGGGTAGTTGAGCTTCCCAGAGTGCACTGTGATTATGAGGATTTTGTCCTACAGTCACTGCTTAATTTCCTACACCTAGGTTGCTGTTGCGCAGCAATTCTGATGCATTTCTGTCATTGCATTGTGCTAATCCATGATGCAAGACACAATGATATGATGAAAAATACCACTACCTTATGGTTGTGGTGGATTTTGCACAGAAAAACCTACATTGCATATATTAATAGTTGCATGACGCAGCTGGATTCAGCGCAGCTTTTGCACCAAGCAATTCTGAAAAAACAACGCATTTCTGCACTTGCGTTGTTTCTCAAATATTACTTAGCGGTTGTGTTGCCCTTGCATCACACTACGTGATGAAAGGTCGGAGCAAACCCTTGATAAATATTCCGCAAAGCACTTTTATCTTCTCAACACTGTGAACAGTTGAATATCACTGAACTTATCAACACTAAGGGTGATATTGACCTCCACAGAGAACACTAAGGGCCATATTATCAAGAACACGGGATAAATATCGCAAATCGCGCTTAGCGCGTTTTTCATTATCAATCTCTATCGCTGAATTACATCGCCGTGTTAGCGGCATATTAGCAACACTTTGCTAACAGGCGAAGTACAATCCAGCGATAGACTGCGATAATGATCATTAGCGTGTGAAATCCAGCGATGATTTCACAGCGCTAATGAAAAGCTTGGTAATAGGGGAGTGTGTACTTAACCATACAATCCACCTCCCATATGCAATAATGGTAAGTCAGGTTTTATTCAGGCGTTCGAATCATGCGATAATGGGGGCTTAGCGCGCCTTTTGTCATCGCTTCGCTGTTCGGGGGCAGCATTGTTAAAACCGCGATGCTGGTTTTGCGATCATTTCACATGTTGTCCTAGAAGGGAACACCTACTTTGCATCTCATTAGTGGTATCTATCGCTGTCATGAAATGTGTTGCAGATTCGGCCGCTAAGATGCGCTAATGCATGTTAGCGACGCCTTGCTAATATTGAGATAATAAAATTGCCGCTTTTTCAGCGCTATGTGCCGAAAACGAGGCAATATATCTCTTGATTATATGGCCCCCAGAGGAGATACATGTGTGGAATTTTGTAAATGACCTGCAGGGCTTCCATGAGCAGGAAAACAGCTGCCTCAGGAGAATTAAACAATTGTTGGCATGAGTGTGAACTTTGATAATTTCTTCTCATTTGTACCTTCAGCAATCAGAGATGATTAACACAAGAATGCACAAGGAGGTAGGAACACCAGTGGAAAATATGAGTGTGAGAATAAGAAGTCGGTGGCAGTGGCCAACAATTTCCAGTGGAGGTGATGAATTTGTAACTTAAGAGAATACAACTAGTGGAATGATCAAAACACACCCAAATTGCAGTAACGCATTAACTACACTTTTGATAACCTTATTGATTATAGATTTACCACAGCTGCGTGACGATTGCAGGTTTTAAATTGCCACCAAATTCATCAGCAGGTCCTGAGTAACAGATTCTAGCTGTCATTCTCCATGATGTGCCTCTTCCAGTCACCAGTTTGTCATCAAACCAACAGAGGGTTATTCCACCCCCTGCATTCACTGTGTCAACAATGTGTTCCACATCTGATTTGTAGAGGCCCTTATACTTCAGGGTGTTATATCACAGTGCTTACAGCACTACATAAGACAATATGATGTACCCCAACTGTCCAATAAAGTTTCTTTCCTTCTCCTGGGCATTGTGACCTAGTCTGAAGCACTGTCCTTGGTTATGCACACAGTAAACTGTAATTCCATATAGAGAGGATCCATGCTGTTCTTTATGGCTAGTTATACTCTTTGGGACGTAGCTCATAGTTGCCTGAGACATTACCTGTTTCATAATTAACTTATGAAATGTGTACATTCTTTCTGCATGCTTCAAATACCCAAAATATTTAACTCTCCTTGTCCATGGTCATGTGTTTATTTTGATGTCTAAGGGCATTTTTGACTATGGAAGTGCATCAGTAAAAAATTCTAATGGTAACTACATATATGTGTAGATTATGTGTAGTTCTTGATGCTCAGAATTCACATGCCTCCATTTTGAGCATAATTACAGGGTTTGTGTAGACCTACACTTCGTGCGAGTTACATACTTTCTCTTACAATTTCTTACTAAAGTTCATCAGTGTTCTGATCGATTCTATGTTCATTAACTTCACTATACTAGCATAACAGACTTTATGGATGTTTGTAAAGCACCTTTACATAATATATACAAATTCAGTGCCCAATCCGTCACTCTGAAGATTCGTTCAAGTAACTGTCATTTTATTGCCACCTAGAGGTTCCTCATTTCTGAACCGCTACAAGTTTAGTCAGTTGTAGAAAATTGCTTCTTCGTGGTTCTAATTTCATTAAGGTCTAATTAGACTATAAGAAGGTTTAATCTGTCCTTATAACGTTTGAATTAAGTGCTGCAAGTGACTAAATAAGAATGTAATTGGCCTATGTAATATTTCAATCAGTACTTTTAAATTTTAATCAGGACACATAAGGGGCTCTTAATCAGCACCTGCCTTTTATTGGCACAGTGCCTACAAAAGAGTGCATACTGTTTTGGCACTTTTCCCAGAAAGTTCAATGCGCTTTTTGAAGAAAGCTCCGTTTTCTTGTATGTTTAGTTGACCGGAATCAATGCACAGTTGAATATGTTTTGCGTGATTGATAACTAATATTTACAATGCACTGTAAGCAAGCATTGGCAAAGTCAATGATCCTGGCCTGCATTTTTATTCATGACTAAAATATAAAAAAAAGTCTGCTGCAGCAAAACAAATACAAAACATGACTATTTTCTACATTCAAATAAGTTCTGGCTACATGCTTCTGTTGTCTTCGAGATAACTTTTATTAGAGCTACAGTCATGAGTGGTTGCTCCATTGCTGGTCAGGAACAACTAACCAATACGGAGCCCTTTCACTTTAAACAAACACATAGATTCTCACAGAGGTTCTTATTCCACAGCAACGCACGAGGCATAGGCCATCATCACACACCCCCTTCCCTTCCTTCATTCTCAGACCTAAGTGCGGTACAAATCTGTCACCACCACTCACCAACAATATATCACCACACATGGTCAGCTTATCTAATACTTTAATGTATGGCTGCACTGATACAGACACACAACTCTCTCTTTTGCTGCTAGCCACTACCATTTTTATGACTTCTCCTAGGGTACTGTCAGCCTCCATTTCAGGGCACCACTCCTCCACCGTCAATGTACCTTCATCCCCCTCTTCCGAACAAAAACCACAGTACCTTCACTCTCACTGGCTGAGGCAGCTGGACCATCCATTACCTGCCAATCTATAGACAAACTGCCTGTGTGTTTCTCCAGCCTTGTATGTGTTCTGTCTGGTAATGATGCTCCTGAAGTCTGGCTGCTAATATAGCTAACCTTGATGACCCTTTGTCTGCTCCACCCAGTAGTAATACTTTCACTAGTAGCTTATGGTCTGTCTGCAGGGTGAATTGTGTTCCCCATACGTAAATATGAACCTATTCCATACCCCAAACTGCAGCTAACGCTTCCCTTTCGATAACTGAATAGTTTCTTCCTGAAACAGTAAGTGTTCTTGATGCAAATGACACAATTCTTTCTTTATACTTATGTTTTTGCGACAGACTAGTCCCCAACCCAGTGGCACGTGCATCAACAGTAGCAATGGACTTAAGATTAATATCAAAATGTACTAGAATGCCTGCAGCAAAGATTTCCTTTATTACTGCACAGACACATTTTTCCTGTTCCAAACTTAACACAAAGCTTGACCCTTTCTTCAATAATATCTCAAGCACTCTGTTTTATCTGCAAAGTTTTCTACAAATTTGTAATAATATTCTATTAAACCCATAAACAATTAAAACTGTTCTTTATCTATGGGAGCTAGGGCCAGATCTATTGCTTTTAAAAAGTCCTTCTTTGATTTCGCTCCTTCCCCTGACATAATATATCCCAGATATTCAATTTGCTCTTCCAGAAAAGAGCACTTATCTTTTATCAATATTAGCCCAACCTCAAACATTCTATGTAGGGTTTACTTAAGTGCAACATTGTGTTGTTCAGTTGTTTGCTCAAAGATTAGAATGTCGTCTTGAAAATACACTATATTTTGTAAACCAATAAACACTATATTTTGTAAACCAATAAACACTTTGCTTATCATCACCTGAAACACACTTGCAACCGATGACAGTCCTAATGGCATGCAAGTAAGCTGGAAAGTTCCTTCTATGGTGATGAAACTTGTTATGGATTTTGACTCCTCATTGAGTTTAGTTTGCTGGTAAGTGCTTTTGAGATCTAACTTGGAAAAATACTTCCCATCTTTAAGACCTCTAAATAATTTTCAAACATTAAAATCCAGGCTTCCCACGGAATAGGTGGTGTACCAGCTTGTAACGAAAACCTAGGTGGAGTGATGACAGACAGATTAGTTGTATCCATTACCACAATATTCAATCTGCTGTCTGAAGACAGAGGCTATCAAAGCGCAAACTACTTTGCACACAGAAGTACAGGAAAGTGAGGTAATCTGTTGGACTTTCACCTGTAGTGTCCCACAGCCCTCATCCTCAAGCCCATTGACTTTTGACAGCTCTTATTAGACTTTTCAAGTATCTTTATGTGGTTATGTTGCTGACACCTAGCTACTGATCTGACCCCATGATGCACAGTAGGATGCTCAGACAAATTGGACTCAACCTGACTAGAAGTTGTGATATAAATGTCCATAAACTCCAAAATCTTTCTCTCATGTTTCCCCTTTATCTATCAAAATCACTGCATTTTGGGCCACAGCCAAAGCCACTCTCTGTTCTCATGGCATCACATACTTTATTCTGGGAATAATCCATGATCCTTCTTTTCAATTCACAAATCAATAGCATTTAATATTAGCTGCTTTATTTTATTAAACGATTAAGGGAAATAGTTCCCTTTCTTCATTCAGAAGGCTATCAAGTTATTGTGACTTTATCTCATCTCATCATGCCAAACTTCAGTTAGTTTAGATTGAGGCGCGTGACATTATTAAAGCTCTGGAACACTGGACAATTCGCCCCACTTACCTTTGTGCCCTACACTCCTTATTACACCCTGACATATGCCTCAATGGTACTGTCCCCTGCTTTATTGAGTTATTATGTTTTTGGGGGGATTAGATGGATAGTGTTTTAATTATACATTAGTTACTGGTATTTAGTTTGTTATGCTTGTTAGAAATTGAATTGTTATATATTTGTTTAAAAGTTTAATAGTTTTTAAATTCAAACAATTTCCTCTGTTTTCAAAGAATGGTCACAGATACTCTTCAAGAGTTGCATGAATAATGTATTCCATACTATGGCTCCCCACTCGATGCGTTTCAACCAAATCCTTGCTCACGGGTCAGAGTAGTGCAGTCCAGCCACATTACTTAAACCAAATTTGTGACACCAACATAAAGAAAGGGAAGAAGATGCATATGAAGCTGAGTTCAAGGAATAACAGCAGCCATGTTGGTGTAGTTTGAAGATATACATCAAACGTAAATCAGTTATCCATTCATGTGAACAAATTAATCTTTGATGCCTAGTCACTCAATGGATGTGTAACCTTACTTTACATGTCATATTCATTTAGTCCATTCGTCCATTCATTGCTGCTATCTAATAATTAGTCTTGTTTGCACCTAGTTCAACCAATACTGTTTAGCATCATTATTAATTCTTCGTGGAAGTCCATCATGTATGAAAGTATTCACACACATGTAAATTACATTTTAAATACAGTTTAACACCTGATATTAGTTTACATCAATCCCTGTTCATCTATAATTAATAAAGCTCCATCCCTAAGTCAATACAATTGGGATCTAAAAGGTAAGGGGTCGGCCCCAATACAGTATCCATTTAAAAAAAAAAAATTGAATTCATAAACCATACCCCAGTATTGTAACTGTCATAGTTATGTTACACAAGATGAAATGAGCCACAATCAAACCCCAGTGGGCAAATAAATCTTTTCAATGGTATATCGCATAAAAACACATTGCAAATAAAAAAAGAGGTAGATCCTGAATACTAAATTGTGCCTAGCTGTGGGAAGATCATCTTCAAAATTTGAAGAAGTGAAATCACCACATTGTCCTAATATGAAAACAAATACAACCATTAAAATACAGTTGCCAGATCTTCATCACTCCAAGAGACCAAAAGAGTACATAATTCAATTATTTCTACGGAATTTATACTCATTATATCATGTTGTTAATTCTCTCTTATTCTAAATCTCACAGTGAAGGAAGAAATACATTGTCATTAATATTCATATATCCCCAAATGTACAGTCATTTCCCCATCGAAATGTAACCCAGTAGGGGTTAGAGAGTCAAAGTCTATAATAAATCTTGACTCCCATCTACATAATTCACAAACCTTATTTACTCTTCTTATATTGAGCTCATTTTTGTCTAGCACAAAATATTGCAATAGATCTCTGTCCTGATAATGCTTTTCACAAAATGTCTAGTGATGGGGTATTGTCTGTCATTGCTTTGAATGGCCACCAGGTGCTCAAGAACTTGTTTTTTAGCCATATGTATCGTACTGCCATATATATTGTACGGCGGCAATACACACAGTGGTCTGAGGAACATGTCAAGAATTTTCTGACAGTTTTAAAAACAAATATTTTATTTAACATTTGTGTTTTTGGTTAATTGGGTATTGGGTGGGTAGTGTCTTTTATTTGATTTTAAGTAATGTTTAACTGATTAATGTATTTTAATTATTAGATGTTTGTTTATTTGTTTAATACATTTTTAAAGGATTTATTATATTTTACTTTCCAGTTGTGAGATTTCTTAGGCTATTGGGTGGGTAGTGTTCTTTAAAATGGAGATTAATTAATGTTAATTGATTCATAAGTCATTATAAAACATATTTCAATTGTTATTTACATGTTTAGATGTCAAACCTGTTTAAAAATCACAGACTATGGGCTCATTAAGATGGCTGTCGTAGGCACATCTGCGTTTCCGGCGCTGGCGGAAAATGTCCTTTTCCGTACTCCATCGGCGGTCCTCGCGTCCGCCATATGACAATGGACAAACATAGCCCATTTCCCATCGGCTGCGGAGGTACGTGATCCACCAGAAATTTCCATCTGCAACGGTGACGTAGGGAGCCGATAGAGAAACACCGCAGTGCGGAGTGACGTCCCGACCGCCGGACAAATCACGATGCCGCAAACAGCCCATTACACAACAGTGGAAAATCCAACCACCTGGAGACAGTGGAAGCACTACTGCGGAGAGCAAAACTAGAATCCCGGTCACCTTCAAGCGGTCCTGACCGCTATGGATCCAGCTCTTCAAGCCCTTCCACTGCTGTACATCATCCACTACCTGCTAATAGGACGTCACCGCGGAGAACACCGCAGGTACGTAAAAACACAACTCTGCATACAACCACAACACACAACTCCTGTGCGGAAATACGGTTCCTGTCCACATCAGACACTCTAGTGGGGACAGGAACATATCCCCCAGTGTACTCACACATGTCCTGCATGCTAGAAATCCACACCTCTTCATCCGGGTCACCCATCAACCGCGAAATCAGAGCAATGTCCCAGAAAAGTCACCGCAATGGTGAAGACGCGGGAAAACCTGCACACAATGTGGTAGGCAGGGCCGGCGCAATGCATGGGCATTCTGGCCAGATTTACAGGGCTCCAACTTCACCCTACCCACAGTACGCTTCCCACAATCATTTGGGAACATGCTGTGTGCCCCTCCTGAGCCCCCCAGCACAATTTATCAGCCAGGTGTGGCTAGACAAATGCAAAAAGAACTATTGATGGACAGTATGTAGAACAATGTCATACATTCACCCCAGTACAGAGATCTGGGCCTAAATCCATCGTTTTTTTGCTCACCATGCTATTCCAGTTTGGACCCAGCCATATGCAAATCAGTCTTGACCCTGTGCCCTATGGGAACAGTCCAGCCCGAACTGACAGGCCAGGTCCTCCCTGTACTGGAAACAACCATCTTAGGACCGGTTTCAGGGCTTCACCCCTCTTCAGCCAGGATAGCTTGATTCCAGCGGCCCGATGTTGCACACCACCATGTGCAGTCTGCATGTGGAACCTTTATGCAATCATCAGAAGATGCATGAAAACATGCATAGTTGACATTAATACCCCATGTGACGTTGACACAACCAAATAGATGGCCCGTGCTACCTGGTAACCTAACATACTAATCTTTGTAAGCATACCTACGTGCCTGTAGGTGAGATAGATATACATCGCAACATGTTGCCTCTGTCACATATGGAGTCACTTTAAGGGAACACCACAGATACAGACTCCCAAATGTCCTTTTGCAATGGCCATAAGCTCCTGCTATCCACCATGTTGTGCTTTGAAGCACAACTACAGTTGCACATTGGTGTCAGCTGTGTAGTAATCACAAATTTTAAGTTGTGCTCAGCACACATCTATAAATGCACACTAACATGATGCTCACTGCTGTTCACTGCCAGGTGATGTCTATGACACTCATAATGCAGAATATGTCACAAGGCCACATCTCATCTTGCAATGTCAAGGGTCATTGTATTAAACACATGAGAAACTACATGTTGTGAAAATGCATGACAGCTGCACTCAATGCAGAGGCCACTTACATGCCATTGCATCACACTATAGACATCACAGAGCTCCGCACTGCCTCAGGGTTGGGATTCATGCTGTCACTCACACCCAAAGTCACACTTCACAGAATACTCACCCCAACTTGCTGCTGATGGGCCCCCAAGCGTCCATCCAGCTCTGGCTGTGTCACTGCTAAGATGCGGGCCATTAGTGGTGTCATGCTCCTGCGCGCCAACCTGCCACTCCGAGGTAGCAACCCCAGCGTCATCTCTGCCACGTTTTTGCTCAGCCGGCAGATGTCATCCCACCTCTTGTGACAGTGTGTGTGCCGTTGGTTAGAGACACCCAGAGCCCGCACCTTGCATGCAATGGCCCTCCATATGGCCCTACGCTGGTGGACCTTAAGCTGCAGGCATGGGAGACAAGAAGAGGAAGTTTCAGTGACACTATGGTATGTACCACTGAGTGTCAGTACAGGAGCATGAAAAAACAGCACACCAATACATAAATGTTGAGCAGAGGCCATACAGCATGACACGTAGTATACTTGCATCAAATACTCTCATATAAATATATACATGTATGATGATGGACACAGTACCTGGCCATCTCATACACATGCAGAGTGCCAGCACAGAAACCAATGTGAAGAAGACCCTCATCTGTGATGCAGTATGTGAGTGAGAAATACATACAATACATTTGAAATGATGTGTTGGGGCAGACTCACTGTGTCCAACACTACACACCCCTCAATGTCCTTGGCCAGTGAATGGCTACCTGTGTCATGTAGGTCACATTTAGGGACATGATCTTACATTCTCACACTCTACTCACAAGGTGTAGGCCTGTCTTGTGCAATCCTCAGGCCTAAGATAGCTCATTGAGAAATAGGGTGGTGTACAACACATATGTTTTACTCTGTCCATTTACTGATGGGTTCTTGTCAAATTGGGCAGTTTCTGTGCAGGCCAGGGGAACTCACACTGAGGTTAAACGAGGGCCAACTTAAAAATCATATGCATGTACAATATGAGAGGGCAAACAGTGCCTACACATGCGAGACAGAACACATAATGAAAACAATGGAAGGATGATATCTCCAAATTACTTTGATCTGATGTGTCATAGGTGAATCACCACCACAAGTGTTACACTCAGGTATTTTACTCTTGTGCATAATGCACACAAATCCATGGGGGCAATATGAAAACTGTACACCCATTCTTCATTACCCTCTGGAAGATATACCTTTGCAATGTCACAAATGAGCACGTGAAAACCTTGTGGACTATGACATCACATAGCCCAGGCAATGTTTTTTCAGACTTCGACTGTCCAAACCAAAAGTGTGACTGTATGGCTGCAAAAACACTGCATGTCCCTCTAATCCTTCAATACAACCATGGATCTGTGGAAATAAGGTTACACACCACATTGACATGAGGTCAGCATGCTAGGCAGTGTATCACTCATTTACATTACCCAGTCTAAAACCAACAATTGTATTTTTCTTGCTGAAGAAGGGCTGTAGAAATGTCCATGTTGCCCTTCTCCCCAAATACTCAAGTGCAATATTTACTAGGCCATGTATGGTGCATGGTATATGAAAAATGAGTATGCATGCACATTAACTTGCACGCACAAGCACATACTACTACAGAGCAATATCATGTGAGCACTCTGAGCACTCTCAAATGTTCACTCTGAAAGACTTACCAGTACAACTGGAGCACCATATAGCCTTCCATACTGTGAAAGCACCTTGTCCACCAGGACCTCCAGCTCCTTTGTGGTGAAGGGACGGGCCCTGATGTTCTCAGTTCTGACCATCACTGGGTTCAGGAGACAGGAAGAGCAGCAGTTGTTGGTGAAGAATGGCAGGCAGCAGTGTTTGGATGCAATTGAAATGTGTGGCTCTCTCACAGACATATATAGCCCTCTGGGGTTGTTTCAGTGGTACTCAGCTGCTGCAATTGGTGTTCCTGGTCAGCTTTTTTCAAATGTAACCAATGATCAGGACCGCAGTGGCGGTGCACGCCTACCGTGATTTTCAAATGTGTAATGCACTACCGCGATCATGGTTCCCATTGGCTGACAGGTATGGGCATTGGTGGAGTCACACCGCGGGGGCCAGGTGGTCACTACTGCAATTGTGCATCTTTTGATTGTACCCAATGACCGGGATTGAGGTAGCGGAGCACGCCTACTGCAGGTTTCAAATGTGGAATTCCGTACCGCGATCGCGGTTCCCATTGGCTGAAAGGCATGGGCATTGGCGGCGTCACACAGCAGGGCCCAGACGGTTGCTACCGCAATCGTGCATCTTTTGATTGTACCCAATGACCGGGCCCACGGCAGCGGAGCACGCCTACCGCGGGTTTCAAATGTGGAATTCACTACCGCGATCCACATTGGCTGAAATGGCATGGGCATTGGCGGTGTCACACCGCGGGGCCCATGCAGTCGCTACTGCAAACGTGCATCTTTTGATTGTACCCAATGACCGGGCCCACGGTAGTGGAGCATGCCTACCGTGGGTTTCAAATGTTGAATTCACTACCGTGATCACAGGTCCCATTGTCTGCAATGGCATTGGCATAGGCGGTGATCAGGCGGTTGGTATCGTGAATTGGCATTTTTCAATTGTGGCCAAAGACCGTGATTGCAGTGGCGGAGCACGCATACCGCACCTATGGACATATCAAGTTGTTGCAATGGCAATGGCCAATTCTCATCATGGAACACTAGACACTTACAATGAATTATGCCACTTGATTGCTAAATTAAATGCTAGTGTGACATTGAACTCACTGATGACTACAATGTCAGTGCACATGTTCACATGCATTGGCATGTACTTCTTCACATGTCACATATGATAGTTGTGTGCATGTACACAGATCTGTTGTGTAATGGACTCTCATTTTTGTGAACATGTCAATGTGTGAGATGTCTAATCAACCCACAGTAATGATGAAATGACTACATAATGTGCCTATTTCACTGTGTAGATTGCTGAAATTATTTTGATAGTTGGTCTGCTTACACACATTGTGCTCATTGTGTGCAAAATGTGTGCTCTGTGCGGCTCAAGCAAGAAGGTGTGGCAGGTACATCAGCTATGTAGAAGTCAGCAGTGTTGCTGTTTCAAACATGTACTGTGTCAACTACTCCCAGGGCTGGTGACACAAGATGTCAGAATGTACCATTTTCCATTCACATAGTCAGAATCTGTTTTGGAGGTATAACTACATGAGATCAAGGTATCTCTGCATGTGAATTGTGCATTAAGCTGTGGTTTCAGTCCAGTCATTGTTGGCACTGGGTCAGTCAAGACGTAAGATATTTGACACATCTCATAGGGGAATTAAATTGACATGTGTCCACTTTCCTTTTATGTAGGAGACGACCAAATGTACATCATCCGTTCCCAGTGCTGGCTAACATGGAGGATGAGGACATCATAAAGAAATTCCGTCTGGACCGCCTTACCCTTCAAGACCTATGTGGTCAGTTGGAGCTCCATCTGAGGACTCACAGAGCCTATTTGACTGCTTTGACACCAACAGTTAAGGTGATGGCGGCCATGCATTTCTTTGCAACTGGTTCGTCCCAGTACACAGTGTCCAGCGCAGGTGGGATGTTTCATCCAATATTCAGCATGATGCTACGTGATGTCCTGTCCGCAATGATGACATACAAGGACCGCTACATGCATTTCCCCAGGAGACATGAATGGCAGCTGTGAAGGGAGATTTTTATGACCTTGGCAACATACAAAATGTTGTTGGCGCCATTGACTGCACACATGTTGGACTGGTTGAAACCACAGGCACGTGAGCACATATACAGGAACAGGTAGCATTTCCATTCCATCAATTTGGTGCAAGTGGTATGCCAAGCGGACTTGATAATCTCCCATGTATGTGCCAGATTTCCAGGATCAGCACATGACTCCTACATACTGTGTAACAGCATCATACCACAGCTGATGGGAAATCTGCATCCGGAGCATGCATGGCTTGTTGGTGAGTACACAGAGTCAAGTAGTGTGCTATATGTGTTACATGCTGTTCTCATCTACTGTTTATATTACAAAATTGGTCTGTGTATCTCACACCTAGCTGGCTCTGTGCATTACAACTGGCCTTTGCTGCTGATCCCACTGAGGAATCCCAGAACCCCGGGTGAAGTCTGCTATAATGAGGCACATGGGAGGACACGTCGTGTGGTGGAACGTATTTTTGAAGTCTAGATTCTGGTGTCTGGACAAGAGCAGAGGTGCACTACTCTACTCTCCCCAAAAGGTGTGTCAAATCGTAGTTGCATTCTGCATGCTAGACAACCTAGCCTTGCACAAAGAGATCCCCCTGCTTCTGGATGATGATGAGCAGCAGATGCCCCCCCTGCAAACCCACACATGTCCAGTGACAACGATAGCGGAGAGAAGAAGGTGCTGCACTGCGTCAACAGCTCATCAATAACTACTTCCCTTGAGTGTGGGTGTCATTGTACAACAGTGACATTCTCTGTTGTCTTTGATGGTAGTGACAAAGCCTAGAAGAGCTTTTTGACTGCTGGCTGTTGTTGGCTCTGTGCTAATGGCTGATGTGTATGGCACAGGGTATTTATGATCAGCTACCTCATGTCTATGTTGCTGTTGTTGCTCATTGTATGTCTGTTGGTTTGTGTACCTTGATGACTCGTGGTGTGTTCTAACTGTAATGGCATCACCTGATAGGTAAATGTCATTCTCTTGTGTCTTTCTAGGTTCCTTCACCCTCTCACTACCTCATCACAATCAGAGCTTGTGGTACATTGGATTCTGAGTTGACATTGTACATACCGTGATAAACATGGAGCTGACACAAAGACATAGGGGTGTAAAGAGTGTTTATTTTCAATGAGTATTTTTGACCGAAAAGTGATTATTTACAAAATGGTGCCAAGGGACTTTATGAGTTGTCAGTGATGGTAAATGAGACAAATAGAGTAGTCACCACATTGATGTAGTCACACAGTCCAACAGACACCTGCCATCAACATGGCAATGTGGGTAAGGATAGTCAACAAAGTCAATGTCAAGGGGAACAGAGGTGCCATCATAGCTGGTTTGGATGGTGCATTGCCACGTGATAGTCCCCTGATGTTTCTCAGATGGCCCCTTGTGTGTTTGGCAGGGGGGCCACTGCTGCGGACTCAGCGGTATCTGAGGAGTCATTTTGTTGCAGCTCACCACTCTCTGTGGCCGCAGCTGAGGTGGTGGGAGTATCAGCATGCGGGCCACTGGAGGGGGGTTGAGCTGGGTTTTGGCTGCATGTCTGTCCCTCAGAAAACCCACAAGCTGGCCCATGAAGTCCACAAGTTGGCCCATACACTTGTCCATGAACCTCAGCAGCAGGCAGAGCTCACGCACTTCTTCCACAACCTGGCCCATCTGTCCCTGGGTCTGCTCATGTGCTCCAACGACTCTGGCGATGTTGGCCAGGGCTTCAGTCCCAATATCCTCCTGTATTTGTCCCCCAGTTGCCTTCCCACCTGTCCTGCTGACCCGGACCTGTGGTGTTGGCACTCAACGCACTCTCAACTCTCCCTGCCCTCCTCTGATTGTGTGGTGGTGTTGGTAACCACTAAGGCAGGGGGAGTGTTGCAGGCAGCAGTGGTGGTGGTGGTGGTTGAGGCCACACAGGTCATTGCAGCAGGGGTCAGCGCTGTTGGTATTGCTGTGGTGGTGGCACTGGTGGGGACAATGGGGGCCTGAGACGTGGTGCACCCTGGCAGTTCGTATGGGCCAGGTTGGTGCTCGTCATCCGAGAAACGTAGGGAGTCTGCATCCTAAGTTAATGTTCTGTGGGGGGAGACTGGCTCTGCAGGTTGGTATTGACTTCTGCAGCAGTTTCTTGTGGATCTCCTGTTGAACAGAGGTAAAATGGTCATTGAAGTGCACTCCACAAGCTTGGTGTTAGACGTTTGGATGTTACATGTGATACACCATACACTTTACATTGCAATCACCTGGTATGGCTGCAAGATACTTAGCATTATGACATGATGTTGAGGTACATACATTACTTGTTCATGGTGTGACATGTAAAGAGAAACCATGTGCCACGTACAGATTGTGTGCTTACTAGGACATATCATCTAACGACATGTGGCACTTCAACTTTTTGTGATGCATCTTTTTGCTCTGAACCGAATCTCTTTCAGCTAAGCAAGAACTAGCCATTGTAATGTTATACATACCTTTTTTATATCATGTACTTTACTTTGTTTTTCCGATTTACCATGCATGTTTCATATGGGCCTTCATGCTCTGACACCATTGCACTTACACATTGCATTCTGTGCTGTGCATGATTGGGCCCTCAATTTCTTCAACATGTGACTTGGTGGTTCAAAGTTTTATTTCTGTGACAGTTGCGTACGTTTAGCTGTTTGCACACTGGGTGTGGCTTTTGGATCTATGCCAAGTTGGATGATATGTGAGGGCTGGTGTGTTCATATGGCTTCATACATTTAGAGAAGGATGGCAGGGTGCATGCACTGTCTACCTACCTGTTTGGTGACACAGTGGAGGGAAATTGCAGCCACATGGTTATGAATGGGAGGAGTGTTCCTTCCTGCTCAGCTTTGGGACAAGGGTGCCTGGTGGGAGTTGTAGTGCTGGCTTCCACCCACAAACACCCCTTCCTGTTGCGAAGGCTACCTCCCTGTGAAGTGGAGCAGAGGAAGGGAATAGGTTACACATGGCTCTTGGATGGGGGAGTGTTTCATCCTGCTCAGGGGTGAGATGAGAGAGCATAAAAAGGCTACCTACCTGTTAGTTTGAGGAGAGCAATGCAAAGGCTGCCACATGGTTGTGGGTATGGGGAGTGTTCCATCCTGCTCTGCTGTGGGACATGAGGGCCTGGTGGGAGTTATAGTGCTGGCTGCCTGTACACATTCCCCACTGGGAATGTTGCTAGCTACCTTTGGGGTGATGCAGAGGGAGTAAATGTTAGATCTGTCAGACATGTGTTGAGAAGAGTGTGTTGCACATAAGTGCATTGGGCCTAGGAAGTGTAGCATTGTAGTTGTGCACGACAGTACATAGCAGTGTACTGGGATCAATTTTTTGTAACTTACCAGCATCCACTCCTCCGGGTATTCCTGTGAGACTCTCTGGATGCAGTATGGCAAGCACCTTCTCCTCCCATTCAGTGAATGTCAGTGTTGGAATATGAGGGCCACCGCCAGTCCTCTGAGCCAGCTCATGGTTCTTGTTGGCACGCACTTTCACCCTGGTCTTGAGGTCATGCCACCTCCTCCTGATGTCCTTCTGGGTGCGCGGGGTGGACCCTACTGCATTGAATTTGTTGACTATCCTTGCCCACATTTGATTTTTTTGTGGCAACCGGTGTCTGTTGGACCATGCTTCCAAACAAATGTGGTTCTACTCTGATTACCTCATCTACCATCACTGACAACTCAGTGTCAGTGAATTTGGGCATCTTCTTTGGTGACATGGTGTGTGATGTGAAAATGTGGGAACAGTGCAGGTGTGAAGGTGGTGGTGGTGATGTGTGTGGTGTGTGTGTGGTTGTGATGGTGTGATGTGTGCTGACTTGCCTCTCCTTTTTGCTGTGGGTTTGGGCCCTTCAGTTGTGGAGTTGTGCAAAGGTTTCTGGTCAAGGAAGGGGCTGCTTTTATACTTAGCTATGTGGATGGGTCAAAATGGAGTATTCATGTCAGGTGTGTTGTGTGGGTTGACCTGGGAATTGTAATTTTTACTTGCCATGGCGATGTGTCATTGGGGTGTGTTAGGTGTTTTTTGACGCTGAACCAAATTCATAGCCACACTTGGTAGCCTTGTTGTGTGGTTGCTTTCGACCGCCATTACTCTTCCGGCGCGACCTCGGCGGTTGGAATGCAACAGCCCTTCCGCCGGCGCTCCCATTCATCATTTGTTGTGATGGTGGCGGTCGGAAACAACTGATCGTTCCGCTATCGCTGCAATCGTATCCTAATTTCACGTGCGGTCAATTCGCTGGTCGGACGGTGGTTTTGGATCTTTCCGCAGCGCATCCGACCGCTGCGGAACGATTTTCAGCTTTTACTGACATTCCTGGCATAGTTTCGTGGAATCTGTCTGCTGCGGTTGGATATTTCAGGCTGTTCATCATATTCTGACCGCCGGTTTTCCCGCGTTACATGCGGACGGTTAATTTCCGCTACTACGGCGGTCGGAATGGTTTTCCAACTGCCATTCTAATCGACCCCTATGCTTGGAGTTTGGGTTGTGGGCTTTATTGGAGGATTGTGTCATTTTTTTAAAGTAAATATTTATTAATTTAGATTACCTGATTAATATATTATTATGCTGATTTTAAATAAGCAATAATTAATTCTATTTTTAATTAACATGTCAATGTAAAAATATTTCTTAATATGATTTTTAAAACCACTTTTTTAAGGTTTTGGGATATATTGTAGGTTTGGTTGGGGCTTTTATTGAAAACCTTTTTGTAGTTAATTAAACATTTTAATGACATGTTAAAAATAATTAAATTAATGTTATGTAAATTGTTATTGTACGCATAGAGGACTTCTTGAGGTATGTTTTGGTTTTATGGATATGTTTGGGGTATAGTGTTTAATTAAACACCTTGGGCAGTATCATACATATGGCATATTTTTCTTGATTGCACCAGCACACCTTTTAAAATGTGCACCTGGCGCAATCAAGGAAAATGTGCTATATTAGGGTGAATACCCTGCCTCCAGGGCAGCGAAATCGCACTGCCCTGGGGGAAGCGAATTCAGGTAAAAAAGAAAGAGACTGCTTTGAAGCCTCCGTGTTTTCAAAGTGCATGCAGCAACCCACCTGCACTTTGAAGTGGGAATAGAGATCCCCTTGCAGGTGGGTGCAATGAGTGACTGCACCCCCCAGCAAGGGGATGTTTGGGGGTCCATGGGACCCCTTTTACTCCCTCCAGAGGCTGCAATCAAGGGCCACAGTGACAGTGCGCCACCTCTGTGCCCACGTCTGTAATATGGCGCAGGCACAGAGGCAAAGGGATTTCCTCATTTGCATGGGGCCACACCCCCATTCGAATGAGGGAATGCCCTCTTGAGGAAGCGCTGATGCTGTATGAGGGCAGCCCTTTCAGTATTACAGAAGGGGACGCACAAGTACCTGCAGCCCTTTCTGTTATACCAAAGTGCCTGTTGTGCCTCTGGGGCACTTCTATAACATGGACCTTGTTTTGGTCATTTTTAAATTACATATAAGTAAAATTTTAAATCATACTTGAACTATTAAAAAAGTATGTTTAGGCTCTTTATGAAAAACTGGGTTATTGGTTGAATGGGGGTTGACTCCTGTTCAAGCAGCAGCCACAACCCCAGTCAGAGTGAACCATAAAAGACATTAAATGATCCTTAACTTAACCCTATGGCAGCTTGGCACACACGCAGTAAGGCATAACTTAGAGGCAATGTGCAAAGTATTTATGCGGTGCACAAACTGTAATAAAGTGAAAACACAACACAAGGAAAAATCGACACCAATTTAGAAAAATAGAGCAAAATTTAATAAAAGGAAATGAGACCAAAATGAATCCAATCAATACATCCGGCGATATGCATTTTCATAAATTTAGGTAAGTATAGAGCTAAAAGCACAAAGCATCACTTGTGGTTATCTGGTCTTGCTGGGCCAGAAAAAAATCACAAGTTCAGGTCAACAGTGATGGAGTGTGGGCCAGCTTCAGGGACCAGGTTAATCCCTCCAAAAAAGTCTGGCGCAAAGAGTCCAGTTTGTGGTGGAGGAGGCCGCGAGGAGCATGGACAGCATAGCAGACAGTGTTAGTGTATCTTATTATGTTGATTTGTATGGCAAGCTAATTACCGGAGAGGGTATCCAGGCGCTTGGACAGTTGTGTGGTCCCCAAGGTGATAATATGAAGAGCCAGCTCTTCAGCTTCTTGCGAAACTCTTGAAGTGAGAAGGAGGCTCTGAAGTAGTCAGCACTGGAGCACAAAATTCCTGTTGCTGTCAAGGACCGTCATTGCTGGAGCTTTACATTGATGGTCTCTGTGGGCTGTTGATGCTGTACAGTGAAGTGCGTATCTCAGGATATCGATTGTCTACAGCGGTTGCTGCAGTGTGAAGAGTAAAGTCCACTGGAGCTTCATGTTGGCAGTCAGCACTGGCTGTGAGATCTCGATACAAATTGACCCATCTGCAGTCACGAAGAGCCCAAACCATCAGGATTTCTCCTTTTCTTCATGGGAGGAGTTCAAATGATGCTAGCCAAGGGTCCAGGACCTAGGGAAGCACCTCTTAGGAAACAGGAACTCACTCTAGCAGAGGCCAGTAGGGTTGAGGCAGGTCAATTTGCAGGTCAAAGCAGGTCCAGTGTAACAGGTCTGCTGGACAGTTGCAAGGAGGCCTCTGGTGCTTGTTGTGTCCGTGTAGCTCAGAACAGTAGATCAGACATCTGATCCTTGGAGTCACTCAAGCTGGGATGAAGGGAACAGGTCCAGTCTTCCTTCTTGGAGACCAGGGCAGGCCTCAAGCAACAGGGCAGTCCTTCTGTAGTTTACACAGATACAGGAGTGTACCTAAGAGTGAGTCTGAGGGCCCTATTTTTATACCTGGTGCCAGCTTTTGAACTGGAATAAACATCTTGAGTTTCCCACCACAGTGCAGGAGGCAGTCCCTAGCGAAGTGTAATTTTGGTAGGTGACAACTCTGCCCTTACCCATCCTGTCAGGAAGGCCCATCTCTCCAACATCCAGTCCCTCTTTGTGACTCTGTCTGTGAGGACTACACAAAGGCCTCTACACCTAGTGATGAGACCCAGGACAAAGGTTACAGATACCAAATTGTTAGGAATTTCTTAAAGCGCATTTTCAGAATTGAGGCTTAAAATTCGATTTCACCCTTAAAGAGGATTTTAAGTTACAATTCTTTAAAGACGAAACATGAAGTTTCTATCTGTTCCCAAGCAAACGTTATCACTTATTAGGTGGGCCTTGCAGTATAGAAAAACTAAATTAAGCGTGTAAGATATGTAAAGCTTAAAAGTACATGTCTAGTTTTTTAAATGCAATGCACCCTGCCATATGGGCTTTTTAGGGTCTACCCTAGATGTGACTTATATATATTAAAAGGGAAGATTTAGGCAGATAAAAATGGCAATTTAAAACTGCACACAGGCTGCAGTGGCAGGCCTGAGATTTGTTTTAAAAGGTAAGTGGGTGGTACACTACGTGCTGGAGGCCCAATTGCAGTGTTTAATTAACTAGTCCTGTGTACAAGTAGTACCACTTTACTACGGACTCATAAGAAAATTGGATGTCGGCCAATTTTGCCGTATTTAAACTGGTGATAACCAGCACGTTAGCACAGGTTAACAGTAGTAAAGTGCACAGAGTATAAAAGCCAACAAAAACAAATCTGTGCAAAAACAGAATGGGATAAGGCCAAAAGTTTGGGGGTGGCCCTGCAGGGATTGCCAAGTCCAACAAGCATTTTAATATATCATGGACTATTACCATGGGAGGGGTGTTAGAGCTCTTTACAATTACAATAAAGATTATACAACATTTCATTTGTTAGATCAAAATAAGTGTTGAAGTATTGTGTCAAATACACATTGGTGTGCCCTGGAGCTCATATAAAAGTAAATTTTATTCCAGGAGGAACTATGTTGTGGGGCTAAGGTCTGTAATTTTGGTGTAGTTAGTTTGGATTGTTGTACAATCAATCTGTTCCAGTGTGTGGCTGGGTATATTCAGAAATGATTCATTCTGGTTTTTTTGTTGAACCCTGAAGTTGTGAGCCTCAGTCTGAGACTGAGTTTGCGTCATTTTAGTGCTAGGAGTCATTGTTCTTGTGGGACCCTGAGTTGAGTGATTTTTAAACTCTATTTTTGCCATTGTAGTGCGAGGAGTCATAAGATCCATGGCGTTGCCTTGTGTGTTTGGAGGGGTCTAATATAGGAACGTAAATCTATTTATATCAGCTTAGTAGCTGAGATTATCCATATTTATGTACTAGGAGAAGGTAGCAGGACCATATAATTTCTATGGGAGTTTTGTTCTCTAACTTCACTGTCTAGGCCTCATCTAGGCCAGGGCAGAGTTTTATTTACGCAGGAGTAATCTGAGTGATTTCAGTAATTACGCAATACTCTTATAAAGCACATTTACCTACATTATGTGATTACACAAGGTTAAGTCATTAAGAGTAATTTGGGGCAAAATCCTACTATAGAAGCTCAGGAACAACAAGCTATAAAAGACCATTGGCTACTGGCTACTGCTTTTTGTGTCTTGTAGCAGTGCATTTTTGAGGGTGCATATAGCATAAGAAAATAGCGCTACATGCGGAAATACTCTTCTCACATAATAATGTATAATTATCAGTAACTTTGTGGTAATTACAAGTAATTAAGCTAGAGCTAAATATGCAAGTTACTCTCATCCCTAGTCTTCTCCTTCCAGCTTCTGAAATGTCAAGAGATACACTCCCACTGTCTGGAAAAATGGCCTTGGCTCCATCTTGCACACAGGAACAGGCCAGGGGCTTTCAAAATAGAATCCACCGGCTCCATCACTCTACCTCATTCATGGACACAAAGCATGTACCTCATGTGCCAAATAAATAATAATGCATAATGTACACTTGGGATGAACTGTACAGGAGGTGGGCAATATCACTCCAGTCAAATAGATAAAAGGTCTAGTCACAACTCTAGATTCACCGAAAACAATAAGCTGACACCACCACTGTACTTGCTAAACCCAGAAGAGGGGCAGTAGTCCACTATCAGCAAAATGAGGGCACACTTGATTTGACACTCTAGACAGAGAGTCTTGTCTTGAAACTCACTCATATCAAGGGACCATCCTGGGACTCTTAACACATACTAGGTTTGTGTGAAGCTAGGGCTAAATTTAAATACCAGGATACCAAGTACTCTCAGTCAAGCAATCAAGGAGTGGAATATGACTGTACACCATGCAGGGGACATTTCCTTCCCAACACCCCCTCTCCCTATTTTATGCACTTTACTTAAAGTTTGTTAGAATCGCGTTAGAATAGGAAATGTGACTACATGGTATATGCATGTTTCAAAATATTTGTTGGACTGAAGTTAGAATAGTAAATCTTTTCATAGTGTTTGTCAGTCTGCAGTTAGAACATTAAATCTGCCCTCACCCCTATCTATACACTTGCTACAGTATTTCGTGGAGTTGGAAAAATGACTCTCTCCCAACCCCAATGTAATACTTTTTACAATGTTTATTAAACTGGTGTATGGGCCTTTAGGGTTTTTGGGTGGGCAGGGTAGTACCTCCAACGGGGAGCAGTCATACTCCTTTGAGTAGCTCACCCATTTTGGTTCCCACCTGGCACTCACCTCTCACCTGAGGCTCAAAGCAGCTATTAGCATGTGACAGAGGACCACACCTCGAAAACTGCCTCAAGTGGCAAGCTAAACCAGGTGAGGGTAGCTTCAAGTCTGAGATCCTCGGTGAGTTAGGACCAGTCTACCCATGCGTGTGAAGACTGGATCCGGCTCACTGAGTGAAGGAAACCTTACTGGTTTGATGGTCAGGCAGGAGGTGACAGCAAACATTGTGGAATGCTCAGAGCACGACAAGACACATAGGGCATCCTGGTGATCCACTGCACCCTGTCCTATAACCAACTGCCTCGACTTCTGTCCTGCCACTTGATACAGATTGGAACGTGGAACTTAAAGTGAGTCACGCATCACTTGCCCTTACTTTAATTCAACCCATGCACATGTCTCAATATACCTGACATTGCATGCCCGAATCAGACTACTCAGTCGCACATAGCCCAGACAACCAATTAATGCGATATTGAGGTCTTCATCGACAAAGATTGACAAGCATCTTTCGACTGGAATTTAGAAAAGAAAATCTCATTACCAATATATGCATTTTCTATGATGTTTTTTGGACTACAGTTAAAATATTAAATCTGATATTCTCACCCTTGGTAAGCACTTTACTCAATGTTTGTTTGACTGTAGTTAATATAGCAAATCTGACTTCCTTACACCTCATAAATACACTTTCCGCAATTTTTGTTGGATTAGGGTTAGATTACTTTTTGTACTGCCCTCAGTGTTTACACTTTTGTTTGTCAGACTGGAGGTACAATGATAAATACTGCAACTTTCCAATGTATCCTTTTTTCTCAAAGTTTGTAAGAATGGAGTCACAATAGTAAATGTTACCCGCTCTTTTACACTTTCTCCAACATTTGTTAGAGTGGAGTAAGAATAGTTAATCTTATCCCTGCAAAATGTATGCACTTTCACCAACGTTTATCTTCACCACTTGCACCAAGGCTAAGAGGTCTGCCACTATGGAAAATACATAATTACAAATCCTCCAAGAAATATATACTGCTTGATATTGATTGAACTAAGAATGGAGAACTATGTGATTGAGATTCTGTTTCAATGAGATATATGTGTAATCTGTTGATTGGTGCTAATGAAAAAGCATGCAACTAGAGAAAACTGTTGGCATTTTCGATTCTCTAATGGGACAGTATAGGATCAAATAAAATATGGAACACAAAATATTTATGAGTCTATGAACCCTCATTGCCCGTATGTTATTGAGTTAAAAATGCTAGATTGGGCATACCTAATTAAAGAAGGTTTGAAAGTTGTTCTTTTTGATTAATTAACTAATCCAAGTGACAGATTATAGTATGTGTATAAAAATGTTTTTAAATGTGGTTCATTATTCATGTGTGTATTGCATTTAATTATTTTTAGCTAATAACATAATATACATAATATACATTATTAAATAAGTATTTGTATTAGTATAAATAAATTTGCATTTGTAATATTAATATTATTATTTATATTTTAAAGACCTGAATAACAGTTTACAAAAAAATACGTTTTCGTAAATTACAATATGAAATACATTTAAATAGACATAATTATCTATGTAATGTTGATATTTTTCTGCACAATAATTTTGCAATCAATATGCTGGTCCTTTATGTTAAATGTTTGTAAAGTCAGTCAGTCAGTCAAAAACCTTTATTTGTAAAGTCAATATTTTGGATCTCAATATTTTTTATCTTGATATTAAGATGGTCAATATTCTGTCTTATAACCTGGGTGGGAGGACACACCTCTTCTCACTATGCTGCTGCTCCCATAAACACTCTCTATTCAGATGTGATGTAGCACTAACTATCTCTCCTTTCAAAAACAAAGACAAACTCATCTTCAGCTCTTCATGTTGTAAAATGATCTCCTATGTCTGAAAGGAATATGTCTCCAGAGTACCCTTGACTAACTGTGTGCTTCATAAATGCAATAATTAATCAGTGTGTTTTTCTGTTCATTATTATTTCAAAACCCATGTGTTGTCTTTTCAACTTTTCATATGACCTGTTCGAGTCACTTCAACTTTGCTTATTGTAGTAGTCACCTATTCTTGCAGATGATGTCTGTCTAGTAGGCTGCAGAGGTCTGCACTGGTGTAAGCCCATTGAATATTTGGTATAGCCTGTGATGAATGTAGTTACATGCCATTCGAACTGTAAATTAATGTAAGCTCAAATTTTTGATAGCTGTGGCCCTGAGCAGACAGGCTTACCTTAGAGCCAATTTGTGAAGTTTGTATGCAATACCAAAACAATAATAAACACAGCACAAGAAAATCCCTAACCGATTCAGAAAAAATAGAGTGGATTTTCTTAAATGAAATGATTACAAAACAATTAAACTCCAATAAGGGGAACCTTAGATATGATTTTTAAAGCTTTAAATAAAAATAGCGACAAAAAGTGTAAAATGGTATCCAATGTCCACTGGCTGCGCTAGAGTGGGACCTAGGTGCAATTTGAGGCCAACTGCGATGGAGCATGGAGCGTAAACAGAAACCAGGTTCAAGCTGGTCAGAAGTATTACTTTGGGACTTAGGGCCTGATGTCTACTTTGATGGACTGGATAGTCCATCATAAATGTGATGGATATCTTGTCTGCCGTATTATAAGTACATTATAGCCTATGGCACTTGCACTATGGCAGCCAGAATGTCCGACATGTTTGTGACAGAGTATCCCATCCACCAAAGTCTAAACCAGATCCTCAGTCTCTAAAATGGAAGTTCAAAATCTTCAGTGTGGCAATACACAAGGCTGTAACCATGGAGAGCTGCACAAGGTCAAATCGCAATTGGATGAGGTCCTTGAGTCATCGTTGTTTTCTGTTGAAAAAGCTCAGAGAGGAAGAAATTTGAATATTCATTCAAAGGAAGGTCTGTAGCCAGCCAGATACTTTTGAGCCTTAACCTAGCCTAGATTTGTTTGTCCGTACTGAGTCAGTGTTTTGGAGCTCACATGACTCAAGCAAGGCAAGGCTGCTTACTGTAGCCAAAGAGAGAGCCCTAGGCAGTATACCTTCTTTGCAAGGCCCTTGATTCGGATTTACTGTTGTGGAAAAGATCAGAGAGGAGACAACCTGAATCTTTGTCCTGGTGGGAATGCACTATGCTCGAATCGGCTTTGTAGGTTTGTTTCAGTCGTCCAGAGTTCTTTTGAGTCAAAAAGTGCCACATTTCGCAGGATGGTAGGAGGAGTATATTTTGACACAGCCAAGGGTTTCAGAACCTCAGGAACATCACTTGTAAGTCAGGACTCCAGCCGAGACCAACAGGAGGATGCAGGGCAGGTCCTGTTGAAACTAATCAGAAAGGTCTCTGCAGCTTATTGTGTGCCTGTAGCTTGAGAAGGAGGTCAGGCTTGTGACCCTTGAAGTACACTTTTTTGTCCAGGGTATAAGAGAGAGAGCAGGCCAAGTCCTTCATGGCTCTTCACAGGTCTCGGACAGCAGGTTCAGTCCTCTTCTGGTCATTGTCAGTTCCAGAATGTGTTCTAAGGAGGGTACTGGGGATGCCAGAATCATGTCTGGCACCAGCTTGTGGGTGAGGGTGACTGTGTGCGCCTCCCAAACCAATTGGGTAACAGTCCCTAGAGGTTGCCTCACCCACTTTTGAGCACTTCCTGTGTGACTTTCTGCAAACAATCCCACAGTGTCCCCCTAAACCGAAATCCAAGATTGTGAAACCCTTCTCCCCTTCTAAGGAGCACATGTTCCCACTCCAGAATTGTGGTCAGGGTAATTAGCAATTCCTCCTCTGTGGTCACTTCAAATGAGTCCTGGGGGAGCTCTCTACCCTCTGTGACTGGAGTCTGGCTAACTGGGGGGACAGAAAAGGGGCCAGCGCAGGTGTCATCTGACATCTGCTTGTGACAGGGAAGACACTTCTGAAGTTAATTAAGTTCCTGGACACAGCCTTAATGGTCATCCTGCTAGAGGAACAGAAACACCTCTCCAAACCCAAGCCTTTGTCTCTGCTCTGGGAGAAGCTTTTTCACACCTTATTAAAAGTTGAGCACTCAGAGAGCTGCAGCTGGATGCTAATAACAATTAGCCTGGTGAGGCTTTACACAGGGAAAAGGTAACTTTCTAAAAATATATTTTTCTTAATAGTTATTAAAAATTCAACTTAACCAATAAATGGCTTTTAATGAATATTACACAAAATCCAAGAATGACATTTCTAGGCATTTTCCAGCCGAAGATAGCATTAATAAATTTAAATAGTGTATCCCAGTATTTTTCTATAAAACAGCTTAAGTGAAATAACTTTCAGGTGCTAGGGACTGTGAGGACATGTTTAACATTAAGGGCCTCATTACGATAGTGGAGGTCTGACTGCTGTCAGGCCGTCTGTGGTTGTCTGACTGCCAACACCCCTTCAACCTGACCGCCGTATTGTGATACTGGCGGTTGAGCCCACAGCTGTTGGATGCAAGACTGCCGGCTCCGCTAGGATCATAGATCCTGACAAAGGAGTGGTCGGAGGAGGAATATGCCTCTTTTTTCCGCTTTCCCTCACCCCACATGTTGTTACAATGCATACCATTACCCTGCAAGTCGTTACAACGACTTGCGGAGGGGTCGCTGAATGTTGGAATAGTATAACTTACTATTCCAACTCCAGTCTGTGTGGACAGTAGGGAAGGTGTTGGATTTTAAATCCAACACCTTCTCCCCCCTCCTCAAGTCACTGTAACGACTTGCAGGGTTATGGCAGTAGCGGCCCTTGGTGGGAGTGCTGCCGGGTGCTGATGTGGGGCGGGGGCGGGGTAGGGTGGGGGGTAGAAAACTACGGATTACAGTTGATTAGAGGTAAGTAAACATATAAATAAGTAAAACAAATATTGTGGTGCGCGCTGCATTGCATTTGGCGATGCAGCGCACACAACAAAATTTGTTTCTTTATTTATATGTTTATTTACCTCTAATCAGCCGTAATCCGTAGTTTACTACCCCCACCCTGCCCCTCACCCACCGCACGTCAGTGCCCGGCAGCACTCCCACCACAGGCCGCTACTGTGTTATGGTATGCTTTGTTATAACGCGGTCGTTATAACCACCACGTTGTAACAACATGTGGGGTGACGGATGGATGTTTTCCCAGAGGAGTGCCCCATAATTGCGGGGTGCCGAAGCAGGACCACCGTGGGGATTACAATGTCTGTTTCTGACAGCTGTTTCATGCCGGGACCCCTGCCATGAAAAGGTGGTCAGAAAGGGATCTGGCTGCTCTAAACAGGACCCCAATCCATTGAGGGCCACTGAAAAGTGGCCTTGAGGACACATGTGGTGCCCCCACTCACCTCCATGCACCGTGTGCCATGCACAACGTAGAGCATGGCTCAGAGTGCACAGATGTGCAGGAGTTGCTGCACAGCAGAGGCATATACCTCGACTCTTAACCAGGACCACAGCATGCCCTGCCGTGGTACCAACACATTTCTGATCACGAGGCCAGCTGTCGCATCGCAATACAGCCTGCATGCTTGTCAGAGGTCTATTGAGGGCCGCAATAGCGGCCAGTGGTCCAACTAACCGGCATCCTAATAGGGCCCTAAATACCTACATGTCTACTTTCAAATACCACACACACTGCATTTAGGGCAATAAGACCTTCTTGGGGGTGAATTAATAATATTTAAAAGGAAGGTTTAGATCTGCCAAATGGGTTTATTTTGATAGGTTGAATTGCAGTTTAAAAACTGTGTTAGGCTTCAGTGGGAGGCCTGAAACAATGTTTATTATCCCATTGTAGTGAAAGACACAAAGGGTGCTGCAGTCCACTAGTGGCATTTCATTTTCAGGTCCTAGGTACCTTTTCTACCATATACTATGGACTTATAGGTGAAATTAGGCAGGAATAATTTGTGTATTTAAGTGTAGTTTGGTAAATGTTGCTTTGTGCTTGTTATGCCAAATCCTTAAAATGTATGTCATTAAACCACTTTACGTAATGTTGCCCCATTAACTTTAAAATAAGCAAATGGGCAATTTGCTGTAAAAATGTACATTAAACACACAGGAACAACCACTGTTGTTCTTAGTGCTCTTCTTTGAATGCATGCATACCCCAAAAATTGATGAGAGGATGCATTTTGTGCTCAAATATAGCACATAATGATGGATTTGCATTTTACGTATTTATGAGTAACTTCACATAATTTTACCATCATTTTGCATAATTAGGAAAAAGCAAGTTACTCATATTTCGCACACCCCTACTTATAGATTAGTTAAATATGCCAATTAGGGGTATGCCAATTTGAACATAGTGAAAACCGGGGAGCACAGGCACTTTACTACTGGCTAATAGGGATAAAGTGAATAAAGTTCTTTAGCCAGCAAAAACAGATAGGGCAAACCGCTGGGGCACAGCATGCAAAGAGATAGAGGCCTGCAAGGCAATGCAGACTTCCATCCTTGCAAATGCTAACCCAAAAGAGAAATATTGTTCTTTTTTTTTTTAAAAGGAGTCTGTCTTCGTTAAAGGCATAGGTGCGGCTTTTAAAAATGTTTCCAACTTGGGAAATCACTGAGAAGAGCGGGCAGTGTCCCTCTGGACCACTATCTGCACCCCTACAGTTGCTGGCATGATTCCGAGAGGAGAAGCTATTCCAGTGGGACATCTTCCCCTTTACAAAATTGGTAACTGATCAATGGTTTGTTAACACAATTGTGCAATGTGAAAAATGCCCTTTTTTTGTGTGGTGAGCCCTATTTTTTGGTGAATTCTATTGCTGTTGTAGACATTACACCCATGGAATGGAAAGGTAAAAGTCACCTTTGCACTGCAGCAGTTATTGTTCTTTCCATAAAGAAAATATGATTTCATGCCTACCCTTGTAGCCTGCCCGCTGTATTTATATATGCAACACAACCTGTAAAAAATAACCCTTTTGAGTGGAAAAAAACATATTTTTTAAATATTCAAAAGTCAGCCCTGTTTAGGCCTTGTAGCTCACAAGGTATGGTGCATGGAATTTAAAAATGGGACATGTAGAAATGTAATGCTACCATGTCCCTGCAGGGAGAAGCCCCCAATGATAATGTCTTTGGCTCTTCTATGACAAATCTAGAGCACAGATAGAAATATCAATTCTGCTAGCTCGGTTTGGCACCATCTTGAAGAATAGTTCCGTCCCTATGTTTGATATTTATTAAAATTCCAATTCAATTAAGAAGATGGATGCTTAATAAATATTTTTGGAAAAGTATCTTTTAGAAATTTACCTTTTCTCTGCCTGAAGCTCCTGGGGGTTGAATTACATTATCTCTTCTGCAGCTGCTCAGCCAGCTATTGAACTTAATGAGGTGTGAAAATTGCAGTAACAATGGCATGGGTGTGGGACGTGTTTTTATTCCCCTTGAAGGAAGACTTGTTAGGATGTGGACCCACACATTTCATTATCTTGTAAAGGGACATACCCTTGAACAAGTAAAAGTAAGGTGATACCTGGAGAAGGCAACCCTTTGTTCCCACAGGCAATGCTAATTTCCCCACCCTCATCTCTAGGTGGGCACGCAAATTCTGAACAAGGGAGGAAGGGTGCCCCCAGTTTGGATTTTCTCAGTAAGGCATATTTGGACTTCCAGACCTCTGGAGGACTGGGACCAACCTCATGAGCCATCCGTCCAAGAGGCATCTTAGTTGGGATCAAGAAACAGGGTTCTTCTGCTTGAAGCTTCTGCACCACTGCAAATCCATTTCCGAGGATCCTCAGTGATAAGGTATGCAGCGTTGTGAAACTCTTCATCAGGTACAGTTGAAACCTCGTCCTGCTGGAGGATTTTGAGCTCTGAAAAAGAGACTATGGGGTTTATTTGCAAGCCTCTTGTGCCACCAGTGCGTCACTTTTAAGATGGGAAAAAAGTGGCGTACCGGCGGCACAGGGGGCTTGCAAATAAGCCCTTAAGTATTAAAGTAGCAATATGGACCAGGCGAAGGCACCAAAAGTATCTGGCTGACGTGAAGACTTGCCTGGGCATGAAATTTGATTTTTCCTGCTCAAACACTTTCCCGCCAAAACCAAAAGATTCGGCAAACCCCCGTCCAACAGCTATCCGATTTCGAGAGGATTTCCACAGATGTAGCCTGCAACCTTGCCCTGCTGGTGAATTGCAACTTCTATTTCAGACCCAAGATAGAATCTCAAACTGGGATGAACCAGGTTGGTGTATCTTTCCCATGCTCATGTGCTGTCAGCCTGAGCTCATGCCTAGTTCTTGGTCTCCATAGACTGTTATTGGTCTCTACTACTTATTAGTGCTATTTTCCTTAGTCTAAAATTCATATCGCTGGCTCCCATTATTGGACTTTAGCTATTTGGTATAATTTTGTTTATTAAATGTGGCAATAATTTTCTAAATTGGATTGTGGTTTTTATTGTGCTGTGTGTTTGACTTTTTAACTGTTATGGTACTTCTAAATGCTTAACATATGTTCTATTATTTAAGCCTACCTAGCCTGTTCCAGAGCTACCAGGGCTTGAGCTCAGGTTTAAATTACTGAAACCTTTTATTGTCTCTAACAGGTTGGATATTTTACTGCTTGTTGTGGGCTCCCATACACGCTTTATTATTAATTCACTTTTAACATGCAGTAACCTACCATTAGTATTTCCAGCTGAATCACAAATGGGAGCGGGACAACTCTTTCACCATCAATCCTTGTAATACTGAATGTGTCGCAAGCGATCTTCAAACTCTTAAAAGGGCTTTTGAACATTGTAAATGTAGCCCTTATGCAGTTGTGAACCCTGTGATTTTGCAAGTCGCAGTTTTTGCAACTGAAAGTAAATTTATACATGGCGCCCATTATCGCTATATTGATTGTCATTGTTTCTCTGTGGAGGTGATAGAAGCAAACTACCACTTTGTCTAATGCATCACAAAACATGTACTAGACACATCCTTCAGCCTCTCTCTGTCTTAAGACCATGTGGTACTAGAAAAGATAGTGGTTGCCGAACAAACACTGGAGGACATCTACAAATATATAGGGGGAAAAAAATCACTTCCTGTCAGTTGGAACACCACACTCCAGCACGAGCCTGCTTCATCCGGCAACTCCCCTAACACAGATTTTAGAAGGGAGGGTTAGTATAGGTTTGGCAAAGATAGCTATGTATTTCCAGAGCATTCCCACCCAATAATGGATGTCAGTGCAAGAAGAAGCATGCCTGACCACTGCATGTGGTGGCCTGAGGGAATGGGTACTTTGAACTTGGGAATGACTGCCGTCAGACATATTGACCTGTTTTGAATCACATACAGTATCATCCAGATGAGAAAGGGCAGCAACATATGCCAGTGACGAAATCACGTATGCGTGTCGTTGGGCCAAACGTACAAACCCAATCCTTAGGTATTGACAGTGTGTGCTTTCATGATCCCACAGTTCAGCTTCATCAATGATCAGCCTCTACATTTAGAAATGAGAGTAGGTGAAATTTTGGACAATTTTAGGATCTCCATGTAAATTAAGGGTCCCATTTACCACCCGGTTGATCAGTGCCATGAAATTCAGAAATGGCTGTTAACGGGAGTTCCACATTGACCTTTTGGCAAGTAAAAATATGTCAAAACAACAATGGAGAAAATTGACCGGTAGGGGGAGGAAATCTGTGGAAAGTGGCACGGAAACATTGATTTTAACTGCTAGCCCCCAATCCAGGCATGAAAACTCATACACACGTCGGAATTACTGAGCCACATGGCATCTTTAAATCATTTGTGCTGGAACCATGCCCAATGTCCTTGGTATTCCTGATGACGGCCACGTTTTATCCTATTGCGGCTCAATATATTGATCACCTATGGTCACTTAGACTTATGTTCTTGAATTCATACATTTTCCAGCATATGCTCTATTTTCAGTTTTGAAAGCTGGAATGCTTCAAATTCAGTAAAATATTATAGTAGTAAACATCTTTATTTTATTTCAAATTTCATTTTGAAACCCTGTGCAAAAGGATATATTTTCTGCAAAGTCTAAAAAACTGGAATTAATCCTAAAATGAAGGATACTTCCTTGTCAGCACAGGATGTAATCTATCATGCAGTTTCTTTTTTTGCAAATATATTTTGTTGCTGCAGTTGCACAATGGTCACGATTTCACTGCAGTTGTCATTTTTTCTCCCTCGTTTAGCAGCATCTCTGGCACTTAATTTATAACCATGTTCCACTTCAAGTTAACAGGAGTTGACATTTCAGTAGCAGGTCTAACTCCTCGAGCTTTCACAATATAAATGGTACTTCCCTGTCAATAATCCACGGTACGGAAAACATTGTGTTGGAGCAGTTAGTTAATAATTTCGAATAGAGAAAATCCATGGGCCACTAACACTGCTGGCCCTTAAAATTGGCCACTGTTTGCACGTCCAATTGTTTTAGAAAAAAGTCGATAACATATTCTGCTTAAGAGGAGGAGAGGAGGCCCATACACGCATCATGATATGTGTTTTTCTTCGAAAAACCCAAGTATTTTGCATTCTTTACAAACATTTAATAGGACAAGAAAATTGGTTGGCTGAAAAGGAAACTCTTCTGAAAGGAAAAAGAACTGTATAAATATTTAAACGGCGCGAACCACTGCTGACAACAACAACATTAAAGCTACGTTTGTCTCGCTGAGTGTATGAAGTTTTTAGGTCGATGTTACTGCAGCGGTTATTTAATTGCGCGCTTCGTGTATCGCCTACAGTCTCAAAACGGAGAAAAAACTGTTGTTTTTATGGTTTAGCTTAAATATTTTGAATAAACAGAACAGAGGCGTGGTGCCAACCAGGGTTGTAGTTATCAATAGTGCCTTATGGGCGGTGGCACCTGGGCACAGAGCTCTGACGGTGCTTCTGTACCTCAATAATATGACTTTTTGCTACCAAACCAGAACATAGTTGGATGGTGGGATTTCCTTCTCTACTAGAGTAGTTTAGGAGTTTAAGGAGGGTAAATAACAGTGCTTAATTTTAGCTGGTGGTTGCTGATTGAATCCACCTGCAATCATTTTTGGGGACCGAAACGTATTTTTCTTCATCCAATCTTTCCGAGAGCCTGAGACAAAAACATACAGATGAAAGAAGAGTGTAGGGGGAGTCTCTCTAAAAGGGGTCGTGACCTATGTAATTATAGGCATGGTTTAAACAAATTAACTACATTTGTGTCATTCCCATAGAGTGCCACCCGACTGGTATTTTGATGTCCCTCTGAGCTTTCTGTTATTGCATCCAGATATACAGCACTATAACTGACATATACCTAAAACCAGCCAGCACCATTGGCTTTGTCAATGGTAGTCTCTGTGTGCTCTGTGGAGAAGTCAAGGATTGGATGAGCATGCACTTTGAAATGTTATTTGACTCACTGGCAGGCACTGTGAGAAACTCGTAGCGCCTTCATCCTCAACTCCAAAGCTCTCAATGATCGGATGTTTGTTATAAACACCCTGAGGAGACTTAGTTCAAAGAATGCGCTATAGAAGAGTAATATGCTATACGAAAAAAAAATGCAAAAGCACAACATCCTAGAAATAGGAAACACTCTTGTACAGTACAACATAAAGTAAAACGTGAAATATAAACAGCAACTAAATCACTGACATATACCGAAAACCAGCCAGCACCATTGGCTTTGTCAAAGGTAGTCTCTGTGTGCTCTGTGGAGAAGTCAAGGAATGGATGAGCATGCACTTTGAAATGTTATTTGACTCACTGACAGGCACTGTGAGAAACTCGTAGCGCCTTCAACCTCAACTCCAAAGCTCTCAATCATGGGATGTTTGTTATAAACACCCTGAGGAGACTTAGATCAAAGTATGCGCTATAGAAGAGTAATATGCTATACGAAAAAAAAATGCAAAGCACACCATTCTGGAAATAGGTAACACTCTAGTACAGTACAACATAAAGTACAACATGTGCAATATAAACAGCAACTAAATCACTGACATATACCTAAAACCAGCCAGCACCATTGGCTTTGTCAAAGGTAGTCTCTGTGTGCTCTGTGGAGAAGTCAAGGATTGGATGAGCATGCACTTTGAAATGTTATTTGACTCACTGGCAGGCACTGTGAGAAACTCGTAGCGCCTTCATCCTCAACTCCAAAGCTCTCAATGATCGGATGTTTGTTATAAACACCCTGAGGAGACTTAGTTCAAAGAATGCGCTATAGAAGAGTAATATGCTATACGAAAAAAAAATGCAAAAGCACAACATCCTAGAAATAGGAAACACTCTTGTACAGTACAACATAAAGTAAAACGTGAAATATAAACAGCAACTAAATCACTGACATATACCGAAAACCAGCCAGCACCATTGGCTTTGTCAAAGGTAGTCTCTGTGTGCTCTGTGGAGAAGTCAAGGAATGGATGAGCATACACTTTGAAATGTTATTTGACTCACTGACAGGCACTGTGAGAAACTCGTAGCGCCTTCATCCTCAACTCCAAAGCTCTCAATCATGGGATGTTTGTTATAAACACCCTGAGGAGACTTAGATCAAAGTATGCGCTATAGAAGAGTAATATGCTATACGAAAAAAAAATGCAAAGCACACCATTCTGGAAATAGGTAACACTCTAGTACAGTACAACATAAAGTAAAACATGTGCAATATAAACAGCAACTAAATCACTGACATGGATTACCTTAACATTTTTTTTTTTTTTTACATAAGTTGTTCAGAAAGCAGCAGTTTATTTACCAGTAAGGTTAAGGACATGTTTATAGTTCCTGATAGTGACTCTTTCACCATCCATTTTAAATTACTGCCAGGTCTGAGACCCAGAGAGACAATGCCCACTCAAAGCTGCGAAAAGGAGAAAAAATGAGGAATAAAAAGTCGGAAGAACGTCTCAAAAGGAAAAAGCAGGAACCTGCAAGAGTGATATAAAGGGCAGGGAGTGTTAGGAAGTGGCCAAGGAGGTACCAGGTGGATTGAAAATTATGCGGCATTGATAATCTACATGCTGACACTTAATAGAGCCAGTTGGGATCTTCTGAGCAGACCATCTAAATGAGTGAAATTTAGATTCATGATACGTAAATGTATCCTTTGAGGATATCCTGTAGCTCTGGCATTGATCTAGCCACCAGGACGTAAATTAAATACTCTGGCCCACAATTTATTAAAAAGAGTGTCCTATATTGGAAAAAAAGTACTGCAATGCCGAATTTATTGATAAAGTGGTCAGTAGAAAAAAATCACATTTATTTCTTGATCTTCCCAGTAGGCTGAGCATGCTAAGAAACATTTTACTCCAGAGACAGAGTCAGTTCAGAAAGTCATTTTTTCAGGCAGGAATTAAACATTCAGAGCCTCATTTACTATATTTTGATGCACAGCAGCTCAAAATAAAAGGGTAGAAATGCGCTGTTTTCCACAAGATACAGTGCTTTCCTGTCCTTCTCCCCTGCTCCGGCAAACAAAAGCAGCCGTTTGCCAACGCAGATACCCTTGCTTCATGTTGCAAGGGTGCCCGTGTTGCGAGGATGATAGTTTTTGTGACCCTTCCTGCACAAAAACAATCATCAATGGCTTTTTCCTCTTTCCATGCATGCTGCAGCACACATAGAGGAAAACACAAGGAGAAGTACAAGTATTTCTGCTCATTGCGCCAAAACTATGCCTCCCCAGGCGTAGGATTCTAATGCATTCTCCGATTTACAACACTTTGTTAATCTGGGCGTCAGGTTCAAAAGATGTTGCGTGGGAACACCCCACTGCAACACTTATGAAAGTCCCCTTTCACACAGAGTAATGTGTGAAAGGGGCCCATATTCACAAAGCCATGAAAAATAACTCAAGGTGACGTGGCCTTGTAAATAGGGGCAAGCCCATTGCGCTGCTGGTGCGTCAAAAAAAGTGACACACTGGCAGCGCAATAGGCTTGTAAGTGAGGCCCTCAATTTTCACTTGCTAAGGACCCATGTTATGTTTCCAAGGGACGCAACCGAGAAACCACGGTCAAGGAAATCATTTTATATCTTAAATGCACAGACTGAGATTAATGTATACTTAGCAAAGAGCTGATATTATATCTCCATTCCTATATTATAAAGCAGTTTTTATGTAACCCTGGGCGTAGTTCGCGTGGTCGCGCTACGCGTAGTTACGCGTAGCTACGCGAAGTGCACTTTGCACTACGCACGCTACGCGTAGCTACGCGAACTTCGTAGTGCTGTAGAAAAATGCTGTTCGCAATGATCGAACAGTGCTGGATGCTTGTCTGCACTGTGCAATCATTGCGAACGGCATCATGCACAGTGCAAGCGGTCGTTTTCTGCCGCTCGAGTAGATTTGTACTCGAGCGGCAGCTTTCTCAATGCGGACTGGTAGTTTCTCATCACGAGCAGTTGCAAGCATACGCGACCACTCGCAATGAGAAACTTGACCTACCCACGTTGAGAATCTCGCCGGGAGGTTTATTTTCCATGCTCGCGATCGGCAACTTGATGTAATGAGGCTGGCACTCATCAAGGATTATCAGCAATGTCTAGACTGAGGATTTGCGCTTAGAGTGCCTTATGCTTCAGCATTCTGACAATGAACTACAGTTACTTGCAGGCCATGAAATCTTTCCAATTCCGGAGAGTTGGTTGTCTTTTTGGGTAGCTACATAAAACTTCCCTCGTGGCCCACAGAGCCTTTGCGCAGCAATTGTGAAATAATGATGTTGCAGCCAGGACTGTGCAACACAGATCTCGGTTTCCCCTAGCAAGAGCCACTGCATTTCTGTGGATTTGTATTGGAGAATATTGAGAATACAGAGAAGTGTTCGAAATCATGTTATTGATGAATACAACATTTGAAAGATTTTCAAACATGAATATGAATTTGTCTGATAATGGGGGTTGTTTCATTTGCGAAGGGCTGATCTGACTGAGTAGGAAGAATACTTAGATAGGACAATCTTGTTCTTGTCACATATAGATGTAAAGTATAAGGTAATATAGTGCCAGTATGAGGATACAAACTGTCAAGATTAGAGAACAATAAAAAAATAGTAACATTGTTGGTTACTTTATAGTTCCACTATATCAAGTAGAATACAGAGTGCTCAAATACTGATGCATTTTGGCCTACTGAATCAAGACCTAGGGCCAGATGAAGGACCAAGGAATTTGCAAATTGCAAATTGGTATGTATTACAGTGTCTGCGACACTGATTGCGATTCCCAATGGGGTCGCAAAATGCGAGCCTCATGAATATTAATGAGGCACTCGCAATTTGAGAACCCATTGGGAATGGCTGGCCCTCCCAGGGATGGTGGCCTGCTGGGCTCAGCAGACCTCCATATCTGGGACTGCTTGTCAATAAAGCAGTTTAAAAAAAGAAAATGCAGCCCGTTTTCCTTAAAGGAAAACGTGATCCATTTAAAAAAAAAAAAGAAACGTCTCTGTTTAATTTTTTAAGGGCAGATTGTGCTCCCTGGGACCACTGACTGCCCCTAAAAAATATTTTCCCCTGCATTTGCAAAGGGGAAGGGGTCCCCTGGGGAACCCTTCCCATTTGCGACTGCATTACCACCCTCTTGAAGAGGGCAGTAAATAGCGAATGTTTTGCTACTGCAATTGCGGTCGCAAAACATTCTTACATGGCTTGTGAGTCGCAATTAGGAAGGGAATGCCCCTTCCTAATAGCGAGTTGTAAAACCTATTTAGCGAGTCGCAAATAAATTGCGTCTCCCTAAATAGGCTTTGTACATGGCCCTGTAGGTTTTGGCATGCACAAACGGGTCTCAAACCTGTTTGCGCATGCAAAAACGGGTCGTACATCTGGCCCCTAGTGTGTAAGGACAATACTATTACATTTTGCTATGAGATTAGTTGTGTAAAAAGCACACGTTAAAAAAACATACGGCAACCAATAATGGAGGAAGAAAGTACTATAACAAATCCTTTGCTCTATACATTAGATATGCATTAGTACACCTATATGTGGTCGACATGTGGACAAATATCTTCTCAAAATTTGCATTGAAACATGTCATGAAAGTCTGATTACTATTAATTTGACTGCGAAGTGATAATCATTATCATCTTGCTGTAGATTATTGTGTAGACTCTTCAGTAATACCATGGTGTGGGCGAATATTTATTATTATTATTAATATTAAAGTACTTTGTTGAGTGCATGGCTAACTGAATGGGGCTTCCCAGTGCTAGCCATCCCTGCTGAAACAATCCCCATAACAGTTTAAACAAAAATGTTTTCAACTGCTTTCTGAAACTGGACAGCTTAGGGGCTAAATAGGCAAAGGACCGGCCACCGCTTTTAGCTCTCTTGATTCTTGGAACAATGGGAAGGACCTGCTTAGTTGACTGGAGTTCTCTGCTGCCTTGTAGAGTTTTATGAGCTAATGAAACATCTGTGGACCTGATTCATATTTAGCCATTTTTCTATAGGCAGCCAGTGCAGGGTGGCAAGCACTGGGCGAGATGATTGGGATCTAGGTACGCCCAGTAACAAACAGGCTGCCGCGTTCTGGATGATTTGAAGCCTGTCGACGAGACAGGGCTGCCTTAAAACAGAGAATTGCCATAATCAAGGCGTGATAGGATCAGTCCCTGTACCACTGCTTTTTGTAGCTCCATAGGGAGTCATTTGATATCTTTCCTCAAGGCTCTAAAAAGGCAGAAGCAGGTGGCTGCAACTCTTTTTGCTTGTAGAGCCAAGGAGAGATGACACCCAGACTTTTAACCTCTAATTTGAAGGAAAGGAGATATTAGAAGCCATATCAGTTGGTTTCATAACAGTGGGTTATTCCCAACCATCATGACCACCGTTTTCTCCCCATCTATATAGAGGCAACTCTCTGCTATCCACTTTGTGACTTGCTATAAGCAGTCATTACTTTTTTTGTAATACAGGCTCACCATTAGGAGAGAGAGAAACAATAATCTGGGTGTTGTCAGCATAAGAGACCATAGTGAAACCAACTCAGCATACAATGTCTGATAGTGGACAGATATAGATGTTTAAAAGTGTGGGGCTGAAGGAGGGCCCATGTGGTATACCATACCTTAACTGATGCATCTTGGAACAGAATGGCCTTTCGCTGACTAGAAATCTCCTGTTAAGTTAGATAGAACCTAGCCATTTAAGCGTCTTTCCTGTGATGCCGCTTGTTTCCAGTCTTTGAAGTAGAACAGGGTGTGATACAGTGTCAAAGGCTGTGCTCAAATACAAAAGGATAAGTGTAGTTGACCCTCCCTGATCTCGATATTGCTTTAAATCCTCTGTGGCCATTAGCACTGCAGGTTTGTGTACTATGGCATTGATGGACACCTGTTTGCGTGCAGTGCAAAATATTGTTCGCTTCTGAGAATTACAAAATATGAGATAGGTCTATAGTAATCTATCTGTTCTGCGTCTAGTGATTTTTTTTTTAGTAATGGGAAAATAACAGGAAGCTTCCATGCGTCTGGGACTACTCCACTGTCCAAGTATGAATGTGAGATATCTGCCATAGCAGTAGCAATGGCATCACCTCCTAACACAAGAATATCTAGGGAAGCAGGGCCCAGAAGGAAGCCTAATTTAGTTGGCCTTAAAATTCCAAGAATGTCTCTCTTCTCAGAGGGTGGAAACATGTTGAGTTTAGCATTTAGTTGATTGACAGTGACACTCCCAGTAGTCATGATATGAGATTCAGCTTCATTTGGTTGACTAATGCCTCATAACAGGACTCTGAGGGTGTAGGACCTGTCCCTGAAAGAGCATGTACTAAAAATAAATTCACATTAGTTTAGAGTTCCTTAAAGGAGTTCTCTGCTTGGGTGATCCAGAGAGAGGGGCTAATGTTGAAGCTTGTGGTAGTTATTCAAGTTATAGGGAGTTTTGGTGAATATACATTTGGGGTACTAATACTTTGTATGTTTAATTTTTATTGCTTTGGGGTATCCATTCACCCTCACAGTTAAACATAGCAGTTACTTTGGCAAGATACTTAAGATAGCTCTTTGCTTTGTGGAGAACCACTACATCATGCAGACATCCTTGATCAGCAATAGCGGCAAGTCAGATTGGTAGAGTATGGTATTTCTGTTTTCACTATAATCTAATTCCCATATCCATTTCTACCACTGGTGCTCATATTCTTGTGTATATGGTCACTGGTGTAGGTGGTAAGAAATGGAAAATTGTGTTGCTCTCATGAATTCTGCAAGCATATTTAGTGCATTCTGACATCGGTGCGATGATTGCATTCACCTTCTCAGGAGGATTGATAACTCACCTCATAAATGGGTTACAGCAGCAAGGAAGCATGAGTGAACTACCACTGTATATCTTTTCTGAACTGTCTTGAGTGCAAGAAGAAACATGGTCTATGTTCCCTGTCATTGTTCTTAGGTGTTTTTAGCACCTGTTGCCACAGTTCTTAGAGGAGCATTCATTGACCATCTAGATCCATTCAAGTCATTCAGCGAATGGTAGGAGAGCTTTATAAAAACTCTAAATGAAAATAAAATTACATAAACTAGAATACAACATTTGTGTCATTTTATACAGTCTAGCCGTATTCCATTAACGCAATAAAGCTAAGAAAAGTTCATAGCAAATATGCTGTCCATGGATTATTTAGGTCCAATTCATATTAAGATCAAAGGTGAAATTGATAAAAATGGAACCTTGAAACATTTAGGAATGATATAGACCAATAATTTTGGGTCAATGCCAACAAAACTATAATCAAGTAAAAAAACCTTGGTGATTGCTACCTCTTGGTATACCAACCTCGTAGGGGAAAACTGCGGTGCAGCAAAAAGGAACACCTGAGTATAAATTATCGAGTCTCTCATTCAGAGTTTCTTTCTAAAACCAATTTGGGTAGAAACTGAGGTTTTTACTTGATTCGGTACTACTTGGGATACATTATTATTTCTGTATGTAGTGTTACCACATCTTGGCTTTCTGAAAGCAAATTTTTTCAGGTGAAACCCAGTGGTAGATGGTGAATTTAGAAAGTGATGAGCAAACTTTCTTCAGGTGCATTCAAGCATCAAGGACTTTTCTACCCAAACAAAGTTTGAAGAAAGTTGAGCCAAATGGATAATTGTACACCATAAGTATCTCATACATTTACTAAAAAGATCTAGAGCATGGGTGAGCCACTGCAAGCTTGGGCCGGATGCCTGGCTCAGCTCAAGGTCTTCTTTTACACTCAAGTGCATAATATTCTGAGCTTTCATGTGGTTTCTGCCTGCCTCCTCGCTTTAAACTTACATGACAAGAAAGAAAAAGCATTAACCTATGATGTAAAACAGTAGTAAGATGTACCCATTTAATATTGTGAAAGGTTTTAACAAAGAAGACCAGTACAATAAAGCTCATTTTACATTTATTATTACCCCTCCAATGATTGAATAGAACAATGAGAGACGCAGCGTGAAGCGACCGGGGGCACAGCTGACGCTTCCAAACAGGACCACAAGCCCCAGGAGCCTGAGGGGCAGTGCCTGCACCGGAGGTCCCGCCCCCTAGACACCAGGGACCTTATTTCAAACCTCGCGCCTCCCGCTTCGCGGGAGACGCAGCGTGAAGCGACCGGGGGCACTGCTGACACTTCCAAACAGGACCACAAGCCCCAGGAGCCTGAGGGGCAGCGCCTGCACTGGAGGTCCCACCCCCTTGACACCGGGGACCTTATTTCAAACCTCACGCCTCCCGCTTCGCGGGAGACGCAGCGTGAAGCAACCGGGGGCACAGCTGACGCTACCAAACAGGACCACAAGTCCCAGGAGCCTGAGGGGCAGCGCCTGCACCGGAGGTCCCGCCCCCTTGACACCGGGGACCTTATTTCAAACCTCGCGCTTCCCACTTTGCGGGAGACGCAGCGTGAAGCGACCGGGGGCACAGCTGACGCTTCCAAACAGGACCACAAGCCCCGGGAGCCTGAGGGGCAGCGCCTGCACCGGATAATACTGGCCCCTCACCCCGCAACGCGGGACGCGCGCGGGCGTGCGCCGGGCTAAGCCCGGGCAAAGGGCGGGCCGTCGGAGGCAGACTGAGGCAGGGCTGGGCCCGGACTCTACGGTTTCATCTGGTACTGTTCCTGTGTTCTATTATTTTGTCTTAAAGCACTTGTAATTCCCCCAGTCGACCCATTAGTCGGACCTTGTATTCTACGGGAGTCACAGGGTTCACCTTTTTACTGTGTTTATATTGTGGGGATTGTATTCAATTTTTGGCGGGGTTGTTTTGGGGTATTATTTAGGTTTGATGGGGAAGAGGAAAGCAATGGAGGGAATGGCTGGCCAAAATGGTCCTATCCCAAATCAAAGCAAGAAAAAGAGGCAAAAGAAATCGGCTAAAAGTGCTGCAGCTAACTGTGTGATGGACAGAATTGACACTGTCATTGAAGAGTGCGAAAGCATATTAGATAATGCTCCAAGCCCCAATGTAGAAGAATCTATTAGAAACCTTTCTGCACCTCCCCTGAAAAATATAGTGATACCACAGTTATTTCTTAAATCCAAAAAGGGTGGGACAAAGCGGGTTGTTCGTGACCCTTATGTGTCTGTGGAATCACATGAAAATAACGAGGGTGTCGTTCAGGTAGAGGATGAGATACGTAGCGAACTTAACCCTATTGTTATCTGTTCCAATAGATTTTCCCCCTTAGTTTCAATCAGTGACAATCATGATTCCTCCTCTTCAGTGCTTGTTCCGGAGCATTCTAGCCTGGGTCACTGTTGCACTTGCAACCACACCATAGGAGAACTAGAAAGGGTGATTAAGGATCTCAGAGGAGAGGTTATGAGTATAAGGGGTCTATTAATGGACCTCTTGGTCCCTACCCAATCCACACGTTCTGAGAACCCACATCATACCATTAATGAAAAAGACCTAGTTCCCACTAGTGGGGGTAATAGAAAAAATACTCTAGCTGGGGAAGAGACTTTGACGCAATTTTCTAGGGGGGATGGGGAAGCCCCCAAGATTACTCACAAAGATCGTATTATCACCCCAAATTGGGGGGGCAGGCAATATTTGGGCCCTAAGCCTAGAACATTGAACCTAGGGACTCAGGAGACTCCCAGACCTTTTTCGGATCAGGACCAAACTGGCCCTGGTCAGAAATTCTCAAACATTATCCTCATGACTAATGTCCCAAAAATACCCATCTCTGGCCATCACGAGTCCAGTGATTCATTAATAAATAAATCGATTCACTGGATTCGTCATGTCCGAGGGTGTCGTTCCATTATTAGGGAAGACATCGTGAAAGCCAAGAGACGTCCTATCCCTGATTCCAATTTGGATATGATTGAATTAACTTTGGTAGACGCCCTATTGGTTGAGAATTTGGTTAAATTAGAATATAGAACCTCCTCCCCAGATCCCTCCCGAATCCAGTTTAGGCGATGCACTCTGACACCACATAATATTTCCTTAAAGGGAGGACCCTTATCTTCTTTAGATAGAAATGATTGACTCTCTGTACCTTATTAAGTCCAGAATACAAACAGTATAAGTCCCGCTGACCAGGGTACTTCTCCCTAATATAATTCGAGACTTTTACACCACCCGACATTACAAGCTCAGCACAATTCTACTAATCTCCCTAGTCTATCTCTTTGTCCGATGAACAAATTGAAAATATTGTCCTGGAACATAGCAGGCCTCAATAAAAACATGACCATACCATCATGGGTCAAGTGTGTGGGTATGCACGATGTCTGTGTTTTCCAGGAGACATGGAGCATCGAAGCGCTCTTCCTTACAGGATATGCCACTTACTTTATTCCCGCAACCTCTAGCGGTAAGGGAAGACCCTCTGGAGGCCTCCTAATATGGATTAACCTTGATTTTGGGTGGTCTGCCACTTTCCAAGAAAGCAATAGCAACGACATCATGTGGCTTTCCCTAAAGGGCCCAAAAAACGGAGAATCCCTTGATCTCTTCAATGTTTATATTAGGGGCACAGTGAGCGGCAGGTCGTCGTCCATTTTAAGTCAATTAGAATTTCTTCTAGCAAGATGTCCACCCACTTCAAAAACTATCATAGCCGGGGATTTTAATTGGACATTTGAGCCCCTGAGCAATGAGGACCACTTGAATTTATCTGAAGAGGACAATAAATGGGGAATACCACCTCTATTCTTGACCCCAATTAGAAAATGGACAGAGATTATTATGCAAGTGAATGCCCTCACTCTGGAATACGGCCTAAGAGCCGTGAATGGAAGAACTTTGTCAGACCGTAAGGGGGCGAACACTTTCAATAAATTGTCCATCCCGTATCGACTACATCCTGGTGGACTTACATCTCTGGGAAAATGTAGCCGATATGGAGGTAAGCCCTACTGTAGATAGTGATCATAATCCCCTATCCCTAACTTTGCAGAACCATTGGGCAGCCTTGCCATTAAACCAATCTGCATGTAGAGCAGACTCCTTTTTCTCTAAAGAGGTAACACTTTCTAATTGTGGTAGACGACTAAGGTGGCCCAGGGTATTAGGAGATGAAAAAAAGATCACCCTTATCTCCTCAATATTGGTAGAAAAAACGAGAGATCTTGAGACAGCTGTGGCCTTGTCCCAGACGAGGGACAAGATTCCCATACTCCATCAGGAAACCATATGTATGATTGGAGAACAGTTTGCAGGAAGCGTCAGTTTAGGAAAAAAGAAACCTCAAAAAAATAACCCCATTCCTTGGTTTACAGGATCCTGCAAAGAGAAAAGAAAAGCACTCATAGCTGCTGTCAAAGACAAAAATATTACTAGGGTTAAATTAGCAAAGAAAGATTACAACTCATCTTTGACATTAGCTAAACGGGCTTGGGAGGAGGCACATTAGGATAAGTTAAAAATAGCGGCTACTGAGAGAAACCCCGCCTCCTTTTGGTCACTAATTAACACCAAAAATAGAGCAGGTACTGTTTCTATTCCAAATCATATAGGCAGCCAGACTTGGTGGGACCACTTTTCAAAACTTTATGCTGAAGCCGCAGTGGGAGAACGAGTGCCTGGCAGGGATATTCAGCACTTACCTATCTCGGACCTTATAACCCCCTTTAGCCTTGATGAGGTCGTAAGTGCCATCAACAGTATTGTACCCGCTAAAGCGGCAGGACCAGATGGCATTCCGGGCGATCTGTTCCATCTGGAACCAGCTAAATGGGCTAAATATATTCAGCATTTGATTAATAGCCTGTTAGAGGCTGGCGAAGTTCCCCCATCTTGGAAATTAGCTGAAGTCATCCCTATTTTTAAAAAAGGTGATCGCCAAGACCCTGCCAACTATAGGCCCATCAGCCTTGTAGATTGTATGCAAAAAGTGGCAGGGCGAACCCTTCTCAATAGAATTCATCTTTGGATGGAGGAAGAGGGAATTCTATCTAAATGCCAAGCGGGCTTCAGGAAAGCCACTAGCACTATAGACCAAGTTTTTCGTCTACTTTTACTCTATTGGAAAGTGGTAGTCATAGCAAAGGGGAGCCTATACTTGGCATTCATTGACCTCAAGACGGCATTTCTTCTAGTCCCGCGAGCAAAGTTGTGGTCCGTCTTGCAGGAAATGGGAATACCCCCTTACATTCTATCCTTTTTAGTTCGTCTTCATGACGATACCTCTGCAAGGATAAGATGGGGTGACCAAGGGCAGACCACAGAGAGTATCCCAGTAAGGAGAGGAGTCCGCCAGGGCTGTGTTCTGGCTCCCACACTATTTTCACTTTTTGTGAATGGTGTGGTGGATTTCTTGAGCCAAATTCCAGCTGATGCACCAACCCTGGCGGGGGAAAAAATAGCTACGCTCCTCTTTGCTGACGATACTCTCTTAATCTCCAAATCCCCCATGGGTCTCCAAACATTACTTACTCACTTCCAGGCTTTTTGCACATCAAGGGGCCTTACTATTAACATCTCGAAAACAAAATGTATGGCTTTCAACCCTGGAAAACAGTTTAGACCCAAACTTATTCTTAATGGTTCATACCTTGAACAAGTTCATTGTTTTGATTATTTGGGGATAAGGTTATCGGATAAAATGTTATGTTTACCCCATTTGAGCAAGATGCTTTTAAATCACAAAAGGGCAGCGGGGGCTATCTTGAGAGAGCAGCGCTTGTCCTCTTCCAGATTGGTCTCCCCTGTTCTGGCTGTATATGAGGGAAAGGCAGTGAGTTTGGCTTCTTATGGAGCGGAACTCTGGGGGTTCGAACAAACATCAGAGATTCAAAAGTCAGAGAACAAGTTTCTAAGAGACCTGGTCTCTGCCCCCATTGTACTCCTTTAACACCCTTGTTCCTTGACATGGGGAGACACAGGTTGAGCGATATAGTTAGATTACGCCCTCTCTTGTATTGGGCAAGACTAAGATCTACCCCCGAGTTATGTCATTATGCAGCAGGTCTTGGTGAATTGATTACTCTGGACACGGGCAAAAGGGTAAAATGGCTAAGAGAACTTAAGGAACTTTTATCGTCCTTGGGCTTAGCCGATGCGTTGGAGAACCAAGCCCAGCCATCCAAGGCGGAGCTAAAAAAGATCTATTGGAACTGGATACACCAATGGCTCCTACTTTACCCGAGGCATGGGAAACTAACAGAGGACTTTCTACAGATAAACAAGTTGGCCATTTGGAACCCTATTTGGATTTCTTTCGAGTTCCTATGGACAGAAAGCTGTACATGCTTTTCCGGTTTGAGTCACTGTATCTCAATGCTACAGTTGCCCAAAGGGATCCAGCCAAAATGTTTTCATCAAGCTGTCCGTGTTGCAACTATACGCAAGAAACCATAGCCCATTGCCTATTCGCATGCCCGGCTTACCGGCAGGCAAGGAACAAATGTCTCAAACATATTTGTGTCCAGTTGGGAACAAAGAATCATCAAGTCGCACTCCGTATCTTGAGATCTGATGCAACTAGGTCTGTTTTTGTATGCGGAGTTGCAAAATTTCTGGGCTGCGCTTGGTTTATTCGCACAAAAGCCATCACTAAAGCTGCAAAAATAGTTGATGTCACTACACAATAAACCCGCATCCATTATCCTGTGTAAGAGGGTAGAAGGAACAAACTGTGTTTCAAGAACTTCCGTCGACATGAGTAATTTGTTTCTATTGGGAATTTCGCCTTCTATGAATTGTTGTCCTAACCATTGGTGTCATTGTTTGTGTTTTAAATTTTGTCTTTATATAACATTTTTAAGTATTATAAACTTTGAATTGCATAATAGTGTCTTTATGGATGCAAAAGCTTTCATGATAGCAATTATTTGAACATAGCAATAACAAATGTGCCACAAACATTAATACATGCACTTTTTACACTAGCACTTTATATCTGCCCTGCATTAAACATAAAGCATTTTTAGGTAGCTTCTTCAGTTAAGTATTCTGCTCCACCAAGTACCCATATGCACTGTTATAGCATTTGCACTTTCTTCTCAAACTATGTAGTGTACTAAGCATCTTCATACATGAGAGAGCACCAGCACTTTATTTGTCAAGTACAATCTATCTATGAAGCTCCAATTTTGTTATAAATTGTTGAATGTAATAATGTTTTAATAAGCACACTTAGCATTTCTATGTACTGGATTAGACCCACTGATTGCTTGATATCTTAACTTTTTTACTTTAAGTACAAAGACCACTGTAAATGTCCAAAGACGCAATTGAGATTGTCATCTGTCTGAACTGGGTTTTCAAGATGTGTTCTTTTACTGGTATGTTCGAACTGTTTTTATCGTGTATCTTTTATGGTTTTTTAAACCAAATAAAGATTATTGAAATATATATAGCTACAAAAAAAAGAATAGAACAATGTGAAACTAGAAAACCTGGGATCAATTCAGGATTATTGCCCTGAAAGGACGATTAAGTTACTACCTCAGATGCATGCTAAACAAACTAATTATGAGGTCTACCTTGGTGCCTTAGCCTATGTGGATCCACATTTCATTGTTTAGTCCTCTTGGGGTCTTACTCTGTAGCTCAATAATATATTTGGATTCTAGGGTACGTAATTTCCGCACCCTATCTCCCCCTCTCTCATCTCTTTCCACCTGGTCTAGGCAAAAAAATCTTAACAGATTACCATTGCTGTTGTGTTAGAGTTCAAAATGTCGGGCTACCAGATATGTCGGATCCTTATTAGTAATTGCCAGAAGATGCTCCAGAATCCTATTCTTTTTGGGGTGAATGGTGCTTCCCACATGCTGTTTACCACATGGGAATTCCAAACAGTACACGGTGTGGTCAGAGTTGCAGTTCATTAATTTGTTCAACTGCATTTTCGTTTTCCTACCTGGTATGGTATTTTCTTTTACCTTACTGCTGTTTCTACAGGCCTGCATCTAGTGCATGGGTAGAACCCTCTGACTGGATCCAGTTTATTGGGTTTTACTCTGTAATGACTCCTGACCAGATGGTCTTTCAGTGAGGTGCCCCTTCTGTATGTTATAAGTGATGCATCTGATATAAGACTACCAATCACATTATCAGACTTCAGGATGCACCAATCCCTTCAAAGGATTTGGAACAATTTCAAAGGTTTCTCTGTATAGTCTGTGATCACTCGTACTTTGTTGTTTTCCTGCATCTCTCTACTCTCTGATTTAGTTTCCCCATCTTTTTCTACTAGGAGATGATTGCGATGTATTGCATCACTCCTTCTCTCTGCATGGTCTAAAATTCCCTGGCAGTACCCTCTTTTGAGAAATCTTTGTCTTGCTTTTCCTTTAGCTGTACTATATTCATGAGGAGAGGAGCAATTTCTTTTTATTCTCAGAAATTCCCCGTAGGGGATGTTATTGATTACAGTCTGGGGATTGTACCTGCCGGCATAGAGGATTGAGTTTCCTGCGGTAGGTTTGCGATAAAGTAATGTATCTTCTTCTACATACACTCTAAGATCAAGGTAAACCACCTCCTGTTTGTCAATACAGCTCGTGCAACTAAAGTTCAGATTGTTGTCATTCAGTGATCTTATATACTCCTCCACCTCCTCTCGGGGGCCTCTCCAAATGATAAATAAATCATCAATATAGCACGTCCAAAGGGCCACGCTATTTACCCACTTCTCATTGGTACCTGCCCAGGCCACGTGCTTCTCCCTCCAGCCAACGAAAAGGTTTGCATAACTGGGGGCGAAGCACGTGCCCATAGCGGTACCCTGTTTTTGTAGGTACAGTTGTCCTGCAAAGTTAAAAAATATTGTTATTCAGACAAAAATGTATTACCTCCATCAATAGTTGGCTGCGTTCTTGAAATTTCAAGGGTCTCTTTTGTAGAAATAATTTTACAGCCTCCAGGCCTTTGTCATGTGTGATGCAGGTGTAGAGACTTGCGATGTCTAGTGTGATTAGCAGCACGATCTGTTCCCATCGTGTTCCTTCAGGAAATCTTTTGTGTCCCTTATATAGGAACTCAAGTCTTTAACTATTGGAGCAATAAAGTAATCTATATACATTGAAGTGTTCTCCAATAGGCTGTTTTCGGAGGATACTATTGGGCGTCCTGGTGGGAAGTTCCTTTTTGTGGACCTTTGGCAGATGATAGAAGGTTATTAGTTCAGGGTATTCATGTTTCAAGAAACTAGTCCTCCGTTTCTAGCATTCCTACATCTTTCCATTTTGTCAGAAGTTCATAAAATGATGCAATGCTACTTTCGTACTCTTTTTTCGAAATGGGGGTATAGTGCTCATTCCTATGAAGTTGTTTTAGAGCCTCCTCCTCATACTGCTTCTTATCCAGGATCACTACATTTCCCCCCTTGTCTGAGGGCTTGGTTATAATTGAGTTGTCCTCTTAATTCATAATGGCTTGCCACTGTTATCTGGATAGATTTCTTCTCCTGCTATTGAATTTCTCTTCCTGCAGTTTTTTCAGGTCTTCAATCACAGTTTCTTGAAAAGTATCTATTCCATCATGTGGGGAGTGTGGGATGGTTCTTGATTTATTCCTCAGATTGCTATTGCAGCTCTTCTGGGATATACCCGTCTCTTCTAACATCAATGTCGCACCGCCTTCTATTTCTCTTTGGAAACCAGAGTTGTCATCCATCTCGAGAAGTGCCCACAATGTTTCTAGGTCAGCTCCTATTAGGAGATCTAATGATTCTGTAGCGCTGGTAAAGGCACCTTTTTCTTTGGGTTGAGCAAATACATTTTCATTAACTTGAGCTTGCGTACAAACTTGTAAATGTCTATATGTGTTTGCGTATAGTCAAATTGGGGAGTTGGACAAAACGGATACTAAAAGGATGTACATATTCAAACTATCATAATGATAGATGCATGAAACTATGCTAAATGTATATACTCTATTCCAGGTTAAAGAGAAGCCGACACCGGAGGTATTATATGTTCCAAGATGGCTACCATGCTATCCCTGTAAAGACTCTGGGGTATATTCACAAGAACATGTGATAACTACCCCAAAAGTAGCTGAACGCAACTCTTCACATCACAGTATATTGAAGGAAAATAACACTGTGTTAACGTGGTATTCACAACACAGTGGCACCGTGCAATAGATCCACCACAACATGTCAAATGAACGAGTTAAAATCAATGCAACGCCGCAAAAATGCGAAACACCAACGCAAAAAAAAATGGCGATGATGCAAATCGCGATACAAAAATCAGCGAATACCAGCCACAGGCCTGCAATCCCCACGCAACATGCGGGAAATGCACTATAAAAGTTGCAATAAAAAACACATACAAAAGCCAAACAACAGCGAAGCACAATGAAGGCAGCCGGAGCAAGTGCGGAGGACAACCAGAGCCCCACAAGCTCCCCAGAGGACCAGCCTGGGACCTCGGGGTCAGGGAAGGGCAAGGAGAAGAAGAGGTGGAAGAAAAGGTTCAGTCCGCAGGAAAATAGGATCCTGATAACGGAGGTGATAGAACACCATCAACTACTGTTCGTCACCTCCACTGTGTCACTGGCAACTAAAAATGGAATATGGCAGACCATCGTGGACAAGGTGAATGCAGTCGGAGTGCTGAAGAGGACAATGGAAGAGGTCAAGCAGCACTGGAATGATGCCAAGCGCAAAATCAAGCAGAAACTCGCAAACAACCGGAAGGCAGTAATGTAGACTGGAGGTGGGAGCCCAGCGCCACAGGAGAAGCAGGACGAGTTGGAGGAAATGGTGTCCACCGTCATCAGTGGGGAGACAGTGGCAGGAGTTGGGGGCCTGGACACTGCTCAACATGACCGGATACAACAGCACCAAGGTGAGTAACGACCAGGGACTGGGGGGACGGGGAGATGGGCACAATGGTACACATGCACAAGTAAGCATAGCACATCTGTGGACAAGCCATGCCCCAGACCCCAAACTCCCACCAAGAGACCAATGCATCCAAGTATGCAACATCTCAGAATTGTATAAGCACAGAAGTCAGAGGTACACCCCATGTAAGGTATAAGGGGCAACCAAATCAGAGCTGCAGGGGCAACTCCCCCAAAATGCGGCACACACACATCACTTGCAGAGCACATCAACATTGACAACGATGTGGGACATTCCGCAACAGTACAGAACAAAGTATCAACGTGCACTCAATGTGACATTCAAAATTGTTTATACGTGTTTAAGGGAGTGCTACCAGCGCTGAGGCGACTCTCCAGGGGCGCCTTATGGTAAACATCCAGTCTATGGTGCAAATAGGAAAGGGTTCCTTTTGCTAACGCGAGCACGGTTTCAACAGGCTGGAGTAGCCTCAAATGAATTTCATCCAATGCGGAGAATATATATACCAGTAGTCCAAATTTTTACTCCAAAACAATTGATTTATTCTCAATTATTTGCGGTATACTTTATCATTGTCAATAAAGTTTTTTCAACATTGAGAGATTTTCTCCATCTCACAGAGGTAACAGCAGTAAACCCAATGCATTTCGGGTTCAAACCGAACCCTTCATCAGGGGTATTCTTGAACTGTAAAATGACAAAAGACGAGTCAAAACTAAGGTCCTCAAGCGGCACATAGCAAGCACTACAAGAAAGTTATACTGAAATGAGTGCATACCAAGGTAGATGTCTACACATAGTGAAGAAACAACGAAGAGATCTGGTTTGTGAAAAGTACATGTCATAGTGGACATTAGAAGTAAAAAAGTGTCTAGGGTCAGTGGAATAATAAAGTGTGCTCAATCGAAAAAACTTAGTGGGAAGAATCCATTAACGATACCAAGAGAAACCCGAGAATAGCGGGAGTCAAAAGAAATGCTAAATGCGTCTACACCCGGCGTGACTAGAATGAAAGAAACAAACGTGCATATAAATCATAGCGGTGAATAGCAATGAAGATCCGTGAAACGAAGTTAAAATGGGACTATTCTTGCGAGAAACCTTACACGCTTACCCGGGAAATACAAGTGCATTCACATCCGGCGAAACCACGTCCGGCACAGGAGCTGGCGTGTAATCGTCGGAGGGGAGGAGGAGTATAAGAGCAAACATAGAAGACGGATAATCAACGTACAAATAAACATAGAAAAGGGTGCGCAATGTGGTAGAACCATTATACAAATTAAAGTGGAGATAGAAGAGGTACACATAAGAAACGTGATATGCAGAATAACGATGTAAGTGGAGACAAATAATTGAAGAAGAAGCAAATATTAAGAGAAATGCAAGTGAAGATGAGAAAAGTACACATAAGAAACGTGATGTAAAAAATGACTGTGTAAGTGAAGACAAATCATTAAAGAGGAAACAAATATTGAGAGAAAATCAGAAACATATTGGATGCAAGACAAAACAGATTTATAGGAAACAATTAAGTTCGATACGATCATTGAGTCCCAGAGGCTGTAGGGATTGCAGTTTTTTGGTCCAATAAAATTCTGCTCTTGCAAGAGTTTTCTGTGGGTAAGCATCATTGCGGATTTTGAGTGACTCTAAGACAGTGAAGCGTAGCTGAGAGATGTTGTGTTTAGCTTCCATCCAATGAACTGCGACTGTAGATTTCTCATTTTTCGTTCGAATATTGCTTTTATGTTCTCCAATGCGAATTTTTATTTTGCGTTCTGTTCTTCCAACATAAATTTTACCACAAGGGCATTTAAGTACGTAAATAACATTGGATGTGTCACAGGTGCTGGAGTGGCGTAATTTGATTTTGTGGCCTTTGGTAGGATGGATAAAAAGGTCACCCAAAATTACATTGTCACAGTGTACACAATTGAGACACCTCTGCATGCCTTTGAAAGTCGTGTTAAGTGTGGTGGATGGTGGATTGAGTAGTTCTTTCAGATTTTTAGATCTTTGCATAGCAAAAATAGGTTTTTGAGGAAACAGGGTAGAAAGATCTGGTTCTGTCTGGATGATGTTCCAATGTTTCATCATGATGGATTTGATGGTGGTGGCCTGTGTGGAATGTTTGAGAACACAAACTAATGGATTGGTCTGTTTCTTCTTGGTGCGTTGTAGTAAGATATTGCGTTCAACCATAGTAAGTCTGTGTTTGGCCTCGTTCAACAATTGTGGTGGATATCCTCTTTGCAAGAATCGATCTGTAAACGTATTAGTGATGAAAGTCATCTCATCAGGATCCGAAGTGATTCTTTTGAGTCTAATGAATTGTGAGTATGGTAAGTGTTTCTTCAAAGAGGACTGGTGGAAACTGTCAAAATGAAGAGAGTTGTTTCTGTCGGTAGGTTTAATGAACACTTTAGTTTGAATGGTTCCTTGGGTGATAGAAATAAGTACATCCAAAAAGTTGATGTGGTGCTGGTCTATATGATGAGTGAACTTGATCCGATCATGGATGTGGTTGAGTTCAGATATGTTACATCCCAAATCTTGACGATCACCTTTCCAGATGATTAAAATATCATCAATGTAACGTTTGTAGAGGACCAGATTATGAGACCATTTATGATTTTTCAGAATGTGTTCGTGTTCTAGTTTAGCCATGAAGATATTGGCGTACGAAGGCGCTCCAGCAAATCCCATGGATGTTCCATTGTTTTGGGCGTAAAAGACACCCTTCCATTCAAAGTAACTGTGGTATAGTGAGAATTGCAGAAGTTCCAAGAGGAATATTTTTTCGGCACAGACGTGATTATGATTCAATAGAGCCCATTCAGTGGCTTCAATACCATCTCCATGGGGAATAGAGGTATAGAGGGAAGTCACATCAATTGTGCATAACCACCATTGTACAATGTCTTGCGTGTCCAAACTACTCAAGATGTTGAGAAGATCAGTAGTGTCTTTGAGGTAAGACACTTGGTTTTGAACAATAGGCTGTAAAAAGTAATCAAGATATCTGCCTAAAGGTTCCGATAGGGAACCGCAGGCGGACACTATTGGTCGAAAAGGTGGGTTTTCCAGATTCTTATGAATCTTAGGCAACATGTAAAGTTTGGGCCTACGTGGATATTCTGTGTAGAGAAACTTCTCTGTTTTTTTACTAATCCAGCCCAACTCTTCAGCACGCTTTAGAATCTGTTTGAGGAAAACTTGATAACTGTGTGTAGGATCTTGATCAAGTTTAGTATAGGTGTCAGAGTCAGCGATATGATGCATCACGCTTTTTTCGTAAAAACTAGTGTCGAGTACTACAAGCGCTCCACCTTTATCAGCTTTAGTGAAAGTCAAAAGAGGATTGTTAGCCAACTGTTTTAGAGTGCTCCAATCTTTGGCTGAAAAGTTAACTTTGGTGTGTTTCCGGAAATTGATGTTGGTGATTTCCGCTTTAACCAATCGCTCAAAGGAGTCAATAGACTTATGTGAGATTGGAGAACAAAAAGTACTTTTGGGTTTGAACTCTTTAGGTTGACTTGAATCATCAGATTGTGAGAGTGGATCAAACAGCGTGGTGAAAGGTTCAATAGTGCTGAAAAAATATTTGAGCCTTAGAATTCTGACTAATTTGAAGAAAGCAATTTCAGTTTCAGCTAAGTTGCTTTGGTAAGTAGGTACATATGAAGTGCCTTTATTTAGGACTTTGAGTTGAGCTTTGGAAAGTTGGGTTGTAGAGATGTTGACAACTAGGTTGCTCGTGTTTTGCTCTGGAGAGATCTCTTGTCCGTTTCTGAAAGATGCTCCTTTCCTTTTGCTCCTCCTTGTTTTTGTGGAGGTTGTTCCGGTTGATGATTTGCGGCAGGGCTTGTGGCTAAAAATGATTTCCGACTTTGAGAGGTAGATGGGGTCTCTGTGGCCGGTTCTTCGACGTTGGAGCTGTGATTCACTGGAGGACGATTGTGGGCTACTTCTAAATCTGACACTACACTTTCTTGGGAAGAATTAACATTTGTGGGTTTTTGCCATTTCCGTTGATTATAAAATTTCTGCCCAGGTGTAAACTTCATCCAGCTTATAATCAATAGTATCTCTTCGGAACTTTTTGATTTTGCGCTCGTGTTTTTCTTTGGCATATCTGTCAAGTTTCGTGTTGAGGTCTTGTAGGAGATCATCCCAATTGTCAGATTCCTTCTTTGATAATTCTTCTTTGATAGTTGCAATTTCAACTTCCAATGTTTTGAGGATATTAGAAAGTTCTTCTACGATTAAAAGAATCAGGTCTAAAGAGCATTTATTGAGGATCTGGTACCATCTTTCCATGAATTGTTTGTTGGTTTTGCAGAGCATAGGTTTAAGAGCAATCCGTAGTCCTTTTCTCATCTTCACTTGAATTTCTCTTAATATTTGCTTCTTCTTCAATTATTTGTCTCCACTTACATCGTTATTCTGCATATCACGTTTCTTATGTGTACCTCTTCTATCTCCACTTTAATTTGTATAATGGTTCTACCACATTGCGCACCCTTTTCTATGTTTATTTGTACGTTGATTATCCGTCTTCTATGTTTGCTCTTATACTCCTCCTCCCCTCCGACGATTACACGCCAGCTCCTGTGCCGGACGTGGTTTCGCCGGATGTGAATGCACTTGTATTTCCCGGGTAAGCGTGTAAGGTTTCTCGCATGAATAGTCCCATTTTAACTTCGTTTCACGGATCTTCATTGCTATTCACCGCTATGATTTATATGCACGTTTGTTTCTTTCATTCTAGTCACGCCGGGTGTAGACGCATTTAGCATTTCTTTTGACTCCCGCTATTCTCGGGTTTCTCTTGGTATCGTTAATGGATTCTTCCCACTAAGTTTTTTCGATTGAGCACACTTTATTATTCCACTGACCCTAGACACTTTTTTACTTCTAATGTACACTATCACATGTACTTTTCACAAACCAGATCTATTCGTTGTTTCTTCACTATGTGTAGACATCTACCTTGGTATGCACTCATTTCAGTATAACTTTCTTGTAGTGCTTGCTATGTGCCGCTTGAGGACCTTAGGTTTGACTCGTCTTTTGTCATTTTACAGTTCAAGAATACCCCTGATGAAGGGTTCGGTTTGAACCCGAAATGCATTGGGTTTACTGCTGTTACCTCTGTGAGATGGAGAAAATCTCTCAATGTTGAAAAAACTTTATTGACAATGATAAAGTATACCGCAAATAATTGAGAATAAATCAATTGTTTTGGAGTAAAAATTTGGACTACTGGTATATATATTCTCCGCATTGGATAAAATTCATTTGAGGCTACTCCAGCCTGGCGAAACCGTGCTCGCGTTAGCAAAAGGAACCCTTTCCTATTTGCACCATAGACTGGACATTCCGCAACAGAACAGAGGACACAACTGGTGCCACTTGTGTGCAGAAACTGGCCAATCACATGTGGCATAGCAGGGAAATGAGAGTTGACAATGTACAAGTACAAACACACATCCGTGATGTTGTCAGAATGTCCACTGTGCCGCATCATATAGGCAGCTCCCCACAAACAGTCACAATGTACACTGTCATGCAGTCTGAATGTAAACATGTACAATGCGACAACATACATGTGAACACAATGTTAAACTGCATCTCCCCTTGACATTGCAGAGGGAAATTCAACACCTCCTGCAGAACAGTCCCAACCTCCCTTCTCTGACGACGAAGAGGACCACAACATCCTTGACTCTGATGCGCTCCAACAGATCATGGAGAGCCTCCGCAGTCCACTTCCAGGAGCAGGGCAGGCCAGCTGCTACGAGGGGAACCCACCCCCTGCACAGAACACACAGCAGGCAGCACCCACCACAACGGCTGCTTCCCAGGACCCCCACAACAAACACATGGCCCTCCAACGCCGTGTGTTGGGGTGCCAGGAGAAGCTGGCTGGACAGGTGCAGCTGGGGTTCGACCACATGGCAGACAAACTAGACGCCATACATGGGTGTCTAAGTCCCATCAGGGACCACTCACAGTCCCTACCGGACACCAACAGTCGGCTCCATGCCTTCCAATGAACCATGGCTGACATCGCCAGAGTCCTGACTCTGCGACAAGAATGACTGTCTAGTCAGAGTGGCTCCAGCGAGCTCGCCCGGGAGTTGGAACTCATGCAGATGCTCATGAAGAACATGAGCGGACGTGGGCGGAATCACAGGCTGGCACGGCTGCACACAAGCGAGAGGTAGCTAGGTCACTCAATGCCATAAAGACCCTCCTCATGGCATTGCTGCCACAAGGCCTAGCGCTGATTCATGCTGCTGCTACCATTCCATCCACATCCCCGGCCCCTGGTGTGTCAGTGCCACACATTGCGGCGGACATTCCACCTCCGGTCCCTGAGGTGTCAGTGCCACACAGTGTTGGAGACAGAAATCCACCACCCACATGTGTGGCACCTGAAACAACAGAGGACGTAGATGTGGATGAATTGGCCCTCGTGGTCAGAAGGAAGCGGTAGCATTCATCTCCGCAATATGGCCTGTTTCTGTTTGGTTCTGCCCTCTGCATCATCACCTTCCACTGTCCCCCGATGCACTCTGCGACACTCACCTTGGACCTCGACATGGACTGCCATATTCTCTTTGGTCACCGATGACACAGCTATCAGACTGCGGACTCAACTCTCTCTCTTCTGATGTACATGTCATTACCTGAAGGTTTTTTGCTGGCCCTCCACGTGCTAACAATGCAAAGTGGGTTTTCAGGGCCCAGTACTGCTCAAGCTGCAACACTCCACTGAATTTGCATTAAACATTCATTTTCACACCAATGTGTCATGTCTATGATCTTGCAAGTGTGGCAGTATGAATGCATGTAGGATCAATGATTTCCCCTTACGTCCATGTTGCTCATGTTGTGGGACTTGGGTCACAGGGTGACACATTGCCAAATGCGTTCTGGTGGCGCCGACACTAGAACGGAGACACATGCACTAGTTAATTCCTTGTCCAGCCCAGACCGGAACCACACCCAGAGCCCGGGGGTCATTGTTCACACCCTTATGCTGGACTGGCATATGCCAGGCCAGCCCACTCCGCTTACGCTCACAGGGGGGGACGACAATGCTAAAAGTCCCTGGTCTACCCTGTAGAGATCTGCTGCTCACAGGTCTAGTTGTCAGCATGCCACAGCCACTCCCTCACAGCTGGATTACACCAACATCACACCCATACAGCACTGGCGTCACAGGACATGTGACCCTGCCAATAAAAAGGGCCTGGCGCATGTGCTGGATGCCATTTCCACTCTGCAACTGGGTGTCTCCGTATGGTTATCATTTCTGCCTGAGGGCCTAGGGCCCGGGCACAGCACATTGCCTGGTCCTGGGGGTTATTTGATGGCATCCACATCATGGGACTCAATCATAAAGGGTCCATGTCTTGGGGGGCACAGACTTGATGGCACCGAATACACTGTAGCCGGCACAGGCACACCGCGACAGGACAGTGTCTTTCGTGCACTGAGGTAGGGGCACCTTAAGTGCTGAGCAGGTGTGCAGCCTGCGATGATGCACCGTCCAGGTGGTCCGGAATGGTGGCATTATTGTGAGCCCTGCTGGACCGCAGTGTAGGCCTGAGCCAGCGGGCAGTGCGGGTCTACCGCTATGTGGCATTGCCTCGTGGTTCAAAGAGTTAGTGGCACCTCGAGGGCTGAGCGGGCATGCAGCCTGTGATGAGGCCGGATGCACTGATATGTTCTCTGCCATAGTGAAATCAAGACCCAGAATCAAGTGTGAGACCTGGTGGCCCACGGTGTGGGCTGCTTGATGTGGAGGGTGCCATGGTCGCGGGCCCCGGGCTTGGATCTCCCACTGGCACGTGGTGGGCCCTCTTGGAAACACGCTGGTGTCAGAAGGTGAGCAGTGAGGCCTGGTTGCACAGGGGCGGGCAATCACCGCTGGACTGCGGGAGGGGCTGGGGTGCATCGGCCTGTGTGCAAAGGGGCGGACAAGCGCTGATGGCATGTGCTACTGTATGGACTCTGCAATTCATGTCTCTAGAAACTGTTTCAGATGAGGGACCTGGGGAACTGCAGTGTGTAACGGCACGTGGTTGGAAACACACCGGTTGCTGCAGGTGAGCAGTGAGGCCTGTGTCTGCAGTGTCGGCACTCTCTCTCCCTCTCTTTCTCTCTCCCTCTCTTTCACTATCACTCTCTTTCTCTCGCCCTCTTTCTCTCTCTCCCCCTCTCTTTCTCTCTCCCTCTCTCTTTTTCTCCCTCTCTCCCTCTCTTTCTCTCTCCCCCTCTCCCCTGCTCACTCTCTCTCTCTTTCGCTCTCTCTCTCTGTCCTTTGATGGGCGCATGACACACCATCTTATCTAGATTTTTGTCTTGCATGCTGTGACTTACAGAATGCCCAGAGAAGACCCGCCGTGCCTCTTCAAGATTGTTGTTTTTTGTTTATTCTGTAATAAACGTTTTATTTGGATTATATGATTTGAATGTATGATTTCCATTTTTCAGACCACACCTGTATATTAGGTGTTGTGAATGTGCGACTTCACGCAATTTATTTGGTTCATGGTTTTGTGGAGTTGATGTGCATTCTCTTTGTACAAAGGGAGGGGGGGGTGGGTGGTGTTGTCGGGGGGGGGGGTGGCGGTGGGTGTTGTTGCCCTATTGGGGCTCTGGGCTGCAAGTTTAGTTGCCCGGGTGCATCTGTTGTTCTTCATGTTTGGCCATGGGCTGTGCTGCCTTGGCTGCTGCCGGTTGTCGTCCGACTTTACACCTGGTCAGAGCAGGTGTTAGTTTCCTACTGCTAACGCGCCTTATTGCCTGTTTTGGGATCTTATCGCCGAACTGGCTGGTCGTTGAGAATGTTGTGGAGTGGTGTTATTGCGGCTTTTTGCTCGGGAACGCCTACTCTGCGTCTAATTAGCGATAGTTGCCGAGGTCATCCGTGGTGATGTTTTTTGAGGAGGCTAGCGCCGGAAAACTGGTGATATGGGCTGTTAGCACCAGCTTGTGAATGGGGAGGTAAATTTATCGCGACTTTGGCTGTGATAAAGTGCCGAGAACTCGGCGGTAGCTCCTTGAGAATATGCCCGCTGATTTCTTACTCCTTTACTTTCAGTGTCACTGACTTCTGGTTTTGAAATGCACAAGCTTTATTTAAATGTGGACAGAAAAATTAATTGTTGACACTGAGGAAGGCGACTGTGCCGAAACGCGTCTGTCATCCTGGTTGTGGTGGAATAAATTATTGAAATTTATAATTGCTCCGGAGTGCGCTCATAATTTTGCTATTTTCAGGACGGGCGATAGCGGTCATTGGATATATATATAGATATATATATATCTCTATATATATTATCTACTGGCGGTCGCCAGTAGTTAGTTATAGTTAGGACCGAGTTTCCATAGGAAATCTCAAAATTCTATTTTGAATAACTTTGGCGCCGATTGACGAATCCTCGCGAATTTTTCAAAATAGGTGGGGCACTCTGCTCCTACCCTGAAAGTCTCGGGGGGATTCGTCAAGCGGGGGCTGAGAAAAAGGGGGGGTCCCAAAACACGTTTTCCCCATGTATTGTTCCATAGGACCTTTAGTCGCAGCTACAGCCCGAACGGCTGAAAAGAATTACTTGAAATTTGGCAGAGAGGTAGCCATAAGGTCAAGGAAGTGCCTTTTGCAGGTCTGGTGTAAATCTGTTCAGTATTTCCTGAGAAAATAGCATTTGAAAGCATATCAATATCTATACGCGCGCAGCGTGCGCGCACTGTGCAAGCCCTGTGCGCACACCCTAACGTGCGCGAGCGTGATTCTGATTGGTTGTTAGATGTCAGTAAACATTCGAATCGGTCGAAATCAGGAAGTGTCGGCCGCCATTTTGTATGTCGCACTGAAAAGGAAAGGTGGAGAACGTGAATAGGGGGCAGAGTAGGGAGTTCTTAACCCCCTAGCCATTGTCAGGGGGTCACAGTAGGACCACGAAGGGCCAAAAAAAAAGATTTTAAATTTTTTAAAAAGCATCGCGGGGTGCGCGCACTCTGCGCGCACCCGAAAAAAAACCTTTTAAAAAAATAGAAATAAAAATAAAGTTTAAGTGTTTAGATATTAGGTGGCTCTAAAAAGAGCCCTTGTGTTCATTGAGTGTTTTTCGGTACCTACAAGTAAGTACCGATGCAGAGTCTAAAGTTCAAGAGGAAAACTCTGTTCCCTTCATCATTAAAATGTACACCGTCTCCTCTATAAATGTCTTGCATGTTGTAATGCAAGTTGTTGTGGTATATAGAACCCATACCATAGTCTCTGAGGAAGGCAGAAACAGACTTATTGACGTGCTTTCTTGCTTTGTCAATCTGCGGACAATGTTGGTTGGACCAGTTCCACTTTTGCCTTTGGCATATATTAGAATATACAAAGGCAGTTTGTGGAAAAAGTGACATCAATTGCACAAAGGTGTCTTTAATAAGCATGTCCAGACCTACCCCAGTTAAAGTGCCTAGGTCATTTCCACCACAGTGCACAATAATAAGGTTAGGCTGTGGGAGATGTAGAAAGGATTTCACCAAAGACATTAATTGGTGCCACTTTAACCCTCTCTGACCAATCCATTTAATGTCTACATTTGGCAAAGCAAGGTCTTTCACAATACCTCTTTTTCCTGCAAACTTTTCACTCCAGAAGACATAGCTGTGACCTACAATCTACACTGTGAACATCTTCCAAGGAGATCTGGATGCACTCAGGAGGTGTCTTTCAGTAGAATGGCAATATGAAAAGAAAGACAGTTGAAAAATGGAGGCATAAATACTTTTTTTTAATAAAAAGAACTCATTGGCAGATTCAAACCATTTTACAGTTAAAACTAGGCTGTATGTTTACATTTTTAAAAGAATGTTTTGCATTGGTTCAGAAAAATGTGTTCCCACTGAACATTACTTTGGATTTGCTGTTAGGTTTGAAAAGTCAAGCACTCTTGCTCTTTGGATTAGAAACATTGTGTGCTGAACTTCTGACCTCTCTGCTCACGCCAGTGTTCCATGACCTGTTGCTATGGTAGCAGGCAGAAGTCATTTTGGGGGAAGGGATGATTTGGAAAAGGGTTGAAATTTGCAACCAATAGAAATGTGTTATTCCATTTGAAAAAATGTGGAAAGGATTTGACATTAACATGTATATGTGTGAAAAAAGAGAGGGAAACATTGCCATTTACTGGTTCTGGTGAGAGGAGAGAGGTGTACAGCTCTGAGATTCTGGCTCTGATAATCTGCTGTTTGAGTGCCACATTTCTTTCAGAACTAACTAATTTTAAAGGAGAGTTATGAGTTTGAGAGGGGATGTATGTGGTGAGTTTTGATATAAATAATAGAATTGTGATTCTTCTTTTAAAGTTGTGTTTTAGATTTTGTGTTTTAGGAGATATTTAACTGTCTTGAACTTGTAAGATATTATGGAGTATGTCTTCACTATAAGTTAAGGTGTACTGGTATTACTGAGTAATACTGTTTTGTGAATAGAATTACATCATGAGTCTGTCTGCACACAGGAATTGTTGTCAGAGATTTAATTTGTGTTGCTCATGGTCACAAGTAGCTGTTATGACATGTGCTCTTTTTTGCTTCTCTAAAATATAAGGATAATGTGTCAGGCTGTCACAGTAATTATCACTTGCTCCACCACAGTAGTAAATGTGCATTGAAATTGCCAAAGAAAATATCGCTTTCTGCCTAGAATCACACCATGAGTCTGTGTGCACACAGGAATTGTTGCCAGAGATTTAATTTGTGTTGCTGTTGTTCTGTAAAACTTGCACTTTCAGGAAAGGGCCAGCTTGTTTTGTTCAACTGTGATGGTTAGCACTCAGCAATGGGTGAGGTTGTTCCTACATGTTCAAAACTCCAAATAAACCCTTACCACACATGTACTCTTACACACATTTCTGCAGTCTTCATGCAGTTGTGCAAGTCTCCATGCAGATCTCTCTTGCACCTCACAATACGCAGTCTCCAGAAACACACTCTTTGCACACATGCAGCAGCTTCACATACACTCCCATGCATACTACTCAGCTCTGTGTGGTGTTTCAGATAGCAGTGTGTAACGCAAACACATTCAACGTCACCAAGGCTCATTTCCTTTGCTCTAGTCTAATCACTCACCCTGTAACACATGCTCATGGTCTCGAGTAGCTGTTATGACGTGTGCTCTTTTCTGCTTCTCTAAAATATAAGGAAAATGTGTCAGGCTGTCACAGTAATTATTACTTGCTCAACTACAGTAGTAAATGTGTAGTAAAATTGCCAAAGAAAATATCGCTTTCTGCCTAGAATCACACCATGAGTCTGTGTGCACACAGGAATTGTTGTCAGAGATTTAATTTGTGTTGCTGTTGTTCTGTAAAACTTGCACTTTCAGGAAAGGGCCAGCTTGTTTTCTTCAACTGTGATGGTTAGCACTCAGCAGAAATCACTATCTCACAAATGAGAGGCAAATGCTAACACATTTGAAAACAACAGGGTAGATTTCCCTTCCAATCTTGCAATGGGTGAGGTAGTTCCTACATGTTCAAAACTCCAATTAACCCTTACCACACATATATTCTTACACACATCTCTGCACTCTTCATGCAGTTGTGCAAGTTTCCATGCAGATCTCTCTTGCACCTCACGATACACAGTCTCCAGAAACACACTCTTTGCACACATGCAGCAGCTTCACCTAAACTCCCATGTGTACTACTCAGCTCTGTGTGGTGTTTCAGATAGCAGTGTGTAACGCAAACACATTCAACGTCACCAAGGCTCATTTCCTTTGCTCTAGTCTAATCACTCACCCTGTAACACATGCTCATGGTCTCATGTAGCTGTTATGACGTGTGCTCTTTTCTGCTTCTCTACATTATGAGGAACATGTGTCAGGCTGTCACAGTAATTATCATTTGCTCAACCACAGTAGTAAATGTGCAGTCAAATTGCCAAAGAAAATATCGCTTTCTGCCTAGAATCACACCATGAGTCTGTGTGCACACAGGAATTATTGTCAGAGATTTAATTTGTGTTGCTGTTGTTCTGTAAAACTTGCACTTTCAGGAAAGGGCCAGCTTGTTTTCTTCAACTGTGATGGTTAGCACTCAGCAGAAATCACTATCTCACAAATGAGAGGCAAATGCTAACACATTTGAAATCAACAGGGTAGGTTTCCCTTCCAATCTTGCAATAGGTGAAGTAGTTCCTACATGTTCAAAACTCCAATTAACCCTTACCACACATGTATTCTTACACACATCTCTGCACTCTTCATGCAGTTTTGCAAGTCTCCATGCAGATCTCTCTTTCACCTCACAATACACAGTCTCCAGAAACACACTCTTTGCACACATGCAGCAGCTTCACCTAAACTCCCATGCGTACTACTCGGCTCTGTGTGGTGTTTCAGATAGCAGTGTGTAATGCAAACACATTCAACGTTACCAAGGCTCATTTCCTTTGCTCTAGTCTAATCACTCACCCTGTAACACATGCTCAAGGTCTCAAGGAGCTGTTATGACGTGTGCTCTTTTCTGCTTCTCTAAAATATAAGGAACATGTGTCAGGCTGTCACAGTAATTATTACTTGCTCCACCATAGTACTAAATGTGTTTTGAAATTGCCAAAGAAAATATCGCTTTCTGCCTAGAATCACACCATGAGTCTGTGTGCACACAGGAATTGTTGTCAGAGATTTAATTTGTGTTGCTGTTGTTCTGTAAAACTTGCACTTTCAGGAAAGGGCCACCTTTTTTTCTTCAACTGTGATGGTTAGCACTCAGCAGAAATCACTATCTCACAAATGAGAGGCAAATGCTAACACATTTGAAATCAACAGGGTAGATTTCCCTTCCAATCTTGCAATGAGTGAGGTAGTTCCTACATGTTCAAAACTCTAATTAACCCTTACACACATGTACTCTTACACACATCTCTGCACTCTTCATGCAGTTGTGCAAGTCTCCATGCAGATCTCTCTTGCACCTGACAATACACAGTCTCCAGAAACACACTCTTTGCACACATGCAGCAGCTTTTCCTACACTCCCATGCGTACTACTCGGCTCTGTGTGGTGTTTCAGATAGCAGTGTGTAACGCAAACACATTCAACGTCACCAAGGCTCATTTCCTTTGCTCTAGTCTAATCACTCACCCTGTAACACATGGTCATGGTCTCAAGTAGCTGTTATGACGTGTGCTCTTTTCTGCTTCTCTAAAATATAAGGAAAATGTGTCAGGCTGTCACAGTAATTATCACTTGATCCACCATAGTACGAAATGTGTTTTGAAATTGCCAAAGAAAATATCGCTTTGTGACTAGAATCACACCATGAGTCTGTGTGCACACAGGATTTGTTGTAAGGGATTTAATTCATGTTTCTCTTGTTTTGTAAGACTTGCACTCATAGGAAAGGGTCAGCTCATATGATAGGATTTGAAAAGCTCAAAAAAGAATTGTAATGAATTAAAAATACATAAAGCTATTTTTTTTTAGTTTCTTGCAGGTATTGCTGAGCAACAGTGAAAAAATATAAAGATGCCTATAAAGTCAAGAAAGAGAAAAGAAAAGCAACAACAACTATATTTCAACACAACTAGTAAAAAAAAAATAGGAGGAGAAGCTCGTGTTGGAAAAAAGAAAAAGTCTTCTGGTGAGCAGACTAAAGAATTTTTAAAAAATATCTTCAAAAAAACAAAAAATGTTAATAAGATATCTTCAAACAGTGTTTCAAGTATAAAACAACAACAGAGTCGACAGCAAAAAAAATGCTAATGTACAATCAGAAGTAAGAAAGAGTGACTTAACACGAAAAATAGATTTTAAAAACATTCGTCGAAAAATGTTTCAGAGAAGAGTGATGTTAAATTTGCTACAGGATGTGACAAAATATAAGAAGAAAACCAAATTTTATAAGAAAAAGAAATTTATTGAAACTATTGTTACGAAGGCTTTGGAAATAAAAAAAAACTATTCATTTTAATTTTGAACAGGATGCGTAGATTAGATAAATTAGTCAATGCAATGAAGTCACAAAGCAAAAGGAAAAGAGTAGTGAAAAAAAATAACTTTTGTAAAGTGTTCTTAGGAGAATGGAAGCATAGTTCAAGTACTGAACCATTTTTTAATGAAGAGAGTTATCTTCAAAGTAATAGTTTGTTGCATGCAGTTGACACCAATGGTAGAGCATATGAAGTTAAAGATGGTTGTGTAATGGAAAAGTAGAAAATGGTTACAAGAAATGAGGAAGAAGTGATGGCTGATGAGGTTATGGGGAGACGTCCTAAAGCCCCAGTGTACACTTGGAATTTTAGTAGTATTTGTACTGTGCGACAGGAATCTATTGATAAATTACGTCACTTTCTAAGAGAATATAGTAAAAAGAGTGTTAAACAGAAGAGTAAGGTGCTACAAAGACTTGATCCATGCAGAGTGAGAGAGAATACTGGTTTGCAAGGAAATTCTCTGGCTTGTCTATCTAGGAAAGTTTGTCAAAGTGTTTTTCACCATTTTAGGATGCTGGCAGTACATCATACTGAAATGAGAAAGTTTGTGAGAACATTGTATTTTGCTAAAAGTCCAGCAATAAAGTTAAATGAGTTGAATAATGCTCTGTTCCGTGGATCTGTATCAGATGTAGTGAAGGTTACTGATGAGAGTCAGTTTTGTTACTTTGGTCCAGAACAAGAAAGTGTAGAAAATGACACAGTTATTGATGAAAATGTGGAAGAGAATGTAGAACTCACTGTTAGTAAAAATTTTGAAGATGAAATGACAAAATGTACTATCATTTGTAATGAAAGACCAAATATTACTTGTATTTGTTGCCGGAGAAGCCATTATAAAACTCAAACAAGGAATGTTGATCTGTATAAAAAAAGTGAAAATGAAGATAACTATAAGTGGAAAGATTTTGCAACATATATATTTCTTGAAAATTGTTTTGAATTGGGTGAAGAGCAGCGTAATTGTAAATACTGCTATAACAAGTTAGAAGGAAATAGAATGCCAGCTAGAGCTGTACATAATAATTTAGAATTGGTTGATATTCCTCCAGAACTTTCTGATTTAAATACGTATGAGTCTATACTCATTCAATGTGTCCATCCGATTCAGACCATGGTGCGTATGGAGCCCAAAACAGGTAAATTACCTTCTTCAGATTTGCAAAGAGGGTTAAAAGGAAGAGTTGTCTATTTGCCATTGGATTTGAAAAAAAATATGGAAACAATTGATGCAGATACTTTGGAAACTGAACCATTAGTTATTCTGGTTAATGGTGTACCTACAAAGAATAAGAAAATTTGGCAGGAGCTGGTAGATGTACGAAAAGTACAAAGAGCAAATTTGTATTTGAAAAAAAATAATAAATGACATGAAGCAATTTATATGGATGAAGATGAAGAAGTTTTACAAGAAGACACAGGAATACCAACTGGGCAAATTGAAAAAGTGGATAAGTCAAAAGAAGAAGAAATTTATGAACATTTCAGCATACATCCTCTTCATTCTAAAGCAGTTATGGGAAATGCTATTGATCTGTTTCAGATGAAGAAAGCAAAAGGAACTGTGAGTGTATGGGAGGAGAGCTTGGAAGCTCGTTGTTTTCCCCAACTGTTTCCTACAGGAGAAGGTGGACGATATGATGAACGTCCAGTCCAGATTCCTGCTTCTGAGTATCGGACTACAAGATTATATGCAGAAGATCACAGATTTCGTCAAAGTATTCCTTATTTGTTCCATCTTTTATTTGAAAGTGACTTGTCTGCACTATCTTATGCAGTAAATCACATTTTAAAAACGGGAGTACATCTACATAATGTGTCAGCAAAGGACTTTATCAACAAAGTGCAACAGCGAGATGATCATTTGGAATCTCAATTGATCAATTTGATGGCTTGTCAGCGTGGGACTAATGAATATTGGTACCGACGCCATGGAGAATTGAAGTGTATGTTACGGAATTTAGGAACTCCTACATGGTTCATTACCCTGAGCTGTGCTGAGTACGCTTGGGATGATTTACTGGATTTTCAGCGAGAGGCAAATTCAAACATTAAAAACATCCAATACAAGACAGCAGGAGAATTGTTCTCATTGGATCCGGTTAATGTTTGCAGATATTTTAATCATAGATTTGAGGCTATGATGTCCTTCATCTGCAATAAAAAAAATCCACCTCTTGGAGAAGTTGTGGATTTCTTTTGGAGAAAAGATTACCAAGCAAGAGGTGCTCCTCATATTCATATGCTGTTGTGGATCAAGGATGCCCCAAAATTTGGAACAGATGCAGATGAAGCAGTTTTATCTTTCATTGAAGAATATGCAACATGTGCTATACCTAAAAGCACAGAGGAGAAAAACTTAAAAGAGAAAGTTTTACGTTTCCAAAGACATCGGTGTGGAAAATACTGTCGGCGAAAGTACAAGAGTAAAGATAAATTCTACGCAAAATGTCGATTTGGATTTCCACGACCTGTTCTTTCAAAAGGAAGAGTCAATAGTTTTATGTCAGCTGTGCGACATACTATTACAAGAAAATCTCCCAAAAATACGTACAACCTAAGAAGAAAAGAAGAGTCAAAATATATAAATGACTACAACCCAGTCATTTTATCCATGTGGAATGCTAACATGGATATTCAATACGTGGCTGACAATTCTATTGCTGTTGCTCGGTATGTCACATCTTACATCACTAAATCTGAGAAAACGGAATTGAAGGAAATGTGGGAAGAGATTTCTCCCGAGAAGACTGTCAGTAAAAAGCTATACAGTTTCAGTTTAAAGATGTTATCGCATCGAGAAATTCGATCCTACGAATGCTCAGATAGGTTATCATCTGCAAGTCTGTACTCGAAATCAAGAAGAATAATTTGGGTAAGTTTAGGCCTTGCAGGAAGGCGAAATCGGGTACTGAAATCTATTCGAGAAATTGAATATTTAGCTGAGTATGAACCCGAAAGTACAGACATTTTAAGAACAAACATGTTGGACACATATTACCCACAAAGAAGTCATCACCTTGAGAACATGTGTCTCTATGAAGTGCTGCAGAACTACATTGTTAAACGGAATGTCACAGAAGACATCAACAATGGAAAATATAAAGGCAGTGGTGAGGAAGGATGTTTGGTGAAGCAAACAAAAGGATGTTTGATAAATCACCGGAAGCTGAGTTGTGACACTACTGACAAAAAGGAATTTTACTACTTGGCACTTTTGCAGCTGTTTAAACCATGGCGTTCAGAGGACGAACTACTTGGAGAATTCCAGAGTTATGAAGATTCCTTTAATGCTAGCAAAGACAGCATAGAATGCAGTACTTTCACAACTTATGTTCAAATGTTAAATGAAGAAATTGAACAAGAAGCAACAATTGCAGCTGAAGTAGCTAGAGACAGTTCTCAAGACAGTCAAAGTTCTGGGAAGTTCAGTCAAGATTCTCTAGGACAACCAATCGTAGAAAACGAAGCAGCAATAGCCATGACTGAAGTCGAAACAGCTATGAATCAAGCTCAGGAAGATTTAATAAACTTACCGAATTTGGAAGAACAACTGAATGATGAACAACAACAAATTTATGAGGAAGTCAGGAAAAAAATTGATCACAGATTACTACATGAAAATAAAGAATGCTCATGCACATCTTTTGAACCAATGAGAATGTATGTGAGTGGACAAGCAGGAACTGGAAAAAGTTTCTTAATTAATGTAATTAGAAGCTATCTACAGAACAAAACGGATTCAACTTTGTCTTGTGTTGTTACTGCTCCAACTGGGTTAGCAGCGTATAACATAAAAGGAGTTACCTTACATCGTTTGCTAATGTTACCAGTAGAGCATGAAAACAAAATACAATACGACAAACTAGCAGGAGAAGCATGCTTTGAAGTTTCAAGAGTATTGAAGAAAATGAAAGTACTCATCATTGATGAGGTAAGCATGGTATCAAACTTAATGCTTGCCTTTGTGCATTTAAGAATGCAGCAAATACTAAAGACAGACTATGACGTGTTATTTGGAGGAAAACACGTCATAGTTTTTGGGGATCTTTTGCAACTTACTCCAGTTAAAGGACAACTGGTATTCCATACACTTACACATGAAGACACGAAAAAGTCGTTAGGAAGTATAGGCAATGTAAATATTTGGACATATTTTGAGTATAAGGAACTCATTACCAATATGAGGCAAGCCAATGATGAGGATTATGCAAGTATTCTGAAAGATAAAAGAATTGGACTACTCACAGAACATGGCAGAAAAGCAATACAGAGTTGATTGCTGAGTAATTTGTTTATAACAGAAGAAAGAGTTCCAGAGAAAATATACAAGAAAATTGCTGAAAAAAATACTGTAATCTGCTTAATGCCAACACTACATGAATGCTCTGTATTCAATCAAGAACTTTTGAAATTGGAAAATGAAGAGATCATAAAACTGGAAGCTGTGGATAAAATTCAACATGAACGTATAACTATTGTATTGACAAGCAAATTGGCTACTAAATTGGATTCTCTGGAGAAAAACATTTCAAAAACAGCTGGTTTGGAAAAGAATCTTTATGTATGTATGAACTGTAGAGTAATTTTAAGACGTAATTTGGATGTAGAAAAAGGTTTAGTGAATGGAGCTATGGGTAAAGTTGTGGGTTTTGTAAAGTACCAGAAAAAAGATGGAATTGAATTCTTAAAAATAAAATTTGATCAGATTGAAGAGGTTAAAGACATTAGTCGTTGTTCAGTTCGTTTTTTGCTAGTGAAAGACTTATATGTACGTAGGAAGCAGTTTCCGTTTTCTCTAGCATATGCTGTAACTATTCACAAGTCTCAAGGATTAACTGTAGATAGTGCTTTTGTAAACATTGGATCTAGTGTTGCTTTGTCACGCGTGAAAAAATTATCTGGTTTATTCATGATAGACTTTGATGACTCAAAAGTTAGTGCTGATGCAAACTGTGTAAAGGAATATAATAGATTAAGAAGAAGCTATGCTCCTCATTTAGGTCAGTATCCTGTGTTTGAAAAACGTGTTGTTTGTCGGAAAAGGAGAATTGAGAATATCTGTAATGAGGATGTACAGAAGAGAAAACAAAAAGACAGTGATGTGACTGCTAGCAAAAAGAAAAAGGACAGTGTGGAAGAGGTTGTTGGTTGTCCCTTGCCCCTTGTCTTTTCATTTACCTAAGGTAAATTCATATCCGAGAAACATTTTGGCGAGCCAGTCAGGAGAGTTTGGTTTATCGAACCTGCTGCTGTCAAAGAAAGGACCCGGGCCTGAATGGATTCATCTGTGTAAAAAGTAAGCAGAACCCATAATTGATTAGAAGTTCTGTTGAATCCACGGGGCAGAGGTCCAGATGGAGACAGCCATCATAGTGTAAGAGACTACATCTTATCTTTAGTCCCATCTTGTAGCGTATGGCAAACTAGGACTAGAGCATAGACAGCTTTTGTTTTTTCTCCTAGTCAGCATGCTAGAAGAAGGCAAGGGTAGCTACCTGACCATGAAGCGCAGGGTCCGCATCATACCCGGGTCTTAGCATGGGATACCCTGGCTTTGGTTTTGGAACCGGGTCCACCTCGTCCCTGGGTGTTAGAGAGGGATAGCCTGGCTTTGGGCTTGGAACAGGTTTTGCATAGTCCCCGGGTGTAAGCAAGGGATAGCTTGAACAACTGAACATGGTGGCAAGTTGGTTTGCATAAACACTGGGTGTGATATAGAGCCAACACCTCAAATTTAATTTTTTAGTTTAGAAATTCTTAGGGCTATCGATTCCAACACTGATAGCACCTGATAGATAATTTGGCGTTAGTCATTGATACGCACAACTCCAGCGTGTAATATATGGTGTAATTCGGCAATTAGGAAAAATTCCAGCCCAAGGAGAATCAGGTATAGCTTGTGTCTGACCGCAGAGTTTAGATAGTTATCAGGATATTCTTTTTTGTTTGTTTAAATTGTTGCCAATTTTTGTCTGCTGAGACGGTAGTGACAGACTATCAAGCTCACTTAGCTCCACGTACTGTGCAAAGCATCAACTCTCCAAGGGCTATAGGCACAAGGCTAGGGCTCAACATTTTATGTCTCTATTAGATTTGTGTTGTATTTATACATTTATTGACATTGCCGTACTGTTGAGAATTTACAAAATCATGCAGCATGTTTAAATGTTATGTATCATTAATAAGTCTATGCTTTTAGGTTATAATAACTGTATTCTTCAAATCAGAAGTTCTTGATTGCTAGTTTTCTGCTGCAAAAACGATCCACACTGGCTTGAGCTAACAATTGCACTTTTTGTTATAGGTTGTTATTACTTCGTTGCAATATTGTCTCTATCTTAATGTTAACCATTTTTTTGTTTATTGCCTCAGTTTGCTTATTGAGCTCACAACCAGTAGATTGAGTTTTTTAATACCACCCCTTTGTTCACAGATCCCCCAGACGAGACCAGAATTGGCAATCAATTTTAAAGCAAATCTCAAGATAACCAACATTTTGCAACCTTAAAACAAGCGAGCTTCACACTCTGTCATGGGCACACCGTTAGAGCATATGTGAGCGAAAGTCCTCCACCAGGCTTGGAGGTTAGAAAGACACTTTTGTGAGTGACAAACTCAAACTCAGTATAGTATGTCATGCACATTTCCCCGGCCGAAGGGGGGGGGCACGTTCAACACCAGTACCATAGAATGTACCAAAACGTTCATTCAGACAAGACACAAGGGTCAAGAGAGAGAACAACAAATTACCCCGTTAAGGATGTCGGCCAACAAAGGGACATCCTCAACATGCACCATAGATGATTAAAGAGCTTGCAGCAGCAAAGAGGATAGCTCCAGGTCCTCCCAGTCCGACAGCGAAGGGAAAAGCCTAGGATGGGGCCTGCCCGGCCATCAGGTAGAAAGGAAGAGCTCAACAAAGAACATCCAGGCACATAAGAACATGCTCAACCACCTGGCATCCCCAGCCAGCCTTGAAGAGGGCCCCATGGTCACAATGCTCATCAGCTAAACACCGTACCACTTTCTGGTGGACACCGGGGTGGCTAGGTAATGTCTACGGGAAGAAGCAGGCCCTCCATCAAAGGCAACTCCCACAATACAGTGGATTTCAGGGTCCATGACCAAAGTGCTGAACTCTGAACCCCTCGAGCTAGAAATAGGAAGAAAGATCAGGGACCAGTTGCTGTATTATCCCTCCTCCCCGATCAATATATCAGGACTGGACCTATTGTCCAAACTGAGAATGTCCATCCAGTTCACTGAGAATGGAACTATTGCTTGCTCCACCCCTGGACTTTCCCCCCCTAGAGTGTGAACCAACTACATCTGCCCATTCCTTCGGGATATCAGCTAGAGCAACCCCGGATCATCGAGCGCTCCTCAGAGGGGCAGTCTGAGGTTATATGGAAAATCTCTTCAAATTGTACAGCCTAGCACAACAGTGGACGAGCTGGGCACACCATCGCTTCATAGAACCAATCAAAGCAGTAGCATGTAGGGAACGCAAGGAATTGGGGATCCCGGATCACAACATGCACAGGACCATTGCATCCCCTGAAGCTGAGGGGGAGGCCAAATCAGGGCTACCTGATTCTTCCTCCGCCACAACCCTGGTGCCTCCTCAAAGTAGGAATCAACCCAGGTGATGCGGCACCCAGGCAAGGGCCACGTTTCCACACTAAGAGCCCCTCCTTGTTAACCGATACTGGGCTGGGACAAATAACCACCGCAGGAAAAGCGACATATCTGACCATTGGAACACTACCTCAGGGAATTGTCCCTGCCAGTCACATGTTAGAAATTCTTGGGCCAGGAGGGGACAGGCTTTCTCCTACACTCCCCTCCCTGTGGTTTTACTGGAGTGACCAAGAAACTGGTGAAAGCACCTCAAAAGGGGTTGGGGTGACCACGAACATACAAGTGGCGCAAAATGGGGTAAGAACTCAGCTATGAGACCCCAGGGGAATCCAACTGAGTGCTAACACCAGAAAGCCAAAAGGCAGGCAGCATCAAACTATCAAAGAGTGCCCCTACTGCCTCAGAAGAAACCACAAGGCTACCCATTGCGGATTCAGGGTATACCATGAACAAAATAGATTGCCATCAGGGTTACCCTTGCAGAATCCCTACACACAGGGCAAACCTCAGAACCTCTCCAGACAAGCAGTGAGTCTAGAACCTCAGCACCAGCACACACTACACACTTGCTTCCGGAAACTCACCACAAATGAAAATAATTTAACATCACAACAGTAGGGATTACTCAAAACTTTTTAATTTACCCAACAACAATAATACCTCAAAACCTTTAATGCAACAGCAACAGCAACAGTAGGAATAAATGAAAAAACGTTTACTTGGCAAGGCCTTCAAGTACACGCTCAAAAGGCCCACTCCCCAATGTCTTTTAGGCCTCCTCCAAATGGAGGCCCGCCTATAGTTCCAAAACTGGATAAATGCTCTTGCTGTGCAAGCCAGATCTTTCAGGCATTTTTTTGTAATGCAGTTCGGGGAGAACACTAGAGTTCTGCTGGTCTTATACTACTCCAGCACCGAGTCTGTAGACAAATCCACCAGAGAGCAGCTGTTTCAGTTTGCGTGCTCCCCACACAACAACCCCCCAACTGCACACCTGACTCCTCTCTGGAGACAGAACATTTGGCTCAAGCCTCTCCTCTACCAAAACATCTCCAAAACTTTCTAGGATTGAATCAGTGGATCGCACCTCATCAAAAGCAATAGATCCGGAACATACAGGGCCAGAGGGGAGCGGCGAGAGGTAGAAGATCTCTGAGGGTGGCTTTCTCAATCCGTGTCCAGGGTGCAGGGATGGTCACGACAGCCATGCCCAGCTGGTTGGGATGACACTCATAGGGCCTCTTGGGGCAGTGTCTAGAAAGGTGGATGGCCGATCCCAGCTGCATTCAAATCCCCAAAGAAAGGGAATAGCCCACTGGGACCCACAATATAACTCAAAGATTCTCGACCCTTCCAGAAGAAGGGCGGGACTCAGAACTTGAACCTAATGAGAGAATCCCTGTTCCACTACACATGCAAGAACCAAGGGACACGCATTGTGTTGACGGAAAACTTAACCCTAAAAATTAATCATCCGCCTCACCTGCTATAACATTGCACATCTTGCAGAGAAAATACTGCTCCCATTGGAAGCAAGGAGAGGGGGTGGAAATCCCACTATAGAAACCACATTAAAATATATTTAAAAATCCATAGCCACATTAAAATTTGTTTACAGATCCCCAGTTGCCCCCAAAATTTCAACGTTCACTAAAGTTAGTAAATTCATTTAAAAACCTCACCAATACCACTGGAAAGTCTATCACCTCCACCCAATAGCGTTGGGGAAATTTGCTCCCCAGTAAAACCGTACAGCAGGACCATTGTACAGATGAAACAGTATTGTTCCAATAAATACCTAACAAATGTATTTTTTCCCAGTTGACCTTCAACCCATAGCTCCTGCTCCACAGGTCCGTGATCGAACTGTAAATCCACCAACTTTGCTGTACCCTTCCATTCCTCTAATTCAGACTCTCACAAGACTTTCAAAAATCGAAGTTGCTCAAGTGCTTCTGAATTCAATTTACCTTTGTGACTTCATTTCCAAGAGACATTCTTTCCACACCACACCAAGACGAAAACACAGCTGGGCACCCAGACAACAAATACAAGGCACTATTGACAACAGTCACCAGACACTGGACCACAGGCAATGAACAACCAAAGACAAGTCCCATGCAACAGACATCACTCCAGAAGATGTCTTTACATTCTACAAATGCTTTTCAAGTTATGTTCCCTTATATTTTTGTACATGCTCTCCTTAGACTGGGTGGGGCAGATTTATGACGTCTGGCGCATCTCTGCTAATCAGCAGAGATGCGCCAGAAGAGTTGCAACGCATCTGCCCACCCGTGCGCCACCATTGATGCGCCGCATTTACAATGCGGCGCACCGTGGCACTCGGATGGGCAGATGCGTGACGCATCTCCTGTCGGAAAGGTGGCGCATTGCTGGAGTTGCGTCGCAAGCGCGACGCAGCTCCAGCAAGGCTCGGGGGTGCCCTATCCCTTACATGCTGCGTCAATCCTTACGCCTGCTTCAAGCAGGCGCAGGGTTTTGACGCAGCATGGCCTTAAAAGTGACTGAGTGAAATAGCCACTTTTAGGAGGCGTTCCTGCACCAGAACGCCCCCCCCCTGCTCCAGAACGCCTACATGTGGCGCAGGGCTTTACAACGTGACGCATCTGCCAGATGCGTCACGTTGCAAATACCCCGCAGCATGGCGCAGGATTTGCGCTGCCGCTGCGTCACAAAAGTGACGCAACGCTGGCGTAAATGAGGCGCAAGGGGCTCATAAATCTGCCCCGGTGCTTTCAAGCCCACCTGAAGCCAAAAATGTACATGTTTTTGTAAACTCTACTTCTACATTCTTGCAATGCATGTGCAGAGTCCTCTCCCACCTCACCTACACCTATACCGAACCGTTCGCTAGTACTCTTCACGCACTACACAGTGCTCTCCTACACAACACCTGGTATCAGCACATGAACAGTATAGGTATACAAACTACGAATAGGTCATGCTATGTCTGTTCGCTGATACATCATGCCGTAGGCACAGTAAAACCTTAGCACAGGAGATAGCCCACGAGAAAGCCAAATGACTTGTCCATCTGTACCTAAGTAGGATTGAGGCAAAAGTACAACCCAATAGAGTGGAACCCCATAGGAAAATAGTAAACATCACTTGGTATGAGACCAACTCCACTTCACTATATCTTTTCACCAAGCCAAGTGATATCCAATCCGAGGTTGACAGGACGCGCAGTAGGGGTACCATAGGGAGGACACTGTTTGGCCCTGGGACTTTGCAGGAAAGAGGTTCCTGATAGTAGCAAGACACCGCACCAGTGCACAAACACGTCTGCTTCCACCTCCATCTGCAGTCCCAGGTGGGCCCTTAACATCATTAGGACCACCTTCATTATTGATCAATGGACCGCGGACATAGAATTCCAGTGCAGGGCCGCTCACCTCAATCATGCGGGGGAATGAGTCCCTTCGGAGGGGTGCAATGGCAGCATAGGCACCCTGTGCTAAGAAATCTGGGATAGCGAGATCGATAGGTGCATGTGGTTGGAGGAGAAGGAGCAACCAACCCCTAATTGTACAGAAACCTGCTTTGTACTCTTTATGTTTCCGAGGTAAATGAAACATACTGCTGGGTAGCACTGAGAACTGCAGTACGATACTGCATATCATGAACCTGCAATGGGGCACCTCTACATTGATGGATATGTACTGGCAGTGTGGGGACCTTGCTTACAATCAGCTCGTACCTAGATGGCGTGGCCTCTGCACCCTCGTGACCATACCCACACCTACCCTGGTTATCCCTGGAGAAGATCTGTCTAAACAGTCTCAACATCCGTTACAGAAGAAAGCAACTCTGTTGCATCAGACTCCAAGGAGAAGAACTGCAGAGTATTTTGGGTCAGCTCAGTACAAGGACATTCCAGAAGAATTCACACTGTTGACAGTGGCTCAAGTAAATGCCGGAGGATCAATACCCTGTTTCACCATGAAACAAAAGCTAACGCCCGCTGGTTACAAATAGCCAGGTGGGAGATGATGAAACTCATAAACAGTACTTAGCTCGGCCTTAATGCTTAATGCTATCAAAGAAGAATTGCGAGTCGTCCACCTTATGGTGATGCAACATCGGTATGTGTTGGACTTGATGATTGCTATGGATGGTAGGGTGTGTGCCAAGATCGGTGCTTCCTGTTGTACATTTACTCCTAGGAATGACCTGGATAATGGGTCATTAGCCCATGCTATCCAAGAACTGCATCATCTACCAGCCAGCATGAAGAAGGTGGAGGACTGGTTTTATAATATATTTTCATGGATCCCTTTATGTGTAACCAAACTATTTACATCACTCGCCCCCATTCTCATTGCAGCACTTCTGATACGTGGTTTCCTACAAGTAGGGGTTTTATGGAGTAAAAACACAGTCCGCAAATTAGGTAGTTTGCACTAAGCTAGTGAAAATAACATAACTATCATGACATATGAGGAAGATAGAGTAATTGATGAATCAACTAGAGTAGGGAGTGTTGGAATGGGTGAATACGATGTCAATGAATGTCATGATATATGCAGGCCCGACAACGACAATATTAGTGAATGCAATGTGAACATTTCCCACCGCTTGTACCCGCACAATGCCCGTCAATGCAATGTTAATGTATACTGTAACTTGTACCCGCATAGCAGCGCCAACATCAGAAACAGTATTACCAATGTATGTAACAATCCATGCTCATACGATAATATTGTTGCTGATAAAGAGACCACTGTCAATGTACGTTCAGACCAGAGCAAGCATAATCTAGTTAATGCCAGTACAAATTATATCAATGCACGAAATGACAACTGCATGCACGTATGGATAATGTTGATACAAAAATAACAGTGGCTGGCATATTTAGAAGTTCTGATGAATGCACATGATTACTATCGGATTCACCCATGGTGACGTCTCCATCAACCCTGAGTCAGAGATACATGGTCAGGCAGGTCCCGCAGCATGAATATCGAGTAACAGATTACAGGTGGGGTCCCACCATAAACCAAAGACAAACACACACCCATGGAAAACCCTGATAAATTCCACAGATAGCTAGTTGCACCACAAACAAGTCTGAGATAATTGGGCCCAATAAAACCCGTTTGGCTAGAGGCTCGCGTTCCCCAGAAATACCACAAAGTTAGATATCACATGTAGATATGCACTCTCAACCAATCAGAACATGACAGGGACACCACACATATTGATTATGCGCTCTGCATGCTGGACATCTGGATGTGTAACTAGCTCTCCCCGAGGTCAAGAGCCAACGGTGTCCATTTTTTGTTGATTTACAACCAAGATGCTTCTTTGGAATGTAGAAAATTGGTTTATTGAACCTCATGAACTGAATTAAGTAATGGCCAAAACCCTTGTACATTGAGATGTTCTAAGCAGACACACTCTGTCCAGGCTCTCTCAGCCGCAGCGTTTAATTAAATCAACTTGTTCCTATTTTGTCAAATGTCTCTTATCTTTTCATTTATTAAGGAAATTTATATCCAAGCAACAACAGTAACCCACTCTATTCCCTACACTACACTGTAGTCCTGGAGTATGCCCCCATACTCCAGTGTGCAGCACTCTTCTCCACTCTACAATGCTTTTCAACACCCTATGACCCTATGACACAACACTAGATTATACTGTACAACACGCTACTCCGATTTTTAACAATTCACTCATTTCTACACTACCCCTGTCCACTCTAGTTCAATCTACGCCACTGTACTATACAACAAGCCACTGTTGTATATAGCAATGTACATGCTACACCTCTCTACTCTACAACACTCTACTCTACTCCAATTCACTATGCACAACTCCACAGTATACCACTCCACTGTTGTGTGGTACTCTACTGTACCACACAACCCTTCACTACACACTATTACACTCTACAACACCACACTCTACAACAGTACACAGTACGACACTCTGCACCACTCTACTGTAAATGAACAAACATTGAAATTCAATGAAAAAACCAAAGGTTAAATGTTTGTTATAGTTAAGAAAACTTTATTCTTTGTATACAAACCAAACTTAAAACACACAAACATTACAAATTTTAAAGTTATAGTTTTACCTTGAATTTATAAATCATGCACTACCTTAAAATGAGTATAACTTTATCTACAAACTAAACTTAACCTACTTAAAATGTTGCATTGCAAATTAATACTTATACCTTAAATGTATAATTTACACAACATCTTCAAAATTACTGAAACTTGCACAACTCTATACACAGTGTAATCAATTTGGCAGCCATACTACATTAACTATAATACGTGCCTTCTTAATGCACTGCTCATAGCCTTTCATATTTTATCACTTATACCATCTAAAAGAATACTATTTACAATAATCCAAAATCATATCTTTTGTGAGAACACAGTATGTGGTAGGGTGTGGAGTTATAAAGTGTAAAGTCATATTACATTTACATTTACATTTAAATATTTTATAATGTTCATTTACTTTTAGAATATTTACACTTTTGATAGAAAACCATAATTACTTCAAATTAAACATAAGCTTATTTTTGTTAAATTACTTAAAAATTGAATGCTAATGATAGAAAGATTTGTTTTTAAATGTTTACAATATGTTTTATAAATTGATATATTTTAATTATTAAATTATTTTATTAACATGTATTTTGATGGGTTAATGTGCTTTACCATTTTATTGTATTAGTTCCTGGTTAATAATATTAATGTTTAATTTAATTTGCATTTTTGTTTAACATTAAATTATATTATTTTGAGAATGAATAAACTGTTTTAGTCTTTCCTATACACTATCATTAGGAAATCTCTCCCTTCAAGTGAAAAGTAACTGCTAGTAACTTTACACTTGTAAATTCCAGCCCAGATTTACTAAGCCTTTGGATTTCCCATGCACTGCACAAGGCAATGAACAGCAATACATAGACTTATTTGGGATTTACAATGCCGTACAAGACCTGATATGCATGGTCTTGCAGGACTTTGTAAATAAATCTAATGCAGCGCAGCTACTTGCACAATGTTGTGTTACATTTCTTAGTAGTAAGCATATAAGAGGTGGAGCAGGGGCGTTCCTCTGCATCCACTCTTAGATTTCACACACTTCCAGCTTTACTAGGGTTTAAAAAGTTGGAATTGTGTGAAAACGGTACACCTATCACAGAGAGGCATAACAGGAAGAAATATGTTTACTTATCTCATTTCTTCCTCTCTCTATGGATGATTCTGCATCATATGAACTATAAAATGCCTCTTTGGATTATTTTGGTGAAGGATGGAATTTCTTTTGGCACAAAAACAATCTTGCCCCTAACTCAAGCACCCTTGCATCATGGAACAAAGGTGCTTTTTCTTAGAAAAAGACAGCCACAAAGGCATCACTGCTGGGAGGGAGCTGAGGAGCGCCATATCTTTGTAAATGTGGCACTCTTCAGCTCCCTCCCATTAAAGCAAAGCCACGTCACAACTTGCCTTGCTGCACTGCATTTGCTTGTATTCCTGGTAAATATGACCTAAGTTCAAATTGGTTCAAATTTCAGGGCGTGGACACATGTAAGTCTAAGCTTAGGGCCAGATTAAATATTGGCGGGCTTACTGCCATCTCACCATGGCAGAGGTCCCTAGTACTTAGCCGAGTTGATGCTCTTTCGCCCACCTCATTTAGATGCATGCAGGTTGCCTTACCGTCCGCGTCAACAGAGTGTTTCCTGCAACAGTTGCTCCACACCACTGCCAGCATGGTGGACTCTAATGCTGAACTACTCCTAGTGGTTAATATTTTAATTTGATATTATTTCGTTGCACAATGCCAGACCACAAAAATTCCTGTTTTACTGAGGGCAAGTTTTCAGTCGTGGTGGATCAAATCATAAGAGTAAAGCCAGTGATGGGAAGGGGAAGGCGCGATGGAAGCCAGCATTTACTGTCTGCACCCCAGATCAGGGACCTAGCACAACCCTGTATCTGGAATTAGGAACACGCGGCTGCGGCTCCCTCCCCCATTGGGATACTCAAGCCATGGCGCCTTCCCCTTTCCATCACTGGATGGGTCTCACTAATGCCGTGCCATTACCTTTGACGCTCTAAGCGGTCCGGTTCCCCTACACCTCTGATTGTATTTTTCTTAGTCTGGCTGTTCACCATTCGTGCCCTCAGTTCCATATTTGTTACTATCCATGCGGGAGTTGCCAACATTTATTACAGGCAATTGCACTCAGGCAGGCTTATTCTAAATGTCCTGATGATGATCCATTTATTGTATATATGGATCGAAACGCCGTTGACACCCGATACACCTTATACACTGCTCTAAATTGTCATTTAATGTGTAAAGGTGTTCTCTTGCAATTTGTTTGTTACATTGAAAATTGTGTGTTTAACATAACTACAGCTTTGCCTGAGCCTTTTGTGTTCTTCAATGTTTGTCCCTCTTGATTTAGTTGGATGCAGGCTTGTGTCCCACTCACAAATTGTCTTGTCTGTATTGTTCCTATTCGAGTTTAAAATATTAAATATCTGACTTCTGTCCGGCTGGACAGGTTATACAAATAAAGTACTTACTTGGTCTATATTAATTCCCCCCCCCCCCCTTTTTACTGTTGTTTCTCTAGGGACCACTGTTCTTAAAAATGGGATGAGGGTTGGCAACATATCAGTATAAAAGTGGTTATTATGATATTGCTTTTGGTCAGCATGTGACAATACAAATGTTGTATGCTGACGTATGAGCTATGATTGTGATAGAGGTAGAAATATATTGTTATATCAATAGAGACTAACAAAAAGTCACCAAACAATGTATTTTTCCTTTCGTTTCTTATATCCATTCTTATATCCATACAGGTCAACGCCTCTCAGAAGTGGGACATATGGAGGTCCATCGCCAGGATGGTGCAAACCCTGGGGGTCTGCAAGTGGCGCAGAGTCCATTGCTTCAAGAGGTGGAAGGATCTACGATGTTGGATCAAAAAGCCAGCTGATCTGCAGCTTGGGTGGCTCTTCCAACATAGGAGGCATGTGCACTACACCCTGACCTCCCCTCAATGGCCCACATTCTTGTAGTGGCCTATCCAGAGCTTGATGGGCAGTTGAGGGCCCAACAGCAGCAACAAGGGGGTAAGTCCTCATCAGAATTTCACATGTTACCTGACCAAACTTTTTGTTATGGGCAGGATTGTTAACATCAACATTAAGGATGACCCATGTCCAAAACACAAGAAGATGTCTTGAAGGTATATGTTTTGCACAATCTGTATGATGATGTGCCTTGTCTATTAGTTTGTTGGAAAGGATCCCAAATGATTCCTGTTCCTGGACTGGTCTGAGCAGACATGTGGCTGCCTAAACTCCTCATATATATCATGTTGCTTATTATCATGAGTGACAGTTGTACCAAACAGGCAAATAGTGTTCATTGTGTCAGGTGTGGTGCTCCTTCACTTTTGTGGATGATGTAATGGTACATGTGAAGTAGCATACTAGGGACTTAGGATACATTGGATATACTAAACGTCACATTGGTAAGTTGGGATTCTACACAAATAAGAATGAGCATGTGATCCAAAATGACTTGTGACATCAGTGTTCATAGCTAAACAAATCTTACTAAAATTGTGTTTAGCATCACAAATACTGTATCATACATGTTATAAGTGACAGATTAGCATTAAGTATTACTCCTTCACAAAGATGTGTGTAAGCCAGTCAGTTTTTTGAGAAATCATAGTGTTAGCCATACAATTTCTGTTGAATCACAGACCGGAATGTGTATACATTGGTGCCAGAGTGCCACATACCTTAAACCATTTCTCAAGGTCCTTTGTCATGTACAGATGATAAAGTTATGATGAAGACTAAATGGCAAAATTATAGGAATATTGCAAGATGGAATGTTTGTCACTTATAAGTAGGAGTATCCCTTCAGAAACGCTCAAAATCTGGCCTAATTCATGACTCATTAGGCAAGTGTGGAAAGGAATCAAGGTGTAATATGTTGGATATTGTGAATCTTTGAAGTAAGTAGTATATGTGAATTTGTGTATGTAATAATTACTCTGATGTTCTTCAAATGGCTGACTACATTGAAAGCCAGCATATTTAGTGAAACATTTTCACTGAGATACAACAAACTTCATATGACTGGAGGTATTCAGGTGTGAAATGTGAAAATGTGAATGGCTCTGTGCTGAGTTATATTGGAAATGTTTCAAGGGCTATGTGTTTACTTATGCTGTGGAAGTAATTTGTCTATCCACCCAAATATTTGTTTCCGACTGTCTTCAACTGCTTAGATATCTACATACAATATGCCTGGAGCGTGGAGACTGCTCCCCTCTTAGGGGAGCAGGAACAACTAACTTGTGGGGGGACAACAGGGAGGGTGGTGATGGAACTGGCTTTGGTGGACAAGGATAAAGGTGGAACTAATTCTGTTGGGTCTGACACCACTCTGGAGTGTCCGCTGGAGGATGACTCAGATGATGATGAGTTTGAGCTGCTCTCCTCTGGGGCATTTCTCATGCCCTCCTGGTCTTTGGGTCCCTCTGTGTCTGACAACTCACATATGGGTCCGCTGTTACCAGCTGTGCCCCCACTGATGCTGCCCCTTTTCCACTGCTTGCCCTGGATGTATCTGAAATGGCATGTAACATGCATGTATTGCAACTGCGTTTCCACACCTGACCATAACCAATCACCCAAAAACATTGAAGAATTCCACATATCACATCAGCTTCATTGCTCACTCTATATGCTTCACATTTAGCATGAGCATGTGCATGCATGATACATAACCTGCACGCGGCTGGGTCTGTTGTAGCGTAAACGTGTGGGGCCTCATAAATTATTCTAATTTATATTTCAGAACAACCTCAGCTACCATACTAATCCCATTTGGTCCTGCGATGGATCTTGTTTTGTACTGAGGACCTGGAAAAAGATTATTGTTAACATTCATTCATTATTGAAAGGATTTTCTTGGATTAAATATATCCTTTAGGTCATTAAATTTGTAAACAGATAAATTGGCCACAACAGATAATGAAACCGAATCAGCAGAGTAGTTTATCGCAATTTGTATCTTTATAGGATTTGAAATGATTTGCATACCAATCTAATATTATGAATTAAAAGATTTAATGAGCATTAATAAACCGGGAAATTCAACCAGAAGGGAGTTATCTTGATCAGCCGAGGGAGATTAAATCCTAACGAAGTGAGTCTATGGGAAGCAATTATCTGTCATACAAACCAGAGGGATGAAAGTTAAGTAAATAACCAAATGACCAGTTCATGGACAGGATTGTCTGCCCCTGTCCATAATGCTGCATCAATGCCACTGCTGTTGTCAGAAACCTTCCAGCCAGAAAGCTTCCACTAGGTAAACATACCAACTTGCAGCAAACACAGTATTTCGTCACAGTTCGCGTTGTCTTTTGAAGTTCACCAATTTGTCAGACCACTCTGTCCCATTGGTTAGTTTCAGTAGGATGAGATGATGTAGTAGGTAAAAGTATACACATCTGGAAGAATTAAGTAATCTGTTACTGTGCATTTTCCTTAAGACCACTGTATTTTAGTCATATGATTGGTTGTGACTTTTTAGGAAGCAGGCAAGTTCATTTTCTAATCCTTTGTCAGTTCTTGCTGACGCATGTGCTCTAGAAAGTACCAATTTTGTTGCAAGTCTAGCCTAGTAAGCCACAAATGTGAAAGGAATCATTGAGTGTTAGTGCACTAGTAGAAACTTTATGAAAGGTTCCCAGAGGCTTTAGACTATTCAGTTCATAAGTTCATACTAGGAAAAAAAAGAAGGTTTTTGAGGCCTTCATGAAACACAACCTCTGCACAATTAATTTATCCCAAAATATGAATGTCATATTATTGAATACAATGCATTAGTTCTCCAGTTAGGCAAATTAATAATTTGCACCTATATCATGTAAGAATAAAGTACCCCTAATTAAAATGTTTAATACTTCATTATTTTGCATGTTAATTTGAAAGACTCTTTTTCACGTTATAGGTTAATACATCATTCAGGATTTGATAGCACATTTAAATTAAACCTTTACATAGCACAAATTATTATAGCATCTGTTTCCTCATCAATGTCAGTGCTCACATTACACATTCTAATGTTAATGGCCATTTTCTTAACACCTTACAGTTTTTTCTTTCATAGGGTTTTCTATGTTATCATTTGTGTATTAAGTTTATTTACGCATAAATAAAACATAAATCAATATATTTGTTAAACTTTATTTGTGGTTAAATGTCATCACAAACATACATCTAACATTCTGTATGCTTTTATGATGCAGTATCTCAATCTAATTTCATTTGTGCGTTTTTTTAAACGTGGTAACCTAGCACACATTTGTCATGTTCGTAAATTAATGTCACAAATCATGTTTCCAAGGTAAATTCATAGAGATATAAAAAGATAACATCCATGCTCTATCAGGTTTACTCATGTCATTACCCCAGACAGGTCCAAATGCATTGATGGAATTGTTTACACTCCATCCTTATGTCCGTACTAGGATCACCTTGCATACTGTGGCACTTGTTGTGTACCATTGTAAAAATATGTACATAAATAGGATGGATCCAAGTGTGAGGTTTACACAATGCTGACACAAGACCTAGATTCAAACAAATCTATTACTCATCACACATCATGATGTCATGAAGCTCAAGTTTAACACAAATGTACCATCGATTACTGTTGTGGCAGACATCACACATGCAAATTCTCATTGCACACTCATGACACTTTGGACTCCAAACGACATAATATGTCCACTGCCCCAAAAGTCAAATGAAAGTGGCACTCACGTAGTTTAGCTATGTTTCACATTTAGCAGATAAAGTTCCCTAAAAACATTGAGGTCCTAACATTTGGGAGCTAGAAGTTCTGAATTCATAAAACACAACACTCCACATAGCCATATGAACATCCCCAATATTGCTTGGTACAGGTAATTACACCAGCCATAGATTTTATGCCCACATGCCTATACACCTTTGAAAGCTTTGGGTGTTCCTGAACATCTATGACATTGAGATGTGGGATCACTAGAGTCCCAACGGGCAGGCACATAACACCTCTCTTTGGTTAGCTTACTAAGTTTGCCTTGCAAGTACCAGTGTAGACACTCACATATGATCCCTACAGTTCTACATCTCACTCCCTCATGCATGTCACCAGTCAGTAAATGAGTGTTATGAAACACTATTGCAAATGAATCATCTACTGGCAAATGCACACTGGCCAACATGTAGGCACTAATGCTGATGGCACCAGCCAGTGATGTTTGCACTCCTAGTTCGCTGTATAACCAGCACTTACTAATGGGAACTATTGTACAGTCACTACATGTATTGTGAACTCTATATCATGTCACATGCAACAGGGAAACCATCAAATGAGAGACAGTAGTGAGGAAACATCACTCCTCACACAAGCAAGACCTGTTGCCTGTCCAGTACAATTGTCACCCAGATTTACCGAGAACATGAGATGATTACTCACTTCACTCATCCAGGTGTCTCCTCAAAAGGACTCTGCTGTGTACCAGGTCAGAAAGACAATAGCCACAGCACAGCAGCATGCTCTACTATCATGCTTACACTAACATAGTCTGGTTCCTGTCTCCTGAGGCGAAAAGCCGGGAGTTGCTGCATCTGTTTTAAACTTGTGTTTTTAAACTGTGTATTGCTAACTTTTGCACTCTAGCACCTTAGGGCGACGTGCAGCGGACCTAGCGCTGTCACGTTACACCCTCTACCGGCTCCCATCGCCGCTGGCCATGCCCACCTCTTGGCCACGCCCCCTTCCCGCCCCAACGGTCTACTATTTAAATGTGCATCCCCAGAACGCGCAGCGGACGTGCGCAGCGGGCGACTTCAATTTCTGGCCCTCTGACCCTGCTGAATGTCCCTCCTCTAAGGAATTTTCTGATACCCTCCAATCCCTCAACTTCACATCCTATGTTCACTCCCCCACCCACATCAAAGGTCATACGCTTGACCAGATCTGGTCCCTGAACTGCCCTGTGGAATCTCTCTCCATCTCGCCCTGCTCCTGGTCTGACCACCACCTGATTTCATTCTCCCTTCCTATTCACCCCCCAGCTAAGCCCCCCCGCCCTAAAAACACCTGGGTCCGATCATGGGGCCGAGTCAATCCGGAAAATCTCTCCTCCCTTCTTACCTCCTCCCTCCCTTCCCTGCAGAGCCTTTCCACTCTCTCCCAGGTTAAGGCCATAGACCAGTGGCTCTCCTTTGGCCGCGATTCCGTCGCCCCGCTGAAGCGCATCTCCTCTAAGCGTGAGAAGGACGCCAATCGGTGGTTCAATGTAGAGCTTAAGGCCACCAAACTAAAAGTACGCCGCGCGGAGCGGGCATGGAGGAGAAACTATTGCCCCACTCTAAAACTGGAGTATACCGCCATCCTTACCCAGTATAAAAAAGACATCCTGGAGGCCAAAACATCATATTTTTCCTCCAAAATCCTAGCCGCGGAAAACCAGTCTAAGGAGATATTCACGATCATCCACAACCTGGCGTTCTCGGACAGAACCACTCTTAAGCCTGCCCCGTCCGAAGAACTCTGCCACTCCCTCAATAACTACTTTATTCATAAAATCGCTACCATTAAGGCCAACATCCCTCCCCCTTCTCCCTCCTTTGTTGACCCCCAATGTCCCCCTCCCAAGGGTGAACTTACCACCCTTCCCCCCATCACTAGGGAATCTCAGACCTCCCTAGTTCCCCTGGTCAAATCTGGTTCTCCGCTTGACCCCTGTCCTGCCCACATTCTCCGCCATATCTTTGTTACCTGCCCAGACCCCCCCTTCATCTCCTCAACAGCTCTCTTGCTCAAGGTGTAGTTCCAAACCCCTTGAAGTCTGCGGTTATTGTGCCTATTCTGAAAAAACCTGGGGCAGACCCTTCTGTCCCTGCCAATTTCCGCCCCATCTCCCTCTTGCCATTTTTGGCTAAGGTGCTCGAGCGCCATGTCACCTGCACTCTGAGCTCCTTTGTGGAGATGCATGGAGCTCTCGCCTCCCGCCAGGCTGGCTTCCGCCCCGCACACTCCACGGAGTCCGTTGTCATCTCGGTCCTGGACAACCTCAGGGAGGGTATGGATACCAATCAGCGCCAGGCCCTAGTGCTCCTCGATCTCTCAGCCGCCTTTGATACGGTGGATCACACCATCTTGTTTTTCCGTGTCAGGGCGGCGGGGATCGGGGGGACCGCTCTGGTCTGGCTCTCCTCCTTCCTGAGGGACTGCACCCAGGCTGTTTGCCTGGGTGACTTCACAGCGGACGTCCGGAAAGTTCAGTGCGGGATTCCCCAAGGCTCTTCCCTTTCCCCCCTTTTGTTCAATTTGTATGTCGCCCCTCTTATCTTTTCCCTCCAACAGATGGAGGTCGCCGTATTCAACTATGCGGATGACCTCCAGCTTGTTTTCAATCTATCCTCTTCCCCCTCTTCTGTTCTAAACTTTCAATCTGTCATGCTCCATATCAGGGACTGGATGAACCACAATCAGCTCAAACTCAATCCCGACAAGACCGAGCTGGTATTGACGGGTGGTTCATCCAGCCCCTGGTTTCCTCTTTTCTGGCCCCCCTCCCTTGGCCCCTCTCCTGTACCCTCTTCCTCTGTCAAAACACTAGGCATAAAAATCAATTCTCAACTCACCCTTCACTCCCAGGTTAGCTCTGTGGTATCTTCTTCTTTCCTTTCACTGCGCACTATACGCAGGGTGTCCCGTTTCTTCACTTTCCCCGCCCTTAAGCTCATCATCCTGGCCATGGTGGTGTCCCGCCTGGATTACGGCAACGCCCTATATGCCGGCATCCCCGCATATAGCCTGCGACGCCTACAGCAGATACAAAACCAGGCGGCCCGCCTGGCCTTCAAACTCCCTAAATTTCACCACTCTACCCCTCTCCTGAAATCTTTACATTGGCTCCCGGTGCGAGCTAGGGTCCAATTCAAGCTCGCTTCTATCACCTTCTTGGCCCGACTTGGTCTGACACCGGCGTTCATCTCTTCCGAGATCATTCCATACGTTCCCACCAGGGAACTATGCTCGTCCTCCCAGTCCCTCCTCTCCATCCCACGCTACCGGAGAAAGAAGTGGGGAGGTTCAAAATTTGCCACCCTTGCCCCGACCCTCTGGAACTCCTTTCCCCTTGAACTTCGCTCCATTACCCTGTACCCGCAATTCCGTAAACACCTCAAGACCTTCCTGTTCATGAAGTCCTTTAAATAATACGCCAGCAGCTTCCCCTGTCTTCTAGCCCAGGACCTTGTTAACTATAGCGCCAAGAAACCGCTGGTAGACGTGCGCTCTACAAGTAATTTTAAACTCAAACTCAAACAAAGGCTCACCTTTTGTATGGCACATGGACCACCACCAATATGGTTGGTGAAATGTCTGTCTGTAGCACTCAAAGTTGGCAATATGACATGTATGACTCTGGCCAGGACCCACCCCCTTGTCGCTGCTGTTGGTCCTTCAACTGCCCATCAAGGTCTAGTTAGGCCATCACCAGTATACGGGCCATCAGGGGGGTCAGGGTCCAGTGCACGTCCCTTTCACATTAGGAGGACTGCCCCAGCTGGACCTCCGAGCTCTTCTGTGTCCAGCACTGTGGGTCATCCCACCTCTTCCTTCCGTGGGCACTACACTGGTTGTAGGCCCTACCCCAGGATCCGCACCTTCTGGACGATGGTTCTCTAAATGGCCTTCTTATGATGAGCATTGACCTGTAATGAAATGGTGGCCTTCTCTCCACAAAGTCCAGGGCCCCATAATACATAACATGTGTGCCCTATGTAGGAGCCGCACAATGTATGTAAGCAACATAATGCTGACACTGACACTCAGAGGCACATGGAAGCCTATGGGAAGGAATGGAGTTAAATATGTATTTGAAAAAACGTACCTGCTCCTCTGGTGAGCCATAGAGTTGTGAATACAGGGCAAGGATCTCACCCACCAGGACATCCAGCTCCTCTGGAGTGAAGGGACAGGCCCTTTCCGCTGTAGTTTGTGCCATGATTTCTGCCATAGGTTGCAAACAACAGCTAAAATGGAGGTTGTGTGATAGTAGCAGTGTCAGAAGGCAAGTGAGATTTTTTTCCACCCGCTGCATACATGCACACGGTCATCGGCATTGGCACACACAGCCATTGGGCCGCGACCATCACTATCCCCAATGTTACCCTATGGCTGTGACTGCTGTGCATGCGACTAACCACCGCATGGTCGACATGACATGACATGTTAAGCTACCCTCACTATAGTGGCAATTAAAATGTTTAGAATTGATGATATGCACAGTTCTGTTACAGACCTGTGATGGCAACCTTAGGGATAACAGGTGATTGTTCAAGATTTGAAATTGATGATGTAAAATGTGTGCTGCTTCATGAAGAATTGATGTTTAGACACATGACTTTTGACTTTAACTTCTCATATGTTACTCTGCACACTGGGACCAAATTACATTTTCGTGTTACTCCTCACATAGGTACCCTGAGTAAGAGAGAAGAAGCCAGCCTCCAGAACACCACCCTTTTCCAGACCTACACACAATGGAAGAGCAACATATCACCCAGAAGGTCCATTTGAGTAGGCAAACAATCCTGGATTTATTTCATCAGTTGGAGCCTGACCTACTTCACATCAATAATCCTACATCAATACCAGCACTAGTTAAACTTATTTCAGTTTTGCATGTTTTGGCCACAGGCTAATTTCTATTCATGTTGCTATTTCCAGTTGGAATGTCATAACCTATGTTCAATTTGGCACTCACAGAGATGCTAGCAGCACTTTTGAGACACGTGGCCAGCTACATCCAGTTCCCCAGATATGAGGTCTTAGCCACTGTGAAGACAGATTTCTATGGATTTGGTCACATCCCACATACAATTGGATCTATTGATGGCATCCATATTGCTTTAGTATCACTATGCAACAGGGTGAAGTCTTCCGGAACAGGAAGCACTTGCATTCTATCAACATGCAAGTTGTCTGCTTATCGGATTTGTACACCTCAAACGTCTGTGCCCGGTTCCCTGGATCTGCACATGATTCCTTTGTACTGCGGAATAGCACCATAACCCAGATGTTGTCACAACTACAACCCAAGAGGGAATGGCTTGTAGGTAAGTGTGATCTGTCCTAACTTTGTGTGAGAAATGTTAGGTAGTATGTTATGAAAGTGTGCAACTGAATGTTGCCTTTCTGTCTAACTTCCATCTAGGAGTCTCAGCGTATCCCAACCGTCCATGGTTGCTGGCTCCACTGAGAAATACTACAATGTCAGTGAAGCAGGCTTTTGGGCTTCTGAAAGCTAGATTCAAATGTCTGGAAAGGATTGGGAAAGCCGTCCTCTACTCACCCGGGAAGATGTGCAAGATCACAGTGGCCTGCTACATACTCTACAACATTGCCTTGTGACGGAATATACCTTACATAGCAGAGGATTCAGGCCATGAAGACCCACCCTTTGGGGACCCTGAAATGCCAAATGAAGATGATGAAAGTGCTAAAAAGGAAGGAGTTGACTTGCTCCAGGATCTCATCCAGTACTACTCTCCTGAGTTTAAGTATGGTGTGACACGACATGACTTTGACTATTCTTGAAACTCTTGTAGTGATGTTGTGAGAAAAATTTCATTTCAGAGTTGTGACATTAGCAGGTATATGATGCTGTTCAGATATACGAAGTACAAATAGATTGTTCCTGGGAATATCTGTCACAGAGTTTGAGTGTACAAAGCCGGTACCAAGACAGCTTGCACAGCGATAGAATGGAAGTTAGCTGGCTTTCAATGGACTTGTTCCTTATAGTGTAATGGTCCTAATGCAATATGTGTGCCATCATATGTGGTGCCCAATTCATGTTATCCTGCCTTCACATTGGCTAATTCTTCATTGTGTATGAACTGGATTGTCACCGATTGTTTGAAACAGGTACTTAAATACTACTCAGAGTGGTCACAGTTCGTTATTCTGTTTATTTAGACATGTACAATTGCCTTAACGTCAGTAAGAAACAGTCTTTATTCAGGTGTTCCACTCGTTATCTTTTTTCCAGGTCCTTCGGAGTTCCTCTCTGCCAGTACCCTTGACAAAAACAAAGAAGCAGGTAAGTGTCTGCCCTTGTTTTATAGGCGTAATGACTGCTTGTGCTGTTATGCAAGAGGGGGGGTGTACGTATATAAACCTAAAGTAACGTGCTAATTGAACAAAAAAAATGTGTTTTGTCCCCGAATAACTGGTATAGTGCTTTGATGGTTATGTCTCCCTTTTTTTTCTTTCTTTCCTTTAGCCCACACTCTGTTTTCTCCTCCTTTCCTTGTTTCAATATCTTTTTCTTAGATTAACTTCTTAGAGTTCTTTCCGTCTTCCTTTCTTGCTCTGTCTTTTCCTCTTCCCTCTCCTCCACGTCCCCCTTCTTATACTTGTCTCTTTTTCCCTTCCCTCTCCTCCGCGTCCCCCTTCTGGTATTTGTCCCCAACAATGTTTTTTATTTAAAGAAATGGGCATGCACCTGACAAAGCCACGCCCCTCCTGGGACGCTTAGGATACCCTTGGTTAACTGGCGGTGTGGCGCCTTCGTCTCGGCTTGGGCATCCAGCTTTGTCTCGGACGACACGGGCTCACTCTGCGTTGCTCCTTCTCAGGGGTTTTCTTCTCCTTGGCTTCCCTCATCTCGTCTCGGGTCCCCGTCTTCTTTCTTCTCCGCTCTGCAGCGTGAGCCCCCTTCCTCCTTTAGTCCTGGGGTTGACGTGACAACATGGCTCCTCCCAGTTGCCTGACTTCCGGGCCAGGCAAGGAAGAACGGGCTGGCTGCTGCGTCGCCGTTACCAGGTTGGTGACATGGATGTAGCTGTTGATGTGTCTCCTCATTGTCGGCCAAAGTGCTTGTAGCACATCACCGACATTTGTTTGTGACATTCCACCAGATAAAAGCAACACTGGATTGAAATGGCCCTCTGGTCAGAAACTGTTGTACTGGCATATGTCTGTTTATTTCTTTATTTGATGTACAATTCCTTTTGTGAGGTAGGCAATATGGCTTCAGTTGATGATGTGAACCTAATTTATTGTTGCATATTTTGTGGTATATTGTCAAATGTATCCCCTCCTTTGATGCTGTGAAAGTCTTCAACTGATTATGTGATAACTGCTCAGCCCAGACACTTGTATGCATGTGTAGTGTCATAGTAGTAACCCTGTGTTGAACATTGTTTACATACAACATATTCATGCTTCCAGAAGTCCCTAGTTTTGACATTGCAAAGTTCACATGGTACATTCACTTAATCATATGTGAGTATTACAACAGGAGACAATGCTTTGGTGATATGTTTTTTTAATTAAGTGAACAAGGATAAGGTAAAGAACTTAAAATTCAACAGTGCAAACAAAAAGTGAAATCTTCAAACATGGTGGATGATTATGAGACCATTGTAGTAGAGTCCAAATGGTCAGGAGTCCAAAGTTCAACATACTCCTCTAAGATATGGAAAAGTGGGCAGGAATAGTCCAACAAAGTGAATGTGTAGTACACACAGGAGGACATTGGGGCAAGGTCTCTTCCTGGCGGTGGTGGGTGTCTTGCCATCCTGAGCTCCTGGGTTTTTGCATGGACGTCCACTCGGCTTGCCAGATTGGGGATTTGGAACTGCTCAAATAGAAGTGTGTGCAGGCGTGGGCTCCTCTGACAGGGCCTCCCTTCCTGTGGCTGCAGCAAATGTTGATGGTGTGGGTGTACTTGGGCCAAAGGAAGGGGTAGATGCAGGTTGAAAAGCCCTGCAGAAGGTAATGTTGATGTCTCACACCACCCCAACCAGGGAGGCTACTTCGGTGTGGACTCCGGCCACCTCGGTGTGGATGTCGGACACCTAGAAATGGTTGGCTTCAACCTCTTGGTATGTTTCCCTCTGTATCTCCTTCATTTCCGCATTGCAGTTAATACCTGGCCCATGACACTTTGGGAGTCCTGGTAGACTCCCCGGACTTGGGTAATGGCAGCCTGAATGTCCTTGCCCTCACTGGGCTAACAGCTACTCTCCCACTATGTCTACCCATATGGCCCTGTGCCCTTGGCACAGACTGCACCCACCCACTGGGTTCTGGTTCCTCCTTGAATGGGGTGGTGCTAGCCGTCTCAGAATTAGGGGTGGGCGGAATTTGCGAAATTAACTTTCGCAAATTATCGCGAAAATGCTAAAAATCTCCGCAAACACGCCGGAAATATCGCGAAGACGCAGAAGTTTTTTTCCCGCCTGTTCGCGGTATTTTGTGCGTGATCGCGGATCGCCAACTTACCCATGCGGTTGCTCAAGGGCGCGGCCATCTTGTTTTCACTTGTCCCGCCCTCTCGCGATGCTTACTTCCTGTTCCGGGTTGCGCAATGCCTGTTCGCGACCGCTTTTACTTGATCGCGTTGCTTTTTGCTTGCTCGGGGAGAAAATATCGCGCGAACTTGCGCACGTGGTCGCAATGGGCGCGGCCATCTTGTTTTTCACTCTATTGCATGGTTCTGGGGCCTGATTTTCAATCCTCCCAAAATCCTTTCAATCCTTTGTTTATAGCCACTTTTTTTGGATCTTTATTACTTATTATTTGTCTAACTATTTTCCTGCTTCTATATTTTTGTTTTTTGTCTCCTTTTTTTTGTTTTTTTGGTACTTTTTCTCTTTCTATTGCCTGCTATTTATTTCCTTTACTCCTTTATTTATTTTACCTTTTCTTTCCCGCCCCGTCCCCAGAACCATGTCCAAGGGTAGGGCTGTTGGCCGGCGCAGCCAGAGCCGCGACCGCCTTCCTTGCGGAAGGCGGCGCCCACAAGGGGTGCAGGCACGGGCCTTATTTGGGGAGGAGGAGTTGGCTGCACTAATTTTCTTTGTGCAGCGCCACCTCCCCTCAACCCTGGCAGCAGGTGGCAGGCCTGGGTCCGGGTACGGCCTCCGGGAGCATCGGCAGCGGTGGGGGAAGGTGCGCCGGGCAGTGTCGCGCATCTCTGGGGTCCGGCACACCCAGGCACAGCTGACGCACCGGTGGTCCGACATCCTGAACCGTGAGCAGGACCTGCTGGACCTGCTAGGAGTGGAGGTCCCGGGGCTTGGTGAGTACATATTTAATTACTACAACTTTGTGTCTGTTCTTCTGCTCTGTGTTATATATTGCGAATATTTTTTTTCCTTCCAACCAGCTAGAATGTTGCTGCTTACAAATCAATACATTCCAGGTTAATAACGTTTAAAAGTCTTCTGTGACTATGGTGCTCTTCTGCGCTACTACTAATCTTACTTGTTTGCAGCTTTGCGTTTGCGCTTGCTTAGCGTGATTCTTTACGAGTTTATTTTAGAGAAATTAAGTTACGTAATGCTACAGTGACTCTAGTCCACTCCTTACTTTGTCCCGTGACCGTCACTAATAGATAGGGGCGGATTGATGTTTAGGTACACTACTTTGTATGAGCTTCTAATTTGTTAGTGGTATGCGTGATGCCCCCTCACTCAGTTACGTGACGTGCTGCTAGTACGGCAGTCTTTAGAACCTTTTCTAGTTTGTTCAATGAGTGGTGGTAGGCTTAGCAGTTACTTAGCAGTAGCAGATCAGCATCAATCAAACTAAAATTTGGTGTATACAAAAAATGTAGTCATGTTCATGTGTCCTCCATGATTTGACCATACGCATTGTTGAGGAATACAGTGGAAATGCATACTTAATGTACAATTGGCATGCCTGGAATAGGTGGGCTAGGTTGGGTGGTACGTTGTACTTAGTAAGCCTGGGCGTTGAACTACGCTCCGTTCGCGGAGCTTGCGAAGTTTAGGTAACTTCGCGATTCGCGTAGAGCGCGAAGTTGCAGATTGCTACGCAATCTAGCGCGTAGCGTAGTAGTTTTGCTTCCTCGCGCGCTCAATATTCATTCTCGCGCGCGCGGTAACGTCTTACCTTGATTATGCGATCGCCAACTTGCTTTTCTGTCTGTTCGCGAGCGCCACGAGATTTGTACTATGGCTGTTCAAGCCCGCGAGAGTGTCCGACCCCGAACACGTCATTGGTGCGCGCGAGCTGACTTCCGGCGGCTGTTTTGGTAAGATCGCGATCCCGAATATGGAAAAACTGCAATCTGGCAAAGAATATCTCGCGAGCTTCATAAAACCTTCTCTAAAATGATCATTTTGCACAGAAAACTCCTCAGATTGTGATCTTGCTGTAGTCTTTTGTGTAAGAAAGAGTCCTTTAATTTTTTTAACTCTTTTTTTTCAAGAGGAAGGAAGTGCCCCTGAGTCTACAACTTCCTGTTCCTGTCCAGCAGGCTCCTCCCACGTGCTTTGTGCATGTGTTGTTCACTTTCATTTGGATTTGGAGCTGGAAGGATCACTTTTTGTGTCTGTCTGCTGCATCATACCATTGGATTGGATTTATTTGAGGAATTTTTGATTTGAGATTTAATTTACTACAAGTAAGTTGGAGAATTGGTGTGTTTGTTTCATTGGGGATCGTTTGTACCTACATTTTTCTGGGATTTTTATTGTTTTTAAAAATTATTGTTGTGGTGGGTGGCCTGTACTAATTTCAATAGGGGCCTAGTTGTTTTTCTCTGCAATTTCAGCCAGTAGGGTACCCATGGGTCCATGTTTTGTGGTGTCTGTAGAATTTCTACATCATGTAGGGCATGGATGGCATAGGATTGAAATGCTAAACGTGGCTGTGGTGTATTTCACTGTTGGTGTGTGTGTGTGTGATTTACCTTTGTTGGATGTGTGTGCTAGTGCTTGTGGCCTAGTAGTCTTCCAGTAGGCCCAGAGGTAGTCAGCCTCCAATCTGTGGTGCGTGACTTAAATCTACAGTTGGTGTTGTCTGGTGATTTTCCTTTACTCCATGGATGGCTTTGGATTTTATTGCAAAAGGTGTGTTTGGGGTGGAATAGCATTTTTTGGGTGTGTGCTAAACAAATTGGGCTTTTTTGGCCAGCATGTAAGGCAAGGGATTCAGCTCGCGAACTTTCGGTAACTCTGCACAGCGTGACAACGCGGACTTACAGTTTTCGTCATTTTTGCGCTCACAATATGCGTGTTCGCGCACGCGAGAAAGCCTTTTTGTACAGTTCGCGATCCCGAACACGCAGCTTTTGCAATCTGGCAAACAATATCTCGCGAGCAACATAGACCCTTCTCGAAAACGCTTTTTTGTGCATTTCTGCACAAAAAACTCCTCAGGCTGTCATTGAGCTGTAGGTTTGGAGCAGGGAGAAGCTGTTATTTGTCTGGAAAACATTTTTATGAGAGGGATTAAGTTCCACAGACACTACAACTTCCTCTTCCTGTCCTTTGCAATCACTTTTTGTTTGTTATTGTGGTGGGTGGGCTGAGCATGTGTGTGGCGGCCATTTTAGGAAGGCATGCATTGTGCCTTTGCCATAGGCGTACATTGACTGTCTCCCATTTCTTGTGGTTGTTGTGGGTGTGTGTCGGCCATTTTGTGGAGCCATCCAAGCAGTGTGCTTGCTTTTGCCATCCGGTTCCAAGCTTGTGGCCTAGTAGTCTTCCAGTAGGCCCAGAGGTAGTCAGCCTCCAATCTGTGGTGCGTGACTTAAATGTACAGTTGGTGTTGTCTGGTGATTTTCCTTTACTCCATGGATGGCTTTGGATTTTATTGCAAAAGGTGTGTTTGGGGTGGAATAGCATTTTTTGGGTGGGTGCTAAACAAATTGGGCTTTTTTGGCCAGCATTTAAGGCAAGGGATTCAGCTCGCGAACTTTCGGTAACTCTGCACAGCGCGACAACGCGGACTTACAGTTTTCTTCATTTTTGCGCTCGCAATATGCGTGTTCGCGCACGCGAGAAAGCCTTTTTGTACAGTTCGCGATCCCGAACACGCAGCTTTTGCAATCTGGCAAACAATATCTCGCGAGCAACATAGACCCTTCTCGAAAACGCTTTTTTGTGCATTTCTGCACAAAAAACTCCTCAGGCTGTCATTGAGCTGTAGGTTTGGAGCAGGGAGAAGCTGTTATTTGTCTGGAAAACATTTTTATGAGAGGGATTAAGTTCCACAGACACTACAACTTCCTCTTCCTGTCCTTTGCAATCACTTTTTGTTTGTTATTGTGGTGGGTGGGCTGAGCATGTGTGTGGCGGCCATTTTAAGAAGGCATGCATTGTGCCTTTGCCATAGGCGTACATTGACTGTCTCCCATTTCTTGTGGTTGTTGTGGGTGTGTGTCGGCAATTTTGTAGAGCCATCCAAGCAGTGTGCTTGCTTTTTCCATCCGGTTCCAAGCTTGTGGCCTAGTAGTCTTCCAGTAGGCCCAGAGGTAGTCAGCCTCCAATCTGTGGTGCGTGACTTAAATGTACAGTTGGTGTTGTCTGGTGATTTTCCTTTACTCCATGGATGGCTTTGGATTTTATTGCAAAAGGTGTGTTTGGGGTGGAATAGCATTTTTTGGGTGTGTGCTAAACAAATTGGGCTTTTTTGGCCAGCATGTAAGGCAAGGGATTCAGCTCGCGAACTTTCGGTAACTCTGCACAGTGCGACAACGCGGACTTACAGTTTTCGCCATCTTTGCGCTCGCAATATGCGTGTTCGCGCACGCGAGAAAGCCTTTTTGTACAGTTCGCGATCCCGAACACGCAGCTTTTGCAATCTGGCAAACAATATCTCGCGAGCAACATAGACCCTTCTCGAAAACGCTTTTTTGTGCATTTCTGCACAAAAAACTCCTCAGGCTGTCATTGAGCTGTAGGTTTGGAGCAGGGAGAAGCTGTTATTTGTCTGGAAAACATTTTTATGAGAGGGATTAAGTTCCACAGACACTACAACTTCCTCTTCCTGTCCTTTGCAATCACTTTTTGTTTGTTATTGTGGTGGGTGGGCTGAGCATGTGTGTGGCGGCCATTTTAGGAAGGCATGCATTGTGCCTTTGCCATAGGCATACATTGACTGTCTCCCATTTCTTGCGGTTGTTGTGGGTGTGTGTCGGCCATTTTGTGGAGCCATCCAAGCAGTGTGCTTGCTTTTGCCATCCGGTTCCAAGCTTGTGGCCTAGTAGTCTTCCAGTTGGCCCAGAGGTAGTCAGCCTCCAATCTGTGGTGCGTGACTTAAATTTACAGTTGGTGTTGTCTGGTGATTTTCCTTTACTCCATGGATGGCTTTGGATTTTATTGCAAAAGGTGTGTTTGGGGTGGAATAGCATTTTTTGGGTGTGTGCTAAACAAATTGGGCTTTTTTGGCCAGCATGTAAGGCAAGGGATTCAGCTCGCGAACTTTCGGTAACTCTGCACAGCGCGACAACGCGGACTTACAGTTTTCTTCATTTTTGCGCTCGCAATATGCGTGTTCGCGCACGCGAGAAAGCCTTTTTGTACAGTTCGCGATCCCGAACACGCAGCTTTTGCAATCTGGCAAACAATATCTCGCGAGCAACATAGACCCTTCTCGAAAACGTTTTTTTGTGCATTTCTGCACAAAAAACTCCTCAGGCTGTCATTGAGCTGTAGGTTTGGAGCAGGGAGAAGCTGTTATTTGTCTGGAAAACATTTTTATGATAGGGATTAAGTTCCACAGACACTACAACTTCCTCTTCCTGTCCTTTGCAATCACTTTTTGTTTGTTATTGTGGTGGGTGGGCTGAGCATGTGTGTGGCGGCCATTTTAGGAAGGCATGCATTGTGCCTTTGCCATAGGCGTACATTGACTGTCTCCCATTTCTTGTGGTTGTTGTGGGTGTGTGTCGGCCATTTTGTGGAGCCATCCAAGCAGTGTGCTTGCTTTTGCCATCCGCTTCCAAGCTTGTGGCCTAGTAGTCTTCCAGTAGGCCCAGAGGTAGTCAGCCTCCAATCTGTGGTGCGTGACTTAAATGTACAGTTGGTGTTGTCTGGTGATTTTCCTTTACTCCATGGATGGCTTTGGATTTTATTGCAAAAGGTGTGTTTGGGGTGGAATAGCATTTTTTGGGTGTGTGCTAAACAAATTGGGCTTTTTTGGCCAGCATGTAAGGCAAGGGATTCAGCTCGCGAACTTTCGGTAACTCTGCACAGCGCGACAACGCGGACTTACAGTTTTCGTCATTTTTGCGCTCGCAATATGCGTGTTCGCGCACGCGAGAAAGCCTTTTTGTACAGTTCCCGATTCCGAACACGCAGCTTTTGCAATCTGGCAAACAATATCTCGCGAGCAACATAGACCCTTCTCGAAAACGCTTTTTTGTGCATTTCTGCACAAAAAACTCCACAGGCTGTCATTGAGCTGTAGGTTTGGAGCAGGGAGAAGCTGTTATTTGTCTGGAAAACATTTTTATGAGAGGGATTAAGTTCCACAGACACTACAACTTCCTCTTCCTGTCCTTTGCAATCACTTTTTGTTTGTTATTGTGGTGGGTGGGCTGAGCATGTGTGTGGCGGCCATTTTAGGAAGGCATGCATTGTGCCTTTGCCATAGGCGTACATTGACTGTCTCCCATTTCTTGTGGTTGTTGTGGGTGTGTGTCGGCCATTTTGTGGAGCCATCCAAGCAGTGTGCTTGCTTTTGCCATCCGGTTCCAAGCTTGTGGCCTAGTAGTATTCCAGTAGGCCCAGAGGTAGTCAGCCTCCAATCTGTGGTGCGTGAGTTAAATGTACAGTTGGTGTTGTCTGGTGATTTTCCTTTACTCCATGGATGGCTTTGGATTTTATTGCAAAAGGTGTGTTTGGGGTGGAATAGCATTTTTTGGGTGTGTGCTAAACAAATTGGGCTTTTTTGGCCAGCATGTAAGGCAAGGGATTCAGCTCGCGAACTTTCGGTAACTCTGCACAGCGCGACAACGCGGACTTACAGTTTTCGTCATTTTTGCGCTCGCAATATGCGTGTTCGCGCACGAGAGAAAGCCTTTTTGTACAGTTCGCGATCCTGAACACGCAGCTTTTGCAATCTGGCAAACAATATCTCGCGAGCAACATAGACCCTTCTCGAAAACGCTTTTTTGTGCATTTCTGCACAAAAAACTCCTCAGGCTGTCATTGAGCTGTAGGTTTGGAGCAGGGAGAAGCTGTTATTTGTCTGGAAAACATTTTTATGAGAGGGATTAAGTTCCACAGACACTACAACTTCCTCTTCCTGTCCTTTGCAATCACTTTTTGTTTGTTATTGTGGTGGGTGGGCTGAGCATGTGTGTGGCGGCCATTTTAGGAAGGCATGCATTGTGCCTTTGCCATAGGCGTCCAAACTTGTGGCCTAGTCGTACAGTTGGCCCAGGGGTACAACTCAGCAATCATCACGGCGGGTTTTTGTTCCTTGCTATTCTTCTGCCTAAGTGTACACAGTACAAATAAAACAGGATCCCTGGCCTTGTCAGTCTCTTAATAGCTGGCTATACTGTTGATGTTGTTCACTGACTTCATGAAATTTAATAATTGTGATGACCACCCACGAGACACTAATAAGTTATATATTATATTATGGATCTTTTGACTGATGTTCTTCTGGCTTTTTTGCTTTTAGGTGCACAAAAGACAGAGGTGTGTCATCATCATCCACTGTTGTGGTGCCAGACCGACGTCCTGCTGCTGTAGTGTACACAACGTGACGTGTCAGTGACCTGACCAGGCATCTCTGCAACTTGTGCAACTGAGTGCTGTTTTGACATCTGTTGAAGATGCCCCCAAAGAAAGCAGGTAGCAGGTCCTCCGGTACCAAGAAAGTTGCCATGGAGAAGAAGGAACAGAAGAAGAAGGAAGTGTCACTTAAGTCTGGTGTGCCTCCCAAAACCTTTTTTGGTTCACCAAAAATGACGCCTGCAGCAGCGGTGTCGGGGGGGCAAGCTGGGGGCAGCACCTCCACATCAGTGGGCCCAACCCACCAACCCATGCCCAAGCAGATGAGTGTGGAAGAGGTAGCCAGTCTTATGGTAGAAAGCAGTGATGCTGAGCCTGAACTAAACTTATCACTATCTCAAAGTAGTACACAATCAACGCAGGAGGGAACATCATCAACACAGCAGATAAGTGGTCAACAGCCGCAGCCACCGCCCGCAATAGTAGCTGTTGTTCCTCCCGAAGTAGGGGCAGTTCAGGAAATTGAGCCTCATGCAGAGGAAGAAGAGGAAGCCACTCCTTTAGAAGTTGCATTGGCTTTTAAATCCCCAGCAAGGAAAAGAAGGGTTAGTACATCAAGTTCTTCACCAAGCCCCCCTTCTGATGATCTAGATGTCACTTGGAAGCCACAAACTGAGTCTGAGAGGGAAACACATCACAAGAGCAGGCATGGGAAAAGGAAGGTTCCAGAAAGTCTTACACTTATGGATGTTGATGTAGAAGAGCAGGTTGATGATGATGATGATGATGATGAGCCAGTCATCACAAACATCACTCCCGGGCCTGAGGAGATGGAGAGCAACATTTTTACATTATCCAAAATGGATGCGAGGGATGTAGCACGCATACCTCCAACACAGGTAACACCAACACGACCTCCAGCTTCCATATTTACATTAGCAAAGGGCCGGCAGCGTCCTACATCCAGCACAACAAGCACCACCTCAGCAGAAGTAGGTAGTGGTCCTGCACAGAGTCAAATTCAACACACACCCTCCAGTTCATCCGGCATTGGAAGTGGGAGTGGTACCTCCAGCAGGAGACAAAAGTTAAGCTCCCCAGTGTGGGACTTCTTTACGGTTAGCGGAAAGGAGGAGAACATTGCTGTATGCTCCGTTTGTCATTCCTGTGTTAGCCGTGGAAAGCTTGGTACAAACTATGGTACCGGAGGCCAAATGACCCATCTGAAAAAACACCACGCAATCCAGTGGGAGGAGCACCTTAGGCTCATCAAAACTGGAACCATTGCTGTTGGGCTTAAACGAGTAGAAAGTCCGCTCACGGTGAAACAGGAAGAAGAGGGAGACATTCTCGGTGCTAGTGGTACACAAAGTAGCCCTGTCTCCAGCACTGCAGTGGTAACACCCACATCCTCAGCCACATCTCATTGGCACAAGAGTAAGAGCCAGCCTGAGACACCAAGGAGTACTGCTGGCCCAAAAAGTGCGACGTCGACCACAGGAAGGAATACCATGCAGCCTACCATTCTTAGCATGTTTAGTAGGCCGGAGGGGCAGTACGAACGCAATCACCCAATAGCACGTTTGTACAATGCTAAGCTGGCAAAAATGTTAGCACTGGACCTTCTCCCTTTTTCTTTTGTTGAAGGGGTGGGTTTTCTTGAGTTTGTGACCACCATCTGCCCAAAATGGAAAGTTCCCGGCCGCTACTATTTTGCAAGAGTTGCTGTTCCAGCACTACATCACGACGTGCTGGAATTGCTTGGAAAAGCCTTAAAAAAGAGTGCTGTTCAGAGTATACACCTGACAACAGACATGTGGACCAGTTGCCAAGCCACTGATTACATGTGCATCACTGCACACTGGGTCTCTTTTTCGGGTGTTAAAGATAAGATATCTGACGGCGTTGTTGACACCGCTGAGATTTTTAAAGACACTTGCAAACATGCAACTGTAGCCATGTTTGCAATGGAGAAATCTCATACTGCTGCTAACATTTTGGATGAGTTTAACAGCAAGGTGTTTGAGTGGCTGCGACTAAGAGGTCTTACCATTGGTTTTGTTGCCACGGACAATGGCAGTAATATAGTTCGGGCCATGAAAGATGGTGGCTATTTCAGGGTGCCATGTTTGGCACACTGCATTAACATTGTTGTGCAAGACTTTCTGAAAAATGAAAGCAAAGTCAGCAGCTTACTGACCACCTGCAGAAGAATATGCACACATTTCAACCATTCTTTTAAAGCCCGGAAGGAGCTGAGGGTGATTCAACGTGAGCATAAAATGCCAGTCAAAGCACTCATCCAAGAGGTGCCAACACGTTGGAACTCAACGTATTACATGCTTGAGCGTCTGTTTGAGCAGTACATACCACTTAATGCTTATGTCATGAAAAGGTCAGGGGATCCTACAGTGAAAGGCATGAGAGTTGAGATGGCCCAATGGGACCTTGTCAAAAGCCTGACAGAGATGCTACTTCCTTTTGAGGTCTTCACCCGTGAAGTGAGCCGGGAGGACTGTACTATGGGCCAAGCTATCCCATTGTTGTACATGCTAGAGCTGAAGGAGGTGGCAGAAATGTACGCAGGTGTGGATGACAAAGTAGACGCACATTATTTGGCAGACACCTTATCCGCTCGCTTATCTCACAATACAAGGATTCAAAATAACATTCTGTCAGATCCACATTACATTACTGCCTCAATTTCGGATCCACGTTACAAATTATTGCTGCGCAGTAATGAAGTCATTCCTTTTTCAGAAGTGAATGTTGCCCAGTACAAAACTTTGATAGCTGAGGAAGCCACTGAGTTTGAAAACGAAAGGATCTTCATTAAAGGCCCGCCCCTCCAGGGCAGAAAAAGTACTGCAGGGCACCCAGAACGAAGTTCTACTTCAGAAGCCAAGAGCAGTGTGTTTGCCTCCCAGCAGTCAACACTGCCAGCAGCAATAACATCAACAGCACCAACAGGATCATCAGGCACATTTACAAAAACGGCAGGTGATTGGTTTCTACAGAAAGGGTATTGCACATCCATGACTGATGCAAAGGCAAAAGAGGCCCAGGAAATCGGAGCACCCCTGAACATTGAGCGGATGGTTCAGGCCTATCTAGATGACACAACAGAGGTCTACATGGAGCAAAGCCCATTGGTGTATTGGTATGGGAAAAGAAGCCAATGGCCAGTGCTCAGCAGGCTGGCGATAAAGTATGTGGCTTGCCCTGTTGCAAGTGTCTCTTCAGAGCGTGTTTTCAGTGCTGCTGGTGCCATTGTTACTGTCAAAAGGACCAGTCTCTCGCCCAAAAGTGTTGAGAGGTTAACCATGATCAAAATGAATCAACTCTTTATACCACCAGAGTACAAAATACGTGAATCATAGGAGGAAGAGGAGAGCGACTTTGATGACATAAGTAGTGGATTGTTAGACGTACTGCTGTCCGAACCACCAGAGTTTGAGGACGAGCTCCTCTTCCCTGACAACTAGGCTTTCAAATTGTTCTCCCTTCCTTTATTTGTGTGTGACTGTGTGTATCTGTTTTTCTGGTTCAAAATCTACATTCACAACAAAGCCATCAACAGTCTCCTCTTTTTATTTCCCTATTGGAGTTGCACGTCTGTGCATAACTGTCCACTCCACTCCTCAGGGTCCTGCTCCATGTTCCTTACTCTCCCTAAGTACATTTCAAGCAAGTCAGACATTGGATGGAGATGGAGAATAGTACAATACAGGTTGCCTCTAACAGTCCCTCCATAAGAAGTGAAACGTGACTCCACCTATATTCCATTTTGTTTCCAATCCGAAAGAAACTCATCACTGACTGGCAGAAGGCTAGCCAGGCATCAGATCAGACAGCCAAAGAGAACACCAAGACAGGTAATGAGTGATTATTGTGAATGATGGTGGCATGCATTGCATTGGATGCTGGCTGACTACGAAGAATTGTGCATGCCATGAAGTAGAACTATACTAGTTTATCGACAAAGTAAAAGTGACTCAGGTGTGGTGACAGTTAATGTTTCCTTGTTGTTTAATAATGACCACATTGTACTCCTACCACTGCAGGTGCCGGCCAATATCCGTTGCAATTTGGTAATATGGAATATATTATAAACTTAATCAGTCACTACAGACTGAGTTGGTGTTGGAGAATATGTACCACACGGTCACCATCATTGAGGATGCTGAGCATACTATCTTTGCACACAGTCAGTTGGATTGGAGAAAATTGATGGAATAACTGTGTTTCATGGGCTGACTTAAAAGCTAAAAAGTTTGAACAAGAACCACAGCAGACCTAGGCTAGATGTCCGTGTAGTGGTGTGGACTGGAGTAGAGTGTAGTGGTATGACGGACAGTGGCGCATTGATTTAGTCACTTCATTGGGAAAATTCTAGGTTGCTGCAGTGCATATGACATTTCTCAGGCTCGGTCAAAATATAAGTAAGGGGTAGGGTGCCTGGCCTGTGCCGCGGTTCTCCTGTTCTGTGGCTGTGCTGGCTCCTGAATCCTGTCCCGTTGTTGTTGTACCATAATGCTGTAGAGTAGACACACTATGTAGCCTATCCAAGCTGCCTCAGTCTGAAAGTGTTCTCTCCAGAGTGTTGTCTTGCACTCCACTGTAATTGAGTTTATTGTTGTAAATGCTGTAATTTTTCAATACCCCGTTTGTTTTTCCATCTACACTTACAGGCCGGCCTTTACCCTGTGCTACAGTGGGAGAAAGTAACGACTCTCACGTACCTTACCAATCCGCATCAGGCGTTTCATGGGCTGACATAAACGGTAAAAAGTTTGAACAAGAACCACAGCAGACCTAGGCTAGATGTCCGTGTAGTGGTGTGGACTGGAGTAGAGTGTAGTGGTATGACGGACAGTGGCACATTGATTTAGTCACTTCATTGGGAAAATTCTAGGTTGCTGCAGTGCATATGACATTTCTCTGCCTCGGTCAAAATGTAAGTAAGGGGTAGGGTGCCTGGCCTGTGCCGCGGTTCTCCTGTTCTGTGGCTGTGCTGGCTCCTGAATCCTGTCCCGTTGTTGTTGTACCTTAATGCTGTAGAGTAGACACACTATGTAGCCTATCCAAGCTGCCTCAGTCTGAAAGTGTTCTCTCCAGAGTGTTGTCTTGCACTCCACTGTAATTGAGTTTATTGTTGTAAATGCTGTAATTTTTCAATACCCCGTTTGTTTTTCCATCTAGACTTACAGGCTGGCCTTTACCCTGTGCTACAGTGGGAGAAACGACTCACACGTACCTTACCAATCCGCATCAGGCAGGCAGTGGTACCCAAGATTGATGTGCGGAGTGTCCATGGAAGGGAGGACCAAGAAGAATGACGAGAATGATGCAACTCCACATTTGGACCAGGATAATACAGTAACTTTAGTATCATCATTCGTCTTTACATTTATTTGCTTGTTTTTTTCTCTTTAATCATTACGACTGTGTGTTGTGGTTTGTTTGTTAATTGATCCAACTTTTTTTTAATTTCCTTAGCTAGCTTGAAAAATAAAAGTAAGCCCGGTACAGCATGTAATTGGGTTTGGTCTGAGCTCTGAGGGCGTCAGACAGGCAAGGCAAATTTCAATTTCGTCCCTGACTGTACTGTCTCATTGGGTCATAGTAGTTATAGTACAACTCATTATCATTAACCATCAAGTTATCCTCCTCAGCATGCATGCATTTGCTTTCTCTCACTTCATACTTTGATTTCTTTGATAATGGATCATGGTCGTCTTACAAGATTGTGTTTTACTTTTGTTGTGTCCATGCATATTGTATGTTTTTCTTTCTCAAACCTTTCCCAAAACCCCACTTCCCATCCAATCATCAATTCCTAACCCTCTTCCCCCGGGCTGTGTGATTTATATTGAGGTGTGATGTGATGACTATGTACACCAATTGATCACACGCTTGCTGGGGCAGATGTGGTGAAAGCAACACTAATTGAATTTCAACTAAGGCAGGGCAAGGATCTTCTTCTGCTTGACCACCCATGCTGTAGTTTACTTTGTGTTCTGTTCCACTACTCCTCCCAGAGTCTCAGTCAAGTGACTTTCTCTTTCTTTTTTCAAACGCTATTGCCAGTGTCTACTACTACCACCACAATAATGGCATCTACTCCGTCAATTTGGGAAACCAACCATGCAGCCATCAGTGTGCCGAACTTCATCATCAATCACAGGTAAGATAAGTTTGGTGGGAGGTATGGACTAGAAGGTGAGACTGACAGTACTATTATGACAATTAAAAATAACTCAGTGAGAAGTACTGCATCTATCGGTTTGTGTGTTACAAAATCGGCAGATCTTTTAAATCAAACACTGGCTGTGGGCATGCAGCAGCACGGAAACAAAGTAAACAACCATGTAACTTACATTGAATTCGGAAAACTGTAACCCACCACAAAACATTAACATCGTATAAATAAATAGTAAGTATATTTTTAATGTCCCCTAACAAAAATAAACTATCCCGCTCTGACCTAACCCACCCCCCTCCCTAACCCCAACAAAACGAAACGAAAGTCCAAAGTCCCAATGTCCGTAGAAATCCCCAACGCCCACAAACCCACCCACCAAAAAAAGGAATTAAAAAAGGGGCAAACGACGAGGTCCTCTATTGTCGGCGGGCCTTAAGGTGCTTGTCCACCAGGATCTTTACCCGCTCCTCCATGTTCTCCTCCAAGCGGGCCATCCAGCGGAGCAGCTGGCGGTGAAATGCCCTACAGTTACATCCAGGGTGGGGGGCAGCAGTGCTGGAAATAGAGGCGCGGCGGCGGGCGGATGCCGGACCACGGCGCCGTGAAAGTGGAGGCCGGGCCTGACTGGGGCCCGGGGCATTGGAGGAGGCTGCAGCTGCAGCCGCCTCCTCCTCCTCCTGAGCCACCAGCCGGCGATAATGCTCGCAGATGGCTTCCAGTTTCCGGCGCCGGGCCCTAGCGGCCAACTCCTTCCTTGATGGTTTAGTGGAAGGAGTATCATCTATATCAAGAAAGAAAAAGAACATGTTGGAGCCAATACTCTTAGCAAAACAGGAACACTAAAATAATTCAACACATAGTGTCACAGTATCACTAGCAAGCACAGTTCATAACATTTGGGATTTGGTGGTGGGGTAAGTATCTCTAATCCTACTTCCTTGGACTCTAACATTTGTGACCGTTTCAGACATTATTTATAAATGTAATCGTACTATGTATGTACTCCGGTACACCAGTCGTGCTGTTCTTATCTGTAGTTTAGCCCAATTACATAACCTTGTTGTAGGCGGCATGCCAGGTCCATCAGCTAAGCTTGCACCCAAGAGAAACAGATATGAGCCACATGATGCAGACTCACGTTAGTTTTATTTACTACTACTGTCTGCAGGTGGGGAAGCTCATCTTTTTGTCTGACGCCTTACGGCCGTTGGCACTGGTCATACTCTGTTACATGAGGGCAAATGGCATGCACAATTTCACTTACACCCTGCCATGGGTACTACAAAAAGGCTGATTATTTATCGGATCCAACGATCATTGCTTATATTCATATTATAGATGCTGCTAGTGCTAATACGATATACGACATCAGGTCGGTAGCGGTCGGTGGTGGGAGTGCTGCCGGTCGGTGACGTGGGAAGGTGCAGGGTGGGGATAGTAAACGATGGATTAAGGACATTCACAGGTAATTAAAGAATACATAAAAAAAAAACATTGCTGCACACACTGCATCGCATTCGGCGGTGCAGTGCGCACCTTGAAAATAGTTTTATTTATTTTTATGTTGATTACCTGTATTTGGCCGTAACAGTAATACACAGTTTACTCGCCAGTGCCACCCACCCGTCCCCTCCCCATGTCACCGCCCGCCAACAATCCCACCACCAACCGCTACTGCAGAGGGTACTTTGCTTTCATTGATTGTGTAACCAATATACATAAACATTAAACAACAGATAGGCCACCCTTTGCAGGCTGGCTGCCCCAATCGAAAATACATTAATAATAATAGGTAGGGAGTGGTCCCCAGAGTGGGAGGAAGGGGTTTCCGCTTGATAATATATGACGTGCTTGCAAACTACTGCAAGTGTACTGTATGCTCATAATACTACCTTGATTCCTCTAGGCTTTGCTACTGTCGCGCAGTTTCTTTTACATTTTCTTCAAAGTAAGAATCTCCAGTGACACTTTCCACCTATACTGTCTCTTGGTGATAGTACATCCAGGCATACATCCATTAAAGTAAACGTCTATCCTTTTTTTATATATCTCTTAACAAACCTTAGTTGGTTTCACCAACAAACACCCATGCTTCTGCTCCTTCCTTCCTTGCCTTGGCTTTGAGTTTGAACCAAAAACACCGCTGATTCTTGCTATCTAGTACTATCCACCCATACTGTGTCGCCCACCCAGGCAGGCATTCTTTCACCTTCCACCCATCCTTCAACAACCCATGCATCTGATCGTATTACTATCAGCCACCTATGCATGCTTCCAACAACATATCCTTCTCTGCCGGTCAGTCATATTGTTTATCTCGCCCGTCCTTCCACCCTTAGTGCTTTCCCTCTATGTTCAACACATCCATGAAGGTCATCTGATCTGAGTTTGTTTTCTCCATAAAACATTCACAGCTGATTTTGGAGTCAAATAGAAGAGGCCATTGGTTACTCTACTCACGCTGGTAATGCTACGTAAAGGGTGTCTTCTTCAACCGTTGTATAATAAGTCGCACAGTACAGTGAAATAGTGAACACAGTTCCATCTAGCTGTAATGTCAAGAAGTAATGAATATAACTTACCGCCGCCGGCCACTGCTGCTGGATCCCCCCTGGGCCCTGTGTCTCCTGCAGGTGCCGCCAGTTCGCCTGCCCCCTCCGGAATGGCCGCATCGCTGGCCCCGACGGCACTGGTGGATGGTAGTGTGCCTAGAAAAAAGCATCACAAATTTTTTAGATGCCTGTAAACCTCCCCCTATTTTAAGTGTTCACTTGGAACATTGAAAAAAAAGTTAATGCGATGCAACATACATCAGCACTAGACAGTAAGTACAGTCAGTAGACAGACACTAGTAGGATATGGTTCCACTTCCTAGGGTCATCTAGTCCTACTCTACTCTTTTGAAAGTTAGCCTGAGCCATGAGTAACCCTTTTAGATTCATCATGTCGACTACTACTCTTTTGGTGCATATTATACCTGCCAGCTTATTGACATGTGCAGTAGATGCCTTTAAGACCGCTTGACTGTTGCGTACAAGTGAAGAGGTCGAAAAAAAAACAACTTATTGACTTTGTTTAGTTTATATTGCTTAGCCATCACACATACATGTTACACTTTTTGGCATGACTGCAAAATGCTAGCATTCACCAGTATACTATCTAACGGCTGACTCGCAGCGTTTTTCTCATATATCATAGGCGGAAGATTCCCTTCTACAAACCAGAGATTTACAGAGCATATTGGATGCAAGATGATGTAACCAGTATTTCTACGTTCTACGGTGAGGGGTCTTCCAGAATTCAAAAGATCTTGGCTCTTGTTCTTGTTGTCAATCATGCACTTGTAAATGTTTACTGTTTTAATGTTAGGCTTTTTGCTGGCTTATTGACTATGGCTGTCGTAAATTAAATTTCATATTAACGATGTACAGAGTTTGATACTTGTTTCAAATAAACCTTTTGAACTTACACATAGACTCTGTGGTATTTGGTGTGGTGGAGTGGACTTACACAAGTGTGTGAGCAAAATGGTGTTTGTTATTATGTTCTGGGTTGTCTCTGTCTCAGTCATCATCAACATTGTGTATCGTCTTCGTGGGGGGGTCGGGAGTGGGACCCTAATGTGAGACACTATAGCTAGTCGGTTAGGGGATCCTGGGTTCTTCGGACTGAGGTGTGATCAGTAAGATCCAACCTCCCATCAGCAACATCCTATTTTGTTGTGCATAGTTCTGTATGTGGCTCTGCAGAATCCTAGACAATAGTAGTATCATGTACTATCCGATCAAAAATACTAGTCAAATATCTGGTTGGGCATTTTGTTTGTGGTAATTGTCAAAGCCTCAACATTGAGAAGACTTGAAGAGGACAACCCAAAGGACAGGACCCAGTGGCTAGAGCTATTGGTCAATCAGAGTTTTATTATTGCAAAGAAAACCTTCTATTAAAGAGTGGGCAACTGTGCAAGCTTCGCTACACACAGAGTAATAATAGTAATAGTAGTAGTAGTATTAGTAGCACAGAGAGTCATAGCAGAGGGAGTTAGAAGCAACTTAGAGGCAGGGATAAACAGAATTAGTAAACAGATAGTCAAGGTCAAAGAAGTAAGCTTTTGTAAAAAAGAGATTCAGAAAGTGGAACCATAATTTAGAGTTTGGGAAAAAAAATATGCAGTAACATAACATTTAGGGAAATATAAATGTCAATCTAACCAATGGAGGACTTACTGGGGCCAGCTGCAGGAGCCTCAGTAGAGGAGAGGTCCTGGGGTTCCCCCGCCGACTCCGACCCCGTCTTCTTGCCCCTGGGTGGTGCTGATGATCATGTAAAATATAATAAAGAAAGAGACCAACATTAAGGAGTGCTGTGAGAAAAATAATAAATCATTTGGAAAAACAATAAGTCAAAGAACATTTTAGGAAACAACAAGTGCAATAAAATTGACCTATCTAATCAGATGGATCGACTACTGGCTGCTTCCTAGTGCATTTACGGATCGTCTACTTATTTATGAACACTCCAGTGTTCCTTGATCATTCTGATTCCAAATACTAACAAAGCCTAGTAAGTACCACCTGACCTACACCACCTATTCCAGACGGGCCAATTGTTCACTAAGTCTGCACTTCAATTTTTTTCAGCCATCAAATGCATAGATGAGATGGAGGACACATGCATAGTTGCATACATTAGTGCATACATACAACAAATTGTGGGTTGGTTGCATAATGCTGATCTAGTTCTGCTACTGACTGACCATGCTAAGCCTACCACTCACTAAACAAAGTACAAAAGGTTCGACGGAGGACTGGGGTAAGCAGCACTCAGTGACAGAGGATGCGTCACGCAGACCGCATAAAACAATTAGTAACTACTACTAACAAACTAAACCTAGTATCCAATATCCATCCACCACTATTTCACAGTAGGACAATGGAAGGACTAGAGTCTCTCTAGCAAATCGCATTACCTAACTTCAGTTCTGTAAAGTAAACTCTTACATAATCAGCATCAGCACAAGCTAGCGCAAACTACGTTGCAAACAAGTAAGAGTACCACCGTGCACCTGGGTCCTTAAATCAAAGAATATTTTGCTTTTTGGAACGTAATTTACCAGCAACGCTTGGCACGCAGCAGTAATCTTGTTGTTCATCTAATTTAATATACACAATCAGTTACTCACCAAGCCCGATGACCTCGACACCTAGCAGGTCCAACAGGTCCTGCTCCCGGTCCAGGATGTCGGACCACCAGTGAGCTAGCTGGTTGTGGGTGCGCCGGATCCCAGTGCACCGGAACACGGCCCGGCGCACCTTCGCCCACCGACGGTGCCGCTCCTGGGTAGCGTACCCGGAGCCGGGCCTGCCGCCTGCTGCCAAGGTCAAGGGGAGGAGGCGCTGGATGAAGAAAACAAGAGCCGCCACCTCCTCCTCCCCAAACAGTTGCCGGGCCTGCACCCCTGCAGGACGCATTCTGCCGCAAGGCAGGCGGCGCTTCTCTGCGCCTGCAGGTCCCTTGCCCTTGGGACTTGGTGTGCCCTTGGCCATGGTTCTGGCGTGGGTGGGAGGCGGAAAAGAAAAGTCCGAAGGGGAAAAAAAGTTAGGGGGAAGAAGATAGAAAGAACTTTATAAAAGTAACAAAAACACAGTAAAAGTAGAAATAAAATGCAAAATATAAACTGAGGCAAAAAGAGAGATAGATAATAACTAAAAAAAGCCAGGAAAAAGGCTTTAAAGACAAAGGATTGCTAAGATAAAGGGAGGATACAAAAGTAGGCCCAGAAACATGGCATAGAGTGAAAAACAAGATGGCCGCGCCCATTCGCGACCGCGTGGGTAAGTTCGCGCGATATTTCTCGCGAACATGTACTATTTATCGCGAACAAGTAAAATGCGCTCCCGAACACGTCAATGCACATCGCGAACACGCTATCCGCGACCCGGAACAGGAAATAAGGCATCGCGAGCGGGCGGGACTATAGAAAAACAAGATGGCCGCGCCCATTGGCGACCGCATGGGTAAGATCGCGAGATATATCCCCCGAGCATGCAAACAGTTCCCCGAACATGCTTACCGCGCTCGCGAACAAGAAAAAGCCATCGCGAACAGGTTGCCACAAGCAACTACGCAAGCTCGCGAAGCTTCGCGAAGGTCGCGTAGTGCAATGACATCTTCGCGAAGCTTCGCGAAGCTTCGCGAAGCGCGACTACGCGAACTACGCCCAGGGTTAGTACTTAGGCTTAGTTGTAACTTAGTTTTCTGGAATCAGAATGGAAGACTGGATTACTGTTGATAAATAGTAACTTAAGTAGTCGAACTGCGAATCGCCCGATATTACATGTTGACCAGATGAGATCGGTCAATGTAGTTATTGCAATTGTTGTTTACATAAGTGTTTTTTGACCGTTGTTGAAAAATATTGTATTTGTTTGACACCATCCATCAATGTTTGTCTCTTTCTTATATCTTTCCTGTTCATCAGCATCCAGGGGCAGACCGACAGGGACTGGGCAGTCGGCGGGACAGGAACACCACCACCAGGAGGACACCGCTGAGGGCTCCTCTGCTGGCCCCAGTAAGTCTTCTTGTTTTTAATAATATTTCTTACTCCATAACTTTTACTGCCCCATATTTTTCCTGAACTATTGTTGGTTTCCAAATGCTATTTTTTTACCACCAATTATCCTTCGATCTGTACGGTTTCAAAAATCTTATCCCTGCCTCCGCTATGATGACTCTGAGTACTACTACTACTACATACTATCAGTCTGTCTGTACTGTAGTAGCTAGTCTTGCCCAGTTGGCCAGTGCCACTCTTTGTGAAAGGTTGTAATATAAAACTCATATTCACCAGTAGCTCGAGCCATTGAGTCCAATTTGTTGGGTCGTCGTCTTGTACTACTTTTACTCTTATTGATCTTGAGGCTTTGAAAATTCACAGCAACAACAGCCCTACCAAATTTTTTACTATTTTGATATGATACCCTATAGGACATACTACTGTTGTAGGGATCTTGCACATACATTTGCACCAGAAAATAGGATGTTGGTGATGGTAGGTTGGACCTTCCTTGCACACCTCAATCAGAAATTCCGCACCCACCACAATTCCACTGCTTGACTATAGTACTGTCTTGTCATAACTATTAGGTCTCGGAACCCTCCTCCCAAGATACCCAACAAGTAGACAACCCAGAACATAACACACCCAACCTCTCAGTCGTGGAAGCAATTCACATGCACACCCTTACTTTAATTTGCTCACTCGTGTAAGTTAGTCCACACCAAAATACCACCAAGTCTATGTAAGTTCAAAATGTTTATTTCAATTTGAGAAGGTCTGTACACTGTTTTCTTAGCAGCACCAACCGGAAAATCAATTACATTAAAACAATATACATTGTTGTTACACTTATACAGTTGGGAATTAAATCATGATAACTGAACAGTGGTGGAAGGCAGCACCACCATCCCATAGCAATTTAGTTTATATAAATTTATAAAAGAAGATGTGAGTGAAGGGACCCCTCACCTTAGAAGAACCTAGTACTGGTAGTTGTTGCATCATTTAGAAGCTCTGGTTCGTAAAAGGGAATCCTGCGTCTGTAATGCGAAAAAAGAAATGGTGTGCGTTAGTATATTGCAACTTGCAAGCATTTCTCAGCCGTGCCAAAAAGTGTAGCATCTATGGATAAGCAATATGGACTAACAGTAACAGTAGTACACCAGTACTTCCTAAAAAAGTGGCTTGTTAATGTTTGTGGACCGCTTGTACGCAGCGCGTAGACTAGACAGTAGCAGTGTGAGGCAGGTCATGTGGGCTCAAAGGTGTCTTAAGAAGCTGCAAGGTAAAGGTAACGTCACATGTGCAAAAATAAAAGCCACAAAGGTAAAATGGTAGCATGGCTAGGGCTAATTAAGCAAAGGCTACAATGATCATATATAACTATTAGTGTCTACTCTACTACTACCTGATTTGTACTAGTGATGTATGTTAGTATTAACTCATTTTTCAACCTTGCAACTGATCAATAGGGGGGAGGTGTATATGACGCCTAATAAATGTGTAATGTTTTCTAGGCGCACTACCGACCACCAGTGCCGGGGCCAGTGAACAAGGCGACGCGGAGGGAGAGGATGCGGCAGTTGCTGCCGATACCGACGATGGAGCGGTAGGGGGAGTGGCAGCACCAGTGGCAGGCGGTGGTAAGTTAGATTCATAATCCTTAACTATTGTTGAACTTGACAGCACACTCACTGCAAGGGTGTACTGTATGTATATGTATACTGTACAGTTGTGACTTATGGCCCCATTAGGATGGTGGGTGTATTGCCCCCGCCGGGCCGGCTGGAATTCACTGCCGACACCGCAGGGGCAAACCTCCCGCCATCCCTGTAGAAAATATTCAGACATGTCGACCAGGCGGAAAAGGGTTCAATATGGCGGTGGTGTCTTGCTCACCACACCGCCAGCCATATAATATGCATTTTGGAAGGCCTTTGCGTGGCGGCATTGCCGTCCGCCACGGAAAGGCATGCAGACATTGCAGAGTATGCTTGGGGGCCCCCATGGAGGGTACCTACCTATGCTATGGTACCCCCCCGCCTTTCAAAGAAAAACGTGACAGGCTCCGTGCGGGGCCCGTCGTGTTGTGCTTGGAAAAGCAGCACAACATTTTAGCATTGCTTTCAGCAAAGCCAACCAGAATGTAAAAAAAAAAAAACAGGTTGCGCCCGCCACTGTGCCGGGCGCATCATCCTAATTAATTGTCCCCATGGGACCCCCACCCTTTTTAGCAGTCGGATGGCGGGCGGACAAAGTCCGCCCGCTATCCGTTGTCGTAAGTAAGTATGAGTTGTTGGGGACGTTTGAAGAGTGAACTAGAAGACTAGAATTCCCTTTAATTGGTATAGGACTAGGAGCCGGAGTATTGAGTAACCAATGGCCTCATCTATCTGATTTCAACTCCGCTTTGAAAGTTTTATGGAGAAGAGCACCTGGTGCACTGTTCAACTAAAAAGTATAAGACAGGTGGAAGGAAGAAGGACGGGCGACATTTAAAATGTTATGTACTACTGTGCTTTATTTTATAGTGCTATTCTACCATGCCACTATGTGTATAAATAATTACCTTGTCCTACTGTTTTATTAAGACTATATTTTACAATTGTCTTGTTTTTTTCTTTTTGATACACAGCTACTCCGAAACTCAACCGGAAGGAGTTGGCCACCAAGGCATTGCTCCGGAGGCTGGAGGCAATCCAGCGGGAATACCGGCGGCTGGTGGTCCTAGCCGAGGAGGAGGAGGAGACTGCAGCAGCAATTCAAGCCTCCTCCAGTGCCCTGGGCCCCAGCCACCGCCCTCCAGCGGTACGGTGCCACCGTCTGGCGGCTGCCCGCCGCCACCGTGCCATCTCCGGTGCCCCCCCCCACTGTGGCTGCAACTGCCGCGGCCTTAGACACCGCGTCGCCCGTTTAGAGGACGAGATGCACCAGATGCGTGTCCTCCTCCAGTCCCGCCCCACCAGTTAGTCCCTGTCACTGCCCCTTTTTTAATTCTTGTTCTTAACTCGTTTGGGCGTTACAGACTTTTTTCTACTATGGACAGTGGTTGGGGTTAGGGAGGGGGGTGGGTCAGCTTTTGTGGGTTTAGTTTATTTTTGTTAGGGTAAATTAAATATATTTTTCTATGTTACATGCAATGTTGTTAATGTTTTGTAGGTGGGGTAACTGTTTTACATCACACTGTTTCCTTGCTGGTGCATGGCCGCCCATAGCCTGTGTTTGATTTCAATAATTTGCTGACTGTATAAGACACAAACAGATAGATGCGACACACCTCACTCATTGACTGGTCCTTCTAGTGCTTTCAGTCTGTCCTCTAGTCTATGCATTCTTTGGAGTGGTGTGTGAAAATGAAATCATTGACAACATGTCCATTATTAATTCTGCCTCCCCCAAACTTCTCTCTTACCGGTGCTTGATGTTTATGTCCAACTGTGGCACAGCACTGGCTGCATGGTGAAGATGGTTTCCTTTTTCATACATGCCATGATTGGGGTGGTGGTGGTGGTAGTATAGTCAATCGCCTTTGAGAGACTGTTAGAGGAGTAGTTGAATGAAGTACAGTACAGAACTTACCGAGCAACAATAATATGCTCAAATATTTGACAAAAAAACTGAATGGTGGTTAGGAGGATAGCCTACAAGACAGAGTTACAAACTATAGTTGTGTCGAGTCACTTGACTATGCCTACAGTCTAACAGTTAGTGTTGTATATGAGGAATGACAACAAACAAATCCAATCAATGCCGGCAATTCATGCTGAGGTATATGTTCCTTTGTTAAATAAAATAACCTCTGAAATATCCTACTCATGGGTGGCCAAGCAGAAGAAGATCATCGCTCTGCCTTGAAATTGAAGTAGTGTTGCTTTCACCACATCCGCCCCAGCAAGTGTGTGATTAAGTATTGGTGTACATTTAATTTAGTTACACCTCGACAATAAGTCACACAGCCCGGGGGAAGAGGGTTAGGGTTTGTTGAATGGATGGGAAGGGGGTTTTTGAGAAAGGTTTGACATAGAAAAACAGTATGCATACATAGACAAACAAACGACAATCATTGAAGACTACCATATCCATATGTTAAGGGAGAAAAAGGCAATGCATGCATGATGATGAGAGACCCGGATTACATGCACTTCTATTTCTTGTTCTGTTGTTTCGGCCTTGATACTTTAACAGATAGCAAATAGAAATTTTAAATATTGGTAGGGAAGAATCGTAAACACAGAGCAAACCTAATGATGATTGATAATAACAACTCCAAGAACACACTGTTGTAAAGATTGTATACAAGATATTAATCAAATTATTTAAAAGAAGTTAAAAGTGGATACTGTTACTGTCTTATCCTGGTCAAAAATGTGGACTGGATTTTTGCATCTCGGCATTCCTCTTGCTCCTCTCGTCCATCAATCGTGGGTGTGTCGCCTCGCACACTCGCCACTGCCCGGCTGGAAAAAAAAGGTGATTGATTGGTAAGGTAATTAATATGCATTGTAATGTTTTACAAAAATTTTTGGGCAAGGCCTGGCCTGTAATTTTAGATGGAAAACCAAAGGGGATATTGAGAAAGAAAGTGAAAACAAATGCACAAGTGATGGTGTAGTGCAACAAGAACACTTTCCGAGGTGGCATGTATGCATATGCATCATCTCTACTCTAGTCTGTTTCCAGCATTGACCTTCAACAGTAACAGGAGAGAGCAGGCCCACAGTGCTTAGCATTAGCACATCCTACGTTAACACTTTAGAGTCCTTTTTTTTCTCTCAAAGAGTTGGACAAACGCAAAGCACATTATCCATTCCAAACATAGCATTTTACAGTTTAAGTTAGTAAAATCAATGCACTGCAGTCATCCCACCGCTACACTCTATTCAACTTCTACACAGACATTTAGGTCTGCTGTGGTTGTTGTTGACGTGTTTACCTTTAGGCTTTTCCGTTTTATGCCACTCCTGAAGCATCCTCCTGACTTCATCATCATCTCTGATACTTTTACTGACTGACTGAAGATCGGCCTGCAGTATAAGTATAATTTTTATGACACAACAAGAGTAGAAATATAAATATTACTGACTTGAGTCATTCTTTATTGTGTACATAAAAGATAGATTACTACTAGTACACTTTGACATCACTTTGTGCACAACAAACAAGCGCAAACACAAAGACCAATAGCTCATAGTCAGGTGTCCAATGCATGCCATTAATTGTCATCATTCATTACCTGTTCCTTCTCATCTTAAGTTAGCGGGCCATCTCTTTCGCCATCATCTTGATGGACGTTGCTGTTGTGTCACAGTCATTTGCATTGCGCAGATTGAGTGAGTCCCCTTCCTGTATTGAATTAAAAGCAATGTATCACCAAGATGCAGGAGAAGTACACATTTCTTATTTACAAGAACGGGAAAATTAGTGTGTTCTGTAGAAAGTTGATTAGTGGCAGTGCACAATTACATAAATTCATGCGCAACAAACACAACAAAATCTACATCATTCAGTCTGCGATTCTGCGGCCAATGCATGTCATCAATCATTACCTGTTCCTTCTGATCTTAAGTTAATGGCCAGTCTCTCTCGGCTCTGAAAGGAGGATAGCTATAGTAGTCATCTGATTCATGGTCCACTTGTTTTGGAAGGACGAGGAAAGTTTGAATTTGTTGTTACCATCATCCAATCATCATTCATGAGGGAAATGGAATTGAGCAGGAGATTCAGTATGATCGAGCGGAGGAGCTGGATTCGGAGGACTGTACTGTCAAATGGCAAACACCTGAAACTTGTATATTAAATTAGAAGAGTAGAAGACGGTGATAATGGATTTGTTGCGATTCACAAGTTTATAACCGGAACGACAGACACATAAACAAAGGGGGAAAAAAGGGAGGAAGACAGTAAGTGTGAGCCTAATTGTCAGGGAAGTATAGCTCATCCTCAAACTCTGGGGGTTCTTCCAGTAGTAGTTAATCATCTGACACAATACTTCCGTCACCTGAGCCGCTGTCCTCATCTTCCTCTGTTGATTCATGCATTGTGTAATTCGGTGGTATGAAGTGCTGATTCATTTTGATCATTGTTAACCTCTCCACGTTTTTTGGAGATAGACTGGTCCTTCTCAATGTTACAATGGAACCAGCAGCACTGAAAACACGTTCGGAAGAGACACTTGCGACAGGGCAAGCCAGATAGCTTATCGCCAGCCTGCTGAGCTGTGGCCATTCAGACCTTTTCCTATACCAATACTGCAATGGGTTTTGATCAACGTACACCTCTGTTGGGTCGTCCAGATAGGACTGGACCATCCGCTCAATGTTCAGGGTTGCTGATGGTAAGCTTTTGTGCTGTTTTTTCTGTGCATCAGCACTGTGCTTACAATAGCCCATCTTTACATACTAATGATGATGATTGTACTCGGCCTAATGATCCAGTTTTTGTTTCTGTAGTCGATAGTGATGGTGAGTGTTGTGATTGTGAGCCAACCGCACTGCCCTCAGCCAACGAAGTTGCACTTGATTCTGCATGGCCTGCTTCAGTATCAGTACTTGTTGTGGGTTGATGTGGCGGGCTTTTAATTAGCAGCCCTTCGTTTTCAAACTTAATGGCTGCTTCAGCTGTACAACTTGCACGTGGATCCAAAATTGTGGCACAAATGTAATGTTCTTGTGACAAAATTTTATTTTGTATCCTTACATTTTAAGTTAAGCGCGTGGATAAGCTCTCCACCAAGTCATTGGCTTGCCTTCTGTCCTCTACACCTTTGTAGGATTCAGACACATTATTCAGCTCATGCTCTAGCATTTGCAACAATGGGATAGCTTGGCCCATTGTACAGTCCTCCTTGCTGACTTCACGTGTGAAGACCTCAAAAGGAGACAGCATCTCAGTCAGGCATTTAATTAGGGTCCATTGCTCCCTCTGAAGGGACATGCCTTTAACACTAGCATCACTGCTTCTGTACCAGACATATTCATGGAGGGACCTGTGCTGTTCGTACAGACGATCAAGCATGTAATATGTTGAGTTCCAACGTGTTGCCACCTCCTGGATGAGTGCCTTGACTGGCATCCTAAATTCACGTTGGATGATCCTCAGCTGCTTCCGAGCTTTAAAAGAATGGCGGAAATTAGTGCATATTCTTCGGCAGATGGCCAGTAAATTGCTGACTATGGGTTCTTTTTTCAGAAAGTCTTGCACTATAATGTTTATGCAGTGTGCCAAACACGGAACCCTGAAATAGGAACCAAGTTCCATGGCCTTAAGTACATTACTGCCATTGTCTGTGGCAACAAAACCAATACCAATCCCTCTGGGCCGCAGCCATTCCAAAACCTTGGTGCGAAACTCTTCTAAAATGTTTTCAGCCGTATGAGATTTCTCCATGGCGAACATGGCTACAGTTGCATGTTTCCGAGTACCTTCAAAAATCGCAGCTGTGTCAACAACACCTCGTGCAGATAGTTTATCTCTAACCCCCACAAAAGAAATCCAGTGTGCAGTGATGCACATGTAATTTGTGGCTTGGCAACTGCTCCACATGTCTGTTGTCAGGTGGATATTGTGCACAGCACTCTGCTGCAAACCATGACCAACCAATTCCAGCACATCATGATGTAGTGCCGGAACAGCAATTCTTGCGAAATAGGACCGGCTGGGAACTTTCCATTTCGGGCAGATGGCAGACACAAATTCAAGGAAACCCACCCCTTCCACAAATGAAAAAGGAAGAAGGTCCAGCGCTAACATTTTAGCCAGCTTCGCATTGTACAATCGTGCCGTTGGGTGGTTGCGTTGGAACTGCCCCTCCAACCTAAACATGCTCTCAATGGTAGGCTGGCTTACTTCCCTTAGTGGTGCTTTGTTCATTAACCCACTAAGGCTCAACGACACAGATTGTCTCATTGAGGTACTCGCCGGTCGCCTTGGTGTCTCACCCACACTCTGAGTATGGCTCTTACTGCGGTGCCACTCAGATGTTACTGAGGAGGATGTGGGCGTTACCACTGCAGTGACTGCACTACTGGAGACAGGGCTAGAAATGCCTCCCTGTTCTTCACCTGCCACCACAATAATATCGCTCCCTGATTCTGAATCCTGAGCAACTTCAATGGGTTTAGTTTTTCTACTTTCTTTTAACTTAAGTAGGTGATCCTCCCACACGATAGTGTGGTCTATTCTGAGATGACTTGCTTGTCCTCCGGTACCATAGTTTGTACCAAGCTTACCACGCCGAACACCTTGCCGACAAATTGAGCATATAGCAACGTTCTCCTCCTTGGTGCTAACAGAAAAGAAGTCCCAAACTGGGGAGGAGAACTTTCTGGCACTGCTGGATGTGCCACTTTCAACACCAGATGAACTTGAGGGGGTGCTTGAAAATATGTGACCCTGTGCACCTCCACTGTGACTTTTACTACCACTGCCTACTGAGAATGTTGAGCTGGATGTAGGTCCCTGCCGGGCCTTGGAAAATATGGCAGCTGGAGGTAGTTGTGGTGTAACCTGTGTTGGTGAGATCCGTGCTACATCACGCTCAGTAGCAGCCTTTCTGGATAGGGTGAGAATGTCGGTCTCCAATCCCTTTGGGGCGGGAGTAATGTGCGTGAGGACTGGCTCGTCTTCATCAACATCATCACCCCCCTCTTCTACATCTACCTCCATAACTCTAAGTTTTTCTGGGACCTTCCTTTTCAGAAGCATTGTCTTGTGGCGTATATCACTCTCAGACCGAGCTGGTGGGACCCAAGTGTCATCACGATCATCAGAAGCGGGGCTTGAAGAAGAAGATGATGGACTAAGCCTCCTTTTCCTTGCTGGTGGTCTGGAAGACAATAGATCTTCTGAAACAGTGGTTTGACTTTGCTCCACTTTGTCTGCAGGAAGCTCGATTTCCTGAAATGCCCCTACATCAGGAGCAACAAGTACTATGGTGGGCTGTTGCGGCGGCTGCTGCTGCTGTTCTTGTTGCGGCGGCTGCTGCTGCTGTTCTTGTTGCGGCGGCGGCTGCTGCTGCTGTTCTTGTTGCGGCGGCTGCTGCTGCTGTTCTTGTTGCGGCGGCTGCTGCTGCTGTTCTTGTTGCGGCGGCTGCTGCTGTTCTTGTTGCGGCGGCTGCTGCTGTTCTTGTTGCGGCGGCTGCTGCTGTTCTTGTTGCGGCGGCTGCACACTGATCTGCTGAGTTTGCGCCTGCGTTGAACTTGATTGTGTACTACTTTGCGGTAATGACATTTCTTCAACATCGCTGCTCGTTAGTAGACTGGCTACCTCTGCGACACTAAAGCCCTTGGGCCTAGGTTGGTGGGGTTGGACCGCTGTGCTGCTCCCAGCTTGGTTCCCGGACAACGCTTTGGTGCCAAAAAAAACATTGGCCGGCACACCACCAGTAGTGGTTAATGGCACTTGCTTTTTCTGTTCCTTCTTCTCACCGGCAACTTTCTTGGTACTGGACCTGGTACCTTTCTTTGGGGCCATCTTCTTCAGATGTCAGGCAGGATGCAGATGCACAACAAGTTATGGTCTCACGTGGACGTGATGCGCAGCAGGACTTCTGTCTGGCTGGCAGTACAACGGGTAGCCGGGTGATGCTGATGACACCTCCTACTCTGTCTTTTGTGAACCTAAAAGCAAATAAGACAGGAGAAGAACATCAGTGAAATGTTGCATTTGTTGTTGTGGTTCAGTTACTTAGTACTGTACTAGTGCAAACAAAAGACAGTCTAGCCATTTATGACTTTTTTTTTAACTAGAGCTATGTTATACTACTAGTACTGTGTACAGCCACACACTACACTCTCAGGAAGGATAGGAAAGTTAATAATAAACAACAAAATAAAAATGTAATGGAAGTGGGGTGGACCATTGCATTATTTGAGCATCTCAGCATCCATGGAGCTGCTGCTGGCAAAGGGGGTGGATGGATGGAAGCAGTAAGCCAAAGAGCCAATAGGAAAACCATGCAGGCCTATGGCAAAAGCAGGACACTAATAACTCACAGTCCAAACACCAAAAAAGGCCACCACCCACATGGACACACACAAATCACAAACAAGCCGGGGGCCTGGGAAACACCAGGAGCTGACAAAAGGCCTATAAAAGCAAGGTAAAGGATGCCTGCTAAAGCACACTGCTCTGCCTTTTTAATGCAACAAAATGTAAATAGGAACATTCACAGGCCTCAAAAAGCTCTGCAGGGTGCATGCATTGCACACCAACACACCAGACACATACAACAAAAGCATGTCTTTAAGACAACCAACATCAGAAAGGCCACCCCAAAAAACACACTTCCCCAACTCAATCCAATGCCATCCATGCCCTAAATGATGTCTAAATTCAACAGATCACACAGAAAACACGTGATTAATAAAGCTGTGGCTACCTGCTCTGATCCTAGTGGATGAAAAAGCAGGCCTGTTGGCAGACAAGGCCAGGCAAGCTTGCAGGCCTAGGCCTCAAAATGGCCACCAGCCACATGGCCAGGCCCAACAACACCACAAAGGCCACCCCCAAAAAACACACTTCACCAACTCAATCCAATGCCATCCATGCCCTAAATGATGTCTAAATTCAGCAGATCATACAGAAAACACTTGATTAATAAAGCAGTGGCTACCTGCTCTGCTCCTAGTGGATGAAAAAGCAGGCCTGTTGGCAGACAAGGCCAGGCAAGCTTGCAGGCCTAGGCCTCAAAATGGCCACCAGCCACATCGCCAGGCCCAACAACATCACAAAGGCCACCCCAAAAAACACACTTCCCCAACTCAATCCAATGCCATGCATGCCCTAAATGATGTCTAAATTCAGCAGATCACACAGAAAACACTTGATTAATAAAGCTGTGGCTACCTGCTCTGATCCTAGTGGATGAAAAAGCAGGCCTGTTGGCAGACAAGGCCAGGCAAGCTTGCAGGCCAAGGCCTCAAAATGGCCACCAGCCACATGGCCAGGCCCAACAACATCACAAAGGCCACCACAAAAAACACACTTCCCCAACTCAATCCAATGCCATCCATGCCCTAAATGATGTCTAAATTCAGCAGATCACACAGAAAACACTTGATTAATAAAGCTGTGGCTACCTGCTCTGATCCTAGTGGATGAAAAAGCAGGCCTGTTGGCAGACAAGGCCAGGCAAGCTTGCAGGCCTAGGCCTCAAAATGGCCACCAGCCACATGGCCAGGCCCAACAACATCACAAAGGCCACCCCAAAAATCACACTTCCCCAACTCAATCCAATGCCATCCATGCCCTAAATGATGTCTAAATTCAGCAGATCACACAGAAAACACTTGATCAATAAAGCTGTGGCTACCTGCTCTGATCCTAGTGGATGAAAAAGCAGACCTGTTGGCAGACAAGGCCAGGCAAGCTTGCAGGCCTAGGCCTCAAAATGGCCACCAGCCACATGGCCAGGCCCAACAACATCACAAAGGCCACCCCAAAAAACACACTTCCCCAACTCAATCCAATGCCATCCATGCCCTAAATGATGTCTAAATTCAGCAGATCACACAGAAAACACTTGATTAATAAAGCTATGGCTACCTGCTCTGATCCTAGTGGATGAAAAAGCAGGCCTGTTGGCAGACAAGGCCAGGCAAGCTTGCAGGCCTAGGCCTCAAAATGGCCACCAGCCACATGGCCAGGCCCAACAACATCACAAAGGCCACCCCCAAAAAACACACTTCCCCAATTCAATCCAATGCCATCCATGCCCTAAATGATGTCTAAATTCAGCAGATCACACAGAAAACACTTGATTAATAAAGCTGTGGCTACCTGCTCTGATCCTAGTGGATGAAAAAGCAGGCCTGTTGGCAGACAAGGCCAGGCAAGCTTGCAGGCCTAGGCCTCAAAATGGCCACCAGCCACATGGCCAGGCCCAACAACATCACAAAGGCCACCCCCAAAAAACACACTTCCCCAACTCAATCCAATGCCATCCATGCCCTAAATGATGTCTAAATTCAACAGATCACACATAAAACACTTGATCAATAAAGCTGTGGCTACCTGCTCTGATCCTAGTGGATGAAAAAGCAGGCCTGTTGGCAGACAAGGCCAGGCAAGCTTGCAGGCCTAGGCTTCAAAATGGCCACCAGCCACATGGCCAGGCCCAACAACATCACAAAGGCCACCCCCAAAAAACACACTTCCCCAACTCAATCCAATGCCATCCATGCCCTAAATGTGCTTGAAAATGAAATACATTAAAAAAACAAAAGGAACAGTTGCTTCATCATGCACACACACACCCATGAGGCCATGCCCATGGCTAGCTCGGGCCTACTACTACTACCCACAAAATAAAAAAGGAATGATGATAATTAATTATCAAAAATAAATTGTAGTTACAACAACTGCAATGCCCACAATCAAACAAACACAACAACCACTTACTTGTAAAATATCCTATTCCAAAAATCCTGAAATCCAATTGCAATGATGCAGCAGACAAAAAGAGTGATCTTTCCAGCTCCAAATCCAAAGGCAGAATGAGCAGGAGATGGACAAAGCACTGGGAGGAGCCTGCTGGACAGGAACAGGAAGTTGGAGATTCTGTGTCACTTCCTCCCTCTCTCCACCTTTAAAAAAAATGACTCCTTGCACAAAAAAGGAAAGCCAAATGTCAATGTAAGGAGTTCTTTTCATCCAAAATCAGCATTTGCAGATGGTTTCATGCTGCTAGAGCCGATATTCCTCTCCAAATTGAAAATTTTACGTTGTTGAGTTCTCGAGCTTCACATTACTTCCGCCGGCGTGTCGAAAACGACATGATCGCGGTCTCTTCTTTGTCCCTGTCGCGTTGGATATGACGTGTTCGGGGTCTCTTTCTCCTGTTCTCGTTCGATTAGACGTGCCCGCGTCCTCATCCTCTGGCTCGCGACTTAGAATGACATGTTCGAGATCTCAATCTTCTCATACTCGCGCGGTGCATGATCGCGAGAAGAAAGACGTGATCACGCGACAAATGACGTGATCGCATGACAAATGACGTTAATGCGGCCGCGAACTGTCGCGAGACAGCGCAAAATGGCTACCAAAATCCAACATCTCGTGGAGAACGCGACCGGGTCAAGAACACTTGTCGGCGAACGCGGGGTTTCAGGTAAGGCGATCGCGCGAACGCAAGAATGTATTTTTTTACAGCACGAGCAAGAAACAAATTATCGCTAAGCTGCGGAATGCGGAAATTGTGACATTTTCGCGCTTTCCGCGGAACGCGAAAATGCCAAAATATCGCAATTTCCGCGAACGGAACGGAATTTTGGCCCAGGCCTACTCAGAATTCAGGGCTGAGGGTCACAGGATGGGACACACTGTGCTAGGTACACAGGTTGGGGAGGCAGTGGTTGGCTTGGAAGGTGTTGTTGTGGGCACAATGGGCCCTACTGTTAGCGTCTGCCTAGGCTACCCAGCTGGGCCAGGACCATCGTCCATGTCCAACTCTTCAGTAGTGTTGTCATCACTGAGGGCTTTGTCCTGGGGTGGAGAGGAACTCTGTTAAGTTTCCAACCTCTGTGCAGGTGCAGTGGTGGATCGACCTGCATAAGAAATAGAGATTATTGTTAATGGTGTAAGTGAGGTATTTACCTCCACGTTGTTTGTGTCAAAGTAAATGGGTACCCAGAATGGATTAGAGATTAGTACTGTCATCTATTTGCGTGGAGTTGAGTTGGTTACTAGACATTTGATGACATTCAATAGCTGTAATACATTTCATCAGCTCATTAGATGTGCAGATATGTGTCATATTGGCTATAGGGATAGACATGACATCTCCAAAACTCTGCTGCAAACACAAGGTAATCATAACATGTGCATTTGTCCATTACAAGGCCTAGTTGTGTCTAATACAGGCAAACACCCAGCTTGGTTGCATATTTAGCATTTTTCATCATGTGAGAAGTGCAGTCAAGGGGTCCTCTGGTACTGCTAATAAGGTGAGTTTCCTTCATGGCTCACATATATTAGGGGTACACGTTGTTATGGTGTCACTCATGTCATCAATAGTTTCAGTTGATGGGTGCTGGACACCATTAAGCAAAGTATTCAGATGCATATCTGAGTTGAGCATTGTCTGTGCATTGCACAGTCTATGATAAGTGAAGATCAGTAGTAACATGGCAGACAAGTGGGAAGGGGCAATAGGAGTCTAGCATTTTGGTTAGAGTTCTAGTCACAAGGCCTCATGGTAGTTGTAGTCACTTCAATGTCACTTGACTAACACTTGGGAAAGTGTAACCTGCATGACTAGTGAAGTTCAGTAGTAACATGGCAGATAAGTGAGGAGGGGCAACAGAAGTGTAACATCTTGGTTAGAGTTGGAATGACAGGTCCATTGCGGTAGTTGTCATCACTTCAATGTCACTTTACTAACACTTAAGAAATGGTAACCTGCATGACTAGTGAAGTTCAGTAGTAACATGACAGACAAGTGAGAAGGGGCAAAAGAAGTGCAGCATCTTGGTTAGAGTTGAAGTGACAAGGCCTCATGGTAGTTGTAGTCACTTCAATATCACTTCATCAACAATTGACAAGCGTTGGTGTACCATAGTTGTTGGCATCATGCATTTGGGATGGACCATACATTTATATTTTAATACACATCATGGGTCTTGGATTGATATTGTGATGGTAATGCACTTACAGACCGAATTGCAACATGAGGCATGTCATGACATTGAATACATGTGCTCTTATATACAGCAATACACATTGCCACAGACAAACCAACATCTGATACTTTGAGTACTGTGTGTTAGGAAAGTAGATAGAGATCACAATACCAAAAGCAGAGTTGAGAGCAAACAGGACATTGTGATATTGTGGCAGTTATTGAAGTGTAACTTACCAGAGTCCACTCCCCCCTCTATTTCTGTCAAGCCCTCAGAATGCAGGATGTCCAAGACCTTCTCCTCACAGGGAAAGAGTTGTACTGGGGTGCAGGGAGGGCTCCCCCCAGTCCTCTGAGCCTCCAGGCGGTGGTTGTTGTACCTGGTATGCACCCTCAGCCTAAGGTTGTTCCACCTCTTCCTAATGTTGGCCTGTGTGCGCAGGGAGGTACCAACAGCATTATCTCTGTTGATTATACTGTTCCACTTTTCAGTTTTTTCTACTGAGAGGAGTATGCTGGACTTGGGATCCAAAGATGTGTGGCTTTAATCTAATGATTTCATCCACCATGACTGTCAACTCTTGCTCAGTGAAGTATGGTTTTTCCCAGGCATGGTGAAAAAATAAAATGTGAGAGAGTATATGAATGAAAAACAAACAAGTGATAGAGGACATAAGGTGCCCACATTTTTTGTACAGGTGGTGAAGATTGCTAAATGAGAAGAAAATGTGTAGCAGAGAAAATGACTGTCTGTCTGTCTTGCTGTGCTGCAGTTGTGAAGCAAAGGATGCTACTCAAGGATGAGGTGTGTTTTATAGTGTGATTTGTAGGCGCATCTACTTGCCAAATCTCATCAGGTGTGTAGTTTTTAAATCCATTCAATGGTTACTGTTGTGTTGTTTTTATTCACGTGTACCGCTGTTGGGTAACCGTTGTTTGTTGACCACCGATGGTAGACTGCGAGTATGACTGTTTAGTCATAATACGCTCGGTGAGTGGACCTCGGACCTGGCATACAACTTGTAATATGGCAGGCGGGCGATCACTGGCGCAGTCATAGATGGCTCAGCATTTGGGCGGTCGCACAGCCAAACTCATAATCGGGCCCTAAATGTTAAAAATTGTAAATTATATTTATTATTGTCTTCCAAAGTTATGGAAATTGTACATATGTGTTACTGCTGGTAATATGCAGTCTTTTTTTCTGGTTTTCCGTTGGGTGTATTGTAATGTGTGTCAGGTGGCTCATTTTCTGTTCTGGAAAAAAGTGTCGCTTTAGTTTTATTTTAAAGATTTCTTTGTCAGTAGTTAGTGGGGGCAAAGGGAGTTTAGTTTTATTTTTAGCACTTCAGGGTGAGTTGTGTTTAGAATTATTTTTTATTTACTTACATTTGTGTGTCTTTTTCTAGGTTTGTGAATGTTGTAGGTTTTTGGTAGTTTATGCACAGTGTAGTAATTTCTCCGTAGCATCTACAATTTAAGATATAAACATAGAGTAGTTTGTAAGTTATTATTTTAAGTTTTTGAATTAATAAATGTTTAAATACATTTTTTATTTACTTTAGAAGGTAGTTGTATGTATTCTTCCACATCTATTTTCCTTTTGTGTTTGGGAAATCTTTTAGACTATCATCATCTTGACCTTTCATAGTTTTTGGTTGTTGGTGTAGTAAGTAGACACATTTTGTGTGCCTTTTATATTGTTAGTTTAATTGGTAATATAATTGTATTGGTTACTTTCCTTTATGGTTTGATTTTGTTTGGTTAGTGTTTATCAAGTTATTTTTTTTCAGTTCATGTCTACCTGGTTGGCTCACCCTACCTCCCACTTTAACTCCAACTAACCTCGTCTCCTGGCAACTTCATCTTAGCCCCACCCACTTGGTAATCTCTTATGTAAACATTTGCGCTTGGATAGTGGGGGGAAGGTAGTACTTCGTGATTGGCAATCAGCTTAATTGGCAATCCAAAGCACTCCTACCCACTTGATGCACAGTTGTGGAGCTCAAGAGGGGCTACTAGAACATGCTGAGTATAGTTCTGCAACATATTTGGTAGCAATTCTCATTTTGTTTTCCCCTACCATGCCTACACTACCAACAGAGGACTGAAGCAACACTCTATAACCTTCAAAGTATTAGAGAGGATTACAAAACTACATCTTCTTTAAAAGGATAGCCATAGTGATAATTATTTATTTTTCTAAATCAGTCACCATAATATGGTAAGAATGGTAAATTAGATATGAATTACACACATCTCTGATTTCCCACATGCTTTGTTCTTGGACTGGACAAATGAATATTAACAAAAAATGTTCCCTATGGGGAAAGTGTAGCCCTTGACTTATTTAGCTAAATTCCATTTTGAGGTTATCCTTTGGAGTAAGATTTCTTGAAGTAACTTTTAAAATGAGTAATCACACACAAGGAATTGTGGCAAAAGGGTCCCACAATCGCAACAGTGCCTAATCTTACTCCAAAGCCACTGTAGGATATTTTTGCCACAATCCCTTGCATGTGATTACCCATTTTGAAAGCTACTTCAAGAAATAGTGTTTGAAATTCAATTGATTTTGGGACTTCCTGCCCCAATCTTTTGGGATCTCCTGTAAATATTTTGCATCCTGACAGCGGCGGTTCTTCCGATATGGCGGAGGAGCGTCACCCCCCCACCAGCACTTTTAAAAGTTTGAAAAATAAAACCATAATAATACATGTTATCATTTTATTTTTCCATGTGCCGCCACTTGGGGGTAGTGCCAGGGTGGTGGTGACTGGATGGGTGGGGAGTGTTGGGCACCACCTTCACTGGACATGTGGGTTTGGCCAGCCCTCTCAGGCCGGCCAAACCCTCAAGCAAAGTGACCCGCTCTCCAACTCCAGCTGCATTGCTGGGGTTGGAGAGAGCATGCACAGGCTCCCAGTCTCTGCTGGAGCACAAATCATTGGCGCTCAGGCCAATCCTGAAGCTGCTCTCATGACAAGAGCAGCTTCAGCATTGGCTACAGGGCAGACTGGGAGCCTGTGCCTGCCTGTCAGTGGAAAGAAGAGGTCAGCAGAAGAGCGCGACACAATCATGGAGGGCACAGGTAAGTTCCTTTTTTATTTTTTTCCATTTGTTTCAGTGGTCCCCCATTTACCCCCTCCCGACCTCAACTCCCGCCCCACATCTTTTACCCCACACAAGCCGCTCTTTCATTCTGAAGATGATTTTGCTATAAATGCTTATGCTCAGGGGTCGAAACGTCAACAAACAACATATGTGGACTGTGTTTTTAAGAAATTGATGGTGGATATCAACACTTGTTGTAATTATCCGTAACAGCCACATGTATCTATTTTTGTACATAGCACGTATGCACGTTTTATTCCCCCTATATCACTCTCGCTTCTCCATCACCTTTTAGGAGCACCTTTTTTCTATCAAAAATTTAAATATTGCATTATACTGGTAAAATTCATTGTGTATATTAAAAAATGGGATATGCATAAATGAATGCATTAAACGCATATCTGAAACTCATTAATTTGAGAGGTTTTCGTCTTTCTTTGGTGTAATACTATTTCTGTGGAAGTCAAGGGCCACACTTGCCCCCATAGGGACCATTTTTTCCCCTCAAGCTGAAGCACAGCTACAACCTTACACGTGACAAATACATGCTACTCATCAATACTATCAGTCTACAATGTAGACTTTTGGAACTTGAGAGTAGTAGTGAGACACTATTTAAATGACAAAATGCAAATAAAAAATATAATATTTAAAAAATATAACGTCAACAATTTAACCAATCCCACCCATAATAATAAACGTCACATCCACTCCCTCTCTCAATTCAGCAAATCCCCGCCACGACACACCCCATCTTAAACCCAATGCGTCCCACCCACACCACCAATAGCAAAATGTCCACCCCCTCCATAAACCTAACAAATCTAACTGAAATCATTCCCACCCCTTCTCAACAATCTCTCCATCACAACAACACCCAAATAAATGAATAATAAAAAGCAATAAAGAAAGAAACCTTGTGATTACTGTTCAAGTCTTCGGGGTATTTACCCAATGTCTGCTAGGATGGCAAGCATTTTCCTCTAGTTGAAGAAGAGACAGCGTTGCTGTGGAATGTCCGAAGCAACACTTGAGTGAAATGGGGCTGTGCTGTCACAGCTGCTTTGGCTGTGTTGCCATCAGTGTAGATTGATTGTGAGGTGGTGCGCAATACTGAAACATGGTGAAGAATGATGCTCCCTCCTCTGCTTCCACACCCACATAAAGAAAGGCACTGCAAACCTATAATATATTACTAGTGCAAATTTTAGGTGATTTTCAACTTAGCTTGCAGCCTCACCTTGCTGTCCTTGGTAGTGTAGTCTTCTTAAGGAGGAACCAAAAAAGACACTGAGTGCCAGTACTTACCGCAATATTCACATTTGGAAACATTAAAGAAAAGGGAGAGGAGTTGGCCTAAGGGCTAGGGCGGTCGACCCTGAATCTGGGGAACTGGGTTCGAGTCTCGGCAATGACGCTGATCATCCTGTGATTCTGGGCAAATCACTTACTCTCTCAGTGCCTAACAAAAATGAAGGTGTCCTCATGTAATGCAACTGGTGCTATGTAAAGCGCTCTGATATCCGATTCGGGTCAAGTTCGCGTTATATAAAACTCTGTAAAAAAAAAAACTGCTGATTCAATACGCTCATCCTATCTGACCCTCACCCATATGTTATGCCACAAATAGCTGTACCAATATTATTCCTGTGAGTGGGTAAGGTTAACTTTAGTTCATGGTTTAGGGGTACAGTTAGGTAAGGGATAGCGTGAGGGATATTGTTGTATTTTCTGTTTAAAGTTTACGGTTGGAGTCTGAGTTCTTGTATGTTGTTTAAGTCTGATAAAGGTTAGTGCAGGGAAGTTGTAAGTGGTTCTGTAAGGGTTGATGCAAGAGATTTTAGAAGCTGCAGTTGGAGAAGAGTGGCATGGGAGGTATTGGGGGTTGTACTCTTCAGTCATAAAATGGAAGTGGCACAACCTGCTGCAAGGGAAAGAAATCTTTGGGACCTAGCCTACAGTTAATCATGGACCTTTAGACTTTTCATAGAAGACCCAAACTGAAAAACAGCATTCAGAGCGTCCATACTAATAAGGGCGGATATGGCAAGAGGCACTTAGCCTGACAGTCTAAGGTTCCACCAGTGTAGTCAGCAGGGGCTCTGCCAGTGGTAGCATTATGGTTCACTTGAGTCCAACTAAAGTGGGTGGATAGTCAGTTTAGTGGACAGGTTACTCCACTAATTTCTAACTAATCCCCTAATTTTTAATCTAACAAAATCACCTCATGTTGCCCTGGTTCTACAGGTCCAGGTTTCTGGTGACACAAAGAATTAAAAAAAAGAAATATTTGCAATGCTTTTAAAGCACAGGAGAGGCATGACCAAAAATACTCACAGGTTAATGTTTCAGAACTATACACCAAACCAAACTCTATGGTCTGGCAAAGAACACCTGACCACTGAGGCCAGATACAGTCACAATTCACAATGAGGTAGGTTGATCCTAGAGTGGGGTGCTCAGCTCTGGAGAAGATTGTTTCCAGACCTTGGGAATAGACCTAATCTTGCTGAGTTGAAGACGAAAATTAAAACAAACCAGTTCAACGAAGCTGCTCTTTTCATCACAATATTACTAGGACTACCCCCTTTCCAAAAAGGAACAGAGGTCTAATGAGTGCAACTTGAAAAACCTTGAATGCTAAACCTGATAGTCCATAAGACATTCCAATCCCTGCAGGGACTGAGCAACTTCAGAACTTGCTGAGTTCCATGTAACTATTCCTATGAAGTAGCTTCTATCACCAGCTTGTGCTTTAGGAACCAAAGTCATAAAGAGTGATACTTCGATTAAATGTACGGCTTTGAAAACTTTGCCCATTTTTACCTTGCAGATAGGTGTGAGGTTGAAATAATTGACATTATGTATGTGAATATGCTGCTACAGATAGTCCTAAAAATCATAGTAGGTCTTGTGGGAAATTAGACAGCAAAATCAAAAGTCAGAACTGGTATATCGATCACTAAAACCCTCTTTTAGACACAGGCACTAACTATATAGGTAGCACTCTACTATAGTAAATATGTTACTGCACTGTATAGTTATGATATTAAATTCTCGACAGAAAGTATGGCGAATAACTTGCAGTAAAAGGCTTTCAGCTGATTCAGTGACATGTTTTTGCCATTGACTGACACCAAATCGCCGCCTGCTCACATGCTCACTTGCCCTGGTGGAACTCGCTGTCCCAGGGCACACTGTAGTTTCGGCCAGGGGGAGATGCCACCACCAACGCCGCTTGTTCACCTACTCACTTACACCGGTGGGACTCGTTGTCCCAGGGTAAACTGCTTTTTCGGCCAGGGGGAGGTGCCACCAATGCGCTCAAAGGGCTGCCTTGACATCTGCAGCGTGGGACGCGCCTGGGCCAGGGCGTACTGTTTTTTTTTGTTTGTTTGTGTTTGTCCATATGTGACTCTACCCTGCTTGGACCTATGGAGAGCAATGCCTTCTGTTCTGGGCGCGAGGCCTCATATCAGGAGCTGTAAAATCATCACTGAGCTTAATAAGGGTCCTCATATGCTTGTGAATGTTTTAATTGTCCAGTTTGTTTTTACATAAATACTTTTTTAGGGGGGAACTTATGCCCTGATCGTATAGTTGTTATCTTTGTACTTTCAAATGTGGGGCATAAGGCATAATATTGATTTGCTTGTATAAGGTCTTAATGATTGTTGATCTTTTTGGGATCTGATTGCTTTTGTGGCCAGTGAGTAATTTTGTAAAAGTGGTCATATTATTTATATTCTCCTTACACTTCCCTTAAGTTGATATGGGTAAGCGTAAAGCCACAAATGATCACCCAGCATAGGATACCGCCCGCACAACAATTGGCTCATTTCTAGTACGGGGTGTAAACTTCATCTCCAAAGATATGGCTGAACGACACCTCTACCTAGGAGCAGGGACTGGGGGCTGGGGCACCTGCCAATGATGTTGCAGCGCTAATAGTTCCTGAATTGCAGCAAAGGGAGCCCCATAGTATCAGTGCTGCTGATAGCCCGGTTACCCCAGAGCCGGCACTCATTTTTATACTGATAATTGTATCTCTGTTGCCTGCCCTCCTACACCCAAGAGGAAAAGAAAGTGTAGGAATGCCCCTTTGACGACTGGTGGATTACATCCTCATTCGCCTGTAATTCAGTTGCATTCAGAGGTGGCGTCTCAATCAAGCCCTCCAGTGGAGTTTTATTGGGCACCACTAATAGCTTGAATAACATCTAGAATGGAGAATCTGTTAACACCCATCAGAAAAGAGTTGGAGACCATGATTGCCAAAGTAGTTAAGATTAGAATTCATCATCCTAATCCACCTATGAGGCACTTGAGGGGGAACGTCCTTGATAAATTATTACAAGCAACCCCAACATCTAACACACTGGGGTCCAATGCAGGGGTAACTGGACCCCATTTAGAGGGACCTCATGAGGCTGGTACTGTGACCAAGCTACACCCTAGGGGCAGCAAAAGTCTATCTGTCCCTATTGTACACATGAGGCACATGTCGCAGCAACCTAAGATGAATTATACTCACTTGACACAAAGAGATTTTTCCCACCCGAGTCTCAGCACTTAACTCAAAACATAGTATGGAATAGTGGCGCCAACAGTTCGGGTGCTCATGCTGCCATTAATTTACCAGCAGAATGCTGCCCGTACATGGCAGTTTTTACCAATGTACACCCGTGGTGGCCAGAACAAACAGAAACCTACAAATCACTGAAGAGAGTGGTACACTGGCTTCACAGAAACTGTCAATTCCGAGTAGGTGGTGCCCAACAAATCCTGTTAACCAGAAGAGCGAGCTGGGTTGGCCCCATGAGTAAACATTGAAAAGGGTTTGCATCATAATCAACTTTAGGGACTCCAGCTGGGCAAGGGAGGTCTTAGTGAAGGCTGATAGCGGAGTGGAATATATTATTGCAAACCCTGGTATTCTTCTATTGGCACCTCTGGAACTCACAGTTCCATATGAGGGAGGCAGGAAATATATCTAATTACCACGTCTCAGAACATCCACCAGATCAGCCCCTGGTGGTTTCTAATAGTTTTCATGCATTGAGTGACCTACAGAACATCAATTGACAGGAGTCAGGGCAACATAAGACAAATGAGGCTTTAAATTGGGGGGACAGGAAAGCAGTAACCGTTTTGAATATTAATGATACCAATTTTGTTGATAATACTCCTGTGCCCCACTGACACTCATGAGTAAAAATGCAGACAATATATGCCAGAGAGCTGTTTCGCATAATTTTTCATCTTCTGTCACCCCTCATCCTGGCTCAGATGGAGGCTATAAAATTGCATCATGGAACGCAGACGGATTAGCAAATAAACAAGCCTCAGTAGGTTAGTAGGTTGGTCTGATTTTATGAGCACTCTTGATATAATATGCATCCAGGAAACTTGGGGGCAGATTTAAAAGCCCTTTGCAACAACTTAAAGCGCTGTTGCGTCACTTCTTTAACGCAGTGTGACGCAGTGGCATCGTAAACAATGAGCCACATTGCAACATATTTACAACGTGACGCATCTAGGGAGATGAGTCACTTTGTAAAGCCCTGTGCTCATTATACCTGCGTCAGGTATAATGTATGCAGGGTGGGCGTTCCGACGTGAGAAAGCCTCGCAAAAGTGACGCAGTGAAATCTACAAGATTTCACTATGTCACTTCTACAAAGCCACTGTGTTAAAACCTTGCGCCTGCTTGAAGCAGGTGTAAGGAGTGACGCAGCATGATAGGAATAGGCATTCCTGAGCATTGCTGGAGTTGCGTTGTGCTTGCGACACGACTCCAGCAATGGGCTGCCTTTACACCAAAAGATGCATCACACATCTGTCTATCCATGCGCCACAGTGTGCCGCATTGTAAATGCGGCGCAACCATGGTGGCGCAAGGGATTTTTACATGACGCAAATTCACAGACGCATCTCTGCTACTATGCAGAGATGCGTCAGTTCTTGTAAATCTGCCCCTTGGTGTATAGCCCCTATTTATTTTTAGGGTTTCTCATTACACTGGCTGGAGGCTGATCCATAGCCTGCTGGTAGGGTCAAAGGGGGGCTTCGGGTTCTTATATCAAATAAGCGCCCAATATATTTCAAGAAAAAAATAATTTTAGGGTCACACTCATAAATATTATGGCTAACATTTAAAGGTGGCCGGGATGTGGTATTGGTTAATTTTTATAACAATATTTTTGATTCCACCCGTGGGAAGGCGGTCTCTGCTCTCGACGGTGCTCTAGAGACATTACTTTCCTCTATCCCCAATAGTTTCATACTCATTTGGGCAGGAGACTTTAACATCCAATACTGTCCCTTGTCCGCTACATGGGTTTGTGGGGTCACTGACCAGGCCGGGGTTGGCTATTAACGTTTTCCCCATAATGAATTTGGGGGTATATTGAATTCTATGATAACTAAATTGGACTTACATTTACTAAAATGTGCTTGTGATAATAATGTTGAACCAATACCAACTTTTATAGGAAGTAAGGCCACAACCGTCATTGATCATATCTTAATTTCAGCTAGTGCAAGTAAGTGGTGTCCCACACCCAGGGATCTTAAGCTGGACCTGAGCAACCACAATTGTATTGTATTGATGGCAGTGACGGCCCGTGTAGTGCGTTTTACCGGGGCGGTGACGTGGCACAGAGGAGGGGCAGGGTGGGGGGTTGCAAAATGCGGCAAACGACCGATTTCAGGTAAGTTACGAAAAAAATTAATAAAACAAATTTCGTTGCGCGCTCTGCATCGCCAAATGCGATGCAGAGCGCGCAACGAAATTCGTTGTATTAATTTTTTTCATTTTGCAACCCCCCACCCTGCCCCTCCTCTGCGCCACGTCACCGCCCCGGTAAAACGCCCTACACAGGCCGTCACTGATTGATGGTCTGTTTTTGGGGAAAAGTCAATAACGCCCAATTAAGTTCCATCACTAATTTCTTTCCTACGAGACTCAATAGTGTTTGTAAAGAGTGGGATGGAGTTGATCCAACTAAAATCATTCATGGCATTTTTTCAAGGGTCTTACACACATCTTTTATTGTTTAGAGGACGTAGTTCACCCTGATCAGTTACCTTCTAGTTTTGTTAATATTACTAATATAATCAATGACCTCCTCACTCGCCCAAGTAATTCATGCCATGGCCGATCCCGAGGTTGGTTTAACCATACATGTACTGCAGCCTCCCGAGAATTGAAAATGGCCCTCCACTGCCAACCTAGAGACAGCTTATAGAGCAAATCCCTTAGACTTAATTTTAAAAAAGCCCTCTCTGTTAGGAAAAAAGAGCTACAAGTGGAAGCTTGGTCTAATTTATCTCAGGCCACATATCAAGCTAATAACAAACTTTTCTGGGATACTGTCAACTCACCTTTTTAAAGAGTGACTCTTTTGCAGAGCTTCTATCTCATGTTACATGTTATGCCTGGGTTACTCACTTTACAGGCGTTTTTAGCCTGCCAGCTGCAAGAAAAGAGGACATACTATGGGAGAAACATGATCCTTGGCCTGCCCTACCACTGAATGTTATGATAGAAGAAGTCTCAATAGCAGTGAAGGAAGGAGTAGGAGGCAAAGCTCCAGGTCCAAACGGCGTGCCAGTGGATGTCTATAAAACTGTTGTTGATTTGTTGGGTCCAATTTTAAGTAAAGTTATTAATATGGCTGCAATCACTGTGATCCCATCGTCATGGGGAACATCCATTATAGTTCCAATCTATAAGAAGGGCAACAAATCCAAAGCAAAGAACTATTGCCCAATTTCACTTTTAGACTCCTTGGCGAAAGTGATGAGTAAAGTGTTACTCCTGAGATTGGAAGACTGGGCATGTGAACACTCTGTACTTTCCCCTGCACGGTTTTAGACAAGGAGTGGTGACTATTGAGCAATGTGTGAATTTGGATTGACTAATAGCTAAATATACATGAGCTGAAGGTAGTAGACTGTATCTCTGTTTTGCAGATTTGAGTAGTGCTTTTGATTTAGTTGAGTACGCTATTCTCTTGTCAACTCTGCTCTCCATTGGTGTGCCTGGACTGATTATTTGCTTTCTTGCAGGGTTATATGAGAAACTATCTAGTAAAGTACGCTTTGGCCCACAAAGTGAGCGTACCGCAAAATGTAATGTTGGACGAGGCATACAGCAAGGTTGTGTTTCTGTCCCCCTGTTATTTTCCCTGTTTATTAACGGAGTTGACAAGGCCCTACAAGCAATACAAGCGGACTCCCCTTCCCTCCCCCCCACCCCAAGTCGCCGGGAGTCCTATACCAGTTCTATTGCATGCAGATGATGGACCCCAGTGTGCTTACTACATTTAATCAACACTTTTGGGGACTTTATTGCTGCAAGAAAACTGGTAGTTAATAAAAATGACACCTACACAATGATTTGTGGAGCCGAGCAAAAGAAATGTTGAACGTTCTTTATAGATAATATCCCGGTAGCCACCGTTGACATTTTTTGGGCATTACTTTTGCAGGAAATGGCTCATGGTCACGTGAAATCACAAATGTTAGGGGTAAGATGAATTGGAGTGCCCATGGAATCTTCAGGTTTTCAGCAAAGATGGGCTCCTGACCAATGAAAGACATGCTGGCAATTTACAAGGCCAGGGTATTAGCTACTGTCACATACATGGCTGGTGTGTAGGGCCATTAAAACAGTAAGGCTCTTCAGACAGGAAAATAATTTCCGCAAGCATTTATTATATCTTCCTAGCTCTGCCTCTACAAAGATAACACACAGTGAGGCTGGATTACAGTATCCAGTAGACTTAGTCGCAGTACGCCCCTTGTTTCTTTCTGGTTAAAAGAGGAGACTTGTTTTACCAAGTCAATCATCTCAGATTGCTTGACTATGGATAAAGCATTATGCACCCCCTGGTTATATTAATTCCATCTATATTGATTTGTTTAAGATGCCAATTCAGCCTGACCCCTGATTGGTGACAACACTCACCAAATGGTCCATTAAAGACAACTTTAAGACTTAGAAAAGGGAAGTGGGGGTGAGAAGCGAGGGGGGATATCAACTGTTATATTTCACTCACACTTAAGGTAGACTGTCAAAGTTACTTGACTCATGTCTCAAACTTAATGCATCGTTTTGTATTAATCAGATTCAGGTTAGGGATAGTCCATCATTTAGTCGCCTTCCCCCTCATGAAAACGTTGCCCCTTAGATATGATCTCCTGTCCCTGCGACGGACAGAGCAACCAAAGCACCATGCACTTTATGCTATTGTGCGATTTTTATTCTATTTTCAGGCGTTATTATTTTAAACCTCTTCTGCTTGCACAAGATATCAGATCGCGTATTGTTGCCCTGAAATATATGCTTGAGTTGAATGATACCAGGGTCTGCCTAAATGTTGCACTTTTTTATTATAAATGAAATGAATACACTAAAAGCATTGTTTTTAGAGTCTGTAATGAATTTTATAGGGACTGTATGGAAGTCTTATTAGCAATTTTGTTTTTTTTAATACGTACCTTTGGCACGGTTATTTATGATTGTAATTACGTGTATTTGTTGCTTTTTTAACCGTGTGCAATTGTTTTACTTTTGATCGCTTGTATGGTTGTTTTCACATACCGAATAAAGTTTTGAATCGATTGACTGCCATCAGCATTTTGTTTGTGGCACTCATGACGGAATTATCTTGGAGAGCTGAAGTACTTCTGTCACGGCCCCAAATCAATAGGAACAGTACAAATGTGCAGAGATCTGATTACTGCACATTTTTGCTGCTCCACAGCTTTATGACTGCTGTCTAAATGATGGACTAAGCTTATAGACATGAGTACATCAACTGAATGCATTACATTTCTTCAGCTTTACTACCCTAAATCAAATTGGAAAGAAAACAGTGCTGATTTAATGTCTAATAGGGATGTTTTTTTCTTTTTTTTTTAAACGGACTTACTAGTTTTCTCTCTGTGAGGGCGTGCTCCATTTGTCTCTTTTCTAGGTGCCTGCCTCTGTAATATGGAGGAGTATGGGCAAAGCCATTCAGCCGTTTGCCTGAGGCTAAGGGACAGATGTTCCAAATGATTTTGCCATCCCAAACATTCACAAAAGCACTAGGTTTGCAACTACATAATGCCCTTCTCCCTAAGTACAAAACCCATTGTATGCGTCAGAAAGGTTTCTCCGAATAGTACAATGTTTTTTCCAGCCCCTATCGAATCACAATTTGGAAAGGGCGCAAGATGGCTGCTCTTTCCAAATTGCAATTCTGTTTGCAGTGTATCAATGTTTTGCGACCGCAATTCCAGTTGCAATCCAATCAGCAGGTACTTACACCTCAAAGAAGGGGCTAACTGATTTCAAATGGGTCTGGTTTATAAAAGGAAAGGTGTCCTTGGTCCACCTTCCTCTTTGGGAATTGTGTTGGCATCTTCAAAGAGAGTAGGCAGTGGTCCAGGGTGGCCCTGCATACTCCCACTGATGGTTTCCCAAGTGGAAAACCTTTTTTTTTGAAGCAGCACTGGTTCCTTTAAGGAACACAAGTTGGTTTAAAAAACAAACAAAAAAAAACACAGTTTCCATTTGGAGATCCAATCACAGGGATTATGATCTGCTGTCCCCTGCAGCTCCACCATCTGTGTGTCTGTGGCCAATTTCAGGAGGGTGTATACAACAACCGGTCAAATATTAGTCATTAAGCAGGTCTTTAGGTGAAAACTGCGAATGATGATTTTGCAACTCAACCTGTTGGTACATAGTTCACATCAGAAAATCAAAGGGGCAGATTTACAAGCCCCCTGCGCCACCAGTACGTCTCTTTTTGGGACGTACTGGTGGCGCACGTTACTGCTCCATATTTACAAGGACAGGAAAAGCCACCCTGAGTGGCTTTTCCTGTCCTTGTAAATGTGGCCCCTTTACACGCAGCACTTTACGTGAAAGGTGGGTTCCATGGGTGTTGCTGTGGTTGTTCCCACGCAACACCCGTGGAACAAGACACATTTCCAGATTTATGAGATATGATAAATCTGGCAATTCGTCTGAATGCTGCGCCACTAGGGGTGGCGTAGCGAGGCGCAACGAGGAGAATTTTTTTAATTTCTCCTCGTTTTTTCCTCTTTCAATGTTTGCTGCATTCTACAGCACTCATTGAAAGAGGAAAATGCCTGTAGTGATTGTTTTTGTGCAGGAAGGTGCCTTTTCCTGCACAAAAATAATCTCGCCATGACGCAGGCATCCTTGCACCATGGTGCAAGGATGCCTGCACCAGCGCATGGCAGCAGTTTGTGCGCCAGTGCAGGGGAGAGCACTGGAATGCGACATATATTTGTAAATATGTTGCATTCCTGTGCTTTGAAAGTGCTGCAGCGTGGAACAGCCAAAGGGCTTGCGTTGCCACGCTGCGGCACATCCTTGTTAATCTTCTCCAGAATCCCTAAAATTGTGGAGCAGTTTGCAACTACTTTTTTTTAACAGACTCTGAGTACATCTGGAACTAAATTCTTATTTAAAAGAGGGAGCTTCCCTCTCTCCTCACATTCAATCGGGAGAGGATGTGGCGTTACTGCCAAAATTGCTGACTTTAGAACCAGGAAACCAGGTTCGAGGCTCAGCATTTGCTTAACATCCTAAAAGAATAACATATTAATGTGACCTTGTGTTTTGCACTGGCGCTCAGGTAAAGTGCCCCAATTCCTTCAGGTCGAGTTTGCGTAGTATAAAACGACAAAAAAAATAAATGGATGCGATTTGTGTGCCCCCACACTGATAATAAAAAAAAGTGACTGCCCATGATTCTCTGTCACCTGCTCTAATATCCAGAAAGTGTGAAAACATCAACCTTCTGGTATACCCCGAGAGTATGAAAGCTGGAACATATGCCTTTTTGCTACTGAGACATTTCCGGACCATGATTTCATAAAGATATCCACAATGCATTTAAACGCACCAACCGGCAATGAGTAACTCTAAGCGATATTCCGATAGGGGCTCCTTGTGAAACTTTTTATATTTTATTCATTTAAATGCTGGAAAAGCTGTGTAAAAAGTAACTTTAGATACATTATTAATGCTGCCAAAAGCAAGTGTCGTGTGGTGGGCACATCTCTCAGCAGTATCAACATCTGGACATGTTTCTAGCATATTCTGCCTTTTTGGCGGTCTTTGCCTCCAGCTGTGGTGTTGCTTCTAGGGAAGAAGCAGCGAATGTCTGGTGAGCCATTTGGCCCATCTGGAAAACATTTTCCTTTAATTCACCTTTAATTGAGATTAATTTGTTCCTTTTACTTTAAAAGTGACTTTGTTTGGGTAAGTACCCTTCAGTAGTAAATTATAAATGTATCAACTTGATAATTACGTACATTTCGTTTTAACCCCTTCTGATATTTCTAAAGTGATTAAAATGTTTATGACTCTAGAGTGAAGTGAAGGAGAACTGCAATATTACAATTATAGCTACAAGAGTGTTTCAATTGTTTTTTTAATGAACAAGTAAAGTAGCATGGCAAATATTTAATTTAATGAACTACCTTTAGGTAACCAAAATACGTTGATGACTGCTGAAATTGGATGGAAATCTAACATATTTAATACTAAAGGTGGGTTGGTTAACTTTTTACTCTATAATTTCTCACCTTTTAGCTTAATATGTACCAAGCACAACTTCCAGAAATTACAATTTATACAGGGTAGTACACAACTGAAAAGTTTCATGGCATTTTTTTTTTATATACATAGTTTTATTTATTATCTGTAATATAAGTATGTATTCAAAAAAATCATGGACACACAATATAAATTGGATGGTGAGCAATGACGTGGTACAGAATAAACAATCCAGCACCGCACTCATGAAATGAGAGCCAGAGATAAGACATACATTTCAAAGATGGACATAGGTTGATAATCACATTTTTCATGGCATTTTTAATCAACTCTCTTATTAGCCAATAACATTCATTTTACCAACCTCAGAATAATGAAAGGCTGAGTCAGTCCGGTGAGTGTTCAAACCTGAGACATGTAGATCTATACCGTAGACACTCCCACTCAGCTATCTTATGGGAACATTTTCTGACTATGGTTCTTTCTGCTGTGAAACTCATAATAATATTGAATAGCTGCTTCTTTATCATAATACCTAGTCACACGTGCAGGGTGTAAATCAGTGGGACAACAGTAAGAGAGAGGGCAGGTAAGGAGAGCAGGTTGATTTCCAGAGCCCTTAAAGTCATGGAAAACTATGGCTTGATGGCTGTTATTATGCAGAATGTTCCATTTTCACGACATACTGAGAAGCCAGAGTATTAAGGGCTGGCCTACTAATTGGGTAGGAGACCTTATATCGACGAATGTAGAGACATTTCTAACTATGCCAAGCCTGACAAATCTTCAACACCCACTGTGTTCTGCCACGTTGAGAAATGTTTCTTTACACATCCATATTCATTATAAATGAGCCACAAGGGGGAAGTATCAAACCTCAGACCGGAAATCCAACACCACCCATTACTTCTGACAGACTGTGAACTATTAAATGAGGCCACAGGACATATCAGTGGCATGCATCTGGAATTCCTAATATTCTGGCAGGGGGATGGGGTGAAGGGGTTCTTAACACATTAAAGAAACCATACGTAGCTTTATAATGAATGTTCTACACTATTTCCTTGGCCAACTTTCACAGTGATTACTCCACCCAACATGGGAGTCAACCACTAACTTCATATCGGGAGGTTTATCTAAAAGAGTTTTGTTGGAGTTATCGATGACTCTTGGCTGACACAATGGAAGAGTGGGGGCAGTCGCCGCTGGTGCTATCCCACAGGGAGGATGCTCTTTACCTTGAATACAGGAAGGCAATCTCTCTACGAGGGCTGCACTTAGAAATGCAAAAACGTGATGGATGGAATGCTTGAATTACTCTCAACCACTTGTAATTACTCAAGACCATATCCCAGGCCATCATTTGTTGGCAACCATGCCACCCCAGTCCTGAAACACCAGTATGCAAATTAGTCTTGGACCTGTTTCAAGACTAAGAGTCCAGCCTGAACTGCCATGCCTGGTCCCCTCTGAATGGGAACATAAGTAGCCTCAGACTGGTTTCGGTCTATTCGTCTTCATTTGTGGAGTGCAGCTTCTGTTGTGTGCCACAATGATCACAGGATCCACATCTGGGCATAATTGTAATTGTTAGGGTGTTGCACTGAGGAAAACTAAAAAGTGATGGGTGCAATGCTTGAAGTAATTTCAGCCACTGGTAATAACTCGGGCCACATCCCAGTCCATAATTGTTTGGCCCATCCATGCCACCTCAGATTGGAAGCAGCCAGTTTCGTGATACTTAAAAAAATTATGGAAAGGGATGCAGCCCGAATAATTTCTAATGGCAGACTTTAGACACTGGGTGTTTGTGTTTATCTCCAAATCAAGGGAGAAACAGTTGAAAGTTTCCAAACAGCTGACATTTTCCAGCTGTGTAAAGCAGGCAGAAATTGTCAGTGGTAGGCCTGATGGGGGAGGGGATAGACTAGAGGGAGTCATGGCAGGCTTCAACCTGCCCAGGAAGAGCAATTTGTGCTACCTCGTGCTACTGCAGTGGACTGATGGAGGTTAGGCTGTGCTCAGCATTGTGCGGAAGAGTCTATAGTTGCTGGACCCAATAATACTGGGCCTTGAGACACATGGACTTACAGGTAGTGCAATTTCACCCAGTGTTATTGCTCCAGGTGAAATTTGCACCACCTGTACTAAGGGCCTAAATAGGGTATTTAAAGTGCAAGTATTAAAGATGGGAAATAGGATCCGCCATACTTTAGCAGTATATTGCTACTTCCTACTTTCAAATCGGGCCCTAACTTCAGTGTGTAATTGGAATTTCCAGGGTAATTTCAGATTTGATTTTGAAAACACCTCTAGAAAAGGAAGATAGAGACCCACATAATTAATAAGGAGTGAAACTAGCTTTCACTCTAACAATTTACAGACTAATCAATTTGCTATTTTAGTTGACCAAGTCAGCAATTTGCCAACCATCTGACGTTCCTCATACACTCACATTTGGAACAGCCTCGAGCTATTGATCTCCTCTAAAAGAACACAAATCCCTCAGTTCATGCTTTGATTCAGCCAGTTGAGTGTCCTCTAATAAATGTTGCCCCAAGGAGCAACTCTTCTTCTGTAAAGCAGTATCAACCACAGCTAGGACCTCTGCTATGCGTGCAGTGCAATTTCCAGCTTGTAAAGCATTAAATGCCACCATCTGGCCCCGAATTGTTACCTTAAAAGTTCCCCAGACAGAAAAGAGTGAGGCTGTACCTATATTCAACAGAAAAATCTCCTCAATACATGTTTTTATACTTGTTAACCACTCCTGATTGGCAAGGAGGTTGCGATCCATCTGCTTCCAGGACATGTTGCTCTTTCTTACCTCCAATTCAATTTCAATGATAATAAGAGAGTGATCCGAAAATGAACTGGCCCAAAGTTTGGAACCTACACCTTTCCGAAAACGGGAAATGAAGTAATATTCTATATGAGAAGCTGACTGAAAACGACAGGAAAAACAGGTATTTTGTGAGAATCCCAAGTGATCTCTATGCAATGGATCCATTAATTGACGATCCTGCTTCATCACATCTAACACCTTTTTAGTGTTCAGTTTAAATTGTTTTTTTTAGCTTTATTAGATGTATCCCAGACTAAGGCCCTAATTACGGGTTCGGCAGTTCATGGTGGCAGTCCGTGGACCGCAAGACTGACGGTCCGCCTGCCGCATTAGGACTATGATGGTTGGACCACCATAGGACCGCTGCTCCTGCCAGGGATCCACAATCCTGGTGGTGGCTCAGCGGCCTGAGACCCCTAATATGCTGGTGGTGGTGCTGTGCGCACCACCAAGCATATTAGGAGTTGCCTCACCACCACACTTTCATGGGGCAGTGCGACCGCCATGAAAAGTGTGGCAGTGAGGAAACTAAGGGGGCCCTACAGGGCCCTCTGATGCCTCTGCACCATGGGGTGCATACAGGGTAACACATGTTGTGCTCCCCTGTGTGAATGCACCTCGAGTTCCTGCAGGGCATGGACTTGCCAGCCCATGTTCTGCAGGAACTGCCTTTGACACTCCCATTGTGGTGCATTTTCCTTTTTCAAAGGCACTGCTGTGGGACCAGCAAAGAGCTGCCTTGGGGTTCTCGGGTGGGTGGTCTTTAATGGCTTTGGCAGTCTTGGAGCAGTGCGGCAGTGTGGCAGCCCCGCTTCCAGACCACCAAAGTCATAATGAGGCCATAAATCTTGAATAGAATTAAAATCCCCCCTAAAATTAATGGACCGACTGCTCCTATAGCCATATCATTCATCTGAATGATTGCCTTTGGATAGTCCGCCATCAGGCCGTAGAAATTCACCAAATTAAAAGGGTTGCCATTAACACTAACTGTGAGCCAGGTCCACCTACCATTAGGATCCCTACAAACGTAGGCTACCAGCCAATCCACACCTTTGCCCAAATAAACCACTAACCCCCTTACCGCCAACCCCGCCGAAGCAAAGTATGCCTTAGAGTAATGATTCGGAATAAAAAGCTTTTGGTCTTTTTAAAGATGAGTCTCTTAGAGAAATACAACGTTTGGGGAAAAAGAAGTTAACCATCTAGCCAGACCCCCATACCTTTGCTTGTTGGACATTCCATTGACATTACACAATGTATTTCTGGCTTTAAAACTCATTGCCCTCGTAGCCTACTCTGAATTGCGTGTTCCTTTTATAGTAAATTCTTGAAGATGCTATTGCACCCATGACTCTTCTCCTTTTTTTGCTAAACGTGCTCACAACCACCCCTGGATCCCCCCACCATGCACACCCCTCGGTGCCCCCTCAATGCCCCACGCCAACATAAGTGGGACATTGCCTACAGTACCTCTCTAGCAACACAGGTCATGGGTGCCATGGATTTGCACCTCTGGAGGACACACAACCCAACCTACCCCACCTCAAAACGCATCATTAAACTCAGCTGATCCGCTTCCACTTTTATACATTAATGACTTATTGCGTAGTTAGCGATCTTCTGCAAAAACTCCTGGGTTTCACCCAGATTAGTAAACATGTGGAACTGATCTTTAACCGCTTCGCTGCTAGGCCTCCCCGTGCTAAGCCTTTTTTTTTACTATTTGGGGTAGTTTGCGCTTAAGCTCCAGTAACTTTTTGTCCACATAAGATATCCACGCCAAATTTGAGCCCTTTTCTTTAAACAACTAGAGGATTCTAAAGGTATGCAGGGTTTGGGGATTCCTCTGGAAGGGACCAAGAAATTAATAAAAATACAACTAAATTTGGGGGGATTATTTACAAGCCTTTTGCGCCACTTTTGCGTCATTTTTAACATGGGAAAAGTGACGTACGGGTGGCGCAGGGGGTTTGGAAATAAGCCCCTGGGTTTTTTGGAAAAAATGGGAAAAAGTGATGCAGAAGAAGGCGTCTGGTTTTTCACTTCAAATGATATCAATGAAGGGTTTGTGGTGCTAAAATCACCACATGCCAAGCTTTCAGGAACAGGCAGACTTTTGTCAGAAAAGCAACATTTTCTACACAGATTTGGCATTTTACTAGGACATAGCTTATGTTTCCTTTTTTCTGTGCTTTTTACCTCCTTCCAGTTAGAGCCATAAATGGATGTGAAATCAACAATGGATTCCAGAACACTATACATTTTTGAAAAGAAGGCAACATTCTGAACTCAGCAAGGGGTCATTTGTGTACATCCTTCAAAGTTTTCCTATAGAAACTAACAGTTGAAATAAAAATAAATATTGGAATTCAGTTGAAAAAAACAGCCATTTGTGCCTATGTTTTTGCCTGTAACTTCTTCCAAGAATGGCAGATTTTTGAAAGCAGTATACTGTTACAACTGCTGGACCGTTCTGGTTGCGGGGACATATAGGACTTGTAGGTTCACCATGAACCCGAGGTGCCCAGAACCAATAACTGAGCTGCGCCTTGCAATGCTTTTTCATTGAGTTCCGGTTAATTCATTTGGTAAAATATAAAGAGTGAAAGATGGGTATCAAGAAAATCAATGAATTTCCGAAATGGGAACAAACTACAGAGTTTAGAAGCAGTGGTTATTTGCACATCTCCAAATTTGTGGGTACCCATACTAGCATGTGAATTAGAGGGCATTTTTCAAAAGGACTTATTTTGTACACATTGTCCAACATTTGGAAGGCAGAAACTCAATTGGTAATAAAACTTGTTCTACTAGTCTGTGGTACCTCACTTGTGTAGGTAGGCCTAGCACTGCCATCAGGAAATGGCCCAAAACGCAACGTGAACACATCACATTTTCCAGTGAAAACTGACCCTTTTTACGCAATGTCCCTAGCTGTGGCTTTTGGACCCTAGCTCAGCCGGCTCCTAGAGAAGCCTAGCAAACCTGTACATTTGTGAAAACTAGATACCCAGATCCAGAGGAATCCAGGATTGGGTGAATTGTGTGGCTCTCACTAGGTTCTGTTATCCAGAATCTCTTGCAAACCTAGTAAAAAAAAAACATTTTCCTCACATTTCAGTGATGGAAAGTTCTGGAATCTGCGGTAAGCCACAAACTTCCACCCAACAACAATTCCTCCAATGGTGGGTGTGGGAAGGCCTAGTGCCCGTGACAGGAAACAGCCCAAAACGCAACGTGGGCACATCAGAATTTTTCCACTGAAAACTAACCCTTTTTTGCAAAATGCCTAGCTGTGGATTTGGGACCCCAGCTAAGCTGGCACCTAGGGAAACATAGCAAATCTGCACATTTTTGAAGACTAGACACCCAGGGGAATCCAGGAAGGGGTGACTTGTGTGGATCTCACCAGGTTCTGTTACCCAGAATCCCTTGCAAACCACAAACTTTGTAAATAGAAACACATTTTCCTCAGATTTCTGTGATGGAAAGCTCTAGAATCTGAGGGGTGCCACAAACTTTCACCCATCCAGCAGTACCCAAGTGTTCTGATAAAAATGGTACCTCACTTGTGTGGGTAGTCCGAATGCCCATGACAGGAAATGGCCCAAAACGGACTGTGGAGACTTCAAAATTATCAACCACACAACTACCTGGTTTTGCGAGGGAGTCACCTGTCTTTTTGGTTCCAGACTCAATAATCAAGTGCTCCCATGTAACACATAGGTCATAGCATACCCCGTTCTGCAGTGGAATGGGAAGAACCAGGGGAAAACCCTGCTGTGTGAGGGTTATCTAAGGGAAACCCTCAGTTTTCCTAACAAACATCAGAGTTTTTGTGCTAGATATTGGGGTACCCGTGCTTTTGGTCCTGGGCTTGGCAGCCATAAAGGGAAACCTACCAAACCCAGAATTCTTTTAAACTAGACACCCCAGGGAGTCCAGGGAGGTCTGGCTTGCGTGAATCCCCTAACATATTTTACCCAGAATCCCCTGCAAACCTCAAATTTAGATGAAAAGTCACATTTTCCTTACATTTTTGTGTGAGAAATTTGTGGGATCACAGCGACAGCACAAATTTCCTACCCCTCAGCTTTCCCCTTGGTCTCACGATAAAAATGATACCTCACTTGTGATGGTGGGCAAAGTACCAGGAACGCTGGGTGTAAGGAAATTTTGTGCGGGCTCAGAGATCCTACACCTGACCAACACAAAAATGTGAGGATAATATGGCTTTTTAGCTAAAGTTGAGGTTTACAGAGGATTCTAGGTAAAAAAATGCTTGGGGGATCCACGCAAGCCACATCACCAGTCCACGCACACCCCCAATAAAGTGCCAGTACATGCATACTGCCAGCCAAGTGCCATTGATGCACACTGCCAGCCAAGCCCAATCCATGCACACCGACAGCCAAGCACCATCTTCACACACACAGCCGGCCAAGAATCATTTACACACTGCTTGCCAAGTGCCATCCACGCACACCGCAAGCCAAGTGCCAGTACACACACACTGCCAGCCAAGTGCCATCCATGTACACTGCCAGCCAAGCGCAATTGACGCATACTTCCAGCCAAGCACCAGTCCATGCACACCGTCAGCCAAGCACCAGTCCATCACACCACCACCCAATCACCATCACATACTCCACCAGCGAAGCGCTATGCACACACACCACCTGCCAAGCAACAGTCCATGCACACCACCAGCCTAGTGCCAGGACACACATACTGCAAGCCAAGTGCCATCCACGCCACCACTAGTCAAGTGCCATCAATGCACACCACCAGCCAAGCACCATCCAGGCACACCATCAACCAAGCACTAGTCCGTGCACATCCGCCAGCCAAGCATCATCCATGCACACCGTCAGCCAAGCACTAGTCCACTCACAACTGCCAGCCAAGCGCCATCCATGCACACCATCAGTCAAGCACTAGTCCACGCACAACCGTCAGTCAAGCACCAGTCCATGGTCAGCACCAGCCAAGCAACATCCACACACTCCACCAGTGAAGTGCCATGCACACACATCACCAGCCAAGCAACTGTTCACTCACACCACCAGCCAAGTGCCAGTACACACACACACTGCCAGCCAAGTGCCATCTACGCACACTGCTAGTCAAGTACTATCCATACACACCGCCAGCCAAGCACCATCCATGCGCACCGTCAGCCAAGGATTAGTCCACGCACACTGCCAGCCAAGCACCAGTATACGCACACCGCCAGCCAAGCACCAGTCCATGCGCACCACCAGGCTAGTGCCAGTCTAAACACACCACCACCAAGTGCTAGTTAACACACCACCAGACAAGTGCAAGTCCACACACATTGCCAGCAAAAATGGCAATACACACAGCAAGCCAAATGCAGTACAGGCAGACTGTCAGCCAAACTCTAAATCACACACACACAAAAACTTTCCCTGGTAGCTAGGGGTTTTCTGTCCTCCTTGGGGGTCAGATGAGCCTAAAAATATTGCTGATCTGCGGAAACAGCCAAAATGTGTCCCTATAAAAAAAGGGGAGTGACCCTTGCCTATAGGGCCACTCCCTGACATGCCCATAAACATATCCTTGGTGTCTAGTGGGCTTTCTGCCCCTGTGGGGCAAATCGAGGGTAATAATCCCATGTGGCCCCCAAGGGGGGGGGGGGCAGAAAGACTCCCTAATTTGCGTTTGGGGTGAGAGTACTGGCATGCCCATTTTGGGCAGTGCCAGCTTCCACTCCTGTGTATAAAAAAAATCCCTGTTCCCTAGCAAGCTTTCTGCCCCCCCAGGGGGAGAGATTAGGAGAGGGGCTATTGCCCCATCTGCCTCCCGGGGGGGCAGAAAGACTGTGGCTATTTTTTTGGGGGGTGGGGGCATTGGCATCCCCATTCTAGGCAACCTCCACCCCTGACCTACAAAATAAATAGTCGATGGCTTCCTAGTAGACTTTCTGCCCCCCGGGTGGCAGATAGGGGGCCTTTGCCCCCATCCATTCCCCAAGGGGGCAGACAGACTGTGCAATTTGTGTTTGGGGGGGTGGGGGCACTGGCATGCCTATTTTAGGCAGCCCCCACCCCTAGGCATAAAAAATAATAATCCCTGGTGCCTAGTGGGTTTTCTGCCCCCTGGGGGACAGACCAGGAGCTGCTGCCCCCATCTGTCTCCGTGGGTGCAGAAAGAATGTGGCTAAGTTTTGGGTGGTGGGGGCATTGGCATGCCCACTCTGTGCGCCCCCCACCCCTGACCTACAAAAAAATTGTCCCTGGATTCTTAGTGGGCTTTCTGCCTCCCATGGGGACAAATCAGGGGCTATTTCCCCATCTGCCTCGGGGGGGGGCAGAAAGACTGAATTTTGCCCTAAATGTTGTTGGGGAAAAAAAGCCCTTGCCCAAAGGGCCTCTCTCTCCTCCTTGGCGTCTATTGGTGGATCCCTGCTTAGGGATCACCTTCCTGCGGTTTCCCCAAGCAGGGATCCACTAGCAGTACCATTGGTAAGGGGAGAATCTCCCCTTTCCAATGACACTTCTCCTGTCTGCCTACATGCTCGGGCAGCTGAGATAGCCCAGTGAACACTTAGGCAGTGAAAGTGATATGAGCCGATCGGATCATTTCACTTTCGTTATCAGTTAAATGACGTTAGCGCACATGTTATTTCACTGAAAAAATCAGAACAGCCTCGGGAGCTGGGGAAGGCTGTTTTGGAATGAAGTAAATCATGCACCAGAGGGATTTCCAGTGCCAAGTGCTCCGACGCACAGGAGCCATCCGATGTACATGAGCACTGTTGCATCAGATGGCTCCCACGCGTCCAGCGCATGGAACGGGTTAACCAATACCCTTAATTTTGACTGTTGAACAATTGTTGCTTGCGTGCTCTGCACTTTAAACAAATACACCATCTTTACAAATTATTTTCGGCGGTGAGCTGCTGCAGCTGACATGTTTGAAAAAATATAGTAGAGAGGTACTTCAGGAGTAGAAAACTGTTCCTTTTCAATAGCCTTAGACAATACAGTCTCTTTGATTTGATAGTCTGCAAAGTTGACTAAAATTGTGCGTGGCAATTTTGAATTTGGGGATGATCGAGTCAGAATCATGTGCGCTCAACTAATTGTCAAATTCCCTGACTAGTTAGGCAAGACATGCTGCTTTACAAATGCGTCGACCCATTGATGAACGGCTGGTCCTTTGCAGCCCTCGGGAACTCCAAACAGGCGTAGATTAGAGCGGCGCAAGTGTTTTTCCAACTCCTCAATTTTATGTTCGAGTGAGGATTTTTGCTTCCTTACTTGGTTAACTTGCTCTTGCATTACATTGACCAGGTTTTCAAGTTGCAGAATTATGGATTCAGCCTCCTGCATTCTTTCAGGAAAATTTGCCATTGCTTCTTCGATTTTAGATAATCGTTGGTGCAAGGCTGCAATTTCTATTGTTTGAGAAGCTTTTAACTCTTCGAATTCACCTAGGATGAAATTTAACACAGTCTTTGTGTCCCACTGTTGGGTAACCCTTTCACATTGCTCCTCATTTGAATGGAGAATCTCCTGGGAGCTAGCTGATGCCAAGGTCTGGGGATGGGGCTGGTATGGAAAAATGCTGGAGATCACCGCCCTGCGACTGTGCAGGCCCTGAATTCAAACTTGGGGAAGATATCTGTGAGATTACATAAGGTCCCCCTAAAATGTACACTCCTTCACCTTTCATAAAGAGTGGATACTCTTTTTGTTTGCATTGAATCACTATGATGCGTACATCAATAGTGTCACCCTCGAGGAGATCATTCTTAGCTTTGCTCTCCTTCTCAGTTCCCCAGATATCTCATTTTGACTATGATTCATAAAGTTTTATCAATGCATTCTTTTTGTAATACGATTCCTGCCAGTGGACATGCCCCTGAGGCCTGGTTTTCTCCCCCAGGAGCGGCATCTGTCAGCCCCACCTCTCCTTTACGAGTTGCTGCTGAATCATCCTCAGAGCTTCGTGGTCTTATCATTATGCCTGACCCTTGACACAACTTCAAACTGTGCTCTGCTTTTGCTGCAGCTGATGCAGATTTCTCATGGGCTCTCCTTGTTTTTACTTTGAGGGCCAATGTTGAAGCGGCATCAAGATTCTCCATAACATTGGCAGCTTTTAAGTGTGTCCCCATGTTGTTTAGCACTTTCTTTTTATTTTTGTTATTTCCCCCCCTTCTTCCTGTGGAAGTACCAAACACCAAGCCTTTATATACTAGCTTAACTTATCTCCGGACACAAGAATGGGGGGAGTCAACTTCAGAGGAGCATCAGAGCCCAACAAACATGGATCCAGCAGCAGAGTTGCAGAGAGAAACCTACCCAGCGACCCACTACCAGGTAAAGAAAATGCTAAAGGCTATTGACAACCAAGGACTTACCCCTGGTGTGAAGCCTGGTAGTTTCCCCCTGTTGTGCTGAATGGAGGTCTTCCTTTTGTTCTCTCTAAGCTGTTCAGAGCTAGTTAGCGCTTCTTGGAGCTGTATGCCACCCCAACACTGTACTTTATCACCAGAGTTACTGGCCCATCTCAAAGCCATTGCCATAGGTAAAAACCCCACTGCTGCGGTCCCACTTGTTTGTAACGACTGCACCATCCACCAGCACTACCTCCGTGCAGCGTGGTCTGTGTCAGCGCATCCTTGCATACAGGAAGCGGATACAACGCAATGCCTTGTGGTGGAGGGGCGGAGCTATATGCCCAACAAAGGAGCATATGGGGAAAAAGGTGTTTGCTGCCCTAAACCTCGGTCTACAGACTAGGATAGATCCGGAGGCTGATGTACCACTCTTTGGCTTTTTAAGGCAGAGGCAGAATATTTTGTTTAGTAAAGGGGGCCAGGCGTTTATCACAATCGCCTCTTTAATAGCTCTCACCTTGATCCTCCAGAATTGGTAGACATCTAGGTTACCAACGTATCAAGAGTGGCATAATAAAATAATTTGAACAAAGAAGTTTGAAGAGGCATTTGCGAAAAGGGTTGGGGGCATAAAAAGATTTGCTGGTTCGTTTATGGAGGTAATAGAACACACTAGAATAGCAGGCTAGATATTAAAGGCACAAAGACATGTTTTAGCATAGGATATTGCAACTTGTACTGCTTTGTATTTTGTGTACCATCTGGAACCTAGAGATATTACGTAATTTATCAAAGCACGATTGCACTTTTACTGGAGGTCGTTTCTTGACGGGTACTGTATAATATATTTCTTTTTAATCATGGGCGCTGCCATACTACTAATTTAGAAGGCTAGACTTGAGATGGTTGAAATAGTATCTGTATCTTAGGCAGGTTTGCACTTTTTTTTAAGTCTTCGGACGTATCACATTCCAGAAAATAAGGTTTTCTAGGATTTGTCAGCTTGAAAGAGGAGTTTGGCACTATGCACTTTATTCATGTTCAGAATAATTCTGTTTTTATATGTCTGGTTTTATCCGAAAGAATATCTGTTCCCAATTTTGTAATTTATGGTGTATATTTTCAATGAGTGTGTATTTTTATGGAATGCTTTTTCTTATATTTTGTGAATGTTCTATGTATCTGCTCAGTAAAAAAAAAGTTAAAAAATCCACCCGAACTGTATTTTTAAAGATTTAGGTATCACCAAGGTATTTTAGCACAGTTTGTTTCATTCTTGGAAAATCATCCTCAATGACTTAGGGCCTGATTATGAGTTTGGTGGTGTAGGAGTGGACCGCAATGCCACCGCTCCGCTCCCACATTGCCAATCCTCACAGCCGGCTGGCCACCAGATAACAAGCTTGCTTGAGGTTTGGCAGATGGCCCTTTGGCATTCCCGCGGTGGTGCATATTAAAAGGCACCGCAATGAAAACACCAAAGCCCATTAAAGTGCGGCATGGACTGTGCAGTCCATGCCGTGCAGGAAAGGGGGTGCATGCAGAAAGGGGGACCCACCATGTGCCCCCGGCATGCATCCCTGGCCCTAAGGGAACAGAGGCCCCCCTTCGTTTCGTCACCGCCACAGTTTTCATGGCGGCCTCACTGTCATGAAAACTGTGGCAGTGCCTTTGACCACCGCGCCGCCACCAAGGATTGTGGATCTGTAGTGGCTGCTGTGGTCCTATGGCGGTCTGACAGCCATAGTTGTAATACGGCAGTCGGACCGCTGGTCCGGCGGTCCCCGACCGCCACCGCACCTTCACCAAGAGTCTGATGGACCTGCAAACAAGTAATTCGGCCCTTCGACTCAGGTCATGTCCTGCACTGCCTGTCTCAACTGTTCTTCAATATTCTCTTAAGTGAATACTCCAAATCTTACTCAATAAGTTAAACTCTCTCAAGCCTTTTTCCATTTATCTGCAGTGCTCCTTTGAGTGCACATGCTGGACTAGGTGAACACGTAGAAAGGTAGAATAAGAAGAATCTAACAGAGATCACCAAAAGGAATATCTCTGAGTTCAATAATGGAAAAATTGGAGAGCTTGAAAGAATGTGATTCTGGAACTTTGCAGGTCTTACCTTATGAGTCAGCATGAACAACACTGAGGACCGGATTTACTACAATGCAACACAGCACTGGAACTTACTGTGCTGTGTTGGGTGAAAGGGAGAGGTCAGAAATGAGACATGCTTACGAAGATTTGGCGCACTTCTGCTCTCTCTTGGCATGCTTGTGGCAGTCTAGTGCCTGTGCAGATACCCTTACGCCATGATGCAAGAGTGCCTGCATTGTGGTCAGAATCCTTCTAGTGCAGGAAGAGTGTTTCAAAATGGGTTCAAACTGACCCAATGTTTGCAGGGTCAAGAAATGCATGACCCTCTGGGATTTTCACATAATGGGGCTTATTTACAAGCCCCTTGCACCACTTTTGCGTCACTTTTCCCATGTTAAAAATGACGTAAAATTGGCGCAAGGGGCTTGTAAATCTGCCCCAATGTTTTTAAGCAATCCCAAGGCTGTAGATTTTGCTCTACAGCAGGAAGTGCAGTGTCCTCTAGGGGCTGGTTTTATGGCTGCTCTTTATGTCGCCTGAAGATATAAAAGGAAGACAGATGGAGTGTAGCATCCTCCAGGGTGGCATTTTATGGGCTCTGAAAATGGTGCCCTCTATGTGCTGTTTTTATGTTTACACTATATTGGGCCTGAAAGTAGATAATAAAGCACACAGGCAAATGTTATGTTCACTTTATTTTTTTTTTTATTTTTTTTTTTTTTGAAACCGTTTATTACAGTTGTATAAAAGTTACAGGTATGGGCCTACAACCACCGGCCGCTAGAGCATCAACAGCATGCTACATACAAACCAAAAGAGCCTCTCAGCGGCACACAGTAGAAAAACAGGAGTAATCAGTGGTGCGGGCCTCACAGCTCCATGCCACACAGTACGGTTCCATTTCTTAAGACAAAACAACATCGAAACCACAACCGCAAGGCAACCCAAGAGCCATAGTGGCCACACGTGCTCCATGAGTGGGGGGGTCTAAACCAACAGGAAAACTCTGAAGAGGGGGAGGGGAGTAGATCAGGGACTGGGGGACCGCGTGCCCGTGGCCGAGGAAGACAAGCCATCTAGGGAGACGGAGCAGGCGAGGCAGCCGGAAGCAGTGGTGGCTCACAGATACCCCCGCGGTAGGCGTTCCAGGGGCCCCAGATTTTCACCCACGCCCCAGGCTTACCCCGCGCCACATACACCACTTTTTCACGAAACATACACCAATCCATATGCTCCTTCCAGGCCAACACCGCCGGGGGCCTCTGGGATCCCCACAACTGTGCGATGTCACGTTTGGCTATCATGTATCCCAGAGTCACCCACCGCGTCTGCGGGACGGAGTAGTCGTTCGGTTCCCATACATTCAGCAAGCACCTCCTCGCCTCAGGCAGCAGCGCGACACGCGTAACCACACGCAGGACCTCATGCACACCACGCCAGAATCGCTCCACCCTCGGGCACTCCCACAGTATATGCATGAAAGTCGCCAACGCACCACAGCCACGCTTACACATTCCGTCACCAGCAAAACCCATACGTAGAAGCCTTGGCCCCGTCACATAGACCCGGTGAAGGATCTTGAGCTGGACGAAACGAAGGCGAGCTGGGATGGCCACCTCTTTCGGAGAGGCCACCGCGGAAATCCAATCCTCGTCGTCCAGCTCCAGCCCGTCGGCAACCCAAGCCTCGCGGAGACTAGTTAGCAGGCACGATCTATCGTTAATCAGTTTCTTGTATATGAGGGAGATCGTGCTGTCCGGGACATGGCCATCGAGCACTCTGTCCTCCAGGGGGGAAGACTCCGGAATGGATGCGACATCCGGGAAGACGGAGCCCAGCGCATGGCGGACTTGTAGGTACCGAAAGTACTCACTGCCCTGCAGCTGAAACTCCGCCTGCAGCGTCTCAAAAGTTTTAAATCCCCCCCTCGTCCAGAGATCCCCCACAGTGCTGATTCCGATCGTGTCCCACTTCTCGAAGCCCTTCGATGTCCACAGGGAGCCCAACCTCTCAGATGCATACAGCGGAGACGCCCGGGTCAAACGGTCCTTCCACCCCATAGCTGCATTAGCCGCGTGCCAAACCCGCACCATGACACGCGTCGGTCCCGTCAGACGGGAGTCGGGCGCGCCAGAGTAAAGCGCTCGGTAGTAATCGCCACCGGGCAGGAGCATCTTGTCCATCTCAAATGCCGGGTTCAGGGCGGGCCCATAAAGGCCATGATTAATTGCAGCTAGTTGGGAGGCCCAGTAATACCGTTTAATGTCTGGGAGGGCGACCCCTCCATCGTACCACGGGAGCGTCAGTTTAGCCAGAGCAATACGCGGCCTCCCGTCCCAGAACAGACGCCGCTGGAGGCCCTCCACCTCACGAAAGTAGCGTGACGGGACCAAGTCCATGGTATTCTGGAGGGCGTAGAGGAAGCGCGGCAGGGACATCATTTTAAACAAGGCCGCTCGGCCGAGCGGCGAGAGCGGGAGACGCCGCCAGCGCACCACGTCCTCCTTCAAACGCTGGAGGGGGGGCAGCAAATTCCGCTCATAGCGGGCCTCCGGGTCAAGAGTGATATATATACCCAGGTACCGGAAACCCTGGGAGGCAATCTGGATCGGGCAGTCCCGTGGTAGGAGCGGCGCCTCTCCGGAAAGCACGTAGACACAGGATTTCGCCCAGTTAATGACTAGACCTGAGTTGCGACCGAAGGAGCGCAAAACATCAACTAGGACGATCAGTGATTTGCGCGGGGAGGCGAGATACAAAAGGATATCGTCAGCATAGAGGGACACACGGTCCTCATGCTCGGGGGTCCAGCGGAGACCACGGATGGAAGGGTGCCACCGCAGCCACTCCGCCAGGGGCTCCAGGGCCAAGGCGAATAGGAGGGGCGACAGGGGACAACCCTGTCGCGTGCCCCGCCCCAGCGCGAACGGGGCCGATACTCGCCCATTCACCACCACCTGCGCCAAAGGGCCTGAATATAGCAATTTGACCCAGCTGATGAAACCCGGGCCGAATCCAAACTTCGCCAGCATCGCCCAGATGTACGGCCATTCAAGCGTATCAAACGCCATGGTAGCGTCCAAAGACGCCAAGATGGCCGGCTCCCGCACAAATGGGACACGCGCGAGCACCCCGTGCAAGCGCCGCAGGTTAAGCGCCGTGTTGCGGTGTGGTATAAAGCCCGATTGGTCTTGGTGGACCAAATCGCCCACCACGCCAACCAACCGGTTGGCCAACACCTTGGCAAGGATTTTGGGCTCCGCGTTCAAGAGCGAAATCGGCCTATAGGATGTGACCCGCTCACGGGGCTTCCCCTCCTTGTGGATCACCACAATTGTAGCCAGACGCTGGTCCGGTGGGAGGGAGCCCCGCGAGTGGGCCGCGAGGAACATCGCAAGCAGGTGGGGCGCCAGCACATCCGGGCGTAGCTTATATAGCTCAATGGGAATACCATTGGGGCCCATGGCCTTGCCGGACGCAACCGAGCGAATAGCTGAGGCAATTTCGTCCGAGGTGGGAGGGGCGTCCAGCGAGTCCCTGTCCTCCAACGTAAGGGAGGGCAGTGCGATGTCCCGAAGCAAGGCATGGGAATCCTCCTCCGAACAGGGAGAAACAGGGGAGTAGACTTCGCGGAAATGGTCCGCGAAGCGGGAGACGATGGCTTCCGGCTCAGTGACACGCTCACCATCCACACTCTCGATCAAAGGCACCACGCGGCTCGCTCTCTCCCTCTTATCCAACCACGCAATCAATTTGCCAGCCTTGTCACCCACATCATACAATCGCCCCTGCTGCTCTCTACTGAGGCCCCTGGCCGCCTCTGTGACGAGGGCCCGATAGGCCGCCTGCTTTAGGTGGAGAACGTGCAATTTGGCATCTGTTACCCCGCTCCCCAGGTCACCCTCCAGTTCTGCAATCTCGGCCTCCACCCGGGTCACCTCCTCCCGCTCGCGTCGACGGGCATGGGAAATAAAGGAGAGGGCCTCCCCCCTAAGGACTACTTTGAAAGCCTCCCACAGGGAGATGGCCGACGGGACCGACCCCACATTCTCATCGAAATATCGCTGCAAGGATTTAATCAAATCAGCACGAATGGTGGGGTCGCGCAAATACCATGCGTTGATCGGGGCCACCCTGCCATCCCCCCTCGGGAAGACATCGAAATGCAACAACACTGGGGAGTGGTCAGAGATACCCCGCGCCAGATGGCGCACCTCCCCCACCCTCCCTGCAAGGGCCGCCGGGACAAGGATGTAATCAAGCCGCGAGAGGCTACCATGGGCACCCGAGTGGAAGGTGTACTGTTGCAATACGGGATGCTTTAAGCGCCAACAATCCACCAGGCCCAGTGTGTCTAAAAGGCCAGGCAGCCACGCCTGTGCCCGGGGGAGGTCCCTAGGGGGATGACGATCCATAGACCCAGAGGCAACCGCATTAAAGTCCCCCCCGACCACCATCAGGCCACTCGGAAGTTCCAAAAAGAGGCGCCCCAGGTCCGCAAATGTAGTGGCTTGCAACCCAGGCGGGACGTACACTGACACAAAGATAAACACTCTACCCTCCATTCGTCCCACCAGAACAGTGTAGCGTCCCCTCCCATCATGGCGCACTTCATCAATCTCCAACGGGAGCGAGTTCTTGACCATAATACCCACCCCCCGTGAGCCCGAAGTGAAGCCGGAGTGGGCCGCCAAACGATATCCCCTCCGATTCATGGCATGAAAGGTGTTACCTATCAGGTGCGTCTCCTGCAGGAAGACAACATCTGGGGACACACGTTTTAAATACTGCAGGACCACACCACGCTTGATCCTATCCCCCAGGCCGTTAACATTCCATGATAATACAGTCAAATCCCTACCCCCCATCATACGTCGAAACAATCGGTCGTCCCCCACCGAGCATTCTAGTAACAAGAAAACAGTTGCGGGCTTGCCTTGCGGTACTAACAAACAACACACCCCCCCCACCCCCCGTTCCCAACAAAACTCCCCCCTCCCTGCACCCCTGCATGAGCCCAGACAGCCCCCCCAAAGTGCAGTGTGCCTGTCGCCCCATAGCTAAATACTAACTAGTCCCCCAGAGGAGGAGGGAAGCCCCCAGCAGACCCCACACGACCTCCGTGGGAGGGTAAAATACAAAAGCAAAATATAGTAAGGGAATAACGTCCAGAGCAGGGCCTATACAGTCACCCCTCAATTCTGATCCGGCGGGCCCTCCTCGTCAGCCGCGCCCCCCCCGCCCCCCCGGCCCCGATCCCCAGGCAAAGTATCCAACCAGTCCCCAGCCGCCTCGGGCCGGTCAAAGAAGTGCGTACGACCATCCACCTCCACCCGCAGCTTAGCCGGAAAGAGCATGGAGTACTTGAGGTTTAGGTCCCTTAGACGACGTTTAATCCCAAGAAAGCTCTGTCGCTGCTTCTGGACCGCCGGGGTAAAGTCTGGGTAAAAGTGCACATCCATGTTGTCCATCCTGACCGGTCCCTGTTGCCTGGAGGTCTGGAGGATGGCGTCTCTGTCCCGAAAATTAAAGATCCGGGCAATAAGAGGCCGCGGCGGGGCACCGGTCTTAGGGCGGCCCCCGGGGACTCGGTGGGCACGCTCCACCGCAAAAAGCTTACTCAGCCCCCGGGGCTGGAGATGGGTTAGGATCAAATCTTCCACGAAGAGATCCGCCGCCTCCGCCTCTCGTCCCTCCGGCACACCAATGATACGGACATTATTCCTCCGGGCCCGACCCTCTGAGTCCTCCAGTCGCCGGTCCATCAGGGCGCTCGCCTGGCCAAGCCGGCGCACCTCTTTCTGGAGGGCCACCACGTCAGTCGTGAGGCTCGTTGTGGTGTGGGTCAGGGAATCGACTCGGTCGTTCGTTTTTGACAAATCCGCCCTCACAAGGCCCACATCCACCAGGACCGAATCAATTTTCTGCGCCAAGGTGTCGAAACGCTGGTCCACTGAGGCCTTCATTTCAGCGATAGCGCCCATGACGTCCCGGAGGGTCAGGTCCACCGGATGGGCAGAGGCCTCCGTCGGGCCCGCCGGGGATGACCGCGATGTCTCCGGAGAACCCTTCTGGAGCGTGTAGCGGTCCATACTATTGGCCTGGTGCGCCGTGCCACGGCGGGTCGTCTTCACCTTTGCCCGGTCGCCATCTTGTTTGGTGGACATGCTGGCCCTTCCACCGTCGTGCCACGATCTCCAAACGGGCCGCCACACCAAAGCACGGGTGACAGGGGGGGGGCCGGGGGCGACAACCGAGCCGCGGGTCAACCCACCGCAGGCGGGTCAGCAGGGCACCCGGACAAGGCCACACCACCGCACCCCGCACAGCAGCCCAACCCCGCCACAGAGCAGGGAGGGCGCAAAAGCGAAAGTGAAAGTGCGGGGTACGCGAGCCGCCCAGCCCCGCTCGCCGCTGTTATTCACTTTGTCCCCGGATCGCCCCACTACTCCAATCCGGGGGGCCAGCGAGGAGAAGGCCGCAAACTTCGGTCGATGCTCCCACCGGTGTCCGGGGTCCGATTCGAGCCCAAAAAACGGGTGGCGCCTCTGCTCGGGTTCCCTAACACAGTCCCCTCAACAAGGACAGGATGTCGCCAGGATTAATTAAGGAGGTCGCGGAGGTCCTCGGGAGCCTCGCACCTACGCGGCCATCTTGGTTGCGCGCTAGGCTCCTCCCCGTTATGTTCACTTTAAAGTGCTTTTTTGATACAATAATTTTGACAGTGATTACTGATCAAGGTTGATAAGCTGTATTGATATTAATAATTGCCTTTACCCATGGTTATTATTGATTATTGCATCTATACAAAATGAAGGTGTTTTTAATGTGTTTTCTTGTTCTTGTAACATGGTGAACCCTTAATAAAGCCAATAGGCTTGTTTTATCTAAACTGATACCCCTCTATATTGTAATATATTGTCTGGAATAGTTGGGGGGCACTGTGATTTCGAGGGTCATAGCCCTTTGAGATCAAATGTGCTTTCATAACATAATCTTAAAGATATATTTTTATCTGCCTTATGTATGTGTTTGTATATTTATTGTATACTATTTAGTACTGTCATAATTGTGCTTTTCCTTTTCTAATTAAAAACCACTGACTGGACAATCATTTATTGAGTGTTATTCTTGGGTGCCAGCGAATGGTGATTACTAGCCCACACCACCTCCACTGAGTAGATTTTGGGTTGTTCTGCCTCACTACCCTGAGTGACTCAAGCGCTGTAGTGGGGTGCTTGGTTCCTGGTAAGGGGAAATTATGGACCTACTATTTGCGCAGGCCTCACATCCTGCACAACTAATATCCCAATTTCCTCCAAAAGGAAACCTACCTTCCTGCACAAAAACTATTCTTAGATGTGCAATGCTCTGTCTACGTGTGCTGCAGAATGCAGCACACATGCAAAGAGGAAGTAGGAAGGGAAAAATAAAGACATTTCTCCTCGTTAAGTCAGCCACTGGTATGTGTTCTATTGTGGCCTAAATCCAGATTTGCAGACTTCAGTAAATCTGGGTGTGTCAAAATCCATGGGTGGACACATGGGATGTCAATGCTCTGCCAATAAAATGCCTTCCCGACTTGAGGTAAGGTAAGGCAGCACTATTGAGTTACATTTTTTTATACTAAGCCATGTAAAGCTATGCATGGATTAATACATTCTGACATACATTTTATGTCTGAACAGAGTCAAAAAAGTGATGCACTGCCGATGCAAAATGCTAGTAAATCTGGGCTTGAATGTGTGATGACCCAACAACAGGAATGTGGAACAGTTGGGAAATCAGAATGCTTGAGTGTTAGGCAACTGAAATGTACATTAATGAACCAGTAGCAATGAAAGTAATTTCAATGATTATTTCACAAATAGACTGCGTTGGCCTTCATATACGAACTTTTAGTACAGCGATGTGACACAAAATACACATCATATAAAAGGTGCCTGTGCAAAGCCCTAAAATGTATTGCACGGAAGGAGCACTCCCACGAACTTTAGTAAATGTGGGCCTTAGTATAATAAACAACAGGTCTATAAAAAATGCATACAATGCAAACAGCAAGACACATTCCTTGAGTTAAAGAAAGAGTTAAAACCGAAACCCATGAATTTATCCATCAGGATAATCTCCCAGAAACATCATCATCTGCCTCCGTTATAAAAAATTAGTTTCTAAAATGTACATATATTCGGTTACATAATGAAAGTAATTCATCACAGATCCCAACAATTTCAAATAGACAAAAGGTATTAAGCAGTACTATTTCTTGATTAAGGACTGTGGTACTAAATCTGAAAAATGATGCCTCAACTTTCTATAAATAAAAAGGTTATTGATATATTTTCCACATGGTATACCTTTAACTTGCATCAGCATTTTCGATTTGTTGTTAAGCTCTTCGCCTAAAACCCTCTACACTCTCAGTAATTCATTTGGGTGTTCTGACAGCTGACATATGAGAGTCAAAATCGTTTCTGCCTTATGATCTGCCAGCATCTTTAAATTGTATTTTGTCACCAAGATATGTCAAGTCTGTCCGTGACTGGAGAGCTTTGGAAGTGGTGCGTGTAGTACCTGCCCTACAATTCAGCAAAGATCGCTTTCTCAGAGGAGATATAGAAGGGTTCTTCATACTAGAAAATACTGAAAAAAAGTGGTCACATGGTACATTTTACAGCAGAATTTTAACATTCATGTGCTAAAATGCCACAGGCTGTAGTAAAAAATCACCCAAGAACTTTTCTTGTACTTTCATGATGTGCCAAGAAAGCCAGACCCCTCTATGAGTGCTGTAGGTTCATAACTGTGAGAAAATGGTGGCAAAATGGTGCATTGTCATGGCACAATTTCCTTTAAAAATGTATAAAAGCCATGGGCATATTGGCAGTACAGATAATACAGTTTCACATAGCCTATCATTTACCATAGCACACAAATATTTAACTACACATGTTTTGTGGTTTCAGGCTGTACACCAGACCTATAGAGGTTTTTGAGACTCCTAATGCAGTGCTGTTTCCCATGTTTTGGAGACCTTACAGAAGACAAGTTACAACTATCTTCATGTATCATAAAAGTAATATTCTCTAAAATATTTGTGTTGGTCCTGCATTTCTAAATGCAACAACAGCTCTTTTCTCCTAATATCAGTTTCAGTGCCACAGTGTGTGTGCTTGGGACTTAATATGGTATCGGTAAAATTGGTTTCACTCAATTGGACTATTTAAATTTTTCATGTGACATTGTAGCAGATGGCAACAAACATTTGTGAGTTAAATGCCATCTGTGGGCTGCAGTGTGTGTTTACACCATCCACATATATGACAAAAATATTTGGCTGCCCGCAGCGTCCTTGTGCTCTGGCAGGCTTACATTTTAAAGTAACTGCAGCAACAAATGGCAAGGAAAAGTTATTTTCTATGTAGGGAAAACTATTGGTATATATTGATAATTCACCCCTAAAATGTACCTTGTTAGTGCACAAGGCACCGTGCCTCATATATAATATGTACAAAAAAGGAGCACATTATATATTTAAAAAGTGTGCCGTCACAGTGACAGAAGGCATATGAAGTTTTCACTGTTTATGTCCACCTATGTTTTCTGTAGTACAGACCTAAGAGGGATGAAACTATTTTATTCTACATCTCCACCTGGGAAAATAATAGTAAGATAGTTTAAAGTTAATGCTTACTTAATTTTCTAAATCAAATTTAATGGTAAAATCAGATTTTGATAAAATAAGAAGAAATGTTGCTTTTTAAAAAAAACATACTTTAGACTGCCTGAGCTAAAACTTGCTTAAAATAGGTTCTACCACTCCTGGCATCTCCATACCAAGACAGCACTTGACTGGGAGAGTTTACTACCCTGTAAATTCTGGAATAAGTAACATGCACAAGAACACTGAATTTCGTGACTTTGATGTGACTGATGAACTTGGAATAAATTATGGAATAAAAAGCATTACGTTTTGAATACTTTGGTTCAAGTGTATTAAATGAAATACCAGTGTGTATCTGGCTGTGCAACCCAACGCTGACCCGCAAACGAGGTGTCACCACTCCTCTGATGAAGGCTAGCATTGTACCAGGAAAGGATATCATCATGCCATTGATGATCACAATATTCTAAGAATTGCCATCATTTTGCCACAGCCAATACCATACCAAGGGTGAAAAATAGGCATCATCATGACATAAAAACCTACTATGTGCCAAGAACTACAACCGTAATGCCAGGACCACAAGTAGCATTGATGGGCACCATCATGCTGCAGATGCTCACCTTAAAGAAAATAATTACCGCTTTTAAATCTGTGCCAGCATTACACCAAAAGTGTGGTACCAAAATATCATGGGGAAAAATATTTTTTGTCATAAAGATTGTGCCCTAAATATTATTTACAAAAACAATACCCCACTGGAGTTAATGGAAGAAAATGCGCACCCAATGGGGCAGTATTTTTGTAAATTATATTTAAGACTTAAAATGTAGGGCAGATGGTATTTTTGATATTTGACCTACAGCCTACACCAAGGATGGGTAATGGGTGGCATCCTACTGAGTGTGCCCATAATGTGCTGAGCGTTACCACCGGTATGCCAGACTCAGCAATACCTAAGGTGGGCAACCTCATGCCTAGGATCATACCCAACCTTAATACTAATGCACCAGGTATTAGCACAAAGATACCAGCACCTGCTTAGGGATAGGAATTCGAGGCAGGCATCACCTACCAAGCAGACAAGAACAGTGTGTACTTTTCTTCTTCTGTCACTGCAAAGATCTTGGGGCAGATTTACAAGCCCCGTACGCCACATTTGCGCCGCCATTGCGTCACTTTTGTGATGCAGCGGCGGCGCAAAGCCAGCACCATGCTGCGGGGTATTTACAACGTGACGCATCTAGGGAGATGTGTCACGTTGTAAAGCCCTGCCCACAGGTGGGCGTTCTGGCACATGGGGGGGGGCGTTCTGGCGCAGGAACACCTCCTAAAAGTGGCTGAGTGAAATCTACAAGACATTTACAGCCATGCTGCATCAAAACCCTGCACCTGCTTAAAGCAGGCGTTAGGATTGACGTGGCATGTTAGGCATAGGGGCACCCCGCGTCTTATTGGAGCTGCGTTGCGCTTGCGACACGATTCCAACAATGCGTCACCTTTACGGCAGCAGATGTGTCACGCATCTGTCTATTCTTGCGCCATGGTGCGCCGCATTGTAAATGCGGCGCATCCATGGTGGCACAAGAGGTGCCTGCCGTGACGCAAAATAACTGGCGTAACCCTGCTGATATGCAGGGATGCGCCAGTTATTGTAAATCTGCCCCCCTGGGTTATGTGCTCCACATCTTTTTACTCTCAAGCTGATAGGGGAAAAAGGGGGGAGTGGCAACTCTTAATGGCCCCAGTGAGCAAGAGGCTCCTTACTCACCTGTATCTTTGCACAAAATGTGCTCCATTATATATGGTTTGATGCATCTTCAAACATCGTCTCGTTTCCATGGACCTACCACCTCATATCTATTGCATTTGCACCTGCTGTTAACTCGCTTTTTGTACTGTTTACTTAAATCGTATGTCTTCTTTAGTATATTCTAACACTGATTTTGCAGGCACACCATTCAGTTCTAGCCAAGAATATAAAAGGTATTTCCCGATACAGCAATCATAGTTTAATTCACTATGATTGTAGAACCATGCTTTGACGAAGTCTACACAGTCCTCTCTTGTTTATCAAACTGAGAAATGGAATCTGAACTGTAGCTTTTGGTACTCTCTCACTTGCAACAGGCTCTACGTTCCCTTTCGAGGCCTTTAATAGTGGTTCCACGAACATTTCTGTTGCTAGACCTACTATGGATAAACGTTGAGGTTACTGCTCGAGGAAGCTCTCTCAGTGCAGTTTTTAATTGACTGTCCTTGCAACAGTTTTTAATTGACTGTCCTTGCAACGAGAATCGAATATATCACTGTGTGCTGTCTAGAGCTAGGTTTTAATGTATCTCCATTTTTTTGCTTCTCAACCACCAGCACCTCTGGTTTTATCGCCAGCCAAAATACCTAGTTGCCTTTCAAGTGAAATAATAATTATTTGATAAAAGATTGGCTTGACTGTACTTTTTCAGATTGCTGAGCTTAATTTGTAAAAAAGAATAAGTGTCAGGGCCCTCATCAGGAGGCTACTGCAGCATGCATCACCAATTGAATCTGCCAGCATTGCCAATGACCGTGCCAAAACAACAACTAACCATCACACTCCTACAAGTGTGACATTTCAAACTATTTCAGGACCCTAAAGCCAAACAAATGGCTCGGGTGGCCGTTATTAGTCACTTTAATGTGTATTGGATTAAGAAACAATTGTTGCTGGGCCCATCTATAGGAAAACAGCGCCACCATGTGGCAAACTGCTATAAGAGTGTGTGTTGACAATTAAGTGCCTGTGCCGAGTACCTGAATCACTGGCTGAAGTCAAACACTGGCTGATTGTCATGAAAAACATGAATACCTTGTCTTTCATTAATTTAAGTACTACTAGAATTCTGTAAGTGTGGTAGGATGTATGTTGTTCCTAGATAATTACAATGAGATCAAACAATGCATGAATATTTACTAATGACAGTACAGAGTGAACTCTGTTATTGGACGCGAGCACTGGGATCCTGAGGGGCTTTAGCTTGTGTAGCTGTAGATATCGTAGTAAGGAAACCTAGTCATGTTTATTGTTGAGATGTGTGTTTTATATACATATGATATACACTAGATCAAAATACGAATGTCATCCTTTAGTACTTTAAACAAGGCTTGAAGATGTTTAGTTGCAAATTGTTTCAAATTTGACTGCATATGCCTTAATTTGTCCGATAAAGCTGATTTTTAATTAAAGTTGCATATTATTGTGTATGTTAGGCTGAGATGCATATTTTTAAAATAAATCAGTATAATTAGTATACCTAGGGCCAGATTTACGACCCTGTCACACAATCTAGTGCAGCACCAAAAGTTGCTGCGTTGCGTACCGGGGAGAAAGGAGGAAATCACCATATCTACAGCCTTATTATTTTCTCCTTCCCTCTGCCTGGCGCCGGCGCACAATTAGGCTGCAGAGCACCATTCGCACCCTTCTACACCATAATGCAAAGGTATCTGTGTGAGTCTAGCATAGCCTTTGTACTGCATTTATAGCCTTCACGTACAAAATACTATTCCTAGGCAAACTACAAAATGTTTGCCACTTTGTGTGTGTGCTGTATAGCACAGCAAACATGCAAATTTGGAAAAGAAAGCAGATCTAAAGGTATTTCATCTTTTAATGCCAGCTTCAAAATAGCATTATTTTTTGGAGCAAAAACCTGTCTACTATTATTGGTACATAGGGCCTCATTTACAAAAAAAAGACGCAGCAAGGCGCCAAAAGCCACTTTGCTGCATCAAGCTGTATAATTTTAAGCACAGGGATGCATCGTATTTACTACAATATGGTGCACATGTCTACTTTCCCCTACATTGCCATATGGTTAGCTTACATGCGGCTGCGCAGGCCCCTTTGTGCCATGGTGCAAGGGTGACTGTGTTGTAGGGATGATTGGTGTTGTGCCGAAAGGGGCACCTTCCTGCACAAAAACACTCAATGGAGGACATTACCCATTTTAACGTGTGATGCAGAATGCAGCACACTTTGAAAGAGGAAAAAACAAGGAGAAATACAGGTATTTCTACTCATTGCGCCACTCCTATGTCTCCCCTAAGGAGGCTTAGGAAACTGACGCATTCTCAGGTTTACAAAACCTCGCAAATCTGGGAATGCATCAGGCTCCATGGATGTTAAGTTGGAACACCCACAGCAACACCCATTGAACAACCCATTCACACAGAGTTATGTGTGAAAGGGGAACATATTTACAAGGCCACGAAAAGCCACACAGTATGGTTTTGCCTGATCTTGTAAATATGGGACACAACACTGCGCCGCAGGTGCATCAAAAAAAGTGATGAACCAGTGGTGCAAGGGCCTTTCAAATGGGGTCCATAGGATTTTGCATCAAAAAGCATGGGTAATTAATTCCCTTGGGATGCCCATGACCCACCCATGTAATGGCCTTCTGGTGCAGACTACCAAAGCAGCACTTTGTACTGCTTTGTGTTACTTTTAGGCAACGTTCCAGAATGTTCAACAAAACATGTTTCATGCATGTTTGCGTCACTTTTGTGATGCAAATACACTACAACTGGCTTGTAAATCTGGCCCCTGGGATTGTAAGATTGCCAAACACTAGGGGCTCATCTATAGTTTAGTAGGCAGTCCACGAATCAGTCCAATAAGGGAAGTTTCTGCTCCCCACTCTCCTGGCAGAACAACACCTACCATTGTTTAGAGATACCTGCCTGCCTGGCGAAGATCTCTTTGATGAAAATGCCTTTATTTTTGCCACTACAATTGCCGAGTGAGACACCGTGACTTGTTTGAACTGCCGAGTGAGACACCGTGACTTGTTTGAACTGCTCGCCATTTGTTTTCCTTTTTTGGAAGCAAACCTTAAAACCAGGAGTTATTTCTGAAATAGAATGGCCTTCACTCTCAGGAAGTTTTCTCTCTACCCATAAAGACCATTGTTTTCTTCCCTATTTAAATTGGGCAAGGCAATTATCACTAAGATCCGGCAGCCTAGCAGCAGATGATGCCTCAGGTCAGCTGAAGCTATGCCAGCAGAAACCCAGATTTTCTCCATCTCTAAATGGAGTGGGGAAACCCCAACCTTGGAGAACAGGATGTTTGCTGTTTTTGTTGCAGGCAGCACAGTTGCCAAAGACTAAGGGACATATTATCAAGGGCCTTATCTCCGATTTTTTGGCTTTAAAAGCCAGAGAAGCGGAGATAATATTTTTGCCCTATTTACAAGGCGGTGCTAACATGCATTAGCGCACGTTAGCAGCCGTTTTCCCGACGCCTCACTCTGCATCTCTTACGAGATGCAAAGTGGGCATCACCGGGCGTACCCCTCACGGAATACCATGTAAATTATCGATATGTACACGATATTTACAAAGCGGCCCACAACACGGTTAGCGATTTTAAAATCCGAGCTAACTGTGGTTTTCACCGAAAACTAACGTCTGCTGAATACCTGGCTTAGCTGCATTATCCAATGGCAGGTGGATCGTCAGGCTGAGTGCACCTTGGCCTATCGACAACGTTTTCGCCATTCCTGTGGACTTTTCGCTGTGTTTCCTGCGATATCCCCTCCTACAACGCCGCTATCGCTGGAATTTTATCGCCCTGGAGAAACGCGTTGTTAATAATGTGCTAAATGGGCAATAAATTCCAGGGATAGCCAGCGATAAATAAAAAAGCGCTAAGTGCGCTTTGCGATATATATCGCCGTCTGTTGCTGATATGCCCCTAAGTGATCCCTTCGGTCTACTGTACATTTTTGCTTTCCCAACCTGGGTGTTCAGGAAAGGTAAAGTTGGGTGGTCAGAGCATTAATAGGCCTGCCCAAATGACACCCAGTGCAGCTTGACTTTAGGCGCCCAGTGTGCTACTCAGCCCCGGTGGCTTGCAATGGCTGACAAAGGATGTCTCCCACACCTGAAAGCAGATCCACGGTTTCCTGTCACCAGGCTCCTGAAAGCAAGCGGAACGACCTACACCAGCATCAGTTAAACTCTGCAAGGAACTTAAGGGTGCTTTTTGGAGACCACTGAAACTGCTACCTGAAGCCTGTTAATAAGCATAAGGTGGCAACTTTTCATTTTTTCCTGGACAACGCTGCAACAGAGGTGAGGGAAATAACCAGCACAGTGATTATTATGTTGATTCATTGAAAGTGCATGAGCATCGGTAAGACAAATTTGGGGGAGAATTTGATTTTATTTAACAACTTCAACTGTATTTCTGATAGTAGAGCCTGTTAAACTGTATATTCTTCCAACATCATGGACTACCTCACACGTCAAATAAAAATATATCAGTACTGAGCTTTCTCAGATATAGTTACAACAATCTCTCTGCACCCAAAGTATTTAGGGTCATATTCATCAAGGGTTGCATTGATTTTGCATCACACAACAGGGTGCAAAAGCAACACAACCGTTGATGTGATTTATCAAGCCACCCAGGGCCACCTTGCATGGCCCTGTGTGGATTGATAAATCCAGAGTAACGCAACATAGCGCAACTTGCTGCATGCATTACTCTGCCTCAGGGAGGCATTCCACAGGTGTCACGAGGGAGTTCCCTTGCAAAACCCATGGATTTTGATGCATTCCCAGATTTACCATAAGTGGAAAATCTGGGAATGTGCCAAAACTGCTACGCCTCCCCAGGTGAGGCGTAAGGAAGAAGAATATGTTTATTCACATTTTTTCCTCTTACTATGTGTGTTGCATTCTGCAGCACACATAGAAAGATGCCTCAGGTGATTATTTTTGTGCAGGAAGGTGCCCTTTCCTGCACAAAAACAATCCTGCTTACAATGCAGCCGTCCTTGCACCATAGTGCAAAAGTGCCTTGGTTGGCACTAGGCAGCACATTGTGTGCCAGTGCCGGGAAAAGGCAGGAATGCACTGTATAATGTAAAGTATGTGTGGTGAAGTAAGTACAAGTAGTCAGGTCCGGTGGTAGTAAGTAGTCAGTTTATTAGCTCAACCCTCTCCAGCTTCCCAGCAGCAACTGCCACCAAAGGAACATTACATGCTTAATCCTTCTGCATTCCACATTCCAAGGTTGGACAACCTGGAATGGGGAATGCATCACATCACAACATATTTCCCTCCTTTCACAAAAATATAAAATAATCAAAAGCAAACAAGTTTAACCCACTAAAACAAAGTAAAGAGATACAATATCAAATACGAGACTACAATACAGCAAAAAGAAAAATAATGGAAATATATAGACATCACAAAATCTAATTGGTCTGCTGACAGACCTCTTGCTTCTACAATGTCCCACAAGGAAAACATCTTTACCCAAAACATTTTGTATGTGAACACCAGAAATGCTCGAACCATTAAGATCCTCACCAGACAGCTTTGAGCTCACCTCTTACTCAGATATTTTGCTTTGACCTCCAGACGTACTCAAACCATTCAAGTCTTCACCTGACAGCTTTCAGCTTGCCTCTTTGTCAGATATTTTGCTTTGACCATCACAAACACACTCCTTCATAACCATGTACTCAACTTTGTACCCCTGGCTTTTGTTCCACCATTCATGACCTTTGACCCGAACAGCATTCTTGGAAACTGCATCCACACGTACAGGGTCCTTGAATTTCAACTTCCCTTTCACAACAAGAGTAGGAATCTTGATCCGTACCCAATCCCCCACACTGATGCATGTAGTTTCTACTTTAACTCCGTGTCTGTTGTCATAGTACTCTTTCATTCTGCTCGGTACAACTCTACTTTGGGACGTATAATTTTGTCCACAGAACACCTCTTCTCCGTTTTAAACTAATAACTCCTCAACCACGCGGGACACAACTTAGACGTGGGTATCTGCCCCTTCATCAATTCAAACTGACTTTTTCCAGTCACAGCATTGGGAGTCGAACGCGATGGGACCACAAAATGCTCTCAATAGCTTTGTGCACAGCAACCACTTTCTAAACAGACCATTGGATGAACTCAACCAAAGTACGATTCATTTTTTCCACTAAACCATCGGCTTGTGGTTGGTACAAAGCAATATGTTTATGATCAAAGGCTTTTTCCTCTGGAAATTTCTCTCATTTCTTTGGAAACAAGCTGGACACCGTTGTCCTACACAATTTCCTTGGAACAATTTTTCCTAAGAAAAAGTTTCTTGAGAGTCCTTAAAACAACAGCAGTTTTGGGTTCCTTCATAAATTCTACTTCCCACCACTTGCTGTAATAATCAACAATGACTAAACCAAACTTGAACCTGCGTGTAAACACATTGAATGGCTCTATGAAATCTACAGCAATCTTAGACTACGGACCTTCAGGTAACATACACGGTTGGAGGGGCAGAGTCGTAAGCTTGATACTCTTGTCGCTGTTGGCACAAATGACACACAATTCTATTTTGCTGATTATGTCAGTGTCCTTTTCTGGCCACCAGTTATCCTCTATAATCTTCTTCTTTGTTATAGTCTGTCCGAGATGCCCCTCATGGCCATTTTCAATAATCCTTTGTTTCAATCCAAACGGAGAAACAAACCTGTCTCCTCTCATCAACACTACATTCTTTTTGGCATGAAGTTCTTCTGCAATTTTTGCGTACACTTGCAACCTCACAGGCAATGTTCGCTCTCTCGGCCATCTTTCAATCACAAATTTCTTCACTATCACCAGATCACCATCTTCTTCCATGTTCAACTTCCAATCATCCTAACTGAACGTCTGTCCTTGACAAATATCCACAGCAGCTATTAAACACTCATCACAATCTTCATCACAATTCTCGAAGTTCACATCAACAGTTACGGGTGAGCGAGATAAATAGTCTGCCCGTACTTTTTTCCCACCCGGGATGTATAGGTCATATTGTAACAACTTGGCGCTCTACCTTGACAATCTTGGAGTGTGATCTCTGATTATAATGTTTACCAACGGCTGTGATTTGTCTGTAAAACAAACCTTCTCCCCCAAATAAAACATTTAAATCTCTCCACCGCCCAACAACAAACCAACAACTCCTTTTTTAATCACAAATATATTTTTTCGTTCTCTCTCAATGACCTTGATGTGAATCCCGATGTGACTTCTTTTCCAGTTTTGCTTTTCTGTGACAGAGTAGCACCCAAACCATCATTGCTCACATCAACAGTAATAATGCATTCCCTCAATGGATTGAAAGGTGCCAAAACTCCTGCAGAGCTAATGTCTTTCTTGAGGTTGTCAAACTCATCTTGGCACGCAGAAGACCATGCAAACATTTTTTTCGTTAATAATTCCCTCATGTTTGCTGTTTTAGCAGAAACATTATCAACAAACTTAGCATAGAATTCACACACCCCCAGAAAAGACGTAACATGTTCCTTTGTATTAGGACACGGTGCATCGGTGATGGCATCGACTAAACCAGGTCTAGGTGATACCCCTTTTTCTGAGATCACATGACCTAGGTACTCTATGCTCTCTTTTCTTTAGATTGGATACATTTCCTGCTTTCTGTAACTTCCTCAAAAATAATTCCATGATCTCATCATGATGAACTAGATCTTTACCCTCCACCAATATGTCATCTTGAAAAGTCACCACTCCCTTCACACCACCCAAAACATTTTCCAAAACACGTTGGAACACCGAAGCGGCGGAAGTCAATCCAAAAGGCATCCTTTTGAACTGGAAAGTCCCGATTGGAGAAACAAACTCTGTGTAGTGTTTGGATGACTCATCAAGAACATCTTGGCGATAGGCGGATGCCAAATCAACCTTACTGAAAACGTTTGCACCTGCAAATATGGAGACAATGTCATCAATGCGTGGTAGGGGATGTGAGCACACTTAAATGACTTTATTCAGACACCTGAGGTCCACACAAACCCTAAGCTAGCCATTTTTCTTTCTTGCTATAACTAAAGTAGATAACCAAAGGGAAGACTTGATGGGTTCTATCACTCCATCTTCACACATTTTTTGTAGAATTTGTGATCATTCTTCTTGTATGCTAAAAAGAACATTCCTCAGCTTGTGCTTTACAGGTGTGCCGCCACTCTGTTCTTTAATCCTTTCCTTAAAACCTGCAATATTTCCCAACTTGTCACTAAAAACATCTTTAAACTTGCTAATTCACTTTAAGCAACCATCCTCTTGCACTGTTTGCTCGCTAACAGAATGTTCTGCAACCAATGACACCTGAACCTTCCTTCCCGGCCTTAGTGTCATACTGAATAATCCCTGGTGATACCATCCAAGGTATTCAAACCTTTCTTTGCAATGTAAACTTTTCCAACAATCACCCTTTCTTTGAACTTCAATTGACACTCAAAGTACCCTGTTAGCTCAATTTTCCTCCCATCATAAGTACACGGGTTCCTGTCAGGTGGATTTAAATGTTTCTCACCCCATGTTTTCTGAGCAAATCATCTGTAACCATTGTCATCCTAGCCCCTGAATCAATTAACAAGTTAACTATGTTGCCATCAACCAAAATGTCCTCATACAGGTCGACACAATCCATTTCACACCCTTGTACAACCACAATAAAATCTTTCTCAAATTGTTCACTACCTGAATCATCACTCACTTCCCTGTCAGTAACCGAGTTCACCTTGACCTTATCCTTTGGAGATTGACACACCTTAGCAAAATGTCACATTCTAGCACACAACCTGCACTTAACACTCATGGCAGGACAGGGACGACCATTGAAACCATGTCTTGTGTTGCCACACCTGAAACAAATGTTTCCCCTCTTTTTTCTTTGGACTAACCTTGCTAGGACCCTTTTGTGTAACACTAGTGTTCTCCTTAGTGTTCTCCTTGACAACCAACACACCACTCTTGGTTTTACGAGTCAACTCCCTGGATGACTTGCGTAAGAGTTCTATACTCTTCACGATGTCTATAGTCTCTGTGAGGGAAGGATATTTCAGCGTCAACAACTTCTCCTGAAGTTTCATATCCCAGCACCTGACCACAATCTCATTTCTGATGAATTGTGAAGTGAAAGCTTCAAATTCACACTCAGACGCTAATGCACGTAAAAATGCCACAGATGTGACAATGGAATCATCTTGTTGCTGTTCCCTGGTGAAAACTTGTGCTAGCTTGAACATCAAATTGTTTTTCTAATTTTTTTACAGCCAACTGATACTCATCAATGTCTTCCTCTTCCTCTCTTACTTCACACGTTGGTAGATGCTCATATGCAGATTGCCCCTCAAATCCCAGACTCTGTTCCAACAAAAACCTTTTTCGTTCAGGACAATGCCTGTTGCCCCAAGATATTTTGGAAAAGCCCTTTACCATGAACGCCAAGGTATGGGTGGGTCTCCTGGGACTTGGAGAAAAGGAGGCAGGGCATTTATGCTCTGCATACTCATTGTGACTGTACAGTAGTTAGAAAACTAGTAGTGCATTGTTATCTATTAAACTGTTCACAAATGGGGTGATGTTGACCCAAAGAAAGAGATGTATGCATATCTCAGTGCCCCCTTTTAAATTTTCCCACATAGAAATTGATACGCAGATAAAAAAGTGTGCTTGTCACAGGAATGTTTAGATCCACAGCTGAAAAATACAAGATACAGAAATGGAAATGTGTGCGCGTCACAGTATTAAACATATGAAACAACATCTGACACAACACAGAAATGTGTTTGTCACAACGCTGTTCAGAAATAAACTTGACACGCAGAAATAGAATGTGTGCATATCACAGTGCCTATTAATTCAAAGGCCTGAAACACAGCATTGATATGTGTGCGTATCACAGTACTGCTGGTACACTACTGGACGCACTCGTGATATTGGAATAAACATGACGCAAACGTTGTTCTTAACAGTGTAGGTCCACTGAAAGAGAAAACATCCTGTAGAAAGATGGCTGCCACACAACGCTGTAGGTAATTGTTTAACGTGCATGACAACATTAATGTCAATAATTTCATAAGCTGAATTGTAATCCTTGTCAGTTTCGTGAAGAGAAACAAAATGGCTGCTACGCAACGCTGTCTCCTGTAAGAGCGTGCGCATTGACGTCAATGTGATTGTCAGTGAAGTTGATGCCTAGTTTCTGACGCGACCCCGGAAACTCCAGAAAAGAAATGGCTGCCGCGCAATGCTGTATCAGAGCGTGCATGGGTACATCAGTGTGAATGTCCGTGAGGGGAATACCTGGCCTGTGACGCGACGCAGGAAATACCTCCCTTCTTGATGGGCCCAACGCAGCTTATCATATGCTTGGAGTGCCTGGCCCGATTCACAGTATGGGAAGCTGGAACTTTTGTGACTTGCAGTGGAGCTTTTGTAGGCAGGTAAGATGCATGCAGGGTGTGGGCAGAGTTTACTGCTAACTGGGAACGCGCCGCACTTACAGTTTTCGTTTTTTCAAACAGAATTTTGTATGCGTAGCACGCATAGGTTTGTAGTCGCTTCTTCGGAGGGTTGTAGCTTGCGTTTAAATCGTCTGCAAAATTGTGGTGAAGTAAGTACAAATGGTCAGGTCTGGTGGTAGTAAGCAGTCGGTTTATTAGCTCAACCCTCTTCAGCTTCCCAGCAGCAACTGCCACCAAAGGAACGTTACATGCTTAATCCTTCAGCATTCCACATTCCAAGGTTGGACAGCCTGGAATGCAGATGCATCACATCACAATAGCATGGCACATTCCTGCCATTTCCCTATCATGCAGTGCAGCAAGGCAAGGCAACTTCATGCGCTGTGCTGCATAATATAATGATAAATAGGCCCCACAGCGCAACCCAATTTATAAGACATACCCTCAATCTAACTAGCATAATGCCAATTCATGCAGCAATAGTCCTGAGTACCTGGTGCAGAATACCATTAGAGAAATATCCAAGATCAGTAGCATACTGAAAGTAGCCAAACCCTCATCCATTATGTCTGAAAGCAGCATAGCTGAGAAATGAAGCATAGAGTAATTTCCAATGAATCCAATAAACAACCCATAAATGCAACCAGAGAGCTTGAACCCCAAACTAAAAATCACAGAGAGCAGGCACCACATGAACCAAAACAAGCAGTGTGGCCAGGAAAGGGAAAATGTGTTGGAATGAAGTGGGTGCTATCATAATGAACACATCTAAGTTGCACCTCAGACCTCATTTCAGAGACCCTTGTAAAAAGCAAATTATGGATCCAGATACTCCGGGATCAGAAACGAAGATTGATTGTGGAAAGTATACTATCTGGTGTCTGGGTCTAAGTGCCAGTAGTAATGGTTCAGTCAAATTCTACCCCCATCAGAAGTGGTCACTCTGGTCCTCGCCGACGGAAGGTTTGCATATTAAGGACATTCTTAGGGCACAAAACACAAAAGACTCCCCTCCTAGTAAACCAGCACCAGGGAAATTACACACTAATTTTACCAGGCAGGCCATATTAATAAATATTCCAAAGAAAATCAAATTTAGCTGACACCATGCTAAAATTCCAATCATGTAACGTCAAGAACAAGACCTAGGATGACCTAGGATGACTCATCACTTTCCAGCTGTGCACATAATTATAACCATCCTAGGAAAACCACAATGCGTCATGATTTTTTACCAAAACAGCAAACAACAGAACGATGCAGCCACAGCGCGTTGTCAGATCTTTGAGTTTCAACCAAGTCAGGTTTATATAAAGATGAAATCACAGTTTTGAGTTGTGCACATTAAAGGTCGAAACAAAAGACAAAATGAATAATTTGGATCTGAACTTCTCTGCAAGGTCACCCCAGATTGTTGCCTTCCTTGCTGAACCCCTTTTTGTAGGCTTCCAGGACTTTGGCCACTTTAAATCCTTATACCCATAGGTAATGTGCTTTGGTGTCTCCCTAAAACATGGCAAAAGAGGCCTACACCTAATTGTCACATTTAGGTGGCGATTCCGATAAGGGTAAAAAATTTTGCTAACGACTCGTATCCGTATATTTTCACGTACAAATCGTACAAGCACCGTACAAACTGCGAAGTACGATTCGTACGTGAAAAATACATACGAATTGCGTTGGGAAAATGGTCCGAGAGGGAGCAATGCATTTTTACGTCCGAATAGCGTCGGGAAAAGTGTCCAATAGGGAGCCGGACATTTTTACGTAAAAATCGTAAAACAGAAGTCCGAGCGCGCAAGTACGATCTGTACCGCCCGTCCGAATACACAACCGCATGTAAAAGGCCCCGTACGGAGCGAACGCTGTAGCACACATGTACATGAGTAAACTTGTGCCCGTATACGAGCCGTACAGCCCCCCCTCACCCCGCACATGTCAGCACCGTACCCCGTATGTCAGCACCGTACCCCCCTCCGCACCGTACCGCAACACCGTAGCACAGCCCCGCACCTGTACGCGCCGCACCCCAGGCCCGTCTCCCAGCCCCGCACCTGTACGCCCCATACCCCAGGACCGTACCCCAGACCCCCACCTGTACGCGCCGCACCCCAGGCCCGTCTCCCAGCCCTGCACCTGTACGCCCCATACCCCAGGACAGTACCCCAGCCCCCCACCTGTATGCGCCACACCCCAGGCCCGTCTCCCAGCCCCGCACCTGTACGCCCCGTACCCCAGGACCGTACCCCAGCCCCCCACCTGTACGCGCCGCACCCCAGGCCCGTCTCCCAGCCCCGTACCTGTACGCACTGTACCCCAACACCGTAGCCCAGCCCTGTACCTGTACGCACCGTACCCCAACACCGTAGCCCAGCCCCGTACCTGTATGCACCGTACCCCAACACCCTAGCACAGCCCCGTACCTGTACGCACCTTACGCCAACACCCTAGCACATCCCCGCACCTGTACGCACCGTACCCCAACACCCTAGCACATCCCCGCACCAGTACGCACCATACCCCAATACCGTAGCACAGCCCCGCACCTGTACGCACCGTACCCCAACACCCTAGCACAGCCCGCACCTGTACGCACCATACCCCAACACCGTACCCCAGCACCATCACCCAGCATCGCCTATGTACGGACCTTACCTACGCGAAAAATACTCGTACAGAACCAGGACACTGTAAAACAGCACAAGGAGGGTCAATTTGACTCGCACAACACCACAAAACACATCAACATGACAAAATACATCTCAATGACTGACCTGGCACATCCAAACAGGCAAACAGAGGCCCTAAATCACAACCACCTCTTATAACACACCCACCACAAATTCAAACCCAGCCACACCCACAAATAGACCAATAAAAAGGGCCCACACACACAACCCATGAGCCTTTGCAACAGACCCACTGCTGACATACCTGACAGACAAACAACTGCACCTTACTTACACCTTAACTACACCTTAACTTACACACCTTCACACAACCTCATTCACAAACACCCCCTCTTCACATTCACACACACACCGTCACATTCACACCCACACACCCACAACCATCCACACCCACACCCCACACCATGCCCACAGACAAGAATCCAAAGTTCACAAGGGTGGAGCTGGACCTCCTCGTCAACGAAGTCATCAGAGTTGAGCCACAGCTGTTTGGAACATTGGTCAGACAGACCAGCATAGCCCAAAAAACAAGCCTGTGGCAGAGGATTGTCGATAAGGTGAATGCTGTTGCGCCCATCCGAAGGACCAGGCATGAATGCCAAGCCAGGTGGTACGATCTGCGCAGGGCAGTCAAGAGGAAAATGAACGAGGAATACGCCCAGAGTAACATCACTGGAGGCGGGCTGCCCCGCAGACCCGTACATTACCATCCCTGGGAGGAGAAGGTGATGGCCATGCTTCCGCCGGTGGGAGTACACGGAGTCGAAGGAGTCGCAGAGCCTGGTGAGTACACAAACAACTCACGTAACATGGGGGGAATGCCATTCACACCACAAACACACCAAATGCACGCAACTTCCCCCAAGACCTCACCGCACACAACCACACTCTAAAACCACGCTCATGCCACTATCGTCTCCATGCCCCATTCACAAATAAAGGCAATGCCATGTCCCAGGCCACACCAACCACAAACCCAAGACTGGATGTCCGGGATGCTGGGAGGGTGGGGCTCACACAACACATTGTGTAACTCAGAAGCAGACACCAATGCCCTCAGCCCATATGGCCTAGGTACATACCCATGCATCATGCCCAATGCACAGGGACTGGCAAAGTACTGACAAGGTAGCTGACACTTGGCCCTGCTGTATGCAGCACAAGGCCCTCCTCTGACCACTGGACACTCAAACACCAACTACACAAGCTCAGATATCTAGCACAGGAACTCACACTCACTGTCATGCCAGCATGCACCATGAGGGGACAGACACATCACCTGAGAGACCCAATTACAAATCACACTACACACAACAGCAGGCCCGGTCACACATCCCCCTCACACAAGCACACACCCCCGGGGCAGGCAACGGATCTACCCACTCCCACAATGGACATGTGACACTACAAGACCAATCCATAGCCAAATAAGCATCCTAGCCCAAAATCTACTGGTCCAACACTCAGGAGAACATATCAATCTGTCCCCTGCAACATCCCCATCCCCAAGTGGACATTGAGACGAATGCTAGGCACATCCAACTACCTGGGGGAACTGTGACAACTTGAATATGTATGAAACATGGATGTGGCATGAAACAGCATTAACATTGTCTCTCTCTCACATACAGGGCAACGTCATCGACCTCCCCCCAACAATGGGGGGGAACAATCACAGTCCCAGGCTCAGCATGAAGATGATCCCACCGGCAGCGATGACTCTCACCACTCCGTGGATGACCCCGACCAACCTGGCCCCTCTGGTGCCCAAGCCCCTGCAGCACCTGCGTCAGGTACATCTGTGCCAACCGCCACCCCCATTCCTGCCACATGCCAGGAGACACCCAGGAGCCCTGCTCGCACTGAACAACACAGCCAGTCTGACCAGGAGGGACAAGGTTCTCCGGGCACCCAGGAGGAGGCAGACAACCCAGCTAATGCCATCCCCCAGGGGTCCCGTAGACCCGATGTTCCGACAACGGCAGGCCAGGCTTGTGTGGGCAGGGGTGGTGGGAGTGGAGGCAGGCGGAGGCGAGAACCTGACCAGGCAGCTGAGGGAACCGGTATGTCACACATACCCCATATCCTGGACAACTACCGGCGTGACACCAGGGGCATCAGCCAGGTAGTGTCGAGCCTCACAGAGATGAAGGGGACCCTCGACGAGATGAAGAACCTGCAGGCCGAGCAACATGCCTGTCAACAATAACACCAAGGACGGATGGAGGTAAGACTGGCTGAGCTCCTGGCGGTGCAAACGGACATGAGCCGTTCACTCCGTCGGATCGCCGACAACATGGGCAACCCTCCCTGTGCCACCAGGCAAAGACCACCACCAGCCACAGGGAGGGAGGAGGAGGAGGATTCGTCCGACGGAGCATCACAGACATCGTCAAGGCCTGCATCTGAGGGTCACCGGAGGAAGGTGGGTCGTCCACGGAAAAGACCGTGAGAGTCAGCGGACCATCCACATCTCCCAGGTCACCTGGCCTGGCACCTGGCCCTCTGGCGCAACAGCACCACCTCACCCAATGACATTCTCTGCCACATGGACTTGCTGGTCACAGTCTGACCAATGATGACCAACAATGTGGTCTGGACTCTGATGACTCCAACTGACAAGGATGCCATCTCCCCCTGTGAACTTTGGATTCTATGCACCCAGTAGAGCACCTTACTTCATCTACCAAAAGACTTACCCCACCAAAAATAAATACTTTATTTTGTCATGAGATGTTGCTGTCATTTAGCATTATTTCCCAACATATGTGTGTAAATTTCAAACTATGCCTGAGTGTTGAACTAACTCCACACATCCATACCCTGGTATCGGAGTCTGGTACAGGACACACATGAGTCACAATGTATCATTCAATGCAGACATGGAGCACAATACTCACCTGGGATGGCCTCAAGCTGCTGAGGGGGTGCATGCAATACTGTGCCGACAGACCTATTTGGAAGAGTATCATTAAGGCGTAGAGGTCATGCCTCATTCGGAGGTTCCCGGGGAGGGAGTCCCAGGTATGTGTTCCCAGGTGGGAGAACTATGTCCTGCATGCTGGAGTACGGTGGATCTGAAGAATGGTGGCCAGGTCAAGGTTGGATGCATGGAGATGGCACTACGGGTTCTCGGATGACAGTGGTACAAGGTTGGTGTTGGGTCGGGGTTGTGGCCTGACTCCTGAGTGTGGGTGGGGAGTCTGAAGGTCATCCTGCAGCACACAGTGATCCATTGCAGCTATCTCTGCTGGACGGTGATGTGGCTGGGGCGCGGGATGTTGCAGCTGAGGTGTGCAGATGCAGCCTGGATGTGGACAAGTGTCCTGGGAGTTTGGATGTGGCTGCCCCGTAGAGGGCAGGGCAGTATTTGACACAGATGTTGCCGTGGACCTGGGGGATGGTCCGTCTTTCCTTGGAGTGAATCTATCTGGAGAACATGTGCAAAAGGCAGAGGGTGTTGCAGTCTGAGGCACAGATGCTGGTGATTACCATGGCAAATGTGAGCAAGCAATCCATGATGCACACCATCTTGTGTGCATGGACACTGGGTGCTTGTGCGGGGTTTCTGTGGGTGGGACACAAGCAGTTGACCCAGCTGTAGGGGACAATCCTCAGATGTTGACCTCAGTCCTGTACAAGTCCAGCCTCAGGTGTCTGCTGTTCTGCCATTCATCAATGGATCTCATGCAATCTAGAATATTGGAACTGGCAATGTCTGCGTCCTTGGTGAGGGTGAGGAGCACCTGGCTGTCAATGGCATACAAGTTGATGATGAGGTTGTGTGCGCATGTGATGGTGGAGAGGGGGGTCCTGGACACATTGTAGATTGACACGCTGAGAGATGATACCTGTGCCATGTGCCTCACAACGACAGCATACCACATGCAGAAACATTGAGTCACACTCCCATGGCCTTGCCGGGGTACAGAGCCGGTGGGGAGTAGGAAGGACATGACCTGGTGGGTGTGAGAGGGCCTGGAAGGCGTTGCAGCGCTGTGTAGGCAGTTGGAGTTGCACACTCATCATGCAAAGGTGTTGTGTTTGCGCTTAGTGTATGCTTGAGAGCTGGCGGCAGATGTGTGGATGGACATTGCTTGGAGGGTGGCTGCAACATCAGACTGTAGTGTGATGTGGGTCATGCAAGGACATGAGGCTCGTGCAATGTGCACGTTGCATGTGCAGACGGTCCAGCATTTGGCACCGCGTGGCCGCATCTGTGGCACAGACAAGCTGATGACAGCCAAATGAATGGGTTGATGGAGGAAGGGAGGAGCATCTTTGATGTGTGTGTGTTGCCAAATCAGGAAACTTTGTGTGCCCTTGCTGCAATGGCTGCAACAGCAGGCGGCATGTCCTGGGAACTATGCCACAATTGCCACACAAAGACTAGGATGTCAGAAAGGACTACTGCAACAGGTGTATGTCAAGGAAGGAGTGACCGGTTTTGAATGGCACACCCAGAGACAAAGGATGCACAATCCCCAAAGATGACTGACACCGGATCATGAAACTGAAGGCCAAGCTGCGCACAGGAAACACACCCCAGAAGGTGTTGACGGCCCGTTGTGGGGACCAGCATACCAATGATACAATCAGAGTAGGGAAAGAGAAGCTGTGATCCAACCGGCTTCCGGCTAGTCATAAATAATCAAAAGAGGAAGGATCACTTGTTACTGGCACCAGGGTTCAAGTGGTTGTCTCCGATATAGGTAAAAAACCCTCAATCACGTCAAGATATGTTTGGGCGGTATATCTTGGTTCTCCGCCTTTAGATACGTGATAGCATCATCATTGGGTTAATTCCATGCATCCTCCACCCGGAGGGAACCACTGGATTCTCCAGTAGTGATCAGGGAAAAAAATGATAAATAAAAAAGTGAGGAGTGCTCAAGTGTGTGATAAAAAGGAGTTGTTCCTCATGCTACCTAAAAAAAGTCTTTATTCTGATAGGTGCTGGGGAAACGTTAAAAAAGGTCAAGTTGCACGTTGGATGTATAATGAACCCTCTGCGACATTAAACGTGGTGATTGGTCGACATGTTTCAGCTCGTGTAAAGCCCATAGGTCAGGGAGCTTTCTTCAGGACCACAGGTGAATAAAGTGAATTGAAGAAATTTTATCAATTACAAGTAGAAGTTCCAAGGTTGATTCAGATGGACTTCGTCAGGACTAGTACCTATATACAGAGAAAAACGGGGGAAACTCCTTAATGATTCAAAGGGGTAGAAGGGTAAAATAGGTGCCAAAGGAGCTAAAAAGTGAACAATATGAAAGCAAATATAAATGGCAAGTCTTTATATACTTATTGGTATACATTTTGATCAGCAAGTGAAGTTTCGAACCATCGCTCTTACTTAGGAGAGCACAAAACGCAATGTCCCTAGGAGACAACGACTGGTGGAAGAAAATTCGACATACAACAGATATTCAGACATACAGCTGGAATTGTGGTGTTCAACAAAGATATTCAACAAAGATATATTGCAGCGGGGGTGGTTATGACTGCTCGTAATGTATAATGGATGCGTGTTTAATCCGCAAGGAAACTACTATTTGAGCCATACCAATGGCGAGTTGGGATCAAACTGGCTCCTTTTGTCTAAGGTTTGCGGCTGTTAATATGAGAGAGAATCAATAGCGAAGTATGGCGCGCTATTAAGAAGGAAAACATCATCAATTGTGCCTCTCGTTTAGAATTGGCGTACAATATTAACTAAAGGAAAAATACCTGATAGTTTCAAAGTACGAGCTCCGTACGAGGATACAGGCAGCGTTAATACTAAACAAATGGAAACAAGAAGAAACCACACATTACAAGGTGGTTCCCCAGGTTAACGTTACGTGTCTTCCAGATGGTGTTCAGGTAGAGGGCTCCGTACCGCAATGGTCTGCTACGACTTGTGCTGACTCTGGTTTCCTGTATACACACGTAGGCTGGGGGTGTGTCTTAAATAGTGAGTGACGTAGAAATAGTGAAGGGACTGGAGCGGGCCGTGTCGTAGCCTGGAAAACTTTATTGAATGCTAAGGCAGGGGACGTGTAAAAGGAACCGTTATCTGTGATTCCCATAAACAGTGTGTGAGCACTGGTTTACGCAATTGCTGAATTACGTCAGCGGCAGGGTTTGAGTCTCAAACCGATGTGTCTTGGCAATTAAGAAGGACACAGCCGTTTAAAAGCCAAACTTGTGGTTACAGAGAGTCCAATGGGGGTGAGCTCTGGGTCTCCAAACTGATGTGCCTATGTGGCTTAAATGGACACAGATGTTAAACGCCAAAAGTGTTTGGTACAGAGAGTCCAATGGAGGTGAGCTCTAGGTGGCATATGAAGGAGAGAAAGGGACTTGTGAAGATTTCTATTTACAATGACATGCTCAGCCATGGAATATCATCATTCAGTCCTATGATGTTAGTCTGGAGGCGGTGGACCCATCTTTGTTCTTTCTGGAAGAGTAATTTCTCAGCGTTGGGTGTTTTGGATACAAGTGTTTCAAGAACTATCCAGCTTAGCTCGTTGACAGTGTGTGGGTGTTCAATGTAATGTGAGCTCAATTTGGTCGTTCCTCTTCCACATTTGACGTTGCTTCGGTGTTCACATATTCTTTGTTTAATCTTCCGGCAAGTCATTCCAATATACCGAAGAGCACATGGGCAGGTTATCATGTAGATTACATGTGTCGTGTTGCAGTTGGTATGTTGTCTCATCGTCCAGGTCAATTTTGGTGATAGGATGACACTCTTGGTAAATTTCAGTCAGGGAACACACAGAGCAATTGCCACATGGAAAGTGGCCTGTTACTGGGGGTAGGGACCACAGGGTGCTCTGACTTGGATTCGGTTTTGCGTCAGGTGGACGTGTGTGTACCAAGATGTCTTTGTAGTTTCGAGTTCGTCTATTGGCAAACATGGGTCTTGGCCAAGTGAGATTTCCAGACGTAATGATGCGCCAGTTTTTATTGATGATTTTCTTTACAGAGTTTGTGACAGGACTGTAGGTGGTGACACACGTCAGTTTTTCTGTAGATGTGATTTGTGGTGTTAGTTCTAGGAGGCTTTCTCTAGGCTGGTTCCGGGCCCGTTTCTGGCATTTTTTGATTATTTTTTTAGGGTAGTTCCTTTTCTTGAGTTTGTTTGAAAGGTCTTGAGCTTGTTGTTTATACTCACTGAGTTCACTACAATTCCTTTTGAGACGAAGGAATTGGCTGTAGGGCAGATTTTCTCGTAGTGGACGCGGGTGGAAGCTATTGAAAGAAAGCAGACTATTCTTAGCCGTTGTCTTGAAGAAAGTCTTAGTTTTAATGGTGTCATTTTCAACGTAGATGGTAAGGTCTAAGAAGTCCAAATGATCCTTATCTGCGTCAAAGGTAAACCTAAGGCAAGGGTCTTGGATATTCATCCAGTCATGAAATGTTTGTAAGTTGGTTTTGGTACCTTCCCAGAGCATGATGACATCATCTATATACCTTTTCCAGAAAAGGATTCTTGGGAGGAAGGGATTAGTGTCATTCAAAATGTATGTATTCTCAAAATTGCTCACGTAGAGCCCTGCCACACTAGGAGCAAAGGTACTTCCCATGGAAGTACCGTGGCGTTGTTGGTATAGAGTGCCCTCGTATTCAAAAAAGTTTTCAGTCAGGGCCAGTCTGCAGCATTCTAAGACAAAGTGTCTAGGCGTATGGTATAGCCATTCTTCTTGGAACAGTAGATCTTCAAGGGTGTCTAAGGTGGCTTGTTGTGGTAGGCTCGTATAAAGACTTTCTATATCGAGTCCTACCAAAAGCATTGTTTCACTGGAGAAACTTTTGTCTGTAAGGAATTGTAGTGAACTCAGTGAGTATAAACAACAAGCTCAAGACCTTTCAAACAAACTCAAGAAAAGGAACTACCCTAAAAAAATAATCAAAAAATGCCAGAAACGGGCCCGGAACCAGCCTAGAGAAAGCCTCCTAGAACTAACACCACAAATCACATCTACAGAAAAACTGACGTGTGTCACCACCTACAGTCCTGTCACAAACTCTGTAAAGAAAATCATCAATAAAAACTGGCGCATCATTACGTCTGGAAATCTCACTTGGCCAAGACCCATGTTTGCCAATAGACGAACTCGAAACTACAAAGACATCTTGGTACACACACGTCCACCTGACGCAAAACCGAATCCAAGTCAGAGCACCCTGTGGTCCCTACCCCCAGTAACAGGCCACTTTCCATGTGGCAATTGCTCTGTGTGTTCCCTGACTGAAATTACCAAGAGTGTCATCCTATCACCAAAATTGACCTGGACGATGAGACAACATACCAACTGCAACACGACACATGTAATCTACATGATAACCTGCCCATGTGCTCTTCGGTATATTGGAATGACTTGCCGGAAGATTAAACAAAGAATATGTGAACACCGAAGCAACGTCAAATGTGGAAGAGGAACGACCAAATTGAGCTCACATTACATTGAACACCCACACACTGTCAACGAGCTAAGCTGGATAGTTCTTGAAACACTGGTATCCAAAACACCCAACGCTGAGAAATTACTCTTCCAGAAAGAACAAAGATGGGTCCACCGCCTCCAGACTAACATCATAGGACTGAATGATGATATTCCATGGCTGAGCATGTCATTGTAAATAGAAATCTTCACAAGTCCCTTTCTCTCCTTCATATGCCACCTAGAGCTCACCTCCATTGGACTCTCTGTACCAAACACTTTTGGCGTTTAACATCTGTGTCCATTTAAGCCACATAGGCACATCAGTTTGGAGACCCAGAGCTCACCCCCATTGGACTCTCTGTAACCACAATTTTGGCTTTTAAACGGCTGTGTCCTTCTTAATTGCCAAGACACATCGGTTTGAGACTCAAACCCTGCCGCTGACGTAATTCAGCAATTGCGTAAACCAGTGCTCACACACTGTTTATGGGAATCACAGATAACGGTTCCTTTTACACATCCCCTGCCTTAGCATTCAATAAAGTTTTCCAGGCTACGACACGGCCCGCTCCAGTCCCTTCACTATTTCTACGTCACTCACTATTTAAGACACACCCCCAGCCTACGTGTGTATACAGGAAACCAGAGTCAGCACAAGTCGTAGCAGACCATTGCGGTACGGAGCCCTCTACCTGAACACCATCTGGAAGACACGTACGTTAACCTGGGGAACCCCCTTGTAATGTGTGGTTTCTTCTTGTTTCCATTTGTTTAGTATTAACGCTGCCTGTATCCTCGTACGGAGCTCGTACTTTGAAACTATCAGGTATTTTTCCTTTAGTTAATATTGTACGCCAATTCTAAACGAGAGGCACAATTGATGATGTTTTCCTTCTTAATAGCGCGCCATACTTCGCTATTGATTCTCTCTCATATTTACAGCCGCAAACCTTAGACAAAAGGAGCCAGTTTGATCCCAACTCGCCATTGGAATGGCTCAAATAGTAGTTTCCTTGCGGATTAAACACGCATCCATTATACATTACGAGCAGTCATAACCACCCCCGCTGCAATATATCTTTGTTGAATATCTTTGTTGAACACCACAATTCCAGCTGTATGTCTGAATATCTGTTGTATGTCGAATTTTCTTCCACCAGTCGTTGTCTCCTAGGGACATTGCGTTTTGTGCTCTCCTAAGTAAGAGCGATGGTTCGAAACTTCACTTGCTGATCAAAATGTATACCAATAAGTATATAAAGACTTGCCATTTATATTTGCTTTCATATTGTTCACTTTTTAGCTCCTTTGGCACCTATTTTACCCTTCTACCCCTTTGAATCATTAAGGAGTTTCCCCCGTTTTTCTCTGTATATAGGTACTAGTCCTGACGAAGTCCATCTGAATCAACCTTGGAACTTCTACTTGTAATTGATAAAATTTCTTCAATTCACTTTATTCACCTGTGGTCCTGAAGAAAGCTCCCTGACCTATGGGCTTTACACGAGCTGAAACATGTCGACCAATCACCACGTTTAATGTCGCAGAGGGTTCATTATACATCCAACGTGCAACTTGACCTTTTTTAACGTTTCCCCAGCACCTATCAGAATAAAGACTTTTTTTAGGTAGCATGAGGAACAACTCCTTTTTATCACACACTTGAGCACTCCTCACTTTTTTATTTATCATTTTTTTCCCTGATCACTACTGGAGAATCCAGTGGTTCCCTCCGGGTGGAGGATGCATGGAATTAACCCAATGATGATGCTATCACGTATCTAAAGGCGGAGAACCAAGATATACCGCCCAAACATATCTTGACGTGATTGAGGGTTTTTTACCTATATCGGAGACAACCACTTGAACCCTGGTGCCAGTAACAAGTGATCCTTCCTCTTTTGATTATTTATGACCAGCATACCAAAACACATACACAGCCATGGACTTCATGCACAATAGAGAATCAAATACAGGTCGAACAGCATGCAGGTTGCTCATATGCACAATCCTTGACAACCATGCCAGAGATGGCGCATGCACAGTGGCAAGAGACCTGCATTGACAGAGATGAGGCACCTTGAAGGCTGAGGAACACCTTTATTACTCAGGCTCACACCTATGGAAATGCATCAATATTAACAGACTCACAGGTCTTTTGGATTAACATGTGGGACCTACACCGGACACCCCCTTCACACCACAGATCCTGTCAATCCATGGGAGTGGCACACAAGTGAAGGGGGTGAGCCAAACATCCCCTGCTGCACACGGAGAGGCTGCAATTCCCCATTAAGCCTCTTATGGGGATGTCCCGCAATATGTCCACCCGTAGCCTCCCGTATGTTTCCGAGGGAAGTTGTACACACATTGATGCCTTCATCAAAATCCACAATCCCATAAAAGATGACTGTCACGAAGTGTGACTATCAATTCATGTGAGTCATGCTACATGTCATGTGCCCCATGGTGAGTCGACATGTATGCATAGTAACAAAACCTGCACAGGAGCAGTGCCCACACATTACAAACAACTACCACACCCAAAAAGCCTTGCTGCAATCCTTACCCAAAGGAGACTTTTCACCATGTCCGTGCATGTAACGCTGATTCAGCACACGTTGCATTACTCATGAGGAATAGCAGGAGCACAACGATGCCACGAGCAGACAACATGTGCAAATACCTGGGGATGAGAGACACAAAAGAAGTCAGGAAAAACATAGTCATCCGCATGCATGGTCATGTACTCTACATGAATAAGGTTGATACCATGCTAGTTGTCAATTGAGTGTGTCAGCTAAAATGTGTGGAATGACATCAGCACTCGAGTGACACATCAGCACACACCTCAAAGTCACTTTGCATACAGTCAGCTGGACACACACATTGCAACACATGCCACACAAGGCTCCAAGCATACACACTCAGACCCAGGGACTAACCATTATGAGAAGAAGTTGTGTATGAGCTGACTTCGGATGTCCTCCTCCTCCTCCTCCTCCTCCTCCTCACTTGCCTCGTGACCAAGGCCGCCATCCTCCACGGGTGGATGTTCCTGCTCATCGGGATCCAGGATGAGTGGCACAGCTTTCTCCACTGCCATGTTGTGCAGCATGCAGCACACAAGGAAGATTTAGCAGACCTTCACCGGTGCATATGGGAGGGACCCGCCGGTCTTGTGGAGGCACCGGAATCGGCTCTTCAGGAGGCCAAACGTCCTCTCAATCACTCGCCTGGTCTGCCCATGGGCGGTGTTGTAACGGTGATCTGCAGCTGTTCTCGGGTTGCGGAGAGGCGTCACCAGCCATGGCATGTTGGGATAGCCAGAGTCCCCTACATGGAAACATCATGTAAAGAAGTGGGTCAGGAGATGCCGTCACATACTAAGATACCGCTGAATACTGGACAAACAGAGTCTACCCACCAATAAGACATGCTCGTTCTTTGTGCAGCTGCAGCATCATTTCTGGCACCCTGCTACGCCTCATGATGTAGGCATCGTGTGCTGACCCTGGAAAACATGCACAGACATGGGAAATCACCATGTTAGCAAGACACACCACAAGGGCATTAATGGAGTGGTAATATTTACGGTTACAAAAGGCTACCTCCTGTGCCTGTGATGGTACCAAAGCCACATGTGTCCCATCAATGGACCCAATTACATGGGGCATCCCTCCCAGGGCATAGAACTCACCCTTGATACCTGTCAACTGCTCAGGAGTTGGAAAATGGATGAATTCATCCAGGTGCTCCAACATGGCTTCTAAAACATCATGCAGGACACGGCTGAACATGGTCTGGGACATGCCACCCACATCAGCTATGGTCAATTGAAAAGTACCGGTGGCAAAGAAATGTAGGGCTGACATCACCTTCATCTTGGGGGTCAGCGCAGTCGGATAACTGTGTCGCGGTTGGAGGTGTGGGGCCTGCCTGTTTGTCAGGTTCACAATTAACTGTTGGGGGAATCTGTAGCGGCGTATGCAGTCACGTTCCCTATGGCAGCCAAGTCTGGCATTGGTCGGGGAAGAGGCGGTGCCCTGCAGAAAATTGGAAGGAATAACGAAGATTGAGTACATTACTACACCAATGTCAATGAACTGAGCACATGTTCAACAGCTAATACACATATGCTCCATACAGAGTCTGGTCTGTGCAATACATCCTGCACACGTATGCCAGCCAGGTGATACTCCTACCAAGAGTCAGCTACAAACGTGGATTGTCAAGGTCTACATTACATGCCATGAAAGTAGCTGTGGGCCAGTGTGAGTGAACAGCCAGACACATTACAGGAGTGACATACATCCACATATGTGCATTTGAAGGATGTTATCTCATACAGACAGCTGCCGGCAATCTAGATGCACAGGTCACATGTCCTGGAAAAAGGACAGACCACACACCTTGCCATGAAGCGGTACATGTCAAAAATGATCACACAGACATTGAGACTACGCAGATATGTCCTAAGCGCGCAAGTCCCTGTTCAATGCATACAGACACATGTTACGTGTTATTCCACATGTGTCCTGGTGTGCGTAATAGTGTGACATGGGCATCTACACACAGACACATGTTGGATGCAGCTACAGCAGATGCCGTTGACGGAACACCAACAGCAAGATCGTGGGAACACATGACACACGACACACACATGACATAGTCACATCGGGGCACGCTGGTAGTGAGATGTAAGGTGTCATCATCCGTGTACCTGGCATCAGGGGACAGTTGCGGGTGTTGGTGACTGTGCCATGCCAGTGATGCAGTGCTTGACAAGTTTGAACTACATGCACACATGTAAAAGGTGTGAAGGGGAAGTGCGCCACATAGTGCCCCATTACACATGACATGTGTACACAGGTCATCACACAACTATTGGGTTAAAACATGAGGAGACATGTGCCAGCTCACTGCCTGACACACCTAGGCCCTACACATGAAGCACTGCACTGACAATGACTTGATGTCCATCCTTGTGCGAGTCAGACACCTCCATTCCTTTCCTGTGCGCCTCCTATCACCAGTGTAAGCTGTGAAATGCACCGGACACACGCTCTGAGGGCGTGGGTACGGTTGTATCAACATATGGGGTTTGGGTAGGAGTACGCGTGTGTGTACGGACCGTACACACATACATGTACACACTGGTCCTATCCCTATGGGAGTGTCACCGTAGGTGTACGCCATGGAGATACGGCCCGTACACGCGTGTGTAGGGCCCGTAGCACTATGGTAGTGTTGGCGTAGGCATACGCCATAGAGATACGGGCCGTACACGCGTGTGTAGGGGTCGTATCCCTATGGTAGTGTTGCTGTATATGTACGCCATAAAGATACGGGCCGTACCCGCATGGGTACGGCCCGTAGCACTATGGCGTACGCCTACGACAACACTACCATAGTGCTACGGGCCATACACACGCGTGTACGGCCCATAGCACTATGGCGTACGCCTACGCCAACACTACCATAGTGCTACGTGCCGTACACATGCGTGTACGGCCCATAGCACCATGGCGTACACCTACGGCAACACTACCATAGTGCTACGGGCCGTACACACACGTGTACGGCCCGTAGCACTATGGCGTACGCCTACGGCAACACTACCATAGTGCTACGGGCCATACACACAGGTGTACGGCCTGTAGCACTATGGCGTACGCCTACGGCAACACTACCATAGTGCTACGGGCCGCACACACGGGTGTACAGCCCGTAGCACTATGGTGTACGCCTACGGCAACACTACCATAGTGCTACGGGCCGTACACACGCGTGTACGGCCCGTAGCACTATGGCGTACGCCTACGCCAACACTACCATAGTGCTACGTGCCGTACACATGCGTGTACGGCCCGTAGCACCATGGCGTACACCTACGGTAACACTACCATAGTGCTACGGGCCGTACACACACGTGTACGGCCCGTAGCACTATGGCGTACGCCTACGGCAACACTACCATAGTGCTACGGGCCATACACACGGGTGTATGGCCTGTAGCACTATGGCGTACGCCTACGGCAACACTACCATAGTGCTACGGGCCGCACACACGGGTGTACAGCCCGTAGCACTATGGTGTACGCCTACGGCAACACTACCATAGTGCTACGGGCCGTACACACGCGTGTACGGCCCATAGCACTAGAGTAGTGGTGGCCTAGGGGTACGTGTGAAACGCACCGTACCTGTGTGGGGATTTGAAATTTACAATGGGGACACATAAGGGACAAGTATTAGGGCCTACATGCATGCTGGTTGTCATGGATACCCAGTTTGAAGATCACATTTTTCCATCATGTGGCCTGGAAAAAGCAGTTGGCCACATTATACATTGTTGCAAAGTGGTTGATGACTTGACATGATGCTGCAAATTTGAAAAAATGCTAATGCTGTCACTGCTGTATGTTTAAAGGGATTGGAGGAAACATAGGATGGAAAGGAGTCTGGCCAATCACTCTGCACTCCTGTTACTGAAATAGGCCAGCAAGGCAGTTATAAGTCAGGCAGAACCCATGAGAGGTCACTTGCCTGCACAACCTTTGATTCGACACCACTGCTGCTGCTTGTGATTCCTCTGGCACCATGTCGCGGTCTGTGGAGAGGGCCCAGCCATTCACACAGGAAGAGAATGAGGCGTTGCTGGACGTCATCCTCCCACAGTAGCCCAGCCTGTATGGTAGACCAGGGGAGCAGGTGAGTGCTGACTCCGCTACCTTTGACTGTGCCCCTTCTGTTTTGTGACTGGCACTTCTGGCATTGTGTCCAGGTGTGACAGACATGAAATGTTGTTTAGAGTGGGTCGCAGGGGGGGAATGGCTCATGTCTGTCATGAAGAGCATGATGTGGTTCATGTGTGCACTCCTCACTTGCATTGTGCTTACTGTGACATTCACTGCATGCTGCATGGCACATTCAGCATAGCTAATCCTCTTGGCCCTTCTTGTTCTATAGTCCTGTGGTGATTCAGTGTTCCCTCCATGTGACAGGTGACTGTACCCACAGATGTCTGTGGGTTGAGTGGAGCTGTGGTGAGAGTGTCCAAATGATCTGGACATTGATGTGTGTGAATGTTCCTTGTCATGTGGGTGAGTGTCTATGTGGAGTGTTGTACCACAGCTGCATGGAGGAGGCAACAGCTCGACCCATCTGATGTGAGAAGTGATCCGTGCTGTGTGTCTGACTTGCTGGGCTCGCCCCACACCTGTGACAACCCCCAGGCAAGTGCCACATGTGCAGAGTGAGGTTTGTATTGGCTGTTGCCACTGGCAGGTGAATGATCTGTGCCTGTGTGTGTCTGTGTAGTCTGCTGTTGTTGGGTCAGTGGCCTGGGGCATGTGACTGCTTGGAGGTGCTGGCCATCAGCTTTGTGTTGCTTGTGATGTCCAGTGTTTGCCATGATCAGGGAGTGTGTCGCACCCCTCATGCCACCTGTGTACTTTCAATGCCATGTAGTGCATTGGGGCTTCCACAGAGCCTAATGTCCCTATAACAAAGGTGCTATTCGTTGGCAGCATACTATGCCCTGTTCAACAGATAAAAGATGTTCAAATGTGTGTCTCTGTGACATGGAGCAGGTGTAGTGATGTTGTCTCACTTTGTCATCCTCATAGGTAACTGCCTATGCCAAGGGGGAGATATGGAAGCGGGCCGTCAGGGCCGTGAGATCTGTGGAGGGTCGCAGTCGGCGCCTGGCACAGGTGAGGAAACGCTGGCAGGACATCCGGTGCTGGACCAGGAGGATCGCCCGGGTCCTGCTGGGGGACTCACCACCACGCCCCCACGGCGGGCACCGGCACCTGACCCACCAAATGAAGCGTGTCCTGGCGGTGGTCTTTCCTGACATGGATAGGCGGTTACAGGCGATGCAGCAGCAGCAAGGGGGTAGGTACATGTGTGTTTGTTGTGTGTCACCAGCTTTGGGAGGTGCCCAGGTACATGGATACACTGGCAGGGTTAATATATGCATTGCATTTTCTGTTCCCCAAAGTCATCCACTGCTGTTCTTCCTCCTTTCCCCTCCTTGACTTGTGTTCCCTGGTCTGTGTGTAATCACTATTGCATATGGTCATCTGGGCTGGCGGTTAATCCAAGTGCACATTGCTGTCTGCATCATGTGGGGGTGGGGTCGGAGACATGTTTTGTTACCTTGCCTGTGCCCTGTCCTGTTCAGTCATTTGGGGGTCCATATCAGTTGGCACTGATGCTGAGTCTCAACATAGGAGTGTGAGTGTTCAAATCAACAGACTTGCAGCATGCATGTCCGATGTTGTGGCCTCAGACATGATGTGCATGAGTGGGAAATATGCATAGTGCCGGGACGGTAGCTCATGTTACAGTCAGATAATTCCAGGCCCATGGAGCAGTGTGCCCACTTCAATACCCTAAGACACCCTTGCCTTGGTATCATGTGTGTCATCCAACACTGTGCCCATTCTCAATGTGTTCAGCATAGTTTTCCCTCTGTGGCATTGTTCCCTGGCCTCATTTGTATTTATCTAAAGTGTGCTACATGTGCCCATTGTACAGGCTGACCCCATTTTGCTTCTGCATCCTCACACTGGCCAGTGCCTGTGTGTCTATGTACAACAATCTGTTGAGGTTTTGTGTCACAAATATGTGTTGGCAGCCTCACGAGGTGATGTGGAGTACATTTAGGATTTCCTGATGCACTTTTTAGTAAACCCAGATTGAGAGGTGTCACTTTTTGAGCTGTCTCAATCACATTGTCTCAGGTATGGGTTGTTTTTGCGGGCAAGGACTACATGTCCATACCTTATGTCTCCTTGCCAGGTCTGACCAGTGTGTGATGATTGTCTGGACAGGAACTCAACGTGCAGTGACCCAGGCATGTTGTGCAGGGTGTCATGTTTGTGCTTTGCAGCATGTGTCACAAGTTCAAAAACATGTTTCCTGCTCATCCATTATTGGCACAGGTGTGTGCTCCAGATGCTATGTGGTTTGGTCTGTGTGTACTGACATCTGTGTGGACATTCTTCGTTCACATCAGGGTGTCTCCTCAGTGCAGGTGCTCCTTATTCCAACACAATTTCAGGGCCATTTGCTAATGCATTGTCCTGTGTCTGGACATGTGTGCCACTCCACATGACAGGTAGTGTGTCAGATGTGTTGCCAACTGTGTCATCATGGTACGGATGGCCATGTGACAGGTGGCATGTTTTAAGTTGTTATTCAAGAAGGCATGTGCCCTGGCAACATGTCCCAATAGTTTTTATGCTTCACTTTGATTTTTGTGAAGGACAATGATGTGCATGCATGACAGATGTCTCCCAAGGGAGTGCACAAGTACCACTTTTACAATTTTGTGGAACACGCTGGCACAATTAGAACATGGTCACATTGCAGGCCAAAAGTTGTTTAGGATTTATACATACCCATGTTCCCACAGTGTGTTAGCATATGGGTTAGTCCTTGGTTGTTGCTGAAGGCAACTTACCGGTGTCAAGTCATCCCGACCACCGTGGTGCCCTGTATGTGTACTTCCTGATACCACATTTCTTCTTAACATTGGCTTCTTGGCATTAGGCGGGCAGCTCATACTATGACTGTGTAAATGTAGTTTTGTGTGCACCTCCTTGTGTGACTTCTGATATTCATGCACATGTGTGTTCTGTTCCACAGGTGGGATATTCACACATTCCAAATATGTCAATTGTGTAAATTTTTGTGCTTCCCAATGGATCAGATAGTGTTACATTTGCTTTTCTACAGTACTCACAGGTCTATGAGTGTGGGGACCCCTTCAGCATTGGTGTCTGTTATTTGGCATTGGGTGCACCAATACTATTTCGTTCACAGTGACCAGGAGGTGGCATGCCGTCATGGTCTGCCTGTGCTCCACTGTTCACAGACACTAGCTTCTCTGTATAATTGGATATCCAGTTATTTGCTGTGGTGTCCTGATTTTCATTGTTTCAGGGGGCATGTTGGATGAACCAACTGGGGAGTGAGGGGCTTACATATGTGCTGGGTATTCTAGATTTTCCTCATGATGCTTTTCATGATATGCATTGTGACCTATTTAGTTTTGACTCATGTTTCAGATGTACACAGGTGACTGATTATTTCCTGTCTCTTCACCTTGCCCACAGCATCATCGGGGGACACCGAGGGAGACACCTGCATGGACGTGGAGGAGGGATCCAGCACCAGTGCCACCACTCCTGGCGAGTTGGCAGCATCAAGTGGCACGGAGGGCGAGGGGAGTGCGGCGGAGGACCTGGGTAGTACCACCACCGACTACGACGCAGACGGGTCCCAGGCTGAACTCCCTGAGGGGGCGGAGGCGGCTCCAACAGCTGGCAGCAGCACTACAACTGTCACTGCCCCCTCCATTCCCATCACCGCCCTCCCACTTGCTAGGGTCCCTTCTGTCCGTGTAGGGCAACAACGTGTCTCCTTCGTGCCCGGCACCGCACCCCCTGCCCCTGTCTACCCTGATGCCCTCACTGCCGAGTCTGTGGACATTCAGCGGCAGTTGCAGGTTGGGCAGACATCGATCCTGACTGTCCTCCATGGCCACACCAGACTGCTGACACAGATGGTGTTGTACATGGAGGGCATGTCATCAGCGATGTCTGACCAACGGATGTTGCTGAGGTCCATGGACTCGTCACTGACGGCAGCAGTGAGTCTCCTGCAGCGCTTCATCCCCCCACCTACCCCTGCACCATCCACACTTCCCACTCCCATTCCTGTCCCAAGCACACACACACCTTCCCAGGCAGGCACCACACCAGACACAGGCAGCACACCAACAGGGAAGGGCAAGCACACACCTCCTGTCATGCACACTCAGGGGGAAGAAGGCACACCCACTGGGTCTAGGGCACACAGACAGACACGCAGACACAGTAGGACTCCGCTTGCCTCACTCCCCAGTCCCTCCGATGTCACTCCCCTCGGCTCCCCTGCCCCACAGTCTGAGAAGGAGACCTACTTGGCTGTGCTGGGCCTCAGCCCCCTTGTTTCACCTGCGCGAAAACGGGCAAGGCAGTCCACGGGTAGGGGAGTAGAGTCCCCCCCTGTCCACCACCTCCCCCAGTAGTGCTGCGACCCATCCCTCCGACCCCCCCCCCTCCTTGGGGCCTGTGGTTCCTTCGGGTGAAGGGGAGACGCTGCAAGATCTTGCGGACGTGTGCAGCGCAGTACTGACCTCCACCTTTGATGCTGCCCCACCCCCTGTGGTGGAGTCATCCGTCTCTGCACCCCCAACACCTGCCCTACCCCCTCCTGTCCCTGCGGTGCCTGGTCCTTCCCCACATGATGCCCCCACCCCAGTCGATCAACCAGAGATATCTAATGTGCAGGCAAGCTAGGGGAGACGCATGGCCATGTGTCCCCCCCAGGACTTCGTGACTGGACTGGCCTATGGCCTTTGTAAATAGTTTCCTTTTCTACTTTTTGTTTTCATGCTGAATAAAGCATTTTGTTTTTCCTTTGCACAGAATTGCTTTTCAGGTATTGATGTTGGTGCTGATGCTCCATGAGTTGGGGTGGTGATCATGTGTTGGGTATCTGGGAAATGTAGTAGTCTGCTGCTCATGGGGTGGACCCTGGTATCTGCGTGGCATCACAAAGTCTCTGAAATGATTCTTTGGTTGTGTATGCTCTTTGTGTTTTGAGACATTGTCCCAAGGAGTGTTCCTTCCTCTGTGGCACCTGACATCTTCCCTGCAGGGAGTTGCACCATTGTTGTGCTGACCTATGTCTACATTCCCTTGGTGGCTGATAGATCCCTTCAACTATGTCTATGCCTGCTCAGCAATGTGTCCGGCTGCATCGTCTGTGCCATCCTTGGTAGTCACTGTACTTGTGTATGGAGTATGTTGCCATGCCTCCATGGGGAAATGGTCCCTTTTCCGCACTATGCATGTGTGTACTCGCAGCCTAGCACACATATGGTACTTGTTCTGCAGGGTATTTGGTCACCTGACTGACAATTGTGGGCATTGTATCTGTGGGAAGTCCACCCTATTCCTTCCATGGGAGACAACAACTTGGTGGCTGTGCCAGCACCTGTACATTCCTATCAGTCCTGGAATGTGCATGACAGTGTTTGTTCCCTTTGGCTCTCTTAGTTTAGTGGGTTTCACAAGACTATACAGTCTTGTGACATGATCTCAGTGTGTGTATTGTGCAGCCTCCGCAAGGGGTGGGTATGCATGTGTCATTTGTCATCGCACCCACATGTGGTGTGTCATGCAGTGGGGGAATGACATCCATCCTCATGGGGGTGGGACACTGCTGTCAGTGATGTGTTGATACGGCACTCTCAACATAGTCGCACATTGGGGATGCGTTCATGGACCCATGGAGTTGTGGCCATCTGAGGATGAGGCACCCGCCCCTCATGTGTCTGGGCACTGCTGGGAGTGATATGCACCCGCCCCTCATATGTCTGGGCACTGGTGGGAGGCCTCTGCACCCCCCCCTCATATGTCTGGGTACTGCTGGGAGGCCTCTGCACCCACCCCTCATATGTCTGGGCACTGCTGGGAGGCCTCTGCACCCACCCCTCATATGTCTGGGCACTGCTGGGAGGCCTCTGCACCCACCCCTCATATGTCTGGGCACTGCTGGGAGTCCTCTGTACCATACCCCTCCATCACCACAACAATGGTGGTACGGCCCGTACCCATGCCCCCATAGCATGGGTACGGCGCGTACACTTCCATCACCACTACAATGGTGGTACGGGCCGTACCCACGCTCTGGGGGGCATGGGTACGGGCCGTACCACCATTGGGGTGGTAATGGAGGTGTACGTGCCGTACAACACGCTGTGAGGGTGTGGGTATGGCGCGTACACCTCCATCACCACAACAATGGTTGTACGGGCCGTACCCACGCCCCCACAGCGTGGGTACGGCACGTACACCTCCATCACCACTACAATGGTGGTACGGGCCGTACCCACGCTCTGGGGGGTGTGGGTACGGGCTGTACCACCATTGGGGTGGTGATGGAGGTGTTCGCGCCGTACCCACGCTTTGGGGGCGTGGGTACGGCCCGTACCACGAGTGGAGTGGTGATGGAGGGGTACGCGCCGTACCCACGCTGTGAGGGCATGGGTATGGCGCATACCCCTCCATCACCATTCCAATGGTGGTACGGCCCGTAGCCACGCCCCCCAGAGCATGGGTACGGCCCGTACCACCATTGTAGTGGTGATGGGTACGCGTCCACGTCCACTTCCATTGTGGCGGTACGTGGGATTGGTGGACACACCCCCCGAAGTGACCAGACCATGGGGGTAAGTAATGTGCAGGATTTATATGTTTTAACTTGGGGGGTTATGTTTCCTGCCCCTCACCCCCCCCACCCCTTTGCCCCTGGGAGTTGTTCTGACCTTCTGCGGTGCCTGCGTCGGTTTCTGTGCACCAGGTCGTAGGCTAGGAGGGCCGGGATGACACGTAGGATGGGGTCCATGGCTGTCTGTCGCGTACCCGTGCTCCTTCTTCGCTTTGTCCTAAATTTCCCGGCAGTTTTTGGCTGCCGTAAAAAATGGTCCGTGCGGAGTATTGTAGGCACGAATCGTACTTGCTGGTCCGTAAAACGCTGCCTGACTCCGTCCGGATGTCACGTACGCGATGTCCTGGATCGGAATTGTGGGTATTTTTTTGCCGGTCGGTGTTTTATACGACTCGTACGGAAATGGTATTTCTGTACGAATCGTACTTGCGGGTTTGTAAGGTGGTTTTCCCGGGTACGAGTCGGATGGAGAATATGCTCCGTACGACCATTCGTAGCCGGGTTTTACAGGATCGAAATCGGCACCTCATTGTACTACTAAGTCCCTAGTAAATGGTACTGCATGTACCCAGACCTGTATATAAAATGTTACTAGTGTGCCTATAGCACTCATTATGCACCCAATAAACTAGTCTTTGCCAATGCATCCTGTAGTTCAATATTAAACTGCCATTTCAGCCCGGCAAAATAAATAATTTTTTTGCCAAGGCTAAACCTTTCTTTTAATACTTATAAGTAACCCCTAGATGAGGCTCTAATGGCATCAGGGGCAGGGTAAATGGCATTTAAAAAGTAGGACATTTTTTAATTAAAGTTTTACATGTCCTGAAAGAGAAAACACTCCCAAAGTCGTGTTTCACTGTTGTAAGGCATAATCTTTTGACACTTGCTTGCCTTATTACACTTTACAAGTAATAGCTTCAATTGGAAAAAATATAGAGAAATTCTGCTTTCAATCCAATAAATTGCAATTTTAAATCCTAGTTCATGTTAAAGATTTTATGTTACTATTCTGAAAATGCCATTTTTAGAAAGTTGGCATTTCTCTGTCTAAACCAAATTTGCCTTTCTGCCAGTGTCTAGGGTCTCATAATTGTAACTATCTCTCCTGTGGTGCATTGTGGTGCATTGTGCACTCCTTCCTAACGTGAGGACAGAAAAGCAGTGGGTGTAGGACAGGCTGTTGCTATCTTCAGCAGGATGTCCTGGGGAGTTGTACTGAGCCCTTCGTGAGCTTTATAGGGTACCCTCAGGGCTTGCCCATCTGTTTCCTGACTTCCAAAGACTGCATGCCCTGCCACTGACACATGCAGCTCACAACGTGTCCTGGCTCCTTTGTTATCCTAGACAGTTTTAAGCCGAACCCAGGGAAGGATGAAGGTTTGGCAAAGTGGACAGCCCCAACTCACAGACTGGCAGTGGTAATAAAAGTGACACCTTCAGAACCTCTCATCAGAACACTCCTGGACATGTGGAAGATTCAGAAGAAAGACTGTCCTGCTGTCTAAGTTAGGAAGTTTGGACCTGCTTGCCTTAATCCCAGGTTACTCAGAGTGACTCCAAGGGTATTTTGGCTGGCCTTTTGTGTGAGCTACCTGGACACAAAATGCTTCCATATGCCTCCCTGCAACTGCCCAGCTGACCAGCACCTACTGGACCTCCCTGGACATTCCTGAACCCTTCTGCTGGCCTCTGCTGGAGTGAGACCTGATCCCTAAGAGGTGTCCCCTAGGTCCTGGACCTTTGACTGGCATCAGTGTGAACTCCTCCTCAAGAAAATGGGAAAATCTTGATGTCTGATGTTTGGGCTCCTCGTGACTGCGACCTCTTCATGCCAAGAATCGACTGCCCGTGATGACTGCCAACACAAGAAGCTCCAGCGGGACTTGTACTTCATGCTGAAAGTCGCCATCCACAACGACTGGCAATGTTCAACTTGCTCTTCAATTTGAAAGCAACCATCCGCGACCATGGGCAATGAGAGACCTGCACTTCTCATCAACAGCAAATGTACTCAATCACCAACCAGAACAAATTTCAAGAGATTAATTGCTCTTCATTTTATAGACATGAAAGTATGCAGCACTCGACTTGGTCTTCACACTGAATACCTCCTCCTCGCTGCCTCTCCAATACAAATGGAACTCTTTGCACCTGAATTGAGAAGGTAACTCTTCAGCAGGACTAACCTGGTCTCTGTATCCAACCGTACTTTATCCCAATCACGCTGAACTTTTGACTTTTCCCTTGACTTGTGCAACTAAATAATGGCAAGGGGTGCTTTCTTCTTCTTGGCGCTATTTCTACCTCAGGGCCTTATTATGAGTTTGATGGTCCAATGGACCGCCAAACCAAGGGTGGCGGTGTGGCTACCGCCGCACCTGTATTCCTACTGCCCTATTACACGTAGGGTGGTCAGACTGCCATGGGACCACTGCTGCCACCAGGGATCCGCAATCCCTGGCAGTCTTGCAGCTTCCTGAGGCCCCTAATATGCAGGTGGTGCCACTGAAGCACCGCCAAGCCTATTTGGAGCTTCCTCACTGCCACAAACTATGCCGGTGAGGAAACAGAGGGTCCCTACAGGGCCCTCTGTTGCCTCTGCACCAGGGAATACATGCAGGGGGACATATGGTGTGAGATCCTGCATGCATGCACCCCCAGTTCCTGCAGGGCATGGACTTGATAGTCCATGCCCTGCAGGAACTGCCGTTGACGCTCTCATTGCTGTGCCCATTTCATAGGCACCGCAGTATGACCTGCAAAGCACCGCCCATCAGAGACTAAAAAATTCAGAATCTGACGGGAGGTTTCTTATGGCTTTGTGGGGCAGCAGCATGGTGGTCCCGCTCCAAGACCGCCAAAGTCATAATAAGGCCTTAAGTCTTTAAAAAATATTATCTCTGGTTCTACAGTTTGGATTTTGTTTCCTGTGGCATATTTTTATTTATTAAAATGTACTCAATTCTCTAAATTTGTTTGGGATTTTTCTTGCATTTTTTTCACTTTACCACTGTTGTTTGTTGCCTACATGCATTACACATTGGCCCTAAATTAAGCCTGCCTGCTTTTGTGACACACCACCAGAGGTGTAAGCACAGATTAATTTAGGGACTTGTGCGATTCACCCTGATGAGAAGTGTGTTTAGTTTTGGATTGTGGCTTCCATCTCTCTCAACTAGTAACCCAAGTTCACATACACATATGTACATTTGAAATCAATAACAAATGGAAAAATGTGAGTATGTGGAAAGACATAAGCAGAGTGTCTGGTTCACAAAGGTAAATGTACACTTTTGCGTATGTTTACATTTGTTTACTATTCATAAAGGCATTTGACAAGTAGTAGTTTTATGACTGTGGAGTCTCCGCACATAAAAAGAGAGGACTGTCCTACCTTTTTATGTGCGTAGACTCTGCAGTCATCGAGATAAGACTCGGAAAATACCTTTGTTAATAGCAAACAATTGTAAACTTACACAAAAGTGTAAGTTTACCTAGGTAAATTGGCCCAGATAGCCTATACCTTTGTTCAGATCCCACTCATCATCATATATCAAATATCATTGAAACATTAACATAAACAAATATATTTTCACAACTTTATGAAGTAAATGCTTTGAAACAATTCATTTGGGAGGCTGTCATGCATGCTCTCTGGCCATGGTTCTGTGGGATAGTGTTGATCCCTACCGGGAAGTCTGCAGCGGGACACTCTGGGGGGTTTAAGAAGACAGCAGTATGTCCTTACCTGGTGGAGGCGGAGTCAGCCTGCCCTCCCCTCACACTTAGGCACCACCTCTCACCCATTTGGTCTCCTTGACTCTGTCTCAAGGTCCTGATGTTAACTGTTTTCCAATGACATGAGAACACTAGCAAACTTTCATGATGGTGTCAAAAAACAATTTGAAAGTGTACTTGAATGTTTTTACACTGCAGTTTTCATTACATCCACCTTCTTAAGCTTTATGGACATCTAACCAGACAGGAATTCCACCCAAAATCCTGCTTTCATTTTGCTAAAAGAAGGTGATTACGTTACGACATACAATAGCAGTGTGATCCGACACATATGCTGAGATGGATACTTTATCATAATGGTTGGTGATCCTGTCTTTGACTGGATGAACATGGCACTATGCTGCGGCGCAGTAGAATCACCTCCATACCATCAGTGGCCAATGACATACCATCCATTCCCTAAGTAAAGTTGCCGTTTGAATTCTACACTGAATACTTCCATGTCTGAACAGAAAGGCTAGAGACAACTCTCATTCTTTTGAAGCACTATCTGTGAAATCTTGATCAAAGTCACCTGAAGGATCAGTTACTACTATGAAAGGAATAATGCACGCTAATGAAAGTACTTTGGTGACCAGTTCGGCCACCTGGGAAATGTAAGAAAGTGTCACTGAGAGAAGGGCAGGGGACTAGGGCAACAGGGGAGCTATTAAAGAAATGCTGTTTCAAATCTGAGCATACATTTAGGATTTGAAAATATGAGACAAACAATACAGATACAAGAATGAACATGAAATGGATGCAAAAACCATTTAAAGAAGTTGGTTTTCACACAGTACAAACAATGCAATGCATTTAGATAGCTCAGGAGGACACTAGCCAGGGATAGGCTCATGTGTATGTCTTAATTAATTAGAGTGCCGAGGGTTGTTGGCGCTTACTGTCATGTGCACACTAAATGGGGAAAATGTGGAAAGAGTGCAGAAAAATCATTGTAAGCAGACAGCAATACCACACCATATAGTTTCTGACATCTACAAATGTTTATGATTGGTACACTGTATCCGAACTGTCTTAGTAACTCCACTTCATAAACACCCTTCCCTCCAATTTGCAAATTCTAAAATATCCGAGGGTAGTAAAATAGAGTATTGTTGAGTTTGTCTGGGGGTAGTAAAATAGAGTATTGTCGAGTTTGTCTGGGGCAATTATAACAACAAGGTTCTATGAAACCAATACATTTACCCTCTGAACTTAGTGCAGGAAAACCTTCTGCATGATTCCACTGACGCGGCTTGGGATGGTATTTGGTAATTGATTTTACTCTGAAGTATTGAGTAAAAGAATATTGCGACACAGTAATATCATAGACAAAATAGTGATGGAAAAATATCAAAAGAGAAGTGCATAACGCACGTATAGATTTACTACTATTAACTCTGCACTATGTAGTCAGGATACACTTCCCGCTGAGTTGTGTGCTAAACAAATAAAAATACCATTGCATAACACCATATGTACCTTGCACATATCTAAATTGCCAAGGCACATATATTTGGAGTTAGGTATAGGTAGATATACATACATACATACCTTTGAATACTTTGTCCCTCTATAACCTGTCTTTGATATTAGCGTCCCAAGATATTCTGTAGTTGTTAGTCAGGACCCACGTTTGTTTCGTCATGGCGCGGGCCTATGGAAAGCAAGACTGATGTTTCATCATAAGAACATTTTGCACGAATAGCTCGGGTCACCAAAAAGGCTAATGAGAGCTGTGTACCACAAGTATTTGTTAATGTTGAAAACAAGCAGCAAGTGGTATTGTGCATATTTTATATCCTTGCCTCTTACTTTCCCAATTTTGTTTGTAAATTCATAACAGCCGCCTTGGTGACATTACATATCCTTTCTGGTGTGGTGGCTGTGATCTTTACTGGAGGAGATGGCATTATGCAGTTTATCAAATAGATACATTGGAACACACACTAGTCGTTCCAACTGTTGCTCTCCGTACTCAATTTGTAGCCTGCTGTAAAGGGTCTCACTCTCTGATCTAGAGTGTATGTAACAATATTGAATCAATAGAATATTGATTACCGCGTTAAATTTAAGGCCCTTTGCTTTTTACATAAAATCAAGCTAGGGTCGGCTCCAGGCTATCTCAAGGCCTTGGTTCAACCATACTTGCCACCCCACCCCCTCAGATCACCAGCTCAGGGCAACTTTGTGATCCCCCGTTTCAAATTGACAAGAATCGGCGGCTGCTCTTTTTCTTATGTTGCCCCTAGACTGTGGAATTCCCTCCCGGTCTGGCTGAAACTTGAACCATCTCTGCTGAAATTTCGTAAGGACCTCAAAACCTGGCTTTTTTCTCATTAACATCTGCTTTGGGTAATCACTAATTGACCGGCGCCGGGAGACCCCTTGTGGGTAGCTGTGCGCCTTATAAATTTAACTACAAATACAAATACAAATAGCAGCGTCCCCTTCAGCTCAGCAGATGCCCCAATATCAAGGGGTTGTTGGAAATGATGCAAGTTAAGTCGAATCATTTCAAACAGCCCCTGGATATGGGGGCATTTGCTGAGCTGAAGGGGATGGACCCTAATATGGGACGCTGCTTTTCAATATTATATAGTTTATGGCAGCCTGTTTTCAACATCAACAATTACATTTGATACACAGCCCCGCTCTCAGTAGCTTCTTTGGCGACTAGTGCCATTTGTGTAAGATTTTATATAAATGAAACAATAGAGCTGCTGACTTTGGATCTGTGGATCAGGTTTGAATCCCAGTATCGGCTCAACATACTGTGATTCTGGGTAAATCACTTAGGGCTTGATTTATATATTGATGGTAAGCATACTCTGTCATAACTGTTATGCTTACCACCAATATAATGGTCAGTTCTCTGAATTAAAGAATGGAAGAACGGAGACTACTCCTTTGGACCATCGTAGAATTGACTAGTTGTCCCCCCACCCAATTTAGATGGCTGGACAGATAGCTGTTGTTTATTGTCTGTCACCGCCATGAAAACCCTGGGGATAAGGTGCTTTGAAAATCAAAACATGCCCCCCTTACAATGGGAGGTGACTCTCATGGCAAGTGGGACATTGTTTTTCTTATATTCGAAAACAAAAAACCACTTTGGGTTATTCTTTTTGAAAATAAAAAAAGTTTTGAAACTTAACATACAGCTCCATCATGTATGATGGAGCTGTAGGGCAAAGTTCCAAAACAGTGGCAGGAACAGCCTTGACAATGGTTCCTGTCAATTGGTGAAATTCGTGTTGGATTGACAGACATTTTAAAATTTGTCAGGTGTGCACTCCATCTGGGCAACAGAGTAATTTACTCCGACACCATGACATGTTAACCAAAGAGTAAATCAGCCCCTCAACCACCTTGCCTTAAAAAAAAAATCTTACCTTATGTAATGTAACTGGTGGTAATGTGAAGTGCTCCAATGCTACTTTTTTCTTTGGGCTATGACAACAGAGGATGATTAGAGTTTGGTGTCTAGGACTGTAGTCGTGGCTTGATTTCCACGTTCCGTTTGCTTTTGCTTTCCAAGACTCTGCAAAAAGGTCTTTATTCTGTAACATTCATTTTTTTGTATTATCCTCCTTATGTTTTTCATTGGTATCTGATTTAAGATTATCTCCACCAATGGTTTAAGTACATTTTACATGACCTCTTCAGGGTCTCATTCCTGCACTCAATGGAGACAAATACCTGGGGGCAGATCTATAGAGATGCGCCACTTTCCTTGCGCCACCCTAAAAAATGCTTGCGCCACCATGGATGTGCCGTATTTACAATACGGCGCACCATGGCGGAAGAATTGACAGATGCGTCAGAAATTCTGATGCACCTATTGGGGCAAAAGTCACGCATTGCTTGAGTCGTGTCACGAGCACGAAGCAGCTCCAGCATTGCATTTTGTGGCCTATTCCCACTACACTGCGTCACTCCTTGACGCAGTGACGTCCTAAAAGTGACGCAGTGAAATCTTGTAGATTTCACTGTGTCACTTTTACGAGGCTTTCCTGCGTAGGAACGCCCCCCCTGCATACATTAAAGCTGATGCAGGTATAATGTGACACAGGGCTTTACAATGTGACGCATCTCCCTGTCACGTTGTAAATAGGGCACATTGTTTGCGCCGCCGTTGCGCCAAAAAAAGTGATGCAATGGCGGCGCAAGGGGCTTGTAAATCTATCCCCTGGTTTGCATGCCATTATAGAAAAAATGTCTCAGTCAAGAGTGTAGGATGTTCTCATAGAAGCAGGGTGCAGTTTGTCAACGTAGCCTGGTACCCTTGGAAGGGGTTAGAGCCAGGTAACCCTTGCTCAGCTCCATTCAGCACATTCCTATCCACATAACCTGACCCTGTGTGAGGGGTAACTAACCTGCTGTGAGCGTGGTTTCACTTGCTTTTCAATGATGGTATAATGTGTATTAGAACATTGGAATGTGGAGCACTCCATTGTAGGCCCGCAGAGCAACATTCCAATGTTTTACAAAAGCCTCTCGAAGTTCGAGGGAAGTTAAATCCCCTCGAGCTTCGAGAGGCCTTTGTTTAATTTGTTAGAACATTCTGCCCTCTAGTGGCAGAATGTTCTAATAGCCTTATAGACCTTCGTAGCAGGGCTATACCGCTAGTAAAGTCCCGCTGCTTTTGTTAAAGTCCCTCACCTTCGGCTCGGGCCTTTAACGCTGCAGCGGGCCTTTAATAGCCGGTATAGCCCGCTACGGCGGGCTATAAGGCTATATTAGAATCATCTTGAGGGAGAAAATGACAATAAGATATGACCCCTCATAAAATGCCTCTCCTGATGAAGATTCAAAACAGACACCACCTACTCGGTGAACTAGGATTTCCTTCCATTGCATGTGACGCACCAGGGACCATTTTAGGGAAAGGTGGTGCACTGTCCGTATTTGCGCCACATTGCACCATTAAACAGGTGCACCCACTGCAGATAGGGACAGTGCATCCTATTACAAAGAATGTGCTGAACTTATGGCAACCACAAACTCACACTGCCCTGGAGGAAGTGCATTCAGTAAAATATTGAGTGTTTGCTTCAAAGCCATTCCGTGTTTCCCAGTGCAAGGGGCAACCTACCTGCACTTTAAGTAAGGGAGAGAGATGCCCCTGCAGGCGGGTGCAGTGAGTGACTGCACCTGCCTGCAGGGAGATATCTAGGGGGACCATGGGACACCCTCTCTCCCCTCCAGAGAGCTGACTTCATGAGGTGCACTGACAATGCACTACTTTTTTGTGGTGCCCTGTAGGTGTGCCTGATAAGGGTCTATTACTGCCTGTGCCACCATCGATCATACAGAGGGGGTGCAGGGATTAGGTTCTCTTGTGATAGGGCTGGTGCTACATGTGCACCAGTGCTATCAGTATTAAACCAGGGGACACACAAGTGTCTGAAGACCCTTCTGTATTACCCTTGTGCCCCGGGCATCAACAAGTGGCTGTACAAACCAGTTGCACCCCTGAGGCTCAATGTATAATACGGCCCCAGAGTAACAATTTGGAGCTTCCTTATTTCCATATTTCAATGAGCCTTCGCAGCTCTCTACTGACTTCTTTGGAATTACAGAAGGCCCTGTAGTGCTACTGTGATATCAAAATGCGACGCAAATTAGTCATTCAGGCGGATTTGCACCACTTGAACTACCAGCACAGATTTTTATGATGTTATCCCGCAAAATAGGCTGAAATTCATAGACCAAATGAAACAATAGGATTGTTGGACTGTACCAAAAACAATTCAAATAAATTGGCATGCAAATGGTAAATACAGTTTAGATTAGGATACCTGAACCCACAGCGTGACAGAATGGACTGCATAAATAGACCGTCTTCAATGTAAAGGAAACTATAATCAAAATTTGATTATAGTTTTTCATGGCAATAACACAAAATGTCAGAGCTACTAAGTCTATAACAGGCTCAAAGTCAAGAAATCTACACAACACTAAATGCAATTACAAAAACCAGCAACGCAGGAATGCAGCGGGTCATTTGGAGCCTATATCTGAAGACATCACAACATGTGTGACATCTGCTGTGGCCTCATTTACATGATAAATAGCAGCCTCACTTATGCGGTATTTAAAAAGATGAAAATGAAGTTTTTCTAGCCTGAAGCGAGAAGATCTAATTTGTAATTCGTCATTGGGCTCTCAGGAAACACTAAGTGCTTCTTTGGTTCTGTGTACTCCTATTTCAAAATTTTCAAAGCAAAGATGTTTTCTTTTTCCTACCACTGTTCCTAAAATACAGATAAAAAAACTCTTTAGAAGTTACATTTTCTAAATTAGTTGGCAATTTGCTTTTCAATTTGAATGTTGCCATCGCAACCATTAAAAAGAGGAGAATGGAGGTCTCTTTCGAATATTCTGTAGTAAGTGGCAGCATTTGATTACAAGTCTGTGGTGGTGGGAGGAGATAAAGATGAATTCAGGCAAATATCATTAATTGTGGCTAGAAAAGTATTCAGGGAGAGGAGTGACAAAGATGTGTGATGGTTCCGCTTGACCTCTTTATTTAATTGCAAATATGATTATCTTGATCTAAAACGCATTAATGTATTTGGCAGTGCCTATTTCTGAAATGAGCAGAGGCTTACATCTAGACTGAAACAATGTTAAATGAAAAGAAGATGGCAGGTAGTTTCAAGTTTGGATTGATATACCTCACCTATAGGGATTTGAGGTCTCATTTAGAGTTTTTGGGATGCTCTTCCATCCATCATGGGGGTGATGAGAGTAATCTCTGCTGCCCTGGTTTGACTTCAACCTTCCTTAGTAAGAAATCTACTTTTGGAGGTCTCTATGTCTGCAGAAGATCTTGTGCTACAAAAGCTCCTCTGAAGGCCTTGTAAGTTTGCTGAGCAGCTATATTTCACCAGGACTCTCTGGAAACCTATTTTGTATGTTTTAAAAATTCAAACTTGTAAAATGTGAATTTGTTTTTGTGAGACAAAAAAATTATAATGGCCTTGACCACCTCGAAGTTTTCTATCATTATGTGGGAGACATTTTTATTTTTTTCTATTCAGGCAGCCCGGCTTTTCCGTCAGATATAAGCATAAGGTTTTTGGCATGGGAGTCGGTAGGGCCACCACTAGTGGAAACATAGCCATATGCATAGCTTTAAAGTGAGCAGACCATTAGTTTGGCATACTGAGTACTCTGAAAATAATCAATATAGGGAGTGGAGAGGTATTGCTCCAAGAGCACTATGAGGTGGAACCGTCCTCCTCAAGTCAGTATATATGAAACAAAAAAGGAACCACCCCAGAATGTATAAACGTGTTCTCCCAGATAGGGTGTGTTTCCTACCCGCCCCCGCGTAGTCGCAGGTTGTAGAACGCCCCGTCCCACAACAGGGAGGGAAGAAACCCATGATGAAGCATGACACCAAGGGCCCTTTTGGTGTGTGAGGGGTATTTTAACAAAGCTGTAGGAAATACACTCGATCTGGGAGAACACGTTTATACATTCTGGGGTGGTTCCTTTTTTGTTTCATATATACAGAGTACTCTGCCACATTGTGGCAGACTGCCCTGTCTGGCAAACTCTAAATAGGCCCCTTGGTCAATTTGTATTGTAACCCCCAAGGCATATGATGTAGCGGGTAGTACAAAATTTTGTATACCCCCCTATTCTGCATGAGATCACTAATTGAATAATCTATTAACTATAATATTTTATTAAATGAGTTTGCATGTTTTATTAATCAATATTATTAATAAACAAAATATACATGGGATTTGCATTTTGCATGGCTAAATAACCTTTATGACTAAAATGTGTATGCATATTAACAGTAGTATTTGTAATAAATAGAATAATGCATGATACATGTAGCTTTTGTGATGTCTCTGTAATGTTGCTCGAGAGGAGGACCAAAAGGGTGAATATAAATGCTTTAAATGTTGCTATACGCTAGATAAATACAAGCACATAGAGGGATTAGTAAGGGGTTAACATTAGATTTATTATTTCTATGCATTAATTACTCTTTTTTGTTTGTTTTGCTTAAGTTGGCGTTTGGGCCTAAATTCTAAAATGGCCGCCGACGCGACACAACGAGGTGGCCACTGTCCCACGAGGCGCGGAGTGTAGCATCGTGCTACAAAGAACCACGGACACTTCTTGTGGTTTACAGGAGCTTTATTCATCAGCCTCTTATCTCTGCCTTGTCCCTACACTAACTGCCCCCTATCCTGTCGGGACTCCTCCTCTTCCCTCGACCCTCCGGCTCCGCCCTCCCCAGCTACTGGACTGCTAACTCTATTACATCTCCCCTTTTCTTAATAAAACAAACGAGCAACAGTGCTTTAGTCCATCTCTACAATGAGTCTCTTGGGTGGCCGGATTTCACGACGTGGCCGCAGTGACATGTTCCCGGTGAGTACACTCGTCACGGGCCCACTTTGCTGACCTCTGTCTCCAGTGTCAATAGGGTCATGTGCTTCACTTGCAGGCATGAGAGTCGTGTCTATCCCTGGTCCGTTCGGGTCTCACGGACACCTCTTGAAATGGGAGACATTTCTGGTGATTCTGCGCTGCTCAGATTCCGCGGTCAGCATAGTGCCCTTCTGTTGAGTAACTACCAGTGGCTCATCACGGAAGCGGGAATCAGTCTTTTTCCGCTGCTCTTGTTTGACGAGGACATGATCCCCTTCATGCAAGGACGGAGACCTCACTCTTCTCTTTGCATCAGCATACGATTTCATTTTGTCCTTGTTGTGCTTATCCGTCACTACCATTTCCTGATGGATGAGATTTGGTGATACTGCTTGCAAGGCGCCCTCCCATGTCGGGATGCGATTTCTCATTGGCCGCCCTAGCATGAGGGTTGCAGGGCATTGTCCGGTGGTTGAGTGTGGTGTTGTCCGGTACGCTCTGAGGACTTCAGTCAGGGCTGCCTGTAGTTCTTTCTTCTCAGCGGACGCTTGCTGAAATGTCTTTTTAATCGTGGCCATAAATCTCTCAATGGTGCCATTTGCTCGGGGCCAGAGTGGCGTGACCTTTCGGTGTTTGAAGTCCATGTGCTTCGCAAAGGCACTGAATTCGTGTCCATTGAATGGGGGACCATTGTCCGTTTTGACTTCTCTGGGGACACCCCATGTTGCAAATACTTCGTCTAGCACTTTGAGAGTGCAAGAGGCGCTAGTAGATGATATGATTTGTGCGATGGGAAATCGTGAATATTCATCGATTATGGCAACCACGTATTTGCCAGACTGCAATGGCCCATAAAAGTCCATGGCAATTTCTTGCCATACTCCGCTGGGTAAGGTGGTCATCTGTAGCGGTGCTGGTGGATTACTTTGGCTGGTCAGCTGACAGAGGTGGCAGTCCCTTAGCGTGGACTCTACCATCTGATCCAGGAAGGGGAACCAGACGCGTTCCCGTAAAGCTCGCTTTGTGGACACCACTCCTCTGTGGCCTTCATGGGCCAGGTCGATGACTCCCTGCCGTAGTTGACTGGGGATGACGAGTCGTTGGCCTCTTAGAATGACTCCATCCGTGGTGACCGATAGTTCATCACGGACGTGCTGGAATGCCTGAATCTCTTTCCGGATTGTCAAATCTGTGTCTTCTTCTTGCGTGTTATGTCTCCATTTATTAGTTCGGATCCGGTGTAACACTATTTGCAGGATGGTGTCCTGGGCGGGGACCTCCCGAATGACATCCATGGGAATGGCCGGTGGCAGTGCTCGGGCAGCCACGAAGTGAATATATTCCTCGGCAATCGATGGTTTCGATTCTGAAGATGGCTGAGGGTGACGGGACATGTAGTCAGCCGGGTTCTCCGCCTTCCCCGGTTTATGAACAATCGTGAAAGTGTACTCCTGAAGTCGGAGACCCCATCTCTCAATTCTCGGAGGCATCTTGGATTTGGGATTGCCGTAGATAGTGAGCAGCGCCTGATGATCCGTGATCAAGGTAAAGTGCTTGCCATATATAAACACATGAAAATGTTCGCACGCCCACACTACAGCAAGACTTTCCTTCTCCGGCTGCGAGTACTTCTTCTCGGGATCCGACAGGCTGCGGCTGGCATATGCGACGATCCGCCTCTGGTCAGAGTCATTATCATATTGAGCCAGGATGGCCCCCAATCCAACAGGGCTGGCATCAACAGTGATCTCCGTCTTCCGTCATGGATTGAAATAAGAGAGACTGTCGGCCGACTCCACTGCGCGCTTTATTTCCGTGAACGCCCTCTCACACTCAGGTGTCCAGTCAAACAGTTGACCAAGCTTGGTCAGGATCCGAAGGGGGTGACTGATAGTCGCGTAGTCCCGGATGTAGCGGGCACAATAGCTGGCCATCCCTAAGAAAGACCTCAAGACATTGACATCCTGCGGGCTGTTGGTGTTGTTCAACGTCGCAATGTTATCCGGGTCAGGCTTCATGCCCTTGTCGGAGAAGATATGACCGAAGAACCTCAGTGTGGCCTTATGGAACTCACATTTCTCTTTGTTCAGCATCAAATTTGCATCCAGCAGGGCATGGCAAACGCGATCAAGAGCGATGTCATGCTCACTAACATCAGACCCATAGACCAGGATGTCGTCGCTGTAATTCAGCGTGTTCGCAATGTGTTGAATGATCTGGCGGATGGCTTCCTGGAAAATTTCCGCGCAGACGAGACACCAAAGCTCAGCCGTTTGTACCGGAACAGTCCTAGGTGTGTAGCGAACGTGGTGATGTAACGAGACTTGGCGTCCAGTTCTAGCTGGTGATAACCTTTATTCAGGTCCAGCTTTGAAAACACCCTTGCGCCATTCAGGGCAGCGATCATATCGCTCAGGTGTGGTCCAGGGTGTCGCTCTCTTTCAATTGCGGTATTGGGCAAGCGCATGTCAACGCACAATCTCACTTTGTTGGGAGTCCCCTTTTTCGGTACGATGACCACCGGCGATACCCACGGCGTCGGCCATCCGTGCGCTCGATGATGTCCGCTGAAAGCAGTTCCTGAAGTTCCTCCTCAACAGCACTTTGAAGATGATAGGGAACCCGTCGTGGGTGCTGCGCAACGGGCTTGACCTGTTCATTGATGTGCAGCCGAATTTGGCAACCTCTCAGCTTGCCTAGACCGTGAAAGAGTTCGGGAAACTTGTAGTCCTGTGTGTTGTTGATTTTGAATAAAATTTCCACCAGACGAAGCCGCTCCGCCGTGGGGAGGCTAAGAAAGCAGTCGGCTTCAGGCCCTTTGATGACATGTCTGACCGCCTGTATGGTGATGTTGCCATGCGTGAGCGTTGTGTGGAATTTACCCAGACAGGGAAGCGGTTTGTTGGCCATCCACGTGAAAACGCGGACCGGTGCAAAAGTCAGTGGGGGTTTTGGGACCATTTTGTCATGCTCCGTAACTGGAATGTAGTTCAGCGAAGCACCGCTATCCATGACAAATTTAGTGTTGTGATTCCCCACTTTAATGTCTAGTCGCGGATATTTTTTTAGCTGATCGGGGTCTGAAATCATGTTCAAGTATTCCACTGTGTATGTAGAATCTCGGGAGGATGATGAGCTCGAGTCCCGAGATGGGGATCGGCATTCCCAACATGACTTGCGTGATTCCCGGCTAGAATGTGATGAGCCTGGGGACCGCATGAGCTCTCCTTGAACGGCTCGTATGTGGTGTTTCCGGGTGTCTGAGCGGGACGATCTCATTGTTTCACTTCGCTTGTTTCGGTGGTAGTCCCCACACATTGCTTCGAAGTGATTGGACCGCCCACATTTCCTGCACCGTTGGCCCATGGCCGGACAGGTGTCCACATGGGGGTAATCACGTCCACACCGATAACATCGCTTAGTCCTTTCTGTCTTCCGATCTCTTCGCCTGAGCTCCCTTCTCCCGTGCTCCGGACGCCGTTGGCGAGACAACGTGCTGTGCCTCCATTTGTTCTCCGGCGAATATTTCCTTCTGCCACTCGAGTGTTCTTGAACGCGATGTGCTTGCTCATGGCTGACGTTGTGACCTGTTTCAATGGTGGCAGCGTGTTCCTCCGCTTGGTCATATATGCGGGTCATTTCTTCAATCTCTTCTAGTTCGTGGGGTTTCCTTAGTAGCCGTCTCCGGAGTGTCTCTGAGTGGCAACCTGTTATTATTTGCGATTTGATGGCAGCATCAGGCGAGAATGTTTCAAACTCGCAGTATCTCGACAGCCGTCGTAGCCTGGTGATGAATGCACCCATCGCTTCCTCCTTTCCTTGGCGTGCTTGATGGAATGTATGGCGCTCATAATCTACGTTTCTTTTGTGAAGGAATTTTTTGTTCAGTGCCTCACGCACTTTGTCATACGTCCCCGTTTCAGCAGGCGGAAGATCCTTGATTATTTTGCTTATTTCTCGGCCTGCGAGGTTGCTGAGGGCAATTAACTTCTCTTTGTCTTCCGTAACCTTGGATCCCTCAATATAGTCTTCGAAGTCTTCTAACCATTCTTGCCACTTGGGGCCCATACTCCCTCCTGTGGTCACGGTCAGAGATTCCGGAGCTCGCAGGTGTGATCCTCCCGCAACGAGGAGCTTCCGCTGTGGTGCTTGTTTCTTTACGTGTTCTCGCCAATGCTTGTTTATTTGCTCTTGTCGACGCTTGTTTATTTGCTCTTGCCACTGCTTGTTTACTTGCTCTCGTCAATGCTTGTTTATTTCTTCTTGCCAATGCTTGTTTGTTTGCACATATCAATGCTTGTTTACTTGTACTTGCCAATGCTTGTTTTACGTCCCTTCGCCAATGCTTGTTTATTTGCACTTGACAAGGCTTGCTTATTTGCTGGGTGCCTGACTTCAAAATGGCCGCTCTGCACCACTCAAGGGGACTGTCTCGAAAACTGCCTGACTTCAAGATGGCCGCCGTCCCTGCACACACACGAGGCTCTCTCTCCTAGCTCAGTCAGTCATTTCCATGCTGGACTCACCGCGGGCAGCTTCAGGGTGGCACTCTTCAAGCTCTGCTTATCTCCGACGGCGACAGCTATCAGGTGAGGTCGGGGTGGGTTCCCGCCTTATTCTGCAGCTTCCCGCTTTTCCCTCGCGACAGCGTGCCAAAGCTCACGCATCGGGCGTGAGGTTAGCCGGCATCGACGGGCTTTCAGCTCGTATTTCAACGCGCTCAACGACGCGCGCTGGCAGGCTTTCGGAGACAGCGTCTCCAACGTAGAGGCACTCCTCTCTTCGTTCTGGGGCACAAGGCAGGGTCGGGGTTGACTCCCGACTTCTGTACTCACTGGTGGCATCCAACTCTTACACATCCAGCATGCATCGCGCTTCGGAGCGATCGGTCGCTTCAGGCAGGTCCACACCTGCTCCTGTGGCTGCTCCCGGCTCTTCAATAATCTCGGGGGCTCCTTGGAAAGTGGGGGCTTGCTTATCCCACCCTCGTCGCCAGTTGTAGCATCGTGCTACAAAGAACCACGGACACTTCTTGTGGTTTACAGGAGCTTTATTCATCAGCCTCTTATCTCTGCCTTGTCCCTACACTAACTGCCCCCTATCCTGTCGGGACTCCTCCTCTTCTCTCGACCCTCCGGCTCCGCCCTCCCCAGCTACTGGACTGCTAACTCTATTACACGGAGCGAACCGCGCATGAGCAACAAAGACGTCTACGGCCTCTTCATGACCTATATCCTACTGTACCAAAGCAAGGACACGGTGGGACGACAGCCAAGTGACAAGAAAATGAACATTCACAAAAAACCAGTACGGACTGAACTCGTGACCTCACCCCTCAAACTGTACTAAACCCCATCGGACGATCTCAACCAACCAATCACGACCGTACGAAATTATCGAAATGTAACTTTTCACTGTGATTTTATTATAAAAGTACATGGTAGAATAGAGAGGGACCTACCTACTGACCGATGGCTAACTATTGACTGGCAATTTCTCTTTCGATGACAACGACGGTGACGCTACGCAAACTCTACTACTTAGGGTGACTGCTGCGTTCCTGAATCCCAAATGGTCCGGATGCTGCCCAATTACCTGATGACTGTGAACTCTCCCTAATTCTATGGGCACTGACAGATGCTTGCACGTCTCTGGTCTTTACCGATCTCTCATGACTGTAGCGTGCTGAGCAAAAGAACATCGAACCTTTAGATGAATGACAAAAGATTTGAATATGCAGACCCAATGATTTAGAGGACTTCAGTTAGCCAGATTAGGTAAATATGATGTTCTGCGATTTACTTGAAATTTGATATAAACTTTCCAAATGTAAAATTTAACTCTTCTAAGGAATTTTAGATGTTGATTAACAAAGAATGATTTTGTGGTTTATTAAGAAGGGTAAGATCTAAATCTTAAATGTGTTTTAGCTGGTTCTAGATAACCATCAACCAATCCAACTAGTTGGTTCATTGACCACGTGGGAGGAGTGTCTTGATGTTTAGGATTGAGATCTGTAGGTGGAAGGGATATTGATGTATATTTTGTAAATTAACTTTTCTTTCCCTATAGGTTATAAGGTACTCCCCTCACATGTTGAGCGCTTGAACCGCTCATCCCTCCAACTGTGTGCAGATCGGTGACTGGTTAGTGTTAGTGTCGGTGTTATGGGCCCCACCAATGACTGCATGAGTGAATGAGTTAGTATGACGTCGGATCTGTGTCGCAGGGAGGATACCGGTACCGGTTTGCTTTCCCCGTTACCAGGGTTTCTGCGCTCCAACAGTTTTTCTGGTGGCAGTATGATGGTTATATTGTTTTGGTTTGGTGATTATTGCGTGTAAATTGCTTATTGATTATTGATTAGTATTGGTTTATGTATTAACACTCTATGTTGAGTCACGTCGAGTTCAATGTTGTTTGATGGCTTCTGGGATGTAGGAAGCTGAAAGTTTGTAACAGTTCTGTAGTAGAGTAGAGGTAAGCGCTGCTCTCGGGAAAGACGGAATTGTTATTGCCTTGTAGGTACACAGGGAAGAACGTGTGATGATTGGAGTTGCACAACGCATTGTCTGGGTTCGATTTGGGAACATCGTCGTGTGTTGCCATTAGGGACATTTTCTGTATGAGAGAAGTGTATGGTAGCGAAGGTCACCTGTGAAATTTTGGTCTTAGGTACCAGGAGTCCAAAAAGGATCTCTGATAACGCTTATCACTGGAAAGGTAATAGGTGTTCCCTAAGCTTGTTAGAAGGACAAAGTAGAGGGAAGTGCTACTTTATTAAAGAGTGTAATAATTCTGTAGTAGGACAGACTGTTCGCTGTTCTCGGGAAAGACAGAATTCTGTGTGAATGAACTACATTTTCCGTATGAAAGTGCGTGAATGAAATAGCATTCAGGTTAATTGTGAAACTCTGGTTTTATTTCTCAGGAGCATTGCGTCTCCAACTAGGTGTCTTAATTCTTGAGAAATGGTTAGCTGATGCTTGCTAGAAGGGTAAGGTAGAGGGATGTGTTACTTTATCAACGGAAGTAACGATTCCGTAGTAGGGCAGAGGTAAGAGCTGCTCTCTGGAAAGACGGAAATATTGTGAAAAAGGTCATTAACTATTCTTTGGTTAGCGAAGTGGACAATGGTGGCTTTTTATGTCGTTAATAACAGATTTGCAAGTAAGAAGAACGTAAGAAAAGGTTACCGATAAAATTTGTAAAGGAGGGGTCAGCAGGAGCAGGAGCAGGAGCTGTAACAGTGAGAAAAGCTGACGTCAGAAAGACCGCGCTGGGACTGGCTAGTCAGTAAGAAACGTAGACGCCCCTGATTGGTGTGTTAGTGTATGCCGCGCTAGGAGTTGAGAATTACAGGGTGACGTAGACGCTGCTGATTGGTGTGTAAGTGTGAGACGCTGGGATTGGAGAATTGTAAAAGTGACATAGACTCTCCGGATTGGTGCGTTAGTGTGAGTCGAACTACGATTGGTTAAAACAACAGAATAGTCGTAAGGAAAGACTAGCGATACACAGAAGACAAAAATTATGTATTACGATCCACCAGAGAAAGAGAAAAGGTCCTGGTTTGGGAAAGTTAAGAAATTATTTAAAAAAGACAAACCGATTGTGACTAGGGAAGGGCAGTTGCTTCCCCCACCGAAAACACCTGCATCCTTTATGGTTGCGAAATATGGATATCATACTTGTATTTGGTTGGACAATTGGGCAAAATATACGAAAGACGATGGAGTTTTGGCATTTCCTGAGCATGGTTCATTTAATTTAGCGTTTTGACAAATTTGAGAGAAAGAATGATGAATTTAGAACCGAGACCTAGACCAACACAATTTGAAGCATTGACGGAATGGAAAGATGAGATGCATGACAGAGAAAGACAGAGGAGTGGCGGAAGAAATAGGTACATGTTTGGTAGATCACATGGACAGGAGAATCATGATGACAGAATGAGGAGATGGCGAAGTGCAAGTATGGCTGATGGTTTGTTTCCTGTGAGACATGTTGAAGATGTTAGTGGTAAAAAATGTACGGAAAAGAGACATAATTTAGAATCTGGAGGGTATGGAGTGAATGAATCGGAGGATGATGTTCTTGACGACATGTTTTATTAAAACCAGATTCTGACATGTTGACACCAAGTGCCCCAATGAGAGAAACTTTGCAAATCATTAAGATTCAACCAGTACCCCAAGAGTTAGGGAAAAATAATTATTTCAGAGAAATAGAGAGAAAACAGGATAAAAAGGTAAGTAGTGAAAATTCAGCAGAATTAGCAAAAACAACCGTGGAATTAACCGAAAAGATTATGGAGTTGACTAAAAACTTAGAAGCCGTAACTGTTCCCGTAAACATAGGTCCAGTAATGCCTATTTTTGATAAACAGAAAGATAATGAACACTGTTTAACGGTCCCTTATAACGGTAATAAACAGACAGAGAGGCCAAGGATAAATTCAGAAGAGAACCCATGGAGACAAACAGTGAGTACATCAGAACAGAGTACGCCTAAAAATTTTATAGCAAATCCAGGTTTAGTTGAAAGACTAATAATGACTACAGATTCTGTATCAGAGACCCCAAGAGACTTAGAATGAAGTAATGAGGAAAACTAGTAGGTCCTACTTCAGAAGAATTAAGTGAATGGTTAAGGAGTTTACAGAGAAAAGACAGAGAATCTCAATCTATAGATGTGGCCAAATTAAGGATAGTTTTGGAAGAATTAATAGTAGGGACTATCCCTACAGAAAAATTTAAATCTTATCAGGATGAAGAATTACTCTTTTTGTGCAAAAGTATAACTTGGAGAGCAAAGAATCTACATGAAAGATTAGAGGAAGTAGCAAATGAAATGGGTATAGACATTGAAAAGGTAAAGGCTTCACAAAAACCATACCGAGTAGATTTTACTGAGAAAGATATTGAAAATTTGAACACCACAGGACAAATAATTCAGATTAAAGACATAATCATTTTGTTGAGAAAATGGGGAGATGTGGATAAATGGAGAAGTAGGTGGTTTAGAAAACGAGATGATGACTCAGACAAAACGTTTTCAGCTTTCCCCGTAAGAGAAATAGAAAAGACAGTGACAGAATGCCCTATGAGAGAAATTCCAGGAGGAAGATATGTACATGTTCCGTGGACTAGGCAAGATATTGTCATTTACGAATAATTTCCCTCGACTACGTGAGAAGCCAGTCGAGTGGTATAGACAAGTGGACAGATTTGGAAAATTATCAAAAGTTTTGTGGATTGATTTAAATAGCCTTTTTGACATAATAGTACCAGCAGATTTATGGACAGAGTGCAAAATAGTAATAGACTGGCCTACAAAAGAATACCCTAGAGATCCAAAAACAGGTGCCCCTGATCCAGAGGTGATGAAAAAATATGATCAAGTAAATACCTTTTTGAAAAACAAAGTACCTCCCAAAGAGACTGATTGGGTAAAAATAGACCAAACTCATCAAGAAGCTAAGGAGTCAGTGCATGCATACTACGAAAGGTTAATTCTTGCCTTTAAGCAATTTAGTGGTGACGAAAATTTGAGCGAAAAGGATTTAAGTAATTTTGCATACAGATTTGTATATGGACTACGTCCTGAAATTAGTGAAATGATTAGGCAGCATACAGTGGATTGGCAAAACAAGAAAATAGATGAAGTATTAAGACATGCAAAGTATTTTAGTGATGAAATTAAGGCCAAGCAGCGTAAATTAAAAGAAAAGGCTATGTGGGCACAAGTAAAAGTAGCAGAAAGACAGGAAGCTCAACTGATTGAACAAGCAAATAATGCAGGACCAAAACCTAGATTTAATACTGGAAAAGGAAAGGGACAGTTTAATATTGAAGAAGCCAAATAGAAATGGCCATATCATAATTGCGGAAGAATAGGGCACAGGAAATCCGAGTGTAAATTTCCCCCGAATACTAATGGTGAGAATGCATCATTGAATCCGCAGGTGCAGAAAGAGGTGATTGGTCAACCACAGCGACAGCAGCAGGTTGTTACCCAACAGAATCAGGTGCCAAACCCGCCTATTCCGCAGAGCGTAAATTCACAGAAATACAGTAATGAGACAGGATTCTACAACGAAGAACAGGTAACTAAGCTGCCGCGCGCTGGCGCTGTTTCGCAGTATTGGCTACAACGCGATGAGAGTGAGTCAGAAGAAGGTTATTGACGGTGCCGAAGGGAGGAAGAAGAGTGCGTACTTGGCGCAACTCTATAAGTAGACCAGACAGGCCCTTTTGTAGACGGAAAGGTAAATGATGAAAATATTACTTTCCTGGTAGGTACTGGTGCTACTCGATCAACTGTTAGGTCAGCTGATGTTAAGAATCTTCCTCTCTCGGATGAAACAATCCAAGTGGTTGGAGTATCCAACAGACAGATCAAAACGTATCTCACAGAACCAGTAAAGGTCGATATAGGGAAATTTTCCGAAATGCACCGTTTTGTCATGTGCGATTCAAGTCCTGTAAACCTATTAGGACGAGACCTGTTGTGCAAATTGAATTGCACCATATTTTGCACCCCTGATAGTATAACATTTGAGACCCCTGATGAAGACGTATTGTATAAAATGACTATGGCAAATATGGAAACTGAGGTTACTGAAGCCTATGCTGTATTCAACCCTGATGAATTACCAAAAGAATTAAAACAGACAGTGAAAGCAGAAGTCTAGGATTTCACAGGAGAAGATCTAGGATTGATGAGAAACTTGGATCCCGTGAAATTAACAGTGAAAGAAGGAATAAGCTACCCAAATGTTCCTCAATATAAATTGACACCTGTAATAATTGAAGGAGTTACCCCTATAATTGAGAAAATGATTAAACAAGGAATTTTGAGAGAAATAATGAGTAGTCCATGTAATTCACCAATCATGGTACTGAAAAAGCCTAATGGAATGTTCGGGATAGTGCAGGATCTGAGAAAGATAAACAAAATTGTAGTGTTGTGCTGTCCTGTTGTACCAAATCCATCTGTGATTTTGTATCAGATTCCTCATGATGCAGAATGGTACACAGTAATTGACTTATGTCACGCTTTCTTTTCCATCCCGTTGCACCATGATAGTCAGCAAATTTTTGTGTTTCGTTTTGGCGAACGTATTTTGGCTAGGTGCCGAATCCCACAGGGGTATACAGAGAGCCCCTCGATATTTAACCAGATATTAAAAAAGTCTTTGGAAGATTTAGAAATGCCCAAGAATTCAGTGCTAGTCCAGTATATCGATGACCTGCTTGTGGCATCAAAAACCCGAGAAGCCTGTGTAATGGACACCATAGCATTGTTAAATCATTTGGCAGATGGAGGACTTAAAGTGTTGCCATCGAAATTGCAATTTTGTCAGAAAGAAGTACAATATTTGGGTCACAAAATTGTAAAAGGATTGAGGAAAATAACAACAGACAGAATCAGAATAAAAGGAATGAGAGCCCCAATGACGCAAATAAAAGTGAGGATGTTTCTTGGAATGGTTGGATATTGTCGTCAGTAGATAAGTAACTTTTCCCTGATCGCAAAACCTTTGGTACGCCTGACGAGAAGTGATGTGAGAGATCCCATTGACTTAGATAGGGAAGAATTAGCAGTATTTAAGAAATTGAGAGACAGTTTGTGTGAAGCGCCAGCGCTAGGAATGCCTGACTATGAAAAGGAGTTCGAGCTGTACTGCAGTGAGAGAAATGGATGTGCACTCTCTGTATTGATACAGAAACATGGAAAATTGAGAAGACCAATTGTATATTTTTCAGCTATGTTAGACCCTGTAGCTGTGGCCTTGCCAGGTTGTTTGAAAGCAGTAGCTGCCACTTGTAAGAGTCTGGAACAGAGTGAGGGAATTGTGATGGGATATCCTGTGAGAGTGTTTGTACCTCATGATGTGGCAATCCTTTTAACAAGGAGTCGCACTCAGTTCATGACACATAGTCGGCTGACTAAGTATGAGAAAGTCATATTAGGAGCAACAAATGTAAGCCTTGTGAGATGCCTGAATGTGAATCCTTCTACGCTATTGCCTGATGCTGAGAATGTTGAAGTCAGGGACGAAGTGGATCATGATTGTTTGGATGTATTGGATTTCTGTACCAAACCACGTCCTGATATAAAGGATGTACCTGTTGAAATTCAAAAGAAACCGCGACTCGAAAACAGGTAAGTCAAGAGTCTTTATTCTGACCATCCACTCTCACTAAATCACAACAGAAGCTCCAACATTCTAAGTTGAACTCCCCTGGGTTATACCACTTGCAGGACAGGGAGGGGGAGGTGGAACATACCATAACAGAACACCTTATACTAAGATTGCAACACATCTCCCCATGAAGGGAATATAAACAGAAAATTTGCTTCAAACAGTGTTCACAACTCTGTCCTTACTCCATATTTGTCCATTTTCCAAACGTACTACATTTCTACTTGCTTTATCCACCCTTAGGGGTACACCATACTTGCTCAATCCTGGTTGCACTTGACCAGGTTTTTTGATCAAAACAGGAGAATTCGCTTTTAACTCCACATTCTTCGCTCCATGTTTTTCGTCAAACCATAACTTGTATTTCAGTTGATGTAACTCCACTCTCTCTTCACTTTGGCTTAAGTCAGGTACCACACTTTTCCCCCCACTCAACCATCTTGGATTCATTTTAGTACTGGGTTCCCTCCCTCTGAGAAATACAAAAAGGGATATCCCCGTGACCCCATTGGGAGTGGTGTGATACGCCCAAATGGACTCTCTTAATGAGTCCTCTACGTTGAATCCATTTGTGATGGCTAGCTGTATGTGCCCCTTGATCATACGATTCACCCTTTCTACCAATCCATTAGCGTTGGGACAATAGAGAGCAGTTCTTTCATGCTTTATGTTGTGTTCCTCCAAGAATTCTCTCATTGTCTCAGAAACAAACTGCACTCCATTGTCCGTTACAAGGGTGGCAGGGATGCCTTCATAAACAAAAATGTTCTTCAGGAATGAAATGAGACTGTTCGTCGTGGTGGAAGACGTGAACTTAAAATTTACCCAATGGGAGGTGTAATCCGCCATAACGAATATAAATCTCTTCTGTGGACCCAGAACCTCCATGGGACCAATGATGTCCATAGCCAGTTTAGTCCACGGAATCATTGGCACACTGACAGGAGCCAACGGAGCTTTGTGGAGAACTTTGCCTTTATCACTTCTCGCACAACTGACACACTCTTTAACTTTTAATTCTACCTTGGAATCCATTTTAGGAAACCAAAAACAGCTTTGCACTTTGTTTTTTGTGAGGCTCCTAACCAAATGTCCTTCATGGGCCAAGTCTATAATCTTGTTCCTCAAACCCTCGGGTGGAATGATTTTGTCCCCCTATGTATGCGACCAGACATGAAAGAAAGTTCAAATCTCACCTCCCAAAAGTCTATAACATGGTCAGGAACTTCTGAAATCTTTTCTGGCCAACCTTTGATGATGAGGTCTTTTAATGTATCCATAGCCTTGTCTTCCTTCATGCCCTTGTCCCATTCTACATCTGTTAGAGAGGGTATGTGCATCGACAGAATGGGTACATCTAACGCTTCCTCAACATGGATATCCTTGAGTGGTAACCTTGACAGGCAATTTGCGATGACATTTTCTGGGCCTGGTAAATACTCAACTTTGAAACAGAAGTTTTCTAAACCTAGAACCCACTTGCTTATCCGGGGAGACACATTTTGAGCATGTCTAGACGAAAACATGGGGGTTTGTGGTCCGTATGAATAGTAAACTTTGTTGCCCACAGAAAATTTTTTAAATGATGCACCGCCCAGAAGCATGCCAACGCCTCCCTCTCAATGACTGAGTAGTTGCGTTCTGAATCACTCAAGGTACGGGATGCAAATGCTATAACCCTTTCTTCCCCCTCTCCTTTTTGGGATAACAGAGCCCCCAACCCCTTGCTTGATGCATCCGTGGTTAAAATAGTTTTTCTTTTTGGATCAAACGACCCCAGGGCTGGTGATTCCAAAATGCGTTGTTTTATCACTTCAACCATTTCGCTGTGTTTCTTCTCCCAAACAAATGCAGTGCTCTTCTTTAGAAGATCACATAAGCCATCACACAAGTCTGCAAAATTTCTGACAAATTTGGACATGTATTCCACCAACCCAAGGAACGATTTAAGCTCCTCCTTGTTCGATGGATGTGGGGCATCCCTGACTGCCTGAATTAAGCTGTGCTTGGGCCTAAACCCTTCCTTGGAGATGGTGTGCCTAAATAGTCAACTGACGTGACCTTAACCTTACACTTATCTAGCTGCACCGTTAACCCTGCATCTGAGAGTCTGCGACACACTGTATTGAGGGTAACATCATGTTCTTCCTCTGTCTCCCCATACATTAGTATGTCGTCCTGGAAACAGAGAGTGTTCTTAACACCCTTAAGCACTTGCTGCATTATTTTTTGAAAAACGGAGGCCGCTGAGGCGAGCCCAAACAGCATCCTTACAAACATAAAGGCCCCAAAAGGCGAAGTGAATGCCGTCAAAGGTCTCGACTCAGGATGCAGCTCAACCTGATGGTAGGCCCTGGACAGATCAATGACTGAAAAAAACCAAGACTTGCCCATAGTACTTATCATTTAATTTATATTGGGGATAGGAAATCTCTCTACCCAAATATTTTCATTTAATGAACGAAGGTCCACACATAGACGAATACCTTTTCCATTACCTTTAGACGCCAAAACTAATGGCGCAAGCCATTCTGTTGCTTCAACGGGTTGTATGACTCCTATCTCACACAGCTTATCCAACTCCATCTTTAGCGTCTCTCTTTAAGGTGGAAAGGTACCGACCGTGTTTTGTGAACCACAGGTTTTGCACCCTGTCTGACTTTGATTTTATGTTGGAAGTTACGTAACTTGCCCAGATTCTCAGTGAAGAGTTCAGGAAACATAACCTGCAGATTTTTGTCACTGTTAGATCTATCAACCAGAAGGACCTGGTTCTCCTCATTGGGATCTAAGATAATTCCCAGCTCTCTCTGATGTTGCCATCCAAGGAGATTGGCACCACTCTCTACAATGTATACATTCCCCATCATGGTTCTTCCTTTGAAATCGATTTGGCTACTCATCATGCCAACCAGGGGAATAGGATCTCTAGTGTAACCTTCTGGTGAGATATCAGGAGACTTTAACACTTCCTTACACCCACCAAGTGACTCTTCAAAATCTTTTACATTTAGCAACGTGAAAGGTGAACACGAATCTGCATACACCTCTAGCGGTTTGCTATTGAACAGTACAACACACTTAGGATAGTTTTGTTTCCCACATGCAACGCTATTCCTTACTTGAAACACATATTTTGCCTGAGATTCTTCACATGTATTAACCACACTGACAGTGTTGCTTACCCCTTCTCTGCACACCCTTGCTAGATGCCCCCTCCTATTACATATTTTACATAGGACACTTTGCGCTGTACACATCGGGTTATTCGCAAGATGGTTGCTACTGCCACATCTAAAACATTTTAAACTATGCACTTCCTTATTAGATTTAGATACTAGAACATCTTTGTTGGCCCATTTGTTAGATAACTTAAGCACTTCACTACTCTTCTCCTCCACTTGTACTGATGCCACAACTTCTTCTTTTACTTTCATCTCTTTTACACATTTCGCGGTATGCTCAATAGATTGAGCAATCGACACTGCATCTTTAAGCGTTGGATTTTTTGCCAGAAGTTTTTCTTGTACCCTGCTATTGTTTGTACACCTAACTAATTGATCCCGTATAAGAGAGTCATTTAAGTCCACAAACTCACATAGCTGGGTAAGACCCCTTAGTGCTGCAATGTAGTTACTGATCGACTCACACTTCCCTTGTACTCTGCTGAAAAACTTATGACGTTCCAGAACTACATTGACTTTATCTCCAAAATGTGTTTCAAGTTTCATCAGTGTGATATCAAACACATCATATTCATCCTCATCTTCCACATCGGGTTCAGGTAGAGTTTCGTATACTTTGCGCCCATGAACGCCCAAGTTATGCAGAAGAATGTGCTGTTTCCGCAATGCTGAGAACTTCTCACCACCCATTGCAATCAAATATGATTCAAATAGTTTAGCCCAATCTTTCCAGTGAATCTCTGGATCCCCACAGTCATTTAAAAAGGGCGGGGGTTGACTCATACCTGGCATACCCATCACAAAAAAAGGAATTGACTATACGTAAAAATGAAAACAGTCAAGGAAGGCACTCTACAGAATACCCCACAATACACAGGCGTAGAAACACAGAGCAATTCCTTGGTCTACCCCAGATTGTTCACTGACATGAAACCAGTCTTGCAAATGGGCGCCAACGAAACTCCTCCTCAGAAATACTGCTATACCACAGAAAAGTCTCAGAATTATTGGCCAAGCATGTCCCCTAAATTTAAAATCTTACTTAGGGCTGAAGAAATCCTCGTAATGCCCCCAGCACAAAGTGGTGAAGATGATTGTTTCCTATCCGTAGTACCTGAGAAGAAGCGTGAACACTGATGATATGCACACGACAAAGTTCTGTGGCGGTTGAAACGCCGGGCTTCTCACAGGAATTCACGCTGAGGGAGACATCCACAGGACAGCCCACCACGTATGACGCATTCAGGAAGGACACCCCTCTGAGGAAGCCTAAAGCTGACGGCCCACACACGGCTGGGGTGCCAGACCTCCAGAGTGCACCAAGACCTTACCACGTAGAAGAACGGCCCTCGGTAGCTGGCGCGCCGGCTCCTCAGAGGAGAAAATTACCACACAGGATATCCGCCGCCGGCAGGAATCTCCACACGTCTGAAGCTCCGGACCTCTGAAGGGAAGATTAAACCTCCTCCTTAAATCTAGCCAACAGGGACGTGGCTGCGCAGTCTCCGCACTCCTCCGTCAGGGAAGATTCAACCTCCTCCGAAAATATAGCCGACTGGGACGTGACTGCTGCACACTCCACACTCCTCCGTCGGCCCACTGGAAGTAAAGATGACGCTCCACTGACACAGCACACCCTTACCAGGATATGAGTACAGGATCTTCTCATGATCCGCGAACCTCACTCAAGGGCAAAAATCCAACGAGCCCCAAAAATACCAAAGGCTCCTTAACCATTAGAAAAGCGAGTTGGCTCAAATAAACAGCACAGCACCCTCTTAGATGCGCGATCACCGCGAGACTGATAGAAAGAAGCAAGAATTTCCAGAAGAGGTGCTACGATCCAGTCCTCAGCCCGGAGAGAATACACAGAGGGGAGATGGTCAGCTGCCCCCTTCACAGCTCGTCGCCAGTGTTGAAATTCAAAAGAAACCGCGACTCCAAAACAGGTAAGTCAAGAGTCTTTATTCTGACCATCCGCTCTCACTAAATCACAACAGAAGCTCCAACATTCTAAGTTGAACTCCCCTGGGTTATACCACTTGCAGGACAGGGAGGGGGAGGTGGAACATACCATAACAGAACACCTTATACTAAGATTGCAACAGTACCCTTGTCCGAGAGTGACTTTGTGATGTCTGTAGATGGGTCATGTTTGAGAACAGACAAAGGAAATCTGAGTGAAGCTTTTGCAGTGTGCACAGTTGCAGCAGTAATGGAAGCATCTTACCTGAAGGGAGTAAAATCAGCTCAGGTTGCTGAACTGATAGCTTTAACTAGAGCATGCAAGATTGGAAAGAATGTGAGAGTGGCTGTAATAACTGATAGTCAGTATGGGTTTGGTGTTGTGCATGATTTTGGCCAGATATGGCTGCAGAGAGGATTTCTGACTTCAAGTGGAACTCCTATAAAGAATGCTGAAGTGTTTGGAAAGTTGCTTGAGGCGATACAGCTGCCAAAGCAATTGGCTGTTCTGAAGTGTGCTGCACATGTGCAAACCACTGATTATATGGCGGTTGGAAATAAATATGCCAACGATATGGCCCAATATTGTGCTCGTAATCAGAACTCAGTGAACAGGGCTAAAGAGAGGGAAATGAATTCTTTGCCACTAATGTTTACTAACATTGTGGGTACTTGGGAAGAAGTGAGGCAATTGCAGGAAGAAGCAGGAGATGAGGAAATGAGACAGTGGGTAAAAGCAGGATGTGCACCAAGGGAAACAGATCATGTGTGGGTTTATCGAGATGGAAGACCAGTCATGCCTGATAGCATGGTGTCAGCCATGGCCCGGATGTATCATGGACAGGGACACATAGGGAGGGACGCGATGATTCGGTCCTTCAAGCAAACGTGGTACAATGCAAAATTTAGACTTGTAGCTGAGAGCCTTTGTCAAAGATGCCTTATATGTCAGCAGTTCAATCCAGGAAGAAAAACAGTGGTAAGCCTAGGAACGATAGGTCGAGAAGGAGGGCCTTTCACCAGAATGCAGATTGATTTCATTGAAATGCCGCCCTGTAATAGGTTGAGGTATGTTCTAGTAATGGTCTGCTTGTTTTCCAGATGGGTAGAAGCATATCCTACGAGAAGGAGTGATGGAATTACTGTAGCAAAACTGCTTTTGAGGGAATTCATCTCTAGATTCGGGTTCCCAGTTACAATTGAATCAGATAGAGGAAAGCATTTCCATAATGAGATCATGAAATTGATTTGTGAAGCATTGAATGTACAACAGAAACTACATTGTGCCTATCACCCAGAGGCTTCTGGTGAGGTGGAAAAAATGAATGGCACTATTATAAACCGATTGGGAAAAATGTGTTTAGCCACAGGCTTGAAATGGCCTCTGGTACTCACGACTATTAGATCAATTCCAGATAGAACCACAGGTTTAAGTCCACATGAAATAATCATGGGAAGAGCAATGCGCCATGTATTCGTACCAGTCAACAAGCTGTTGCCTATATCCGATGACTTGGTGTTGGATTACTGTAAGGGGCTGGCTGACGCAGTTCATTCTGTGTTTCATCAGGTTGGATCGGATGCCACCACCCTTGAAAAGAAGCAAGCTCATGATCTGAGCCCAGGAGACTGGGTAAGAATCAAAGTACACAGAAGAAGGAACTATCTAGTCCCACGTTGGGGAAAACCACGACAAGTGATTTTGACTACAACAACAGCTGTGAAGTGTGCTGGGATCAAGAACTGGATCCATGCTAGTCACACATTGAGAATCCCAAATCCGGTGGATAATCAAGAACGAGAATATTATGACGAGTCCGAAAGTAGCTTTGAATCGGATGCTGAAGAAGTAAGAACAAGAGAAAACCCTGAAAGGGGGGACACAGAGCCAAATTTGACATTTGCCCCAGAGAATATTACATTGAGAAGGAGGTTGCAGATTTCTGATACCAGCTCAGACTCAGAGACTGAACAGATACCTATATGCTCCGGAAAAGAGAAAAGTAGCGAAGAGAAAATCAAAGAAGTTATTGATAAGGAAATTCTTGATGAAAAACTGAAAGAAATTCCACCTGAAGTAACAAAACTAGATGAACAGGTGCCAGATACAGAAAGTGAGGGAAAGATTCTTGCGGAAGACCCCCGAGGCGTTGTAGGGAATTCCAACATCCAGTTAGAAGAAGGGACATTTCGTCAGCAGGAAGATATTGTGCAAGAAACACGAGGAGGGACAGAAGTAGGGAAATTAAAAGAAGTGGTGGAAAGAAGTATAGCTGAAAGCAAAAAGCAAGTTGAAACAGAATCGGAGGAAAGTGATGAGGAAGTACCAGAAGGTCGAGTCCTGAGAAAAAGAGCATGGAGAGCTGAGAAGAATGATAAAGGAAGTACATCGAAAAGATCAGCAAGAGATTAAATCTGGCCTAACAAAATAAAGAGATTAAGATATCGACTGAGACAAGTGAATTCACCAAGAGCAGAGCAGGTGAATGAAGTATCAAGTCAGGAAAAATAAAAAAATTAGAAAATAACTACAACAGACGAAAACAAAAGAATAAGAAAGCCTAACCAGAAGTATAAGTCGCCAGAATGGTCATATGTGGCCCTGCCTGAAATAAAGAAGAGGCAGATAGCCAAGAAAATCCAGAGGTGACTGTACCGGAAGTGGCTGAAGAAGATGAAGAATCGGAAATCCTGAGAGTTATCTTGTCCGATATTGGAGAAGAGACGGATGTTCAGGAAGTTCTGTATCAAGATTATGAGAGGAAAGTGAAAGACGATCAAATGCCAAATTGAACAAGACAAAAGTGCTGCTAATGGAAAGAGAATAGAATACAGAAAAAGACATAACTGATAGAACCAAGTAGGTGCTTAGAGCCTTGGGTTAGACAAAACTAGTTGTGAAGTAGAAGATGCTAAGTCAAAAGACACTGGTCATTTTGCAAAAATGGCAAACACTCAAAGTAGAACAGCTAAATGTGTATTTTTAAAGAGATGGTTTAAAATGTGTTGTTGTTGTACAGGATTACTAATGCTTCCATGGAGTGTGTTAGCATTACTGATTTCATTTAAGGTTACAATAGACACAATAGAAGGACATAGTGAGAATAAAACTAATACTAATATAGAGAAGGTTCAGAAAGTATATCCGACTAGAATAGATAGAAACTATCTACATAAAGACAGGTCTATAAATGATTTCTCTAACAATGTGTTTTCGAAACTTTTGTATGAGTATGTTAAGACAATGGATGTGAGGGATTGCTACGTTTGCATGCAGTTACCTGCATCTTTATCAGAGGGAGTGACCTATCATCACCTCCCTGTAACATATGGAATAACATGTAGTGTAATAGCTAGTTTGTTTTACCAAATAGGGAAATTAGAATATTATTTTTCAGATGTAGATAACATATTTTCACAAGTAACTGCGATTAACAAATTAAATAAAGTAAAGCCCACAAAGGTGTTAGGTGAATTTTTCTTAGAAACTAAAGAACTAACATTAGAATATATTTTTAGAAATAATTTGACTTGCAGTTTAAAGAAAGAAGAAAAGACGTTCTTGGATATGGTTGAAGAAAGGAGACTGAAAATGCAAAAGCAGGCATCTGAGAAAAAAGAGGAAAAGACAGTTTGGGATGTTGAAATGGGAAAAAAATTGAAGGGAGAAGCTAGTCCAACTATGGCTTTAGATTGGCCTCAGAAAGGGACATTGTGTATTAGAAGGAATCAAACTGCATATGATAATTACTTTGTAGGTAACAGTGAATGCCATGATACATACCGAATCATGGGTGGATGGGGATTTAAAGGAGGAAATGATCCAGTTTTTCCTGGGTTATATTTTATCTGAGGGAACAAGGCATGTTATCGGTTGCCAGATCATAGGTATGGCACATGTTATGTAGGTCTGGTTTTTCCAAAGATATTCCACATGGGAAGAGGAGAAGATGGTGTACATAAGTTAGGTAGTCTATTAGCTCGTAGAAAGAGAGAATCTTGGTCAGAAATTGTAGGAGACATCTTTGAAGCATTGATACCAGCAGTGGGAATATCTCTGAATGCACACAAAATTAGAAAATTATCAACAGTAGTGGATCGTTTGTCAACAAGCACCGCTGGCGGATTTTTATTTGTAAATACTGGAATGGTTGCCATGCGTGCTATGGTAATGCAAAATCGACTTGCCCTTGATATATTATTGGTAAAAGAGGGTGGAGTCTGTGGAATGCTGAAAGTTCAACATTGTTGTACTTCTATTCCTGACGAAAGTAAAGATCTGAAAATCTACATTAAAAATATAACTGAATTGCATGAGGAAATTACACCACTGGAGGTTGAAAGTGTTTGGGAAAAGATTGGGAAGAAACTTTCTTCTATTAAGGATTTCTTATTAAACTTAGGTGGTACCTTTATAGGTAGGATCTTATTTCCATTAACCTGTGTGATTTTCATAGTATTAATTCTAAGATTAGGATGTCTGTGTCATAAAAGAAAGAAAAAACAGAAAAAGTTGAAGAGAGAAAATTTGAAAAGAAGGCAGAATAAGAGACAAGAGAGGGAATTTGAAGAAGTAGAATTAGAAGAGATGAAGGAAAGCATGTATAAAACAACTAGAAGAGAAGAAATTGGGGAAACAGAGATGTAAACTAACTAAAAGG